>NC_059162.1:45884706-47134706 GCF_019923935.1 Bubalus bubalis | reverse complement strand
CAACACTCCATATATATGAAGACGTATTTAGCATTTGCTCTGTGTTAGACACTGTTCAACATGCTATACATAGATTAGCACATTTACTCTCACAACAAACCTATGAGATAGGTACTTTGATTATTCTCATTTTTTTAAATGAGGAGACTGCAGTATAGTCTATGTCAGTGCTTCTCAAGCTTTATTATGCATAAAAATCATATAGGGTTTTTTATTAAAATTCAGATTCTAATTTAGTAGGATTTCTGTGGATCCTGAAATTCTACATGTCTAACAAGCCCCTGAGTGATATTAGTACTGCTCGTCCAGGGAACATAATTAAAGTAGGAAGGGTCTATATAACATGATGAAATGATAAAACAGAAAAACCTTGAGCTGCAGTAGCTAGAGGTATCTTTAACAGCATTATAGGAAGTTTCAGAGAATTTATGTTTATTTAATTGGAGAACTGCTTTCATCTCACTCCCTAATTTGTAAGATGTTCTTCCTATCAGCAAGAACTGGCTTATAAAACCCTTTCTACCATTTAAATATGGAATCACAACAATAACATTTAGGAAACACTTGCCATAAGTCAGATCCTATTCTATGAAACCTACACATCCTATTATTTAGTGTTTCCAACAGTCCTATAAAGAAAATCCAATCATACTGTTTTGAAGATGACAAAACACAAGCACACATGAGGGCAAAACTAACATCTTTAAGTTCCTGGTCAATGGCAGGATCTACCACAAAGATCTGGTAGATCACTCAATTAGGAAGAGGCAGAGCTGGTATGTAACCCTACCTGACATCACAATATGCATGTCTAACTATGAAGCTACACATCTGCTTGTGTTCATCTCATAGACAGCAAAGCCAGTGGTCCAAGAGACTGAGGGGCAGAGAAATTTCAGAGGCCAACGAGTGAAAGTGCTCCCTTCCCAGGTAAGGTAGCAACTGTAGAGGAAAGGCAGTTCTTTAAAATTGAAGTAACTCAATGTGCTAAATTCTATGATAAAAACTGTAATAAGAGTGAATGTTGATCAGGTTCATAAACAGAGACCACAGATTTTCTATAATTAATAACAAGGATGTTAGGATTCATTTATTGATTGATGAAGTCTTTTTTTAATTTTAATTTTTAACTGGAGGATAATTGCTTTAGAATGTTGTGTTGGTTTCTACCATAAAACAGTACAAATCAGCCATAAGTGTGTGTGTATAAATATATATATATATATATATATATATATATATACCCTCCCTTTCGAGGCTCCCTCCCAACCACCCGCACCATTCTACCCTTCTAAGTCATCACAGAACAGTCAAGCTGGGCTCCCTGGGTTATATAGCAAATTCCCACTAGCCATCTATTTTACACATGTTACTTTATAAATACATGTCAATGCTATCCTCTCAATTCATCCCACCCTCTCTTCCCCTCACTGTGTCCAAAAATCCTTTCTCTATGCCTGCATCTGTATTTCTGCCCTGCAAATAGGCTCGTCAGTACCATTTTTTCTAAAATACCAGATCTAGCTCAGATCCTGTGCTAGGTGCAAATGTACTCATGTGAGTACTGTCCACAGTGAGCTCATAGTCTAGCTGGGGAATCATTTATAAAAATACAACTCTAATAGAATGTAAAAGCTGCTGTGGTTATAAAGGAACAGGATGAAGTGATGAAGAAAAGACAACAGTCAGAACATTCATGGGGAGGGATTGGTGCTAAAGAGCAACCTGGCAGAGAAAACCAGAAGAGCCAAGATAGACACAACCTAATCTTAATTTTTCTCAGGTTGTAGTATGGTATATCAAATTTTTTTATATTTAAGTGTTTGCACCAAAAGGGTGGTTAATTTTCATAGTTCTCAAAGGATGCTCCCAAAGAAGACAGCTCTTAGGTAAAAATGACAGAATCTCTCCATTATAAATTTGATTTTTCTTATATTTTTTCTTCAACTTGTTGATAACTGCTTTTGTCAGCTACTTAGAAACATCTAGCAGATATTAAAGAAATCATTAAAAGCAGATGTTTGTGCCTGGTTTGAGTCATAAATTTGAATAGTAAAACTATCCCTGCTGCTGCTGCTAAGTCACGTCAGTTGTGTCCGACTCTGTGCGACCCCATAGACGGCAGCCCACAGGCTCCTCCGTCCATGGGATTTTCCAGGCAAGAGTACTGGAGTGGGGTGCCATTGCCTTCTCTGAAAACTATCCCTAGATTTTTTCTATTAAAGAATTAATATAAATCAATTTCCATGTTATTACCAAATATCATAGTTTTCAAGGGCTCTGCTGGGTGAACAAGTGTACTTTGCCTGTTAAGAATGATCAAATTCACCCATTCTGATCAGATTTATATTTTATGTTTCAAAACTTTACTATGTGCCTTAGACCAGCATACATGACACAACAAAGGTGAACTTATTGCACATATCAGTAATGCTAGCAAGTTCAAGTCCTCTGACTTTTTATGGGATACATGACAGCATAAACAATGCACACACACAAAATCATTTAAGAAACTTTATTCTTGAAAGTATACAAGAGAAATGATTAAGAAACCCCATGTGGTTTGCAGGCACAGCATATGGCTTATGGTTTTGACATTGTGACCAAGACATTTACCACCAGCTGGTACCAGTGTAACTAGTTGCAAGAAAACATCCAGGAGTAGCAAAAGCACTTCCACTGCTGAAAGTTCTACAATACTTATTTGGCTAAGATATAGCAAATGTCGGGCTTCCCAGGTGGCACTAGTAGCAAAGAACCTGTCTGCCAAAGCAGGAGATATAAGAGACGTGGGTTCCATCCCTGGGCTGGGAATATCCCCTGGAGGAAGGCATGGCAACCCACTCCAGTATTCTTGCCTAGAGAATCCCAAAGACAGAGGATCCTGGTGGGCTACAGTCCATGGGGTCACAAAGAGTCAGACAGGACTGAAGCAACTTAGCATGCATGCATGACAAATGTTATTTGGATAGAAATGTTATACCTATTTGGGGAGGAAGGAGAGCAATATAATGGAAAAGAATAAGCAAAAAATTTAGCCCATCTAACCACTTTCCAGGAACAGAACCCTACAAACTTTTTTAAGGGCGATACTTCAGGGATACACTACAGGTGAGCATGAAGTTTAAAGATGTCTATTTATTCATCCAATAGGATTCCCTGAGTTCATAGATTGTCACTCTACTAGGGGCTTGAGAAATACATGCCTCATGCCTACTATCAGAGCACAAACAGTGTAGGAGAGAGACAGGCCCACAGGGAAAGATGACTAGTAGGGCATTAGTTGCTGCACTGGGTACAGAGGAGACAAAGGAGAGAAGCCATTTCTACCTAAACCAGGTGAAGACACAAAGGAGAATGTGAGAAGGAGGACAAACGTTCATTTGGCAGAGAAAGGAAGTCTGATCAGAGTGTGAAAAACAAAGAATTTTAGGAAGATTAAAAGGAAAGAGCTTTATGGAAAGAGAAAGCAGGATAAGCAAAGCCATGTAGATCTGAAGAAATGGGACCCGTAGGAAACTGCAATCAACTTGATATGGCTGGAGCTTTGGGTGAACTCCTTACTACACACCTATTTTCTGTGGTGGATCTTAGAGTGTGGACTCTAATGTAATCATTGAAACAGAAGATGAAAGTTTGAATGGAATGGAGAGATGGCAGTACGTTTAAATGACTAATGACCAGAACTGAGCCAATGTTCGTCACTGATGGTGCTGGGGGTGAGGGAAAAAGACACAGTGACAGTGACTCCTGGATCCAATTTTGGGGTGTGTATTGAAAAATCTTACGTTTCTCCTCTTGAACACTTCACTTCTGACATTTCTACCAAATGCGTGGGAGATTTTCCACCACCAAGCCTTTCTCTGATGTGGCTGGATATCCTACAATTTAACTCAGTTATGACACTAACTACCTGGAGACAGCATCAGATCCCACAAGTGAAGTCTCACAAGCCTGCCCCCCACTTCAGATGCCAATCACAAGTATTAGACCCATGGGTTACCCACAACTTTTGTCCAACTTGGCTACAAATTGGAGTTTCCCATGACCTCCTCCCCTTAGATTCAGTTATTTGCTAGAGTGACTCACAGAACTCAAGAAAACACTTGCTTATGTTTAGCAGATACTAGTGGAGGTGATGGAATTCCAGTTGAGCTATTTCAAATCCTGAAAGATGATGCTGTGAAAGTGATGCACTCAATATGCCAGCAAATTTGGAAAACTCAGCAGTGGCCACAGGACTGGAAAAGGTCAGTTTTCATTCCAATCCCAAAGAAAGACAATGCCAAAGAATGCTCAAACTACTGCACAATTGCACTCATCTCACATGCTAGTAAAGTAATGCTCAAAATTCTCCAAGCCAGGCTTCAGCAGTACGTGAACCATGAACTTCCAGATGTTCAAGCTGGTTTTAGAAAAGGCAAAGGAACCAGAGATCAAATTCCCAACATCTGCTGGATCATGGAAAAAGCAAGAGAGTTCCAGAAAAACATCTATTTCTGCTTTATTGACTATGCCAAATCCTTTGACTGTGCGGATCACAATAAACTGTGGAAAATTCTGAAAGAGATGGGACTACCAGACCACCTGACCTGCCTCTTGAGAAACCTATATGGCAGGTCAGGAAGCAACAGTTAGAACTGGACATGGAACAACAGACTGGTTCCAAATAGGAAAAGGAGTCTATCAAGGCTGTATATTGTCACTCTGCTTATTTAACTTATATGCAGAGTACATCATGAGAAACATTCATGAGAAGCACAAGCTGGAATCAAGATTGCTGGGAGAAATATCAATAACCTCAGATATGCAGATGACACCACCCTTATGGCAGAAAGTGAAGAGAAACTAAAAAGCCTCTTGATGAAAGTGAAAGAGGAGAGTGAAAAAGTTGGCTTAAAGCTCAACATTCAGAAAACGAAGATCATGACATCTGGTCCCATCATTTCATGGGAAATAGATGGGGAAACAGTGGAAACAGTGGCTGACTATTTTTCTGGGCTCCAAAATCACTGCAGATGGTGATTGCAGCCATGAAATTAAAAGATGCTTACTCCTTGGAAGAAAAGTTACGGCCAACCCAGACAGCATATTGAAAAGCAGAGACATAACTCGGCCAACAAAGGTCCGTCTTGGCAAGGCTATGGTTTTTCCAGTGGTCATGTATGGATGTGAGAGTTGGACTGTGAAGAAGGCTGAGCGCCGAAGAACTGATGCTTTTGAACTGTGGTGTTGGAGAAGACTCTTGAGAGTCCCTTGGACTGCAAGGAGATCCAACCAGTCCATTCTGAAGGAGATCAGCCCTGGGATTTCTTTGGAGGGAATGATGCTAAAGCTGAAACTCCAGTACTTTGGCTACCTGATGCGAAGAGTTGACTCATTGGAAAATACTCTGACGCTGGGAGGGATTGGGGGCAGGAGGAGAAGGGGACGACAGAGGATGAGATGGATGGATGGCATCACCGACTCGATGGACATGAGTTTGAGTGAACTCTGGGAGTTGGTGATGGACAGGGAGGCCTGGCGTGCTGCGATTCATGGGGTCGCAAAGAATCGGACACGACTGAGCAACTGAATTGAACTGAACTGAAAGGATATGATAAAGGACAAAGGTGAGCAGCCAAATATTGCAAGGTCTGGGATGGGGATTGAGCACAAGAACTTCTGTCCCTGGTGAGTTGGGGTGAGTCACCTTCCTGGTTCGTGTGTGTATTCACCTACCTGGAATCTCCCCAAGCCCCATATTATTGGGATTTTATGCTGATTTCTTCATGTGCACATAATTATTAACCCCATTTCCAGCCCCTCTCTAGAGTATGGGGTGGGTAGAAGAAGCTGTAAATTCCAAGCTTCCAATCACGGCATGGCCTTTGTGGTGACAGCCCCCATCCAGGAGCACACCCAGAATCGTCTCATTAGAACAAAACGTGCTTCTAGTGCTCTCTTATCACTTAAGAATTTACAAGGTTTTTATGAACTTTGTCCAGGTGCTAGAGAAAAAGAGCAATGTATGTATTTTCTATCATCTCAGTAGTTGCATGAATGGTGATTGCATTTGATACATATGAAGGGTATATATCAAATTTTAGAAATTTCTATTATAGATCTTTTAATTCCTTCAAACTAAAGAAAGAGCACTGATTAGGAAAGAAGTCATTGCATCGTTTTATCTAAGTCCTATGCCTACGTAGTATAACAATCCCACATGGTCTTTGGGCAAAAATGAGACACTATATGCTTTTTGCACCACATTATTCTAATATTCCTTTTCATCTGGGACATAGCAATCCCTCCAGAAACAGGCTGGAAAAATGAATCACAAGCAGTTAAAAATGTAAGTGAGAAGCATCAAGTTATTAGGCAAGGCTTTGAAAAGATAAACGGTTTGTGAAAGAAAATGTAATTAACAGGTTACACTGTATATGTTTGCAAAATGCCAGCGATGCATGAAAATGTTTTTGTCTACTTAATTTTCCTAAGATTGTGTGTTTATATTTAAATTAATTAAAGGCAAACAGTCTTGTGTTCTTAAATAACTTTGTGGTGACTGATATGTGCAGCAGCCAAATTGATAGCATGTCATGAAAACTAGCCAACCCAAATGCTTGCAGTCCAAGAAGCCACAGAGTAAGCTACTGTCCTTAAGGGGAAAGAATCTGAAGGCCTAGTGTGCAGCAGACAGAGTCTTCCCATTCAAAGGTAGATTTTTCCACTCATGGAGGGAAAGCTGAGAGCATAAGCACCTTGAGAGCAGACATCTTTGTTCATTGTGTTCAGTGACATATCCCAAATGTTTAGAACAGACTACGTGTTCAATAAATATTTTCTTAATTAATGAGTTACTGAAAACTTAATTAATGAATTTCCACAGCAACTTGGCAGCATGATGTGGGAGCAAAGATTTGGCATCTGAAGTCCTAGGTATTAACCCTCATCAGTCGTATGATCCTGAGCAACTCATTTACTTTTGAGTTTCAGTTTTCTCCTCAGTAAAATGAACACATTATCTATGAAAATGAGGTCATAAGAGATAGTTTATATGAAATCACATTATAAGCTTTAAAGGACTGATGTGTTCATTTATCTCCTTGAAGGCAGAAATTCTACTTATGCACTACTCAGTAATTTCTGATCCTCACTGTTTATGTATTACTAATTTTTTTTAAACTCCTGACACACAGTCTAGTGGACTTCCCAGGTGGCTCAGATAAAGAATCCGCCTGCCAGTGCAGGAGACGTAGGAGATGCAAGTTCGATCCCTGGATCAGGAAGATCCCCTGGAGGAGGAAATGGCAACCCACTCCAGAATTCTTGGCTTGAGAATCCCATGGACAGAGGAGTCTAGCAGGCTGTAGTGCATAGGGTTGCCAAGAGTCAGACAGGTCTGGGTAACTGGGCACCCATGACACACAGTCTAAAATAACTGTTTATTAAAATGAATTGAAGTCACCGTGGCTGGTACATTTTGCATTGGGAATTGGAGGAGGAAGTGGTTGACAAAATGACAAGAACTCATTGCAAGAAAAATCAACATTTGGTTTATTGGACTATCTAAGATCTGCATTTCTTAGCAAATCTGAAGACTCTCTCAGCCTGATTTCTAGGATTACTTTGAACATGACAGTTACTCCCCCTCATCCATATAGAATTATTACCTTATATGATAGAGCAAGCTATATCTATTGGCTCTTTACAGTACAGATCTATTTCTGACTAAAAGCACTTCATTTGAAATTGTCCAGATCTACAAATACCATATGTGGCTATGTCAATACGTATGGTCTATGCCCAGGAAAACTTTCTCAGAGTATATGTATATTTAAATAAGTTCTTATCTCATGGACAGATTTGTTTTCAAAATTTCACTTGTAACAACCTTATTCAAGGATTTCTTCAACAAACATTACATCCTTATTGTTCTGAGCTCAGTGTTAAGCACTGGGAAATGAAGATGCCTAATGCCATACTTTGGCCACCTGATGTGAAGAACAGATTCATTTGAAAAGACCGATGCTGGAAAAGATTGAAGGCAGGAGGAGAAGCGGCTGACAGAGTATGAGATGGTTGGACGGTATCACCGACTCAATGGACATGAGTTTGAGTAAACTGCAGGAGTTGGTGATAGACAGGGAGGCCTGGCGTGCTGCAGTCCATGGGGTCACAAAGAGTTGGACATGACTGAGCGACTGAACTGAACTGAATGCCATTCTTACCATGTCTGGCTACTTCCCGTTCTCTAAAGGCATGGAGACCAGGAACAAAGCTGCAAGATAATATGAGAAAATATGAAAATTCGTGCAGTAGGTATAATCTAAGATGGATCTTTGGATTTATGACTTCAGTGAATGGGTGAATGGTTCTACTACTGTTTTCCAGAGAGACACCCAAAGAATAAGCAGTTTTAAGGCAGAAAATATTTATCTTAATTATGTATAGTACTTAACATGACTCTGAAATACAACCGATAGTGCCTCACCAGTGTCTGGCACATGTGAGGCCCTCAGTAAGCATTATTTGAATCGATCAATGAAACCCTGTGCTGACATTTACTAGTTGTGTGACTGGGCAAGTCATTTACCTCTCTAAGTCTCCTTTTTATCAACTGTGCAAATAGCAGAAGCTACTTAATAAAGTAAATAATTATTTTTAAAAAATAGAATGAAACTAAAGTAACACAATACCGGGTACCTAACAAGCTTTCAATAAATGGTAACCATTTGTATTCATCTTTGTGGCTCAGGGATTATGTCTTTCAGATAGGTCAGAAAAAGAAAATAGATGTGAATAATCATTAATTTTACGTTATTTCACACATTTTTTTACAGGTGTTGATTGAGCCTTTCTCTGATGCCAAATACATAGTCTCCTATGATTTTGTGAGAACATGGTGCCCTCATCACCTGGGTCCAGTGCTCTCCCACCTAGGGTCTGGTTGAAATCCCTATCAGCGCTTAGCCCTCAGCCATCCAGTCACTATGCACCTCAGCTGTCTTCTCCCACGAGATGGCTAGATCAATGACAGAGGATGCATAAGAAGAAAGAGAGCAAGAAAAAGTAAGAACTGATTCCCTCCAGCCTACTACAAGTTTAATATCATGTGTAAGGGCAGATCTTACAGTCAACATAATTATATGCATAATGTGTGTTGAAATGCAAAAACATGTAAATCATACAACTTTAAATGCAAATATATACATGGTCTTTTTTATTATCTATGCCACTTGGTTTTGAACCTCAGGATAACCTTAGTGGAAACTACTTCCCTAGGTACCTTTTTTTTTTCTTTAACTGAAATCAGTGATCAGGTTTTTTTAACTGAAATCAGGTTTTTAAAAAGGAATTCAGGAATGAAAAAAAAATATGTTTTACAGTTCACATCTGCGTGGGCTAAACCACCTGCTGTGATTCTGTGGATTATATTCCTTTTACTGCCTTAGAGTATTAGTTAATATTATGTGTACATGTTTTCTCTTCCACCACCCCCAATCCCAGATTGCCAGTTCCTTGAAAGAAAAGCACTGTCTATTACAATTCATCATGTCCCTTTGTAACCCTGGCAAATCAGGTCTTTAAAAATGGAGGGAGTGCTCTCTCATATGAGGTAACACCATCTTAACTGTTCTTCACTCCTCATTCCATTCTCTTTATCCTCTAGCTTTCATATTTTTGCCCTTTTCTCACCTTGCCAGTCCTTCTTGTTTTCCTACTCTCTTTTCTCTCTGGATTGTAATTTTGTATTTGCTCTTTATATCAGTATAATTTGCCATTATAGCAATTCTCCCACTTTACCTGGATCCCCCAAAGTTCCCTTTTGGGAACTTGTTCCCTCCTCTCTAAAGCAAATTTCCACCACTCTTCTCCCCTCTCATGTTGGAACATACTTATCCATGGTTTTTAATCCTCTTTTTCAGATGTTACATGAAGAATCTTTATATCTGGTTTGAAACCATCCAGAGCATTTGAGGTTGTTAAAAAAACAAAATTCAACTGAGTACATTTTAAAAGCATTTCTGGCTTTATTCAAAGAGTCATGAATTGGGCAGCATCCAATTTAACAAATAGAAAGGAGTTCTGAGGAGCTGTACAAAATGAAAGACTTTTACAGACAGAAGGGAGCAGGAACAAGGAAGTTATTCTAGACCAAAAAAAAAAAAAGTGAGTTATTACAAGGTCATTTTCCTTTTGGGGATGACAAGGATCTCAAGTAGATTACCTAACTATTGCTTATTACATGATTCCGGATTGATGATTGACTGTTTTAAGGTTCCATTTTGGGGAGAGCTGAAACTGTAATTATGTCTCAGTCTGGTGTATTTACAGATGTGAATAATATTGTGTCCCTGTATAGATATTATTGTTTTCTCTTATAGTGAGACAAAATGGTATCTGCTCATTCCTCAGGTGGGGCTTCCAAGGTGGCGCTAATGTTAAAGAACCCACCTGTCAATGCAGGAGATGTAAGAGACATGAGTTCAATCCCTGAGTCAGGGAGATCCCCTGAAGAAGGGGATGGCAACCCACTCCAGTATTCTTGCTTGGAGAGTGCCCTGGACAGAGGATCCTGGAAGGCTACAGTCCACAGGGTCCCAAAGAGTGGGCACAACTGAAGCAACTTAGTGCATAGCACTCCTCAAGGATACTCTAAAAAAAAAGGCTTTCACAACTTTTTCCAACAGTCATATCTCACATTGTAGAAGGATGGGGTATAAGCCTATAAGTAACAAAAAATTGATAAGTGTAATGCCCCATTCAGGAGCTTCTTAAGCTGCTTCTGGTGCAGACATCTTTATTTCCCCATTCATTTAGTGTCTGGAAGTTCCCAATTCATTTCCGGATTCTCCACAACCAAGTTCATGTCTGTTGACCACTACTTTCATCATTCCTACGTCCCTACCCAAGTCCCAAATCTGTCTGCTCTAGACTTGTCAATGGTTTTCACTGGGTTTAGGCATGTATTACCTGCTTAAATAGCTTCTAAGGTCCACTGGTAAATGAACAATTCACTGTTACTCAGCACCACCCCATAGAAGATAGCTCACGATTATGTCTTTGCTTTTTAAGAAAATAGCTTTTAGCATTGGAATATATACACTACCATCCATAAAATAGATAGCCAGTGGGAATTTGCTATATGACATGGAGTTCAAACCCAGTGCTCTGTGACAACCTAGAGGGGTGTGAATGTGTTGGGAGGTGTGCTGCTGCTACTAAGTCACTTCAGTCATCTCTGACTCTGTGCGACCCCATAGATGGCAGCCCACCAGGCTCTCCCACCCCTGAGATTCTCCAGGTAAGGCAAGAACACTGGAGTGGGAAAGGGAGGTTCAAAGGAGTGGAGACATAGTTATACCTATGGCTGATTCATGGTGATGTATGGCAGAAACCAATATTATAAAGCAATTATCCTCCAATTAAAGATATGATCAAACAACAACAAAAAATAACACTTCTGTTATGTAAGCCAGAGAGGTCCAATGTCTTTGAAATTTTTATTTCCTCAAAAAATAAAAATCAAGGTGACTTGAAGCAATTAAAAAGTCTTTCAGAAAGTCTGCTCATTTCTACTTTGGTAACCCTTTCCTATACAGTTGGCATCAGCAAACTTTATCCATAAAAGTCAGTTTGCCAATATTTTAGACTATGCTGGTTAATTCAGTTCAGTTCAGTTCAGTCGCTCAGTCGTGTCCGACTCTCCACGACCCCATGAATCACAGCACTCCAGGCTTCCCTGTACATCACCAACTCCCGGAGTTCACTCAAACTCACATCCATCGAGTCGGTGATGCCATCCAGCCATCTCATCCTCTGTCGTCCCCTTCTCCTCCTGCCCCCAATCCCTCCCAGCATCAGAGTCTTTTCCAACGAGTCAACTCTTTGCATAAGGTGGCCAAACTACTGGAGTTTCAGCTTTAGCATCATTCCTTCCAAAGAACACCCAGGGCTGATCTCCTTTAGAATGGACTGGTTGGATCTCCTTGCAGTCCAAGGGACTCTCAAGAGTCTTCTCCAACACCAGAGTTCAAAAGCATCAATTCTTCGGCGCTCAGCCTTCTTCACAGTCCAACTCTCACATCCATACATGACCACTGGAAAAACCATAGCCTTGACTAGATGGATACCTTTGTTGGCAGAGTAATGTCTCTGCTTTCGAATATGCTATCTAGGTTGGTCATAACTTTCCTTCCAAGGAGTAAGCATCTTTTAATTTCATGGCTACAATCACCATCTGGCTAATTGGGCTCACCCAAAAAAGATGGCTAACACCCAAAAAAGATGTCTTTTACATCACACGGGACTGGAATGCAAAAGCAGGAAGTCAAGAGATACCTGAAGTAACAGGCAAATTTGGCCTTGGAGTGCAAAATGAAGCAGGGCAAAGGCTAACAGAGTTTTGCCGAGAGAGCACACTGGTCATAGCAAACACCCTCTTTCAACAACACAAGAGAAGACCCTACACACGGGCATCACCAGATTGTCAATATCAAAATCAGAGTTATTATATTCTTTGTAGCCAAAGATGGAGAAGTGATAGCTTACAGTGAATAGTGTCAGATTTGTGATCTCAGAAGAAGATTTAGCTTCAGGACCAGGGACCAGGCTTGATCACTCAAGAGCTTATGTGTATCAGAGTTTTACTGAAGTATGAAAAGGGACAGAGAGAGCTTCTGACACAGACATCAGAAGGGGGACATAGAGTGCCCCCCTCGATAGTTTTAGCAAAGAAGCTATATACTTTTTTAATTGGTTATTACAATAAATCAAAAGAATGTCTCAGGGTTGTAAAGATCTTACTAGATCTACTCCCACAATTTACTTTTTAAGATGACAGGATTATAACTAACAATAGAAAAATCTTACCAGACCCACTCTCATAATATACATTTTAAGATAACAGGATTCATCAGAATGTTTTCAAGGAGAAATAGTCCTCAAGCAGGATACATTGTTGTTATATAATCCTTGAAAGAAAGTGAAGTCGCTCAGTCGTGTCCAACTCTTTGCGACCCCATGGACTGGGGTCTGTAGACTGTAACCAGGCTCCTCCATCCATAGGGTTTTCCAGGCAAGAATACTAGAGTGGGTTGCCATTTCCTTCTCCAGGAGATCTTCCCAACCAAGGGATTGAACCTGGGTCTCCAGCATTACAGGCAGATGTTTTACCATCTGAGTCACCAGGGAATCCTTAGTACAGAGTTTAAGCTGAGCTGTTTTGTTGTGTAATCATCAGCTCTGGGCTTAAAGAGAAAAATGTTTTATGTGACTAAGACTAAGAAATGTAGAATAAAAAGTTTGTCTTTTTCTCCTTCTTGAGAACTCCAGACCCCTATCTACTCTTGAAGAGCCCCAGATCCCACTGTCCTCCTCGGGGACCCTAGACTTCTTATCAACCTACCTAGAAATTAACTCTCTCAGAAGCTCTAGAAAGTCAGCAAAAACAAGACTGGGAGCTGACTGTGGCTCAGATCATGAACTCCTTATTGCCAAATTCAGGCTTAAATTGAAGAAAGTAGGGAAAACCACTAGACCATTCAGATATGACCTAATCAAATCCCTAATGATTATACAGTGGAAGTGACATATAGATTCAAGGGATTAGATCTCATCTGAGTGCCTGAAGAACTATGGATGGAAGTTCCTGACATTGTACAGAAGGCAGTGATCAAGACCATCCCCAAGAGAAAGAAATGCAAAGAGGCAAAATGGTTGTCTGAGGAGGCCTTACAAATAGCTGAGAAAAGAAGAGAGGCTAAAGGAAAAGGAGAAAAGGAAAGATATACCCATCTGAATGTAGAGTTCCAAAGAATAGCAAAGAGAGATAAGAAAGCCTTTTCTCAGCGATAAATGCAAAGAAATAGAGGAAAACAATAGAATTGGAAAGACTAGAGATCTCTTCAAGAAAGCTAGAAATACTGTTGGGGGAGTTTGTAATTTCCTTGGTTCTGTCTCATCACAACAAAAATTTGAAGCGAGGGATAAACCAACGTTACAGCCCTTGGACGACCAGTGTTATAGCTCTCGGATGGACCAGTGCCGCAGCTCCGTGTTTCAACTCAATTTTATTTAGAAAGTAAAGGAAAATACATCCTTGAGGCATGGCGGCATGCCATCTCTTTTGACGCAGAGAAAAAAGGCCCCTAGCCCAATTTTGGCTCCTCTTTTTATGTGTTTTTTCTCCTCCCCCTAAGCCTGCCCTATATAAATTGGGTTGGTCAGGAGTGCTGTTTGTTTTACCTGAAGTCCTCACTCGGGTCCTCAGACCTTACTTTGTTCTATTTCCGTGGACTTTTCCCTTCTCTTTCTTTTAGGCACTGCCATTTTGGACTCCTTTTTCCTATTCCCTCAAGAGATGGGAGGCCCAATCTTTGGGAATAGGGACATCGAGGTCTCTCTGGCTACTTCCTGCTGAACTGGGATGGCAAGGGGCTTTGGGCCTCCCCCTTTTGCTAGCCTCAAACCTCAGAGTTCTTGTAGCAGTGTCCATCTAAGGGTGAGTGATATTTTTTCTGTGGTCGGCTGTAGTTTTATATATCCTTGTTCAACTGGCACTACATGTTGTAGCTTGTTGACCTGGGCAGAGACAAAATGTATTAGACAATTGATAATACATGGAGCAATCACAAGCAGCATCAATATGGTGATGACAAGGACTAGTAGGGGCATTAGCCAACTCCAAATTTCCCATCACCAGGAGGATCTCCCAAAGAGAGATTGTAGCCACCCAGAGAACTCTCCAGCTTGTTCTTTGAGAGCCTGTGGGGTCTGAATGTTTTTCTTGAGGACTGTGAGACTTTCTTTAACTTAGCTAGAGATATTTACCCAGAAACAACACGTCTCACTCAAAATGGCTCAAGTCCTTTCTTGTTCAGGGATCAGGAGATCTATCTCTTGTCTGTTTTGGAGTACAAACCCTGCCAAGCTGTGTTGTCTCTTTAGAGCTGTCCTGAAAAATCTTATCCCCAGAAACTTAATTTTGGGGGTGTTCATTAGAATGGCACCCATCTGTAGTCCTGAAGAGGTATCTGAGATCTCCCAGGGGCTCACAGGTGTATTGAGTGTCCTCTTCTGTTTTCTTCCATGGCTTGACTCATGAGTAGTGAATCCAGGAGTCATGTCCTGGTATCTTGACTCCTTTGAGGGTAGAAAGTATTACAGGGTAGGGGCCCTTCCATGTGGGCTGGAGTTAAGCCTTTGGGGAGCCATCTTTCCAGACTTTAATTAGGGCTTGTGTTCCTGGAGCAAATAGTGATGACTTTAGAATCTTTTGGGTCCTGGTTGACACCCCCAAGTGTATATTCTGTTGGAATTGCCCAATGGCCATGGTATAAGACTGGACGGTCTGAGCCTCTGGCTCTAGGAAGAGGTCATCAGCATTTAAAAAAAAAAAAAAAAAAAAAAAGGTCTCCCATAGCATCTCATAAGGACTAAGACCAACCTGTTCCTTAGGGGCAATATGGGTGCAGAGGAGAGATATTGGTAAAGCCTCCTTCCATCCCAGGGAGGTCTCCTGGGTTATCTTTTCTATTGTTGATTTTAAGAATTGGTTGGCGCTTTCTACTTTTCCTGAAGACTAAGACCTCCAGGCACAATGGAGATAATAAGTAATGACCAATGCTTTAGAGACCCCTTGGGTGACCTTAGAAGTAAATGATGTTCCATTGTCACTTTGTAATGACCTGGGCAGACCAAATCTTGGAATGATTTCATGGAACAATTTTGTTGTTGTTGTTGTTGTTGTTTTACCGCCTTCTCAGCCTTCTCAGTCCAGGTGGGAAAACCTTCAATCCATCCTGTGAATGTATCTATCATGACTAATAGGTATTTACATCCTTGAGAAACTGGCATCTGGATGAAGTTCATCTGCCAGTCCTCTCCTGGGTAGGGTCCACATCATTGGACAGGCTGGGCCAGCTCAGGTTTTTGAGCTCCTTGGGGGTTGTTTAATTGGCAAGTGGGGCAAGAGGTGACCACTTGCCTTATAGTCATTTGGAGGCCTGTTCCTCTGAAAGATCTTTCTAGTAATCTTTGGAGGCCCTTTCCCCCTAAATGAGTGGTGGCATGTAAGGAGTTAACCAACTTCCATTGGAAATTCCCAGGCAGAAAAAGGAATCCCTCCCATGGAACCACCCCATATGATCTTGAAAGCCCTCACGCTTAGGTTTAAGAGTTTCACCTTCAGTATATGAAGAAGTTTCTGGCAAATTAGTCTGTGGAACTAAGGTGACAATCCCTATTAAGTCATTGTTCCATAATGCTGCTCTCTTAGCTGCCTGATCGGCTGCTTGGTTCCCTTGCCACTTCTGTGCTCCCTTTTTGGTGTCCTTTACAGTGGGAGACTGAAACCTCAGCGGGCAGATGGACTGCCTCCAAGAGTCTAAGAATTTGATCACCATATTTGACTGGGACCCTCGGGGGGTCAAGTGACGTCTTTATTTCTAAATAGCAACATGTGCATGTAGCACCAGAAAGGCATACTTGGAGTCAGTATAAATGGCTACTTTTTTCCTTTTCCCAGCTCTAAAGCTTGAGTCAGGGCTGTGAGCTCAGCTAATTGGGCTGAAGTACCTGGGGGCAAAGGTTTAGCCTCTATGGTCTCAAAATTGAAGACTACTGCATATCCAGCTCTTCTTTTTCCATCCAAGACAAAGCTGCTTCCATCAGTGTACCAGATTTCTTAAGGATTGGTCAGAGGATCTTCTGACAATCCCTCTTGGGGTTTTGTCCAGTGGTCCAAAGTTTCTAGGCAAGAGTGAAAGGGGAGAGAGCCCTTGGGGGTAGGCAGGAGGGTGGCTGGGTTAAGAACCTCACAAGGGGATATACTGAGGCCTGGATTTTCCATCAGCACTACTTGATATCTGAGGATTCTTTGATCATACATCCATACATGGCTTCTCCAATTTAGGAGTTGTTTCACTTGGTGGCTGGTGAAAATGGTTAGTTTGCCCCCAAAAGAGAGTTTTAAAGCATCTTCTATCAGGATCCCAATAGCTGCAAGATTTCGAAGGCAGGCAGGCCAACCTCAGGTGGTTGGGCTGAGCCTCTTGGATAAGTAAGCTACAGGCTGGGGCTCAGATCCCAACCTTTGAGTTAACATTCTCAAGGTTATTCCTTCTTTTTTGTGAACGTAAAGTTGGAATACTTTTTCTGGGTCTCGCAACCTGAAGGCAGGTGCTTGAGTTAATGGGGTTAATTTTGTTCTCCCATAGTTTTTGGTCCCTCTCTATTGGAGAAGGTGTAATGGGTTCCTCAGTAGTAACCAGAAACTGTAGGGCTCTAGGGGCTGAAAAACTTCCCATTACAAGGGTGGTCCACAGTTTAGTGAGTATATCTCTTCCCAATAAGGGAGTAGGACACTCAGGGACCACCAGAAACTGGTGGGAAAATATTTGTCCATCTCAGCAACAAAGAAGTGCTTGGGTGAATCTTTAGGTAATTATTTTTCCTGTAGCACCCAAAATGGTACAGGTTTGGGAGGAGAAGGCTCCAGAGTAGGAGGTCAGGACAGAGTCGGTAGCCCCTGTGTCAACCAAGAAATTCTCGGACCTACCTGCCACATCCAGTTGCACCCTTGGCTCCAGTCCCGTGATGGCTATCTGTGACAGGTGGGCTGGCTGGAGTGGGCCGCTTCAGTCCTGTTGAACTATCTTGAGGGAAGGGTTGGCACTTGACCTTGAGGCTCTTGGGTCCTGAGGCCCTTGAGGCCCAATGTCCCAACTGATGACACTTGTAGCAAGCTGTTTTAGGAGACTTGTCATGGTTTGGACATTCTTTGGCCCAATGCCTCGCCTGTCTACAGATTAGGCATTTGCCTCTTGCCTTGTCCTTTAAAGACTCGGGGTTTGCTTTTCTGGAAGGATGCCAGCATCTGTGCATAGCTTGTCTCTTTCCTATTCTCTTTCCTGGGCCTTGGTCTCCCTTTCTTGTTCTCTGTTATAAAAGGTATTGGTGGCTGTCTGGACCATCTCATCTAAAGAGGCAGCAGGGTCCTGCTGCTGTAGCTGTTGTAACTTTATCCTGATGTCTGATGCACACTGGGACAAGAATTTGTCCTTTAAAATCACCTGTCCCTGGTGATAGTCTAAGTCCAGATTGGTAAAGTTTTAAAGGGCCTTTTTTAGCCTTTCCAGAAAGGCAATGGGGTTCTCATTGGGCTCCTGAGTTATTGCTGAGACTGGGCTCAGTCCCACAAGTAATAGGCTTCCTTTAATTTCCATAGGTGGACTTTCTTAGGGGTGAGACTTTCTGAAGCTTATCCTACCCAGTACTGTTTCAACCTGAGAGCCAGGCATCCCCAGGTCAGAGTACAGATCCCCAGGTAAGCTGAGGCGTGACAGCCTCCTGGAGATAAAATCCCCAGGCAGGTCGTGGCAAGTTGGCCTCCCAAGAATTGGGTCCCTGGGCAGGTCAAAGCATTTCGACCTCCTGGGACCCCTGGACTGGCGGATCCCCGAGCAGGTTGAGGTATGACAACTTTTTGAGGACCAGATCCCTAGGCAGGTCAAGGCAGGTTGACCTCCTGGGACCCCCCCGGACTAGCAGATCCCTGAGCAGTTTGAGGCATGAAAACCTCCCAGTGACCAGTACCCTAGGCAGGTCAAAGCAGGTTGACTTCCTAGCACCCTGGACTAATGGATCCCTGAGCAGGCTGAGGCACGACAACCTCCCGGGGACTGGATCCCTAGGCAGGTCAAGGCAGATCAACCTCCTGGGACCCTGGGGCTGGAGTTGGGCTCCCCCAAAGTCTCCAAAGTGACAAGTACTGGGTAGGATTAAGGGGTTGTAATTTTAATTTATCCCCAGTTTGTTCACCACAAGTGGAAATAGATATCATGATGTAAAACAATCCAAGCCATGCTCTGAGACTGGGAACCTGTTGAAACAGCCATAAGCCTTATCCTCTTATTGCTCTGAGAGAATGTAAGTCAACTGATTTCCTCCCCTAGTCCTCTATAAGAGCAGGTTAGGGTGTCTCCAATGGTAAACATTTCATTGTCATAGACCCCCATTAGGTAATAACAGAAGTAATGAGAAAGGAGTGGGTTATCTGGCCCTGTTAGCATTAAGGTATCTTAATAATAAGCAGGGTAGAACAATGTTGCCTACAAGGGGGCGGGGTCCTGGTTGTAGGAGTTAGTAAGTGGCTTAAGAACAAATTCATAAGAAGCAACAGACCAGATGTTCCACAAAAGTGGAGTGGAAATTTGATCCAGGGGTAAGTTTGTAACTTTTAGGAGAAGGGTGGTAAGGGTTTGGGCCCAAACAGCCTGCAGGGCTAGCTCCCAAAGTGGCAAACATTATCCCTGGAAGCTCAACTGCCTTTGAAAGGATGCCAACAGATGGACTTCTAGCAGACATTGTGTGCCTGTCACCCGCCCTAGCGGGTCCACTGAGAGATGCTGTTGTTGCACATGCGGTAGAATGGTAGATGAAGGCCTGAATATCTAGATGGATTGGATATTAAACAGTATTTCCCTCCCAAGGGTCAGCTATTTTCTGGTTGTCCTTCCAGAAGATTATAGAGGCAACATTGTGGGCCTGGACAGGGCTCAGGAGAAGAGCAAGAAACAGGAGGGAAGAGAGCAGGGCACAACTTTTGAAAGAATGATATAGCCCAAGGGCATAACATAAACCAATTAAAACCAAATGGATCCAAGGTGACAAGTTAAATTCAACTAAACCTTGATCCCCAATCTGCAAGCTAAATGACACATCCAAAGGAGGCAGGACAGTTCCAAGTCACCATTTAAAGAAGGAGTGGGTGGTTCCCCCATGGTTGGGATGATCCTCCCACTCATTTGCATATGAATTCACCCACACCACATTCCATGGCCGAAGCTCTTGCCCTCTGTGATGGCCCACACCCTGTGGAGTGTGGTTCTCTCTGAATCTGAAAAAATCCACCTCTTACCTATGGCAATGTCTCTAACGGAATTTTTGCAATGAGACATCAGAGCCTAAGTTTCATTAGGTTCTGAAGCCAGGCACCATGGGTTTTGGCCAGGCTCAAGTCCCGGGAGAGGAGCTGAGAACAGGAGGAAAAAGTGGTGGGAAAAACATGCTGGGGAATTCCCTTCATAGCCTGCCAGAAAATCTGCTAAATACCTGACCTGTGCTCACTGTTTTCATTGGCCTGTTCCTGGGTACAAAGAAGATTAAGGACAGAAGAACTCCTACAGCTTGGGTAACAGCTACTGGGGCCCAGGAGATAACGGAGCCTTTGGGACATACTGAGGAGAAGCTCTTGCCAAAGTCCCAAAATTGCACCTACTGCTGCTCGCCTGTTCACGGGGGTTTAATGAAACAAGAAACGAGAGATTGTAAAGAAATGAAGATTTTGTTAGGCATAGGTCCTTCCAACCATAGGAGCGAGGATCTTCTACCTTAATCAGAGGTCTGGAATCTGACTGAGACTGAGCCGCGTGAGCTTTCTGCTGAATTCAGTTTTCACTGTCCACATTTCCAGCACGTTGGGCTTCTTGTTACTTCCTCTGCACTGGGTTTTCTTTGCATTCAGCTTCCACTGCAGGAGCTTTTGCCCACTTGGGCTCCTGGGGTGCTTGGCTTCCTCCTTGCAGGGTCCAAGCTGAGGTTGCTTCAGCCAGGTTAAATCCAAGAAACAGCCCCATAGATGTCAGGGGAGTATGTAATTTCCTCAGTTCTGTCTTGTAGCAACAAAAATTTGAAGCAAGGGACTGATCTGCGTTACAGCCCTCGGATGGACCAGTATTACAGCTCCGTGTTACAGCTAAGTTTTACTTAGAAAGTAAAGGAAAATACATCCTAGAGGTATGACGGCATGCTGAACCAAAAGACCCAAACAGAAGAGTGGTCCCTGGCCCAATTTTCACTCCTCTTTTTATATGTTATTTCTCCTCCCCCTGGGCCTGCCCTATGTAAATTGGGCTAGCCAGGAGTGCTGTATGTTTTACTGAGGTCCTTACTCCCGTCCTCGAGCCCTCCTTTGTTCTATTTTCAAGGACTTTTCCCTTCTTTGACTTTTAACCGCTGCCATTTTCGACTCCTTTTTCCTATTCTAACTACCTAATATTAATGTTTCCTTGGTATTTCAAATTTTATTGAAGAGATCTCTACCCTTTCCCATTCTGTTGTTTTCCTCTATTTCTTTGCATTGATCATTGAGAAAAGGCTTCTCATCTCTCCTTGCTGTTCTTTGGAACTCTACATTCAAATAGGTATATATTTCCTTTTCTCCTTTTCTTTTAGCTTCTCTTCTTTTCTCAGCTATTTGTAAGGCCTCCTCAGACAACCATTTTGCTTTTTTGCATTTCTTTCTCTTGGGGATGGTTTTGATCACTGCCTCCTATACAATGTCAGGAACTTCCACAATAAATGGTAAGATTCAAATGCCCACTTCTTATATTATTATCAACTTCAATTAATGATCTGGCCCCTCGAAAAATGGAAAGCTGAATGTTTTGTGACCTAAACAATAGGAATAATAGTAATCTCATTGTTGTTGCTGTTTAGTCAATAAGTCATGTCTGACTCTTTTGCAATCCTATGGACTGTAGCTCTCTAAGCTCCTCTGTCCTTGGGATTTCCCAGACAAGAATACTTGGGTGGTTAGCCATTTCCTTCTCCAGGGCATTGAAAATGTGAAAGTGTTAATCACTCAGTCATGTCCCATTATTTGGGACCCCATGCACTGAAGCCCACCAGGCTCCTCTGTCCATGAAATTCTCCAGGCAAGAATACTGGAGTGGGTTGCCATTTTCTTCTCCAAGAGATCTTCCCAACCCAGGGATCAAACGCAGGTCTCCTGCATTGCAGGCAGATTCTTTACTGTCTGAGCCACCAGGGAAGTCTATAGGGATTACTGGTGTTTAATTAAACAAAGAAACCATGAGACTGAGTTGGCTATAATGCTAGGATGACCTACTTAAGCAGACCAAAATCTAATCCTGTTACAAAATCATTTGTAAAAGGTTACAAGGTTACAAAATCGAAACCTAAAGACAACTGATCACAGATACATAACTAGGCTTTAACCTATTAAATGGCTGTGTAGCACTGGAGCAGCCTAGAGCAGATACCTCATGTCCTAGGTCAGTAGCTGCGGCCATGTCCTGGGTGTTCGTTCGAAGGACTGATGTTGAAGCTGAAACTCCAATACTTTGGCCACCTGATGTGAAGAGCTGACTCATTTGAAAAGACCCTGATGCTGGGAAAGATTGAAGGCAGGAGAAGGGGATGACAGAGGATGAAATGTTTGGATGGCATCACCAACCAATGCATATGAGTTTGAGCAAGCTCCAGGAGATGGTGATGGACAGGGAAGCCTGGTGTGCTGCAGTCCATGGAGTGAAAAAGAGTTAGACACGACTGAGTGACTGAACTGAACTGAACTGAACCTATTAAATAATTAAATAAATGATTCCGTGCATTTGTTTCTGCACTTTTCCTCTTTAGGTCTTCTAGTTTCCGAGGGCAGGTGTGTTCCTTAGCACTTCCGGTTTAGCCCCACCAGATCTGAATCAATTCATACTCCAATAATTTCTTAAAATATTTTATATGCTTTACTATAGACTGAGTCATGTCTCACTCAGACATGACTGAGTGACTGAACCGAAACTGAAAACAGATTAACAGGAGAAAATATTTAATTGGGTACTAACAGACGCTCCGCACAGACAATGAGACCTAAGGAAGAGCAGGGTGGTAGAGCTTTAAATGCCATCATGGGCTAAGGAATGGGGTGGGGGCCCTGGGCTTCAAAGGGATGCAGGGTGATTCATAGAACAATAAGAAAAGCTGACGTTTGGTAATTAGATGTTTGTCTTGCCAAGCAGATAGATCATTTAGATAGAAAATCTCTCTTAGTAATAGATCTCTCTCTGGGCCACACCCCTTATCTAAATTCTTTTAGATAGTTAAAGGAGAAGTGAAAGTTTTTCTTGAGCTTGCTGGGTCATCAGCTAAACACAGTCCACATGCCAAAGTGGCATATCTTGGGAAGCTCATTCTGAATCCCTTCATAGTCTAATTAGAAAGTTTCAAATGTGAACTTTCTCATTATTATCATTCAGATACTTAAAATCTCCAATAAAATAATCAGCCTTATGAAAGCATCATCTCAAAGATACCATTTGGCCCATCACTGAAATTTAAGGAACTTGATTGGTGACATATTTACTAAGGGAAATATTCACATTTACTATGAATCATATGGTACATGTGCTTGTAATGTATTTTTATTTGACATTTTCTTTTTAACTTTATTTCTATAAATTAACATATTAACAGTTTATTTTTATATATTTTGTATAATCAAATCAGTCACTGTCTTTATAGTTTCTATCTTTATTTTTATGCTTAAGTATATCTTTCTTTTTAGATTTCTGTTTTATCCAACTTGAATTTATTGGAGCATGGGCTGTGACATAAGAATTTAACTTTTTAGCTGCAAAATAGCTAAATTTCCCCAAACTATTGATATATTACCTTTAATCATACTTATGCATGCACAAACAAGAGCACAGATATCTAGGGTTGTATAGCAGGGCTTTCCCATAGTTAGCGTGTCCTTGTACTACAATCACTTTGTTTTAATTACTCTGGTTTTGGATACAAACTCCAAGAGATGGTGAAGGACAGGGAAGCCTGGACTGCTGCAGTTCCTGGGACTGCAAAGAGTCAGACATGACTGGACTGAACAACAAAGCTTATCTAATAGTACAAGTTCCTCCTTGTTAATATTCTGCAAAAATTTTGGGGTTGTTCTTATGCAACTATAAATAGTGCATCATCTTGGAGTTAGTTACAGTCAAAAACTATTATCACCCTTAGGTCTGAGGGTTCAGAGAGAGCTGTGTCAAGATCTCCTTGACATCTCCTCATCTGATTCACAGTGATCTGGAGCAAGGAGGCATGGGTCAAAATAAACACTACTCTCCACCAATAACCCACCTCCTGCCCTTGATCTATTGCCAGACGAACTCAACTTGAAACCAGAAGGTAAGAGAAGCCTGTAATGCAGCCTTTTTAAGTCATACCTGCAGGATACAGAGCAGTAGGAAAAGAGTAAGGGAGTCAAAAATGAAGGTATCCAGCACCTAATCCCGCATTAGTCACAAAAGCAATATCCAAAAAATTATTATTGGAATTGAATGACATTTATGGCTATTTTCTGAAAATTGACATAGCTATAATTCTGAACTTTCAAATCTGAGAATATGGCATGCATTTTCTTTTAGTAACATCCTTCTTTTAGTCCTTCAAAAAACATCCTATTGTATATTAAGCTTACTAGTTCCTTTTCTTCCTTTCTTTCCTTCCTCTTTTTAATTCTTTTACACTGCTGTGCAAGAATCTATTTATTTATTCCTTTTGACCTCTATTCCCCCCACTCCCATTTCTTACCTTGCCTTAAAAAAAAAAATTCTTACCTCAAATGTAACAATTTTCATTTGTTTTTATATCTTTTCAAGTCCTCTGTGTGTTTCTGTAAAATGTGTATTTGTGTACATGAATTGCTAATTTACGCAAATGTTAATGTGTGTTGTAGATTTTATTGTTTCTTGCCTTTTTCCACCTAAGGTTTTTAAATTTTAGCCATGTTCCTCTAAGTATACATCTAAATGTTCCTCATTAGTCTTCACCAGTATGGATTTCCATAGCATGCATTCACAATATTTATATATTCATTCCACCAGCAAAGAATAGATGGATTGCCTCCAACTTTCTGCCAACACAAACAATGCTTCAAGAAATATTCTCATTCACTTCCATTTATGGTTTATAAGGAGAGGAATCACTTGTCATATGGCATACCTTTATTTAATTTGGTTAGGTATTGCCAGTTTGCTGCTGCTGCTAAGTTGCTTCAGTCGTGTCCGACTCTGTGCAACCCCATAGACTGCAGCCCATCAGGCTCCCCTGTCCCTGGGATTCCCCAGGCAAGAACACTGGAGTGGGTTGCCATTTCCTTCTCCAATGCATGAAAGTGAAAAATGAAAGTGAAGTCACTCAGTCGTGTCCGACTCTTAGCGACCCCATGGACTGCAGCCTACCAGGCTCCTCCACCCATGGGATTTTCCAGGCAAAAGTACTGGAGTGGGGTGCCATTGCCTTCTCCATGCCAGTTTGCTACAGGTTGTCTATTTTATTCTATATTCCAACCAGCAGTGCCTGAGTATTCCTACATTTCCTCCACCTACCAATACTTAGCAGTATCAGCTAATATTTTATCTATCTGACAGATCTTTGGGGATATTCATTGTTATTTTAATTTGCATTCATCTAATTACTAATGATTTTGAGTATCACTTTGTAAGGTTATCAGTCCCTTAGGTGTTCACTTTGATGAACTGCCTCTGCATATACTCTGGGATCATTTTTCTATTGGGGTTCATATCTGCTTCATATATTTGTTCGTATTTGTTCATATAAGGCTCATGTATAGTCTAGATATTGGTCCTAATGGTGAATAAATTGAATAAAAATCTTTAGTATGGTGTAATCAAATTGAGCAATTTTCTACTTCATGATCCTGAAATGTTGTACTTTTCCACAATTAGGGTATCAAGATATTCTTCTGTGTTATTTTTTTATTAGCTTTATGGTTTTACCTTCAAATTTAGATACCTTATCCATCTGGAATCTTTCTCTATGCTTCATATCTTATTTTTTTATATAGTAAGACATTTTTCTCAAAACCATCTACTAAACAATCTGTCTCTTTTCTATTAATACCTTCAGCTCAGTTCAGTCGCTCAGTCATGTCCGACTCTTCACGACCCCATGAATTGCAGGATGCTAGGCCTCCCTGTCTATCACCAACTCCCAGAGTTCACTCAAACTCATGTCCATCGAGTCGGTGATGCCATCCAGCCATCTCATCCTCTGGCGTCCCCTTCTCCTCCTGCCCCCAATCCCTCCCAGCATCAGAGTCTTTTCCAATGAGTCAACTCTTTGCATGAGGTGGCCAAAGTATTGGAGTTTCAGCTTTAGCATCATTCCTTCCAAAGAACACCTAGGACTGATCTCCTTTAGAATGGACTGGTTGAATCTCCTTGCAGTCCAAGAGACTCTCAAGAGTCTTCTCCAACACCACAGTTCAAAAGCATCAATTCTTCTGTGCTCAGCTTTCTTCACAGTCCAACTCTCACATCCATACATGACCACAGGAAAAACCATAGCCTTGACTAGACAGATACCTTTGTTGGCAGAGTAATGTCTCTGCTTTTGAATATACTATCTAGGTTGGTCATAACTTTCCTTCCAAGGAGTAAACGTCTTTTAATTTCATGGCTGCAATCACCATCTGCAGTGATTTTGGAGCCCAGAAAAATAGTCAGCTACTGTTTCCACTGTTTCCCCATCTATTTCCCATGAAGTGATGGGACCAGATGCCATGATCTTCGTTTTCTGAATGTTGAGCTTTAAGCCAAGTTTTTCACTCTCCTCTTTCACTTTCATTGAGAGGCTTTTTAGTTCCTCTTCACTTTCTGCCATAAGGGTGGTGTCATCTGCATATCTGAGGTTATTGATATTTCTCCTGGCAATCTTGATTCCAGCTTGTGTTTCTTCCAGCCCAGCGTTTCTCATGATGTACTCTGCATATAAGTTAAATAAGCAGGGTGACAATATACAGCCTTGACGTACTCCTTTTCCTATTTGGAACCAGTCTGTTGTTCCATGTCCAGTTCTAACTGTTACTTCCTGACCTGCATATAGGTTTCTCAAGCTCCCTCTATTGTATGTTCATTTTCCACATAAACATGAGTCTGCTTTTGAGATCTCTAGACTATTCCGTTTGTCTAACTTTTTAGTGACAGAATTTATGACTATAGCTTTATAATGATTCTTTCATAAAAAATTAAAAACAAGTTTAATGAGTTTTTTTCTTGTTAAGTTTATTCAAGAACTTATTTAAATTTTGTATTTCTAAAGTGACTAGTGCTTCATTTATATTTCATTCTTATTATTGATAATATACAGATGTATTATTAATTTTTCTATACTTTATTTGCATTTCACCTTTTTATTGAATTATATTTTATTCATTTTTTGTTGATTTTGTGGGATTTCCCACTTGGAAAATTCACATCATATAAATCTCTTATAATATTTATTTATCTGAATTCTTTTTCTTTACATGTTGCATTGGCTAGAAACTCTTCAAGAATGTTGAATAATAGCAATAATATCAGACATCTTTGCTGTATTTAATGGGAATGAGTCATAAATTTTCCCTTAAGTTTTATAGCTATGCTGTAACATATTAAAATACATTTCTTACATAAATCATTAAAGTATATTAATTTTGCCTGTGATTACAGTTTTGACTGGATCCTTCATGTTTTGGTATGTGCTGTTCTCAGTTTCCCTATTTTCTTATCATTGAACTTGCAGTTTTGAATCCTGCCTTAATCCAATAATTATTTAGGGAAATTATGGTGATTGTTTAATTCCTGAACAGCTGGAGTAAGGGAGTTTTAAGATATATTTTCTTGTACTGTGTTCAAACAATGAGTCCTGCATACTTTTTGGTATTTTGCATTTATATATTTAAAGAGGTTTTTTTTAATGTAATATATTTTGAAGTTTTAAAAAATATTTATTACATGCCTGAATAAAATATATTATCTCTGATTTAAGAAAAAGAATATTAGTTAAATATGTTAAATCTGTTTCAAAACCATCTAAATCTGTTAGATCTTTATTTGTTTCTTGCTATTAATCTTTGAAGTATAGAGGGATATTTCTATTTCCCACAGTGATTTGATTTGAAATTAGCCTCTTTATTCATTTAAAAATCTTTTTCATTAAAATCTAGTTTATTAATAGTGTTTCTCTATTTACATTTTCTTTTCATTTGTTTTAAATACTTTTGCATATCCTGTTGCTTTCAAATGTTCTAAGTTACTTGAGGCAGGAGGAAAGCATAGAAGCATAGAATTTATAGACAGCATAGAATTGTGTTTAATTTTTGGTTATATTTAGTTTACTCAATGTGAGTCATTTTTTAATAGGGGAATTTAACTTAATTGTATTTATTATCATAATCTGACTAGTCTTAATTAAGCCACCATCTTATATTTTGTACCTTTTATGATTCATGGTACTGTATTTTGTATTCTATTATTATTTTTAAATTTTCTACTTTTTTTAGGCATATTAAAAATGTGCTGTGTGCTAAGTCACTTCAGTCTTGTCCAACTCTTTGCAATTCTATGGACCATAGCCTGCCAGGCTCCTCTGTCCATTGGATCCTCCAACCAAGAATACTAGAGTGAGTTGTCATGCCCTCCTCCAGGAGATCTTCCCAACCAGGGATCAAACCCACATCACTTACATCTCCTACATTGGCAGGTGGGCTCTTTAACACTAGTACCACCTAAGAAGCCCATATTAAACATATTATTCTATGAAATGAAGAGATTATAAACACTTAAGCCTTAAACTAGTTGTGAGGTTTTAATTACCTATCTTGTAAAAGCTTATATAGAATAATACCTGATGCATTAAAATGTTCAGGAAGTCTTTGTTATTATTTTTGTCACTCATCATTATCACCGTTATGGTTATTCTGATTTTTAGAGTTGTCAAAGGAAATTCAGGGACCCCTTGACTTTTATTCTTTTTTAAGTATCTGTCAAGATGATTATGAAAATTATTGTGAATCTGTGAAATTCATAAATGTCCCTATAATGTGTCTAGCTTTTCTCTCCTATTAGTTTTGCTGGGCACATGGTAAGGTGTTTGAATCCACTAATTTCTTTCTGAGATCTCAAATAGGTATTTCTATTCTGCAATCAAGAAATAACTTGATTGATTCTTCTTTTTGCTTTGTTTCTCTCTTTTTCAGAAACATATAATGTCTGTGTATTGGATTTCCTCACTGAGTTTCACAAGCGTCCTAAATTTTTCCCTTTCTTCTTAATTTTGTAAACTCTCCTTAATTTCCTTCTGTATCTGACTTTATTCAGTTTTTATTTCCGTATCTGATTTTATTCAGTTCTGATTTTGCCTGCTTCCAATACGTATTTTGCCTCTTCTATTACAGAACTATTACGTTATTTCCTCATCTTTCTGTTTGTGCATATAGTACAGTTCATATCTCTCTCTCTTGTCTTTCATTTCATCTTTCATCTCATCCTAAAGTCCATGTATTCTAAAATTTGATGGGGTGCACAAAGTAGATAGTGTAAGTTTATTTCTGCTTCATTTCAAAAAACTTGTTTTTAAATGATGTCTTTCTACTCTAAATTACCCTGTTTTCCTTGTTCCTTTAGGTTGAAAAATCTTTTTTGTTGCTCCGTGTTATTATTTATCTTTGAGTGAAAATTTGGATCTCCTGGCCTCACATTTGCTTAGAAAGCACAAGAGTACATTACTCCCAACCTCCATTTTACCTTCCTGGTGAGAAACCATTTTCCAGACCTCATTTAGAAGGGCAGATAGATGCACTGTGGTCTTGTGTGGTCTTGTAAGGTCTTGTAAGACCCAACGAACTTGAGGGATGGGGGAAAAGAGCCCAAGCCCTGGGAAGGCCATGTCATGGTCTCCAAGCAGATGTTGAAGGGAGTGGCCATGGTTATCCCCAGCTTTCTAGTGTCCTTTCTCCACACTATTTACCTGTGTGCCTGTCCAGGCCTCCTTTCTGGTGCTGTCCCCCTCGTCAGGGAAAATAACCACTTGTATTCAGCTAGAATTCCATTTACTATTCTAGTACAATATTTTACTACTGCATTTTCTATAGTATGCCTGTTTGCATAAACTTCACAACCTCCCAGTGAAGCCACAACTCAGTGTATCAGTCTTCAAAGAAAAAGAAATTCTAAGGAGAATGCTTCTGTCTGTCCTATGGCCCATTGCATTTGTTGCTCAGTCACCCAGTCATGTCCAACTCTTTGTGACCCCATGGACTGCAGCATGCCAGGCCTCCCTGTCCCTCACCATCTCGTGGGGTTTG
This sequence comes from Bubalus bubalis, assembly GCF_019923935.1. Lineage (NCBI taxonomy): Eukaryota > Metazoa > Chordata > Mammalia > Artiodactyla > Bovidae > Bubalus > Bubalus bubalis. The sequence goes on along the minus strand of NC_059162.1, from coordinate 47,104,771 downwards.
CCCAAGTTCATGTTCATTGCATTGGTGATGCCATCCAGCCATCTCATCCTCTGACACTGTCTTCTCCTTCTGCCCTCAATCTTTCCCAGCATCAGGGACTTTTCCAATGAGTCGTTTGTGCTCATCAGATGATCAGCTTCAGCATCAGTCCTTCCAGTGAATATTCAGGATTGATCTCTCTTAAGATTGACTGGTTTGATCTCCATGGTATCCAAGGGACTTTCAGGAGTCTTCTCCAGCACCACAGTTTGAAGGCAATCAATTCTTTGATACAACTCCCACAGCCATACATGACCACTGGGAAGACCATTCAGTTCAGTTCAGTTGCTCAGTCATGTCCGACTCTTTGTGACCCCATGAGTCGCAGCATGCCAGGCCTCCCTGTCCATCACCAACTCCTGGAGTTCACTCAAATTCATGTCCATAGAGTCAGTGATGCCATCCAGCCATCTCATCCTCTGTCGTCCCCTTCTCCTCCTGCCCCCAATCCCTCCCAGCATCAGAGTCTTTTCCAATGAGTCAACTCTTCACATGAGGTGGCCAAAGTATTGGAGTTTCAGCTTCAGCATCAGTCCTTCCAATGAACACCCAGGACTGATCTCCTTTATAGCCTTGACTACATAGACCTTTGTCAGCAGAGTAATGTCTCTGCTTTTCAACCTACTGTCTAGATTTGTCATCGCTTTCCTGCCAAGAAGCAATCGTCTTCTGACTTCATGGCTACAGTCCCTGTCTGCAGTGATTTTGGAGCCCAAGAAGAGGAAAGCTGTCACTAGTTCCACCTTTCCCCTTCTATTTGCCATGCAATAATGGGCCAGATGCCATGATCTTAGGTTTTTTTAATACTTAGTCTTAAGCCATTGCATTTAGTAGGTGTCAGTTGGGTTTTTGTCTGGAAAATCCCAGGGACAGTGGAGCCTGATGGGCTGCTGTCTATGGGGTCGCACAGAGTCGGACACGACTGAAGTGACTTAGCAGCAGTAGCAGTAGCAGTTGGGTTCTACCAGCTACTTTGCTCTTTTCCAGCTGTTTTTACTACTGTGTTAGGGAAAGAGTGTATACCAAGCTGCAGTGATTTCTTTCAATTTTATTCCATCTGTATTATAGTTAATTCAGTCAAAATGGCAGTCAGGAAAATGGTAATGCTCCTGAATTTCCTGTTTTGGTACAGATTTTCCCTGCTTTTTGTTCATTGTCTTTTATTTTTTGATCATTTCAACTTCTTAGGTTGAATTGTGAGAGCAATTAGAGAAGAAGGTTTCATGCATGTACTCAAGTTGTTATTGAAACTGAAAATACAGAGAAGCAAATATATTTCTGTCCATATTGCAAAAGTCTATGAATCCTACTATTACCAGAATGCATGCTTTTGAACCTACACTTACATTCATAATATCACTGATGTTTAGAGTATAAAAGGTAGCACTATCATAAAAGAATATTCAGAAAACTTCAAAATAAATTTTACTAAAGGGCATAGCAATCACATCATTTGGTATTGGAAAGTTTACGTCACTGTCATGACAAAGTCTGAGAATTCATGGGAAGTTTCAGGGGGTTCATGGGAAGATATTTGAGGATACTGCAGCATTTTTCACAGAATTAGAAAATGGCCCAAGAGGGCCAGATGGCAGTCAATACCAGCTCGTCTGTGTCAGTAGGTAAAGATATCAACATGAGGCTTTTTGCCAGGATGTGGAGGCCACCATGCATTTCTCAAGATTGTAATCATTACACAGATGGTATTCCCAGAAGCTACAGGCTGAATATGCTGCATAGCTCCTTGAGAGAGAAATCTTACATCAACTCTGAAAGAGGCTTTAGCACCCTCTCTGTTGAGGAGTTAAGCTCTACCACGAGAAGCTGCGTCTAAAGCCTTTACCACCACTAGAACAGCCTGGCTGCAAGGATTTGCCAACACTGAGATACTCTCCATGGGCCCATCCTAAAATCATTCACTAAGATTCTTTTTTGTCCTAGGGAAATATTTTTTAATATTTAAGTATGTAGTCCAAAAAGAGGTTCTTGAAACGATTACAAATGGACTCTTGAAAGGAACATAGATACCTTTGACTACATTAAGCAAAGAAATGAGTTAACAGATTCAAAACTTTGAAAGATTAGCACCCCTTCCCAGTTGTGCTTAACTCACACCAAGGAAGCAATTTTCTCATCTGATAGAAGGTGACCTAACTATTTTGGACAGGTATGGCAGCTGGTCAAAATGCTGAATTGTTGCTGCCCAACAATTCTTTGGCTTCATTCTCTGTAAAAGGCTTTAGCATTGTGAAGGGAACAAACTAAATGATATATGACAATCTTATAAATAGATCCATAACTCTAAAATATATCCAAGGCTGAATATTTCAAATGGCCTAGCTCCCATTAGTCAATTGCCTTAGCACCTCAAGTGTATGACAGCCTCACATTTCTTTCAGCGTCATCTATTATTTCACTTCTCATTGACATGAAATTACCTTTGCAGAATTCAACCCATGAACATTCTAGTTTATTTTCAAATGGAATGTGTTTGCTGAATGTAGTGTTAAATATGACTCATACTTTAAACTCTTTCACAATTTGTTGTATTCAACAAGTTGAATAAGTGCTAAAATAGTATATGTAGACCTTGACCAACTATGCTGCTTGGGAGTCCAAAAAAAAATCAAAATCATGCAACCTCAAAGGATTAGCTGGGCTGTTGGCTCCCTCGTGGGGAAGGGAGTGATTTTTTTGCACCCTGCCATGAAACGGACTGCCACATATACCCCACTCCAAGCTAAGGATAGAATGCAAACAGAAGGCTCCTCCTGTTACAGTCCTCATTACTGTGGTTTGTTGTTTGCTTGTTTTTTTAATGTTTAGTTGACATATAGCATTATTTTGTTTCAGGTATACTACCTAATCATATTTGTATACACTGCAAGATGATCACCACAGTCAGTCTGGTTCCCATCTGTCACCATACCTAGTTATTAACCCCATTAGTTATTATTGCTCTCTCTTTAGCTATGTGCAGAACATCCAGAGGTGACTGAAAACAGGGAAACACACTCTCCTTTCTTATGTTAACAGAGACCTTTAATATCAATAAGAACATTATCTCATTTAATCTTCATAGGAACTTAGAGAAGTAGATTCTATTACTGTTGCTGTTACACAGATGAAGAAACTGAGGTATGCAGAGATTAAACAACTTGTTCAAGCTTACATAGCCCATAAGTGGTAGAGCCAGAGTTCAAACCAAAGCCTTGAGCCTAAAGCCCACTGGTGACCCCTCTGCTCGGCTCTGCTGCCATCTGATATAATACACATATAGCTGATGAAGAGACCTCCTGCAGGAGGGACTTCTGAGACACAAATCAGTAGATATCAAGGATCAGTTACATTTAAGGCGTTCCTTTTCTTGGCTCCTCTGGCATGAGTTTGAATTCAACAGTCTGTCCCTGGTGTGTGTTCTTACTGCTCCTCTTAAGACCTAGTCTTGGGTTTCCTTTAGCTCTTCCCTGGTATCTCTGCCAGGCACTTGTCAAGGCCCCTCCTTGATCTATGAATGGAGACATCTTTTCCTGTCTGGGCCCAGACCCTTTTGACTTTGGGAGAGCCTGGGTGAGGATGGTTGCTTCGTGTACTTAACTGGAGACCTTCCTGGTTCAGCCCACTGAATGTTTCTTTTAACTCTGAAGTTTCATGTGTTACTCACTCTCCTTAAACTGAATTCCAATATAATCAGCTCTTCTTGCCTCTGTTGTCTTTCTTCCCATCCTACACCCCACCCTACTGCCCTCCCTGTCATCACCTAATCTTACTTCTTTTCTATTTATCTCTCCTTTCCTTCATCCTAATCCTTTTCAAATTGCTGTTTTTTAGGCCCTTAACCTCCATTCATCTCTACTCTTTTAAGCTTCTTTCTCACTTCTGTCAACACACAGGTTCCCTGAAAGTGCACTTGCCCTTCTGCCTTTGTTTCAGCAACCCCCTGACACCTGACCAACCAGGTATTCCATTCTCTCCCCTCTCCCCGCAGCAGGAGCATTCACATCTCCATTTCAAGGTTTCCTGTCACTTAATAAATATCCCTTGGCATGTTGAAAGACAGCTATCAGCTGGCTCTGGTATAAAGGCCATCAGCACACATCCTTGGAAATATTAAAATTATTTATATTTAATATTGTTTACTTCTCATTTCCAGAACTTTAATCCACACTCACTTTTTTGGATACAGATGCTATTTCGTTTGTTCAGGGCCATCATCTCACAAGCTTGAGCTTTTTATACAAATATTCTCAGTGTTGCAATGTTTCATAAGCAATATATTCCATAGCCAGGGCTTGGTAGAGAAAAAGACAAATTAAATATCTATCTTGGTTTTGGATGTTTTGCATATTCATTGGTAGCAAACTATGTTCTAAGCGTAGTTTCAGACAGAGGGCAGGACACAACCCCAGCAGCAGGAAATAGACAGGAGAAAGTCTAGGCAGATGGCGAATGTGCATCAGGGGAACGTCAGGAGTGATCAACAGGTGTGCTGGCAAGGAAGGTAAATGCAGCATCAGGAGCCAGGTTGGCAGCAGGCAGTCAATATTGGGGAAATCTGGCAACAGGTAAGAGACACCAGCCACAAACACTAAAAGTTCAGGTTCATAAAAAGTTCATTAAATGACTCAGGTGGCAGGACAGGATCATAGCAGTGGAGGATATAGGATTCTAGGCAGAGGCAGAAACATGGGGGTACCAAGGATTTATCCCAGTTATTGGAATTGAGATTCAAAATAGAATTTTCTTCACAAAGAAGGTGACGGTTGGATGGAAAGTCAACAAGCCTGACCTAGGGATGAAACCACTGAATCACTGCCTTCCTCTCAATTCCACCTGTCCAAAGATTGAAAATGGAATCCAACTTCCAGGTGGAAGCCAAGTAGCTTAGCTCTCCAGTTCAAGGCAAATGAGCCCACCAGACAGTTACCTAGTGAAGCGAGTGGCTGGCAGGTTACAAGGAGGGTGATATTATGAGCATAGGCAGCTTCTGGGACTGCTGGATTGCCCCAAATCCTAATCTCTTATAAGAGTTTTCTGGCCCAGACTCCAGCCTCCCAGTGGAGATCTGCCTACCTGTCTTTAGGATGTGTCTCAGAGCCACCTGCTCAACAAATCCATACATCCAAGGCTTAAGATAACTACTTCTGATTGGCACTAGAAGAGCTTCCCAGGTGGCACTCTTGATAAAGAACCCACCTCCAAATGCAGGAGATATGAGAGACATGGATTCGATCCCTGGGTCAGGAAGATCCCCTGGAGGAGGGCATGGCAACCCAATCCAGTATTATTGCCCAGAGAATCTCATGGACAGAGGAGCCTGGCAGGCTACAGTCCTTTGGCTCTCACAGAATCGGACACAACTGAAGCAACTTATCACGCATGCACGCATAGGCACTGGAAAGAAAATCTGCCCTGGCAGGATCATCTTACACGTCTTTGACAGATAAGTTACAGTTATGGAACCCATCTGACATACAGTTCATAGATAGTAACAAGACTTCCAATATACCTTGTGGTCAGAGTGGATGCTTGGTAAATATTGATTGATCTTGTCATTATCTTTAGGTTTCCAGAGAAGAAGAAGCTTGATTCTAACCAGGTCCCTGGCTACTGTCATTTATCCAATAGAAATATAAAGTAATCTTGACCTCAGTCTATTCCTTATTAATATTCAAGCATTGAGTATTACATAAAGGAATAATTCCCTGAAAGCAGGGAGACCTGCCATAGAGGTTTGCTGACTGTAATGTCTACAACTCAAAATGCAAAGTATCTACTGTCTGGGAAGTTGTCCAGCTTTTCAGTGCTGGCAAGTTGCTGAGTTATCCAGGTAAATACTGTTATTTAAATACAAAGAACGGTGTGTCTGTGCACCAGCTATTTGAATGTTAATTGTTTCAGAATTAAATGAACTTTTAATGACTCTTATTTGTATGTTTCTCTGTAAAGTCATTTCTGCCAAATAAATCATGCCCAATTGAGCATGGCAGAAACTTGCACTTTTTGCCATCATGAGCAGCCTGGAGACCCTCATTTCCACTGCCACAGAGCAAATACCGGTGCCTCTCTGCCATTCAGGCATACCCAAGGTGACCAATAAATGCTTGAAATGCCTCTACTTTATCCAAGCAGGAGGTAGAAAGAAGCAATCCATTTCATTTAGAGCTGTGAGCATCACTTTGGCATCAAAATGACAGATGATCCTTCTCCATGTGTGAAGCATGCTGGAGTTAGCGGGCTATGTACCAGGGCTATAAAAACTTGGAAATGTCAACAGCATTTCCAAGCATCTGCTCGCTCTAGCCCCACATTTCTGGGCAACAGCAAAAATTCTCCAGGATGATACATTCAAGCCCCAGTCTTCCAGCATAAACTGTCAGGAGAAATTTTAAATTTACATCAAAGAAATTAGGTGAATCATCCTCCTCTCTCCTGTTACTGCTCCATGGGGGTCTCCAGGATGAAATGAAATTGTGGTTACATTTCCAAATGGGTTATAAACCCAATACAACTCTCCTAGGAGACTCACAACTTATGCTTCCTGGTTCCCTGATACACTGCTGCATCTCTAAAGTTACTCTGTATACATTCAGTGTAGCAGGGAGCCTTGGGGAAAAAGCAAAAATAAAGGAGGAGAATGCTGTTGATGGATGGTTGAGAATTTAGTGGACCTTATTAAACACATATGCGTGTACACACCCACACACACACATACAAACACACACAGACTCTCCAACCCAGCGTCACCATTTCCTGAATCATTCTGTCCCATTATATGCTGATATAATGGCATAGTAGTATATAGCTAAATAACAGCTCTCCACCTCTGACAGTGAATTTACACCCTGTGAAGCCTTCTTTATTTTTGTGACTACTGAGTTTTCAATGGGTCTTCCCTTCACAGCTTTCAAAGATGGGAGTTTTTTGGTAGTGATAATCCTAAATCTAACTAGACTTTGTAACCAAAGTTTTTGAATAGATACTTATGTTAGCCAGAGGAGAATTTCCAACTGGAGTCAGAATCACTTCCTTTTGATAAGACCTACTCCTTGCCTTGTGCCAGAAACAATGGCAGGAACCCCCAAATGGCTCCCAAGTGACGGCCTCTGTCATGTCCTGGTTCAGCGTCCAGGGAATTACCTAGATACACATAGCTGTCTCTAGCTATTTTTAGAAAACAGACAATAACCACAACATAAACTACACTAAGCGTGGCATGTCACCGAGATGATTGCTAATTTAGAAACACACATTTAAATAGACATTCATTTTCTCCTACTGTTTCCAGGCAGAGGACCAGGAAGAAATTAATTGCCTAGGAGAAGAAAGAGTGTAAGTAAAATAAAATCATAAAATCAAGCTTCTCTTTTAGAAAATAACCACATATGAATTTTGAAAAACACTTTCAGGTTGCCCAGTTAACTGACTACTCAGTTTCCTCTGCAGTTGTCTGAAACTGCAGTCAAGACACAAAACACACTTTTCCAGTCATGATGGTACACTTCCCTGGCCGTTTCTGTGATGTATGCACTCTTCTACTCATCATGAAGTTTTTGATTAATGTGCAGTTAATCTTTCTTCTTGCTAATAGACTAAAATATTTCTCATCAAGGAAAAAATGATCAGCCTACTGATACAAGTGGTTTTTGAGAAGTCCATTTTAATGCAACACCTTCAGCAAAAATTCTCTATTTCAAAAAAAGAAGAAAAACTAAAATTGATATCTTTAGTCTTTAACAACTCTCTCCCACTCCTTCTCATGGAGCAGGGGCCTCTGGGTGGCAAAAGTGGAGAGAGGAGGGTGGGAAAGAAAGCAAAGTAGAGTTTATAGGCGATGCCAAAGGGGCCATACTCCATATTTGTTGTTGTTTAATCACTAAGTCATGCCTGACTCTTCTGTGACCCCATGGGCTGTAGCCAGGCTCTTCTGTCGATGGGATGTCCCAGGCAAGAATACTGGAGTGGGTTGCCATTTCCTTCTCCAGGGGAATCTTCCTGACCCAAGGATCGAATCTGCATCTCTTGCATTGGCTGACAGATTCTTTACCACTGAGCTACCAGGGAAACCATGTTCCGTATTAGGCCCTGGATTAACTCATGTATCACTTAATTCCCAAAGCAGCCTTTCAGAACAGGTATCATAATCGTGATTTTACTATTGATAAAACTGAGCTTTATTTACTCATGTTGAGTACCCCGAGGTGATGCAGCTAGCACGTGGTGAGAGTTGGTGTCAAAGCGTTATTCATCTAACAGTAAACGCCATGCTATTGCCACCCCATACATGGTATTGTGCATTCACATCTTGAGCATTTAAAAAAAGCATGTCATTAAAGATGTTCATTTGAGACTAACTCCTATAAAAATATACAATGTTTTCTGGTTAGCTGAATTAAGGGTGTAAGATATTCATACAGATATTAAAACAGAAAATAATGTTCAGGGCTTATCTTTCCATGAGATCTTTAAAGCCCCAAAGACATAGAGATCATCAGTCATAGGATCAGAAGTATTTTACTCACAGGACCAATGCTGACACTTAAATAGATACCTTGAAAACCCATTGTTTATGTCCACTTCAATCCACGGTAAGGAGTAATCGCTAATTCTTGGTCAGATAATACAAGCAGCAATAATTCTTGGTGTGAATGTCAAAATTGGGGGCCAAGTCTATGAGGGATGTAGGCTGACAGTGGCCAACCTATCCTTGAGGAGAGCATGAAACCCTGAGAGGACAACAGATGTACGGAAATGACACAGCACTGAGAATCAGGCGGTATGAATTCTAATCCTTATTTGCCATAAGACTCTAGACAATTCATTTAACCTCTCTCAGCTTTGTTTCCTCATCTCTTAAATAAGGGTCTTGTATCAACTGTCTTTAAGGTTTCCTGCAGATGGTTTTATGCTTTGAAGTCTGTGTTTGACAAAGTGGAACTAGGAAAGAGTTCAGAGTTGGGGCACAGAGAAGGCTGTGCTGAAGTTCAGATTTGCAGCACAGCAAAGAGCAAAGACAGAACTTCAAAGTCTCATTGTTCCAGGCCAAGAGATCAAAGCAAAGAAGCCAAAACCAAGGCAAAAGCTAGCATTACAGTGACAGGATACCAGCAGTAAGAAGGATATAAGGAACAATTTGCTAAAGTTTTATCCCAAGCTTTCTTTCCTCACAAACTTAAAAATTAATCCTTAATGAGGGCTAATGTTAGGATGGCAGGTAGAAGTAACAGGCATATCTAGTTAGAATGAGAAGTAGTCTCAAAGAAACGTTTCTAATTCCTTCATATTGACACACTACTTTTATTGTCTCTAAATACAATTATGAGGGTGATTTCCAAGCATTTGGTATCAGTCTCAGCTCTGCAATCCCCATTTTCTTAAAGGAACAGAACTAAAGAAATCAATAAACCACAGAGACATTTTAATAAATCCTTCTAATAAAGGAATTTGGGTCCTTAGGTTTTTCCTTGAGGGAGATTGGTTTAACTGACTTAGAGTAGTAGCAGCTTGATTTATGAAGAATTTTTTTTAATCTATACTGCATTTTAAATCAGTTTTGTTAAGAACCACCATCTCACTTACCCAGTTTTAAACAACCGAGTCCAGCCAAGTGGTATAGAATGTGGATTTATTCATTTTACAATTGCATGATTTGTTGAGGAAGAAGAGTAGATAATTTGGGAATTTCTTTGGGTTTGCTAACTACCTTCAAAGTTACAGGATAGAATTCTTTGACTATGAGAAGAAATTTGTGCACACATACATAAAATATGTATTAATATATATTAACAATAAATATATTGAATATTTTAAAATATAACTATATAACTATAATTTATTATTAAATTCTATATACTATAATATGAATTATGTTAATATAATACATTATGTATGTGTGTGTGTGTATGTATCAGACACTGAGCTTTGGCTTTTATGTCTAAAAGCAAAACAAGAAATTCTAGGTTAATAAGCATAGTTCACAAATAAATATATACAAAAATGAACTTTGTAGCACTCATTTTGATAGAGAGTAGTAGTTAATAACCCAAATATTAGTTAAGTATAAATTGGTAATGAATAAAACACTGTCCAATCTTACAGCAAATACTATTTAGCTGTTGAAAAATATAGACATGAATTTGGATGTCTGGACTTGCACAAACAACCAAACTACAAGATTAAGTGACTGAAATATTGCAACACATGCCTGTGTTCCCATGTTTGTATATACATAAGAAATTTAGAACAGTATGTATCATCATGTTAATAGTTCTTTCTGGAGATGCCTGTTCAGTTGCTTCAGTCGTGTCCAACTCTTTGAGACACTATAGACTGTAGCCCTCCAGGTTCCTCTGTCCATGGAATTCTCCAGGCAAGAATACTGGAGTGGGTTGCCATGCCTTCCTCCAGGGACTCTTCCTGACCCAGGGATTGAACCCACGCCTCTTAAGTCTCCTGCATCAGGAGGTGGGTTCTTTACCACTAGAGCCATCTGGGAAGCTCTGTGGGGATGGAGCTTTATTTTCTATATGATACATTTTCTGTTACATGCAAATTAATTACAACTTCATATTACTATTCTAATCAGAAAAAAAAAATTGAAAGAAAAAAAAGGTGCAAGAAGGCTACCCATACACTTGAACTTCCCAGGTGGCAGAGTGGTAAAGAAGCCACCTGCCAATGCAAGAGACACCAGAGATGCTGGTTCTACCCATGGGTTGGGAAGGTCCTTTGGAGAAAGAAACAGCAACCCATTCCAGTATTCTTGCCTGAAAAATTTCAGGGACAGAGGAACCTGGTGAGTTACAGTCCATGGGGTCACAAAGAGTTAGACATGACTGAGCATGCACACACTACTCTTCACCACTATAGTGGCTACTCATAGAGGTATATGCTTCTTAGTCTTAGTCTAAGTTAAGTACTAGAGAAGAGTTTGGCAGCATGCTATTTGTCTCATTTCAGAGGACTGATTATTTTTTACATTTTTATATAAGGTATCTAACATATGTATTACTCAGTAGTCTCTTGAAGATGACAGTGGTGATTGACAATGAGAGTAATTTGGCTTTTAAAAACCTATTTGAACACATTCCCTTAGAGGGGAGTTAAGCTAGAGAACTATGATTGATAAAATCTTATAGGTGATTAAACTTCAGCAGTACCAAATATTTCAGGACCTATAACTCAAACCAAACCCCAATTTTTCAATCCATTAATAAATACAAACAGAGGGAGGGAGGAGATGTTAGAAACATATATGGCCATTCAAAATGAGGTTGAACTTGAACAACTACTTGACATAGTGTTTCCAGATCAATTGATATAGTTACCTAGAACTGTGTAAGCTGTTTCAACTCATACGTTGTTGCCAGTTTTATTGCTTTAAACATATTCCACAAATGATCAAGAGGAACAGTGCATTAAGAGTCTGGCCTGAAAGCCAGGAGACTTGAACTCTAGACCCAACTCCACCAGGGATAAGCCAGCTGTGTGATGATGACCAATCCACTTTCCCTACCCTCTCTGGTCTCAGTTTCCTTATAAGTATTACACTGCCTTTTGTCTACATTATCTTCCACTGAGTCTATTTCACATCACAATGAGTCTGAACTGCCTACCTTGCTGATTGCTGTATCTTGAGTATTGAAAATGTTGTTTGTTATATGGAAGATGCTTAACAAACACATGTTTCAAAGGCGAATTCTTTAGTTGTGCACTATAAGGCTTTTTATGAATGACTTTTCTTTCAGCATAACTCAGAGTAAAAGGGAGGAACAGTGAATAAAGACCGGGCTCTGTTTTTTGGACTAGAGAACTTCTTTACCTAAAAACCAAAACCAAACAAACTAAACCAAAAACCTATGGCAAAGCCAACATGCAGTCTCATTCTGCACCAGAAACCTCACTGCAAGCCCTGCAAAGTGTCTGATGAGAAGGTTATACAGACAAAGCCAAGCCTACTCGGAGTCTCACTCAGAGCTCCAATAATTGGACTCCCTACTCTTTGCATTTCTTTTCTCCTTTTTTTTCCGCTGTCGCTGAAGCCTGCCCTATAAATCAGATTTAATTATCTATAAAATTTGGTGTAGAAAAGGATTTACTCATTAAAAATGTTCATCAACTTGCTACCCACGTTCCAGACTAATAGAAGCGGAAAAGGAACACCATGGAAACACCAGACGGGCTGGGGAGATAAGCGAGCTTTGAAATACCTGAACCTCAATTAAATAGCAAGTGCCAGTTTCTGTATTTGCCTTTTCAAATATCATATCAGGAATAAGTAAATGTCACCAAATCATCAGCCTGTTTTCCTCTCTTTTCTTTTTAGGTTATTTGCTGCAACAGGTTTTTTTTAAATGGGTTTTCTGAGTTAACCTCCTTTGCCTGTGTGTTCCCTAAGATAGCCTCTCTGGGGTGTGTGTGTGTGTGTGTGTGTGTGTGTGTGTGTTTGCAAAATGTCATAATACTCACTACAGTCAAACACAAGGACTCATGTCTAGTCAAAGAGTGAAGAGCAGTTAATTAATGAGAGCTGAGGGAGGCAGTGAGGAAACATTGGAGAAAAACATTGCCAGTAGAAGATCAAAGGGGAAATGTCTCAGATCAGTTCATGATAAATCAACAGTCCTTAGAGGTAGTAGCCCTGGGACAGATGGTGCTGACTGCCAACTAACTTCGATTTCGTGTGGGTGGCCGAGGCAGTGGCAGGGGAGGGGAGGGCCGGGGAGGGAGTGGTTTGTTAAGGTAGTTGAAGCAGGGCGTGTGGGAACTTGGAGAGAACGTTAGAGTGACTTTAACAAGGCAAAGCTCCTATCTCAAACTGCACATCGGTTTCCAAGAAACTCTCCATTTGTGAAAAGGCAGAGATCTAAAACTTTTTCTCCTTTTCTCGCACATGACAGGATTTTTGTCGTGACTTTCCTAAATCCTCCCTGAGCCAAGAAAGAAAGTGCCCACAGAAGTGGGAGGGAAAAGACACATGGAGGGCGACGAGGAAGCCTGCCTGCAGCAGCCAGCCTTCCCTTCTGGCCCCTCACTTCCTTCCAGAGAGAATGTCTTTCCTTGACAGGGCCTGCCTCCTGTCATTTCTTCCCAACACTCTGCCCAACCCTAGAAATCTGGATTTTCTTTTTAAAGAAAGATGTCTAGAGAGAAAAATAGACCAGGAACAGCCAACAGAAAATACATCACAGCTTGTTGATACAGTCCTGTCAGATATGTCAAGTGTCAGTGGTGAGGCTCACTTTTTATGCCTAAGGATTGGTTTCTTTTCATTTCACTTTGTATGTTCGTTGTGTTTGTCCCTAGTAGATGTCTTTTTTTGTTAACTGTCCCAACAATCTCTTGCTGAGTCATCCATTCTGTGATTTATCTAATCTCATGAACTCACCCTTGGAGAAGGAAATGGCAACCCACTCCAGTGTTCTTGCCTGGAGAATCCCATGGACAGAGAAGCCTGGTAGGATGCAGTCCATGGGGTCGCACAGAGTTGGACACGACTGAAGTGACTTAGCAGCAGCAGCAGCAGCAGCATGAACTCACCCAAACTGGCCCAAAATAAGTTTAGGGATGTTTTAGAAAAGCAGATTTGCTCCAATTGCTGTCTACTCATTAACAGGGCAGGTCTATGCTCTCAACTCACATACAGTATTTGAATATTCATTATCTTGACAATAAAACTAGAAGATTCTACAGCCACTCCATCCAAACTGATTGTCTGAGTAAGTGTGCTTGGTGTTGGCTCAGTTTTTGCCCCATGAGAACTGAAGTGAAAAAATAAAGGATGCTATAGCAATAACTTTTCTCTGTACACCAGTTTTGGGAATACATTGCATACATAGCTCCACAAGATGATGAGAAACACATACACAGGAATCTTATTTTATTTATTTCATATCATTAATGCCTGGGGCTTTCCAGGTGGTGTTAGTGGTGCCAGTGCAGAAGATGTAAGGGACAAGCGTTCGATCCCTGGGTCAGGAAGATTCTCTAGAGGACTGCACAGCAATCCACTCCAGTACTCTTGCCTGGAAAGTCCCATAGACAGAGGAGCTTGGCAGGCTACAGTCCATAGGTTCACAAAGAGTCAGACATGACCGAGGCAACTTAGCATGCATGCATGCATCATTAATGCCTAAGAACCAGAGATCAAATTGCCAACATCCGTTGGATCATAGAAAAAGCGAAAGAGTGCCAGAAAAACATCTACTTCTATTTTATTGACTATGCCAAAGCCTTTGACTATGGATCACAGCAAACTATAGAAAATTCTTAAAGAGATGGGAATACCAGACCACCTGACCTGCCTCCTGAGAAATCTGTATGCAGGTCAAGAAGCAACAGTTAGAACCAGACATGGAACAACAGACTGGTTCCAAATAGGGAAAGGAGTACATCAAGGTTGTATATTGTCACCCTGCTTATTTAACTTACATGCAGAGTATATCATGTGAAGGGCCAGGCTGGATGAAGCATAAGCTGGAATCAAGTTTGAGAGGAGAAATACCAATAACCTCAGATACACAGATGACACCACCCTAATGGCAGAAGGCAAAGAACTTAAGAGCCTCTTGATGAAAGTGAAAGAGAAGAGTGAAAAAGTTGGCTTAAAACTCAACATTCAAGAAGCTAAGATCATGGCATCTGATCCCATCACTTCATGGCAAATAGATGGGGAAACAATGGAAACAGTGAGAGACTTTATTTTGGGGGGCTCCAGAATCACTGCAGATGGTGACAGCAGCCGTGAAATTAAAAGACACTTGCTCCTTGGAAGAAAAACTATGACCAACCTAGACAGCATATTAAAATGCAGAGACATTACTTCGCCAACAAAAGTCCATCTAGTCAAAGCTATGGTTTTTCCAGTAGTCATGTATGGATGTGAGAGTTGAACTGTAAAGAAAGCTGAGCACAGAAGAATTGGTGCTTTTCAACTGTGGTGTTGGAGAAGACTCTTCAGAGTCCCTTGGACTGCAAGGAGTTCAAACCAGTCAATCCTAAAGGAAATCCATACTAAATATTCATTGGAAAGACTGATGCTGAAGCTGAAAGTCTAGTACTTTGGCTACCTGATTCGAAGAACTGACTCACTGGAAAAAACCCTGATGCTGGGAAAGATCAAAGGCAGGATAAGGGGATGACAGAGGATGGTTGGATCACATCACTGACTCAATGGACCTGAGTTTGAACAAGCTCCAGGAGTTGGTGATGGACAGGAAAGCCTGGCATGCTGCAGTCCATGGGGTTGCAAAGAGTCAGACATGACTGAGCAACAGAACTTAACTGAGCATTTAGAAAGATTTTAATACTTTGAATAAATGAACAAATCACCTTTATGATGTAAGAGCTGTGGAACCATCTTGCTCAGATGCAAAAACTAAAACTTTAACATCCCCAGCCTTTTGGCCTTCTGGGTGCATCTCATTACTTAAAATGCAAGACACTATATGTGATGACTCTGGCATATTTCATAAGCCCTCTGTTCTCCATTCTTTGCTGTCACTATTTTGTTGTTATCCTTCCTTCTGTTGCAAGTAGCCATAAGAAAGCAACTGTTCAATTCACTGTGCTGTCAGTAAAGAGAATCTTTGGGTTTCATTCAGTCATGAGTATCTGCTAAACCTGAAAATTCGTGGCACTCAATTTTTGCTGATACTTAATATGAGTGCATGCACTGGGAGTAGGGTAGAGCAAAAAGTTGCAAATGAAAGAAAGGAGGAGGGTAAGATGATAAGAATCAACGAGAGTGAGGAAAGCCTTGCTGTTCGTTCAAACACTGTTTATCATTTATTTACTCTAGACCCAAACTGTGCTATTCTCTTGCAACGCAATGGTAAACAGAACAGAATCCTTGTTCTCCGAGACTTAAAAATCTAGTGGGGGCCATTGTTTGTGAAGAAGGGAATGGAGACCCACACCAGTATTCTTTCCTGGAGAATTCCATGGACAGAGGAGCCTGGTGGGCTACAGACCATGAGGTCACAAAGACTCTGGACACCACTGAGTGACTAAAGCTTTCTCTTTTGTTGTATGTAACCCACGTAGTCTTACTGATTCCACTACCCTGAAAATCATACCCTACAAGTAGTTATTAGACCCCAAACTTTCTCCTAGTGTTGAGGATAACTGGTAATAGATGAAATCTTCCAGAACTTGAGCCATGAGCTTGACTTTGTTACGCAGTGTTGAGCTCTATGATTATTATTCCATGCTAATAGGCTTACTGCTACTGCCCAAGTGAATTCTGAACATACTCCTTAGGAGTGGCAGAATCTGATGAAATCCAGCACAGGACCAGTTAAAAGCAGTTGGCAGCCATCATTGTCTTTCCAAATTATGCAAATATGACAGTTGGCCTTCATTGGCAGAGAAGACTGACACCTCCATCAAATGATTGAAGGAGTTTCAAAGCCCATCCTTTCCTAAAAATATCCACTTCAAATTATCAGATGTAAAATAAGCTACAAGGTTATATTGTACAGCATGGGGAATATCGTAAATATTTTATAATAACTATAGAGTATAATTTTCAAAAATTGTGAATCACTCCATTGTACACCTGTCACTTACATAATGTTGTACAGCAATGATATTTCAATATGTATTCCCTTCAAACCAGCCACAAAATTCTTTTTTAATTTATTTTTCAGGTATAATTGATTTACAGTGTTGTGTTAATTTATGCTGTACAGCAAAGCGATTCAGTTATACGTATATACACATTGTTTTTCATATTCTTCTCTGTTATGGTTTGTCACAGGATATTTTCTTCCCCAGGTGTCTCAGGGGTAAAGAATCTGCCTGCCAAGCAGGAGATGCGAGTTTGACCCCTGGGTCAGGAAGATCCACTGGAGAAGGAAATGGCAACACACTCCAGTATTCTTGCCAGAAAACCCTATGGATAGAAGAGCCTGGTAGGCTACAGTATATAGAGTCTCAAAGAACTGGACATGGCTTACCGACTAAACAACAACAACAATTCTTTTTTTGGTTACTCTGGGTCTTCATTGTCGCCTGCATGCTTTCTCTAGTTGTGGTTCACGGGCTTCTCATTATGGTGGCTTCTTTTGCTGAGGACCACAGGCTCTAGGCACATGGGCTCAGTAGTTGCAATACACTAGCTTAGTTGCTCCTCAGCATGTGGAATCTTCCCAGACCAGGGATCAAGCTCATGTCCCCTGCACTGACAGGCAGATTCTTATCCACTATACCACCAAGGAAGTCCTGTCATAGGATATTAAATATAGTTCTCTATGCTATACAGTAGGATCCCATTGTTTATCCACCCTATATGTAATAGTCTGCATCTGCTAATCCCAAACTCCCAATTTATCCTTCTCCCACCTACCTTCCCCCTTGCCAGCCACAAAATTCTTGATGCCCCTCCAGGAAAGGCACTTTGTCCATATTAAGTCATCAGATGCCTGGAAAGAAATTTCATGATCAGATTTTACCCATTATCAGGAATTAGCTTATTTAACCCACTACCCTCTCTCCTCCTGACTTCCTACCTTCATCCCCACCCATTCCCACCTCAATTTTGCTCAAGTAGCTCCAAGTCCAAAACTGGGGATCAGAGTCTGGTGGCCATGATTAATCCTTAGTGGAAGAAGGACATCTGTTTATTTTAGAGTGCTTATACGTATCTCAGCGGGGAGTTTTACTTTGGTTCTGGGGATATTTAAAGAAAATGCAAACAAAGAATTGCTGAAAACAAATTTTCCCCATATCACAATTGCGTGAGCTCCCTCCCTGATCTGCATGTGATAGCTCTTCTCCTACTCAAATCTCAAGGCTGGTTCAGAGCTCTCTAGAATGTCTGCTACAGGCACAAAGCCCCATTAGGATGCTTGACAATCTAACCCATGCAGTTTCTCTCTTACTAGCAGCTACACTAAGTGACATCCAAACATTGGTAATGAAGAGACATCTGCATACACACTGGTTTTGAAACATAAAGCACTGGAGGAGTTATGAGCTGTCAATCATTTCATCTGTTCTCAGTCCTGTGTTTATTCAAAAATAATTTTTGAGGCTGCAGGAAGTGTTGTTTCTAACTGATGAACAAGTTTGAACACTAAGAATGAAGAATGATTGATGTTCTTTGAGGTAAGCTGGGAAACTCTCCATCCACTAGAGGCAGCCACAGCTCAGGATGCTGATAAGGTTCTGACACAGATAGTGAGTGATGAGTGGTGTGTAATGTCTGCTGAAAATGAGAAGCCATGACAACAGTGTGAGGAGGAATCCTTTAAACACAAATCCTAGGGCTCCACGCAAGCAAGTTAATAGCTCTGATATCTGACTTGATCTATGGCAGAAACCCCTTGTCAGGATCACTCTTCCTCTTCTGTTGAAACAGACTGTAAAGCTAAAGGCTCATTAATTGGTAATAAAATTCTCTTTGATTTACTGATTGGTTGGTAATTTGGGGATTTTCCAAATTTGGAATATTTAATTCAGTGTATTTTCCAACTGGTTGTATGTTCCAATTTACTAGAGAAAAGGACAAGAACTTGTAGAATACTAAAACTATTAGAGTCTAGGAAATGAGGATCCTATCTTGGGTTTCATACTGGAAAGAAAACAACACTGAGATATGGTCCAATCAGGTTTCCTAAGCCCTGGTCTCAGGATTCAGGATGCTGCTTTATTACAAACCCATCCTTTCTGACAACTACAGAATTCTTTTATTCATTGTCCATTGATAACCCGCTAGCTGGCTATCTCTGGCAATGCCTTATCATTTCTCTCCACAAACTCCCCACCCTATGTGCAGCACCCCAATAACACTGGGTTGTGGCATCTTCCATGCCAGGCATGGTATTGGCTCCAATTATAGAGTGGTCGACAAAACAAAAAATGCTCTCTGTCTGCAAGGAGTTTACAGTCCAGCAGAAGTCAGAGGCACTGAATGTAAAATATACATTTCAATCTGAAAGACCAGATGCACAGAAGAGATCAATGAGAGGAATCTAAAGGACTCATGAAAGATCTCTCTGTGGAAGTTATATTTTAGTTGAGATGTGAAAATTGAATAGGAGAAGGCCAGGCAAAAGACAGGTGAGTGAGTGGAAACATTCTAGGCAGAGGGCACTGCATGTGGTAAGAACCCGTGGCAGGTTATAGAGGTTACACTGATGTAACCTGTATTCCTTAGACAACTGAGATCATTCAAATTCAATGAATACCATCTTTATAAATAAATAATGAAATTTATTATAGGGACTTACTATAAATCCTGTCCTCCTCTAGAGGAGGAAATGGCAATCCACTCAAGTATTCTTGCCTGGGAAATCCCATGGACAGAGGAGCCTGGTGGGCTACTAAAAGAGTTGCCTAAGGTGATGGCACCCCACTCCAGTACTCTTGCTTGGAAAATCCCATGGACAGAGGAGCCTGGTAGGCTGCAGTCCATGGGGTCGCTGAGGGTCGGACACGACTGAGCGACTTCACTTTCACTTTTCACTTTCATGCATTGGAGAAGGAAACGGCAAGCCACTCCAGTGTCCTTGCCTGGAGAATCCCAGGGACGGGGGAGCCTGGTGGGCTGCCATCTATGGGGTCGCACAGAGTCGGACACGACTGAAGTGACTTAGCAGTAGTGGCAGCAGCAATGAAAGAGTCAGGCACAACTGAGCAACTAAACAACAACTGCCCCCCTCTCACTGACTTTGGATTCTCAGGACTTATTAACCAGCATCTTTGGGTTCCTTCCTCTGGCCTCATCCTCACTCCTTAAAAAATGGATATATCTTTTTTAGTAACAGTGATAATGATACAGAACAATCTTTTGGGGTATGAACATATGACTTGAACTTACTGCTACGGAAGACAAGAAGGATTAGAAAGATGGTGGAGGCAGGGCATGTGGGTACTGGGAGAGAATGTTAGAGTAATTATGACAAGGCAGAGCTTCTAGCTCCCTTTCTCCCCTTCATGGGAAGCACAGCCAGCCTTTACCTTTTAAGGTCTCTCTCTCTTTCTTTTCTGTTAGAAGGTAATTAACAGCTTACTTTTGTATCAGAGACCCCCTAAAAGTCTGCCGTTGTGCAAAATGTCAGTCAATCAAAATGCCCATCAAGAGGAAAAAAGTATTGTTGGTTAAAGAGAAAGGATGATTTGCCTTGTTGGCAACTGATAAAGACATCTCTTGCATTCTCCCATTCAGGAACTTATAACCAGGCACCATGGTCTATAAAATTCAGTCCAAAACGAGTTTGACGTATATCTTCTGCTAAACTGAACCTTCAATCGCCTCCCTGACCATTCCTCTCTGTGGCCAAATTCATTGCCAACATCAAGCCCTACACCACAAATTCAATCTCTTCCATAGTTCAGTTCAAGTCTCTTTTCCCCCATGTTTTCTCCTATATCCACTTTTTTCACTCCACCCTTATTTCAATCTCTCATTTTCCTGACAAGGCATTAGTACTCACTGTCTCTACTACACATGCAGTAATTAATTATGTCCTCTTGTGTATAAAACAATTCAAGAACAATGTGTGTACTTTTTTCCTCCTCAACTAATTTGTAGAATCTTTGATTACAGAGATAAAGTCTTACACTCCCTTGAATCTCTTCCAGTGCCTAGTGCAAAGCTTGATCTGTAACAAGCTCTCAAAAATAAAAAACTTAGGTAAAGTCAAATCACTTGGCATCCAATCTATGTATAATGTCATTCTGGGTGCTATAAGGATTTGTAAAGGACTTATCAGCCTGGCCAACTCTTTCTCGTCTTTCCAGCCTCAGTTTACATACACTGCTTTTTTCTTGGTAGGTTCCTCAACTCCAAGTATAGATTAGATGCTCCTTCGGTGTGTTGCTAAAGTAACCCATGCTTCCCATAGTACACCACTTAACACAGTGAGCCACTTTATGCAACAGCTCCTCTGCTAGACTTCCTTCCAGGCTGAATGCACCATGAGAATGGGGGCCAGGATTGACTTACACATCATTTAGCCCCAGTGCTTAGTGGTCCCATGGTAGAAGTTCAGTAAATATTTGTTGAATAAATAAATGCAAAATTTACTGACTTCAAGGCATAGATGATCTCATTATCTAGAAATGCTTAAATACATATATGATGTGCTATATACTAATTATAAGTGTTTGCCTATTCCAATGAATCTGTTGACTCACTTGCCTTTAAGGCTAACTACTGTGGTTAGAATTTACTTTTGGAATGGTAAGTGCTCCTCATAATGGCAGTCAATAAACTGTGAGCCTGAAAACAGCAGTTCTTAACACAACATACACCTTAGTGGATTTTCCACATATAACAGCAGGTCGGAAAGCTTAGCCAGGTACTCGCTTCATGTTCCCACACAAACGCTCATCCTTCATTCTTTTTGTCTTCCTTGACTCTTTATTCCTCATTAAGGCCACCTTCCAAATGAAATATATTTACTCTTAAAACATACATGAGAATAATTTTCCTCTTAATGTTTCTTCAAGTCCAGAGAGTTTTATAAAGACTAAATTAAGATTGGAGGAGCCTTTATGAACTGCCATGACCTTTCCTCTACCTCAAAACCAGATTTCATCAGAATCTGAAATCCAAAAGCAAAGTACTGAATGCAGTTTATAATTTTTGTAGTAACTTTATTCCTGAATAAACTCTTTCCACTACTTGACTTTAATATACTTTCTTATTTATATTTTGAATATTCTTACTAATCATTATTGAATATGACCTAACACTTCCTAGCTGTCTATCAAAGTAGCTATCATTTGAAATTCACTAATTCCCACCTGCGGGCTGCAAGGGCAGATAACAGATTTCAGTACCATAGCATTTTCTTCATTTATTCTTTCACTGAACAGTATTTAAGGAGCATCAACTATGTACCAAGCACTGTCCTAAGTGCCAAAGATTCAGAAGAAGGCAAAAACAGTGTATTTATCCCTGAGGTCTCTACTCCGAGGTAGACTTCAGTTTCTCTTTGCTTAGCATCTTTAGCAGGCACAGCTGCCCAAGTTCCTTGGTGAACATAAGACTTCAGGTACCAAGTTAAATGACATCATTATGTTTGAATTCCTCCAGCTTACTTTCTGTATCACTAATTTGTAATATCTTACATGTTACCTGTACTGTTAGTAGTAACTTACACACATTCTATCTGCCTAAAGAGATTGTAAACTCCTGGAGGACAGGGACCTTGACTAAGACCTCATTGTGTTACAAAGGCAGTGAGGCATTTCCACACAAGCAAAATGCTACTTCTCTCGCAGATTTTTCATTCTGGACTTCCTTCTAGGAACCAGTCTGAAAACACCTACTGCAACAGTAATATATCAATAGGATTTCCCCCTAATTGAATGAATAATTTTTTGTGAACCATTAAAAATAAAGATGAAGGAAACTTTTTTCCAACTGATCCTATTGAATCGGACTCCTGGAATTTCAACACATTTCAGCATTAAATGAAAATTTAAAAGCTATCCTTGTCATAATACCAATGAAGATCATGTAAAAGAAAATAGAAAATGAGGAATAATCATAATCCAATGGAAAAATTTCAGTAACATGGATAGGAAAATTCATAAGCCAGAGATGAGACCTCAGAAAATTCTTTTTTTTTTTTTTTTCATTCAACAAGGTACTGTGTTTGGTACCAGGCTGCAAGGAAGATCAAGATGAGATCTCTGCCCTTTCTGAACTAAGTTTAGTGAGTTACTCTTAGGGTTACACTCTTCTAATGGGTGCATATGGGCAATGGCAGCAGTGACACATGACAAGGAACCCTTGGCTCTGAGTGCTCAGGACTCTTCTTGGTCAGTCCAATGAGGAAAGTGTGTTCTCTACTGTCTGTTCGGTTGTAGAGGATAGTCCCACCCACAACTTGATTGGGAAATGAGTGCTGTTGGCAGTAAAGGAAGGATTGAATTAATTATTTATTGTAAACATTAGTGTATCCAGAAGGTCAGTTTTACTGGTTGTTCTCTCTTTTATTGTGGAAAAATTGTTAGAACATTATTTCAACATATGATCATTTTAAATTGTGGGTTTTGAACTCTGCTCCTGAAAGCCTAAGATTCTATGAATGTGCCCCCCAAGGACCCTGTTGGTGACCTTAAAGAGGTGTCTAAGTGATTCTTATGTCTCTCCATTTCCACTTCTACTTGAGAAACTCCATTTCATGTTTTATTTCTTTAAAAAAAAATTTTTTTTTAATTTAGTAGGAAGTAATTTCTTGAGGGAAAGAGGGACAGAGGATCCTGTAGCTTTATATGGTATATAAACCAATGATTTAAAAATGAAAAACTACAGTATATACACATGATTTGTATTTTTTCTGTTCAAGAAGCATATTGAATTACAGTAAACACAGCACAGATCAGGATGTAAGGGAAAGTTCTTTGTTTGTTTGTGTGTTTGCTTTTGGCCTTTATTTATGCAAGTTAGTGTCACGAAGATGACTCCTCTAGTAGGTCAGAGTGCTAAGTGATAGTGTGGAACAAACATTCTGTAAATGCAAAGCTACTTGTCAAAACAACTTAATATCTTACATCCCAAAACACTGGGCATCGCTGTCAAATAGTTTCCTAGCACCAGAAACCAAGTCCACATTGAAATAAAACATATACATATACAAACTTTGACAGGAAGCCTAAATATGTAGACTGTTTATGTAAGATAAAGATGTGCTCATTTCCAAAGGTAGTTTAAAATTCCACTGAACTAAAATACCATCCTATTCATTATTTAAATTCTCTCATGTGTTTTCACATCTTCCTAGTGCCCACTATGAACTCCTACCACGGGGAAATCTAGATGCATAATCCCCATTAACAATACGACAGAAACAGCAACTGTATAACAAATTTCCCACACTGTGTGTCCTCTGCTCACACTCCATTGAACATACTCCTTCATGAGTTTAGAAGGAAGCACACAACACAACACCACTTTGAAGAGTAGAACAAATTCAAAAATTCCTATGACGGTTTTGGGCACAAGAGAGTCCAGTCTTGAACGTGGAGTGTGCTGTGTGCTGGAGCTATTACTTCCATGCATGCATAGAACACTAATGCTAACACCTAATTAGCATCATGAAACTGATTAACTCTCAAGGTTAGTACAAAGCAGAGAAATACTGTCTTGATGCCACCTATTAGGTCATTTCTTTAATAAATTAAAATACTTAAGGAAGAAAAGTCAGTCTGGCATTTTCTCCAGCCTATTCTCTCTGGTGGGTGACTGAATGGCAGAGAAAATTCAAAGAGTGGATGCAACACTACATTAAAAGCCCCATAATCAAAATAGAGAGTATAAAAACACTTGAGCATTGTCTAATGCACAATTTATCATCCAAACAGATGCATTCATTAAGGGAAAAAATTACCTTCAAATATCAGTAAAATAAATTGGGTCTACTCTGATTTCTTATTTCTGCAGCAAGAGTGTTCCAAGCTACAGAAACAAGTATATAAAGGATGCTTCGGTGCACGAGCACGACATTTTATTGGGTAAAGCTGTTTGAACTGCTTGAAGATGGTAAATCAAGCAAATATGGAACATTCCAACTGATAATGTCTTTCTGGGCCAATTATTTCTCTCCTATATTTCAAAGACAGAGACTGTTTTGTTACTGTGTGGCTATTGTTATTATTAATGGGACAACTACTACTAATAAGAAATCATTTTCTGTTTTGCCTTAGCAGTGTGGACCCCAATCACTCACAACAGTTTCCCTTTCTGTGGCAGGAACCACATCTCTCAAGCACAGAGCAGAAGACCAGCCCCCTCACACCCTCTCTCCTTCTGTGAATTCTGGGTGCTGAGCTCACAGTCAGATGGCAGAGGGAATCGTTCTGTACAGCTGGTGGCCTGAGCTGCCTGCTCCATCAGCTTGCTGCATTGCTATGAAATTAACACTTGGAAGCAGCACTATAGTTGCCCTAAGGCCACAATTCAGCCACTAAATGGGATAAAGAACTTTCATAAATAAACAGGCTAAGCAGTAGCTCACTGAGCTGTGGCCTCGGGCATGTGGAAAGCTCTACTTTTCCCTGTAAGTGAATTGAGAACTGCTCTAGACTAACTGGCAATGCTGGCAGTAGTGATGGTGATGGCTGTGGCTTACACTGCACCTACTGTGTGCAAGCTTCTTAATCCTCACAACAGTCCTGCGTGGGGTATTGCTACCATCTTACAGATGAGGAAACTGAGGTTCAGCATCAGATATCAAAGTCTTTCTCCTACATATACTGCCTCTGTGCTTACTGATTCCTGACTACAGACAATGTTTAAATGCTGATAATAGTCAAATGAACATTTGGGTCACATTATTTGTGCATATGAGAAAATAAAGGAGCAGAAGGGAAAAGTGCACACCGTTAGTTTGTGTCTAACCAGGCTACATTTGAATAAACCACCTGTCTAGAGCCAGTCTGTCGAGAGACAGAGAGTGGGGCACTGTAGTGACAAGGACAAGGACCTGAGGTTGTCTCTGGTTGTGTGATCTTTGGCAAGATAATTAACTTTTCTGATCTTCATTTCTTCATTTGTGAAATAGTAGTAGTAGTCAAAATGGATTGATCTCTTACTATGAGTGAAATGCTTTTCTAAACCCTTTATAATATACAAACTCATTTAATCCTCAGAACAATTGTATTATTAGCTCCAAATGATAAACGTGAATTTCAGAAAGCTGAAATGATTTATCCAGGGAGATAATAGCTAAGAAGTGCAACAACAGATGTTCTAACTCATGTATTCTATCTCCAGATCTTGGGATTGTAGTTAAATTATGCTTCCTTATCTCACATAGCTCTTTTAAGGATCAGAGACTATAAACAGCATATGAACTACATGGTCACATGTAACATGACCTATTAAGATTATGGCTGTATTTTAGAGTATTAAATGCTGATATGTCACACTTAATGGTAGCCACATTATTTTAATTGTTTAGGTCAAACTGACTTTGTAAATGAGGCCCAGTATATGCAATAGAAATTTATTGTTATTAAAGAAACAAGTTCCCCAGAAATCTTTATTTAAAATATATATGTAAATGAGATAAAATGGTAAATTTGGGGGAGGAAAGGAAATGTCTTAGGTATTTTGTTGGCCTAGAAAGTAGTACTTTGCATTTAGAAAAGACTCAGCAAAGTGACACAAATTATGCAATAGTAAAAAAATAAATGTAACCATTGTGTTTACATTTTAGTCATTCCTTCCTTCAGCAATCCAGTGAGCCCTCATCAATACCCTGGGGCTGCAAAAATGCTTTTGACATGACTTCTGCGCCTGAAAATAACAAAGTAAATCTCTAAAATATTTACTCGAATAGTCTCCAAGTTATGCTATGGTAATGACCAACTTCAGAAGCTTAGTGATAACAAACAAAAAAAGTTTCCTTCTCACACTCAGCTACATGTCCTCCATGAGTAATCTTTGAAGACTTTTTTCAACAAAGATTCTGGGACCCAGGCTAATAGCAGTTTCGTAATTTGTAGCTGTACCATCTGGAACATGTGGCCTCCCATCACCAAAATAGAGCAAGAGGATGCATAAGGATATCATCCATCCTTTCCTCTCCTAGCCCCTGCCACCAAATCAGTCAACACAGCCCACTTTCCCGCAAGGGAGCAAGAGGTATGGTGCTTCCCTGTGCTCCAAACAGGGAAAGAAGAGGAAATGGACAAGCACTTAGAGTTTGCAATATCTGGGCAAGCAGAAGGAGCTCCATCCAGGTATCTGGAAGAACATTCTGTGCTCCTAGCCTTTCTGATGGAGAGATTGCAGAGTGAGTGCACAGTGCTGGCTAGCAAGGGAAAGTGAAGAGAATCTGTTTTTCTTCTCCACATCTTCTTAAGGGAAAAAATCCAAACCATCTGAAATAATCACAGCTCTAATTCTTGGTCTGGATGAGCAGGTTACCAGCCCCATATTTGGTTTGTTTTAGAGGGTTTGTTCTTTAAAATGAGTGAGTAATTTCCAGTGAGTGAGGTTTTTTTGTTTGTTTGTTCAGGTTCTTTACATGTAAAGTCCATTTCTAAACCTGAAGCTTTGACTCAACAAGAAAGCCAAATCACATTTTAGCGATAGCTACATTGCATAACATGGAAACCTTTGATTTCTCCCATCTTCATTGAAAAAGTTGCCACAAAACACCAACAAATTCAAAACAGCTCTCAAAATGACTTTTGTTAAAGGCAGATTCCTGAACTATTCATCTGTGTTAAAATGCATTTTGCCTTGAATCTCATGTCATGTTGCCAGCAAAGAGTTGTTTCCATGCCAACTCATTTGCAACACAGGGGAAAAAAATCAAAGCTACTAACATCTGGAAGATGTCAGTACCGATGTAAGCCGCTTGCAATGAAAAACACCGGATGGCAAGTGTCTGCCAAAGAGACCCTATATATGGCGTAATGATTTACGATATAATTACCTAACAATGCACTATCATTCCTTTTTTGGCTGTTTTCATGATCTAAATTCTATTTTACAAAAGATTTGAAGAAAAAAAGTAATATGGTTTGTATGGGGTGTTTTCGTGTTTTCTTATAAAGCCAGCATATTTTCCTCACATGAGCCTTTTAACAAGCCACTTAATTTCAGGCAGAGTATTAAGAGTGGAACAAGAAACAATTATCTCACTTTCTACATCTTTTCCTTTCCATTTCTGGTCCTGCAGAGTCCCTTTTCAAATAAAGACCATCAGGAAGATAAATGTGAACTGGTGTCTCAAACCGTGAATTTCATGACCAGCAGTTCTATATACTTACTTCTCTTTCTACATACTTCTCTGTTTGTCTGTATCTGTGTGTGTGCACAGGCTTGTGTGCATGCACCCACATGTCTCTATCCATCAGTGTCTTTCAATAAAGCAGATATATTTTCCAGGTAATAAAGACTGTCACAATCCAGTCTTTGTTTCACCAAAGTGAAAGTGGCTTCTTGGAAATAGTATTCTATGGTCAAAGAACCTCAGGACACTACATTTTGAGATGATGCCTAATGCTGTCAGAACTGCTCAGGTCTTTTCACATGTTAAAAGGATTTACTGACTATGCTTAACTGATAGTGGAAAAGCACAGGCAGTTCCTGTTCTGACTTAAAAATGGAACACAAGTTTGTACTAAGCCTTAGCAGATTGTAAGCACACAGGAAAGGGGTCATGTTCATAGAAACAGTTTATGTTCCTTACTCAAGCAGGACCTCAGATTCTTCTCTGAGTCCTTCTTATTCCCTGAATATTTCTAGGTGTCTATAGAACATGCTTCATCCTTGCACTCAAGAAAACTCCATGAAGCTTTACTGCCACAGTGTCTTCTGATGCTCTGCTTGCCTTCCCCGCAAGTGCCTGGTGGCAGACACCAGGCACTGCTGCCTACAAGTTACCATGTAGGAAAGTTTCACCAGTGTCCATCACAAGAGGAGAACGAGTTTCCTTGTTAGCATCTTCATCGCTGGGTGCACACACAAGTGTTATTTGTGTGTGTTATTTGTTATTTGTGGCCAGAATATTTGGTGAAACAATTGTTAAGGGTTTTTTTCTAAAATATTTCAGCTTTCTATGGGACTCCTACATGATTCCAGTGAAATCGGGGCCAGTACTATAATCCCTAAGATAAATTCCCATTCATCATCACTGTACTGTGTCTTCCTCCTTCTG
The DNA here is from genome assembly GCF_019923935.1 of Bubalus bubalis. NCBI lineage: Eukaryota > Metazoa > Chordata > Mammalia > Artiodactyla > Bovidae > Bubalus > Bubalus bubalis. Next base: position 47,076,101 of record NC_059162.1, on the reverse strand, counting down.
GTGGCACTCAGATTCTCTTACTGAGTCAACCTAGTCTTGTCTGGCTCCTGTCCATCTAGAATGAATTCTTTCTCAAGAAGTTCATTGGTCCCTCTTACAAAAAGATACCTGGCAGGTCCATGCCATCAGTTTCCCAGGTAGGTCTAAGTGCCAGAATAATGCTAGGTGGGAATCCACTGCAAAGTGGTTGGGATGTCTGTCGCTTGTCAAAGACACATGGTCTCTCAAGTCATTTTCAGAAAGGACTCTTCTTCAGTGTCAGCTCTGAGATGGTTACTTCAGGCATCTCCCTAGGACTCTCACAATCACTATAGTGGACTGTGGATACAGTTCCCGATCTTCTCAATGTGAATATGCTCTTCTCTCTCTGGGGAAAAAAAAAAAATCAGTGGCCTCTTGAGCCATCCTGCACCATGTTCGATATATTGGCCTTCCTGATTCCTTGTTCACAGCTGAACTTTAGGCAGAGTTCTAGCTAGTTCTAGGGCCTTCCTGAACTTTCAGGTTCATTCCTTTTTTAGGCTTTGGAGCTCAGACTGCTTTTATTGATGAGTAAATAGAGAGCCTTCAATCAGTGATCCAAGTGGCTCTGCCTCATGCATCCATCTATTCCTCATCTGAAAAAAGTCCCCGCCTTGCAGTTCTAGTCCACATTGCTCTTCATTCTCTCAAGCCCCTTTTCCCTCCAGAACCTTACAGTAAGCAAATGTGATCAGGCCTTAGGGACAGACATCTATTCCCTCCTTCCACTCCAAGGTTCTCCATCCACTGTCTGCTCCTTCACTCTTTCCCATATGTTGGAAACTCCTAACATGCCCTGAATGACTGTCTCTGGAAATTTTGCTCCCCCCACCGACCCTCACTACTCAGATTGCACCGACCCTCAAGACTTGGCTACTTTCTAGTTCTCAACCCCAATATCTAATCTGTCCACTCCCCACTGAGCTCAGAATACAGGTTCTGACAATGGAATCACTCAGAGTCCAACCTAGGGATTTGGAGAATCAATCTCAGCTGATGAAGGCAGTGGGGCACCTCAGAGAAGCCAGAACTAGAGGAGAGATCACACAAACCACTGGGCCAGTGGCCCCCAACCTTTTTGGCAGCAGGGATCAGTTTTGTGGAAGACAATTTTTCCATAGACCGGACCAGAAGGATGGTTTCAGGATAACTCAACCACGTTACATTTATTGTGCACTTGATTTCTATTATCATTACATCAGCTCCACCTCAGATCATTAGGCATTAGATCCCAGAAGTGGAGGACCCCTGACTGGGCCACACTCACCTGGCAAACAGACTTGTTTTCATTTATCTTAGTAATATTTGTGTCAATCTTAAAATTTGCTAAATCTCACACAAAACCCTGATTTCCAGTTTTTCTGAGAAATCAGAAGCTCTCACAGTATTGGCTCAAATTTCCACATGGTAATAATCAACAGGAATGCTTGGCTGCCCCAAAAGACAGTACATGACAGTAATCAGTGTTCCCTGTGACACCAAGGTAGATTTAATATTACCTTGGCACTGATAGTTTTCTAGTAGTCAAGAACCATTTCTTGTATCCCTGCTGCTATCAAAAGTAGAAAATGAACAAAAGAAAGGGAAATCCATATATTTGAAGAAATATACAAGAGAGATCGCTGTGGCTCTGTGTATATATAGGTGCATGTGTAAGAAAAGAATAGTCTTAACATGTTTAATAAGTAGAATGCATAATTCTTAGTATTTTTTATACACGGTCTGTGTTACCTACCCATTTAGAGTTTTCTTGATTCAGCCCCTGGCCTGAAAGATTAATAGAGCACTTGCCACCCTGTCTAGCTATAGAAATAGTTCAAATAAATAGCTACCTATATATTATGGCTTAAGAACCAATGAAAGTTGGCCTTATTCAGCAAGAATCTCTTGAAGATGCATTACCCCCATTCCCTTAGCACCAATGGCACAGATGCAACGCCCACTATTAGCACTATCGAACTTACTCAACCAACATGTAGTAAGCTCCTCTATGTGCTTGGCACAGAATCTGCAACTTTGCATAATTGCATTTACTGTCATTCACAGAGGGCCTACTGTGTACAGTACCAATCCATTCCCAGGTACTGCATTATTTATAATCCTCCAAAGCAGCAATTATCCCCATGTCATAGTCAGGAAACTACAAAGCAGCTACAAAGCAGCCTACAGGCCCACATTAAAAATGGGGTGCCAAAGCCCAACCCAAGTTGGTCCAAGCTTAAATGTTATTATCTTTCAGGAGAATGTGTACATTTGCTTGGACTACTAAGTCTCTCTACATTGCTCAAAGATGAATACTTTACAACTTGTACGGAAGAGATGACTTAGTATGAATCTGAGCACTGTCTCTCCCTATATGATCCAGAAGAGACTCCTCTATAGACATGAGTACTTGATTCACCCAGCAGGACTCAGCCTGGTTGTTAAAAAGGTTTTAATTTTAATTTCTAAAATAAACTCAGTATGTGACAATATTGAAAAGAAACTGGGTTGTTTTTTTTTTTTTTAATTTGACATCCAACTGCATTCTCCACTGCAGGGTGGCACTTAGCTTTCCATGATGTTATGATTGGCATTTTAGGCAAACTTTAACCTCTACATGTTAATAAATAGCAGCAGAATCCCATATGTAGTCACACAATGAAACAAAATAAGAAAGCTGTTCATTACCCTTAACTCTTCTGCTCCTTTGCCCTTGTTTTCCCTCTGCACGTGGTCAGAAATTGAATTGATATTGAATTTGCTTCACTTGTGTAATACTATTCATACATGGTTTTGTAATTCATTCACTTCATTCACATTTCACCTTTTGTCATTTCGATCACTTTAATCTGCTATGGTCTCTTTCACATTTCATCTGCTAAGTTCCTGAGCATGAGTAGATTTATTAATTTTACTTTCTGGGCTTCTGGTTGCAGTATGAATGATCCCATCAGGACATGGGTTTAGATACTGCTAGGCCTGAAGTAAGGCCTAAAGAGAAGACAGATACCAGCATTCACAGCAAGTATTCATCAGGAAGGGGGCCTGCAGGTCATAGAGACAGTATCACGAAGTGGCTAAATGTGCAGGCAGAGTTCACATCCTGGAGTGCCGTTGTTTGCTCTGGGAACTTTTGCAGGTTCCTTAGCCTCTGCATGCCTCAATTTCCACATCTGCACAATGCATCTAACAATATTATTGACCATATAGAATTATTAGGATGAAATGAGAAAATCTCCACCAAGCACTCAGCTCACAACACATACGCAATGAATATGAATCGTTATTGTTGGTGAAGTTACGAAGATGCAGCCTGGAGGAAGAAATGGCAACCTACTCCAGTATTCTTGCTGGGAAGATCACATGGACAAAGGAGCCTGGTAGGCTACAGTCAGTGGGCCTGCAAAGTCAGATATGACTGAGCAACTGAGCTGAGCACAAGAAGATGTATAGTTAATCACTTTTCTTTTGGAATGGCTGATGAAAACATTAAAAAGACCTAAAAAACACACCACTTCAAGTGTGATGAACATAAAATGACAAGAAAAATGTCTCATTTAAAACAACTGCTCATTCAACCTGATGTCCACAGCTGCATCTAGTGAACAAGCCTGGTTGTCCCTCAATATCATTTTCCAGTGTTATAAATACTCTTCTAGTGAGACAATGGATCAATCTTTTCTTAACTGAGTCAAGCTCTTTGGGGGACTCTATATTCCTGGTCTGTAAACTCTGGGATAATAATATGTCTTAGACATGCTGCCTGCTACAAAAGAAGGATAATTTCACTACCCTAGTTCTTAAACTTTAGAAACTTGGTTAATGGATCACAATTTTATAGGCTAATCAATAATTTACTTTCTGTTTCTCTTTGCAAAGAAGAGAGTATTCATTTTTCTGTCTTAAATGTAAAGACATTCAGTGATCAAAGACATCAATGGACCAAAGCAGATCAAGGCCAAGTCTGTGTCATAGGAAAGACATGGATGACTTCATGACATCAACATTGACAGGGGTGTGATTGACCCAGGAAATACTTTCAACTGGAATAACAGATGAGGAGACATTGAGTCTAGACATAAGTATATTTCAGAATTAAGCCTGGTTTAGCAGACTGGGTAGAATAAAAGTATCTGAGTGGAAAACTTTAAAGTCATGTTGTGTCTCTAACAGAGATGGGAAGCAAAATAGATTCAATTATTTGGAGACAACTTAAGTCTTTTCCATCTTAAGAAACCAGAATCTGTTACCACAAGCTTGCTACTGAGTCTTTAAAGGCAGAAGTGATCTCCTCATTAATTCAGGGTCACTGACGACTTTATCTGTGGATAAAACCACATGAGACAACCAGACCCAGGGATCCTTTGCCAACCAGACCCAAGGATCTCTCAGGAATCCAGTTTAATAGAGGTCATCTCTTTGGAGTTCTCATGTTCCATTTAACAGAATTTTCTTTCTTTATATCTTATTATAGATGTTTCTTTGGTAGCAAAGGCTTCTAAAGAGCCATGATACTGATCATTTTAATTTGTTTTATTGAAGCTATTCCAGCATTTTTATCAACCCAAAGCTGCCAATCTCTGGCCCCTTTCCCAGTCAGTTATAGCTTTCTGGAAGTGTAGTGACCAGAACATGTTCTTCCTCAAGGGTAATATTATACTTTCTATTTTCATTCTAATACACTTCTTAGTGATGCCAAGAACACTCTGGCCTTTTTTCCTCTGCAGCTACATACAGAGTCTTCAAGACCTGAGACTCCATGGTCCCTTAGAAGCAGTTCAATTCAGCCACTATTTATTGAACTCTCAGGATACAAAAGAAGCAAAAGGCTCAGTTTAGACCTCAAATAGCTACGATCCTTCTAAAGACATAAATTCATGAATATATTATTAAATAATAACCAGTGCAATACATTACTAAGTATCATAGGTTAGATTGCAAGTATAGAAATTCAAAGAATCCCAGTACTTTATTTTAAAACAAATATATTGATGGGTTATAGTAATATAATGCAATTATTCAATAAATGTAATTATTGAGTAATAAATTATGGCACTGAAGAGATAAGGCTATCTAACATGTGAGCCAGAAGAATTTCTTTTACATTTAAGCTCACACCAGAGATGACAAATACAGAGCATGTGTATTTCTCTGCCTTCTAAAATAAATACTAGATCACAGCCTCTTCTTCCTCACTGAAATTTTCTCCGTTCAGTCCTCCTTACTGGCCATCACCATCTATCAGAAATTAACATTGAAAACTGCTCTTTGCTTGTCAACCTGATCTCAGGTCTCACCATGGTAGTTGTTCAGTCATTCAGTCTTGTCCGACTCTTTGTGACCCCATGGACTGCAGCACGCCAAGCTTCCCTGTCCTTCACTCTCTCCCAGAGATTGCTCAAGCCCATGTGCATTGAGTCAGTGATACTATCTAATCATCTCATCCTCTGCTACCCCCTTCTCCTCTTGCCCTCAATCTTTACCAGCATCAGGGCCTTTCACAGCCTGGATAAACCATGTGGAAGGAATTCTTGGGATGCCTCCATCTTTATAATTCTAATGAGCTCAAATCAGTAATCACTACAACTATGGAAGAAGACCTTCATTTCCAAATAGAAGTGGAAGACATGAGTATAGTCTCAGTCCAATGTGCCAGCTGTGACAAAAAAACAACAACAACAACATAATATTCTGGTAATGGGAAAGCTGTTTACTTAAGTAACCATGTATTAAAAGGCATTGTATAAGTGTTTTTCAGAGAAATGGAGAAAATAGGATGTGTATACACAGAAAGAGAGACATTTATGGAGTTGACCACTGTAATTATGGAAGCCGACAAGTCTGATGTCAGCAGGGTGGGTTAGCATGTTACAGACCTAGGGGAAAGTCAGTGTTGCATTTCAAGTCTGAAGGCCACCTGCTGGCAGGATTTCTTCTGGCTCAGAGGAAGTCAGTCTTTGTTCTATCAAGGTTTTCAACTGATTGGATGAGCACGATCCACATTGTGGAGGGGAATCTGCCTTCCTGAAAGCCCACTGACTTAAATGTTAATCTTGTCCAAAAACCCCCTTACATCTAGAATATCTGACCCAATATCTGGCAGAATGGCTTAGTCAATTTGACACTTCAAATTAACCATCACAGGCACTTAAGTTTATGTCCAACTAGTGACATGCAAAATCTGAACTCTCTCAGTAGTAAAGCACCTGCATAGTCACGGTGGGTGACTTGGTGATGAGTCCTCCTCTCTGGCATTTTTTATTTACCAAAGTTTTTCTTTCTGTTAGGTGAGGGCAATCCATACCAAAGAGTGTACAAAATTTAAACATACAAATATAACATTAACATTATCTGAAAGTTTACAGCCTACTCTGTGTATCCAAAGACATCCTTTAGTAAATACCATTTTAAAAATCCTATTATCAAAGTAGTGATCTCATGTGGTCTTATTATCAAATGTGATTTAAAAAAAACACCAAAACTCCAAACAGTATGGATTTTTGGTATATTGACTTTTTTGTAAACTTTATTCTTCAAGTATTAATAAATAAAAATATTTTAGAATAGGATCTAGATTATAAAATCTCCTCCAAATGAATAAGAGAAAGTAAACTCAACAATAAAAAATGGGTAAAAGACATAAAAAGGCAAATTTATACAAAATGGCTGATAAACTTATCATGAGATAATTTATCAGTGTTCAGGGAAATGGAAATTAAAACAAAAATCAGCTGTAATTTCACATTGAAAATACTGGCAGAATTTTAAAAATTCTCATAACATTGAATTTTGGAAAGAATATAGAATAGCAGGGACTCCCTTTTAGAGTAAATGCTAATTAGAGAACAACTTAACTGTATCAATCAAGATTGAAGCTGTACCCATCTTCTGGTCAAGCAATTCTACTTCTAAAAAATTCTCAAACATATACTTAGAGATATGCTAAAATATTTGTAGCAGCATTTTTGTAGTAACTAAAATATTCCTTGGATTAGGAGAATAAATTGTGATGTACACATAAAATGGAATACTATACAGCGACTCATTAAATGGACTTGATCCATGTGTCAATACATTTTAACCTCAAAAATAATATTTTAATTTTAAAAGGCATTTGCATAAGAAATATTTTTAATATGCACTACTCTATGCACTGTATAAGCAAAAAGCAAAGGAGAAAAGGAAAGATATAAGCATCTGAATGCAGAGTTCCAAAGAATAGCAAGGAGGTATAAGAAAGCCTTCCTCAGTGATCAGTGCAAAGAAATAGAGGAAAACAATAGAATGGGAAAGACTATAGAGATCTCTTTAGGAAAATTAGAGATACCCAGGGACATTCCATGCAAAGATAGACACAGTGAAGGACAGAAATAGTGTATGGGCCCAACAGAAGCAGAAGATAGTAAGAAGAGGTGGCAAGAATACACAAAAGAACTGTATAAAAAAGATCTTCATTACCTAGATAATCATGAAGTTGTGATCACTCAACTAGAGCCAGACATTCTTGAATGTGAAATGGGCCTTAGGAAGCATCACTATGAACAAAGCTAGTGAAGGTGATAGAATTCCAATTAAGCTATTTCAAATCCTAAAAGATGCTGCTGTTAAAATGTTGCACGCAATATGCCAGCAAATTTGGAAAACACAGCAGTGGCCAAAAGGACTGGAAAATGTCAGTTTTCATTCCAATCCCAAAGAAAGGCAATGCCAAAGAATGTTCAAACTACTGCACAATTGCACTCATCTCACACGCTAGTAAAGTAATGCTCAAAACCAACCCAGGCTTCAACAATATGTGAACCATGAACTTCCAGATGTTCAAGATGGTTTTAGAAAAGGCAAAGGCATCAAAGATCAAATTGCCAACATCCATTGGATTATGGAAAAAGCAAGAGTTTCAGAAAAACATCTATTTCTGCTTTATTGACTTTACCAAAGTCTTTAACGGTGTGGATCACCACAAACCATGGAAAATTCTGAAAGAGAGAAGAATACCAGACCACCTGGCTTGCCTCTTGAGAAATCTGTATGCAGGTCAGGAAGCAACAGTTAGAACTAGACATGGAAAAACAGACTGGCTCCAAATAGGAAAAGGAGTACGTCAAGGCTGCATATCGTCACCCTGGTTATTTAACTTATATGCAAAGTACATCATGAGAAATGCTGGGCTGGAGGAAGCACAGCTGGATTCAAGATTCCTGGGAGAAATAGCAATAACCTCAGATATGCAGATGATACTACCCTTATGGCAGAAAGTGAAGAAAAACTAAAGAGCCTCTTGATGAAAGTGAAGAGGAGAGTTAAAAAGTTGGCTTAAAGCTCAACATCCAGAAAACGAAGATCATGGCATCTGGTCCCATCACTTCATGGCAAATAGATGGGGAAACAGTGCAAACAGTGAGTGAAGTCATTCAGTTGTGTCTGACTCTTTGCGACCACATGGACTGTAGCCTACCAGGCTCCTCCATCCATGGGATTTTCCAGGCAAGAATACTGGAGTAGGTTGCCATATCCTTCTCCAGATCTTCCCAACCCAGGGATTGAACCCAGGTTTCCCGTATTGTAGGCAGACACTTTACCATCTGAGCCACCAGGGAAGTCCTAACTGAAAACAGCGGCAGACTTTATTTTGGGGGGCTCCAAAATCACTGCAAATGGTGACTGCAGCCATAAAATTAAAAGACACTTACTCCTTGGAAGAAAAGTTATGAACAACCTAGACAGCATATTAAAAAGCAGAGACATTACTTTGCTTTTTGCTTTGTTGCTAGATGCAACAAAGGTCCATCTAGTCAAGGTTACGGTTTTTCCAGTAGTCATGTATGGATATGAGAATTGGACTGTAAAGAAAGCTGAGTGCCAGAGAATTGATGCTTTTGAACTGTGGTGTTGGAGAAGACTCTTGAGAGTCCCTTGGACTGCAAGGAGTTCCAACCAGTCCATCCTAAAGGAAATCAGTCCTGACTGTTCATTTGTAGGACTGATGTTGAAGCCAAAACTCCAATATTTGGCCACTGATTTGAAAAACTGACTCATTTGAAAAGACCCTGATGCTGGGAAAGATTGAAGGCAGGAGGAGAAGGGGACAACAGAGAATGAGATGGTTGGATGGCATCATTGACTCAATGGACATGAGTTTGAGTGAACTCTGGGAGTTGGTGATGGACAGGGAGGCCTGGCGTGCTGCAGTCCATGGGGTCGAAAAGAGTCGGACTCAGTCGAGTGACTAAACTGCACTAAGCTGATGCACTGTGTTCATTGTAGGTAGAGAAATAACAAACATTTGATTATCTGAGGAGAGAAAGGGAAATGAGGTTAGGTTAGGATTTAAAGAAGTTTTAACAAAAACTAGGATTTTCTTCTTTATTTTAAAAAGAAAAGTGAAGAAAATGTGGTAAAATGCTAACATATGATGAACCTGAGTAGTGAGTACACATGTGATTATTCAGATATTCTGTATATTTTTCTAATATCTGAAACACTTAATTTTTATTTTGTTTCCCAAATAATTTTTAAGGTATAGAACTTTTCCTCAGGGTTCATCTATTGGTCTGGTTTTAATTATCAAGGCAACTTTTAGCAAATAGAGGTAAATGCAGAAAAAACTTTCTTTAGGAATTTTGCAAATCAAGCCATAGGTCTAGACAGATAAGGCCATTTCTGTCCTTCTCGTAGCTGGACAATGATAATTTTCTCTTCTTCAAACTCCCTTCCCACCAGAACCAAGGACCTCTTTTTGTATTTATTTTAGTTGTTGCAAACGTCTGCCTCTAAATTCATTTGTTCTCTTGTTTTTTCACTGAACCAACAGTGATTATGTTTTCCTTACATCCCTACCACAGTTCCCTGCAGTTCCTTTCAAGTCCATCAGTGTTGGCTGGATACCAAGCCTCAAGGTTTGACTAGATAGGCAGTAATAAAACTTGGATTCCAGTCTTAAGTTTATCAATTTGCATATTGTTTATTTAGCTATTCATATTCTTGGGTTATGTTTAAGTGCCTCAGTTTCAACAAGCGTAATGTGGAAACAATGCCGTTTCTAATTGTGTAGGATTGCTGGGGGGCATTAAAACAATTTTTTAAAAAGAAATTGGTTGTAAAAACACCAAACAAAGCAATCTCCATCTTCTCAATAATCCCTGACTTTGTTCACTCCATCCCATTGATTCATTTAAATCATTCAATAAACAGATATTCACTCTGCACCTGCAAAATGCGGAAAACTGTGAAGAACTCAGGAACTCTCGGACATGCTGTCATTCTTTTCCACACAGCATATGCTAAGGGAGAAAAAAATTTCAGTCGAAATAAAAGATGTTTTATCCAAGAGAACATTTCAAACAACAAAGTTGACTCTAAGACCATGTGGGGTTATAGATGAGCAAAAACTTTAAAGGTTAATAGCAAGTATGGTCCAAAGAATTAAACAGGTCAAAAATGATACTGTGCGATAACAGAGGACCTTATGTTGCATTCTTTGACACAGTCAGACTTTGTGATTTAATACACCAATGAAATTCCTCTCCCAAATTTTACATGATGGCCAAATTCTCTTTTCCAAATAAAATCATTACACTTACAGACAAATAAATCCTCCCACAGTCTATTACCAAATTTAATTAGAAGTACATAATTTATGTCTTAGTTCATATGGACTGCTGTAACAAAATACCATAGACTGGGTTGCTTAGAAACAACAGAACTTCCTCACAGTCTGGAGGCTGGATGTCTGAGATCAGAGTGCCCACATGGTCAAATGCAGATCTTCCAGGACGCAGATTTCTCTTTGCATCCTCACTTCATGGAACTGATGATTAATTTAGTTTAAAATACAAAATTTGTTTTTCACATTGAATCACAAAATTTTCTTCTAAAAATAAATGCAGATCTTCAATGAAGCAAACAAGCCTGCTCCATGTTTGTAAAATACAAAGGATTTACTAAAAAGGAAACTGAAGTTTTATTTCAAAATTAGGCGAAAATTTAAAGCTGAAGATACTGAACTACATTCAATTGACTGAACATAAAAATTGAAGTTTGTTTTTATAATTAAAATCTGGATTGTTTTCATTTCCTTTTATATTTAACATGCATATTTCTAGCTGAGCAGTTTTAATGACTCAGTTATTACTGGTATCTCTATTGAATTGGGATAGGTCAATTTCTGAGGTACCACTGAACAAAATATATTTTTTCATAATTATTATTATTTCATATTTTAGTCAAATTGGATTGTTTTTGTCACTTCTCTAAATTAATATTATCTGACTGTCTTCATACTGATTTTATTTTTACAAGCAATATTGAGTCAACTTATACCTTGACTAAAAATTATTGTTAAGATGTCAAGAATACATCTAGATATTTAGCAACCCTCGAGTTCTCACCTTACAATTGCCATCAAGAAAGATTTTTTCCATCTATGCTTTATTTAAAGGAGATATCTCTATCTCTCTAGTGAAATTTTTGATACTTTTACTTTAGACTTAAGTCAGACACGACTGAGCGATTTCACGTTCACTTTTCACTTTCATGCATTGGAGAAGGAAATGGCAACCCACTCCAGTGTTCTTGCCTGGAGAATTCCAGGGACGGGGGAGCCTGGTGGGCTGCCGTCTATGGGGTCACACAGAGTCGGACACGACTGAAGCGACTTAGCTTAGCTTAAGCCAGAGATAAGTACCTAAATGCCTAAGGCAGCCAGAAAGGTGAGAGAAATAAACTGTTCATGAATTTAGTCTATAAGAAAGTAGGAAATTATGAGGGGCTGAATTTATGAAGGGCTACAGTAGAACCAGAATGTGTTCTAAAGGCATTTAAATATGCACCATTTTTCTGTGCATGACCAAGTCAAACATACCTGAAGGTACAGCCTGCAGTTTATTGACTGCTTGCCTAGATTACTATAATTTTCTTGGCATACATTAGCTTGGCACAAATCTTCAGATTCTAATTATTGTTATAAAAGAGGTGGGAAAAAAAGTGAAAGTGTTAGTCGCTCTGTCCCGTCTGACTTTTTGCGACCCTATGGACTGTAGTCCACCAGGCTCCTCTGCCCATGGAATTCTCCAGGAAAGAATATTAGAGTAGATAGCCATTCCCTTTTCCAGGGGATCTTTCTGACCCAGGGATTAAAGCTGGGGCTCCTGCATTGCAGGCAGATTCTTACTATCTGAGCCACCAGGGAAGTGCAAAAATGGTAAATACCACTAAATAACTAATAAAGATATATTTTGCAGATGGTCAAAACCAAAATTGGATTGATTATATTCTTTGCAGCTGAAGATGAAGAATATCTATACAGTCAGCAAAAACAGGACTGGGAGCTCACTGTGGCTCAGATCATGAACTCCTTATTGCCAAATTCAGACTGAAATCGAAGAAAGTGGAGAAAACCATTAGACCATTCAGGTAAGACCTAAATCAAATCCCTTATGACTATACAATGGAAGTAAGAAATAGATTTAAGGGACTAGATATGACAGACAGAGTGCCTGATGAACTATGGATGGAGGTTCATGACATTGTACAGGAGACAGGAATCAAGACCATCCCCAAGAAAAAGAAATGCAAAAAAGCAAAATGGCTGGCTAAGGAGGCCTTACAAATAGCTGTGAAAAGAAGGGAAGCGAAAAGCAAAGGAGAAAAGGAAAGATATACCCATTTGAATGCAGAGTTCCAAAGAATAGCAAGGAGAGATAAGAAAGCCTTCCTCAGCTATCAAAGCAAAGAAATAGAAGAAAACAATAGAATGGGAAAGACTAGAGATCTCTTCAAGAAAATTAGACACACCAAGGGAACGTTTCATGCAAAGATGGGCTCGATAAAGGACAGAAATGGTAGGGACCTAACAGAAGAAGAAAATAGTAAGAAGATGTAGCAAGAATACACAGAAGAACTGTACAAAAAAGACCTTCACAACCCAGATAACCACAATAGTATGATCACTCAGCTAGAGCCAGACACCCTGGAATGTGAAGTTAAGTGGGCCTTAGGAAGCATCACTACGAATAAAGCTAGTGGAGGTGATGGAATTCCAGTTGAGCTATTCCAAATCCTGGAAGATGATGCTGTGAAAGTGCTGCACTCAATATGCCAGAAAAGTTGGAAAACGCAGCAGTGGCCAAAAAGACTGGAAAAAGTCAGTTTTCATTCCAATCCCAAATAAAAGCAATGCAAAAGAATGCTCAAACTACCACACAATTGCATTCATCTCACACACTAGTAAAGTAATGCTCAAAATTCTCCAAGCCAGGCTTCAGCAATACGTGAACTGTGAACTTCCAGATGTTCAAGCTGGTTTTAGAAAAGGCAGAGGAACCAGAGACCAAATTGCCAACATCCTCTGGATCATCAAAAAAGCAAGAGAGTTCCAGAAAAACACTTGTTTCTGTTTTATTGACTATGCCAAAGCCTTTGATTGTGTGGATCACAATAAACTGTGGAAAATTCTGAAAGAGATGGGAATACCAGACCACCTGACCTGTGCCTCTTGAGAAACCTGTATGCAGGTCAGGAAGCAACAATTAGAACTAGACATGGAACAGACTGGTTCCAAATAGGAAAAGGAGTCCGTCAAGGCTGTATATTGTCACCCTGCTTATTTAACTTATATGCAGAGTACATCATGAGAAATGCTGGGCTGGAGGAAGCACAAGCTGGAATCAAGATTGATGGGAGAAATATCAATAACCTCTATGCAGATGGCACCACCCTTATGGCAGAACGTGAAGAACTAAAGAGCCTCTTGATGAAAGTGAAAGTGGAGAGTGAAAAAGTTGGCTTAAAGCTCAACATTCAGAAAACGAAGATCATAGCATCTGGTCCCATCACTTCATGGCAAATAGATGGGGAAACAGTGGAAACAGTATCAGACTTTATTATTCTGGGCTCCAAAATCACTGCAGATGGTGACTGCAGCCATGAAATTAAAAGACACTTACTCCTTGGAGGAAAAGTTATGACTAACCTAGACAGAATATTAAAAAGCAGAGACATTAATAAAGGTCTGTCTAGTTAAGGCTATGGTTTTTCCAGTGGTCATGTATGGATGTGAGAGTTGGACTATAAAGAAAGCTGAGGGCCAAAGAATTAATGCTTTTGAACTGTGGTGTTGGAGAAGACTCTTGAGAGTTCCTTGGACTGCAAGGAGATCCAACCAGTCCATCCTAAAGGAGATAAGTCCTGAGTGTTCATTTGTAGGACTGATGTTGAAGCTGAAATTCCAATACTTTGGCCACCTCATGCAAAGAGCTGACTCATTGGAAAAGACCCTGGTGCTGGGAAAGATTGAGGGCAGGAGGAGAAGGGGACAACAGAGGATGAGATGATTGGATGGCATCACTGACTCGATAGACATGGGTCTGGGTGGAATCCGGGATTGGTGATGGACAGGGAGGCCTGGCGTGCTGCGGTTCATGGGATCTCAAAGAGTCAGACATGACTGAGCGACTGAACTGAACTGAACTTTCTGGTCTACTATTATGCTAGCTATTATGATTAATCAAAAGAAGTATAAGGTGTGGCTTCCTTTTTTAAGGAATGAGAAGGAAAAGGAGCAATTATTTGGCAACTGCTATGTGCAAAGCATTATGTAAATAAAACAGAAATAGTATATCTTTAACCATCACAACTTCACAATTAACTATTATTCATTTTATTCATTCATTCAACAAACATTTATTAAGAGCATCTACATATCGGATACTTCCCTAAAGAGGAAAATTTTAGAGATAAAGGAAATGAAAGGCAGAAAGATTAGGAAATTTGCTCCAAGGCTAGGAGTCAACCTCATACCTTTCTCAGCCCATGGTCTTTTCACCAAAGGAAAGTGCAGAGGAAGAGGATGAGCACAGAGTGAATCTGACATGACTTTGAATTCTACCCTCGAACTTTGGAGCTACAGTCTTTTTCTTTTTTTCTATGTTGCACTTCTTACTGTCTCTCTTAGAGTATTGTGGCAACAGGAAGGGCTTTATAACCAGTCCTGGCTTTTGATGGATAGAGAAAAACTTCCAAGCTGAATTCTACCTGAAATTGTTTTCCCACTGTGCAAACTCATCGATTCTGTGATACTTCCTGTGTAGCCATATCAAAGAACTCCCTGACTTCAGAGACTAAGGTTTTGCTATTTAACTGTTTCTAGCATATGTGGGGTGGAGAAGGCAATGGCACCCCACTCCAGTACTCTTGCCTGGAAAATCCTATGGATGGAGGAGCCTGGTAGGCTGCAGTCCATGGGGTCGCTAGGAGTTGGATATGACTGAGCAACTTCACTTTCACTTTTCACTTTCATGCATTGGAGAAGGAAATGGCAACCCACTCCAGTGTTCTTGCCTGGACAATCCCAGGGATGGAGGAGCCTGGTGGGCTGCCGTCTATGGGGTCGCACAGAGTCGGACACGACTGAAGCGACTTAGCAGCAGTAGCAGCAGCATATGTGGGGAGAAGGCAATGACACTCCACTCCAGTACTCTTGTCTGGAGAATCTCAGGGGCGGGGGAGCCTGGTGGGCTGCTGTCTATGGGGTCACACAGAGTCAGATACGACTGAAGCGACTTAGCAGTAACAGCAGCAGACATACATATATATGTTATTACCAGCAATAAGTTGACCATTATTCAAAATGAATAAATAGTTTTGGTTTTGAGGTTGTTATTTCATGACTAACATAATAGATTCAGCTGTTTTTATCTGAGCTGTTGGCATATTTTGGAGTACACTAACTATTAACCATCAGTCGAACGGTTCCTTTCTACCTTGTACTGGCAGGATGTTAACTAAAGACCAAAAGTTCTTTAAGGACAGAGGCTAGAACTCCTTTCATTTATTTACTTATTTTAATCCCTCACAGCACAGGAAGAGCTGCTGATGAATGAGCGAGTGGGGGCGTAGATAAAGAGGCTAGTCCTTCTCCAGATGGTCTCTAAATTTGAACAAGTCATTTTTTAAGGGAAGCCCATATCTCAGGGATTCATTTTCCTTCCTGTTTGACAAATTTCAAATGTTTCAGGACATGATGCAGTGCCCTGGCATTCAATCAAGGTTTGATGGATGGGGAGAGGTGAGTATATGTTTGGAATAGGAACACTTGTAATTGAATGTTGTGTTACTGTTAGTTAAGTTCTGTAGCTTAGGCATAAAAGAAACTAAATAAAAATAAAAATCTTAACACCAAAGTGTCAGTTTAGGAAATTATCTAAAAACTTTTTCCAGGAGAAAGGAGGATACATTGCTGTTTCTCCCACCAGGGGAATTTGTTAACACACTTCAATTTCTATCAGTCATTACTTTCTTGATCATACTTATATTTCTTAATGTAGCATCCAGTTTATATCCTCAAGGGTACATTTCATCTGGTTTATATCGAGCTAATTGGCAATTTTACTCTGTGTTGACCTTATTTCTCATCTGTAGCTATTATTTGCAACTACCTCTTTGAACGCTAAGCTCTTTGGATAGTGACCCTGATTTTGTCTATTAGCCTTTCACATAGAGAAGAATTGACATTATTGCATTGGGGAAAGCATAACTGCCCTCTGCCTGTTGTTTTTCCTGTGGGCATCATACGATGCACTTGACTCATTTTTTGTTCTGGCTTTGCCTCTCCAGAGAGAACCCATAAGAGCTGATTTGCCCTGAGCTAATAGAGCACTAACATTGCTGGAACCTTCACATCTTCTATTCCATTTAGCTTTAGCTTCACAGCAGGCTTTAAGTCTCCTCTTCCTATATGTATACTGCGGCCATACTGATGTACATAGCTTCTTCCAAAACTCAGCAAGCAATTTCCCGAGATAATAACTAACATTATCAAGTGCTTATCCTTTCATCTTCACAACAACCCAAAGAAGTAGGTATTGTTATTATTCCTCTTTTACAGATGAGAAATCATGTTCTTAACCACTACAATGCTTTCAGGGTCACTGTCTCAAAGCAATGTACCTTTACACAGTTTTCTTCTGTGTTTCAATCAGTCTTACCTTTATTCCTCTACCTCCATAGCCTTCCAAGCTTCTACTTAACCTTTAAGATCTATTTTGAATGCTTTGTGAACTTTTTGAATCCACTCCAAAGCTTTGATCATTACCATTTTGTGCTGGAACTATACTACCAATCACAAAACTTTAGTATTGCTCACCTCACACTTCATGTTTTTTTTGTTTGTTTGTTTTTTTACATATCGTCTTCTCTTCACAAATTGTAGTGACTTTGAGAGCAGGAACTTGGATTGTTTACCTTTAATCCTTGTCTTATTTGCGCAATAACTGGCTCATCTCAGGGTTACTTGCTGTGAATTGTAATTGTCTATTTCTTTGTGATTTTTTTTATTGGATACTAGGCATCATTGCTTTTACATTGCAGAGACTCTATTCTGTCATATTCTTCTGAAAAGTACTGATTCTTATATAAACAGTTCAATTGCTGGCTGGTCCCTGTGTACTGGAGGGTTTCCCAAGTAGCACTAGTGATAAAGAATCCACCTGCCAATGCAGGAGACATAAGAGATGCAGGTTCAGTCCCTGGGTCAGGAAGATCCCCTGGAGAAGGGAATGGCTGCCCACTCCAGTATTCTTGCCTGGAGAATTCCATGGACAGAGGAGCCTAGCAAGCTATGGTCCATAAGGTTATAGACTCGGACATTAACAGCATGCATGCCCTGTGTACTGGAATGACTTGGTTTTCTGTTTTGTTATCAAGATCCATGCAAAGTTTAATGCATATTCCAAGTGTTTCAATATCCAAACCCTGTCATCTGTGCAAATCTGTCTAAATGAGCTTTGAGTAGTTCCACCCTGAATGCATACAGCCTAATCCTCAGTGACAGATTCATAGGGAACACCACACATAGATTTCTGGAGCCTCCATTCTGCCTAGTTCCCTGACTTCGATACCTCATCCTATCAAACCCAGTCATTTCAGTTGTCTGAAATTAGCATCTCAATCTCCTTAGCTCACTGGCTGCTGCCATTCTATTCTCAGATACCAGCTCCCTGCACCATTATCAGAAATCATCCCCAGGCACTGTTGAACAATCTCGAGTCTCATGTCTCATTTACCTTGTCCCCAGAATTACAGTGTTATGCCTTTTGATGTCCAGTGCTAGAAAATAGTTGCCTGGTATGTTCTGTCCAGTTTTACAGTTGATTATGGGAGACGAAAGTGAAAGAGGAGAGTGAAAAAGTTGGCCTAAAGCTCAACATTCAGAAAACGAAGATCATGGCATCTGATCCCATCACTTCATGGGAAATAGATGGGGAAACAGTGGAAACAGTGTCAGATTTTATATTTTGGGACTCCAAAATCACTGCAGATGGTGACTGCAGCCATGAAATTAAAAGATGCTTACTCCCTGGAAGAAAAGTTATGACCAACCTAGATAGCATATTGAAAAGCAGAGACATTACTTTGCCAACAAAGGTCTGTCTAGTCAAGGCTATGGTTTTTCCAGTGGTCATGTATGGATGTGAGAGTTGGACTGTGAAGAAAGCTGAGCACCGAAGAATTGATGCTTTTGAACTGTGGTGTTGGAGAAGACTCTTGAGAGTCCCTTGGACTGCAAGGAGATCCAACCAGTCCATCCTAAAGGAGATCAGTCCCGGGTGTTCATTGGAAGGACTGATGCTAAAGCTGAAACTCCAATACTTTGGCCACCTCATGCGAAAAGTTGATTCATTGGAAAAGACTCTGATGCTGAGAGGGATTGGGGGCAGGAGGAGAAGGGGACGACAGAGAATGAGATGACTGGATGGCATCACTGACTCGATGGACATGAGTTTGGATAAACTCCGGGAGTTGGTGATGGACACGGAGGCCTGGCGTGGTACAATTAATGGGGTCGCAAAGAGTCGGACATAACTGAGCGACTGGACTAAACTGATGGCAGAAGAAGCTGTCTGGTATCAGTTATAACAGTATAGTCAGATGCAGAAATCTACTCTCTTACTGATCTTCATTTCTATATCCCCAGCACTTCCTATATTTGATCCTTGAAATACATAGGGTTAGTACTGTGTACTTTGAAAACAATCCTCCTATAAGTGGACTCATATAGGTCAAACTCCTGTTTTTCAATGGCTAACTGCTGGAGACTAGGAAATAATCACTAACAAGCAATAAATCTTTACTTAACAAAAGTCTGACAAAATGATACTTTCAATGAGTTATACTAATCTAGATAAGTAATATTTTTATTATTTTGTGATATCACCAAAAAGATTTTATTCTGATGTAAAATTAATTTACTAAAATTAATAGGGGAAGGAGAGAATTTTCTCTGGGAGTTTTCATTTGCTTCCCTTTATTTATAATGAATACAATTTTCTAGTCCTATGGTGATAGATAAATACTTAGGCAAATTAAAGTGAAAATCTAGGTTAACAGGAGAGCTTCAGAGAATGTAATTTTCTGTTAATATAATTTTTACACCCAATGAGGGTTAACAGAAAATCCTTGTTTTGTTTCTTATTTACTGAGAATGTTTATGGAATAAAGCAAATCACATTCCTTTAGATGACAAAGCCTTTATAACATACAGTAAATTTGAGACAGATCTTCCTTCAATGCCTCTGGATACCAAACTGCACTGTTCACTCCAGGCCTGCAACACACTCACAGAAGGAAGAAAATATCCAGGGCACGCCTCTAAATTATGACTTCACCAAATTCTGGTTATATGCAACATGGATGCTTTCGGGAAATGAGTTTGCCTCTATTACCAGGTTCAAGGATTATTCCAGAGACAAATGAATATTCTCTCACAACACTTTTCAAAAAGAAGACCCCAGATTTTGAAGAATAAATTGAAGGAACACTCAATTCCTTTCCCCGTTTCTGGCCAACATCAGAGGAAAAGCAAGACTCCAGCTCTCTGAGATCCCTGAACTGTCTCCTGACGCAAAGCTGCAACTGAAGGAATCCTGGACCAGTTTCTGAGGAGAAGGTTCCCCGACTGCTGCACTTTGTCTCTTCTCCGTTACAGCCCTCACAAACAAGAGGCCAACAAGTCACTTTGCTGGCTGAGAAGCAAACCTTGCTCCCTTTCCTTTTTATTTACTTATTTTTAAATTTATCTTATTTGACTCCATGATGTTGTCAATTATAGCTTTCATCACTTCTGAAAAACCTTCAGTCATTATTCTCTTCAAATATAGCCTCTGCTACATTTATTTATCTTATTCTATTTCCCATGTTTCTTTATCTTTCTTTTATATTATCCATCTGTTTATATTTCCTGCATGCAGTCTGCATATTTCTTCTGATATACCTTCCAACTTATTAATTCTCTCTTCAGCTCATTTAAACTGTCATCAAATGTATCCCCTGGGTGTTCATTACAGTGCTACTCAAAGTGTATCTTTCAGAGAAATGGTACTGATATCACCTGGGAGCTTGTTAGAGATGACATTTCTTGGGCCTGACTTCAGACCAACTTAGTCAGAAACTATGAGAGTAGGGTCCAAGAAACTGCTTTGACAAAACCTAACCATCAAATTTTTACGCATGTTAAGTTATAATAAGCAGTCATTCACAATATTATACTTTTTAAATTTTATAAATTCTATTTAATTGTTTTTAAAATATGGTTGGTAATTCCTTGTTTTCTGTTTCCTGGAACATTTTTTGAAGTTTGTCTTCTATGTCTTAAACATAATAACCATATTTGTTTTCTCTTCTAATATTCTATTTGGGGACTTATTTCTGCTTTATGTTGTTTGCTCTGGTCTCATGCACAGTATCATGTTTCCTTCTAAACTTAATTTTTTGGGGGTTGCTTTTTTTATTGTTTGTAAAATGCTCATTTTCTTTCAAAATTACTTTGAGGCCTGGGATGAAGGTGCATGCCCCCAGAGACAACTTGCATTTTTGTGCCATGTTTGTAAGGGTACTCTAGATTATAGAGTGCTTAGATTTACAGAACCACTCATGTAGGCTGCCAATACATTTGAGAAGTAGCTAGTGGTTAAAACCTCTCAGAGTAATTTTTTTTTTCTCCTGATCTGATTAGTTGGATGACAAATTTCCATTCAGTCCCCAGAGGCTACAGGAGAAGGTAGAACTACAGTGGATTACACTGAAGATTTTTTAAGACATGAGAATACCAGACCACCTTACCTGCCTCCTGAGAAACCTGTATGCAGGTCAAGATGCAACAGTTAGAACAGGACATGAAACAATGGAATGGTTCCAAATTGGGAAAGAAGTACATCAAGACTGTATATTGTCACCCTGCTTATTTAACTTATATGCAGAGTTCAGTTCCAGAGAAGGCAATGGCACCCCACTCCAGTACTCTTGCCTGGAAAATCCCATGGACGGAGGAGCCTGGTAGGCTATAGTTCATGGGGTCGCTGAGAGTCGGACACGACTGAGCGACTTCACTTTCACTTTTCACTTTCATGCATTGGAGAAGGAAATGGCAACCCACTCCAGTGTTCTTGCCTGGAGAATCCCAGGGACGGGGGAGCCTGGTGGGCTGCCATCTATGAGGTCGCACAGAGTCGGACACGACTGAAGCGACTTAGCAGTAGCAGCAGCAGAGTTCAGTTTGGTTGCTCAGTTGTGTCCGACTCTTTGTGACCCCATGAACTACAGCACACCAGGCCTCCCTGTCCATCCCCAACTCCTGGAGTTTACTCAAACTCATGTCCATTGAGTCGGTGATGCTATCCAACTCATTCTCTGTTGTCCCCTTCTTCTCCTGCCTTCAATCTTTCCTAGCATCAGGGTCTTTTCTAATGAGTCAGTTCTTCTCATCAGGTGGCGAAAGTTTTGGAGTTTCAGTTTCAGCATCAGTCCTTCCAATGAATATGGAGGACTGATTTCCTTTAGGATGGACTGATTGGATCTCCTTGCAATCCAAAGGACTCTCAAGAGTCTTCTCCAACACCACAGTTCAAAAGCATCAGTTCTTCGGCCCTCAGCTTTCTTTATAGTCCAACTCTTACATCCATACATAACTACTGGGAAAACCATAACTTTGATTAGATGGACTTTTGTTGGCAAAGTAATGTCTCTGCTTTTTAATATGCTGTCTAGGTTGGTCATAACTTTTCTTCCAGGGAATAAGCATCTTTTGATTTCATGGCTGCGGTCACCATCTGCAGTGATTTTGGAGCCCCCTCAAAAAATAAAGTTTGTCACTGTTTCCCCATCTATTTGCCATGAAGTGATGGGACCAGATGCCATGATCTTAGTTTTCTGAATGTTGAGTTTTAAGTCTACTTTTTCATTCTCCTCTTTCACTTTCATCAAGAGGCGCTTTAGTTCTTCTTCACTTTCTGCCGTAAGAGTGGTGTCATCTGCATATCTGAGGTTATTGATATTTCTCCTGGCAATCTTGATTCCAGCTTGTACTTCAGCAGGTTGTGCTTCATCCAGTCCAGCATTTCTCATATGCAGAGTACATCATGCCAAATGCTGGGCTGGATGAAGCACAAGCTGGAATCAAGATTACCAGGAGAAATATAAATAACCTCAGATACATAATTGACACCACCCATATGACAGAAAGTGAAGAGGAATTAAACAACATCTTGATAAAAGTGAAAGAGGAGAATGAAAAAGTTGGCTTAAAACTCAACCTTCAAAAAACTAAGATCATGATATCTGGTCCCATCACTTCATGGCAAACAGATGGGGAAACAATGGAAACAGTGACAGACTTTATTTTCTTGGGCTCCAAAATCACTGAAGATGGTTAACTGCAGCCATGAAACTAAAAGACGTTTGCTCCTTGGAAGAAAAGCTATGACAAACCTAGACAGCATATTAAAAAGCAGAAACATTACTTTGCTGACAAAGGTCTATATAGTCAAAGCTATGGTTTTTCCAGTAGTCATGTATGGATGTGAGAGTTGGACCATAAAGAAAGCTGAGGGCCAAAGAACTGATGCTTTTGAACTGTGGTGTTGGAGAAGACTCTTGAGAGTCCTTTGGATTGCAAGGAGATCCAATCAGTCCATCCTAAAGGAAATCAGTCCTCCATATTCATTGGAAGGACTGATGCTGAAACTGAAACTCCAAAACTTTCGCCACCTGATGAGAAGAACTGCCTTATTAGAAAAGACCCTGATGCTGGGAAAAATTGAAGGCAGGAAGAGAAGGAGACGACAAAGGATGAGATGGTTAGATGGCATCAACGACTCAACGGATATGAGTTTGAGCAAGTTCTGGGAGATGATGAAGGACAGGGAAGCCTGGCTGCTGCAGTCCATGGGGTAGCAAACAGTTGGACACAATTGAGTGACTGAACAACAACAACCCTGAAGATTTCATTCTTAGAGTCCCTTTATAGAGATACTCTCTTCAGTTAGACCACCCATCTTTTGTGAGCCTGAGACTTATTCTGCTATTGCTCAAGCTTAGGAGACAACATAGTCCAAAGCTCAAAGTCACCATCTTCAATAAGTGACCTCAAAACAGCATCAATGCTTAGTTTTATTTAGACTTTAATCTGATCATTTATACCATTTTATCAGTACTTTCATGTCTTTAAGGTCACACATGTATGATACACACACAGAGAGAGCAGTGTGCTGGAGCTGACTTATACTGGTTCTCAACACTGAGCTCTTAACATCTCTTCCTAAGTATGCATTGTGATGTAATGTTGGCACTTTAAAATCAGCTGTGGTGGGAGTGTTCATACCATGAAATTTGACAAATACAATAAATTGGTGTGCTTTTTTCTAGAAAGCCAACTGTTGAATATTTAGCAGCACATAGCAATATGCTTATATAGTCCCATATTTTTCTCACATTTCTCAGGAGGATTGGTCTATCTAGCAAATGGAATTGTTTTTGCTCCTTTCCCTCTGGTACTACAGACCTTGCTTTCACTTAAAACCGACTGTGTATACCTAAGATATATGCTAGTTTTCTTTTGCTTTTCCTAGTTCCTCAAAAATAAATATTCCAAATAATTTAAATCTAGATCAAGACTCTCCTTTTTTGGTTTCCAGTAACTTCACTTTAGTCTTCAAAAATACCCTCTCAGGTTGTTATTAGTGTTATTTCTCTATTTTGTAGATAAGAAACTGAGACTAATCAAGATTATATAACATGAGGTTATATAATTTATTTATTACATAAACATAAGGTTTATTACATAAACATAAGTTTTACACACCTAGAAAGAACTAGAGTGTGTTTGTCGCTCAGTCGTGTCTGACTCTTTGCAGCCCCATGGACTATAGCCCACCAGACTCCTCTGTCCATGGGATTCTTCAGGCCAGAATACTGGAGAGGTTTGCCATTCCCCTCTCCAGGGGATCTTCCCAATCCAGGGAACAAACTCTGTCTCCCACATTGCAGACAGATTCTTAACTATCTGAGCCACCAGGGAAGCCCAGAAAGGGATAGAATGAAGTTTCAACTCAGGTCTAACTCTAAAGCCATCCTGCCTCAACTGACTCTTTTCTATTCCCTAAAACTGACTAGTTTTTCACAATCCTCCCTTACTAATCTTTTCTTCTTCCATAGTCTTTTTCAATATCTACATTTTTTCCTTCTGTTTCAAAATAAAAATTTTCCAAAGTGTTTTCATGAAAAATAAAGTCAGGGCATGTTCTGGAGTTAGTCTTGGAAATGATGAGCATTACAGCTTCCTTTGGCGTGCTGCAATTCACGGGGTTGCAAAGAGTCGGACACAACTGAGCGACTGAACTGAACTTAACTGATAGCCTCCTTTTATAGATCCATATGTACAGTGACATATCAAGAACTCTAAACAGGACTTCAATTTTTAAAATCTCTCTGACTATATTGACAGCTTCCTGGTCAACTATCTCTTTAAACTCCAAATTAACTGCATGGAACTTCCTTTTATTTTTATTTTATTTACCACAATGCATTTCTGGATATTGAGTCACAAAGAAACTTAGGAATAATGTTATGATTTGGATGCCATATTCTTAATGAAGCATTTGTCATTAAATAAATTATGACTATCACAATAATCTTTCTATAAAGTAAAGCTGCCAATTTTTAAAATACTAAAACAGTACAAATAGACTGTATATTTGATTATTGAATAGACCATTGTACTATAAAGAAAATTCACATCTTATGGAATATGCAATCCTGCTATCTCATAAATTTAATTTGAAACTAGTATTTTGCCATAGTAAACATGATTAAACTTTCAAAGAGCCATTGACTTCTAGGATGTTAGAAGGACTTTGGACATTGGTGGAAACCCTCAAAGGGGGTAAATGTGTTAATATGGCAACTCATAGATGATGAATATTGCCTTTACTTAATTAATATTTTAACTATTGGTATTGCAAATCTATAATTTCATTTTTACTATAAATGTATAGCATGTCAAATTTAACCTGGTCTTTTGTGGGCTTGTTATACAAACAAGCTTCTTTTCATACTGATGCTATTTAAAAACTGTACTCTGAATTTCAAGCAGTCAGCTAAGAGATGAACATTGGAACTTGATACTCTACTTTATCTGGCAAGATAAAGTAGAACAAGCTGATTGGTCCAAATGCATATTGAAATCAGAACCTATATATAATTATATATATAGTTGTATATATAAATATATATATATAGCTCCTATAGGAGCTCATTTGCTTGAAAGTTATTTCCTTCTTTTAAAAGTTGATCGGTGACTCTTGTTAATCAAACCTATTGTAAGATTCTACTATACTTTGAAATATTGCAAATGAATCTAACTTTTTGAGAAACTGGGCTAAGATTATCCACCTTTCATCTTCTCAGACTCTTTTAGGACATTATTTCCCTACTCATGTTTCAATTATTTGGTGTTTTCTGTGTTTAACCTAGGCATCTGAAGATTGAGAAAAACTTTATTGCTCCTTCACTTCTGTAAGATAATTTTACAGAGTACAGAATCCTAGGTTGCTGGCTTCTCTTCTCAACACTTTAAATATTTCACACCACACTCTTTGCTTGCATGGTTTCTGTAGGTAAGTTAAATGTAATTCTTATCTTTTCTCCTCTACAGGTAAGGTTCCCCGCCCCCTCATCTGTCTTTCAGGACTTTACCTTTGATTTTTCTGTCATTTGAAAATGACAAGCCTAAGTGTAGTATTTCTGGTAATTTTCCTGCATGGTGTGCTATGAGCTTCCTGGATCTGTAGTTTGGTATCTGACATTAATCTAGGGAAATTCCCAGTTATTACTGTTTCAAGTGTTTCTTTTTGTTCTGGAATTCCGATTATGCATATGTTACACCTTTTGTAGTTGTCCCAGAGTTCTGGGACATTCTTTCTGATTTTTTTCATAGTTTTTTTGCTTTTCAGCTTTGGAAGTTTTTACTGAGATAGCCTCAGGCTCAAAGAGTGCTTCCTCAGCCATGTTTGGTCTACTAATAAACCTATCAAAAGCATTCTTCACTTCTGTTACATTATTTTTTATCTGTTGCATTCAATTTTATTTTTTTCTTAAACGTTCTACCTCTCTGCTTGCATGTTTCTCATTTATCCTTCTCTTCCCACTTCTTCAGTGAAACAGGATGGCTAAAGTAGTCTGGAGTTGGGTATTTTCCTTCTTCCACGTCAGTTGCTGCTGCTGCTAAGTCACTTCAGTCGTGTCTGACTCTGTGTGACCCCATAGACGGCAGCCCACCAGGCTCCCCCCGTCCCTGGGATTCTCCAGGCAAGAAAACTGGAGTGCATTGCCATTTCCTTCTCCAACGCATGAAAGTGAAAAGTGAAAGTGAAGTCGCTCAGTCGTGTCCAACTCTCAGCGACCCCATGTCAGTTAGGCAATAATAAAACCCTGGCAAGTTTCAGGACAGATCTTGTTGAAAACAGAATGCTCAGAATGCTCTGACACATCTCAATATGATTCCTTTTCTCCTCCCCTTGCCAGAAGCACAAGGAAAGTTTTCTCCAATATTCACTGTGAGAACTAGGTCAAGCTACTAATAAAACTCACAAAAGTGTGGGGACCCCCTTATGTCTGGATGCTCCTGGAATTTTTAATTCTCAAAAGTTGTCCACTCTGAGCCTTCAGCAATTCATCAATTCCATTTTAGGTTTTCCCTCTCTGGTGGTACCAGTTTCCATGAGGCTACTGCTCATGAGTTTCTGTATTGGTAAGTTATGACTCTCTGTGCTTGCCTGTCAGTCTCTCCAATTTGTGGGGCAGCAGTTTACCCCGTGACCTCACTTCTCTTGTGGATCTAAGAAGAGCTGATTTTTCAATATGTTCAGCTTTTACTTGTTGTTGGAATGAGATGGAAACCTCCAGTCTTCTTATATGCCAGACTGGAAATTTTCTTTTGGGATCTGGGGATTATTGACAGTCTAGACTTGTGTTGACTTGAATACTCTTCAAATCTCTTTTTAGTTTATAACCGTTTTTGCAAAGGAAAAACATTCTGTTGGTACTTTTATTGAAGCTTTCAGCTGTACTCAACAACACTTTTTTCAAAATTTGTTAAACTTGAATCGTCTCTAGAATTTAGTTTTTTTTTTTTTTTTTTAAATCTCTATCAGTCCACTTGCTTAGTGAGTTTTCTACACTGGAAAAGATAAACTGATAATTTCTCCAATTTTTTTTTTTATTCTAGTTATATTTCTGGTCCCTTGTCTTTTCATCTTTTTCATTTGCTCTCAGAGGATACTGTCTTTGTTCTTATCATTAAGGTCAAACAGACTCCTTGTCTCTCTGACCTTTTCCCTTTGGGTTTTCTTCATAGACTCCTTTCTCTTTCTTATCTTATCTGATAGCAAACAATGTCTCATATCCCCTGATAACTTGGATTTTTTTTCATGTAATTTAAATTATCAATTGGTTACCTCTATTATATGAAAAAAAAAATTAATGAAGAATCTAGCTAGGGAAGATCTTTTATTGGCCCAGTTAATCTTTACATATTAGATTCAAACTTTGGATCCCAGTTTTTCTCTGCTTACAGATTTACAATTTGGTGGACACAATTTAACCCAGATAGAGTATAACTCATTCAGAAGTTACACACTTAAAACATCTGGTGAAAACAGAGTCACAAAGTTTAATGATTTATCATTAGTTGCCATCTGGTGTCTTCTCTTGATGGAACTAAAGCTTTCATTGTAGTAGGATGTTTTGCTATCAATTGGCCATCCTTAAATTTCAGAATTAAGTATATACAAATAAAGCATCTTTTATTGTTCTAATAGTTTTTTTTGTTCTTTGCTTATTTGATTTCTCCTGTTCCATGTTCTTATGTTAGGATTTTTCAATATTATGTGTTGGCACCCTTTAGATATTTGGGTACCTACTGATATTTGTTAATCTTTACATTTTTGTTTATCATTGATACGCTGATAATGTCAAATATAAATTGATCTCCCCACTTTTCCAGAGATAATAGCCATCATATCTTCTGTACTCAAACATTATGAAATGTTATAATTCTGTGAGACTAACCACATTTTACTCCTGATCTTTAAATTTTTACTAATTTTCCTTCTCTTTTAAGTGTAATTTTAGATATGGATCATAAATATTTACCTATACTAGCTAGAAAACAATGTGATTAATATTCAGTTTTCAAGTATTTTAAATATTTAGCAAATTGATACCAGTGGTTATATTCATTATTTAATACTTAAAATGATGTCCCCTGGACATTTCTAGTTGAAGTCAATATGTTGTTTAGATACACTGTCTAAATTATGTTCATGGTAATAATAACTCCTATTGAGTGCCCATTATATGACAGTAACCCTACATATTTTTAATCCTTTTAAAAAACTATTTTACAGATAAGAAAGCTAAAGCTTATAGAAGTCAATTAATTTGCTCAAATTGTGCTTATATATGGAAAATTCATCATATGAACCCAGATTTTTACAACTCCAAATCCTATGTCCTTTTCTGTACAGCATTACCTCTCCATTGTACACGTGAGCTATCTCTTCAGTGATTGTGATGTCTGATTATTATCTTAACTCTCTACCTCATTTTTCCTGTCTAGATTATTAATGTGTGGCAGAACGAATGAACCTGGCACAGTAAATCCATTTATTTACTCTCTAAGTGACTGATATAGATCACTGGATGGCCATTAACACCATGGCTGTTAATATACACTATAAAAGGTGGCTGAAATATTTCAGAATGAATCAGCTCTGGAATGAAGACACCACATATGGTGTTTCCCAGCATTCCTTGATCAAAGTTAGAGCACAAGGTTTGGGGTCACAAGCTTGAATTGAGACTCTGCTCCACTACTTACTGGATGTGTAATATTGCACAATTCACTCAACCTCTCTGAGTTTTTTTCACATCTATTAAACAGAATGGGGATGCTGATCTCATAGTGTTGTCTAATAGATTAAATGAGATATATATGCACAAGGGAGCTTCCCAGGTGGCACTAGTGGTAAAGAACCCACCTGCCAATGCAGGAGACATAAGAGACATCAGTTTGATCCCTAGATCACAAAGATCCCCAGGAGGAGGTCATGGCAACCTACTCCAGTATTCTTGCCTGGAGAATCACATGGACAGAAGAGCCTGATGGGCTACAGTCCATAGCGTCACACAGAGTCAGACATGACTGAAGCAATTTAGCATGCACGCAATGTGTATAAAAGTCTATTACCTTCTAAAGAGCACTCTATAAATTTAAGGTATGATAATTATTTTATTAGAGCAGCCGACCATCTGTTGTGTGTCTGACTCTTTTGAGATTCCATGCACTGTAGTCCACCAAGCTCCTCTGTCCATGGGGTTCTCCAGGCAAGAATACTGGGGTGGGTTGCCATTTCCTTCTCCAGGGGATCTTCCCGGCCCAGGTATCAAAAATCCACGTCTCCTGCATTGGCAGGTGGATTCTTTACCAATGAGCCACCAGGGAAGTCCTTTTAGAGTGGCAGTCACTGGTAAATTCTAATGATACTGAGATTACTTGGAAAAGAGAGAAAATGTGTTGCATGCTACTGTTCTATTATTTAAATCTTTTCACACTTGGACTCCTACGTTGCTTTACAGTCTGGATCTTGCTTAACTTTCTGTTTGCAACTTAACATCCTGCAGATGATTTATCACTTGCTTTACCATCTGTGCTTCTATAAAATCTAGGTTACATTATAGGATTTTTGTGTATTTAGTGTCCTATGAAGGTTTGAATAAATATTTGGGGGATCTTCTAATGTGTGTTTAAGTCTTCCTTCTAGAATATTCCTCAATATTTTGGTATGACAGAGAGGAAGTGTATGAATTAATCAATAATAATTAATAAGCTTTTGAGTGTGACATATGCTAAATACAATCAAATCCCATAGGGCAACACATACAGCATGTTACAAGTCTGTCACAATATGTATGATTTATGTATGTAAATACTAGATCGCAATCAATCTTCATTTGAAGAAATCACATATTTATAAAACAAAATAAGTCAGCATTTAACATTACTTCTGTCATCAGCAATATTATCTGAAGCTATCTTGTTTTACTATATCATTAGAATAATCAATTATGGTACTTACAGAGAAAAACATTTTATATAGAAATTTCAGAGTAAGATGATAAAAATAGGAAGTTGCTTTTTTAATGACATATTTTTTCTTTATTCCAAATGCACAATAAGCAATAACTAGGGCAATTTGATGGTCCATTGACAAATTTTAGTGGGTACTTTCCTATGGAAAGTATATGTAGTTGACATATCCCCACAAAAAAACTCTGTGTGTTTTAATTAGGGAGATTTGATAACAGTAAATTATTTCAGATTTAATGTTAAAACAAAGATGTAGCACACAAAGCAAAATTGAACAAAGGTCCAAATGGAATATTATTAAAATGTCAAAGTGAGTAAGCAGATGGAGTTTGTATGGCTCAGTGGATTAGTCACCAGGCCCCATTACCTTGGGGACTCTAGTGCAATCCAGTCTCAGTAGAATGATCAGAAAGTAAAAATAAAGGGTATATGCAGAAGCAAATAAATCATTTCATTTGTGTTCCCAACTGAAACTGGCTTTTTTTAAATATTTATTTTTCTTTCTTTAATCACAAGACTACAGGAAGATTACAATACAGCTACATTTATTTTTATCAGAGTTTCTTTTCCTCTAAGATTGTGGAAATGAAAATAGAAGGAGAGATTGGAAACTATGCAGATTTGTCATGCTCTTCACGTAACAGAACGCGTACCCTGCAGAGACTGGGTGAAAGCACTGCTCTCTCTCTAATAGAGCTTCCTGCACAATACACCAAGGAGCATTCGGGGAGGCGCCACTCTAAGCGGTGACTCTAACAATCCCATAAAGAAGAAATTAAGATTTTTTTTTTAACTGTCTTTCATCCTGGTCATCTCGCTAAAGCAATTACTACTACCTACTCTTTGCAGACACAAATTGAAATGTAGCCATTTACAGCTCCTCCAAATTTTTGACAAATCACTTTGACTTTTATTATGGCTCTACAGTTTAACACACATCAAGACTCACAATCTGTACTGGTAAGTTAAGATTTAGAACACGAACACACATCCTGCAGGAAAAATTAGAATTGGTAGAAAGTCTTTTTCCTAGATCAAATCAAAGTATTGCTTGAATATTTTATGATAAAAGAAAGTAATTGCATGTTACACACTAGAGTTTGTGAAGTGTACTTTCTGGATGACTTTTTGGTAAGCGCTCAGAACAGTTTGTGTGGCACTCCACTGCATAAAATAAACACTTGCTGAATGCAGATTTCCACCCCCCATCCCCCTCCTGGCCATAAGTAGCTCTTGAGACAGCAGCTGCGGTGTCATTGTGCACCCATTATTACTCTAGACATGGAAGTCAAAGCAAGCCCAAAGAGTAAGAGGACACAACCGAATCTACTGAGAAAATTATGTTGATTTGGGGGGGATACCATAGTTAAACACAGGCTTCTATCGAAATGTGGTCTGCTCTTTGAAAATTCAATGCACCCTAGGGCTTCCTAGGGGGCACTAGTGGTAAAGCATCCACCTGCCAATACATGAGATGCAAGGGCTGCAGGTTTGATCCCCTGGGTTGGCAAGATCCCCTGGAGTAAGAAATGGCACCTCACTCCAGTATTCTTGCCTGAGAAATCCCATGGGCAGAGGAGCCCGGCAAGCTACAGTTCATGGGGCTGCAAAAAGTCCAATATGACTGAGCACATACATACCTCATACATACATACCATATCTATTGGCACTAAATATGTGTGTGTGTGCATACAGGGTTCTGCAAAGAATCAGAACCAAGAGAATTTTATATACACATATAATTCTAAATATATGTGGCAATATTTGTCAAGATACTGCAATAAAAGACTAAATTGAAATTAGAATAGGAATCTTATATAGCTACACAGTGCCAATTACATTACCACGTTGTTTCCTCCCTGCAAGACTGATAAAAATCTACAGGCACCCAGAGCCCAAGAGACCTGAACATGACTGGTGAAAATTGGAAATCAATAGGTGTCTATAATCGCAAACAAATGGCATTTTTTCCATTGGAGTTAAGGAAGACAGGCATCACAGAGCTCAAACAGCACCGCTGCACACAGGGCCAAACGATGTCCTCTCTCCTTGGCCTGCCTGCGTGTTCCTAGTTGGACACACCTGTTTGTTCATTTGTATGTTTAACATTGTGCTTAGTGGCTCAGTTGTGTCTGACTCTTTACGACCCCATGGACTATAGCACGCCAGGCTCCTCCGTCCATGGGGATTCTCCAGGCAAGAATACTGGAGTGGGTTGTCTTGCCCTCCTTCAGGGGATCTTACCAACCCAGGAATTGAACCCAGGTCTCCCACATTGCAGGCAGATTCTTTATCAGCTGAGCCACCAGGGAACCCCAAGAATACTTGCTTAGAAAAGCAAATTATTCTTTAATTTTATGCAAAAAAGGAACTTTGCATTTACCTCATACTAATTAAATAATGATTTATTTTTTTTTTTCAGAATTTACTAGAAATTGGAGGTAGTTCATCTGAACTTGGCTCCTCTGATTATCTGTACTCCTGGTATCAAGTGAGCAAATGTTTCCAGGCTTTCTGTCAACTCACCACAAATTCATCTCAATTATGGCTTGAGATAAAATCCATTTCCAAAGCTAAGAGGTAATTCAGTCTCCAGGGTCATTTGGTTCTGCCCCTCATTTAAGCAAAATCTACCAATTCAACGTGAAAATGAACATTACTATCCACTAGGGGCCAAGCTAAACCAAACATTTAATTTAGTTGCAAATGCCTGTTTTTTCTGAGTTGAAATTACAAAAGTCTTTTTGTTGTTGCTGTTCTTGATTTTTAGTCCATTTCATGATACATTCAATTCAAAGCTGTCCTTGAGCTCTCTAGCTGAGACAGAAACATACAGTTCAGCAATACGAATGTGCAGTCTTTATGAAAGACATGAACGCCTCCACCCACAGAAAGGCAGGTAGTATACTCAGTGACAGCCTCCCCGAGACAAACAAGGAAAGAGATGTCACTGTTCAGACAACAGCTCCTTCAAAAGACTTTCAAATGTAAACCAAAGTTATCCTCACAATATTCATGGCTACCCTGTCCACTTTTTGAGCAAAGGAAGATGTACTGAATTTGATGGGTGCCTAGGTCAGTTCTCAAAAAATAATGCCAACCAACAATTTTATTTCTAATGGTTTTGAACATATAATATGCCAAGATACTACCTTGTTAGTGGAAAGTGTGTAAAGGTTTTAGGTGTTGCCTGAGTGGGATGATGAATATATGCCTGGATTTAAGGGCATTTTTGAGGTTGAGGTGGTTCTATCTTGAAGGTTCAATCAGTTCAGTTCAGTCGCTCAGTTGTGTCCGACTCTTTGCGACCCCATGAATTGCAGCACGCCAGGCCTCCCTGTCCATCACCAACTCCCAGAGTTCACTCAAACTCACGTCCATCGAGTCGGTGATGCCATCCAGCCATCTCATTCTCTGTCGTCCCCTTCTCCTCCTGCCCCCAATCCCTCCCAGCATCAGGGTCTTTTCCAATGAGTCAACTCTTTGCATGAGGTGGCCAAAGTATTGGAGTTTCAACTTTAGCATCATTCCTTCCAAAGAATACCCAGGACTGATCTCCTTTAGAATGGACTGGTTGGATCTCCTTGCAGTCCAAGGGACTCTCAAGAGTCTTCTCCAACACAACAGTTCAAAAGCATCAATTCTTCGGTGCTCAGCCTTTTTCACAGTCCAACTCTCACATCCATCACTATTAATAGTTTCCAGAGATATTGGGACTTAACTTGTTGAAAGAGATGTAGGTAATAGTTACCAATGTCCTGTAGTGCACAAAATTCAGATTTAAGAGAAAATGATTTTCCTACAAATTGACTTTTTTGACCCCTTCTACACTGCTTATGTTCAAGTAATTTAGTTTGTAAAAAGGAAATGCTTACTCCAAACAAACAACAAAGAAAAATACCCAGTACAACATTTTACAAAGATGACACATGCATGCATGCTCCGTTGTGTCTGACTCTTTGTGACCCAATGGACTATAGCCCACCAGACTCCTCTGTCCATGGGATTCTCCAGGCAAGAGTACTGGACTGGGTTGTCATTTTAGCCTCCAAGGGATCTTCCCAAAAACCCAGGGATTGAACTGGCTTCTCCTGCGACTCCTGCATTGGCAGGCAGATTCTTTGACCACCGAGGCACCAAGTAAACAACAAAGAAAAATGACCAGAACCGTGTTTTACAAAGATAACACAGTAGACAAGTATTTTTGAAAGGCATATAGGATTTTCCATAGCGTTTAACTATGCCTTATTTTTAGCATCTTGGGCTTCTACGAAACGATTTTTTTTTTTTTTTTTAAGAGAAAGCTGCGTCTTCCAGCCATGGATGCAGATATATTTTATAAGGTGTGTACATTCCTTAAGCACAGACTAGTTTAGGGCAGAAGCAAAATGGACATCAGCTTATGGACTCTGATTTGGGAAAAACACAAGTACTTCCCCCTTGAGGCTTTAAGAACAGACTTGAGTTCCTCCTCCTCGGGGGCTTATTGTACTCTCTCTCGGGGATTCTTATCTCGATTCCTTCCAAAAGAACTGTCTTTCTCAACACAGCTCTTACCCTGCATGTCTATTACTCACACTTGCCAGTGGTTCCTTCATTGCATGGATTTTGGAAGAAAGGGCAGAGGGAGTCTGAACATTTTAGGCATTCTAGAATGTCCCTAAGAGGCTTTGTCACATCTTCCTAATTTTATTCCTCCTACAGCTCCAGAGCATCATTTTCATATTCACCTTCCACTTATATCAATCTGAGTGGCTGAGCCACTCATCAACACTTACCTCAGCAAACTCCCACCCTATGACTTAGGCACTTTACAGGGCTGGCATGTAGTAGATGCACAATAAACTACGTGATTGAAGAAGAGATTATGCGGATGAGATGAGAACTGTCTTCATGGTACATTTCAGACTGCTGCCCAGTGAGCAACTCCCTGGAAATTAGAATCTTACAAAATTATTTTCCTTCTGGCTCCTGAGAACACTTCCTAAGCAAGTTGACAAAATACATTTATTTCACAACTATGAAATTTATAACTTAAAAAAAAAAAAGATTCCTTCTTTCCAGGGGAAAAAATGGATGCATCTTATTATAAGAAGCAACATCTTATGTGTTTTCATATACTATGTTTAAACTTCCATTTTTACCAGATAGATCCTCAAATATCCTTGACTTGTGGCTTCCCTGGTGGCTCAGACGGTAAAGAGTCTGCCTGCAATGCGGGAGACCCAGGTTCGATCCCTGGGTTAAGAAGATCCTCTGGAGAAGGAAATGGCAACCCACTCCAGTATTCTTGTCTGAAAAATCCCATGGATGGAGGAGCCTGGCAGTCTACAGTCCATGAGGTCTCAAAGACTTGAACAAGACTGAGTGACTTCACAGATGTTCAGTATGTTTGTGAAAGAGGTTTCTGTAAAGAACCTGTTTTTGCTCTAGGAAAAAGGCAAAATATCAACATTTGAATTGTGTAAAATTCAACATTTAAGAGCATTTTTTTGGTCGAGTTCTATTTCTGCTTTTTTTAATTTATTGTTTTATTGAAGGATAATTGCTTTACAGAATTTTGTTGTTTTCTGTCAAACCTCAACATGAATCAGCCATAGGTATACATATAATCCCCTCCCTTTTGAACCTCCGTCCCATCTCTATCCCCAGCCCACCCCTCTAGGTTGATCCAAGCCCCTGTTTGAGTTTCCTGAGCTATACAGCAAATTCCCTTTGGCTATCTATTTTACATATGATAATGTAAGTTTCCATGTTACTCTTTCCATACATCTCACTCTCTCTTCCCCTCTTCTCATGTCAGTAAGTCTATTCTCTATATCTGTTTCTCTGTTGCTGCTGCTGCTGCTAAGTCACTTCAGTCGTGTTTGACTCTGTGCGACCCCATAGACGGCAGCCCACCAGGCTCCCCCGTTCCTGGGATTCTCCAGGCAAGGTTTCTCTGTTGCTGCCCTGTAAATAAATTCTTCAGTACCAGTTTTCTAGATTCCGTATATGTGTATTAGAATATGATATTTAACTTTCTCTTTCTGACTCACTTCTCTATAATAGGTTCTAGGTTCATCCACCTCATCAGAACTGACTCAAATGTGTTCCTTTTTATGGCTGAGTAATATTCCATTGTGTATCTGTACCACAACTTCTTTATTCATTCATCTGTTGATGGACATCTAGGTTGCTTCCATGTTCTAGCTATTGTAAATAGTGCTGTAATGAACAATGGGATACATGTGTCTTTTTCAATTTTGGTTTCCTCAGGGTATATGCCTAGGAGTGGAATTGCTGGGCCATATGGTGGTTCTATTCCTAGTTTTTTAGGACGCTCCATACCATCTTCCATAGTGGCTGTATCAATTTACATTTCCACCAACAGTGCGAGTGTTCCTTTTTCTCCACACCCTCTCAGCAGTTATTGTTTGTAGACATTTTGGTGATGGCCATTCTGACAGGTGTGAGGTGATATCTCATTGTAGTTATGATTTGCATTTCTCTAATGATGAGGGATATTAAGCATTTTCCCAAGTGTTTGTTAGCCATCTGTATGTCTTGTTTGGAGAAATGTCTGTTTAGGTCTTTTCCCACTTTTTGATTGGGTCGTTTGTTTTTCTGGCTTTGAGTTGTATGAGCTCGTTGTACATTTTGGAAATTAATCATTTGTCAGTTGTTTCATTTGCTATTATTTTCTCCTATTCTGAAGGTTTTCTTTTCACCTTGCTTATAGTTTCCTCTGCTGTGCAAAAGCTTTTAAGTTTAATCAGATCCCACTTGTTTACTTTTGTTTTTATTTCTGTTACTCTAGGAGGTGGGTCATAAACGATTTTGCTTTATGTCATTGAGTGTTCTGCCTATGTTTTCCTCGAAGAGTTTTATGGTTTCTGGTCTTACATTTAGGTCCTTAATCCATTTTGAGTTTCTTTTTGTGTATGGTGTTAGGAAGTGTTCTAATTTCATTCTTTTACATGTAGCTGTTCAGTTTTCCCAGCACCATTTATTGAAGAGGCTGTCTTTTCCCTATTGTATATTCTCGCCTCCTTTGTCAAAAACAAGGTACCCATAGGTGCATGGGTTTATTTCTGGGCTTTCTATCATTCCATTTATCTATATTTCTGTTTTTTATGCCAGTACTATACTGTCTTGATAACTGGAGCTTTGTTATAATCTGAAGTCAGGAAGGTTGATTCCTCCAGTTCCATTCTTCTTTCTCAAGACTGCTTTGGCTCTTCAGGGTCTTTTGTGTTTCCATATGAATTGTGAAATTTTTTGTTCTAGTTTTGTGAAAAATACCATTGGTAATTTTATAGGGGTTGCACTGAATCGGTAGATTGCATTTGGTACTATAGTCATTTTCACAGAATTGATTCTTCCTACCCAGGAACATGGAATATCTCTCCATCTATTTATGTTGTCTTTGATTTCTTTCATCAGTGTTTTATAATATTGTGTGTACAGTTCTTTTGCCTCCTTAGGTAAGTTTATTCCTAGGTGTTTAATTCTTTTTGTTGCAGTGGTGAATGGGATTGATTCCTTAATTTCTCTTTCTGATTTTTCATTGTTAGTATATGGAAATGAAAGGGATTTCTGTGTGTTGATTTTGTATCCTGCAACTTTGCTAAATTCACTGATTAGCTCTAGTAATTTTCTGATACTATCTTTAGGGTTTTCTATGTCATCTTTAGGGTATCATGTTATCTGCAAACAGTCAGAGCTTTACTTCTTTTTTTTTTCTGATCTGGATTTCTTTTATTTCTTTTTCTTCTCTTATTGTTGTAGCTAGGACTTCCAGAACTATGTTGAATAATAGTGGTGAAAGTGGACACCTTTGTTCCTGATCTTAAGAGGAATGTTTTCAGTTTTTCACCATTGAGAATAATGTTTGCTGTAGGCTTATCATATATGGTCTTTTCTATGCTGAGGTAGATTCCTTCTGTGCCTATTTTTTTGAAGAATTTTAATCATAAATGAGTGCTGAATTTTGTCAAAGGCTTTTTCTGCTTCTATTGAGGTTATCATATGGTTTTTATCTTTCAATTTGTTAATGTGGTGTATCACATTGACTGATTTGCATTTATTGAAGAATCCTTGCATTCTTGAAATAAACCCAACTTGATCATGGTCTATGAGCTTTTTGATTTTGCTGAATTTGAATTTGCTGAATTCTGTTTGCTAAAATTTTCTTGAGGACTTTTGCATCTATGTTCATCAGTGATATTGGTTATAGTTTTCTTTTTTTGTGTTGTCTTTGTCTGGTTTTGGTATCAGGGTGATGGTGGCCTCTTAGAATGAGTTTGGAAGTGTTCCTTCTTCTGCAATTTTTTGAAAGAGTTTTAGAAGGCTAGGCATTAGTTTTTCTCTAAATTTGATAGAAGTCTCCTGTGAAGCCATCTGGTCTTGGGCTTTTGTTTTTAGGGGTTTTTTAAATCACAATTTCAATTTCAGTGCTAGTAATTGGATTGTTCATCATTTCTATTTCTTTCTGATTCAGTCTTGGAAGACTGAGCTTTCCTAAGAATCTGTCCATTTCTTCCAAGTTATCCATTTTATTGCCATATAGTTGTTAATAATCGTCTCATAATCCTTTGTATTTCTGCATTGTCTGCTGTAACCTCTCCTTTTTCATTTCTAATTTTGTTGATTTGATTCTTCTCTCTTTTTTTCTTGATGAATCTTGCCAAATGTTTGTCAATTTTATCTTCTCAAAGAACTAGCTTTTAGTTGTATTAATCTTTACTATTGTTTCTTTCATTTCTTTTTCATTTATTTCTACTCAGATCTTTATGATTTCTTTCCTTCTACTAATTTTGGGGTTTTTTTGTTCTTCTTTTTCCAGTTATTTTAGGTGTAAAATTATGTTGTCTATTAGATGTCTTTCTTGTTTCTTGAGTTAGGATTATATTGCTATACATTTCTCTCTTAGAACTGCTTTTGCTGCATCCTGTAGGTTTTGAGTTGTCATGTTTTCATTGTCATTTGTTTCTAGAAATTTTTTGATTTCCCTTTTGATTTCTTCAGTAACCTGTTGATTATTTAGAAATGTGTTGTTTAATCTCTATGTATTTGTGTTTCTTACAGTTTACTTTTTCTTGTAATTGATGTCTAGTCTCATAAGGTTGTGGTTGAAAAAGATGCTTGATATAATTTCAATTTTCTTAAATTTACTGAGGTTTGATTTGTGACCCAAGATGTGATCTATCCTGGAGAATGTTCCATGTGCACTTGAGAAGAAGGTTTATTCTGCATTTGGATGGAATGTCCTGAAGATATCAATGAGATCCATCTCATCTAATGTATCATTTAAGACATGTGTTTCCTTATTAATTTTCTGTTTTGATAATCTGTCCATTGGTGTGAGTGGGGTGTGAAAGTGAAAGTGAAGTCGCTCAGTCATGTCCAACTTTTTGTGACCCCATGGACTGTACCTTACCAGGCTCCTCAGTCCATGGAATTTTCCAGGCAAGAGTACTGAAGTGGGTTGCCATTTCCTTCTCCAGGGGATCTTCCTTACCCAGAGATCAAACCTGGGTCTCCCACATTGCAGTCAGATGCTTTACCTTCTGAGCCACCAGGGGTGTTAAAGCCTCCTACAATTGTTGTGTTATTTTCAGTTTCTCCTTTTATGTCTGTTAGTGTTTGTCTTATGTATTGAGATGCTCCTATGTTGGATGTATATATATTTATAGTTGTTAGGTCTTCATCTTGGATTGACCCCTTGATCATTATGTAGTGTCCTTCCTTATCTCTTGTAATCTTTATTTTAAGGTCTATGTTGTCTGATATGAGGATTGCTACTTCAGCTTTATTTTGCTTCCCATTTACATGGAATATATTTGTCTATCCTCTCGCTTTCAATTTATATGTGTCTTTAGGTCTGAAGTGGGTTTCTTGTAGACAGCATATATATGGGTCTTGTTTTTGTATCCATTCAGCCAGCCTGTGTCTTTTGGTTGGAGCATTTAATCCATTTATATTTAAAATAATTCTTGATATATATGTTCCTATTGCCATTTTCTTAATTGTTTGGAGTTGATTTTGTAGATATTTTTTCTTCTAAGTATTTCTTTACTATATAAGTCCATTTAACATTTTTTGTAAAGCTGGTTTGGTGGTACTGAATTCTCTTAACTTTGGCTTGTCTGAAAAGCTTTTTATTTCTCCATCAATTTTGAATGAGATCTTTGCCAGGTACAGTAATCTTGGTTGTAGATTTTCCCCTTTCAGTACTTTAAATATATCCTCCCATTTCCTTCTGGCCAGCAGAGTTTCTGCTGAAAGATCAGCTGTTAAGGATATGGGGTTTCCCTTGTATGTTACTTGTTGCTTCTCCCTTGCTGCTTTTAATATTCTTTCTTTATGTTTAGTCTTTGTTAGTTTCATTAGTATGTGTCCTGGTGGGTTTCTCCTTAGGTTTATACTGTATGGGACTCTTTGTGCTTCTTGGACTTCATTGACTATTTCCTTTTCCATGTTGGGGAAATTTTATAATCTCTTCAAAAATTTTCTCAAACCCTTTCTTTTTCTCTTCTTCTGGGACCCCTATAATTCAAATGTTGGTGCATTTGATATTGTCCCAGAGGTATCTGAGGCTATCTTCAGTTCTTTTCATTCTTTTACTTTATTCTGCTCTTCAGAAGTTATTTCCACCATTTTATATTCCAGCTCATTGATTCATTCTTCTGCTTCAAATATTCTGTTATTGATTCTTTCTAGAGTAGTTTTAATTTCAGTAATTGTGCTCTTTGTCTATGTTTATTCTTTAATTCTTCTAGGTCTTTGTTAATTGATTCTTGCATTTTCTCCATTTTGTTTTCAAGGTTTTTGATCATCTTTACTATCATTATTCTGAATTATTTTTCAGGTAGTTTGCCTATTTCCT
The DNA here is from genome assembly GCF_019923935.1 of Bubalus bubalis. NCBI lineage: Eukaryota > Metazoa > Chordata > Mammalia > Artiodactyla > Bovidae > Bubalus > Bubalus bubalis. Next base: position 47,034,753 of record NC_059162.1, on the reverse strand, counting down.
CTTCATTTATTTGGACTTCTGTGTTTCTAGTTTGTTCCTTCATTTGTGTATTATTTCTCTGCCTTTCCAATATACTTTTTTTACTTATTGTGTTTGAGGTCTCCTTTCCCTAGGCTTCAAGGTTAAATTCTTTTTTCCTTTTGGTTTCTGCCCTAAGGTTGGTCCGGTGGTTTGTGTAAGCTTCATAAAGGATGAGATTTGTGCTGTTTTTGCTTGTTTGTTTGTTTGTCCTCTGATGGACAAGGGTGAGTGAGGTGCCTATCCTGTCTGCTGATGATTGGGTTTATATTTTTATTTTGTTTGTTGTTTAAATGAGGCATCCTTCACAGGGTGCTACTGGTGGTGGGGTGATGTTGGGTCTTGTATTCCAATGGTTTCCTTTGTGTGAGTTCTCACCATTTGAAACCCCTTAGGGTTAGTTCTCTGGTAGTACAGGGTCTTAGAGTCAGTGCTCCCACTCCAAAGGTTCAAGGCTTGATCCCTGGTCAAGAACAAAGATTCCACAAGTGGTTTTCCTACAAAGTTTTGCATGGGTTTTTTTATATATTCTTTTCCACTGGTCAGGTACTCCTGTCAGCTCTCAGCTGGTGTTCTGCATGCACTTCTGTGTTTGAAGGTATTCTTGATGTATCCATGGAGAGAGATGTACTCCATATCCACCTACTCCTCTGCCAACTTATTCTCTCTCCATTTCTGCTCTTTATTGAATACAAACATTTACACACACACTAAAAAAAGTTTTAAGAGAAGCTAATTTTCTTTGAGAAGGTATTAGTTAATATTTCATCTTTTAAAGTTTCCTTAGTTAGAACTAGGATTCCCTATGCCAGTTGTTCAATTATACATATTACTATACATATACAGTGTATCAAACTAATTCCAAAAATTCTTCATTAAAATAAAATTGTCATTTGGTGACTGATTTTCTTCATAAAGTTCTGTGTTTGGCATCTTCACATTTTCCAAAATATATGTGTATATCAAAAAAAAGTCATTATTCTAAAGGTCTTTTTAGTGTAGAGTCCTTTTAATGCTGTACATACATTGCATCTTTGTTTCATGGTAATAAGCAGTTTTAAAAATAGACTTCAAAAAAATTTAAAGAGTTGGACACGACTGAGCAACTGAACTGAACTGAGAATGCCCTAATGGAAAGGCAAGAATGTAGAGAAAGAGGCTGTCTCATCTTTTAGTTCACTAATCTTTGGGAGAGCCCAATCAAGGCCAAATCCACCAAGGATGACTAAGAGCTGTAGGCATCTCCACAGGTTCAAGTAAGCAAATCCAAAGGAACATGTTGTATTAAATATTTAAGAATTTTAACATTGCAAGAGGTGTTTATTTTATAGGCACTGCTACAAACTGAGGATTTACCTTAAAATATATCAAATGGAAAACAACAATTTAATTTCATTTTACTTGATGTTTGTAACCAATCATGACTTCTTGAACTTGCTTATAAAACTCTGTAAAGCAAAGGTTTACTATAATGAGACATAAACTGTCTCTACCCAACTGTACATACAAATTCTTCCCACAGGCAACAGTGCTTACAAGTAGGCTTTAAACCTTCATAAAGCTGCACAATATTTGGCTTTCTATTAAAACTTTCACAGTCTCTTAGGAAGCTTAACCATAAAAATGCTATGTGTATAGCCAAACTTTAAACACTGCTGGTTTGGTTATGAGCATTAAATTTTTGACCAAAAGGTTTGGTGGTTTGGGAATGACATCTTTACCTAAATGATATATTATGATCACATATATAAAACACGTTCAGTTTGCTAACATTATAAAATAGGGTTCCGTTAAAAATATATATTGGGGGCTTCCCCGGGGGCTCAGTGGTAAAGATCCTGCCTGCCAATGCAGGAGACAGTTTCAATCCCTAGTCTGGGATGATCCCACATGTCGTGGAGCAACTAAGTCTGAGTGCCAAAACTACTGAGCCTGTGCTCTACAGCTCAGAAGCCACAACTACTCAGCCCAAGCACTGCAACTACTGAAGCCTGCAGGCTCTGGAGCCAGATCTCTGCAACAAGAGAAGCCCCCACAGTGACAAGCCTATGCATCACAACTAGAGAATAGCCCAGGCAGCAATGAAGAACAAGCAAGGCCAAAGAAAATAAATAAATATTGTGCCTGCATGCCTAGTCCCTTCAGTAATGTCCAACTCTTTGTGACCTCACAGACTATAGCCCACAGGCTCCTTTGCTCATGGGATTCTCCAAGCAAGAATACTGAAGTGGGTTGCCATGCCCTCCTCCAGCTTAGAAATTTTACATATATATATATACATATAATTTTATATTACCAGTTCAGTTCAGTCACTCAGTCATGTCTGACTCTTTACGACTTCATGAATCCAGCACGCCAGGCCTCCCTGTCCATCACCAACTCCCGGAGTTTACCCAAGCTCATGTCCACCGAGTCGGTGATGCAATCCAGCCATCTCATCTTCCATAGTCCCCTTCTCCTCCTGCCCCCAATCCCTCCAAGCATCAGGGTCTTTTCCAATGAGTCAACTCTTCACATGAGGTAGCCAAAGTACTGGAGTTTCAGCTTCAGCATCAGTCCTTCCAATGAACACCCAGGACTGATCTCCTTCAGAATGGACTGGTTGGATTTCCTTGCAGTCCAAGGGACTCTCAAGAATCTTCTCCAACACCACAGTTCAAAACCATCAATTCTTTGGTGCTCAGCTTTCTTCACAGTCCAACTCTCACATCCATACATGACCACTGGAAAAACCATAGCCTTGACTAGATGGACCTTTGTTGGCAAAGTAATGTCTTTGCTTTTGAATATGCTATCTAGGTTGGTCATAACTTTCCTTCCAAAAATAAGTGTCTTTTAATTTCAGGGCTGCAGTCACCATCTGCAGTGATTTTGGAGCTCAAAAAAATAAAGTCTGACACTGTTTCCATTGTTTCCCCATCTATTTGCCATGAAGTGATGGGACCAGATGCCATGATCTTAGTTTTCTAAATGTTGAGTTCTAAGCCAACTTTTTTGCTCTTCTCTTTCACCCTCATCAAGAGACTTTTTACTTCCTCTTTGCTTTCAGCCATAAGGGTGATATCATCTGCATATCTGAGGTTACTGATATTTTGTCTGGCAATCTTGATTCCAGCTTGGGCTTCTTCCAGCCCAGCCTTTCTCATGATGTACTCTGCTGCCGCTGCTGCTGCTGCTAAGTTGCTTCAGTCATCCGACTCTGTGCGGCCCCATAGACGGCAGCCCATCAGGCTCCACCGTCCCTGGGATTCTCCAGGCAAGAACACTGGAGCGGGTTGCCATTTCTGCATATAAGTTAAATAAGCAGGGTGACAATATACAACCTTGACATACTCATTTTCCTATTTGGAACCAGTCTGTTGTTTCATGTTCAGTTCTAACTGTTGCTTCCTGACCTGCATATAGTTTCTCAAGAAGCAGGTCAGGTGGTCTGGTATTCCCATCTCTTTCAGAATTTCCCACAGATTATTGTGATCTACACAGTGAAAGGCTTTGGCATAGTCAATAAAGCAGAAATAGATGTTTTTCTGGAACTCTCTTGCTTTTTCCATGATCCAGCAGATGTTGGCAATTTGATCTCTGGTTCCCTGGCTTTTTCTAAAACCAGCTTGAACATCTGGAAGCTCACGTATTGCTAAAGCCTGGCTTGGAGAATTTTGAGCATTACTTTACTAGTGTGTGAGATGAGTGCAATTGTGCGGTAGTTTGAGCATTCTTTAGCATTGCCTTTCTTTGAGATTGGAATGAAAATTGACCTTTTCCAGTCCTGTGGCCACAGCTGAGTTTTCCCAATTTGCTGGCATATTGAGTGCAGCACTTTCACAGCATCATCTTTCAGGATTTGAAATAGCTCAACTGAAATTCCGTCACCTCCACTAGCTTTGTTCATAGTGATGCTATATATAGTATTAAATATATAATATATATATTATAAATGTATATAATATATTATAATAAAGTATATATTAATATGCAGATGGTGACTGCAGCCATGAAATTAAAAGACACTTACTTCTTGGAAGGAAGTTATGAACAACTTAGACAGCATATTCAAAAGCAGAGACATTACTTTGCAACAAAGGTCCATCTAGTCAAGGCTATGGTTTTTCCAGTGGTCATGTATGGATGTGAGAGTTGGACTGTGAAGGAATCTGAGCACTGAAGAATTGATGCTTTTGAACTGTGGTGTTGGAGAAGACTCTTAAGAGTCCCTTGGACTGCGAGAAAATCAAACCAGTCCATTCTAAAGGAGATAAGCCCTAGGTGTCCTTTGGAAGGACTGATGCTAAAGCTAAAACTCCAGTACTTTGGCCACTTCATGTGAAGAGTTGACTCATTGGAAAATACTCTGATGTAGGGAGGGATTAGGGGCAGGAAGAAAAGGGGACGACAGAGGATGAGATGGCTGGATGGTATCACTGACTCAATGGACATGAATTTGAGTGAACTCTGGGAGTTGGTGATGGACAGAGAGGCCTGGCGTGTTGCAATTCATGGGGTCGCAAAGAGTCGGACATGACTGAGTGACTGAATTGAACTGAACTGATATGTTAATATAATATAGCATGTAAATATTATTAATAATATGCATATATATATATATATATAGAGAGAGAGAGAGAGAGAGAGTCTTCCCTAATGGCTCAGATGATAAAGCATCTACCTGCAATGCAAGAGACACGAGTTCTATCCCTGAGTTAGGAAGATCTCCTGGAGAAGGGAATAGCAACCCACTTCAGTATTCTTGCCTGGAGAATTTCATGGACAGAGTGCCCCGGCTGGCTCAAGTCCTTGGAGTGCAGAGTTGGAGTTGACTGAGCAAGTAACATACATACATATATATATATATATATATATATATATATATATATACAGTTGTATCTGTATTTTAGGTAGAACAAAAGGCATGTTAAAAGGAGTATGTCAAGGTTATATATTGTCAACCTGCTTATTTAACTTATATGCAGAGTACATCATGAGAAATGCTGGGCTGGATGAAGCACACGCTGGAATCAAGATTGCCAGGAGAAATATCAATCACCTCAGATATGCAGATAACACCACCCTTATGGCAGAAACTGAAGAAGAACTAAAGAGCCTCTTGATGAAAGTGAAAGAGGAGAGTGAAAAAGTTGGCTTAAAGCTCAACTTTCAGAAAACTAAGATCATGACATCTGGTCCCATCACTTCATGGCAAATAGATGGGGAAACAGTAGCAGACTTTATTTTGGGGGGCTCCAAAATCACTGCAGATGGTGACTGCAGCCATGAAATTAAAAGATGCTTACTCCTTGGAAGGAAAGTTATGACCAACCTAGATAGCATATTCAAAAGCAGAGACATTACTTTGCCAGCAAAGGTCCATCTAGTCAAAGCTTTGTTTTTTCCAGTGGTCATGTATGGATGTGAGAGTTGAACTATAAAGAGAGCAGAGCGCTGGAGAATTGATGCTTTTGAACTGAGGTGTTGGAGAAGACTCTTGAGAGTCCCTTGGACTGCAAGGAGATCCAATCAGTCCATCGTAAAGGAAATCAGTCTTGAATATTCATTGGAAGGACTGATGCTGAAGCTGAAAGTCCAATACTGATGCAAAGAGCTGACTCATTTGAAAAGACCCTGATGCTGGGAAAGATTGATGGTGGGAGGAGAAGGGATGATAGAGGATGAGATGGTTGGATGGCATCACTGACTAAATGGACGTGAGTTTGAGCAAGCTCTGGGAGTTAGTGATGAACAGGGAGGCCTGGCATACTGCAGTCCATGGGGTTTCAAAGAGTCAGACATGACTGAGTGACTGAACAGAACGTAACATTTTATATGCATTTAGCTTAAGCAAATTATTCTGTAAATTATCTTGGTAAAACATTTTGATTAAACACCTTATAAAAAGTAACCAAGAAAAGGTAGTTAAATTTTGCCACTGTTTGAAAAACATTGTTGGCTAGTATTGCCTTTCAAATTATAAGAGTGGTTTTCTTCAGTTAACACAGAGATATGACACCAGAGGTGTGATGTTCACAAATTTGGCTATACACATGATGGCTACATTTATTTTATATACAAAAACTTGCTGCACTGAACAATGCAGGATTTTCTACTTCAGTGGTAGTGAGTATTCTTTTTTCTGTACGTAAAGCAAAAATGAAAATGATGTAGGAGTCACTGATAAAAATAAATTGGACACTCCAGAGTCTTGGCAATTTGTGTGAGTTCTTAGATTGTCATTGAATTATCATCCTTTTGTGGCTCAGTTCCATGATATCCATCTCCTTGTCACCAGCCCCTTGCTGCTCTTTCAGGCATTCTGACCTGCTCTGTGTCACAAACTTGTACGTCTGTCTCAGCTCCCGGCCTTTACCTGGTGCCCCTTCCTCTCCTTTGCACTGGTACCACCATGTCTCTATCTCATTGTTGGCATGAAAAGGCAGGAGGCCCTGCTGGGCCCTGAGTGAAGAGGCTGGGTCAGGGTCTGAGGACCAAGCTGCCCTAGGAGGGTGGGAGCTCCCCAGAGGCTGCACAGCTATTCTTCCCACTGCAGCCCTGCTTCCCAGAACCCCAGTCAAGTGCCCTGCTACCGACCATGTCCAATCCCTTCTCTGAGGTTTTACCACTCCCTACAACTCCTGCTTTCTCTAGGGGGGCAAGGTTGGGCAGCCCAGATGGACCACGAACAGGCCTCAAGGAACCTGGGATAAAGAGAGGCAAGCAAGGCAGTCAGTGAACTACCTGGACAGCGGCCTTTATGCTGGGCCAGTGCAGAGGACAGGAAATTCAGCATGTGCCTAAATCCCATGGATGACCAGGCCAGAGCTATAGCTGGGGCTCTTTTCCTGGGAATTAGGTAAGGCTGTTTGCTACATGTCACCACTGAGAAAAAAGATGGGCGTGGGAGTTCCAAGAGACTCTGTGTGTGTGTGTGTGTGTGTGTGTGTGTGTGTGTGTGTGTACCTTTCTGAGTCTAAGGTTTTGGAACACTGGTTGTGAAGTACTGTTCTCCAGCAGTTACCTCCCCTACCCTCTGCCCCACAGCCAGCCAGCTGCTTCCCTCCCTCAGCCTGCCCTGTGGTCTCTGAGTCTCAGAGGACCCAGTTAGTGACAGAACAGGGCTCTCGCCCACTTCTCTCTCCTGGATGCCCTCCTCCTGCACCCTACTCTTGCCCTGCCTCGGAGCTGGACTCCTCAGCCATCAGGGCCCCCTGTAAGTTTCCTCAGAAAGTGTTCTCAGGATGTCACTGCCCCCACTCCTTTGCCCTTCACCTATTTATAAGACTCCAGGACTAGTGCACTCCAATCTTCACAAATACTGACCTCAGAGGTCCTAAATTGGTGCTCCCAACACTGCGCGCTCAACCTAGTCACATCCTTATAGCTTTTCAATGTACCCCTCGACCACTCACTGCTGAGGTTGCCTTCATGCCCTCTTTCCTATCCTGGTAACTTGTTGCCAACCAAATGGTGGCAAGAGCTTGACTCATTCACTTCCATGATTGTGCCCTCCCCGTCCTCCCCCTGCACTAGCTACTATGGGGGCTCAGTTCTACAGAGAAAGCTCTGAATCCCAGGGATTGTGGGGGCCCAGCCTACGCTCCTGTTTGTATATAAACTGTATAGACCATTAAAAAAAATTCACTTAGATTAAATTTTCCACTAGGCCAGCAACATAGAGGCTTGAACTTGAAATTAAGTGGATTTTTTAAAAACTTACTATTCAGCCATAAAAAAAGAATGAAATTTTGCCATTTGCAGCAACATGGATGGACTTGGAGGGCATTATGCTGAGAAAAGTAAGTCAGAATAGAAAGGCAAACACTGTGTGAGATTACTTATATGTAGAACCTAAAAAAATACAACTAACTAGTGAATACAATAAAAAAGAAACAGACTCACAGATATAGAGAACAAACTAGTTACTAGTGGAGAGAGAGAGAAGTAAGGAGGAGAAATATAGGGGTGGAGGATTAAGAAGTATAAACTATTATGTATAAAATAAGCTGTCATATATATTGTACAACAGAGAGAACATAGCAAATATTTAATAATAACTCCAAATGGAATATAACTTCTGTGAATCACTTCATTGTACACGTGTCATTTATATAATATTATACATTAGCTATACTTCAATAATAAAAAGAGAGGAGCATTAAAATACAAAAACAATTAATATAATACTCCTTTGCCATTTAAAGACGGAGTTTCAAGCTGACTATGTATGGAAGCCAGGAAGGATTTCTCTCGTCTAAGTAGATAAGTACCAGGAGGGAAGGACCATGTTTGCCTTGTGCATTTTCCACAATGTTATAAAGTAGGCAGTCAATTAATGGTGATTAAATAAATGAGTGACTGGATCAACACATTAGCACAAATGTCATTGTTAAATTAGCCAGTTATCCAGCAGAAGGCTCAGGGTAAGAACAAATAAGCTTTTAGGCCAGAAAAGAAAATTTCCTGAGCCTTGGAGGACAGGAAATAAATGGACAACATATCGCAACCCTAGGCTACAAACGTGCTCCATTACACAGAGGGCTGATGGGCGGGCAGGCACTGGTTTGCCCTTGGTGTTGAATACAGAGATGGCAGCAGGTGGTAGACACTGGGTAGGATTGCCAAAGACAAATTTGTTCTGATTCTTATCAAAGCGATGCAAGGAAAGTTTGGAAACATAATGCTACAAAAGGAGGCCTTTGAAGTTTAGCCTTCAAAAAAAGAACTTGGAAACTTTTGCGGATATGCAGCAGTCTAACTCTACCACTGACAACAGTGCTTTCTCAGCCCCTTCTTTCCATCTTCCATTTTCCTGGTCTTCTTCTGAGAAAATGTGAGCTCAAAAGCTGTCCATCAAACTTAGAGGCTGTCATACAGAGTGAAGTAAGTCAGAAAGAGAAAAACAAATATCTCATATTAACAGATGTGTATGGACTCTAAAATGGTACTGATGAACCTATTTTCAGGGCAGGAGTAGGGACCCAGATGTAGAGAACACACTTGCAGACACAGGAGGGAGGGAGAGGGGGACAAAGTGACAGAGTAGCATTAACATATTTACATTACCATGTGTAAATAGAGAGCTCATGGGAAGCTGCTGTACAGCACAGAGAGCTCAGGGCGGTGCTGTGTGATGAGATACAAAGGTGAGATGTGGGGGGGGAGGCAGCGGGAGGGAGGTTCACGAGGCAGGGGGCATTTGTATACATATAGCTGATTCACGCTGTTATAGAGAAACTAACACAACATTGTAAAGCAATTGTATTTCAATTTTTTTTTTAAGCGAGGAAAAATTAGCTCTCCATCATGCACCTGTAATCCAGCTGGGTAGCTTGTTGTGTTACTGTCATCTAGTCACTGAGTCGTGTCTGATTCTTTTGCAACACCATGAACTGTAGCCCGCCAGGCTCCTTTGTCCATGGGATTTCCCAGGCAAGAATACTAGAGTGGCAAGAATACTAGATTCTACAGTAGTTGCCATGTCCTTCTCCAGGGGATCTTCCTGACCCAGGGATCAAACCCACGTCTCCTGCATCGTTTGCACTGGCAAGTGAATTCTTTACCACTGAGCCACCATAACTGGATAGATAGTAGCCCAGAAAGAAGATGAAGAGAAAAGGCTTTTCAGTCTTTCCTACCTCCCAGGCCTGACTGGACCAGCTACAAAAACCTGTTTCCTCAGCTACTATCAGCATTCTTTTTCTTTTCTTTAATTTTTATTGGGGTATATTTGTTTTATTGACCCTGGTGGCTCGGTGGTAAAGAATATGCTTGCCATTGCAGGAGATTCAAGAGACTCGAGTTCAATCCTTGGGGTGAGAAGATCTCCTGGAGTAGGAAATGGCAACCTGCTCCAGTATTCTTGCCTGAGAAATAGAGGAGACTGGTGGGCTATAGCCCATGGGACCACAAGGAGTTGGACACAATGGAGCCCACACATATAATTGATTTACAAGTTGTGTTAGTTTCAGGTATACAGCAAAGTGAATCAGCTATATGTGTACACATACCGACTCTTTTTCAGATTCTTTTCCCATATAGTCCATTACTGAGTGTTGAGTAGAGTTCCCTGTGCCATACATTGGGTCTTTATTGTTTATATATTTTATATATAATAGTGTGCTCTGCCAACTGAGACAACAAACTTTACAGAATTTATGCTAGAAGGTCATCTGCAGGCCCTGAAATAATCTCTTAAAGCCCCTAGTACAACATTGCTTGTCCTCCATTCCATACACCCAGTCACTCCTCTGTTCTTACCCCCACCCCCTTCCTAGGGAGACTCACCTATTGCTTCTCTTTCAGGAGAGAGCTACAAATGATCAAATAATTCACAAGACAAGCTACAGCTTGCAACAAGGTATAATTAAAAGGTGTCACATATTTACCAACTGGCTCACCTGTAGCTCAGCATATGGGACTAGAAAAATCCTTCACTCTGCTACAAGAATCCAACCGCCTGCTGAGAAAACCATGTCAGCCTGACAGCGCTTGGCTTAATTACTTCAAACTTAAAATAATTAATAAGTTCCTCATTTTTCAACAGGAAAGCACTTAACACTGTTCAGTAAAATAATTCATAGCCTACATAGCTTGCTGCTATGAAAGAGGGAGTTGGGTTTGAGGCGTTTTTTTCTTCCTGTAACTTGGCTTGAAATGATGTTTTGGTTGTTTTTGTTTTTTGTTTTTTGCCAAGCCTCCCACAGATACGTGAATTCTGATCATTACATTTCATCTAGCAAACCCGGTCTTTCTCAAACTCACCAGGGAGAGCCTTGCTGTCCTCTCCTCCTCCTTACTAATCCTTCTGGGTCATGGGCTTCACTGTAAATTGTCTGAGGAGATTTTCAGCTCCTAAACCTAAATATTTGCTTAAAATAAATATAGAAAGAGAGTGTGAGAAGGTGATTGAACCAAAGAAGAAAATGGTGCTGGGAAAGGCAACGTTTTCCATTTTCAAAAGGGAAGCATAGTAATGAAAGAGCATGAAGGGAGGGTAAAATGGACCCCAGTTTCACTTTCCTCTGGTGGCTTTTTGAGGTGTCTGCACAGATGCCTGCAGGAGGTAATGTGGAGGCATAAGGCAATGAATCTCATCTTTTAAATTTTTAAAGGGAATATTTTTAGTGTGAACATGAAATTTCTTTCAAGGAGTGAAATTTCATTTGAAAATGCATAATACATAACAATTGGAGAAGGAAATGGCAACCCACTCCAGTATTCTTGCCTGGGAAATCCCATGGACAGAGGAGCCTGGCGGGCTACAGTCCATGAGGTCACAGAAGAGTAAAACACAACTCAGAGACTAAACAACAGCAATGCAGAACAATAGAGGAAGCTGTGGTTTCTTGAAAGTTATATTTTTGTAATCTGCCCTATAAAGAAAGCAGTTATTTCATCCTGAGTGGGTCATCTATAATAGAGAAGTTATTGCTGGGAGTTCCATAAGGCTATTAAAAATGATGTGTGTGTTGGGTCAGGGGGCGAAATGAGACAGGAATAAAAGCCTAAATGTCAGCAAGACCTGCACTCAGGGCCAGTTGAGAGGAAGCAGTGGCCTCCAGCCCACTGTTGTCCAGCCTTGGTGTGCGTGTGACAATTCCTTGGATGCTTGTTGAAGTGCTCAGAGCTCCATTCCACCTCCAAGCTTTGAATTCAGTGAGTCAGCAGTGGGATTCATAAACCACCTCAGTAATAATGACTCGAGGTGTTTCTAACGCATGTGATCAACGACCCACACTTTGAGAAATCAGTTCTCAGCTTCTCGGGTGTCCTGGATACCAGAGGGAGGCCTGACCACCCCTGATGTTGCTCCTCAGAGGAACCAAATGAGATAAACAGGTCTCAGGATCAAGTGTTCTTAAGCAAGAAGCCAAAGTTTCCTTGCCTATTCCAACAAGATAAGCTCTCTGTCAGCAGTGAGGCAGAAGCGGTGACCTCACAAACCCATACTTAAACTTGGTGTGTTTCAAAATCCTGCTAGCTCCTTTGGGAAGCCAAAACCATAAATAAATTGGAGGAGAGCTCTCCCTTTCATCCCAAATAATATATTTTTAAAGTTGTGGTTAGTTGTCGCCATGAGTCCACAGATATTCCCCAGGAAAGAGGATTTTGACTCCCCCTTCCTTTGTTGGCAGTATTGCCCAGTTGTCCTCACAGGGGCCTGACTGGACTGTGAGCAGCACCCTTTGTATCCACACACATCCCAGCACCAGCTGCACCAGCAGAGGATTCTGAGGCTGTCCACTCAGATGAGGACTCTTGCTTTAGCAGAGGAATAAAAGCATGGAGGGCAACATTGGAACCTGCCCAGGCATTTTTCAGACAGCCAGTGAGGGGAGTGGAATTCTGACTGCTTCAGTCTCTTGACACTCTTTTCATTATGATTAAAACATCAAAGAACAAACTCGTATCCAAAGAGGGAAGAAATCTCTACTTCTAACAGATCTATGTGTTAATAACAATAATGATATATATTATTATAAAAATATAACATTATATATTATATTAACAATATAATATAATAATAAAAATGATATATATTATTATATAATAATAATGTGTAGCCTCTCCAGAGAAGCAGAAGTTATCCAGTGTTTCATCACCAAGGCTTTGGCAATGAGCAGCTCAAGGTTGAAGCCCAGCTTGGTCCTTCACTGTCTGATTTGGCCCCTATCATTGACCTCTCTGAAGCTCCATTTCTTTATCAATAAATTAGGGGTAGTAATAGAACCTGCTTTTGGTGTGGATGTGAGAATTAAATGAGATAGTTTGGTAGAGTGCCTGGTACAGGTAAAAGGAATAAAAAAATTGTTAGTCATTCTCACTCCCCTCTAATTCCACAGGGCAGAATCTATGCCTCAACTGTTTATCATCACAATTCTTGGCATATAGTTCATGGTCCATAAATAGTTTTAGAATGAAGAAAAGAAGAAAGAAAAGTAGAGAGAAAAGAAGGGAGGAAGATCAGAAGATTGAAAAAAAAAAATTAGTTCCAAGGCAAAAAATGAGAAGTGTTCAGAAGCCATATGTTGGCCCACAGTAAGCTATAATAACAAATAAAATACATAACCTTATTTCTTGCCCACAAAATTCCCTTTCAGGTCCAAGCAGTGAGTGAGTCAGGATCTGTTCAGATGCCATCTGGTAGCACTGGCCTCTCAGCATGTGTCTCCCAGGATGACCATGGCAGAGAAGAGAGACTCAGGGAGCCAAGCCTCAGCCTGTTGAGTGATAAACATCACTTCTTTTCAGGTCCAGGGGCTGGAACCAATCACATGAGCCACCCAACTGAAAGGGGGTGGAAATAGAATGTGCAGGAGCCACAGGAAGGGAGGAGAACAGGGCAGCATGTTGATGTCCTCCACTTCATGTGTCCTGGCACAAAAGTCCAAGAAAGGCAGTTAGCAAAGGACTTGTAGAAAGGTGTATCCTGAAATGAATCAACCACAAAAAACATTTGATGATCTTGGGTTTTGATTTTTTTTCTTTGTCTTCTTAATATAATGGGAATTTCACTTAGTATGTGGTACATGCAGGTACATAGGTGAAACCTTTAGTTAAACCTTTAGTTCTCTCTCGCTCTTTCTCTCTCTTGCTCATCCTTGCATTCTTGGTCTCATGCAAACACACCCTTCTCTTACTGTAGATTAGACAAGAATTCTCTCCATTCACATTAACCTTGACCCTAGAAGGAGAAAAATAATTATTAATACAAGTCTTTGTTGATCTCTAACACATACTGAAAGGCAATAGCTTATCAGCGATGGATAACCTTGACATGTTAACTGCCCTGAACAGGTCTTTATTCTCACCCTACTAGATAAGTAGCTTCCCTGGTAGCTCAGATGGTAAAGCATCCACTTGCAATGCAGGAGACCCAGGTTCGATCCCCGAGTTGGGAAGATCCCCTGGAGAAGGAAATGGCAACCCACTCTAGTATTCTTGCCTGGAGAATTCCATGGACAGAAGGGTCTGGTGGGCTACAGTCCATGAGGTTGCAAACAGGTGGACATGACTGAGTGACTAACACACACACGCTAGATAAGTAAAATATGAGAGCTTTGACCTTAAACTACCGATTGACTTGGCCCAGGTGACTACATCTAGGACAAATAAATAATGACAGAGTTAGCTCTTTCGGTGACCTACACTCAATGAGGGAAGCTGAACAGCTAATGTACTGATATTTAACAGTAGGCAAACTTGGCCAGAGTAACCCAGATGGAGTCTGCTCACAGCCCATCCAAGGCTGTTACGAACAGCTATAGTTTGAAGGATTCTTGGATGAGAATTAGTCTCCTTTTTTTGGTCCTAGGTCACTAAACAGACAGTGAGAAATTTTAATGTCTTAGAATTAATGTACTGTAGTTTAATTCCAGGCAAAGTGTTTCAGCTAGCTTCACTATGAGTCAACAACTTCCAAAATCTCAGTGATTTACAACAATGAACATGGTACCCGCTGGCAGCTGCAGGTCGGTTGGTGTGAGCTTTTTTCGATCTTATTCCAGGATTCAGATTACGGTTAGGGTTATGTTTCAAGTTAGGAAAATCTCTTGGTTGAGACTTGCCATTCTTACAGCAAAAAGAAGGTGACGATAGAATCATATAATGCTTCTTAAATCATCGTCTCAGGTGTAGTGTGCATGATGTCCACTCACATGCCATTGGCTAAAGCCAGTCACACAGCCAGGGAGATAGAGAAGTATATCCCACTCTCACAGGACACACTGCAAGGTACATACATCCCCACCTAGGGAGGTCTAATCCCTTTACAGGAAGGGGAGTGAATATTTAAGAACAACAATGCAATCTACCGTGGTAAGTAACCAAAACTGAAGCTTTCTCATCTTAATATCTCTAGGGCCCAGCACAGGTGTCCAATGAATATTTATTAAATCACATTGAATATTCATTGTATTGAATGAATATATCATTTCCATGTAAGTCAGTCATCTGAAAGAAAGAGTATTTTATCATTATATCTAACACCTCTCTTATCATTAACTGATATTTTTTAATTAGCATGTATACCTAGTACTTATCTGAGCATTTTAAGGTACAAACAATAGATTTTATTGATTACCTTTAGCAGTTTAACCATCTGAAAGATGAAAATGATAGAAAATAATTCTAAAATAGATTAGCATACATACTTATGTGTTAACATGCAAACTCACAATTCCCTTTTTGAAAATACTATTAATAATGCCAATCAAACCCTGAAAAAAAAGGAGAACTTGTTTTTCTGAGGATTGTCTCTGAAATTTAAAATTGTCTTTTTTCTAATAGAAATATTTTGGGGGAAACATCAGAAACAATAGGGAAAATATGAATGATTCCCTTGTCATAATGAATTCAGGAATTTGATATTGTCTTGAATCTGTTGATTTTGAAGGGAGTCACTGAAATAATTACAAGGTTGAAGTACAACATAAAGATTGCATGTTCAGCCTGAATTCCCTCAAAATATATTAAAAGTTTGGGATACATTTGGAGAAGGGTTGGTTATGCTGCTTTTGGATAAAAGTTCAGGCAAAATGAAATTCTGAGCCTTTGCCAGTCCCTCTTAGGGATCTGGGTATAGAAGCTACGCTACAGCACACTTTGCTATCACAGAAATCACTCATTTTAATTTGCATCCATTTCAGGAGTTGGTCACGGGCAAATTCACACATCCAGAACCTGGCTTTTCCTCAAAGATACCAGTATGCTACACATTACATTACAAGAATCAAAACTAATACCTTTATCCCGTAAAACAATGCAATCCCCTCCTAATTGTAACTAGAAATTGTACCAAAGTTATCATTTGTGCTCAGTGAGTTTGTGAATTAATTCATTACCCTGTTAAAATCCCAACGTCTCTTATCACCTGCCGCTTTGAAGACTCGGTTGCATTAGTAGCGCTGCCCCGTCAGCTGCCAACTGCCTGAGCTGGAGGCAGCTAAGAGGCAGCTAAGAAGTGAATCCCTGAGCTGAGAAATTCCACCTAGGGGAGGAGACGCAGCTTTGACTTGCAAACATGGCCCAGGAACCCAGCAGAGCTATCTGGAGAACCACCTGAATCATCGATCCATAAAACCATCATGAAAGTCAATGTCTCCTCCAGCACAGATCACAGTCAGGCTTAGAGAAAATGCTGTCCATAATGATAACCCTGTTCTCTGAGTGTGGACAAGACTCAGGGATCAGCTGCACTTACTTGGAGGAAACCCTGCGCAAACAGTAACCTGAAAACAGTATTCTGAAAAGCCAAGCAAACCCTTTGTTTCGGAATCCTATCTTAAAAATATGTGACTTCATGCGTTTAAAGTTTGATGTTACCTTTGAGGAAATAAGCCAGCATTGCTGATTAAAAGAATATTTATTTTCGGCAATGCCACCATAAACCGCATACATTTGCCTGACTGCCAAGGAATAATTAATTTCCTAGTGTGCACTGCCTGTCTTGAGACTTCCACGGAGCCACCCTAGTTTTTCTCATTAAAATGAATCCTGAAGGCACTTTGTTATTGTTTAGTCTCAGAAAAATATTGACAGGGGTTTTCTTTCTCCCTCCATCAACATCATTGTTTTATAAATGTTAAGTGTAAAAGATTTTTTTGTGCACCTTTGAAGTATTCCTTATCAATAATTCATTCAAAATCACAAAGGATGTAAAAGAACTAGGTGGTCAAAACCATAGCAATGTTAGGAAAATCACATCTGCTTTAAATCATCATGTTACTGAGATAAAGCTTTACTGAAAGCACAGTTACATCCACAAGTCCACGGGTTTCTCTTTGTGTTTAATTCAGCTGTGCTTTTTAACTACGCTTTGCTGGTGGAGAGGGAGTAGGTTACCAGCATTCTAGACAACAGCACCAGGTGTGTGCAGTCTCCTACCCATTTCTGTTTGTTAAGAAAAAGCAGAGTACTTGTTTAGTAGTCCACCTTTACTCTTGTCATAATTGTCTATTATTGAGTTTACCTTCTTTTTATACTATGCCCACAAGAATGGGATGATTCCTACTCTATGATATTCAATGCAAAGACAAGTCTATTGCCAGTGCTACACAAATGTTAAATAATAAGAGTCATATCATTCCTGCCATGAAGAAAGACTATTTAAGAAAAGCGTAAGATCGACATGTATTACCCATTTGCCAAACAGATACTTTACAGAATTCAGATATAAAAAGTCAGACTCTCCATTTTACTTATAGTGTCCCAAGAAAAGGCCATATTGTTCAATTAACCCAACCATAGGTTAAAGAAAACAGCTGTTAGCTCTTTTGTTATAACATTCTTCTACTGTCTTCATTGATTTGAAAGTTAATAATACCAGTGGTTTTCTATGTCAGGGCATTAAGTTTTAAAATTACTGAACTTTATTCCTGAAATCTGAAATGTCTAAAATGAGACATAGAGTACACAGAACAAGCTAGGATATATTTTCTTGAGGTTACTAGATATCTTAGAGATAAGGTTATTTCAAAACTACAAAAAAGAAATTAAAATGTTGGTCAAGGATTCCTTGACTGACTTACCAGTAAACTTACTTTGGAAAGTTCTCTCTTGGTGCTCTCAGAAACCCATTCAACTTCCTCTGGGGATCTCATGAACATCCTTTACATATCTACTTTTTAGTCAAAAGCATCAAAATCTTACTTAATATGAAATAAATCTTTAAAATCACTCTATCCTGTCATCCACAATGAAACATAACTTTGTGTAAAATTAGTTACTGGATAAAAGTATCAAATCATAGCTGATAATTAACTTTCTTACCTACCACAAAATCTTTCAGTTTATTCCTTTTGACTTTGTGCTGCTAAGTCGCTTCAGTCGTGTCCGACTCTGTGCGACCCCATAGACGGCAGCCCACCAGGCTCCCCCGTCCCTGGGATTCTCCAGGCAAGAACACTGGAGTGGGTTGCCATTTCCTTCTCCAATGCATGAAAGTGAAAAGTGAAAGGGAAGTCGCTCAGTCGTGTCCGACTCTCAGCGACCCCGTGGACTGCAGCCTTCCAGGCTCCTCCGCCCATGGGATTTTCCAGGCAAGAGTACTGGAGTGGGGTGCCATTAAAATTTTCCAGGTCATTTTATTTAACTCAATGGAAAAACAAACTTGGAGAAGTTTTAGAAAGTGGTGGCTAAAGATAACTAAAGACAGTTGACGTTTCATACGTAAAGGCATGAATGAAAATTCATCTCCTCAACTATTTATTTAGTTCTGGGTGCTCAGCAAGAGAAAGCAGTTTTTTGGGTATACCTAACACTAGCATTAATAAAAGCAAGCTTTCATTTGATTTCATTGTATATGGAAACATTAGAAACTCAGTCAAACGATTTACAAACTGAGAAAAATGGAAATATAAATGTTAATAGGTCATCAAGATTCACCAAGTAAACTAAACCAAATAAACCTCATTATTTTTTTTTTTATGAGATCTTTGTCTGGTATAGAAAGACATATATATTGATTAAATTCTCTAAATTCTCATGATAATATCAATAATAATAGCTATCTTTTGTTGAATAACTACTATATGTCAGGTATTGTTCTAGGGGAGAGATTTTTATGTATGTTTTAATATCTTCTGATATTAATATTATTAACCTCACTTTTCAGTGGAGAAGGCAAAGTTTAAAAAATGTTGTATAACTTGTCCATAGCCAAAACAATGGATCAGGATTTGAACCTGTGTCTGTCTGACTCAAACCCTGTGTGCTTAAACATTATTAGGTAATAGAATGTCAGAAATTTTAGTAATTTATTGAACAACCACATCCATATTCTATGGATAGATGTTACTAGACAGTATTCTCCCAGAGAGAGGGCTCTTGTTCACAAATTTTCAAATTTTCACATGTCTTACATTGTTCAATTTTTTTAATCACCAGCTTATTAAGACCTACCTTTCAAATTTACATATGACACAAATGGAAAAATAGTTAGTATATCGATTACCAAATCTGTATTAAAAAGCACTCAACACAGAAATAATGAACTCAAAAGAGATACATTTAATAGAGAAGTAGAAAGGAAAAGACCTATCTTATCTTAGCCACAGCAAGAAAAAAAATCCTACAGACCACATATAGCACGATAATACTGTCCACAAATTAAACGTAAGGTCCTTTATACAGATAGAGGAAAACAGTTCCATCATTGTCCCTTGCAATCATCAGGTTATATCTAAAATATGAAAAATTTTTAAAGAAAGACATGACACAGCTTGTGTAGGCATGGAGAGTGAACCTCTTGAAGTATTCAACCAAATGAGAGATGATATCATGGTGTGTTATGGAACCTTTCTATAATTACATGGACCAAGGCTTCCTCCTACTGAAAAACACCACCCCATCCCACTCTGATATAGTAGATGTATTCAGAGCCTTCAGCTGATATGGCATTTTGAAAATGTTTCTCCAGTGATTCTAATACAATTCTATACACCTTGCATCTTATACTCCTCCATCCATGCAAAATGTTGTTCAATCACTCAGGCATGTACAACTCTGCAATCCCATGGACTGCAGCTCGTCAGGCCTCCCTGTCCTTCACCATCTCCCAGAGCTCGCTCAAACTCATATCCATTGAGTCGGTGAAGCAATCCAACCATTTCATCCTCTGTGGTTCCTTTCTCCTCCTGCCTTTAATCTTTCCCATCATCAGGGTCTTTTCTAATGAGTCAGTTCTTCACATCAGGTGGCCAAAGTATTGGAACCTCAGCTTCAGCATCATTCTTTCCAATGAATATTTAGGATTGACTTCCTTTAGGATTGACTGATTTGATCTCCTTGCAGTCCAAGGGACTCTCAAGAGCCTTCTCCAACATGACAGTTCAAAGCATCAATTACTCAGTGCTCAGCCTTCTTTATGGTTCAACTCTCACATCCATACATGACTACTGGAAAAATCATAGGACCTTTGTTGGCAAAGTAATGTCTCTGCTTTTTAATATGCTGTCTAGGTTTGTCATAGCTTTTCTTCCAAGGAGCAAGCGTCTTCTATTTTCATGGCTGCAGTCACCATCTGTAGTGATTTTGGAGCCCAAGAAAATAAAGTCTGTCACTGTTTCCATTGTTTCCCCATCTATTTGCCATAAAGTGATGGGACCAGATGCCATGATCTTCATTTTTTGAATCTTGAGTTTTAAGCCAGTTTTTTAACTCTCCTCTTTCACTTTCATCAAGAGGTTCTTTAGTTCCTCTTCACTTTCTGCCATAAGGGTGATGTCATATCTGAGGCTATTGATATTTTTCCCGACAATCTTGATTCTGACTTGTGCTTCATCCAGCTGGCATTTTGTATGATGTACTCTGCATATAAGTTAAATAAGCAGGGTGACAATATACAGCCTTGACATACTCCTTTCCCAATTTGGAACCATGCAAGATATCTTAATTAAAAACCATTTATCTGTACATATTAAGGCTGCAAAATAAAAATGGACATTGGGGGATGGAGGGAGGGTCAAGAAGGAGGGAACATATGTATACTTATGGCTGATTCCATTTTTCTATGGCAGAAGCCAATACAACATTTTAAAGCAATTATCTTCCAATTAAAAACAAACTTTAAAAAATAAATAAAATAAAATGGATCTTAAATCATGTATTTGGAGAAAGAAGCCAATACATCTTTAGTAAATAGTGGCCAGAACTAAGGAACTCATTAGCTTAAATGTTCTGGTATCAAACTAAAAAGTGAGAAACCAGAGTTTAAAGTAAATATTGTAAAAAAGTGGTTAAAAGCTAAGATTCTAAAGCCAAACAGACCTTGTTTGAACTTCTGCACATCATTTACCAGGTGTTTTAGCTTGGGGAACTTTTTTTAGCCTTTCTAAAACTCAAGTTTCTCATCTGTAAAATAGGGTAGTTATCATTGCTCAACTTGAATCCTAGCTCCACCACTGCTGGCTATACAATCTCAGGAAAGATGCTGCTCTCTTAGGTATTCATTTCTTTATCTGCAAAATGACACAGGAGTATCTATTTCATAAGGCATTAAAGAGGAATAAATGAGTTAATATGTGCAAAATGTTTAAACAATGTGTGGCTGATAACTGATCTTCAATAAGTCTATTATTTTTACCCTCTTTTTACAATAAAGATTATGTAACCTGCCCTATTTCATAGGATTCTTCTAAGTATTATGTCATGTGATGAATGAAGAACCCTTCTACAAATTAACACTCCAGTTCAGCAGTCACTGACATTTTTATTTTTATCATCCAGGAGTCTATGAAGCATTTATATGAATTTTAATTTTAATTATATTTCTAATTGTGTGTTGGGCTTCCCAGGAAGTGCGAGTGATAAAGAACCCACCTGCCAATGCAGGAGATGTAAAAGATGTGAGTTTATCCCTGGGGTGGGAAGATCCCCTGGAGGAGGGCAGGGCAACCCACTCCAGTATGCTTGCCTGGAGAATTCCATGGACAGAGGAGCCTGGCAGGCTACAGTCCATAGGATCGCAAACAGCCGGACATGACTGAAGTGACTTAGCACAGCATAGCACAGATCAGACCTGTTTGGGCATTTACAATGGATCTCAAAATATGTTGCCCAGAATTTTGCATACACATTACAAATATACACTTAGACATTCACATTTGCAGGAGACTTTCAGAAGAATCCCAAAGTTGTGACTCTCAAAACAACTTTTTAAATTAATTTCATTTTCAGACTTCCAGTGGAAAAAGTAAAAAATTGTTTTTTATTTTGGTTTTGTTTTTCCTCAGTCAGACCCAAGCTCGTTTTTAACTGACTTGATTTGCTAACCTGAGAAGAAAGAAATCACCAGTTAACTCTGAATGAGATCCCCAACCACCCGCACAGAGACGGATCACTAGCTGAAGTATCTTCTAAAACATGGCTTCAAGTTGCACCTTTAAAGTCAACCTATTTTTTAAACTTCTAAAATGAATTTCTCTGTATCTTCTGCTTATTAAATAGCATTTTGAACTCATGTTGGAATTCCCTTCAGCCCGCAAATCAACTGCATTCATTTGCTGTTTGGCTCGCTCTCATGCTATTTCACATACAAAGTTCAAAAGCTGAAATTATACTGAGACAACTGCACATAATACTTCGAGGCTAATAGTACAAATTATAGTATGTGCTGAATAGGTTTTCTAAACTTAGCAAAAGAAAGTCTTGTATCAAAGCATCTTTAAAAAGATTCTGGTTTTCATATTATATTATAGTACTCAGCCAATGAAAAATCATGCTACCTCAAAATTTATTGGATTTACTGAACTGTGTCTTCAAAGAAAAGGTTATTTTATGAAGGAAAGGAACCAACTTGCTTTTTTTTTTTTTTTTTTTTTTGATCAGAAGATTGTCTAGTTTAAAGTGAACTGTTATCTCAAAATAAATGAGAAACAGCAAAAGAAGCTAAGTGAAAACCCAGGAGACAATACTTGCTTTGAACTGAAAGTGGAGGAGTATCACACCGTGTGTAAATGTCTAGCAGGACCATCAGACACCCATGTCCTTTGGCTCCATGAAGCATGGTAAATCCACAGCCTATCTGAAAGCCATCAAAGCCTCCAAAAAGGAAATTTGTTTTCAAATGCCCCAGAGTGTTGATGATGCCCTTAATTTCACAGTGACCAAAAACAGGGATCAAAAGATTTCTTTTTCGTTTCCCAGTTGTACAAACATAGTTACATTTCTCACAACCTTCTCCTAGTAGATGATTTTTGTCAAATCTGCTGTTCATGGGGAAAGGAAGTAAGTATAGAAAGAATACCTGCCCCCCCCAAAAAAAAAAATTCTCAAATGGGCAATTCTAAACAAACAGCCATAATGAACCAAAGGCTCATAAAGACTTTTGTCAACCATAAGAAGTTAGATATTTAGGATGTTTAGTCTGTTTTTTAAACAGTATTCACATTAAGTACTCTGGGATAATCTATCTGTAAGAAAATGAAGTTTTAGACCATCTTAGATTGAAGATAGATTGCACCATTTAGATTTGCTAACCCTATCTTACCACAGGAATAAGACCAGTTGTTCCTAAAAAGAAGGGAAAAAAGATAAAAAGCCATAGCTACTCCAAATAGGTATATCCTACTCCTCCCTAATGACCAGTCATTACTTTCTACATTTTCTACATTGTCAAAGTTATAGATCATGGTGCTTTATGACAAAACAAAGTCTTTAAATTGTCTTTTCTTTTTATAAAAGCAAAAGTGTCCCTTAAAGAAGGAACCCTATGACTCCACTCCCCACAGAAAGAGATGGCATCCTGAATGCAGGAAATACCCACTGCAAAGCTTAAAAGAAATTTGAAATTTTCCCCAAATAACTTTGGAAAAAAGAAAGAACACTAGGGTTGCCATATCAGCATCCCTCCCAGTAAAGAAGAGAATAATCTTTCCACTCAAGGTAAAAATTCTCTGTGATTGGGCCCAATTCAAACTCAGACTCCCCAAAACATTTATGTTCCAAGAAATAATATGTAAAAGAATGGAAAGGGTGCCAATTTAAGGCATCAACATTTAGTTCTCATTACCAAAAATATAATCAGAGAAGGGAGAGCTTCTAAAATTAGAATCCAAAGTAACTATTGAGTTGACCTCACCTTCAAAGGCAGTACTAAACATTTAATTAGGCTATTTCTGCAAGGAAAGAGCTGGTAAATCAATATAATCTAATAAGCTTTTGGCCAGGGCAAGGAAGAGTGATCATAATTGCTTGCCATGTGTTTATTCTTCAGGCCTTTTGCTGGGTAACTTATACTAAAGAACGAAACAATCAAATGGAAGAAATTGAGAGAATTTTTTTAATGGAAAAAATCTAGCTTCAGGATACTATTTTATATATTAAAGGCATATAAACCTTCTTTGGAAATTCTCTCTAACTACATAGCTTGAGGTTCATAAGTCTGAAAAATGGCCATTTTTGGGTTTTTTTTTTCCCTCTAACCTACTAGAGAGGACAGAATGACCAGAACATTCATGGGTTTAAAGTACAGGACATGGATCTGTAAAAGTTAGCAGCTTTTCTGATTTGATTCATTATAGTACAAAAAGGAATTGGCTTACATTGCAAGAAGAGGACTTTAGATAATTAACTTAGCTTTTTTGAGTCTCATTTTTATTGTTTGTAAAACAAAAGTATTAGGTTAAATGTTTCCTAACTTATTTTATAAGAATGTATCTATTATTAAAGAAAAAAAATATTCTGAGAATTTGTAAAAATGGTAAATAAGAGAATGGTAACTAGATTTATCATGGTGATCATTTTGAAATGTATAGAAACACTACATTGTATAACAGGAACTAGCATAGTGTTATAGATCAATTGTACTTCAAAAACAAACAAGATCATAGAAAACGAGATCAGATATGTAGTAACCAGAGTTAGAGGATGGGATAAGATAGAATGGGATAAAGGCAATCAAAAGATACAAACTTCCAGTTATAAGATAAATAATTACTAGAGATATAATGCATAATATTATAAATATAATTAACACTGTTGTATGTTACATATAAAAGTTGTTAATACAGTAAATCCTAAGAGTTCTCATCACAAGGAAAAAATAGTTTTTCCTACTTCTTTAATATGACATCTATATGAGATGATGGATATTCACTAAGTGATATCTCAAGATAAAACTGGAAGCAAAAATGGTAAGGATGACTTTATCTAGGGCTGTTAAAATAGGTGTGACAACTATCACAAGGGAGAGAGATGAGCTCAGTTCCACTCCAAATATAAGAGAGGTAACTGGGGATTCATAACCAACAAGCAGAATGATGGGGACGGAAAGGAAAGGAAAATTACAACAAGAAGGAAAATTACAAGAGAAGACATCAAGGATAGAGGAGATTCTTGTTGAAGAGACTTAGTAGGCTTCTTGCTGAAGGCAGACCAGGGTGACCAGATCCTAGGAGTAAGGAAGTTGCTCAGGTATGGAGGGTGGGGCCTTCATAGACTTCACTTCAGTCTAAAGTGACTTAGCAGGATCCTTACCACATCTTGGCTATGCAAGTCTAGCAATGATGGAACCAAGGACAAGGCCTAATGGAGAAGAAGGGTCCCGAGAGCCTGACTAAACTTTGTTCAAGGAGAGTCTTTGTCAATATGTGGGCTAAAACAGACAACATAGTTAGAAATAGATTATGGTGGCCCCAAAAGAGACATTGTCTATAAACACAGCATTTTTTTCAGGTACCTCAACATGGGACAAAAATGTGGGCTAGTTCAAGAGTCAAATCAAAGGAGGCAGAAATGAATCCATTCAAGTCACTGCACAGCACACACAGCAGAACCAGGGAAAAGAAAAGTATTCCTGGATTCTGGTTTCTGGTACTGGTTTATGGGTTCTAGAAGAGGTTTGAGAGAAATTGAAGAAACTTTTGCTATCTTTTCTATGTTCTGTGAAAACAAATAACCAAAAGCTCTCAAAATTATCTCCGGACAGAGGCTCCAGAGGGAGAGGGGAGACTAAACTTCACCTCTGTGCCCTGGCCTTTAGACATTCCTCTCTACACAGTCATGTTCATGTACTAATACCCCATCCCTACCGAGTCTGCACCATGAGCCACTGTCACTGAGAAACAGTTCAGTCCTGCATTTCTACTATTACTTCATTGGAGTTACTGTTGTGTGTGTGTTTGGTTGTGCCCCACTCTTTGCAGGTCTCTGTAGCCTTCCAGGCTCCTCTGTCCTGATGAGTGAGTGCTGAAGCCAGGGGAGCCACCACCCTGCCCGCCTCCACTATATCGGGATCTTCAGTGGGATTTTTCAAGGCAAGAATACTGGAGTGGGGCGCCATGCTCTACTCCAGGGGATCTTCCCAATCCAGGGATCAAACCCACATCTGTTCTGTCTCCTGCATTGGCAGGCAGATTCTTTACCACTAGCACCACCTGTGAGTTACTGTTACATGAGGATAAAGAGAGAACAAAACCTCAGTTATAAAGGCTACATCTTGAGCCAGACTCACCTTGAATGACTCAATCCCCAACTTCATCTCACATTCAATTTGAAACATAAATTCCAGCTTTAGCAATCTTGAAATTGTGCTTGTCATGGACCTTCAGAGACTGTTCAGCTCAGAGATTCTCAAAGTATTTTGAACGTAAGAATGACTGTGCTTTTGTTAAATGTATATTCATGGGCCACCTGCCCTCAAAACTTCTGATTGATTAGGTCAGTCTTGGTCGGGACTCAGAAATAGGCATGTTTAATAAGGTTTTCAGGAATACACATTTTTTTTAAAAAAATCAATGTATTTAAACTAAAAAATTCATCCGTTTCTCCCATCCCTGCAATCCTCCACCTCTGGCACCCACCAATTGGTTCTCTGTACCCAGGAGCTTGGTTATTTATATACGAAGTGAAGTGATGTGAAGTCACTTAGTCATGTCCGACTCTTTGCGACCCCATGGACTGTAGCCTACCAGGCTCCTCCATCCATGGGATTCTCCAGGCAAGAATACTGGAGTGGGCTGCCATTTCCTTCTCCTATTTATATATATTTACATCCCTTATATAATACCCTTGGGGCCCATCCATGTTCTTGAAAATGGTAAGATTTCATTCTTTTTATGGCTAAATTAGATATAGATAGATAAATACATAGAGATAAAGATTACATTTTCTTTATTCATTCATCCATCAATGGATCCTTAGGTTGTTTCTATATCTTGGTCACGGTAAGTAATACTGAAGTGAATGTGGATATGCATATATCTTTTCAAATTAGTGTTTTTGTTTTCTTCAGATAAATACCCAGAGGTAGAACTGCTGAATTATATGGTAGTTCTACTTTTAATTTTTTGAGGAATTTCCATATTGTTTTCCATAGTGACTGTACTAGTGTATGTTCCCACCAACAGTGTACCAGGGTTTCTTTTCCTCCACATGTTCATCAACACTTGTCATCTCTTGCCTTTTTGATGATAGCCATTCTAACAGGTGTGAGATAACATTTTATTATAGCTTTAATTTGTATTCCCTTGATGATTAATAATGTACAGCATCTTTTTATGTACATGTTATCCATCTGTATGTCTTCTTCAGGAAAATGTCTATTCATATCTTCTGCCCATTTTTTAAATCAGATTCTTTCTTTTTTTGCTATTGGGCTGTATCAGTTCTTTATATATTTTGGATATTAACCTCTTATCAAATGCATGATTTGCAAATATTTTCTCTTAGTCTACTTCGGATTTTGTTAATAGTTTCTTTTGCTGTAGTTTGATGCAAACTACAGAAGAAGCTTGTAGTTTGATGCAACCCCATTTGCTTATTTTTGCTTTTGGTGTCAGATTCAAAAAAAATCATCACCAAGATCCACATCAAGGAGGTTACTGTTTGGGTTTTCTTCTAGTAGTTTTATGATTTCCAGTCTTATTTTCAAGTCTTTAATCCATTTTGAGTTAATTTTGAGGTGTGGTATAACATAGTCATCCAGTTTCCTTCTTTTGCATGTGGCTGTCCAATTTCACCAGCACCACTTATTGAAGAGACTTTCTTTTCCACATTGTGTATTCTTGTTTCCTTTGTGAAATGGATTTTATATGCATTAGTTTATTTCTAGACTTTCTATTCTGTTCCTTTGATTGGTATGTCTGTTTTATGCCCGCACCATGCTGTTTTAATTATTATAGCTTTGTAATATAGTTTGAAATTGGGGCACATGATATCTGCAACTTTGTTCTTCTTTCTCAAGATTTCTTTGACCATTTGGGATTGTTTATGTTTCCATACAAATTTTAGAACAACTTGTTCTATTCCTGTGAAAAATGCCATTGGAATTTTGGTAAGGGTTGCATTGAATGTGTATATTGTTTTCTGTGGTATGAACATTTTGACAATATTAAGGCCTTCAGTTCATGATGTGGAATATCTTTTCATTCACTTGTGTCTTCCTCAATTTCTTTCATTATGTTTTGTAGTTATCAATATATAGGCCTTTCATCTCCTTGGTTAAATTTATTACTAAGTAACTTATCAGGAGTATCTGTTTTTAAGATGGCTTCCAGGAGATTTTGATACATTTCTTTGAGAAATCTTACCTTGTCAAAATCACAAGTGTCAAAACTCCTCTGAATTCCAATAATCTGTTATCTAGGTCAAATTGAAATGATTAGATCTATTATAGACAGCACAGCATTAAGGAGTGAATAATCATATAAAAACAAATCAAGCTTAGGTATCTCTATACCATGAAAATGTGAAAACATGGTTTACTTATAAATCTCTTTTTATATAATTTAAGTTTTGAGAGCTTTTGGTAAACTACAACTTCTCATCATCATTGAAGGGAAGGAATGTTGTTGTAAAGTCAAAAATTGCATCCTTTGTTAAGTACCACTATAGTGAGGTCCCTGATTCACCACAGATAAATGTATTTTTCAACTCCCCAAATTAAGACAATCTATAAAGAAATGCTCATTTATTAGCAACTTGTGTTTGACAGTTTATTTCATGTCAGCCTCCAGCTTTCCTTTGCAAGCTTATTTGCATAATGTGTTATTATGTCTAAATGGAAAACTAAATGCCTCCATGTGGTCTTTAAATGACAAGTGCTTGTCAGCTTCATGCAATATTCAGAAGTAATAGATCCAAATCACAACAGCACTCACTGAGATGTTAAAAAAAACTTGTTGTGTATCCTTCCTTGACAAATTTACACTTTGGTACAGAATTGTCAATTAGACATTCCATGTGTTAAACAGTTTAGTTCAACTGTGAAGGAATTTACTGTAGCTTTATTCTATAGTGTTCTAAGTAATTACAATTCACATTACAATTTTGTTTTTATTTCAAACAAAGCAGCTCAGGGAATAATCTCCAAATGACCTTGGCACGGTATCGCCAAGAATTTCTGTTCTAATTGTTTTAGAATATATACAAATTTGATGATCATGTTTTTAAGAACTCTGAAAAATCCATTGTGGGAACCTAAAATTTTGGGGTTCCTTGACTTGATGTTTAGTACCAGCAAAATGATGGTAACTTTTGGTATTCAATAATAAACACACTATTTTAAGAACATTTTTACTGCATCAAATCCTGCCCCCCCCCCCCCCCAGCTCAGATATTTAGAACAGTTTTTTTCTCAATGTACTGATTCTACATTAGCATATGATTTAATATTACCACCAGCCACTGAATTCATGAACATAACCCATTAAAAGGGAGTCATTGTGTCTCAAAGGCCTTTTCAGTTGAGAGACAACAAAAAGAATGTAGCTACAAAATCTCCATTCATACCACTTCTCCCACTCCACGCTGTCCTTCTCCCCTCCCACTTAATATGCTGCTCCAAACAAAGCTCAAGCCTAAAGCTCCAGGCAACCCCCAGAGGACCCGGCCCAGAAAAACCTCCCCTAAGAGAGAAACGTAAAAAGGTAATGGTGACTTGAGATCCCTGGTTTAGGGATCCTGGGACACATGAAGCAAAACAAGGCAGCACTAAAGTCCCCATAGGGAGACATGACTAACACTGAAGAGGCCTCTAAGTAAAGGGAAGAGCAGGAGGCCTGGTTTAATCTATATACACCATACAGACTCACTCCATAAAGTGAACTGGGCAGGAATGGAGCAAGATAACTGACAATGTGACTGATTTCCCATGTGGATCCCCCAGGACTAAGTTGATTTGAATGATGAGAGTCAGCACACTAAGTTCTAGTTGGTGGGAAATGTGCTTTTAGGGATGTTTGACCCTTATCCTGACCCTAGAAAATGATGATGTGTTCAATAGGTTTTGTTGGGAGGTCTGGAGACTGGTGATGGATGGCAGATGAGTGGATGGAAGCTGACCTCAGAATAACAAGGACCCAGTGAACCCAGATAATGGCCTATTGAAGTCAGTTCCTAAGAGACCTCAAAATGTATCCACAGAGAAAGAATTCAAAACAATGTGAGGAGAGTAAGTGGTTAGAGAGGCCGATTTATAAAAGAGGAATTTAATTGATCCAGAACTGTGGGAATTATGGAATGCTAAATATAGAGGATATCTGGAAGCCAAGTTCATCTGGTCCTTGTACTTTACAGAAAACAAAAGAGAAGCCCAGGAAAGTGAGTTACACAAAGATTCACCCAGCTGCTTTGTGGTACATTTGGATCTGGATCTGGACCATCCAGCTCTTAATCACAGTTGCTTTCATCTTGTTGTTTTCGAGAAAATATTAGTTTACCCAGGTCCTCTCCAACTCTTTAGTCATAAAGTAAAATAGAGTTCATGGACAGATAATACATCTAATCCTCTCTTTCATTTACTGTCCAAGATGTTCCTGACAGTTCAAATTTTTGTTACTTGTACTAATATTAACATTATTGCCTATTTAAATTACAGGACCAAGAAGAAAAATTTATAGATCAAACAATGAGTAAAATTGCTCTTTTTTGGAATCTTATTAAACTATTCTGATTACAATACAGATTTGCTCAAATCTCCTCTTAGTAGAACAAGAACATAACATTCATATATTAAAAATCCAGCCAGTAAACTGATATGTATTTTTCAGTACCAACTCTATCATTCAGTTCAGTTCAGTTCAGTCACTCAGTTGTTTCCGACTCTTTGCGACTCCATGAATCGCAGCACGCCAGGCCTCCCTGTCCATCATCAACTCCCGGAGTTAACCCAAACTCATGTCCATTGAGTCAGTGATGCCATCCAGCCATCTCATCCTCTGTTGTCCCCTTCTCCTCCTGCCCCCAATCCCTCCCATCATCAGAGTCTTTTCCAATAAGTTAACTCTTCGCATGAGGTGGCCAAAGTACTGGAGTTTCAGCTTAAGCACCAGTCCTTCCAATGAACACCCAGGACTGATCTCCTTTAGGATGGACTGGCTGGATCTCCTTGCAGTCTAAGGGACTCTCAAGAGTCTTCTCCAACACCACAGTTCAAAAGCATCAATTCTTCGGCACTCAACTTTCTTCACAGTCCAAATCTCACATCCATACATGACTACTGGAAAAACCATAGCCTTGACTAGATGGACCTTTGTTGGCAAAGTAATGTCTCTGCTTTTTAATACGCTATCTAGGTTGGTCATAACTTTCCTTCCAAGGAGTAAGCATCTTTTAATTTAATGGCTTCAATCACCATCTGCAGTGAATTTGGAGCCCCAAAAAATAAAGTCTGACACTGTTTCCACTGTTTCCCCATCTATTTCCCATGAAGTGATGGGACCAGATGCCATGACCTTCATTTTCTGAATGTTGAGCTTTAAGCCAACTTTTCACTCTCCTCTTTCAATTTCATGAAGAGGCTTTTCAGTTCCTTTTCACTTTCTGTCATAAGGGTGGTGTCATCTGCATATCTGAGGTTATTGACTCTATCATTAATTCTACAAAAAATACATTAATCACCTACTAAGTCCCAAGGTGTTTTACAAACTTGAGATATAGCAGTGAACAAAATAGAAGTGCCTACATTCATAGTGCTTATCTCTAGAGTAAGAAAGAGATGGTACTGCACAAAGTGGCCAAAAATAAAAGAAGAGGCAGTGATACATAAAATAATTTATAATATAATCTCAGAAGTGGTAAGTAAGCACTATGTAGAAAAATGAAGCCAACTCAGTGTATGGAGGCACAAGTCTACTCCATGATCACTGCTCAGGAAATTATTTGGCCATAATGGCAGGGCTAACTCATTGAAGAGCTTTAAAGACTAAAACTACATGACACAATATGTGACCCATATAATACCAGCTGTGTCAGATAATAATACACGTTTTGTGCAAAAATAAAAACAAAGGAAACCCTGTAGCTAAATAGCTTTAAGAAATCTCAGATTAAATAAACTAAATAGAGTAAATAATTAATTTAAATCAAGTAGCTGTATTTCTGTAGCAGCTCTTCAGGGAGTAGGGAACTCTAATATGCACTGGGCACTAAAATACAAGAATATTAGAATATTACTTAAGTAATATTACATTGGGATGCTAATCTTACATTTTACTAGTTCAGATCAGATCAGTCGCTCAGTTGTGTCCGACTCTTTGCGACCCCATGAATCGCAGCATGCCAGGCCTCCCTGTCCATCACCAACTCCCGGAGTTCACTCAGACTCACGTCCATTGAGTCAATGATGCCATCCAGCCATCTCATCCTCTGTCGTCCCCTTCTCCTCCTGCCCCCAATCCCTCCCAGCATCAGAGTCTTTTCCAATGAGTCAACTCTTCCCAGGAGGTGGCCAAAGTACTGGAGTTTCAGCTTGAGCATCATTCCTTCTAAAGAAGACCCAGGGCTGATCTCCTTCAGAATGGACCGGTTGGATCTCCTTGCAGTCCAAGGGACTCTCAAGAGTCTTCTCCAACACCACAGTTCAAAAGCATCAATTCTTCGGCACTCAGCCTTCTTCACAGTCCACCTCTCACATCCATACACGACCACAGGAAAAACCATAGCCTTGACTAGACGAACCTTTGTTGCCAAAGTATGTCTCTGCTTTTGAATATGCTATCTAGGTTGGTCATAACTTTCCTTCCAAGGAGTAAGCGTCTTTTAATTTCATGGCTGCAGTCACCATCTATAGTGATTTTGGAGCCCAGAAAAATAAAGTCTGACACTGTTTCCACTGTTTCCCCATCTATTTCCCATGAAGTGGTGGGACCGGATGCAATGCTGTGCTATTAGTATATAGACTCATCCTTAGTGCGGAGAAGGCAATGGCACCCCACTCCAGTACTTTTGTCTAGAAAATCCCATGGACTGAGGAGCCTGGTGGGCTGCAGTCCATGGGGTCGCTAGAGTCGGACACGACTGAGCGACTTCACTTTCACTTTTCACTTTCATGCATTGGAGAAGGAAATGGCAACCCACTCCAGTGTTCTTGCCTGGAGAATCCCAGGGACAGGAAGCCTGGTTGGCTGCCGTCTATGGGGTTGCACAGAGTCGGACACGACTAAACCGATGCAGTAGCAGCAGCAGCATCCTTAGTGACCCAAATATCTATTTTGTTTACTGCAATGGTTGGTTCAATGCTGAATTTTAAGAAATGATTGAGGCATCCAGCTTTGAAAGTAGGTGGATGACGAAACATCTGTTGCAGATTTCCGCAAAAGAAAAAAAATGTAATTTTTAATTAACACTGCAAGGAGATCAAACCAGTTGATCCTAAAGGAAGTCAACCCTGAATATTCACTGGAAGGACTGTTGCTGAAACTTAAGCTCCAGTACTTTGGCCACTGATGTGAAGAGCTGACTCATTGGAAAAGACCCTGATTCTGGGGAAGACTGAAGGCAAAAGAAAGGAAGCAGCAGAGGATCACTGGTTAGATAGCATCACTGACTCAATGGGCATGAATCTGAGCAAATTCTGGGAGACAGTGGAGGACAAGGGAGCCTGGTGTGCTGCAGTCCATAGGGTCCCAAAGAATTACACACAACTTAGCAGCTGAACAGCAACAATATAGTTAACTACTAAAATGCAAAATAGGCATCCCAAGGAGGAAAGCTTCTATGGCACATGTAAAATACTTGCATTTGTCTAAATCCCATCTAGACAGTGTGCTAAAGATACCAACTAAGTTTTTCCTGATCACACATAGTTCAGTGCTTGGCAAGTGGTATACAACCAGTGAATATGTGTTTAAAAAAATGATCAAAAAATGAAATTCTATACAGTACCAGATAGCATTCCATATTATCAAAACTTATCCTGTAGTTGACATGTTGCAATACCATTTTTTATTACTGAGGTAAAAGTAACATAACGTAAAATTAATCATTAACTTTAAAAAAGTGAACAGTTCAGTGGCAACATTCACAATGTTGTGCAACCACTAGCTCATCTAACTTCAAAATAATTTTATGCCCCAAAAGGAAGCCCATACCCATCAAGCAGTTATTTCCCATTTTTCCTCCCCTGTCAGCCTCTGACAATGATCAATCTGTTTCCTATTTCTATAGATTTCTCTATTGTGGATATTTCATAAATGGAAACATATAACATGACCTTCTGTGTCTGGCCTCTTTCACTTAGCATATTTTTGAGGCTTATTCACATTGTAGCACGTTATCAAAATTCATTGCATTGTTATTCAGTCACTAAGTCATGTTCTACTCTTTGCAGTCAGTATTCATAGATGAATAATATTCCATTTTCTGTATGTACCACAGTTTAATTATCCATTCATCCACTGATGGAAGCTTATGCTATTCCTTTCTTTTGGATATTTTGAATAAAGTTGTTATGAACGTACATGTACATGTGTTTGAGTACTTGTTTTCAGTTCTTTCAGGTGGATAACTAGTTGTGAATTTCCTGGGTCATATAATGTTGCTGTTGTTCAGTCACTCAGACATGTCTGACTCTGCAACTCCATGGACTGCAGCACACTAGGTTTCCCTGTCCTTCAGCATCTCCTGGAGCTTGCTCAAACTCATGTCCATTGAGTCAGTGATGCCATCCAATGATCTCTCTCTCTCTCTCTCTGCTATATAATTCTATGTTTAACTTTTGAGTTAAACTGTCAGCAATACTCTTGAAAAAAATTTTTTTAATTTAATTAAAAAAAAAAAAAGGATCCTGAAGCCTACCTAAAATTCTGCTATTGTATTTTGCTATTGCCCAATTGTAAAGACGAAAAATAGGTTGAGTTTGAGATACACTTTTTAAGTAGAAGATTGTCTTGGAAATCACTTTGCATGGACATATTTTCCTTCTATCTTTCCATAACTCACTCATTCCAACTTTAGTGTCCAGTGTGCTCCCCCTCTTCTCTGGCTATCAAATTTTGCTCTCATTTATATGTTATTATGAATTTTAGCTACTGTGTTACTTCTTTGTATTGTTTCTACCCTTACTAGTTTATAAGATCCTTGACAGCAAGGACTTTTCCTGCTCTTTGCTATTGTCCCAGAACTTTAGACAGTGACTGGCAGATAGTAAGTGCTCAATAAATATTTAAGGCCTGATTTCTCTATTAAACACAAATAGCTTGTGCTTGCTTAAAGAACTTTAGGCATCAACAAACTGGTGTGTGTGCATATTTGTGGGTAGATGAGCTGGTAAAGAATCCGCTGCAGTGCAGGAGACCTGGGTTCATCCCTGAATTAGATACCTTGGAGGAGGGAATAGAACCTACTCCAGTATTGTTGCCAGGAAAATCCCATGGACAGAGGAGGCTGGCTGGCTACAGTCCATGGGGTCACAAAGAGTTGGATATGACTGGGCGACTGAGCACACACACGAGAGACATTTAAAAGTGACGAAAACACTGAAATCCTGCAACCTAGCCAACCACTGACTCTATGCACAAAGCAGTCACCAAGTGGACACCACAGTCCTCCCAGGCCACACAGATGGCCCGTTCACTCTAACAACAGCAAGTGGCAAAGTTTGGAATCTTCCCAGTCTGGTTTAGAAAAAGAAATTATGGGGGCAGCTATTCTCTAAAGTGATGGTTATTTATATGTGTAGCTCCCCAGGTATTAAAGAGAAAATAAACCCTACAGTGTCTGAAGTTAACAGAAATAAAAAGTTTTCTAATGCATCTATACATAAGCTACCAACTAAATTTAATTTAATTACCTAGATAGCAATCAGATTGTGTCTCCAGGTAAGAAAAAAATTAAAGGCAATAGAAAATTGTATATATATTGCTATTTATCTTTTAATCTATTGTCAGACTGAGAAGAGATCAAATACAATCCTTCACTCTACTTGGAAAAACTTTTGGGGTATAGTTATTCATGTAGAGATTGATTGTAACCTTCAAAGCAACTGTGGTAGATTTCAGTGGTTGATAAGGTCCAGTGGTAATAAAATGAAGCAGAAGTGGGGGGGACCCTCAAGACAACTTGGTGGGGGGCAATTATGACCCATTACTGTGTGAATCACACACTGTGATTAAACTCCTAGGAGGCACTCAACATTCACATTTGTTGTGAAAAGGGCCCTGATTAGCATTTGTACTATGCATTTTGGTAATCAGAAATCATTATAGAGAATGCAATATTAAATGAAGGAATATGGCAATCTCCCATGCATTAAATAGGCTAATTTTTTTAAATAAATGACTTTATATCTAAAGGAAATAACATCATTTCTTTTCCTGCAAAGCAATAACACTTGGTCAGATGCTCTCTACTACCATCTATAAGTATTGCCACAGTGAACATTTGATTAGCAAATAGCCACTCTGCATGATATGGAGGCTGCTTTCATTTAAATGTTGATATGTAAGAGCTATTTTTGCTATGTGTCTTTACTCTTGGAGAGAGCTAAATGATGAATTAAACTAGTCAGAGATACAACAGCAAGTTTTAAATTCTTAAAACATTCCAACAAATTAGGTCAAGATTCAAGAAGGCTTCTGACAAAAGCATCAGAAATATTTTTCTGTTCTATAAAATATTAACAGGGATGAAAGCTGTTAATATAATGTTTTTGGCATATTTTGACATGATCTCTTGTTACTTCAAGTGACTTGCATCTACTCATGTATTAAAATCTTAAACAATTGGATCAAGACCATTTTGTGTATGAATTTCAGACTTTTTCACAGTTTTATATCTGTAAGTACACACATTTTGAGAAATCCTTTCTGTATCAAATCTTGCAAGATGATATTGTCCCTACCTACAAGTATTCAATTCCATTTGTTTTAATTATACAGATTCCTTGGTAAAATATTGAGGAAAAGAGGTATTGTTGAGAATTGAATAAGACAGTCAAACTGCACATTTACTCAAAAGAAATTTTAAACATTTTATTGTTGGCAGGTAAAATTGAAATCAATTGTTAAATGACCATTTCCTCATTATTTTATGCCATATGATTAAAGGAACTTCTAACTTTGACAGTTGTGTCACCAAATTAACTTACCTAAAATTTCACTGCTGTATTTTTAAATACCTTCTCTCCAGCAAGCTATTTGGGTTGATTAACCAAAGAGCTAAGACTCTTTGAGAATATCAAAGTAATTATCACTTATTTCAAAGTGCATTAGACAATAGCTAAATAAGGAACTTCATTGACATCTATTATAGAAAGATAAAAAACATGATTATTCAACATTTTTCTTTGCATTCTATTAACCAATATTACTTTAAAATTATTCTGTGGGTAATGCTAATGTTCAGAAAACTAAGATCATGACATCTGGTCCCATCACTTCATGGCCAATAGATGGGAAAACAGCAGAAACAGTGACTGATTTTATTTTGGGGGGCTCCAAAATCACTGCAGATGGTGATTGCAGCCATGAAATTAAAAGACGCTTACTCCTTGGAAGGAAAGTTATGACCAACCAAGACAGCATATTGAAAAGCAGAGACATTACTTTGCCAACAAAGGTCCATCTAGTCAAGGCTATGGTTTTTCCAGTAGTCTTGTATGGATGTGAGAGTTGGACTATAAAGAATGCTGAGCACCAAAGAACTGATGCTTTTGAACTGTGTTCTTAGAGAAGACTCTTGAGAGTCCCTTGGACCGCAAGGAGATCCAACCAATCCATCCTAAAGGAGATCAGTCCTGGGTGTTCATTGGAAGGACTGATGTTGAAGCTGAAACTCCAATATTTTGGCCACCTGATGCAATAGGCTGACTCATTTGAGAAGACCCTGATGCTGGGAAAGATTGAGGGCAGGAGGAGAAGGGGACGAGAGAGGATGAGATGGTTGGATGGCATCAGCGACTCAATGGACATGGGTTTGGGTAGACTCCGGCAGTTGGTGATGGATAGGGAGGTCTGGTGTGCTGCAGTTCATGGGGTTGCAAAGAGTTGGACACAACTGAGCGACTGAACTGAACTCAACTGAATGCTAATGTTCATGAAAACAAATTTAGTAGTAGCAAATTGCCTAAACTGTAATAATTTATAATTTTTTAAAGAGATGTTTACACTGACCCTTAAGCCTGAGAGTACTGCAATTCATTTTCTTGTGTTCTGTGCATACCCTATATCTCTGTCCTACTTTGGGACCAGAAGTGTATTTTTGCAAAGCTGTCTAGAGTTAAGAACTACTGTCATTCATGTAAAACAGAAAGCTTGTGACTTAGTCCTACTTTGAGATATGACAGTTTTAGAAAAGAATGGGAGGAGAGGAAAGGAGAACTAAGAATAGTCCCACTATGTACCATGCATACATTCTTTGTACAGTTTAAAAGTAACTTGAGCTGCTCATACCTATTAAAATCTAAAATGAGCCCAATATAAGAGAGTGTAACATAACATGAAAAACTAATCAAATCACCAAGTACAGTAGAAGTCATCCCCCTTGATTCTCTAATTCAGCTCATTTGAAAATTCCATCTGTCTCATAGTCAATGTGAATCCAATGAGGGACATCATTTGGGTTCATAGAATGACAATACTAAGTTGAAAAGTATGTTGTGAGATGAAAGAGCCACATGTTTACTCAGTGGAAAAAAACACTGACCTTTTTTTCTAACTTGAAAAGGTCTTGACATAATATTATATAATAGAGGTTTCACTGATGATGGAATTTAGGTTGAAATGCTTTGCTGAGGTTAAAAGGAGAAACATATAAGAACATTATACTGTTTCTTTGTGGGAAGAAGGAATTGTACTTTGTGTTCCCAAGGTCAGAATAAACAGGAAAACCTGGAGACAAACTTTAGCAAAACCATTGGATTGAGTTCAACTATAAGAGATCTTCCAATGATTTTTATATTTGAGATCATTTGGGATGCTCATATTACCAGATAATAGAGATCTGAACTGCCTATGAACACAGATTAAAATTAGTATTTGCTAGTTGAATATTGTAGTGTGAGATGTTGTCCTATACACAATACATTTAACAAAAAAATAAGTAAAATCTTACCTTCAAAAAGCTTGCAGTCTAGGAAACCAAATGCAACAGGATGATGCAAAAATATATCATATCACTTGATCAAGCCCATCATTCTGCCCACTCCACAGAAGCCTCATGCTGACCCTAGCCTCTGCTGAGCCACAGGCCTGTTCAGCACTCCTATGCCTTGTCACTGGGGCCTGTCAGAGCCTTTGGGTCCCCTGCTTACCTTGTACCAGCCACGTAGAGGCAAGTGATGGGAATATGGAGCTTACTTCAAGCTTATCGACCTGGCTACTTCCCGCTAATGTCACATCATTGCTCTAATTCATGCTGGAAGTGGGTGGGGCAGGGAGTTCAGGAAAACAGAAGAGTGTGGTGTATGTGTGTGTGTGCGTGTGTGTGTGTGTATTCACACGCTTCTCTAAGCTAGATACTTGTAGTCTCCCCTTTGTGAGCCTGGGAAACATGCCATGTTTCATTCTCCCCATGGAAAACAAATTTCTATTAATACCTAAGACAGACTGCTCCAGCACCTAGGCTCCAGTCTCAGCTCTGTGTTTTACCAGCTGTACAACCTTGAGCAAGTCATTTAACGTCTCTGAGCCCCAATTTCTTCATCTGTAAAATGGATTCAATAATAGTCCCTCCCCCTTCAGAGTTAGTATAAGGATTAAATAAGTTTAAAAAGGTACAGTGCTCAAAGCAGTACCTGACACATGGTGAGAAACAAAAGAATTTGTCAATTTTTCCACCTCCTCTATCTTCTTCTATCCATTTCTCACCAGGACCAGAAAGGGCATGCTTTTTAATTCCTCTACATCATATCTTTCTTCTCCAGAAGGCAGAAACTTTTTTATCCCTCCCAGGTGAAAGAAGATTCATCTTTACATTATGAAGGAATGAATCTCCATCATTTGAGAACTATGTGCTTGGTCCCTTGATGTTTCTGTTGATATAGCCTGACTCTTAAAATCAAGGCTTCTGACAAAGACCAATTTGGGTATTATAGTGGAGTACTAACCATTTCAGTCCTGTTTGCAATCCTGTTCTGACACCACTATTTTCAAAGTAGGTAGAAACCTTGACTGATTAGATTAGTCAATAAAAATGCTACCAAAATACAAATATTATTATATTTCAAATATCATTCCCATTACACGTACAATACGTATTAAGACCCTTTATGGCAATGAGTGTTTCTCAGTCTTAGAAGCACATAAGAATCACCAGTAAAACTTTAAAAAATCATTTCCAGTACCTATCCAATTCTACTAAATTAGAATCCCCAAAGACCATCTGTAACTTAAAAATAAAATTCTGATCTGCAATTAAGATTAAAAGCCACTGTTGTTGAATAACAGGAGAATGCATAAAAATATATATGATTTGTAAAAAGTTGACCTGAATTCTAATTATCATCTCACTTATTAGCTAAGTGATCTTGGTGAAACTTCTGTAAACCTCACTATTTTCATCTACAAAACAGAGGAAAAATAGTAAATAATTTACAAGGTTACTCTGGGTATAGAATGAAGTAATACAAATATTAATACAATGTCTGGCATCTGGCAAACACTCAATAAATATTAACTGTAATTAGTATCCCCAAGTCATGGATGAAAAAATAAATTCTTAGGGAAGTTACAAAACTTCCCCATTATGCACAGCTAACATCCAACATACTCAGTACGTGAATCACAGTATATCTGATTATAAAAATCATGAATGAATGAATATATAGTAACATGGGAATCAGACTCAATGACATCTAATTTCAGAACTCATATGCTTTTTAGTCCCCCACACTGTTTATCAAAAGCAGGTGGGAAAATATCATGGAAGGTAGATAGAAGCAGAATGAAAGAAGAAATAATTGGCTCAAGTGAAGCTTGCAGTCCTGGTGGAAGTGATGGGAGGTGGGAGGCATATGACTGAGGTCCAATATAAACAACTAACCATGTGCACACAGTTTCTGAGTAGAATTTGGCAAAGAGTGACAGGGAACCCAAGGGCTCCATCAATGTCCCCAAAGACATCGAATCATTTAATCTTCACTAGAAAATATTGCTTCAATCTCAAATAACAACAGCCAACTATTTTCTCAAAAGAATTAATTTTCAAACCATCATGTGACATTTACATTTTGCACCTTCCAACTTAAATCTTCCTACTTGTCAGATGTTTTGTTGTTCTTTTATGAAATGGTCAGTCAGGTGTGGCCCCAAGAGGAGATAGAGGAGAGGCTCGGGAAGATGATCTGTTCTGTGCACATGTTCTACAGACAGGAGCCACGCCACACAGGGTCACATGGAAATACACAGGCTGGTCAAGAGGCAGAAGACATGAGAAAG
Organism: Bubalus bubalis; assembly: GCF_019923935.1. Taxonomy (NCBI): domain Eukaryota; kingdom Metazoa; phylum Chordata; class Mammalia; order Artiodactyla; family Bovidae; genus Bubalus; species Bubalus bubalis. The sequence goes on along the minus strand of NC_059162.1, from coordinate 46,993,654 downwards.
GGCAAAGTTTTGACCACAGCCTTTACTGGGTTTCTGTGGGAAAGGCAAGACAGCACAGGGTAAACAGTTTAAGACTGGTTAGCTTGAATCATTCCAGTGTACTTTAAATTCAGGAGGCGACCCCTAGTTGTCCGGATCCTGGCCCTGGGATGCTTAAGGCAGAGGAGTATTGCCCCCTGCAGTGGACAAAATGGATTGCGGAGGGACAGCTCTGGATGGAGCAGTTTGTATACCAAAGGCATGTTCCTCACTGAGTACTTTGCCATCTCTAAGAATTGGCTAGCCCCAGGAGAGGCAGACTCCCCAGCCAGAAAGATTTGGTTTTTTCACAATGTTAAAACATTAACATACAAAAATTATATATTTATAAAAATGTTATGCCTATACAATAGTTAACTTTTTAGTTGCATATTCAGACTTCAAACTATTTTTTCATATATGATCTGAAAGATATCTTAAAACAAAGTCATCTATAAATGAGACTGATTTACCCAACTACCCATACAATAGGTCTGAAATTATGTACTAAATCAGCTAATTTCTGAAATTCCCTGGTGATCCAATGGTTAAGGGCTGCCTGTCAATGCAGGGGACCTGGGTTTGATCCCTGATCTGGGAAGATCCCACATGCTGCAGGGCAACTAACTCCATGTGCCACAACTGTTGAGCCCAAGCTCCAGAGTCTGTGCTACAAAACAAGAGAAGCTACCACAATGAGAAGCCTGGGCACTGCAACTAGAGAAAACCCACTCAAAGCAATGCAGCCAAAAATCAGTAAATAACTTAAAAGTAAAAATAAACCAGCTAATTTCCAAAAACAAAAAGCTGGATAATTCAAGTTTTTTTCCTTTTGACAAAAAAGTTATGAAAACTTTTCTAATTGGGACTCCTTTTATGCGTGCCTTGTTTTATAAACATTGCTATATCCTTTATTCTTGGTATTATTTCTCTATTAATATTATGCTGAGTTGTCAGGACTTGCTTTCAAAGGGCTCGGGGAAATGAGAGCATCATTTCTTCCTGTGGAAAGGGGGTGATCAGGACCCCAAACCTCAGGATTGAGCAGATGATCAAATCTCACTGACTGCTCAAACTCTTCCTTATTGAGACAGGTTCTGTCAAAGCTGCTGCTCTTTTCAGGGTGACAGAATGTGACCTCCACCAAATGCAGGAGAATCCAAGACAAATTGAAATTTCAGGTAATTTCTTTCAAGTTAGAAATGTAACAAAAGACTTGTACTGATAAAGAGACTCTCACTCAGGATCAGAGCCATTAATCTCTAAACCCCAACTAAGCAAAACGTATTATTCTTCTAAAATGCAATATCCTATTAGTGATGGAGCAAATATTCACATTTGTGAAGATTGTAGAGACTGATATCATTTGAACCTCGATTATTAAAAATGTACCCATTTATTGAGTAACTTTTAGATCTAATTCCCTGGAGAGATATGCAAAGGGATAGGAAGATGCTTCCCAAGTGGCACAGTGGTGAAGAATCCACCTGTCAATGTAGGAGACACAGGATACCCGGGTTCCATCCCTGGGTCGAGATGATCCCTTGGAATAGGAAATGGCAACCTGCCCCAGTACTATTGCCTGGAAATTCCATGAACAGGGGAGCCTGCTTGGTGCTTTTCTACTAATTAGTGTTTACTCTTCACAAGGCACATCATCTATCCTAAAAGATAATGCTGTGATGCTGTGAAAGTGCTGCACTCAATATGCCAGCAAATTTGGAAAACTCAGCAGTGGCCACAAGACTGGAAAAGGTCAGTCTTCATTCCAGTCCCAAAGAAAGGCAACACTAAAGATGCTCAAACTACTGCACAATTGCACTCATCTCACACACTAGTAAAGCAATGCTCAAAATTCTCCAAGCCAGGCTTCAACAGTATGTGAATTGTGAATTTCCAGATGTTCAAGCTGGATTTAGAAAAGGCAGAGGAACTACTGATTAAATTGCCAACATCCATTGGATCATCGAAAAAGCAAGCGATTTCCAGAAAAACATCTATTTCTGCTTTATTGACTATGCCAAAGCCTTTGACCATGTGGACCACAACAAACTCTGGAAAATTCTTAAAGAGATGGGAGTACCAGACCACCTGACCTGCCTCTTGAGAAACCTGTATGCAGGTCAGGAAGCAACAGTTAGAACTGGATATGGAACAACAGACTGGTTCCAAATAGGGAAAAGGAGTATGTCAAGGCTGTATATTGTCACCCTGCTTATTTAACTTATATAGAGAGTACATCAAGAGAAATGCTGGGCTGGATGAAGCACAAGCTGGAATCAAGATTGCCAGGAGAAATATCAATAACCTCAAGTATGCAGATGATACCACCCTTATGGCAGAAAGTGAAGAAGAACTAAAGAGCCTCTTGATAAAAGTGAAAGAGGGGAGTGAAAAAGTTGGCTTAAAACTCAACATTCCGAACACTAAGATCATAGCATCTGGTCCCATCACTTCATAGGAAATAGATGGGGAAACAGTAGAAACAGTGACAGACTTTATTTTGGGGGGCTCAAAAATCACTGCAGATGGTGACTTCAGCCAAAAATTAAAAGATGCTTTCTCCTTGGAAGAAAAATTATGACCAATCTAGGCAGCATATTAAAAAGCAGAGGCATTACTTTGCCAACAAAGATCTGTCTAGCCAAAGCTATGGTTTTTTCCAGTAGTCATGTATGGATGTGAGAGTTGGACTATAAAGAAAACTCAGTACCAAAGAATTGATGCTTTGAGCTGTGGTGTTGAAGAAGACTTTTTTTTTTTTTTATAACTTTACATAATTGTATTAGTTTTGCCAAATATCAAAATGAATCCGCCACAGGTATACATGTGTTCCCCATCCTGAACCCTCCTCCCTCCTCCCTCCCCATTCCATCCCTCTGGGTTGTCCCAGTGCACCAGCCCCAAGCATCCAGTATCGTGCATCGAACCTGGACTGGCAACTCGTTTCATACATGATATTTTACATGTTTCAATGCCATTCTCCCAAATCTTCCCACCCTCTCCCTCTCCCACAGAGTCCATAAGACTGTTCTATACATCAGTGTCTCTTTGCTGTCTCGTGCACAGGGTTATTGTTACCATCTTTCTAAATTCCATATATATGCGTTAGTATACTGTATTGGTGTTTTTCTTTCTGGCTTACTTCACTCTGTATAATAGGCTCCAGTTTCATCCACCTCATTAGAACTGATTCAAATGCATTCTTTTTAATGGCTGAGTAATACTCCATTGTGTATATGTACCACTGCTTTCTTATCCATTCATCTGCTGATGGGCATCTAGGTTGCTTCCATGTCCTGGCTATTATAAACAGTGCTGTGATGAACATTGGGGTACACGTGTCTCTTTCCCTTCTGGTTTCCTCAGTGTGTATGCCCAGCAGTGGGATTGCTGGGTCATAAGGCAGTTCTATTTCCAGCTTTTTAAGGAATCTCCACACTGTTCTCCATAGTGGCTGTACTAGTTTGCATTCCCACCAACAGTGCAAGAGGGTTCCCTTTTCTCCACACCCTCTCCAGCATTTATTACTTGTAGACTTTTGGATCGCAGCCATTCTGACTGGTGTGAAATGGTACCTCATAGTGGTTTTGATTTGCATTTCTCTGATAATGAGTGATGTTGAGCATCTTTTCATGTGTTTGTTAGCCATCTGTATGTCTTCTTTGGAGAAATGTCTATTTAGTTCTTTGGCCCATTTTTTGATTGGGTCATTTATTTTTCTGGAGTTGAGCTGTAGGAGTTGCTTGATTATTCTCGAGATTAGTTGTTTGTCAGTTGCTTCATTTGCTATTATCTTCTCCCATTCTGAAGGCTGTCTTTTCACCTTGCTAATAGTTTCCTTTGATGTGCAGAAGCTTTTAAGGTTAATTAGGTCCCATTTGTTTATTTTTGCTTTTATTTCCAATATTCTGGGAGGTGGGTCATAGAGGATCCTGCTGTGATGTATGTCAAGAGAGTGTTTTGCCTATGTTCTCCTCTAGGAGTTTTATAGTTTCTGGTCTTACGTTTAGATCTTTAATCCATTTTGAGTTTATTTTTGTGTATGGTGTTAGAAAGTGTTCTAGTTTCATTCTTTTACAAGTGGTTGACCAGTTTTCCCAGCACCACTTGTTAAAGAGATTGTCTTTAATCCATTGTATATTCTTGCCTCCTTTGTCAAAGATAAGGTGTCCATATGTGCGTGGATTTATCTCTGGGCTATTTTGTTCCATTGATCTATATTTCTGTCTTTGTGCCAGTACCATACTGTCTTGATAACTGTGGCTTTGTAGTAGAGCCTGAAGTCAGGTAGGTTGATTCCTCCAGTTCCATTCTTCTTTCTCAAGATCGCTTTGGCTATTCGAGGTTTTTTGTATTTCCATACAAATTGTGAAATTATTTGTTCTAGCTCTGTGAAGAATACTGTTGGTAGCTTGATAGGGATTGCATTGAATCTATAAATTGCTTTGGGTAGTATACTCATTTTCACTATATTGATTCTTCCAATCCATGAACATGGTATATTTCTCCATCTGTTAGTGTCCTTTTTGATTTATTTCACCAGTGTTTTATAGTTTTCTATATATAGGTCTTTAGTTTCTTTAGGTAGATATATTCCTAAGTATTTTATTCTTTCCGTTGCAATGGTGAATGGAATTGTTTCCTTAATTTCTCTTTCTGTTTTCTCATTATTAGTGTATAGGAATGCAAGGGATTTCTGGGTGTTGATTTTATATCCTGCAACTTTACTATAGTCATTGATTAGTTCTAGTAATTTTCTGGTGGAGTCTTTAGGGTTTTCTATGTAGAGGATCATGTCATCTGCAAACAGTGAGAGCTTTACTTCTTCTTTTCCAATTTGGATTCCTTTTATTTCTTTTTCTGCTCTGATTGCTGTGGCCAAAACTTCCAAAACTATGTTGAATAGTAATGGTGAAAGTGGGCACCCTTGTCTTGTTCCAGACTTTAAAGGAAATGCTTTCAATTTTTCACCATTGAGGATAATGTTTGCTGTGGGTTTGTCATATATAGCTTTTATTATGTTGAGGTATGTTCCTTCTATTCCTGCTTTCTGGAGAGTTTTGATCATAAATGGATGTTGAATTTTGTCAAAGGCTTTCTCTGCATCTATTGAGATAATCATATGGTTTTATTTTTCAATTTGTTAATGTGGTGTATTACATTGATTGATTTGAGGATATTGAAGAATCCTTGCATCCCTGGGATAAAGCCCACTTGGTCATGGTGTATGATCTTTTTAATGTGTTGTTGGATTCTGATTGCTAGAATTTTGTTAAGGATTTTTGCATCTATGTTCATCAGTGATATTGGCTTGTAGTTTTCTTTTTTTGTGGGATCTTTGTCAGGTTTTGGTATTAGGGTGATGGTGGCCTCATAGAATGAGTTTGGAAGTTTACCATCCTCTGCAATTTTCTGGAAGAGTTTGAGCAGGATAGGTGTTAGCTCTTCTCTAAATTTTTGGCAGAATTCAGCTGTGAAACCGTCTGGACCTGGGCTTTTGTTTGCTGGAAGATTTTTGATTACAGTTTCAATTTCCGTGCTTGTGAAGGGTCTGTTAAGATTTTCTATTTCTTCCTGATAGAGTTTTGGAAAGTTGTACTTTTCTAAGAATTTGTCCATTTCTTCCACGTTGTCCATTTTATTGGCATATAATTGTTGATAGTAGTCTCTTATGATCCTTTGTATTTCTGTGTTGTCTGTTGTGATCTCTCCATTTTCATTTCTAATTTTATTGATTTGATTTTTCTCCCTTTGTTTCTTGATGAGTCTGGCTAATGGTTTGTCAATTTTATTTATCCTTTCAAAAAACCAGCTTTTGGTTTTGTTGATTTTTGCTATGATCTCTTTTGTTTCTTTTGCATTTATTTCTGCTCTAAGTTTTAAGATTTCTTTCCTTCTACTAACCCTGGGGTTCTTCATTTCTTCCTTTTCTAGTTGCTTTAGGTGTAGAGTTAGGTTATTTATCTGACTTTTTTCTTGTTTCTTGAGGTGTGCCTGTATTGCTATGAACTTTCTCCTTAGGACTGCTTTTACCATGTCCCACAGGTTTTGGGTTGTTGTGTTTTCATTTTCATTCGTTTCTATGCAAATTTTGATTTCTTTTTTGATTTCTTCTGTGATTTGTTGGTTATTCAGCAGCGTGTTGTTCAGCCTCCATATGTTGGAATTTTTAATAGTTTTTCTCTTGTAATTGAGATCTAATCTTACTGCATTGTGGTCAGAAAAGATGCTTGGAATGATTTCTATTTTTTTGAATTTACCAAGGCTAGCTTTATGGCCCAGGATGTGATCTATCCTGGAGAAGGTTCCATGTGCACTTGAGAAAAAGGTGAAATTCATTGTTTTCGGATGAAATGTCCTATAGATATCAATTAGGTCTAACTGTTCTATTGTATCATTTAAAGTTTGTGTTTCCTTGTTAATTTTCTGTTTAGTTGATCTATCCATAGGTGTGAGTGGGGTATTAAAGTCTCCCACTATTATTGTGTTATTGTTAATTTCTCCTTTCATACTTGTTAGCATTTGTCTTACATACTGCGGTGCTCCCGTGTTGGGTGCATATATATTTATAATTGTTATATCTTCTTCTTGGATTGATCCTTTGATCATTATGGAGTGACCATCTTTGTCTCTTTTCACAGCCTTTGTTTTAAAGTCTATTTTATCTGATATGAGTATTGCTACTCCTGCTTTCTTTTGGTCCCTATTTGCATGGAAAATCTTTTTCCAGCCCTTCACTTTCAGTCTGTATGTGTCCCCTGTTTTGAGGTGGGTCTCTTGTAGACAACATATGCAGGGGTCTTGTTTTTGTATCCATTCAGCCAGTCTTTGTCTTTTGGTTGGGGCATTCAACCCATTTACGTTTAAGGTAATTACTGATAAGTATGATCCTGTTGCCATTTACTTTATTGGTTTGGGTTCGAATTTATACACCATTTTTGTGTTTCCTGTCTAGAGAATATCCTTTAGTATTTGTTGGAGAGCTGGTTTGGTGGTACAGAATTCTCTCAGCTTTTGCTTGTCTGAAAAGCTTTTGATTTCTCCTTCATACTTGAATGAGATCCTTGCTGGGTACAATAATCTGGGCTGTAGGTTATTTTCTTTCATCATTTTAAGTATGTCTTGCCATTCCCTCCTGGCTTGAAGAATTTCTATTGAAAGATCACCTGTTATCCTTATGGGTATTCCTTTGTGTGTTATTTGTTGTTTTTCCCTTGCTGCTTTTAATATTTGTTCTTTGTGTTTGATCTTTGTTAATTTGATTAATATGTGTCTTGGGGTATTTCGCCTTGGGTTTATCCTGTTTGGGACTCTCTGGGTTTCTTGGACTTGGGTGATTATTTCCTTCCCCATTTTAGGGAAGTTTTCAACTATTATCTCCTCAAGTATTTTCTCATGGTCTTTCTTTTTGTCTTCTTCTTCTGGGACCCCTATGATTCGAATGTTGTAGCGTTTAATATTGTCCTGGAGGTCTCTGAGATTGTCCTCATTTCTTTTAATTCGTTTTTCTTTTATCCTCTCTGATTCATTTATTTCTACCATTCTATCTTCTAATTCACTAATCCTGTCTTCTGCCTCTGTTATTCTACTATTTGTTGCCTCCAGAGTGTTTTTAATTTCACTTATTGCATTATTCATTATATATTGACTCTTTTTTATTTCTTCTAAGTCCTTGTTAAACCTTTCGTGCATCTTCTCAATCCTTGCCTCCAGGCTATTTATCTGTGATTCCATTTTAATTTCAAGATTTTGGATCAATTTCACTATCATTATTCAGAATTCTTTATCAGGTAGATTCCCTATCTCTTCCTCTTTTGTTTGGTTTGGTGGGCATTTATCCTGTTCCTTTATCTGCTGGCTATTCCTCTGTCTCTTCATCTTGTTTAAATTGCTGAGTTTGGGGTGTCCTTTCTGTATTCTGGCAGTTTGTGGAGTTCTCTTTATTGTGGCATTTCCTCACTGTGTGTGGGTTTGTACAGGTGGCTTGTCAAGGTTTCCTGGTTAGGGAAGTTTGTGTCGATGTTCTGGAGAATGGAGCTGTATTTCTTCTCTCTGGAGTGTAATGAAATGTCCAGTAATGAGTTATGAGATGTCTATGGTTTTGGGGTGACTTTGGGCAGCCTGTATCTTGAAGCTCAGGGCTGTGTTCCTTCGTTGCTGGAGAATTTGCTTGGTATGTCTTGCCCTGGAACTTGTTGGCCCTTGTGTGGTGCTTGGTTTCAGTGTCGGTATGGAGGCATTTGATGAGCTCCTGTCAATTAATGTTCCTTGGAGTCAGGAGTTCCCTGGAGTCAGGGTTTGGACTTAAGCCTCCTACTTCCAGTTATCAGTCTTATTTTTACAGTAGTTTCAAAACTTCTCCTTCTATACAGCACCATTGATAAAACATCTACGTTAAAGATGAAAAGTTTCTCTACTGTGAGGGTCACTCAGAGAGGTTCACAGCGTTACATGGAGAAGAGAAGTGGGAGGAGGGAGTTAGAGGTGACCCAAATGAGATGAGGTGGAATCAATAGTGGATAGAGTGGGCTAGCCAGTAGTCACTTCCTTATGTGCACACCACAACTGGACCGCTCAGAGATGTTCACGGAGTTATACAGAGAAGAGAAGAAGGAGGCAGGAGACAGAGGTGGCCAGAAGGATAAAAGGGGGAAATGAAAAGGAGGGACACAGATCCAGCCAGTAATCAGTTCCCTAAGTGTTCTCCACTGTCCGGAACACACAGAAATTCACAGAGTTGGGTAGAGTAGAGAGGGGTTAGGGAGGAGATACAGGCGACCTGGTGGAGAAAACGGAGAGTCCAAAGGGAGAGAGAGCAGTCAAGCCAGTAATCTTGTTCCCTAGTGAAAAATGGGTCCTGAAGATTGGGTTCTTAAAGGTACAAAATTGGTAACAAATACATAAAAGCAAAAATTAAAAATCTAGAGCAGAGTTTGGAATTTCAAAAATGCGATGTTAATGAAAAGAAGAAGGAAAAGAAAGAGAGAAAAAACGAACAAAGAAAAACAAACAAGGTTGCGAAAATTATAAAGAAACTACAGGTATAAAATTGATATCTAATACCAAAAAGCAAAAATTAAAAATCTAGAGTAGAGTTTGGAATTTCAAAAATACAATGTTAAAAAAAAAAAAAGAAGAAAAATAAAGAGAGAAAACAAACAAACCAACAAAAACAATGTCGCAAAAATTATAAAGAAAATACAGGTACAAAATTGATATCAAATACCAAAAAGCATAAATTAAAAATCTTGAGTAGAGTTTGGAATTGCAGATATACGATGTTATACAAAAGAAGAAGAGAAAGAAACAGAGGAAAAAAAAAGTGACAGAAATTATGAAAAATACTATAGGTACAAAATTGATAACATATACCAAAAGGCTAAAATTAAAAATCTAGAGTAGAGTTTGGAATTTCAAAAATACAATGTTAAAGAAAAGAAGAAAAAGAAAAAAAAAAAAAAAAAACACGGTCAAAAAATTATAAAATATATATATGAAGTTTGCTGAAGAAGAAAAAAAAAATAGGGTCTTTTTTTTTTTTGCAAAGTAATAGTTATAAAAGTGAAAATTAAAGGACAATAGAGGACTTAAAATTTTTTTTTTTTAAATTTAAAAAAAAAAGAAAGATCGATCGTAAAAATAGTAAAAATATATCTAGGTCTTTCTCTGGTTTTGTTGTGAGTATTGTGGGTTCAGTTCATTTTTGGCTAGTTCCTTGGTCTGACTTATATTTCTCAAGATCTATAGGCCCCTTCCTATGTAGTCCGTAGTAACCACAGGGTTTTAATCTATGGCCTGTAGTTTCCAAGGCGTTTCCCTCTGTTATAGCTTCTTCTGTTTGCTGGTCTCTTCAGTGTCTGGTTCCCGCCCTGACACAAAGGGGACAGTGGAGGACACTATTTTTTTTTTATTTTATTTAGGCTCACTTGTTCAGTCGCGCTGTGGGGAGGGAGGGAGGGATGCTGCAAACAGATAACACTGGCGTGCGCTCGCAGTGCCTCAGCCACACTGGGTCTGCCCCCGCTCACGGCGCGTGTAGCCTCCCTGCCCACACTGCTCGGGCTCTAGGTTGTTCCGCCGGGAACAATCAGAGGCCGGCCCTGGGCTGAGCTCCCAGGTCCAAGCCGCTCAGGTTCAGGCACTCGGGTAGTCCTCAGAGGCGCAGACTCGGTTGGGCCTGCGTTTTGTGTTCTTCCCAGATCCAAGCAGCTCAGGTGATGTGTTTGGCGGGCGCCAATGCTGCGACTTATCGCCTCCCCGCCACTCGGTTATCTGGGTGTAAAACCGGCGCACCTTCTCAGGCAGATGTTGACCGTGCAGAACCCCAAGAAGTTTTAGTTAGCAAAGAAGCCTGCTTACAGTTTTATAGATAGTGTCTCTCTTGGGCTGCGATTGCCCCCTTCCGGCTCTGGCTGCCTGTCACCGGAGGGGGAAGGTCTGCAGCCGGCTATCTCTGTTCAGTCCTTTGTTCTGTGCGCGGGCCTGGCGGTGTCTTAGGTTAGGGCTGGCTTTTTGCATGGTAGATATCCCACAGTCTGGTTTGCTAGCCCAAATTATTTCGCTCCGATAGCGCTCAGGACATTCAGGCCGATTCTTACTCTAAGGGACACAGCCCGCGCAGCGCTTCCCTGCCCAGCCCCCGCTTGCTAATGCCGTGTGCAGGCGTCTGCGCTGCTTCTCTGCTGGGGGAGTTACCATAGGGCTCACAATCTGCGATTTTTAATTGTTTATTTATTTTTTTTCTCCCTGTTATGTTGCCCTCTGTGCTTCCAAAGCTCGGCACAGATTCGGCAGTGAGAAGGTTTCCTGGTGTTTGGAAACTTTTCTCTTTTTAAGACTCCCTTCCCGGGACGGAACTCCGTCCCTCCCTCTTTTGTCTCTTTTTTTGTCTTTTATATTTTTTCCTACCTCCTTTCGAAGAGTTGGGTTGCTTTTCTGGGTGCCTGATGTCCTCGGCCGGCATTCAGAAGTTGTTTTGTGGAATTTACTCGACGTTTAAATGCTCTTTTGATGAATTTGTGGGGGAGAAAGTGTTCTCCCCGTCCTACTCCTCCGCCATCTTGGCTCCTCCCCCCTGAAGAAGACTCTTGAGAGTCCCTTGGACTGCAAGGAGATCCAACCAGTCCATCCTAAAGGAAATAAATCCAAAATATTCTTTGGAAGGACTGATGCTGAAGCTGAAACTCCAATACTTTGGCCACCTGATGTGAAGAGCTGACTCATTTGAAAAGACCCTGATGCTGGGAAAGATCGAAGACGGGAGGAGAAGGGAACAGCAGAGGATGAGATGGTTGGATGGCATCACCGGCTCAATGGACGTGAGTTTGAGTAAACTCCGGGAGTTGGTGATGGACAGGGAAGCCTGGCGTACTGCAGTCCATGGGGTCTCAAAGAGTTGGGCATGACTGAGTGATTGAACTGAACTGAACTGAACTTCCCAAAGCTCTCATGTTCTGTCTTAGTGTTTGTCTTCCTTTCTACTCTTCCCCAGATAGAATGTGAGCTCTTTCTGTCACGTTCACCCTGTGGCTAATGCTTGCTCCACTGCAACCCCATAGACAGCTTACAGCACACATTCTGCCATAGAGCTCGTAATAACTGTTGAATAACTGAATGTAGAGATCACTGAATGAATTGGAGGCACACAAAACTACACAAGTACAGATTATTCGACTCAGTGGGGTGGCTCTCAATCTTACATGTCTGTTTATATCTCCGTGACATTTTCCTTCTGCCTCAATGTTCCCAATTTCTAAGCACTACAAATTGTCCCTGGCTGGATTGCCTTAGCTGAACAAAGGAAGAAAGACATGCTAACTGCCCTCTGAAATTGTATTCAAGACCAGAGTTGAAGCAATACCAGTTTTACAGAACCATAAACCTGGTATTATACTAGATGGGACAAGTTTTGATACTTCAGTTTTTTTAAATGATTCACATTGGCTAGAATAGTCCCCAAACAGAGGACTCCACCAAGGTACTTGTGCTGATGGCTTAGATTTCAAGCTTAGAGAATTAAACTGTTCACATTTCAACCTTGGTTGGGTTAACATCCTGTCTACCTAAATGTTTTGGCTCTTCATTGAACAGCTTGCATAGCCCGTATGGTTGCCATGGAACTGGTGTTAGACTGAATGCCATTTAAATCTTCTAAATCCCTCTGTTAAAGGATTTCATCCCAGTCTCGGTTTCCTCCAACAAAATAAAATTTGAACGATGGCAATCAGTAGGTAACTCAGAAAAAGCTATTGATTTTTCAATTTCTCAATTTGTAAAACAGAAATGTGATTTATTTTACATAACATTTTGCTAAGAATCTTGCCAGTAATCAGGTTTTGATGGCTATAAAATACACTAAATTCCTTAGAAGTAAAGCTATCTAGCATTTCTCTCTAATTTGATTTTTTTAAGTTTAATTAATTTAAGATATCTATAATGGAACATGCCAATAATTCCTGCTAGTTCTGCTAAGCGAGTACATTTTTTTAGCCTCTTCAATTTAAAAAGAAAATAAATTAGAAGACAAAATCTTGATGCTTTTCCCCCCTCTGGATTAGAAAGGACAGTTTTCTGTTGTTATTGCAGTTCTTTCTTTGGCCTTAATCATTGATTCATCTTTAATTTATCAGATGGCATTTTCCCAAGGGATCTAAGCCACTGCTTTTATGGGTGTGAGAGATTTGTAATTTTTCCTCTCTATTTTCAAAACTATGCAATTATTCACCCAGAAACTAATAAACAATGTTGTATTGGTGCACATCTCAGCTTTACTGGTTGGAAAAGTCTGCCCTAAAAACAGTATAAACACATGGTTTGTGGGAGGACATGTTTGGCCTCCACTATGTTAATAGTAGCATGCCAAGACGTTTCCCTCGAGATCGAGTAAGGAATCTATCATCCATGCATGCATCTGAACCTTTTTAAATACATTCTTATTTCAACCTATTACTGAATCTTAAAGTAATATATTTCCATAATTTCAATATCCATTATGTAAAGTTCTAGTACCACTTACTTGTTTTACATTTTTCTTCTTTTAAATCCCAAAAGATGCCTCCCGTCTAGTTCTACAGGAGTCAGTGAACAATCCATGTAAGTTACCCTTTTTAGATCTTTCGTATTATAAATTTTGATGAAAGCCCTCTCTTACCTTTGAACTAAAATGTTCTACTTATTTAATATATCTCATATTCACTGTCACTGATGAATGACCTGCTATCTACCAACACATTAGCCCTTTTCAGTAATTATTCCTTTTATTTCTGTGCCACATATGACATTGCTAATCATATTCTGTTTCTTTAAATTCTTTCCTACCTTGACTCCTCTGACACATGCCATTACCTAAATGTTTGTACTGTTCTTCATTCCTCGTGCTGTAAATATTCTTTTTCTCTTCTTGGCTTCAGCTCTTGCTCTGTGGAATCTAAATTTAGACTCTCACCACCAATCTTCTCAGCCACTTTTATTCCTCTAATATGTTTCTAACTCTAAGTTCAGGGCACAATCTAGAATGCCTTTTTTGCCGATAACTCAAAAAATCCAGAATCAGAAATGAAATACTTCAGATTTTAAATAATGTAAGTACATTATTTTATTATGTCCTCTCGTGTCTCTATTGACACATGAAACACTTTATATTCCAAATGGCTTCAATAATCCAAAGTTTATAGGCAAGTTTATCTTTCCATATTTGGTTGAGTGCTTACTGCAGAATATTACCTTCTTTTTCTGGGTCATTTACAAATGTGTTAAAATAAATTTCAGCCCCAGTCTTTAGGAAACTTCACAGCTTGTGTGTTTCCAAGTTACAATTGCTTTCTAAAAAGCAGAAATGTAAAACTCAGCTAGCTTCATTTGTTATTTAATTGACTTCCTTGATCGTGTAACTACTAAAATACAGACCTCTCCTAAGATGGTCCATGCTCTCTCTGGTGGTGGTGGTTTAGTCGCTAAGTCTGGTCTGACTCTTGCAATCCCATGGACTGTATGTAGCCCGCCACGCTCCTCTGTCCATTGTATTTTTCAGGCAAGAATACTGGAGTGGTGTGCCATTTCCTTCTCCAGGGAATCTTCCCAACCCAGGGATCAAACCTGGGTGTCCTGCACTACAAGCAGATTCTTTACCAATGGAGCTACCTGGGCCCAATTTCCTGCAGTGTTCCTATTCTACTTTATCATTACACTATAGATACTTTATACGGAAAGTTTTTTTTTTAATACAACCTCTTGTTTATTTCTCGTATGTATTCTTAAAGTCTATTATCAAAGAAAATACAGCAACAACATGCAAAAGCAATATAAAACTTCTAAGGAATTTTAATGGCTACTATAATATCATTATGCATAACAATGAATTAAATTTGATTTATTTATATTAAACTTTAATTATATTAAAATGGAAATGTGAAATGCACATTGCTATATTAACTAATCAAGCCAGCCTTAGTGAGACAGAATGAGAGGCCACAGGGTTTGGGCAGAGGTTTGAACATCATGAATTTCAAAGAATATCAAAGAATATGAAACCTTGCTCCAAAATTATCAAAATAAATTTCAGTCCATTCTATAAAATAAAGACTGTTTCAAAATGCATTTGATTTGATTGTCATCATCATATCTAGAGAAATAGTTTCATATTTGTGTCTTCTTTGTCCCCTATTCCAAATCATAACTACAACTTAAGTTGCACAAGAGTTTACCAAGAAATAAATGATTTTTATTTAGTTTTTTCTTTGTGACCATTAAGTAATAATTATGCATTTTACATAAAAACTCTAGTAGTTGTGTGTGTACATATGTGGTGTGTATTAACAACCTGATTCTAAATTTTAACTTGAAATACACTCAATAGCAATAATAATCAAGGAAAAAGAATAAAGTTAATTGACCTACATTACTAGAGATGAAGATTTATTATAAGGTTATGTAATTGCCACATTATTTATATGTATAAAGGTTCCACTACAATTAACTAAGGAAAGGCTAATCATTTCAATATGATGCTGGGTTAATTTGTATTTATATGGGTAAAAATGAACTTTGACCTCTATCTAATACTGTACATAAAAGTCAATTTCAGATGGGTCATATACTTAAATGTGAAGAATAAGATTTAAAACTGCATAGAAGAATACCTAAAAGAATATCCTTGTGGCTTCAAAGCAGACAATGACTTTTGAGAAATCACAAATGTAAAAAAAAAAAAAAAACACACAAAATATAGAAAGCATTAACCATAAAAAAGAGAATGTGTTTATGGTTGTATTATTAAGAAATTAGAAAGGCAAGACACAGAGTGAGAAAAGTTATTTTTAATACATACATCTGACAAAGATCTCATATCCAAAATAAAGAATTTCTACACAGTTTTGCTGTTCACTTTCTACATGACTTTTCACTAAGTCATGTCTGACTCTTTTGTGACCCTATGAACTGTAGCCCTCCAGGCTCCTCTGTCCATGAGATTTCCTAAGCAAGAATACTGGAGTGGGTTGGCATTTTCCATCTTCAGAGATTAAAAAAAAAGGTGCAAAAGGTTTTTTAAAAATCCAATTTTAAAACATGGGCAACACATTTGAACAGGTATTTTACCAAACAGCATATACAAATGGCCAATAAGTGTATGAATATGTCACTAGTCATGAAAGAAATGCAAATTAGAGACATAAAAGATACCATTTCACCTACCAAAATAGCTAAAATTTAAAAGACTGGCAATTCTAAGTATTGATGTGAATCTAGAGCAGTCAGAACTCTGAGACTGTCGATGGGACTGTCAATTAATACCACCACTTTGTAAACTCTCTAGCAATATTTGCTAGAGTTAAGCATACCTACCGGTGACCCAGCAACTCAATTCCCAGTCATATACCCAGTATAAAATGAGTGTATACGTTCACCAAAAGGTATATCAAAAGTATTCATATCAGGTTTATTCTTAATGGCCAAACTAGAAAAAAAATCCAATGTCCCTCAACAATTGACTGGACAAATAAATTGTAGTATATTCATATAATGAAACACTATGTATTCATAAAAAGCTCAACATTCAGAAAACTAAGATCATGGCATCCGGTCCCATCACTTCATGGGAAATAGATGGGGAAACAGTGGAAACAGTGTCAGATTTTATTTTGGGGGGCTCCAAAATCACTGCAGATGGTGATTGCAGCCATGAAATTAAAGGACGCTTACTCATTGGAAGGAAAGTTATGACCAACCTAGATAGTATATTCAAAAGCAGAGATATTACTTTGCCAACAAAGGTCCGTCTAGTCAAGGCTATGGTTTTTCCAGTAGTCATGTATGGATGTGAGAGTTGGACTATGAAGAAGGCTGAGCGCCAAAGAATTGATGCTTTTGAACTGTGGTGTTGGAGAAGACTCTTGAGAGTCCCTTGGACTGCAAGGAGATCCAACCAGTCCATCCTAAAGGAGATCAGTCCTGGGTGTTCATTGGAAGGACTGATGCTGAAGCTGAAACTCCAATACTTTTGTCACCTCATGTGAAGAGTTGACTCATTGGAAAAGACCCTGATTCTGGGAGGGATAGGGGACAGGAGGAAAAGGGGACGTCAGAGGATGAGATGACTTGATGGCATCGACTCGAAAGACGTGAGCTTGCGTGACCTCCAGGAGTTGGTGATGGACAGGGAGGCCTGGTGTGCTGCAGTTTATGGGATCACAAAGAGTTGGACACGACTGAGCCACTGAACTGAACTGAATGCGCAAAAACATGGATTAATTTTGTAGACATAATGTTGTACTAAAGCCAAACAGAAAGAATCCCAAACAAAAAGAAGTTCAAGAGCAGAACTATTCTACTCTACAGAGATTGGACTTGAATCCTGATAACTCTTTGGTAGGAGGATAATGACTGGAAGAGAATACAAAGGAATCTTCTGGGGTGATGGAAAAGGTCTTCCCTTTGATCTGGGTGATAGTTACCTGAGTGTACATATATTTTAAAAATTCGTTGAACTATACACTTAAGATTTGAGAACTTTACTGCATTTGCATTAAACTCAAAAGTAAAGGAGGAAGGTTAAGAGAGGGAACAGAGGAAGAGGGAGGAGAAATAAAGGAGGAAGAGAAGCAGGAGCAGAAATAATAATGTGAACATGAATTCAACCTGCTACAAGATAACTATATTTTTGAGACTATAGATATTTGTTTCATAGAATCATCTTTAATGGCTTTATTAGTTTGGTTTTAATAACAAAAAAGAAAATTTAGCATAGGAAACCAATCCTTTTACTTCTTTGATTAGAAAACAAGGTAAAGTTACAGACTATACCCTAATTTTTTGTAATGATTTAATTTACCATTATCTGTTTTTATATTGAAAGTTATTTTATAGTTTTTCTTATTGTTTAATTCTCACCTCATGTATCTAGCTGTTTAATTCTTTTTATAGTTACCAATTTAAAAAAAAACCCTCATAGCTCAAAGGTATATTACACAGAGATAAAGCACATTATTAGAGAAAACAACAAGCAAATTTTAAATGACTAGTGTTTTTATTTATTAAATTATACTGTTTTCTAGAAGTGAACATTTCTCAGCATTTTTATTCAGGCTTATTTGTAATATCAAAGTAATAATAAATAAATTACAGATAAACTAATGCCTTTATGTGATATTAGTTATAAAATTAAAACAGTATACTGTTAATGATTATGCATTGGATAATTTATAATCCGAATGGCATTGCTTAATATGATAACCTAATTTGACACATAATTTTAATGTTTTTTCTTTTTAATTTTTTTTTTATTGAAGGATAATTGCTTTACAGAATTTTGCTGTTTTCTGTCAAACCTCGACATGAATCAGCCATAGGAATACATATAATTCCCTCCCTTTTGAAACTCCCTCTCACCTCCCTCCCCATTCCACCCCTCTAGGTTGATACAGAGCCCCTGT
Source organism: Bubalus bubalis (assembly GCF_019923935.1). Classification (NCBI taxonomy): domain Eukaryota; kingdom Metazoa; phylum Chordata; class Mammalia; order Artiodactyla; family Bovidae; genus Bubalus; species Bubalus bubalis. The sequence goes on along the minus strand of NC_059162.1, from coordinate 46,975,706 downwards.
TTGAGTTTCCTGAGCCATACAGCTAATTCTTGTTGGCTATCTATTTTACATATTCAAAAGCAGAGACATTACTTTGCCAACAAAGGTCCGTCTAGTCAAGGCTATGGTTTTTCCAGTGGTCATGTATGAATGTGAGAGTTGGACTGTGAAGAAAGCTGAGTACAGAAGAATTGATGATTTTGAACTGTGGTGTTGGAGAAGACTCTTGAGAGTCCTTTGGACTGCAAGGAGATCCAACCAGTCCATTATAAAAGAGATCAGTCCTGGGTGTTCTTTGGAAGGAATGATGCTAAAGCTGAAACTCCAGTACTTTGGCCACCTCACGTGAAGAGTTGACTCCTTGGAAAAGACTCTGATGCTGGGAGGGATTGAGGGCAGGAGAAGGGGACGACAGAGGATGAGATGGCTGGATGGCATCACTGACTTGATGGACGTGAGTTAGAGTGAACTCTGGGAGTTGGTGATGGACAGGGAGGCCTGGTGTGCTACAATTCATGGGGTCGCAAAGAGTCGGACACAACTGAGCAACTGAACTGAACTGAACTGAATGTAAGTTTCCATGTTACTCTTTCCATACATCTCACCCTCTCCTCCCCTCTCCCCATGTCCATAAATCTATTCTCTACATCTGTTTCTCCATTGTTGTCCTGTAAATAAATTCTTCAGTACCGTTTTTCTAGATTCCATATATGTGCATTAGAATATGATATTTATCTTTCTCTTTCTGGCTCACTTCACTCTGTATAATAGGTTCTAGGTTCATCCACCTCATCAGAACTGACTCAAATGCATTCCTTTTTAATGCATTATTTAGACTCATTTGCTGGCAGTTACATTAAATCTTTGCACTTGGATATTTGAAAATAAATAGTAAAGATTTGTTTACAAGGAATGAGTATCATATACTAGTTTTAAATAAGTAGTGTGAACCTAAAGTGGTGAGAATAGTCAATTATTAATCATACTGGTCCCTATCTTTAAAAAATTGTTTCTCAATTTCTTACGTAGAACATGGCCACTGAGCACAATAGGATATACACTGACTGCCTTTGTTTTAGAGTATCTCTTTTGAGCACATTTTTATGGAGAACAGCCTTAAAAGAGAGTCTCCCTACATGGCAGCTGCTGCTGCTGCTAAGTTGCTTCAGTCATTTCTGACTCTGTGCAACCACATAGATAGCAGCCCACTCTGTGCAACCCCATAGACGGATTCTCCAATGCATGCATGCCTGCTAAGTCGCTCAGTCGTGTCTGACTTTGTGAGACCTTATGGACAGCAGCCCACCAGGTTTCCCTGTCCACAGGATTCTCCAGGCAAGAATACTGGAGTGGGTTGCCATTTCCTTCTTCCCCTACAGGGCAAAGGGCAGGCTTATTTACTGTCCAGTATAAAGTGAAAGTGAAGTCGCTCAGTCGTGTCCGACCCTCAGCGACCCCATGGACTGCCGCCTTCCAGGCTCCTCCATCCATGGGATTTTCCAGGCAAGAGTACTGGAGTGGGGTGCCATTGCCTTCTCCGGTCCAGGATAAAGACAGTATAAATAAAGATAATGCCTCCCTCAAGGTGATAATGTCTCCCTCCAAAGTTCCTTGGACAGCAAGGAGACCAAACTAGTCAATCCTAAAGGAAATTAACCCTGAATATTCATTGGAATGACATGTTGAAGCTGAAGCTCCAATACTTTGGTCATCTGATGCGAAGTGCTGACTCACAGGAAAAGACTCTAATGCTGAGGAAAATTTAGGGCAAAAGAAGAGGGCAGTTAGAGGATGAACTGGTTGGATCATCAATTCAATGGACATGAGTCTGAGCAAACTCAAGAAGATAGTGAAGTGCAGTCCATGGGGTCACAAAGAGTCAGACACTACTGAGCAACTGAACAATAACAACTGGTGTGAAATTCTGTCACGTTTGCTTTTATCTTATTATAAAAGATTCAGGTCCCTTGAATTCAGAGCTGTTCATCTGGGGGCCATAAGCCCATTGATTACACAGCATCTACCTGGGTCTTTACAGCACATGGCAAACCAAGGCAAACATAAATCTCATGTTAATTTCCATACTGTGAATAACAAAGTCCCTTATCTCTGACCCAGGCATCTTGAAGGCTTCCTTGGTAGCTCAGATGGTAAAGCATTTGCCTGCAATACAAGAGATCTGGGTTCTATCCCTGAGTCAGGAAAATCCCCTGGAGAAGGAAATGGGTACCCATTCTAGTATTCTTTCCTGGAGAATTCCATGAACAGAGGAGCCTGGTGGGCTACAGTCCATCGGGTCCCAAAGAGTCAGACATGACTGAGTGACTAACACACACACAGGAGTCTTGAGTCTGTTTTATTTCTCTGTCTAGAAACTGAGGTAGACTGTAGGGTTCTTGACTATCAACAGTTTGTTACTTAAGCAGGTATTACACAAACAAGGGTAAGCTATTGCTTCATTAAATTTTTCACTATTCCATGGACCTCACCAATCTTTTAACTACTAGAAGCTTCTGTATATGTATTTCTTTCCCCTAGAACACCCTGCTCCATGCAGTTGGCCAGAAATATATTTTGAGAGATTGTCATGGGCCACTTGGTGTGCTAAATGTTGACAAGACCATTCTTACTCTCATGGAGAATTTAATCTGGAACATCCTCTGGTTTAGTAAACTCTGCTTTGCCCTTTAAGACTGAAGTCAAGGGGCTTCCCTGGTGGTCCAGTGGTTGGGAGTCCGCCTTCCAATGCAAAGGACAATAGTTCAATCCCTGGTCTGGGAAGATCCCATATGCCCCAGCGCAGCTAGGCCCATGCACCACAACTACTGAGCCCATAAGCCCTAGAGCCCACACTGTAACGGGAAGCCCATGCACCGCAGCCTCTGCTCAGCTCAACTAGAGAAAGCCTGCACAGTGACGAAGACCCAGAGCACCCAATAAATAAATAAATATAAATATTTTTTTAAAAAAGACAACTCAAATCTTAGGTCGTCTGAGGAACCTTTCAGTCATTTCTACTCAGTTCTTCTCTCCTCTATATTTCCACGTGGTATTTGACCCTCATCATGGCTTAACTCCCGATCTCAAGGAAGTGACTATCTCTTATATATTTTTATCCTCATTACCTGCCTTTATCTCTGACACACACTTGGCACTTCATAAATGTTTAAGGTAGAAAGAAAGGGATGAACAAAAAAAAAAGGAGTATATAGACTCTACACACTGTTTATAGACTGTTCTCATGCTAAAGAGAAGATTAGGTTGAGGCTTTGACTCATATTTTATTTCATTGGTTTATACTCTCTGTCCTAAATGACTTAGGCATGATTCAAAGCCCAGAGGAAAGGTGCCATGTTGGTACAAGTCCTTACTTTTTACCCAGAGAGTTAGAGATAACCTTTGATTAGGAGATATAAGCCTTGTATACTGGAAAGGGCATGTGTGTTAACAAAAGTTGATTGAAGGTTGGGCCCTGGGACTCCAGAATAAGGGACACTTATTTTGTCTGAAAACAAAAGTGTAAAGAGATGGAAAGAATTGTTTTTTCCTGGATTTCTCTCTGGAAAAATACTATAAAAGGATGGGGGGAAAGTCTTTAATACATTAAGGGGATGAGGGAATAACAAAGTAGCCGATAACAATTACTAGCTTTCTCAAAAAATGGAACATATACTGTGCAGAGCTCTGGTTTCCATGAGGGGTTATCAGATTTGAAGCAAGCCAAAAGCAGAAAAGTTACTGCTATTAAGAGCATTTCTTCTCCATCTCCTTCCCCCAGTTTCTCAGCATCTCTGCTAAATAAATGTAGCATAAACAGCTTAAAATTTTCAGTTTGGAGGTGTAGTTGAAGAGGATTGAAGTGGATGTTTTACTCTGGTCTTACTATTTGGAGAGACATAGAAGTGGCTTCAAATCTTAATTTTGGGAAAGAAGCTTAACCTCTCCAGATAGAACAAACTATATGATTTATGGAGTCCAATACAAGAATAAAATGTGGAGTTGCTTGTTTAAAAATATTAAGATTTTCAAAATGGCAAGACCAAGCATTAAGTCAAGCATGGGAGCCTTTTTAAGTGGGGAATCAGTCAACTGCAAAGTTCACCTGCCCTGTCTCTGGGTTTCAGATGCCTTGTGTGAAAAGTATTGATAAAAACAACTCCCTTACAGAGTTCTTACAAGGATTACTTGAGCTATTAGATGAAAAGTGTCTAGTCTATTGTAAACATTCAGCAATTACTGCTTTCCCTTCTTTCCCCTCTCCTTCTTTCTCCTTCTCACTCTTTCCCCCACATCCTTCATTGTAATAAGGATAATATATTTAATTTTGTTGTTGTTTAGTCAGGGAGCTGCCCTGGTGGCTCAGACAATAAAGAATCTGCCTGCAGTGCAGGATCTCAGTTCAGCTCAGTTGCTCAGTTGTGTCTGACTCTTTGCGATCCCACGGACTGCAGCACGCCAGGCCTCCCTGTCCATCACCAACTCCCAGAGTTTACTCAAACTCATGCCCATTGAGTTGGTGATGCCATCCAACCATCTCACCCTCTGTTGACCCCTTCTCCTCCCACCTTCAATCTTGCCCAGCATCAGGGTCTTTTTAAATGAGTCAGTTCTTCACATCAGGTGGTCAAAGTATTGGACTTTCAGCTTCAGCATCAGTCCTTCCAATGAATATTCAGGACTGATTTCCTTTAGGATGGACTGGTTGGCTCTCCTTGCAGTCCAAGGGGCCCTCAAGAGTCTTCTCCAACACCACAGTTTAAAACTATCAATTCTTCAGTGCTCAGCTGCCTCACATCCATACATGACTACTGGAAAAACCATAGCTTTGACTAGAAAGACATTTTCTGGCAAAGTAATTTCTCTGCTTTTTAATATGACCAATAGGTTGGTCATAATTTTTCTTCTGGAGAAGGAAACAGCAACCCACTCCAGTACTCTTGCTTAGAAAACCCCATGGATGGAGGATCCTGGTAGGCTATGGTCCATGGGGTTGCAAAGAGTCGAGTGTCTTTTAATTTCATGGCTGCAATCACCATCTGCAGTGATTTTGGAGCCCCCCAAAATAAAGTCTGTCACTGTTTCCACTGTTTCCCCATCTATTTCCCATGAAGTGATGGGACTGGATGCCATGACATTAGTGTTCAGAATGTTGAGTTTTAAGCCAACTTTTTGATTCTCCTCTTTTACTTTCATCAAGAGGCTCCTTAGTTCTTCATTTTCTGCCATAAGCGTGGTGTCATCTGCATATCTGAGGTTATTGATATTTCTCCTGGCAATCTTGATTCCAGCTTGTGCTTCATCCAGCCCAGCATTTCTCATGATGTATTCTGCATATGGGGTTGGGAGATTCCTTGGAGAAGGGAATAGCTAACATTCCAGTATTCTTGCTCGGAGAATTCCATGGACAGAGGAGCCTGGCAGGTTACAGTCCACAGGGTCGCAAGGAGTCAGACAGGACTGAGCAATTAACACTTTCACTTAGTCGCTAAGTTGTGTCTGACTCTTTGCGACCCTGTGGACTGTAGCCCAGGCTTCCCAGGTGACACTAGTGGTAAAGAACCCACCTGTCAATGCAGGAAACATAAGAGATGTGGGTTCGATTTCTGGGTCAGGAAGATCCCTTGGAGGAGGATACAGCAATCCATTCCAGCATTCTTGCCTGAAGAATCCCATGGAGAGAGGAACCTGTTGGCTATGGTCCATAGAGTGGCAAAGAATCAGACACAACTGAAGTGACTTAGCATGCAAGCAGGGACTGTAGCCCAACAGGCTCCCTGTCCATGGGATTTCCCAGGCAAAAATACTGGAGAAGGTTGCCATTTCCTTCTCTAGGGGAATATTTTAAATATACCTATGCTGTTGGTTAAATCAACTGTTAAAGAAACATATATAATGTCCATGTGGATAATTTTAGAGATAATTTTCTATAATAACGAAGATAGTACAGGAAGATTGAAATCCATGAATTATCTCAAATCACTTCCTAAGTCATAACATAAATTTTTTCCCCATCAATTCCTTTTAATGAGAATTAATAGGAATCAATTTTTCTAGTACCATATTTTACAATCACAAAATATAGTGCTGGAAATAGAATAAAGATCTTTTCTTAGTTCAATTCCATAAATATTACAGCACTCTGCTTCTCTGCTTTAATTGTCTTAGAATTCACTGCACATTGACAAAAGAAAGGTATTTCCTGTGGTGTATTTTTAACAAAGTATAAATCAAAATAATTTGTTTTATTTTGTTTATTTTTGTATAGTCAGTCTGGACAGTAGCAGAGATACCCTGCATATGAAGTGTTCTGAATATGAAACTTAAAGATTTTATATGAAATTCCCTCTTGAAAATATTGAAAAAGGCCAAAGTATCTGTTATGTAAATTAAATATCAGCCTTGGGCAGCTATGAGTTATGGGTCATTCACATTATACAGTAAAATGTTTTAGTTTCTCTTAACTAGCATAAATTCCCTCTAGACCTAAAGGAAGAGTCACTCACTATCACATATTTAAGTAGAAAAAAATGCAAATAACAATGCTTCTGAAACTCAGCCATAATACCAAAGAATGCATATTTTACAATCACCAAAAATTTTATTTTCAAGTAAATTTGCTAATATTTTTGTTTTAATTTTCAAAAGTGTTGATGCTTTCTTTTAAAATGCTCTGCCTAAAAAAGATGTGATATAAAACTGAATTAAATTTTAACAAAATTAAAAAATATCCAAACTTTATTTCAGTTTATAACATAGTTCTTAGGGTAAGAATGGACTAGGAGTTTGGGGTTAGTAGATACAAACTATTACAGATAGAATGGATGGATAACACGGCTCAACCACATAGCACAAGGAACTATATTCAGTGTTCTGGGATAAATCATGGTGGGAAAGAATGCAGAAAAAGAAGGTATATATATATATATATATATATATATATATACACTTCCAATGTTAAATATTGTAGTAAGTGCTTTAAATACTTAGCTGTTGCTACTTAACTGTTTTCCACCTGATTTGTTTTATTACTTAAAATAGTAAAAAAAAAAATCACATTTTAGAATGTTTTCAATTTTCTTCTCAATCAGATGGAGTGTTTTGGCATATATATGACCAAGGTCTAAATATAAAGGAAAACTACAGTCATTTTCTTGCTAACTCTGCTTTTTATCTTTTGCCTAGCACTTTTCCATATAAATTTATATTTATCAGGAAGCATATTGTCAAAAAAGTTCACCCCTAAACAGGGATCTAACTCCAATAACTAATTAGAAGGCATAGATTATTTACAATGATATTCACTCTTATATAATCTAATATACATAGATAATTATTTCTAAGTTTGGAAAACTCTGAAAGAGATGGGAATACCAGACCACCTGACCTGCCTCTTGAGAAACCTATATGCAGGTCAGGAAGCAACAGTTAGAACTGGACATGGAACAACAGACTGGTTCCAAATAGGAAAAGGAGTACGTGAAGGCTGTATATTGTCACCCTGGTTATTTAACTTCTATGCAGAGTACGTCATGAGAAACGCTGGGCTGGAAGAAGCACAAGCTGAAATCAAGATTGCTGGGAGAAATATCAATAACCTCAGATATGCAGATGACACCACCCTTATGGCAGAAAGTGAAGAGGAACTAAAAAGCCTCTTGATGAAAGAGGAGAGTGAAAAGTTGGCTTAAAGCTCAACATTCGGAAAACGAAGATCATGGCATCTGGTCCCATCACTTCATGGCAAATAGATGGGGAAACAGTGGAAACAGTGACAGACTTTATTTCTTGGGGCTCCAAAATCACTGCAGATGGTGACTGCAGCCATGAAATTAAAAGACACTTATTCTTTGAAAGAAAAGTTATGACCAACCTAGATAGCATATTCAAAAGCAGAGACATTACTTTGCCAACAAAGGTCCATCTAGTCAAGGCTATGGTTTTTCCTGTGGTCATGTATGGATGTGAGAGTTGGACTGTGAAGAAAGCTGAGCACCGAATTGATGCTTTTGAACTGTGGTGTTGGAGAAGACTCTTGAGAGTCCCTTGGACTGCAAGGAGATCCAACCAGTCCATTCTGAAGGAGATCAGCCCTGGGATTTCTTTGGAAGGAATGATGCTAAAGCTGAAACTCCAATACTTTGGCCACCTCATGTGAAGAGTTGACTCATTTGAAAAGACTCTGATGCTGGGAGGGATTGGGGGCAGGAGGAAAAGGGGACGACAGAGGATGAGATGGCTGGACGGCATCACTGACTAGATGGACATGAGTTTGAGTGAACTCTGGGAGATGGTGATGGACAGGGAGGCCTGGCGTGCTGCGATTCATGGGGTTGCAAAGAGTCAGACACGACTGAGTGACTGAACTGAACTGAACACATAAACATGGATATTTAGGAAAATAAAAGTACATTCTGAAGTTAATGTATCTGAAAAAGCAGAAAAGAAAAAAATACACTGAGAAAATTACAAACTTTGTCCCCCCCTGAGTCTCACTTTCTCCTCTAGAATGAGTGGATTGCTGAAAGATGTTCCAGTCTAAACATCCTCTAATGAGATGATTCTACTTGGGCTTTGCCAGTGAATTTTGACAATTTTCAGTAAAAGTTGTGGAACAATTGGACATAAATAGGAAAAACAAAATAAAAGAACTTTGACCTAAACCTCACCTTTTATAAACTATCCAGTCAAAATGTATCATAGATCTAAATGCAAAATGAAAAGCTATAAAACTTTTAGAAGAAAACATACAAGAAAATATTTATGACTTGCGGTTAGACCAAGAGTTCTGAGCTATGACACCAAAAACAAAGGAAAAAATCAATAACCTAGACTTCATAAAAATTTAAAACTTTTGCTCTATGAAAGACAAGAAAGACACAAGAAATCACAAAATCAAATCACAAGAAAGACAAACCACCGACTGGGCAAAAACTTGTTTGCAAATCACATCTCTAACAAAGGACGTGTAAGCCAAATATATGAAGAATTCAATAAACTCTAAAGTAGGAAAACAAACAATCCACCTAGGAAATGAATAAAAGACTTCAACAGACAACTCACCAGAGAGGATATGCAAATGGAAAATAAGTGCATGAAATGACTAGCTATTAGGGAAATGCAAATTAAAGACATGATGAGCTACCATCACACACCTATCAGAATGACTCAGATGAAATATACTAACAATATCACATGCTAATAAGAATGTGGTGCTACTAGAGCTCTCGAACACTTGTAAGGGAAATATACAATGGCAGAACTAGCCTGGAAAACACCTGAGCGATTTCTTATAAAGTTAAATATTCACTTACGCATGTGCCTGTATGCTAAGTCACTTCTGCTGCTACTGCTGCTAAGTCACTTCAGTCGTGTCCAAATCTTTGTGACCCCGTGGACTGTAGGCCATCAGGCTGCCCTGTCCATGGGATTCTCCAGGCAAGAATACTAGAATGGGTTGCTGTGCCCTCCTCCAGGGTATCTTCCCAATCCAAGGCCTGAAGCCAAGTCTCTTGAGTCTCTTGCACTGGCAGGCGGGTTCTTACCACTATCTCTACCTGGGAAGCCCTCCCTTACTCATCAGTTCAATTCAGTCACTCAGTCATGTCCAACTCTTCGTGACCCCAGGACTGCAGCACACCAGTCTTCCCTGTCCATCATCACCTCCCAGAGCTTATTCAAACTCATGTCCATCAAGTTGGTGATGCCCTCCAACTATCTCATTCTCTATCATCCCCTTCTCCTCCTGCCTTCAATCTTTCCCAGCATCAGGGTCTTTTCTAATGAGTCAGTTCTTCGCATCAGGTGGCCAGGGTATTGAAGTTTCAGCTTCAGCATCAGTCCTTCCAATGAATATTCAGGACTAATTTACTTTAGAATCTACTGCTTGGATCTCCTTGCAGTCCAAGGGACTCTCAAGAGTCTTCTCCAACACCACAGTTCAAAAGCATTAATTATTTGATGCTCAGCTTTCATGATGATCCAACTCTCACGTCCATTACATGACTACTGGAAAAACCATAACTTTGACTAGACAGACCTTTGTCAGCAAAGTAATGTCTCTGCTTTTTAATATGACCAATGGGTTGGTCATAACTTTTCTTCCAAAAAGCAAGCATCTTTTCATTTCATGGCTACAGTCACCATCTATAGTGATTTGGGAGTCCAAGAAAATAAAGTCTGACACTGTTTCCATTATTTCCCCATCTACTTGCCATGAAGTGATGGGACTGGATGCCATGATCTTCATTTTTGAATGCTGAGTTTTAAGCCAACTTTTTCACTCTCCTCTTTCATTTTCATCAAGAGGCTCTTTAGTTCTTCTTCACTTTCTTCCATAAGGGTGGTGTCATCTGCATATCTGAGGTTATTGATACTTCTCCCGGCAATCTTGATTCCAGCTTGTGCTTCACCCAGACCAACATTTCACATGATGTACTCTGCATATAAGTTAAACAAGCAGGGTGACAATATAGAGCCTTGACATATTCCTTTCCCAATTTGGAACCAGTGTGTTGTCCCATGTCTGGTTTAACTGTTGCTTCTTGACCTGCATACAGATTTCTCAGGAGGCAAGCAAGGTCTGGTATTCCCATCTCTTTAAGAATTTTCCACATTTTGTTGTGATCCACACAGTCCAAAGGCTTTGACATAATCAATAAAGCAGAAGTAGATGTTTTTCTGGAACTCTCTTGCTTTTTCGATGATCCAACAGATGTTGGCAATTTGATCTCTGATTCTTCTGCCTTTCTAAATCCAGTCTGAATATCTGGACATTCACGGTTCACAAACTGTTGATACCTGGCTTGGAGAATTTTCAGCATTACTTTGCTAATGAGTACACTTACCCATACAACTCAGCAATTGCACTTTTGAATATTTATCATAGAAAAATGAAAACTTATGTTCACACAAGAACCTATATGTAAATATTCAAATGTCCTTCTAGGAATAATGAAACTGCCCATGCTAAAGAGTAATAAAGTAACAAATTATTGATAATTCAACAACATAGGGGCTTCCCAGGTGGCTCAGTGGTAAAGAATCATAAGATATAGGAGATACAGGTTTGATCCCTGGGTCAGCAAGATTCCCTGAGGGAGGAAATGGCAACCCACTCCAGTATTCTTGCTTGCAAAATTCCATGGACTGAGGGACCTGGTGGGCTGCAAACCATGGGGTTGCAGAGTTAAGACACGACTGAGCATGCACACATGCACACTTCAACATAGATGGAACTCAAGGGCATTGTGCTAAGTGAAGAAAGCCAGATGCAAAACCTTAAATACTGTAGAATTCCATTTATATAACAGTGACAAAATGAGAGTGATGAAGGACAGATGAATGTTGGCCACTTTTTAGGATTGTGAAAAGGGTGTGACAGTAAAGGGTAGGGTGAGGGACTTTTTTATGGCAATGGAAAAGTACCCTTATTGTAAAAGTTGTCACAATACATACCTGTACATGTGATATAATTTCAAGCATAAAAACATAAAGAAAAGAGTGTATATCAAAGCTAGTGCAATTTGAATAAGTTCTGTAATTTATTTAATGCTATTATATCAATGACAATTGCCTGGTTTGATGGTTTAATATGGTTACTTAAGATGTTATTAGAGAAAGCCAAGTGAAGGATGCACAGAAAATTTTTGTACTTTTTGCAACCCCTTGTGAGTCTTAAATTATTTCAAAATTTAAAAGTTTTTAAAAAGCAATGTATGATGTGATCAGAATATATATTTACTTCCACCTGCAACTTCAAGTCTATATGTATATCTATACTGGTTTAAAAAAAAAAAAGCTACATACATATCTAAGACATTCAAATCCATACTACAATAGATATGGAAAGAACTAAGATTTTGGAGTGATTTCTCTAGTGAGCAAGTTTTTAAAAATATGTTAAAAAAAAAGTAAGAAAAAAAAAAGAAAAATTCATTGGCCTGGCGAGAACTGTGGAAGTGAAAGAAGTGAGGAGATTTGAAGCTAATACCTGAGTTTACCATTGGAATAAATTTAGGGAAAACAGACCAAGATAATTACAGTTATCAGGAAAGGTGCAGTGATGAGCTAGATTAGGCAATGAGTTTCATTTAGTGAGATTAAAGCCAAAAGACTACAATTTTTACTTCAAATTGCTGTTTCTATTATTTGCTGTCTTTTTAAGTTTAATGACTGAGCTATTTTGAATTTAAAGGTCTAGCCTTTTTTTTTTTTTATTCTTTCTTCTTTTTTTCTTTCTTATTTTTTAAAAACATGGAAAGTCTTATTTCATTAGGTGACAAAATTTATGATAAACCATCATTCTTCTCTAAAAATTTCTCCCAAAATTCAAGGAGTCCCTTTGCAATTGGAAGTATGTATCCTGTGATCCTTACAGTATTCATTCATGTGAAGTTGTTTACAAATTGTCATAGCATCTTGGAAATATACTTGGCCTTGGCTCATGATTTCAAATGATTCTCCTATCTGTAGAGAGTAAACTTCTCCAAAGTTACTATAGGAAAGAAACCTACAGTCTCCCTAGATAAATTTTTTCTGAAAAGGATTTGCTAACATTCCATATTCTCCCTCTAAATTAAAGATTATAAGGCAATGACATCAGAAAATTGGGTATTTGTGACATGTAAGACAAGGATCACTTCTTGGGTGGATATTCAACACACAGATTATAGACACTGATTCAGCAACCGTTGCAGCAAATGGACTGCAACTACATATTTTGAATTATTGAAGCACTGGCTTGAAACTATTCAGTAGATCAGATGCATTGCCTTCCTTCAGGAGACTGATGAGAATTCAGCTCTGCTCTCCACACTCCAGTGCAGAGGACTGAAGGGCATTTGGCATGCTGAGAAAGGTCAAAGTAAGCCTATATCAGTTTCTGAACCTAAAAATTCCAAACTCCTTGCAACCCGTGAAAATGAATGAAGAAAAGCTATGTTTTTGTAGCATCCTAAAGACTTGCTAGAGGCAAAAAAGGAAGGACATTTCTGTGGCCCAGACCAGAAAATGCTTATTTGCCACCTTCCAGATCACATAAAGGAGCACAGTGCTGTGCACTCTCTCCTAAAATATTTTCGGATCAAAAATTATATGCAGCTTAAATAATGGAAATCCCAATATAGGAAATCCGTGACTGTATTTGGCCCTTCTTTCTGGCAGATAACATGGAAACAAAACAGCAAAGTAATTTTGGTATTCTAATTGATTGTGAAACGGATTTTTCATACAAAAGGCTAGAGTCAGATTTCACTGTAGACAAAAGTCAAAAAATTCAGGAAAGGTACTAATTCTGCAGAATACTAGGTTTCTGAGAAAACATCTCCCACTAGTAATGAAATATACTTAACTCTCAAGTTGAGCTTCACTCCAGTCAAACCACCACAGTTCCAAATTGTACAACAAGGGTTAGTATGTGAGGAATACCCTTGATCAAACATGATGAATGGCTGTTCTTCAAGCTGAAAGAGTGGGAATTTGTTAAGATGGAGATTTTTTTCTTTGCTTATGTGCTTCTCATTAAAATATCAGGTTAAGGACTGGAATTCTACTGCTGTCTTTCTTACATTTTTTTTCTTCTCCTTCTTCTGACTTCCTCGAGCATTAGAGATCACAAAGAGCTTGGCATAATTATTAAATAATTTGACTTCTAGAAGAAGGAAATATGATAGGCAAAGTGCTTGTAGGGGCTTCTCTGGCAGCTCAGATGGTTAAGAATCTGCCTGCAATGCAGGAGACCTGCGTTTGATCCTTGGCTCGGGAACCATAAACACACACACACGCATAAACACAATTTCTTTCCTTTTTAAAAACTTTCTTTCCTTTGAGTCTATATCTGAAATTCTGTTTTGGTATCCTCAGCCAAATTAAATAATAAGGATCAAAATAAAATCTTCCTTTGAGACCCCATAATTGGCAATCTCCTGGAGAAAGGACGAGTAATATTTATTATCAATAATTTAGAATGCCCATGGTAACAAAAAGAGCTAATTATTTAATCAGGTTTCTATTGCATCCTTTTTATTGATTAATATTTGACACATATGTAAGAATATATGTAACAAGTTATTTATGAGACTCAGTGAATTGAACAGTTACTAACCTAGTCCCAATCTAAGAACATTGCCAGTAATGTGACATCTTCCTGTGCGTCCCTTCTGTGTACTATGTCTTTGCCTCTATTACCCAAAGGGCACCACTATTTTGAAAACTGTGTTTATTCTTCCCTTGCCACCCACTAATGGTTTTATCACAAAGGTATTCAGATCTAAACAATATACTGTTTGATTTCTTAGTTGGGAGACTATAAATATTATAAAGTACACATTCTTCTGTGATTTCCTTTATTTAAGTAACATTTTGTTTCAAGGATCCATTGATGTTGTTGCATATAATTGTAGATCATTAATTTTCATTACTGCATAAAATCACATTGCCTAAATTTACAATTTAATGATCCTTGATCCTGTCGACAGACATTTGGGACATTCTGTCTCCCAGTTATCCAGACCCTTATCATCATCCACTTAAGTTTGGGTAATCCTGACCTCCAATAGGCTAAAAAGTTTCTTCAGTTAGAACAGGATTAGCACCATATTAAATTACATCCCTTTGTAAGAAATAACCCAAGAAAGCACCTTAGAGCCTTCTGATCATGGGATGCTTAGTCTTTGAGTAAGTATACTGGTTCTAATATTTATTCCTTCCCTTTTTTGTACACAGGTTTTGTAACACTATACTGTGCTTCACATGTACCTTGAATGAACATGATCCAAGTTTTGACCTTGAATGGAGAAATATTTTCTATCCTTGACAGCCATAAAAAACAAAATTTTGACATGGGCAGCAATATGGATAGACTCAGAGGGAATTATGCTGTGTGAAATAAGTCAGACAAAGAAAGACAAATACAATGTGATATCACTTATATGTGGAATCTTAAAAATAAAACAAGTTAGTAAATACTATAAGAAAGAAGCAGACTCACAAAGAACAAACTTGTGGTTACCAGTGAGGAGGGGAGGGGCAACTCAGGAGTGGGAGAGTGGGAGGTACAATATTGGGTGCAAGATAGGCTCAAGGATGTATTATACAACATGCAGAATATAGCCAATATTTTGTAATATTTAAGTGGAACATAACCTTTAAAATTGTGCAACTAAAAAGAATTAATAAACAGAATCAAAAATTGTTTTAAAGAGAACCAACAAAAACAAACACATAAATTTCTTTTAAAAAAGAAATGATCACCAAGAGCTGATTGAGGAGGCACCTTGTCTCCAATGAACAGAAGGTAAGACTTGGGAGAATAAAGTGAGTGGAAAAGCATGGGACCAGCTTTGGGTACAGTGAGATTGATCAGGAGAAGGTCTCCTGGAAATGCTCATTCTATAGGTCCTTCTGGCAAGGACTTTTCAGAAATTCTTGGGCAAGTGTGACAGGTGTCCCTGACTGAGGGATGCTGGCCTGATATCAAGACCTGTGGGGCCTCTGGACCCAGAGTTACCTGGACTCTGAGCGCTAACACCCTGAGGACCGTGAGACAAACAGTCACTCTGGAAGGAAGGCCGGAGAATTAGGCCAAGGTTGACAAACACTGCAACAGAAAAATATGGTTTGGAAGGATTCACTGATTAAATTCTAAGATAAGTAAATAAAAAGAAATGAAAGAGGAGAGAAAACTAGATTAAATATGATGACAGTAGTAGTTAGCAACCATCTTGAGTGCTTGTTTCTCAAAATCAAAGTCAACTGGCACTCAAGCTCATCCTCCTGGAATGTTGATGAAGGTGCTGCAGAAGGGAAAAAATCCAGACGTTCAACCTCCACAAGAACACATACATAATACTTTTCAAATATGAAAAAAAAATATTGACATGATTATGCTATATAAGAATATTACTTCTGTTCAGTTCAGTTCAGTCACTCAGTCGTGTCCAACTCACCACAACCCCATGGACTGCAGCACACCAAGCCTCCCTGTCCATCACCAACTACCGGAATTTACCCAAACTTGTGTCCATTGAGTCTGTGATGCCATCCAACCATCTCATCCTCTGTCATACCCTTCTCCTCCCGCCTCTCCCAGCATCAGGGTCTTTTCAAGTGAGTCAGCTCTTCACATAAGGTGGCCAAGGTATTGGAGTTTCAGTTTCAACATCAGTCCTTCCAATGAATATTCAGGACTAATCTCCTTTAGGATGGACTGGTTGGATCTCCCTGCAGTCCAAGGGACTCTCAAGAGTCTTCTCCAACACCACAGTTCAAAAGCATCAATTCTTCTGCACTCAGCTTTCTTCATAGTCCGACTCTCACATCCATACATGACTACTGGAAAAACCATAGCCTTGACTAGATGGAACTTTGCCATCAAAGTAATGTCTCTGCTTTTTAATATGTTGTCTAGGTTGCTCATAACTTTCCTTCCAAAGAGTAAGCGTCTTTTAATTTCATGGCTACAGTTACCATTTGCAATGATGTTGGAGTGAATAAAAAATAAAGTCTGTCACCGTTGCCACTGTTTCCCCATCTATTTGCCATGAAGTGATGGGACCAGATGCCATGATCTTAGTTTTCTGAATGTTGAGTTTTAAACCAACTTTTCACTCTCCTCTTTCACTTTCATCAATAGGCTCATTAGTTCTTCTTCACTTTCTGCCATAAGGGTGGTGTCATCTGCATATCTGAGGTGATTGATATTTCTCCCGGCAATCTGGATTCCAGCTTGTGCTTCATCAAGCCCAGCATTTCTCATGATGTACTCTGCATAGAAGTTAAATAAGCAGTGTGACAATATACAGCCTTGATGTGCTCCTTTTCCTATTTGGAACCAGTCTGTTGTTCCATGTCCAGTTCTAACTGTTGCTTCCTGACTTGTATATGCATACAGATTTCTCAATAGGCAGGTCAGGTGGTCTGGTATTCCCATCTCTTACAGAATTTTCCACAGTTTATTGTGATCCACACAGTCAAAGGCTTAGTCAATTGGCATAGTCAATTAAAGCAGAAATAGATGATTTTCTGGAACTTTCTTGCTTTTTCGATGACCTAGCAGATGTTGGCAATTTGATCTTTGGTTCCTCTGCCTTTTCTAAATCCAGCTTGAACATCTGGAAGTTCACAGTTCATGTATTGTTGAAGCCTGGCTTGGAGAATTTTGAGCATTACTTTACTAGCATGTGAGATGAGTGCAATTGTGCAGTAGTTTGAGCATTCTTTGCATTACCTTTCTTTGGGATTGGAATGAAAACTGACCTTTTCCAGTCCTGTGGCCACTGCTGAGTTTTCCAAATTTGCTGGCATATTCAGTGCAGCACTTTCACAGCATCTTCTTCCAGGATTTGGAATAGTTCAACTGGAATTCCATCACCTCCACTAGTTTTGTTCGTAGTGATGCTTCCTAAGGCTCACTTGACTTCACATTCCAGGATGTCTGGCTCTAGGTGAGTGATCACACCACTGTATTTATCTGGGTCATGAAGATCTTTTTGTATAATTCTTCTGTGTATTCTTTTTTTTAAAAATTAATTTATTTTAATTGGAGGCTAATTACTTTAGAGTATTGTAGTGGTTTTTGCCATACATTGACATGAATCAGCCATAAGTGTACACATATTCCCCATCCTGAATCCCCCTCCCACCTCCCTCTCCATCCCATCCCTCAGGGCCATCAGTGCACCAGCCCTGAACACCCTGTCTCATGCATTGAACCTGGACTGGCAATCTGTTTCACATATGATAATATACATGTTTCAATGCTATTCTCTCAAATCATCCCACCCTCACCTTCTTCACAGAATCCAAAAGACTGTTCTTTACATTGTCTCTTTTGCTGTCTCACGTATAGGGTCATCCTTTCCATCTTCCTATATTCTATATATATGTGTTAGTGTACTGTATTGGTGTTTTTCTTTATGACTTACTTCACTCTGTATGATAGGCTCCAGTTTCATCCACCTCATTAGAACTGATTCAAATGCATTCTTCTTAATGGCTGAGTAATATTCCATTAGGTTGTGCATAGGTACCACAGCTTTCTAATCCATTTGTCTGCCAATGGACATCTAGGTTGCTTCCATGTCCTGGCTGTTGTAAACAGTGCTGCGATGAACATTAGGGTACACGTATCTCTTTCAATTCTGGTTTCCTCAGTGTGTATGCCCAGCAGTGGGATTGCTATGGCAGTTCTTTTTCCAGTTTTTTAAGGAATCTCCACACTGTTCTCCATAGTGGCTGTACTAGTTTGCATTCCCACCGACAGTGTAAGAGTGTTACCTTTTCTCCACACACTCTCCAGCATTTATTGTTTGTAGACTTTTTGATAGTAGCCATTCTGACACGCATAAGATGGTACTTCATTGTGGTTTTGATTTGCATTTCTCAGATAATGAGTGATGTTGAGCATCTTTTCATGTGTTTGTTAGCCATCTATATGTCTTCTTTGGGGAAATGTCTGTTTAGTTTTTTGGCTCATTTTTTTATTGGGTCATTTATTTTTCTAGAATTGAGCTGCAGGCGCTGCTTGTTTGAGATTAATTCTTTGTCAGCTGCTTCATTTTCTATTATTTTCTCCCATTCTGAAGGTTGTCTTTTCACCTTGCTTATAGTTTCCTTCATTGTGCAAAAGCTTTTAAGTTTAATTAGGTCCCATTTGTTTATTTTTGCTTTTATTTCCGTTACTCTGGGAGGTGGGTCATAGGGGATCCTGCTGTGATTTATGTCAGAGAGTGTTTTGCCTAGGTGTTCCTCTAGGAGTTTTAAAGTTTCTGATCTTACATTTAGATCTTTAATCCATTTTGAGTTTATTTTTGTGTATGGTGTTCAGTTCAGTTCAGTTCAGTCTCTCGTGTCCGACTCTTTGTGACCCCATGAATTGCAGCACGCCAGGCCTCCCTGTCCATCACCAACTCCCAGAGTTCACTCAAACTCACATCCATAGAGTCGGTGATGCCATCCAGTTATCTCATCCTCTGTCATCCCCTTCTCCTCCTGCCCCCAATCCCTCCCAGCATCAGAGTCTTTTCCAATGAGTCAACTCTTCACATGAGGTGGCCAAAGTACTGGAGTTTCAGCTTTAGCATCATTCCTTCCAAAGAACACCCAGGACCGATCTCCTTTAAAATGGACCCATTGGATCTCCTGGCAGTCCAGAGGACTCTCAAGAGTCTTCTCCAACACTACAGTTTGAAAGCATCAATTCTTTGGTGCTCAGATTTCTTCACAGTCCAACTCTCACATCCATACATGACTACTGGAAAAACCATAGCCTTGACTAGATGGACCTTTGTTGGCAAAGTAATGTCTCTTCTTTTGAATATGCTATCGAGGTTGGTCATAACTTTCCTTTCAAGGAATAAGTGTCTTTTAATTTCATGGCTGCAGTCACCATCTGCAGTGATTTTGGAGCCCAAAAAAATAAAGTCTGACACTGTTTCCACCGTTTGCCCATCTATTTCCCATGAAGTGATGGGACCGAATGCCATGATCTTTGTCTTCTGAATGTTGAGCTTTAAGCCAACTTTTTCACTCTCCTCTTTCATTTTCATCAAGAGGCTTTTTAGTTCCTCTTCACTGTCTGTCATAAGGGTGGTGTCATCTGCATGGTATGGTGTTAGAAAGTGTTATAGTTTCATTCTTTTACAAGTGGTTGACCAGTTTTCCCGGCACCACTTGTTAAAGAGATTGTCTTTTCTCCATTGTATATTCTTGCCTCCCTTGTCAAAGATAAGGTGTCCATAGGTGTGTGGATTTATCTCTAGGCTCTCTATTTTTTTTCCATCGATCTATATTTCTGTCTTTGTGCCAATACCATACTGTCTTGATGACTGTAGCTTTGTAGGATAATCTGAAGTCAGGCAGGTTGATTCCTCCAGTTCCATTCTTCTTTCTCAAAATTGTTTTTGCTATTCGAGGTTTTTTGTATTCCCATACAAATTGTGAAATTATTTGCTCTAGTTCTGTGAAAAATACTGTTGGTAGCTTGATAGGGATTGCATCAAATCTATAGATTGCTTTGGGTAGTATACTCATTTTCACTATATTGATTCTTCCAATCCATTAACATGGTATGTTTCTCCATCTATTTGTGTCATCTTTTATTTCTTTCATCAGTGTTTTATAGTTTTCTATATATAGGTCTTTTGTTTCTTCAGGTAGATTTATTCTTAAGGATTTTATTCTTTTTGTTGCAATGGTGAATGGGATTGTTTCCTTAATTCCTCTTTCTGTTTTCTCATTGTTAGTGTATAGGAATGCAAGGGATTTCTGTGTGTTAATTTTATATCCTGAAACTTTACTATATTCATTTATTAGCTCTAGTAATTTTCTGGTGGAGTCTTTAGGGTTTTCTATGTAGAGGATCTGGAGAAGGAAATGGCGGCCCACTCCAGTGTTCTTGCCTAGAGAATCCCAGGGACGGGGGAGCCTGGTGGGCTGCCGTCTATGGGGTCGCACAGAGTCAGACATGACTGAAGCGACTTAGCAGCAGCAGCAGCAGCATGTAGAGGATCATGTCATCTGCAAACAGTGAGAGTTTTACTTCTTCTTTTCCAATCTGGATTCCTTTTCTTTCTTTTTCTGCTCTGATTGCTGTGGCTAAAGCTTCCAAAACTATGTTGAATAGTAGTGGTGAGAGTTGGCACCCTTGTCTTGTTCTTGACTTTAGGGGAAATGCTTTCAATTTTTCACCATTGAGGATAACGTTTGCTCTGGGTTTATCATATATGGCTTTTATTATGTTGAAGTATGTTCCTTCTATTCCTGCTTTCTGGACGGTTTTTATCATAAATGGATGTTGAATTTTGTCAAAGGCTTTCTCAGCATCTATTGAGAAAATCATGTGATTTTTATCTTTCAATTTGTTAATGTGGTATATTATGTTGATTGATTTGTGGATATTGAAGAATCCTTGCATCCCTGGGATAAAGCCCACTTGGTCATGATGTATGATCTTTTTAATATGTTGTTCGATTCTGTTTGCTGGAATTTTGTTAAGGATTTTTGCATCTATGTTCATCAGTGATATAGGCCTGTAGTTTTCTTTTTGTGTGGCATTTTTGTCTGGTTTTGGTATTAGGGTGATGGTGGTCTCATAGAATAAGTTTGTAATTTACCTACCTCTGCAATTTTCTGGAAGAGTTTGAGTAGGATAGCTATTAGCGCTTCTCTAAATTTTTGGTAGAATTCATCTGTGAAGCCATCTGGTCCTGGGATTTGATTTTGTTTGCTGGAAGATTTCTGATCACAGTTTCAATTTCTGTGCTTGTAATGGGTCTGTTAAGATTTTCTATTTCTTCCTGGTTTCAGAAAGTTGTGCTTTTCTAAGAATTTGTCCATTTCTTCCAAGTTGTCCATTTTATTGGCATATAGTTGCTGATAGTAGTCTCTTATGATACTCTGTATTTCTGTGTTGTCTGTTGTGATTTCTCCATTTTCGTTTCTAATTGTGTTGATTGGATTCTTCTTCCTTTTTTTCTAGATGAGTCTGGCTAATGTTTTGTCTATTTTATTTATCTTCCCAAAGAACCATCTTTTAGCTTTGTTGATTTTTGCTATGTTCTCCTTTGTTTCTTTTTCATTTATTTCTGCCCCAGTTTTTATGATTTCTTTCCCTCTACTAACCCTGGGGTTCCTCATTTCTTCTTTTTCTAGTTGCTTTAGGTGTAGAGTTAGGTTATTTATTTGATTTTTCTCTTGTTTCTTGAGGTAAGCTTGTATTGCTATGAACCTTCCCCTTAGAACTGCTTTCACTGAATCCCATAGGTTTGGGGTTGTTTTCATTTTCATTTGTTTCTATGCATATTTTGATTTCTTTTTGATTTCTTCTGTGATTTGTTGGTTATTCAGAAGCATGTTGTTTAGCCTCCATATGTTTGTATTTTTAATAGTTTTTTTCCTCTAGTTGACATCTAATCTTACTGCATTGTGATCCAAGAAAAGATGTTTATAATGATTTCAATTTTTTTGAATTTATCAAAGCCAAAGAGTTGGACATGACTGAGCGACTGATCTGATCTGATCTAATGATCCCATTGCCATTTACTTTGTTGTTTGGAGTTTGAGTTTATACACCTTTTCTGTGTTTCCTGTCTAGAGAAGATCCTCTAGCATTTGTTGAAGAGCTGGTTTGGTGGTGCTGAATTCTCTCAGCTTTTGCTTGTCTGCAAAGATTTTGATTTCTCCTTCATATTTGAATGAGATCCTTGCTGGGTACAGTAATCTGGGTTGTAGGGTTTTGTCTTTCATTACTTTAAGTATGTCCTGCCATTCCCTTCTGGCCTGAAGAGTATCTATTGAAAGATCAGCTGTTATCCTTATGGGAATCCCCTTGTGTGTTATTTGTTGTTTTTCCCTTGCTGATTTTAATATTTGCTCTTTGTGTTTGATCTTTGTTAATTTGATTAATATGTGTCTTAGGGTGTTTCACCTTGGGTTTATCCTGTTTGGGACTCTCTAGGTTTTTTGGACTTGGGTGGCTATTTCCTTCCCCATTTTAGGGAAGTTTTCAACTATTATCTCCTCAAGTATTTTCTCAGGGCCTTTCTTTTTGTCTTCTTCTTCTGGGACTCCTATGATTCAAATGTTGGGGCGTTTGACATTGTCTCAGAGGTCTCTGAGGTTGTCCTCATTTCTTTTAATTCTTTTTTCCTCTCTGCTTCATTTATTTCCACTATTCTATCTTCCACCTCACTTAGCCTATCTTCTGCCTAAATTATTCTACTGTTGGTTCCCTCCAGAATGTTTTTGATCTCAGTTGTTGCATTATTCATTATTGATTGACTCTTTTTTATTTCTTCTAGGTCCTTGTTAAATGTCTCTTGCATCTTCTCAATTCTTGTCTCCAGACTATTTATCTGTAACTCCATTTTGTTTTCAAGATTTTGAATCATTTTTACTATCATTATTCTCAATTCTTTTTCAGGTAGACTCCCTATCTCCTCCTCTTTTGTTTGGTTTGGTGGGCATTTATCATGTTCCTTTACCTGCTGAATATTTCTCTGCCTTTTCATCTTGTTTAGATTACTGTGTTTGGGGTGGCCTTTCTGTATGCTGGAAGTTTGTGGTTTCTCTTTATTGTGGAGGTTCCTCCCTGTGGGTGGGGTTGGACAAGTGGTTTGTCAAGGTTTCCTGGTTAGGGAAGCTTATGTTGGAGTTCTGGTGGGAGGAGCTGGATCTCTTCTCTCTGGAGGGCAATGAAGTGTTCAGTAGTGAGTTTTGAGGTGTCTATAGGTGTGGTGTGACTTTTGGCCACCTATATTTTAATGCTTAGGGTTATGTTCCTGCGTTGTTGGAGAATTAGCTTGGTATGTCTTGCTCTTGAACTTGTTGGCTCTTGGGTGGAGCTTGTTTTCAGTGTAGGTATGAAGACTTTTGGATGAACTCTTGTTGATTAATGTTCCCCGGAGTCAGGAGTTTTCTGGTGTTCTCAAGTTTTGGATTTAAGCCTCTTGCCTCTAGTTTTCAGTCTTATTCTTACAGTAGCCTAAAGACTTCTCCATCCATACTGCACCAATGATAAAACATCCAGGTTAATGGAGAAAAGATTCTCCACAGTCTGGAACACCCAGAGAGGTTTACAGAGAAGAGAAGAGGGAGGAAGGAGATAGAGGTGACCAGGAGAAGAAGAGGTGGAATCAAAAGGATAGAGACAGATCTAGCCAGTAATCAGTTCCCTACGTGTTCTTCACAGCCCGGAATACCCAAAGAGATTCACAGGGTTGGATAGAGAAGAGAAGGGGAAGGAGGACATTAAGTGACCTGAGGGAGAAAAAGGAGAGTCAAAAGAGGGAGAGGGCAATCAAGCCAGTAATCACACTCCTAAGTAAAAATGGGTACTGAAGATTGGATTCTTAAAGGTATAAAATTAATAACAAATACCAAAAAGCAAAGATTAAAAAATCTAGAGTAGAGGTTAGACTCTCAAAATTACAATATTAAAAAACCAAAACAAAATCACAAAAATTATTAAAAATATATGAAATTTGCTTTAAAAATAGGGTCTTTTTGGCAAGGTAATAGTAGGTTATAAAAATGAAAATTAAAGAAGTAATAAAGAACTTTAAAAATTTTTTAATTAAAAAAATTTTTTTAATGATAACAGTAAAATATATCTAGGAATTTCTTTGGAGCTGTCAAGGGCAGTGTGGAGTCAGTTCAGTTTCAGATAGTTTCTTGCTCCAGCTTATACTTCTTCTCAAGGTCTATAGGCCCCTTCCAATGTAGTTGGTGCTAGCTACAGGGTTTTAATCTGTTGCACCTGTCACTTTCAAAGCAGTTCCCTCTTTGTTTATCTTGGCTTCCTCTGTTTGCAAGTCTCTTCAGTGTCTAATTTCCACCCTGACACAAGGGGGCAAAAGTGGTCACTAATTTAGGCTCACTTGTTCAGTTGTGCTGTCAGGAGGGAGGAACACTGCAAACAAATATCACTGGCATGTGTTGGGAGTGCTCATAGTGTCTGGGCCACACTGGGTTTTCCCCCACTCCTGGCATGTGTGCTTTCCTGGTCTACACTGCTCAGGCTCCAGGTTGCTCTGCAGGGGAACTGTCTAAAGCAGGCCCTGGGTTTCGTGCACTTCCCAGGTCTAAGCCACTCAGGTTCAGGTTCTCAGGTACTCCACAAAAGCACAGACTCAGTTGGGCCTGAGTTTTGTGCCCTTAGGTCCAAGTAGCTCAGGCAACCAGGTGCTTGGTGAGCACACTCTCCCCAGGTGGGTGGTGCATCTTATCACCTCCCCAGTCCCAGCCAGATGGTTTCCTGGGTGCACAGTGGAAGCACCATCTCAGGTGTTCTATGTGTCTCCTCTGGGGAGCTGATCTCTGGCTGCAGTCCTCCTGGCAGATGTCAACTGTCCGGGATCCCAGGAAAACTTGGTTAGCAACTGGGAGCCTGCTCACAGCTTGGTAGAGGATGCTGTCTCTGGGGCCGAGATTGCCCCTCGCCTTCTGGCTCTGGCTGTCGCCTGCCTGCCTCTCTGCTGCCAGCAGGGGATGCATTGGTCCCCAGCTGGCTAGCTCTCCTCTGGTATTTGCTCAGTCCTTTGTTCTGTGAGCAGGCCCGGCAGTGCCTTAGGTTAGAGCTTTTCACGGGAAAGTTCTCTCTCTCTCTCTTTTTTTTTTTTTTTTTTCTTTCTCTCTCTCTGGCTATCCCACAGTTTGGGTTGCTATCTCACATTAGCTCCCTCAGATTGTCCTCAGGACATTCAGGCCTGGTCCTCACCCTAAGCAATGCAGCCCACACCTCCCTGTTCAGCTCCTGCTTGCTGGTGAGCGTCTGGGCTACTTATCTGCTTGAAGTTGCAGTTGGGCGCTTAATCTGTGGGTTTTTTTTTTTTTTTTTCCCTGCCGGTTATGTTTCCCTCTGAGACTCCAAAACTCCCCACAGACCTGCCGGTGAGAGGGTTTCCTGGTGTTTGGAAACTTCTCCTTCACGACTCCCTCCCTGGGATAGGTCTCATTCCTAACTCTTTTGTCTCTCTTTTTATCTTTTATATTTTGTCCTGCCTCCTTTTGAAGACAATGTGCTGTCTTTCTGGGTGCCTGGTGTCCTCCACCAGTGTTCAGAAGTTGTTTTGTGGAATTTACTCAGCGTTCAAATGATCTTTCAATGAATTTGTGGGGGAGAAAGTGGTGTCCCCATCCTATTCCTCTCCCATCTTAAGACCACCCCTCTGTGTATTCTTCTTAATATCTTCTGCTTCTGTTAGGTCCTTTATTGAGCCCATTTCTGTCCTTTATTGAGCCCATCTTTGCATGAAATGTTCCCTTGGTATCTCTGATTTTTTTGAAGAGATCTCTAGTCTTTCCCATTCTATTGTTTTCATCTATTTCTTTGCATTGATTGCTGAGGAAGGCTTTCTTATCTCTCCTTGCTATTCTTTGCAATTCTGCATTCAAATGGGTATATCTTTCCTTTTCTCCTTTACATTTGGCTTCTTTTCTTTTCACAGCTATTTGTAAGGCCTCTTCAAACAGCCATTTTGCTTTTTTGCATTTCTTTTTCTTGGGGATGGTCTTGATCCCTGTCTCCTGTACAATGAACCCTTTCCATAGTTCAGGCACAGCCTAAAAAAATGTTTTTTCTATCTGAGGTATTCAAAACAATTAATAAACATTAAAAATGTGCTCAGAACAAATTTACTAACAACATACTATTTATGGAAATTACAGTGAATCAGGGATCCTTTGCCCATTCATTCTTTCCCTTTTTTTCTCTTCACCTTTTTTTTTTTGTATTTTCTCTTTCCTTCACTCTTCTTTCCCCTAAACATGCATACATAAACATACACACAAAGTAATCCAAGTAATATTATATTTCTCTATAGTATTTTAATAAAACACATTTTCATAAATTTAATAAAGCACATTTTAATAAATATCTATTTGTCTCTAAAATAAAGTATTATAATATTAGAGCATAAGATTTAATCAGTAAGGGAACAAATGTTTTCAAATTATCCTCTTTCATTCTTACTTTTTTTTTTTTTTAATGAGACAAGATGGCAAAATACATTGTATTGTCTGGGCTTCCCTGATAGTTCAGCTGGTAAAGAATCCACCTGCAATGCAGGAGACCCTGGTTTGATTCCTGGGTTAGGAAGATCCCCTGGAGAAGGGACAGGTTACCCACTCCAGTATTTTGGGGCATCCCTTGTGGCACAGCTGATAAGGAATTCACCTGCAATGTGGGAGACCTAGGTTTGATCACAGGACTGGGAGGATCCCCTGGAGAAGGAAACAGCTACCCACTCCAGTATTCTGGCCTGGAGAATTCCATGAACTATACAGTCCATGGGATTTCAAAGAGTCAGACAAGACTGAGTGATTTCACTAAAAGTTCAGTTCTGTATTCTGGTCCATTCCTTAGTCATTGTGAATCTAAACCTTTCTTTCCAAACAAGTAATTCTTTTGCTTACAGCAGAATTTCAGACTTGAATGGCTGTTGCATTTGTTTTCCAGCCATTTACACATATGCCAAACTGCCTGAGGCATTACTTGAGTTAATTCTTGAAGCATCTCCCTTGCTTCCCTCAGTCACCATCACCTGAATTCAGTTCACTAGCGATAGTCTTCTTGGATATCTTCTCAGAGGCATTCTGTTGTGAAAATCAAGCACTTTTAAATCATTGAAGTACCCAAAAGACTGCTCAACCACAATTATCCTCTCCACAAAGGGTAAAACTTCCATGAACATCCTCTTCTGGCTTATTTTCTTCCAAAATATAAATACCACTGATGAGGGAAACATTAAATTTCAAAAATTTTAAAATAAAGAAGTTTATCAGACTGCTTTCCTCTCTGAGAGAAAATATTCACGGCATGTTGTGACTACCAGGAGGTTCCACATTTTTCTCAGGAATTCTAGATCCATCTTGTATATTTAGCAGTAAACCATAATATTTTATGTAAAGTGCTTTGTAAGGTTAATGGTCATATAAAATGAGGTTAGTGAATGTTTTATTTCCATGCAAAAAAAAAAATTTGTATGTGAAAACACATTCACTGGATTATTAAGGTTACAATTGTGACATATTGAGACTGTGCGTTTCTTCTGCATATAATATACTTTATTAATGTCTTTGTGAATCATTTCAGAGAAGTATCATAAAGTAAAACATTTAAAACAGATTAGAGTGTCTAGCTGTCTATTTGGAACCAACTGGCAACCCACCATGAATTAGGGCCTAATTTTATGCCTAATTATGAAGCCAATACAGTATGAATTATCTCTCATTAAAAACCATTCCAGGTCAATGAATTTCTAAATAGTTGCTGAAGCTATCTGCTCCCTCACACAGTTCATAGGAACCCATAGTTTTAAATATCTACAAATGTTCAAGGGCTTCCCTGGTGGCTCAGTGATAAAGAATCCACCTGCAATGCAGGAGACAAAGGAGTCGGCAGATCCCTGGAAAAGGAAATGGCAACCCACTCCAGTATTCTTGCCTGGGGAATCCCATGGACAGCAGAACCTGGAAGGCTACAGTCCATGGGGTCACTAGATTTGGTCTCAACTTAACGACTAAATCCCACCACTACACCACCAAAAATATTCTTGGAAGTTGTGAATTCCAATCCTGTTTTACCACCAAACTGCTTACTTTTATATAACTTTCCCCACCGCCCCCCCCAAGTTTTCTTACCTCTATAAAAATGACTTTTAACCTAATACTTTTCTCATGAGGACATTGTGAGATTTAACTAATATATGTATGTATGTAGAACATCCTGGGAAACCCAAAGGTAATATATTGTGTAAATATAGAGTCTCATACTAAAGTTTCTAAACTGGCTTAATTATACAATAATATACATTTTCAATATGAATGTTTTGGCACTACATTCTCTGTGCCAATATTATAATCTAAAATAATTATAGTAGCTTTACTTTTCAAAAAAAGACACCTCATTCTTAGAATACCAAATGCCTCTAGCCTTTTATCTGTGGTTAAAATGATACCCTTATTTTCTATTAGGAACCAAAAGTCATATGTAACAAATTCAAAGAAAGTAAGCAGAATGACTGCCATAGTTGGTCAGAGCTGCAGATGTTTATCATGACACCATTAGTGATCATAAGGATGGGCTCACCGTGATTCTATGCAGAGAGCCAAATTCGAATTCGAAGCAAAACTTCATGAAACAGTGTCTGTGTGGCAAGAGGAAACAATTTTAAAGGGTTGGGAAAACTCTGAATGTCACAATGACAACCCTAAATTTTCTTTTGTTTGTTCCACCAAATTGAAAGCAATAACATCCCATCCCATCATCCATCTATTATGTATTAAGTCCCACAACTTGTCAGCGGCTAAAATAATTGTTCAACCACTTAAATATTTTCAATATATGCCAGCAAGTGATGGCAGTGTCAAATTCCTGCAAAGTATAGAATTTATGATCTTAGAATCCATTTTCTTTTCTGACTCCCTCATGCATATATATTTAACACCCTACTTCTAATAGTAGAATTATTTGAACTCATAGTGCCTGTCATCTGTTATTCTCAAAGTACTTCACTAATAATAAATAATGTGAAATTTATCTCTGCTCTGGCTATTATTACTTCTGTTTCAACAGCAAGTCACTGACGTTGGCCCCAAGTATCTGATTAGAGGAATGAGGAGTGTAACTAGAGACCAGGCCCAAACTGCAAGGTGGGTGACTGGTGGTTCTGTAGCTTTTTGTGCTGTCAAAAAAATAAACTTCCAACTATAGTTCCACACAAGGAACAATTGCAAAGTCTGACTTTCTTAGCAAAACAACAGTGCAGTGAAGCCCAACACAATAATGGCAGGTCCCGGACAAAAATACTGCCCTAATTCACATCTGTTCATCATTCCTTTAACCTTCACTTGACTCACTGCTCCTAGCTTCAGTGTTTCAGTTCCTCTCACCCAGAAAGCCAACTGAAGACCAGAATGACAACTCCTTTTTCTGAGATGAACAAGTGGGAATCATAATAATCTTAGAACCCTGGCAATATGAATAGTATGTCTTATTTATTTGTTTTTCCACTTTTGGGATAGTAACAGAATGGAAAAATAAAATTTCATATATAATAAATATATATGAGACAGCATAACATGATCAGATGCTCTCCATACAACTTAAAAAAGATTTGCCATTTCAAACATTACACAAAACATGTCCTCTTGAGTTTTTGTTGTTGCTCCTGAGCACCTCAAAATTGTAAGTTCATTATTACTGTCTATTCAATACTATTTGTGAATGATGCCTGAGTAACACTAGCAGCATTACATTTTTTAAATTAATTTTTCAGCTGCTTAGCTATTTCTTGCAAACTTCCCTTAATCACTTAAGCAGATAATGACATGTGATACTTATATGAAGGTGGAAATTCTTCAGTTTCATTAAGATATCGAGTGTCATAAGGATATTCAGAGTCTCCAAAATTAATATTAGTCCTTGAGTGCAGTATTTATCTTTTAATCAAAATGTGAAAGATCTCAGAAGAAATTGATACTGTTCAGTTATCTGGTGAAGTTTCTGAACTCACATTTTTACATCCTTTCTTTCTCAAATTCCACATGGTAAACATTTAAAGTAAAAAGATTCAAACCGGCACTGAAAGTGGTTAAGAATACTGATTGCAGACTGGACATTTTACTAAACTTCAGGACAAAACGTGGGTAAGGTCATATTCAAAGTGCTGACATAGCACCTTTGTGAAAACTAGGACAGAACATCTTATGAGGAGATAGAGCACTGACAGTACATTCATATCGCTCTTGATGTTGAAAAGCCCTAAGATTCCATTCTTGATTTCTCCTCTCTCTTACCCTACTCGTTAGAAAGTTCTCGTGTCTTTAAGTATCATCTTAACCCTTAGAGCCAAATTTTTATTTTCAGCCTTATCTGCCTTCCCTTGTTCTTGATTCATGTATCTATTGTCTACTCGTCATAACAACCTCGATAGGTAACCTATCTAAGTTAATAGGGCCCCTCAAAAAACCAAAAACAAACAAAAAACAACAAGAACTCTTAATTCCCCTACCTCACCCAAACTTAGTCTTTCTCTTTCCCTTTTCAATGAATGACACTACCCTTCACACATATATTTAGCCCCCATTCTAGATGTTATCTTTAATTCTTTCCCCATCTCCTACTGCAACCCTAAAGGGTGTTCTGTTGGCTGTGTATTTATCATAAATCTTCATTCAAACCATTCTCGCATTCTCTATTGTGACTAGCTAGTACAAGCCAATATCACTCTCATCATGACTTCTGCAGTAGCCTCCTAACACTTGTCTTGGCCTCTATTCTTGCTCCCTGTACATACAGTCCATTCTTCATGTGGTAGATTTATCTTTTCAGATTATAAGTTAGACCACAGCATTGCATAGTTGAGACCCCCCTCCCCCCAACAGCTCCCCATCACAGAATAAAATTCAAACTTATTATCATGGTTAACAAGGTTCTGATTACTCTCTAGTAACATATCTGGTTACTCTCTAGTTCTCAGACCTCATTTAAAATACTCTGATCTCTTATTATCTGCCCTCCTAACATTAATGTTTTGGGTCTTTGTCAAAAACACCAAGCTTGGGGTTTCCCTGGTGATCCAGTGGTTAAGACTCAGCACTCCTAATGCACGGGGCCTGGGTGTCAAATAAATAAAAATAAATATTTTTTAAAAAACACCAGGCTTGTTTATGACTTAGGGCCATTAAACTGCTCTGGTCATCCATGCCCTCACGCTACACATGTTTACTGAGCATCTATCATATGTTAGGCTGTTTTATGCAAAGTAGAAAACAACAGTGACTAAAGTACCTGCTCTCAAGTAGTTTACATTTTAGTGCCT
This sequence comes from Bubalus bubalis, assembly GCF_019923935.1. Taxonomy (NCBI): domain Eukaryota; kingdom Metazoa; phylum Chordata; class Mammalia; order Artiodactyla; family Bovidae; genus Bubalus; species Bubalus bubalis. Next base: position 46,944,408 of record NC_059162.1, on the reverse strand, counting down.
AAAGAAATTCAGTTCTAATGAGGTGGATGAAACTGGAAGAGCCTCTTAACTGTCTGCTTCTAGTATTAATCCCTTTAAATCTCATGCTTCATCCAACACTCATCCAACACTTCATCCCACACTCATCCAATCTCCAAAAAGACAGGCTTTTTCTGAAGATTCTATATAGAACAGTGCTCATCTCTCCATCCCAAGTCCCTATCACTTTCTATTCTTTATTTTATTCATGCCCTTTCAGCAATCTAAAATGAACTTATTTGCTTACTTTTAAGCTTCATAATAGTGGGAATTTGGGTTTTTTTTTTTTTAATCCTTGTGATCCCAACTTCTTAAACTGCACCTGAAACATCCTATAGATTTAATAAATACTTGTGTAGTGAATACATGAAGAAGGATGTCACAATATACAACTTGCACAGGAAAGAGCTTAAACTGAGTGGAGGTCATTTCTTTGGGGAGTGTATATGAAACGGTTCCAAGCTTGGAATTATCCAGTACATGAAGAGGAAGGAGCCTTGGAAGTAAGCATAGCTACTTATTAAGGGACTGCCTATAAAAAAAACCAGGGACACTGGATGAGTGCATGCTAAATCACTTCAGTCATGTCTGACTCTTTGTGATCCTATGGAGTGTAGCCTGCCAGGCTCCTCTGTCCATGGAATTTTCCAAGCAAGAATACTGGAGTGGGTTGCCACACCCTTCTCCAGGGGATCTTCCTGACCCAGGGATGGAATCCACATCTCGTATGTCTCCTACAATGGCAGATGGGTTCTTTACCACTAATGCCACGTGGGAAGTCCAGGACAGTGGACCCCCACTCTTTAATTACTCCATACTGAATAATTTGCATATGCCTGTCCCAAAATCACAGTTATCCTCTGAAGAAATGCAAACTCTTCTTGAAAATATCAGTTCAGTTCAGTTCAGTTCAGTCACTCAGTCGTGTCCAACTCTTTGCAACCCCATGAACCACAGCACACCAGGCCTCACTGTCCATCACCAACTCCCGGAGCCTACACAAACTCATGTCCATTGAGTCAGTGATGCCATCCAACCATCTCATCCTCTGTCATCCTCTTCTGCTCCTGCCCTCAATCTTTCCCAGCATCAGAGTTTTTTCAAGTGAGTCATCTCTTCACATCAGGTGGCCAAAGTATTGGAGTTTCAGCTTCAACATCAGTCCTTCCAACGAACATCCAGGACTGATCTCCCCTTGGATGGACTGGTTGGATCTCCTAGCAGTCCAAGGGACTCTCAAGAGTCTTCTCCAACACCACAGTTCAAAAGCATCAATTCTTCAGCACTCAGCTTTCTGTATAGTCCAACTCTCACATCCATACATCACTACTGGAAAAGCCATAGCCTTGACTAGATGGACCTTTGTTGGCAAAGTAATGTCTCTGCTTTTTAATATGCTGTCTAGTTTGGTTATAATTTTCCTTCCAAGAAGTAAGCGTCTTTTAATTTCATGGCTGCAATCACCATCTGCAGTGATTTTAGAGCCCCAAAAAATAAAGTCAAGAACTCTAAACATACCTGGTGATAGTGTAGAGAGAAGGTAAAGACAGGAGTCAATGTGGACCTATAGAACAAAGGGGTAAAAGAGACAGTGAAGTCAACTCAGCTTGGGGAAAATACCCTAAGTGAAGCATGCCTGTTCATTCCTGCACACACAGCTCCAGCCTGCCTGCTCCTCTGTTCTCCTAAACACAGGTTTGTTCATCTGCAAGGCATAATTATTGAGACAGAGCTAGAAATCAGCAATCCCATTCAGGGAAGAAAATGTTTACATGTAGAACTGCACAGTTATAATCAGAGTTAACATTTGGAATAGCACTTGTCATGTGTAGGCACTGTTATACATGCTTTAGATATATTAACTTGTTTAATTCTTATTCTCCAAGAGGTAGGTACAATTCTTCCCATCATACAGATGATATACAGAAATGGTGCAGTGACCAGCCCAAGCCCTCATAGCTCTTGAGTGGCTCAGTAGGAACTCTATGCCAGGAAGTCTTATTCCATGGTCAAAACACTTAACCTCTACTGTCTACGTAAAATAAGCTCATGACATTGACCTGTTAACCAGCTTTATTCTCCATTCATTAGTAGAAACGGAAATTAAGGGAAAAAAAAGACACTTGAGATAACTATACACACCAAAAAGAATCAAGGGAGCAAACAGGACAATTAACACTATAGGAAACAAAATTAGTTCAAGATGCTAGTAAAATACTAATAATATCCTTAAAAACTTTTTGAGAGGCTCTTGTGTCCATTAGGAAGCAACAGTTAGAACTGGACGTGGAACAACAGACTGGTTCCAAATAGGAAAAGGAAAAGGCTGTATATTGTCACCCTGCTTATTTAACTTATATGCAGAGTACATCATGAGAAACACTGGACTGGAAGAAGCACAAGCTGGAATTAAAATTGCTGGGAGAAATATCAATATCCTCAGATATGCAGATGACACCACCCTTATGGCAGAAAGTGAAGAGGAACTAAAAAGCCTCTTGATGAAAGTGAAAGAGGACAGTGAAAAAGTTGGCTTAAAGCTCAACATTCAGAAAACGAAGATCATGGCATCTGGTCCCATCACTTCATGGGAAATAAATGGGGAAACAGTGGAAACAGTGGCAGACTTTATTTTTGGGGGCTCCAAAATCACTGCAGATGGCGATTGCAGCCATGAAATTAAAAGACGATTACTCCTTGGAAGGAAAGTTATGACCAACCTAGATAGCATATTCAAAAGCAGAGACATTACTTTGCCAACCAAGGGTCATCTAATCAAGGCTATGGTTTTTCCTGTGGTCATGTATGGATGTGAGAGTTGGACTATGAAGAAAGCTGAGTACCAAAGAATTGATGCTTTTGAACGGTGGTGTTGGAGAAGACTCTTGAGAGTCCCTTGCACTGCAAGGAGATCCAACCAGTCCATTCTGAAGGAGATCAGCCCTGGGTGTTCTTTGGAAGGATTGATGCTAAAGCTGAAACTCCAATACTTTGGCCACCTCATGCGAAGAGTTGACTCATTGGAAAAGACCCTCATGCTGGGACGGATTGGGGGCAGGAGGAGAAGGGGACAACAGAGGATGAGATGACTGGATGGCATCACTGACTCAATGGACGTGAGTCTGAGTGAACTCCAGGAGTTGGTGAGACAGGGAGGCCTGGCATGCTGCAATTCATGGGGTCACAAAGAGTCAGACATGACTGAGTGACTGAACTGTGCTGAACTGTGTCCATTAAATACTATCAGAATGTCCTGAGAAAAGAGCAACCGAGAAAAAATTGTTCCTGGAAATTTGCAAAATTATTGCTCAAAAAAATTTGAATAGTATATCTAAAGACTAAAATGAATATCATGTAAGACCAAACAATGGTATAGAAGATAAAGGTAAAGAAATTTCAAGGAATATAATGCAAAAAGATAAGTAGACTTCAAATATGATAAAAATAGCTAATAAACATGAAAAATTGATTCAGGACATGCAATATCTAACAATTAAGAAAGAAAGAAAGTGAGCAAGAGTAAAAGTGAGAGTAAGAAATAAAAATCAAGAAGGAGAGGGAGCAAGAAAAGGAAGAAGCAGAGGGAGGAGAAAGAATGAATAAAATAATGAAGGAAATAGAAGTGAGAACATAACATGAATAGAAGACAATGAAAGAAATGGCATAATTAAGCAATAATAGAATAAATAGAGGGCACACAAACCTGTATTGGAAATGTTATGAGTATTAGTGGGAGAAATTTTTTTAGATATATGTGGAAGAAAACTCATGATATATAAAAACTACAAAGATTAAAGGAAAATTCTAAAATCTTAAAGACAGAAACAGTAAGTGCTCTACAAAGAAGTGGGGATCAGAATTGTTTCAGTAACTCTGGATATTAGAAAACAATAGGAGAGGGCTTGACCAAATCTAAAACTGGAAACTAGAATTCAACATCTAAAAAGGGACTGGATGCATGTAAGAACTCATAAAAAATGTGTTCCATAAAACAAAAAAGAAATCTTTGAAGGGTTAAAAATGTGCTTTGAGGAGTTAGGGACTTAATACAAAATATAAAAGTAAGAAAATTACAGGATGGCATCTATACACTAACTAGAAACTACTAGTCTAAATTAATGCAGAAGTGAAGAAGGCTCTGTGAAGCATCACTTCAGAAAGATAGTAGATTCTTTTAAGAAAAATATGAATATGAAGTGTGAATTTCTTCTGTCAATAAAGAAAAGAAAAAGCAATCAGAAATTTAGAAAAACACAAAAAGTTACACAAGAAAAGTTATTCTAGAAGAAGACAAAAAATGTGGTATGCTTTTCAGTAACTAATTTATGTTTTGTCAGAACAACACTCATTTAACTTAATCTTAAAACATTCAATTTTGAGCAATAGTTTGAACTGGACATGGAACAAAAGACTGGTTCCAAATAGGAGAAGGAGTATGTCAAGGCTATATATTGTCACCCTGCTTATTTAACTTCTATGCAGAGTACATCATGAGAAACGCTGGACTGGAAGAAGCACAAGCTGGAATCAAGATTGCCGGGAGAAATATCAATCACCTCAGATATGCAGATGACACCACCCTTATGGCAGAAAGTGAAGAGGAACTAAAAAGCCCCTTGATGAAAGTGAAAGAGGACAGTGAAAAAGTTGGCTTAAAGCTCAACATTCAGAAAACGAAGATCATGGCATCTGGTCCCATCACTTCATGGGAAATAGATGGGCAAACGGTGGAAACAGTGTCAGACTTTATTTTGGGGGGCTCCAAAATCACTATAGATGGTGACTGCAGCCATGAAATTAAAAGACGCTTACTCCTTGGAAGGAAAGTTATGACCAACCTATATAGCATATTCAAAAGCAGAGACATTACTTTGCCAACAAAGGTCCGTCTAGTCAAGGCTATGGTTTTTCCTGTGTTCATGTATGGATGTGAGAGTTGGACTGTGAAGAAGGCTGAGCGCCGAAGAATTGATGCTTTTGAACTGGAGAAGTTGGAGAAGACTCTTGAGAGTCCCTTGCACTGCAAGGAGATCCAACCAGTCCATTCTGAAGGAGATCAGCCCTGGGATTTCTTTGGAAGGAATGATGCTAAACTTAAACTCCAGTACTTTGGCCACCTCATGCGAAGAGTTGACTCATTGGAAAAGACTCTGATTCTGGGAGGGATTGGTGGCAGGAGGAGAAGGGGACGACAGAGGATGAGATGGCTGGATGGCATCACTGACTCGATGGACGTGAGTCTGGGTGAACTCCAGGAGTTGGTGATAGACAGGGAGGCCTGGCATGCTGCGGTTCATGGGGTCTCAAAGAGTCGGAGACGACTGAGCAACTGAACTGTGGTTAAATTGTTTTCCACTGCAGTAAATTATACAATTTGAATATCAGTGGGTATATTTTATAAATATTACAAGTGCTGTTTTTAGTTTATAAATTTTAGATTTAAGGTATTATCAAAGGTCACAAAATCTTTGCTTATAGTCATAGAGTGATTTAAGTTAAATAGCCCCTTGTTGTTATTCAGTCACGCAGTCATGTCTGGCTCTTTGTATCGCTGGGACTGCAGCACGCCAGGCTTCCCAGTCCATTACCAAGTCCCAGAGCTTGCTCAAATGCATGTCCATTGAGTCAGTGATACCATCCAACTATCTCATCTTCAGTCATTGTTTTCCCCTCCTACCTTCAATCTTTCCCAGTCTTTCAGGATCTTTTCTAATGAGTCAGCTCTTTGCATCAGGTGGCTAAAGTATTGGAGTTTCAGCTTCAGCATCAGTCCTTCCAAGGAATATTCAGGACTCATTTCCTTTAAGATTGACTGGTTGGATCTCCTTGCAGTCCAAGGAACTCTCAAGAGTCCTCCAACACCAGAGTTCAAAAGCATCAATTCTTCACAATCAGCTTTCTTTATAGTCCAATTCTCATATCCGTATATGACTACTGGAAAAACCATAGCTTTGACTAGATGGACCATTGTTGGCAAAATAATGTCTCTGCTTTTTAATATGCTGTCTAGGTTGATCATAGCTTTTCTTCCAAGGAACAAGCATCTTTTAATTTCATGGCTGCAATCACCAACTGCAGTGATTTTGGAGACCCCAAAATAAAATCTCTCACTGTTTCCACTGTTTCCCCTTCTATTTGCCATGAAGTTATGGGACCCAATGTAATGATCTTAGTTTTCTGAATGTTGAGCTTTAAGCCAACTTTTTCACTCTCCTCTTTCACTTTCATCAAGAGGCTTTTTAGTTCTTCATTTTCTGCCATAAGGGTGGTGTCATCTGCATATATGAGGTTATTGATATTTCTCCCTGCAACCTTGATTCCAGCTTGTGCTTCATCCAATTCAGCATTTCACATGATGTACTCTGCATGTAAGTTAAATAAGTGGGTGACAATATACAGCCCCTTAGAATGTGAAATTATAAAAATGACTGCAACTGGAAGATGGCATGAGGAGATATGGAGGAATATGTAGGGGAGATCACTTCTCATACGATATAAAGGGAATTCAGTAGATGATGCCTAAATTTTATGAATTAAGATATAGAACTGTAAATGTTTAAAATCACAATACTAACCACAAGAGTAATTAGAACCATAAACTGAGTGGTTCAGTTCAGTTCAGTCGCTCAGTCGTGTCCGACTCTGTGACCCCATGAATTGCAGCATGGCAGGCCTCCTGTCCATCACCAACTCCCAGAGTTCACTCAGACTCAAGTCCATAGAGTCGGTGATGCCATCCAGCCATCTCATCCTCTGTCGTCCCCTTCTCCTCCTGCCCCCAATCCCTCCCAACATCAGAGTCTTTTCCAAAGAGTCAACTCTTTGCATGAGGTAGCCAAAGTATTGGAGTTTCAGCTTTAGCATCAGTCCTTCCAAAGAAATCCCAGGGCTGATCTCCTTCAGAATGGACTGGTTGGATCTCCTTGCAGTGCAAGGGACTCTCAAGAGTCTTCTCCAACACCACAGTTACAAAGCATCAATTCTTTGGCACTCAGCTTTCTTCACAGTCCAACTCTCACATCCATACGTGACTACTGGAAAAACCATAGCCTTGACTAGATGGACTTTTGTTGGCAAAGTAATGTCTCTGCTTTTCAATATGCTATCTAGGTTGGTCATAACTTTTCTTCCAAGGAATATGTGTCCTTTAATTTCATGGCTGCAATCACCATCTGCAGTGATTTTGGAGCCCCAAAAAATAAAGTCTGACACTGTTTCCACTGTTTCCCCATCTATTTCCCATGAAGTGATGGGACCATATGCCATGATCTTCGTTTTCTGAATGTTGAACTTTAAGCCAACTTTTGCACTCTCCTCTTTCACTTTCATCAAGAGGCCTTTTAGATCCTCTTCACTTTCTGCCATAAGGGTGGTGTCATCTGCATATCTGAGGTGATTGATATTTCTCCCGGCAATCTTGATTCCAGCTTGTGCTTCTTCCAGCCCAGTGTTTCTCATGATGTACTGAGTAGTAGGGGAAGGGAAAGGGAGAAGTAGAAAACAGTGTAACTGTGGTCACTTTCTACTTGAAACATTGATACAGCCAGTACTGCCTACATCATAAAGGACTCCTTCATGTATATCACTTAGGGATATAATAGTAACCTCCAGAAGAACCAATTTTTATCATTTTTATAATAAGTAAATAGTCAAATGAAAATTGTAAAATTCTTTGTATCAAGGTGACACGTTGGCTGAAACCAAGTTAATTAGTCCTCAAGTCATCTGGCTGAAAAATGATAAAATTCTATTATAAAGTGATTATCAGATCAGATCAGTCACTCAGTTGTCTCCGACTCTTTGCAACCCCATGAATCGCAGCACGCCAGGCCTCCCTGTCCATCACCAACTCCCAGAGTTCCCTCAGACTCACGTCCATCGAGTCAGTGATGCCATCCAGCCATCTCATCCTCTGTCGTCCCCTTCTCCTCTTGCCCCCAATCCCTCCCAGCATCAGAGTCTTTTCCAATGAGTCAACTCTTTGCATCAGGTGGCCAAAGTACTGGAGTTTCAGCTTTAGCATCATTCCTTCCAAAGAAATCCCAGGGCTGATCTCCTTTGGTGCAAGAAATTTAAGATAAGCAAAAATCAATAAATAAAATGCAAAATGTGCTTAAACAAACATATTAGTTTTTGCTACCTAACAATATCTCATTGGCATCCAGTAACAAGCTTTTATTATTATTGTTATTACTATTGTTGTTACTATTATTATTGTTGTTATTGTTGCTGTTGTTACGATTATTGTTGTTATTTTCCTTACAGGACTGCAGGCTGGCTAGGACATCTTCAGCTTTTGGGTCCACTGCATACTTTTGGGAGTGGCTCAGATCCATTCTCCTATTAAGTAGTCCAGGCTGATTTGGGGCAGCATTCATCTGCAAAATGCTTTTCTCATGGTAAAACCTGGAAGTTCCTGTAGGGATGAGTAAAAACATACTGCCTCTTAGGGCCTCCAATCAAAATTCACACATTCATTTCTACCTTCAGCCCCCTGGGCAAAGTATTTCACATGCCCAATCTCAGAATCAAAGGAGGCAGAGAATATAATTCCTGTGGAAGCAGAGAGGGGAATAAACACTTGCTCAACAATAATCTAAGCCGTCATAGACTATATATGAGTTATTTCTTTGAATACTGTTGAATTTACTCAGAAATACATTTTAGAAAATTATTATTCCAATCATGACTTTACCTGTATTTGTTTCCCCAAAAGTAAAAAGGCCAGTAAAAGCCTTGCAAGTCAAGTTACCAGTAACACCAAGCTAATAGAGTAGTATACAACCAAACCTTTATTTATCATCCCACTAAAACCAACACTAAAGCAAATCACATGGTAAATTATTCTCAAAAAGGTGAAGTATCATTTTTTCATTGTCTCAGCACACACAATTATGTGTACATGATATTAATTCTAGAAACATAACATTTGCCATTTGTGTGAATGAGTATATATATATATATATACAGCATTTGGCAGGAATTGCTCACTTTGTTCTGTTGAATAGCAATATCACTTAGAATATTAAAAATAAATTAGCACATTGGACACAACAAAGTCTGGTGAAGGTTGACTAAGAGGAGTAGCATTTCTCAAAACAAACAAACAAAAAAAATTCTTAGTATATATTTGAAAGCTCTTTAAACATATAAAATGTTGCTTTTAACCAAATATATATGTATTTATATATATATATATATATATATATATATATATACTATACAGTAACCTAACTTTCTTTCTTACATCTCTGCAAAATAAGAAATATTAACAGCTTTTAGGTAAACATTGATTTGAATTTCACAAATCAAGTATGGCTAGTCATTATTCTTTGTGACCCTATGGACTATAGTCCACCAGACTCCTCTGTCCGTGGGATTTTCCAGGTAAGAATACTGGAGTGGGTTGCCATTTCCTTCTCCAGGGGATCTTCCCAACACAGGGATTGAACCCGGGTCTCCTCATTTCAGGCAGAAGCTTTACCCCCTGAGCCACCAGGGAAGCCCTTACATTATTTAAACATTGCTAAAAGATTGCAGGAAGAAATATCAATCACCTCAGATATGCAGATGACACCACCCTTATGGCAGAAAGTGAAGAGGAACTAAAAAGCCTCTTGATGAAAGTGAAAGAGGAGAGTGCAAAAGTTGGCTTAAAGCTCAACATTCAGAAAACGAAGATCATGGCATCTGGTCCCATCACTTCATGGGAAATAGATGGGGAAACAGTGGAAACAGTGTCAGACTTTATTTTTTGGGGCTCCAAAATCACTGCAGATGGTGACTGCAGCCATGAAATTAAAAGACACTTATTCCTTGGAAGAAAAGTTATGACCAACCTAGATAGCATATTGAAAAGCAGAGACATTACTTTGCCAACAAAAGTCCGGCTAGTCAAGGCTATGGTTTTTCCTGTGGTCATGTATGGATGTGAGAGTTGGACTGTGAAGAAGGCTGAGTGCCAAAGAATTGATGCTTTTGAACTGGAGAAGTTGGAGAAGACTCTTGAGAGTCCCTTGCACTGCAAGGAGATCCAACCAGTCCATTCTGAAGGAGATCAGCCCTGGGATTTCTTTGGAAGGAATGATGCTAAACTTAAACTCCAGTACTTTGGCCACCTCCTGTGAAGAGTTGACTCATTGGAAAAGACTCTGATGTTGGGAGGGATTGGGGGCAGGAGGAGAAGGGGACGACAGAGGATGAGATGGCTGGATGGCATCACTGACTCGATGGACGTGAGTCTGAGGGAACTCTGGGAGTTGGTGATGGACAGGGAGGCCTGGTGTGCTGCGATTCATGGGGTCACAAAGAGTCAGACACGACTGAGCAACTGAACTGAACTGAACTGAACTGAAAAAGAGCATTAAATTTAAACTTAGAGACATAGAGCAGTATCACTTGGATCTGGTTGATTGGCCAACATGCTCAACAATATGAGTTCACTTTAGACTCAATTTATACAGGTTAGCTGATAATAGTCCAAGCAGGGACAAAGGCTGATTGAGAAGCAGGTCATCTTTCTCTTCATGTATCTCTGTTTCTCTTTTTCATCTTCTTTCTTCATTTCCAGTTCAGGAAATACAGTCCTCCAGCAAACCTAGTTAAAAATCTATTGCCATCTTGTCCTGCTTTCTTGGACCTCTAATATTCCCTTCCCTAAATTTCTGAACTGTTGAGATCTACACATATTTTAATGATTTAAATAAGTATACATATCTGTAGTGAATAGAATAAAAGCCCTACAAAACTTTATATTATCCTCAGACTGTAGAGAACATATTAAACAAAGAAAAAAATCAATAAAATTTCAACTGAATTTAATAATTTAACAAAGCCTTTTGCTGGAAAAAACATATGTATAGATACCAATATCTATCTATCTATAGACAGAGAGGAAGACATGTATACACATATATGAGTATCTTTGTATACATATGTATACATACATGTACATGTGTATATATGTATGTATATATATGCATGTATGTGTACAGATATATATCCCAATAAACTTATGCAAATATAATATACACTATTTTCATGATTTTCCTGAATAAAAAACATCTAAATAAACCTACCTTAAATGTTTTCCTGACTTATACTTTAGTAACAAATCAATAATTTAGAGCAGTAGTGTTAGTGGGGCATACAGATTGTCCAAGAAATATATCTCAGGGTAACCATAAATTTTGTTTAATTTTTTTGTAAGACATATGCATATATTCTTATCTTTTGGTAAGTGATTTGTCCAGTGTTTTTGAGTTGAACTTTTGTCCTTAATGGTCTTTCAGGTCTCTACCAATCAAATATCTCACTCTTATAATTGCAGACTTTTAAATAAGTAAATAAATTGAACTTTTCACTAATTGAAATTAATTCATGTCTTCCTAAACCAGGCAAATTTGTGATACTTCCTGGTACATAAATAGAGAAAGTGGAATGCTTAGTTAACAAAGATGACCCACTTCATAGGTACTCACTAAATATTTGTTGAATGATTCAATGTATGAATTCTATAAAATCAGAACTGAAAGACTAACTTGGTTCATTTTTCTTTATTTCACAAAACTTTAACCCCCAAACATGGGGAAAGTCACTTAGTGAAAAAGAATGTGGGTATCTATATTAATTCCTTCTGAATGCTTCAAAGATTTAAATACAGATTTACAAGATGAATTTGTCCTGGATATATTTCTTAAATGATCTTTTTTTTTTCACTATCATGACTGCTTTAAATTATTGATTAGTCACTAGAATATGTCAAGAGTACATTTAAAGAACGTTTAGTGAGAGTCATTTAAGCAGGAGCACCATGAAATGGACATGAGTTTGAGTAAACTCCGGGAGTTGGTTGATGACAGGGAAGCCTGGCATGTTGCAGTCCATGGGGTTGCAAAGAGTTACACAAGACTGAGCAACTGAACTGACCTGAACCATGAAATAGGGTTCTTTTTAAGTTTTGGGGTATGAGGCTCCCTGAAGACTCAGTGGGTAAAGAATTTACCTGCAATTCAAGAGACACAGGAGATGTGCGTTTGGGGGAAGATCCCTTGGAGGAGGAAAATGGCAACCCACTTCAATATTCTTACCTGAAAAATCCCATGGACAGAGGAGCCTAGTGGGCTACAGTCCAAAGGGTCCCAAAGAGTCAGACACAACTGAGCAACTACATACACATGTAAATATTCCATTAAGGGGTTTGGTGATGTGGTCATGATAATGTGCTGCTTATACCTCTCATGGGGAGCAAAATTCACTGAAGGCCTCAGCAGCCAATGCTCCTTTAGATCCACCCCATTTGGGGACTGATTACATCAGGGTTGTGGGCTTCCAGACACAAACTGAACATGGTGAAGGGGAAAAGATTAGTCTTACAAGACATGGTACTCTTAATGAGTGGCTTTGGCTCAAAGACTCTCTGTTAGACTGAACAGAAGTTTCTCAGAACTGAGCTTCAGTTTAGGACTCTTCGCATTGGTCTATCCTTTTCCCCTCTTCACAAGTGTCAAACCCACCTGGAAGTCTGAATGTTCTTCCCATTTTTTTTGGCACTGATCCCTTTATCTTTTATACCCAATAAATCTCATGCACTTCTAATCTTCCGTTGGTTTCTCAGACTACACAGACAAACAGAACTGAACAACTGAGTTGAAATTATTTTTTTCTCTTTAAAATCTTCTCCAGGTTGGAGAATCATGTAGACTTTTATAAAACTTTTACTCTGTCCAGTACAGATAGTGAATTAGTATTAATCATTAAAATATGAATAGATTCCAACAGTTTGAAACTTTGATTTACAGTAGAAATGGCAGAAGGGCAAGGCAAACCCAAAATAGCTTTCAGCTAAGTCTGCATGGGTATATTACGCCCCTGGGTTGGAAATGGAGATAGGAGATAAAACAGAGAATCATGGCCTACTTCTCACTAGTCCAGAGTGTCTCTGCTTAGAGTTTCACTAGCTAATTCATTCAAAATGCTTCCAAAGTGAAGTCAGGTAGCTAAAAACAATGGTTGTTGAACACAATCAAATCCAAGAGCTATTGCTGCTTTATTTCTGACCCCAAGAATTAGTATTTTTTAGCACAGTTTGAAAGTGAAAAATTATGAGCTCAAAAATTAGTATTTTTAGCACAGTTAAAATGTTATTAAAAAAATTTTTTTTGATGGGTAGCCAAGCTTCATTTGTGAAATTCAAAGCAAAGTTTATCTTAAAAGATCTGATCAAACTATTCTGTTTTAGTACAGGTAAAAAAAAAGGTCAGGATTTTTTTTTTTTTTTTTTTTTTGGCCAAAAAAGTCTGTCTAAGGAGCCCTCAAATACATACTTATATGTAATCTAATTTTTAAAACAGCAGTTTATTCCAATTTAACTTCCCTAGGTTGGCAGCAATGCTTTGGATGTACTTTACCTATTCAATGTAACAATTCTTTTTTTTTTTCATTAATTTTACATTGTTTTATTGGATTTTAATATTATTTTCTTATTATAAATATGAAGATAATTTTGAAACAATGCCTGGAAGAAGTGATAAATTGCATAAGCTGTAGAAATATTAAAATATAACATTAGAACTACAATACATAAATACTTGCATTGGTTGACAAAACAGAGGAAACGTTACTTGAAGTCATTACAATTGTATACTTACACAACTATCAAAGAAAAATTATCTTAGTATGAACTATTTAACAGACACTACTGGGACACCTTAAAGACATCTAGAAAAAGAATAAAATGGTGTTGAAAATATTGAATGTAAATAAGAATAAATGGAGAGGCTAGATAGTGTTGCTTAAAATGGGTGTGGGACTCACTGGCCTATAGAGGAAATCATTACAAAGACCCACTAAGGTAACAAGTTCCTTGGTCCCAGACATATTACAGTTTCTACTTCATAGGTACAAAGTTAGTTTTCCTTGCCCCAACAAATATGCCTTTGGGGGCTTCCCTGGTGGCTCAAAGGTAAAAAATCCACCTGCCAAAGCAGGAGACATGGGTTCAATCCCTGATCTGGGAAGATCTCACATGCTGCGGAGCACCTGAGTCTGAGCGCTACAACTATTGAGTCTGTACTCTAGAGCCTGGTAGCCACAACTACTGAGCCCATGCAGTCTAGAGACTGTGCTCTGCAATGAGAGAAGCCATCTCAATGAAAAGCCTGCAACTAGACAGTAGCCCCCTCTTGCTGAAACTAGAGAAAAGCCCACACAGCAAGAAAGACCCAGCACAGCCAAAAATAAATAAATAATTTTTAAAGTGTCCTTTGGAGGATATGTAATCATAATTATATCATTATTTGCCCACTCAGTGTCTTTGCTTGACCATGTATGAGTGGAGATGAGTTATAATACAACCACTTCAAGTGAGGGGAAATTATGACACAGGCCAGCCATACTTGCCTCCAAAAACCGCTGACAAAGACAAATCTTGGGTTTAAATCAGAAGATTCATCATTTACTCAAATATTTCCCTGATTGTAAATCGGCTGTCTTCCCCAAAACCACTCCTAAGAGAATATAAAATCCTTCGGGGCAGGTGTCTTTGTAGATGTGTTCAACTGTTGCATCCCAAGCGCCAAGAATAGTGGCTAGCATAGAGAACATACTCAAACAATAACTGTGTATTGAATGAATAGGTCTCCCTCCCCTAGGAGACTGTAAGACACTTGGGAATAAGAACCATATTGAATTGGGTTTTGTACATCCAGCATCCAGTTCACTGTCTGAGACCTCTTTGCATCAATGAATATTTGTTGAATTAATTATTTGGAAGTAGAACCAGTAGAAAAAAAAAAAATTTCTTTCCAATCCAGAGATAGTGCATTGGAATCTACCTTTGGGCCAAGCATATATGTCTTTTGTTTATCAGGTGTCCTGCAAGCTTTTCTAGTCAGCTGTAGGGTTCAAAGACAAGTAAGACAATGCAATTCATTTTCTATGAAATTCACATAGAAGCTGATTCAATTCTCAGGAGAGAGCATGAACTAAGGTGACATTTACTGGACCTCAAGCATTTAAATATCACTTTTAAACTTGCTTCTTCCCCTACATCACAGCTGCAGATATATTTTTCAATTATTTATTATAAAACAATTTTTGATTTAAAGAAGAGTTGTAAAGATAGTACATAGAATTCCCATATACCCTTCACCCAGTTTCCCCTAATGCTAACATCTTATACAACCATGAAACACTTGTCAACACATGGAAATTAACATTGATACGGCACCACTAATTGTATTGTACTTGTATTTTACCAGTTTTTCTACTAGCATCATTTTTTGTTCCAGAATGCAGCCCAGAATACCATGTTGCATTTATAATGATTCCTTGCTGCTGCTGCTAAGTCACTTCAGTCGTATCCGACTCTGTGTGACCCCATAGACGGCAGCCCACCAGGCTCCCCGTCCCTGGGATTCTCCAGGCAAGAACAATGGAGTGGGTTGCCATTTCCTTCTCCAATGCATGAAAGTGAAAAGTGAAAGTGAAGTCGCTCAGTCGTGTCCGACTCCTAGCGACCCCATGGACTGCAGCCTACCAGGCCCCTCCGTCCATGGGATTTTCCAGGCAAGAGTACTGGAGTGGGTTGCCATGCTTAGTCCCCTTCTAAACTGTTATAATTTCTTGGTCTTTCCTTGTTTCTTCATGATCTTGACTAATAGACACTTATGAAGATTTGTTGTCGATAATTCTATAGACTGTCTCTTAATTTGAGTATGTCTACTGTGTCATGATTAGACTGTTTATAGATTTGGAGGAAGAATCTCACAGAGGTGAAGTATACTAGTCCATTAATTTTTATATTCCAAATGATGCTGCTATTTTACAAAACAAAGTGAACATTTTGTATCACATGCAACACCTGTCAAAACTGGTGCCAGTATTGGGTTGTGCTAAGCCTAGAAATCCTGGTACGTAGTTCTTTTGTTTACTAAAGCAGTGGAATACATGCACTAGAGATACAAAGATAAGCTGCATGCCTAGTCTGGAGTGGACGTCAAGGCCTAAATTAATTGTGAGTGTGAAAACACCTGCCCCTGTTTTGTTCCTTCTAGTGACTAATCTCAGAAGCTTCTAGAGAAAAGAAAATGAGAAAGAGACTATTTGGTGGGCAAATATCCAAGTTTCTTATATTGATATCATGAGTAATGACAGTATAATAAGTGGTATACTGTAAATGCAATAAGTATTTGTTGATGAATAACCAAATAAGTGGCCAGACAACAAAACCACATCATCTGTATGACTAACAAAATACTGAGCTCTGTGGGCAATGGATCTGACCCAAGATGTCTGGCAGTTTTCCTCTTCAGATGTCATAGTAACCTGCAAAATTAGCTTTACAATAGGTAGCTAAAGAGAAACTGATGGTAAGATCACATCAAAGGTTACATTAAGTATAAAAGTTAGAAATTAAGTCTAACCACACATAATAAGCTTCTTGCTGCCTTTTTGAGCCAAAAGGAAGATCCTAGGGAAAATCTTTTTGTTTCCCTTATTTTAATTAAATCAATATATCTAACAATCTCAAGGCACTTACATTTTTAATAACATTAAAATGAAGTATATTACATACATTGCTGACAAGAACTTACTTTCTTTTGCCAAACTTAATGCAGAATATATTATTGGTCATATTTTATTTTCATTATTTTTAAGGGCTTCACCTGGAGGAATCTAAAAATGCACATATCACTGAAAAGGCAGTTTTGCTATTTCAGAAATAATTCCTCCTTAAAGAATGTCCCTGGCTTAAAGAAAATTTGGAAAAGGTTTTCTCTTTGAAAAAACTCATATGATTGAAGAGATTTCACCTTCAAAGAGTTTTACTCCAGAGGGAGCCCCCTTTGAGAATTTTAAGCATTGCATGGGAAATGTATTTGAAGATTTTCATGTTAAAAAACAGTTGCATGACTTGGGTATCCTCTTTGAAGTTTTTTTTTAAACAATATTTAAAGGATTTCCCCCTTTGAATGTTTTCATGTTTTTGAGTACTGCTTTTCTGAAAAATGTTATTCTCTGTTCAAGTGGTTTGCTTTTCTTTTCATTTTTCCCTATTATTAACATACATTTAATTATTTTGTTCTAATAAGAGAGATTGAAGTTATTAATATACCAGCACTCCTCCTAACTGCTATAAAACTAGGATTGGATTTCTCAGCCTCACCCCACATCAGATCAGATTCAGAAGTACTGTAAAAATTACTACCCCATTTAAGGAACCAACATAGAAATATGACCTAGCATAGGAAGCTCTGTAAGAATTGGCAGTGTCTGGATGAATTACTCAAGAGCAGCATTAAGTGATTACAGATAATAGAGAATACCTTAATGAATTTTATCATCATGTCCCTAAATCAGATACAGCTCAAGAAGAAACAAATCTTTTAGAGTAGATTAGATGAGGCATATAAAGACTAATATCTGATTTCTTTCTTTTGACTAACTTCCTATGAGACTCTACAATATTGTATCAAATAGGACACAAATAAGATATCAGCCTACTCTTGAGAAGTTTACAATCTTACAAGAAGTCATAAAATGGACACAAATAGCTATAATGTCAGATTTTGTGTTAATTAAGTGCATCAGTAGTAAAAGCCCTTATCAGCGTAGAGAGAAAAGAAAGGCTGTTTCTGATTAGAGGGATAAACGTCTTCATATAGGAGGGGACATTTTAGATAAGCATTAAGGCAGTGTTTCCAACTGGAGAATATAACAGTATCCCATAATTGGGTCAAGAAATCGATCTAGTGGGATGAGATTAGCATTTTCTTTTAGTGATATGGAATGGTAGAGAACAAAACACAATACAATCAAAAAGAAGTTTTCTATGACTCAAAGTAAGGGAAATATACTTTCAGGAGAATTTTGCTTCTGTTTTTTAATGTACATATATATGTGCATTAGGTTGCAAGTAAAATACATTTCTTTCAGTAGGTCTCAGTAAAACAAAGCAAACAAAGCAAAAACCATTTGAAATTCACTATGTTAAAAACAGAAAGGATTCAAGGAAGAAAATGAGCTAGGAAAATAGACATAGCTTTGGCAAAGGTCAAAATATAGAAACATACTGAAGAATAAAATAACTCAGCATCTTAAAGATAGACTTCACTAGAGGAGTGAGAAAAGAATGGAAAAGTAAAATGAGGTGAGGAAGGGAATGAATTTTGGAGAAATTTGAAATCCAAGCCAAAGACTTCATGTATTATTCTAATATAGAGAGGAACCACTGAAAATCAGGGGGAGGAAGTAACAATATCAGAGTTTATAATAGGAAGATTAATCCATCAGGGATCAGTTGCAGGAAGTAGAAATTCTACATGGGAGAGAGATTAGTGGTATATTGCAATACTGGCTGAACAACAGTGGAGTCTGTCATTTTTTAACTAAATATATATATAACATCATAAATACAGACTTTAAAATTCTAAAATAGGGTTAAGAAGCATAACTTATTGTGTTTTTCTTATAAAGAAATAAGCTTTAAAAAACCTTTTCCTTTTAATTGTATTCTTTAAATAAGAATGAAAAAAATGACACAAGATTGTGGCAATACTACAAGTAAACACTGCAAAAACTGGGAATGAATTCATAGGTCTTTTCTTGCTTTTTTATTATTAGCTTTCTTTTTCCTAATCACTTAAAAAAAACTTGAAGAATTTTTGAAGATATGTCACTGTTGTATTTAATAACGTTTATATAAAGGTATAATTCATATGCTAATGTGGCTAAGCATCACCATAACTTAAGAAAACTACTCAAATGCCAGAATTCTATCTCATACCCCACATATTTCAGCCTCTAGCATAATATCTGATACATAGTAAGTTCATTGACATCACCCGATGGTCAATATCAAAATCAGATTGATTATATTCAATATCAAAATCAGATTGATTATATTCTTTGTATCCAAAGCTGGAGAAGCTCTTTACAGTCAACAAAAACAAGACCAGGAGCTGACTGTGGCTCATATTATGAACTGCTTATTGCAAAATTCAGACTTAAATTGAAGAAAGTAGGAAAAATGACTAGACCATTCAGGTATGACCTAAATCAAATTCCTTATAATTATACAGTAGAAGTGACAAATAGATTCAAGGGATTAGGTCTGATAGACAGAGTGCCTAAAGAATTATAGACAGACGTTCATAGCATTGTACAGAAGGCAGTGATCAAAACCATACCCAAAAAGAAGAAATGCAAAAAGGCAAAATGGTTGCGTGAGGAGGACTTACAAATAGCTGAGAAAGGAAGAAAAGCAAAAGGCAAGGGAGAAAAGGAAAAATATATCCATCCACCTGAATGCAGAGTTCCAAAAATATATCCATCTGAATGCAGAGTTCCAAAGAATAGCAAGGAGAGATAAGAAAGTCTTCCTAAGTGATCAATGCAAAGAAATAGAGGAAAACATCTGGAGCGTGAAGTCAAGTGGACCTTAGGAAGCATCACTAGAAACAAAGCTAGTGAAAGTGATGAAATTCCAGCTGAGCTATTTAAAATCCTAAAAGATAATGCTGTGCAAGTGCTTCACTCAATATGCCAGCAAATTTGGAAAACCCAGGAGTGGTCACAGGACTGGAAAAGGTCAGTCTTCATTCCAATCCCAAAGAAAGACATTGCCGAAAAATGTTCAAACTACTGCACAATTGTACTCATCTCACACACTAGAAAAGTAATGCTCAGAATTCTCCAAGATAGTCTTCAGCAGTACAGCAATCGAGAACTTTCAGATATTCAAGCTAGGTTTAGAAAAGGCAGAGGAACCAGAGATCAAATTGCCAACATCCGCTGGATCATAGAAAAAGCAAAAGAATTCCAGAAGAACATCTACTTCTGCTTCATTGACTATGCTAAAGCCTTTGACTGTGTGAAAGTCACTCAGTTGCGTCCAACTCTTTGCTACCCCATGGACTGTATAGGACTGCTACCCCATGAACTTCCCAGGCCACAATACTAGAGTGGGTAGCCTTTCCCTTCTCCAGGGGATCTTACCAACCCAGGGATCAAACCCAGGTCTCCCGCATTGCAGGTGGATTCTTTACCAGCTGAATTGCCAGGGACTGTATCAGATCAGATCAGATCAGTCGCTCAGTCGTGTCCGACTCTTTTCGACCCCATGAATTGCAGCACGCCAGGCCTCCCTGTCCATCACCAACTCCCGGAGTTCACTCAGACTCACGTCCATCGAGTCAGTGATGCCATCCAGCCATCTCATCCTCTGTCGTCCCCTTCTCCTCCTGCCCCCAATCCTTCCCAGCATCAGAGTCTTTTCCAATGAGTCAACTCTTCACATGAGGTGGCCAAAGTACTGGAGTTTCAGCTTTAGCATCATTCCTTCCAAAGAAATCCCAGGGCTGATCTCCTTCAGAATGGACTGGTTGGATCTC
Organism: Bubalus bubalis; assembly: GCF_019923935.1. NCBI lineage: Eukaryota > Metazoa > Chordata > Mammalia > Artiodactyla > Bovidae > Bubalus > Bubalus bubalis. The sequence continues at coordinate 46,923,997 of NC_059162.1, read as the reverse complement.
CTTGCAGTCCAAGGGACTCTCAAGAGTCTTCTCCAACACCACAGTTCAAAAGCATTGATTCTTCGGTGCTCAGCCTTCTTCACAGTCCAACTCTCACATCCATACATGACCACAGGAAAAACCATAGCCTTGACTAGATGAACCACTGTTGGCAAAGTAATGTCTCTGCTTTTGAATATGCTATCTAGGTTGGTCATAACTTTCCTTCCAAGGAGTAAGCGTCTTTTAATTTCATGGCTGCAGTCACCATCTGTAGTGATTTTGGAGCCCAGAAAAATAAAGTCTGACACTGTTTCCACTGTTTCCCCATCTATTTCCCATGAAGTGGTGGGAACAGATGCCATGATCTTCGTTTTCTGAATGTTGAGCTTTAAGGCAACTTTTTCACTCTCCACTTTCACTTTCATCAAGAGGCTTTTGAGTTCCTCTTCACTTTCTGCTATAAGGGTGGTGTCATCTGCATATCTGAGGTTATTGATATTTCTCCTGGCAATCTTGATTCCAGCTTGTGTTTCTTCCAGTGCAGCGTTTCTCATGATGTACTCTGCATAGAAGTTAAATAAACAGGGTGACAATATACAGCCTTGACGAACTCCTTTTCCTATTTGGAACCAGTCTGTTGTTTCATGTTCAGTTCTAACTGTTGCTTCCTGACCTGCATACAGATTTCTCAAGAGGCAGATCAGATGGTCTGGTATTCCCATCTCTTTCAGAATTTTCCACAGTTTATTGTGATCCACACAGTCAAAGGCTTTGGCATAGTCAATAAAGCAGAAATAGATGCTTTTCTGGAACTCTCTTGCTTTTTCCATGATGACTGTATAGATCACAACAAACCATGGAAAAGTCTTAAAGAAATGGAAATATCAGACTACCTTACTTGTCTCCTGGGAAATCTGTATGCAAGTCAAGAAGAAACAGTTAGAACTGGACATGGAAGAGCAGACTGGTTCCATATTGAGAAAGGAGTATGTCAAGGCTGTATATTGTCACCTTGCTTATTTAACTTATATGCAGACTACATCATGAGAAATGCCAGGCTGGATGAAGCACAAGCTGGAATCAAAGTTTCAGGGAGAAATATCAATAACCTCAGATATGCAGATGACACCACCCTTATGGCAGAAAGTGAAGAGGAACTAAAGAGCCTCTTGATGAAAGTGAGAGAGGAGAGTGAAAAAGCTGGTTTAACACTAAACATTCAAAAAATGAAGATCATGGCATCTGGTCCCATTACTTCATGGCAAATGGAAGGGGAAACATTGGAAACAGTGACAGACTTGGTTTTCCTGGGCTCCAAAATCAAAGAGACAGTGACTGCAGCCATGAAATTAAAAGATGCTTGCTCTTTGGAAGAAAAGCTATGACCAACTTAAACAGCATATTAAAAAGCAGAGACATTATTTTACCCGCAAAGGTCCATATAGTCAAAGCCATGGTGTTTCCAGTAGTCATGTATAGAGGTGAGAGTTGGACCATAAGGAAAGCTGAGCATTAAATAATTAATGCTTTTGAACTGTAGTGTTGGAGAAGACTCTTGCAAGTCTTGGACTGCAAGGAGATCCAACCAGTCCATCCTAAAGGAAATCAGTCCTGAATATTCATTGGAAGGACTGATGTTGAATCTGAAGTTCCAATACCTGATGTGAAGAACTGACTCATTTGAAAAGACCCTGATGCTGGGAAAGATTGAAGGCAGGAGGAGAAGGGGATGACAGAGTGTGAGTTGACATCAGAGGATGAGTTCACAGGATGGATGACATCACCGACTTCATGGACGTGAGTTTGAGGAAGCTCTGGGAGATGGTGATAGACAGGGAAGCCTGGTGCTCTGCAGTCCATGAGGTCACAAAGAGTTGGACACGACTGTTTGACTGAACTGAACTGAATTTTCCTATGCTTAGCATGTAGAACTACAGGATTCCCAGTGAAATTTGAATTTCATATAAAGAATAATATTTTCAGTATAAATATGCTTCATTTCAGAAAACAAATACTTTTTTACTATAAGTAGGTCCCAAATATTCAAGTTACACATTTACACTAAAAAAAAATTTGTTTTTCTGACATTCAAATTTCAGTCTCATATTTTTATTGGCCATCTCTAATATTCATTAATATTAAATTTAAAAATGAATGCTTATATGTGTTTTTTTTTTACCGTGGCAAAATAGACATAATATAAAATGTATAATTTTAACCACTTTAGGCGCACAATTCAGGGGCATTTAGTTCATTCATGTTGTTGTGCTACCATCACCATGATCAGCCTCCAGATTTTTCACCATCCCAGACTGAAACTCTGTACCCGTGCACACACTATTCTACCTTTTGTCTCTATGAATTTGTCTATTTAAAGTCTCTCATATAACTGGAGTGGGCTTCCCGGGTGGCTCAGTGGTATAGAATCCGCCTACAATATAGGAGACACGGATTCAATCCCTGGGTCAGGAAGATCCCCTAGAGAACGAAATGGCAACCCACAGCATTATTCTTGCCTGGGAAATTCCCTGGACAGAGGAGCCTAGAGGGCTACAGTCCATGGGGTCGCAAAGGAGTTCAACATTACTTAGTGACTTAACAACAGCAACAGCATAACTGGAACCCTGAACCCCTGACACATTGTCTGACCATGGATCCCTAACAAAGCCTTCTTCCCAACTGCTACTCTGTACTGGCGCAATAACCTGTAACAATATGTTCAGTTAGCAACCATAACAAATATTTGTTAGTGTAAGTTGTATTCTTTGTTATTATTTTGAAAAATTTACAATCACTAATACGTCACTGGCCATTTTGAAATGATGTGTGGTGACTATAAATTTAATTTTTAAAAATCTTTGACATATGTTTGTATACTAATATTTTGATATAGCTGAGATTTGTTTAATTTTCAGCTCTATTAAAGCAGTTTTGTACCATTCTCCATATATATGAGATGGTTGCTAAGGAGCTATTCAATGTAAATATCAAGTAATTCATGTTTGAGCTTTAAAGGGCAAAGGGCTAAATTTTAGAGATCATTGGAAGATAATAGTGGCTTTCTTTTTTTTTTTTTGTCCCCACCTTGAAAATGCAGAGAGATATTCTGAAGTCTCCTTTTGTTTCTGTGCTAGATGGATCAACCACGACGCCCATGCTTGTCTATCATGACCCTCATCCCATCTTACAGTGATTAACACCCTCCTTTGAACTAAGAATTATGCTATGTGAAAACTGTCTTGGGTACCCTCCTCAGTTCCCTGGGTCTAATAAATTGCATTTATTTTTGCTTTAAGAAATCAATTATGTTTTGAAGAAATTTTTAAAATGAAAAAAAAAAAACTTCAAATATACCACATATTCACCTTTTCCAGCATTTTCATTCCTTCATCAGGATTCAATTCCCTCTCTACTATAATTTTCCTTTTATCTGAGGAAACTATAGTACCAGTATGCTGATAATTTTCTCAACTTTGTCTGTCTGGAATAGGATTTCATTTTCCTTAACTTCAGAAAGATATTTCCTCTGAATACAGAATTCTAGTTTGAAAGGAAAATTTTTCAACACTTTAAAGATGTCATTGCACATCATCTGGATTGCAATTTTTTCTGGAAAGAGATCTGCAATCATATTTTATTTCTTCTGTCTGGTTTTAAGACTCTCTCTTTGTCACTGATTTTCAACAATTTGATTATGATGTGGCATATTTAGGGGTTTTTGTGTGCTTATGCTTGGTTTTTCTTGAATTCTTGAATCTGTGAGTTAAGAGTTTTATCAAATTTGGAAATTTTTCATTCATTAATTTGTCAAGTATTTCCAGTCTTCCCTTCCCTATTCAGAACTTCAATTATCCATGTTTTAGACTATTTACTATTGTACCATGGGACATTGAAATTCTGTTCATTTTTTTCAGTCTTTTCTTCCTTCTTATATATCAGTTTGGATATATATGGACATTGATTTTTATGTCTTCAAGTTCATTGATCTTTTCTTCAGCAGTGTTTAAAAGCTCCATTAAACCTATCCACAAAATATTTTATTTCACCTATTATCTTTTTCAGCTGTAGAAGTTCCATGTGATTTTTTAATTTCTTAGTTATATATGTTATATAAAAATGATTTTATATAAAATAATCTTTTTATATCTTTTATTTCTGTCATAATATTTATATTTATCATTATATTTATAAGCATATGTATAATCACTTTTAAAACTTCTGCTAAAACCCATCATCCCTATAATTTCAAGGTATATTTCTATTAATTGACATTTTTCTTGCATGAGTCTCTTTTTCTGCTGGCACCCCACTCCAGTACTCCTGCCTAGAAAATCCCATGGACGGAGGAGCCTGGTAGGCTGCAATCCATGGGGTCGCTAAGAGTTGGACACGACTGAGCGACTTCACTTTCACTTATATGTCTTTTAAACTTGTATTGAGTTCTGGACATAGCAAAGTTTACTTTGTTCTGTGTCGTGTTTCACTGTCTTTTAAAGAGAGTTGAATTATTTTGGTAGACATTTAAGTTAGTTTTGGGCTTCCCTGACAACTCAGATGGTGATAAAGAATCTGACCGCAATGCAGGAGACCCTGGTTCGAGCCCTGGATCAGGAAAATCCCCTGGAGAAAGAAACGACAACCCACTTCAGTTCTTGCCTGGAGAATTCCATGGACAGAGGAGCCCAGTGGGGTACAATCCATGGGGTTGCAAAGAGCTGGACAAGACTGAGTGACTAATACTGACTTTCAGATCAATTTAGCTACTTTCAGATCAAGTTAACTCATTTTTTTTTGAGGGGGAGGTGCTTGGTCAGGGAAGGTAAAGAGTAATCTTAACACTGCTAAGGGTTGTTTAGCTCCACTATTAAAGGATGACATTTCTGGGGTTTCCACTGAATATACGGACATTCAATGAAGACTGTCTACCATGGTTTGTGTGTGTGTTTAGTCGCTCAGTTGTGTCTGATTCTGTGTGACTCCATGGACGGTAGCCCTCCAGGCTACTCTGTCCATGGGATTCTCCAGGCAAAAATACCAGAATGGGGTGCCATTTCCTTCGCCAGGGAACTTTCCCGACCCAGGGATCGAACCTGGTTCTCTTGCATTGCAGGCCGATTCTTTACCATCTGAGCCACCAAGACTATACCCAGACAAAGATACTGGAGCTCAAATATCTCCCGGCCCTGTGAGAGCAATGATCATTACTCAGCTTACAGATCATCAGTCATTCTTTGACCAGCTTTACAGAGGGTTTATTCTATGCATGTGTAGCTCAGTATTCGCCAATAGACTCTAGGGTAACTCTTACAGATTTCTGGAGCAATTCCTCTGCTTTCCTTCTGTTTCAGTTTCTCATCAGTTCAAATTTCAAGTGATTTAGCCTCTTCTACATCTGATATCTGTCACCTCAACTTAGTGAGACTGTCATATTGTGCTTTGTTTAATTCTCTCCTCACCGTATTTCAGAAAGTGCCTTCAGGGACAAGTTGGAGAGATCATAGGGCTCACTTCATTTTTTTCCTTTTCTCAGTTTTGCACTGTTTGTTGTCCAGTGTATGAAAACATTTGTTTACATTTTTCAAGTTTTATAGTGTTTCTTATCATTTTAATGGTAGGAGGGCATGTCAGGTCCCAATTACTTTTTATGGCCAAGGATACTAATGAGCCTAGCCCAGATTCTTATCTGTGATTGACTTGTCTTGGCTATTTACAAGCGAAGTTTCCATTTTTCCCTGCTGTATTAGCCAAGAACTCTGATCTCACTATATAGAAATATGTTCAGGTTGATTACTCCTGAGAGCTAGAAATAGAACAGAGCAATCTTAGAAGAAAAAGTATATAGAGTGGCCTACTCCCTGTGGACATAATTTCTGCTTTAGGGCAAGGACCTTTTCCACATAGCAGCTGGGCCAGATGTCCAGATTGGTGAACTTTATTGCTACCAGGGATTCACTCAAGTCTTGGCCACTATTTCTTAACCCAGGTGGTATTAATTCCATTAGTATTCTTTGTTTATGAGCACTTGTGTCTGGTATGGATGAAATATTTCACAGTAAAAATTCAGAGTTTCACATTGCAATACAATAAAGGATTTGGTAGATCAAGGTTGAAAAATAATCTAGCTTCTACCCTCAAGAACCTGTAAGGTATGTGTGGCTCAGACTTAAAGAGGGAATTAGAAAATAACAGATAAAAATAGGTGATGGAGAGCCACGGGATATTATCAGAGCAAAAAAAGAAAAAGTTTTAGTGTGACATATTAAATGACTTCAGTAAAGTAAGCAGAAATTAATTAGGCAAAGGAAATGTGTTATTCAGTGTAGCGTACTGTGCGAAAGTTGGCAAGGTCATAAACAGGTGTAAACAAGGGCATTGAGACAAGAATGACATGCTAGGTGCAGGAACTATTGGTGTCCTATTTGTCTGGGGCATAAAGTGGGAGACTGGGAGTGTCCAAAAGTGAGATTCAACACCATGAAGAGTTTGCATACCATGTAAATAAGCTTGGACTTTATCTACAGTGAAAGGGAGTCATTAAACTTTTTTGAGAAGGATGATTCCATATTCAGATCTGGTTTTACAGAGATCCTGTGGCGTGTAGAGTTAATATGAATAAGAATAGTGGTTAGAAGAGTCAGAAGTTATTATAGTAATTGAGTTAAGAGAAGATGCTTGTCCCAAACAGAATTAAGTGATAGTGGGAGTCATTGAAAGATTAAAGACCTGGATGATATAATATCCAGGAACTACAAGAGGTACACTTCATCCTCAAAATTAGAGAAAAAGAGTAAGTGTGAATGGTTTATCTAAATTACCTCATAGGTGAGAGATGGACGTCCAGTTAAGAGAAATTATATATCATGGCCTCAGTTTTCTCAGTGGAAGTGGCCTGAAACTGAATGGAGAGTTTGATAAGATTTGTGCCGATTTGGATTCGTAGTTGAGGGAGAGGAGGCTGAGTACAACTCAAGGGATTAATAGGAGAAGCTGAGGATCCAACTGAGTTTTGAAAATGTGATTTTATGGAGGCAACATCTGTAAGACTGGGAGATGTTTCACAAGTGGCACTTAACTGTTCAGGTGGAGGAAAGAGAAGGTGATAAATTAGAGGCTTGATTGGAATGCTATTAGGAGGAGTTGGGACTATAGCACTTGGGAGTTTTGTTTTTGTTTTTTGAGCAGTAGTTAAAAGCTTTCTCTAAATAATCAAATCTAAATTTTAAATCCTTTTAAAATTTCTAAATTTTAAATCCTTTTAAAATTTCTCTCTCATACTCCTATAATGGAGGGGAGAGAAATGTAGTCATCAGAATTCCTCTAGGGAAGAACAGTATTACAAGGAAGAATTATTTTCTGATGTTTTGAATGAGACTCTCAAAGACAAGTTGTAGCAATAGATGATGGTCGCTAAAACTGTACCCATGAGAGAGGAAGGACATTTTGTTTTGCTTCAACGGAGAGGAGAGTACAAAATCAAGAAGAGAGAAGAAAAAGAAAGTTGTTGTAAAAGTCTAACCTCAGTACAATATAACTTCATTTTCACCTCCAAATATTCAGGATGAATCTCATGGATTCATGGTGGAAGCTGATTTATTATGTAAACTAAACAAGGGATTGAATTCCACATATATGTTAGTGCAAGGTGTAAGGATGTAGGAAATATAGACACAGGAGCTGGAGGCAAAGTAGATCATGAGAATCGAAGCTCCCAGGAGTGGACACTGATGATTCACACCAACTTTATCTTTAGTGGCAGGAAAGCCTCCACAATAGCTTTTCAGGGGCTGAATTCAAACCAGTCCCTCCATATCTCCTGACTGCCTGGCATATGCCTTACACATGGGGAGCATTCAATTGATAAACTCCATTCTGAGTCATCTGTCTCAAGGATGCATGCTACCTTTTATAAGAGGAACAGGAAAGGAAAGAGTGACTGGATCTGTAACCTTTCATTGCCTTCAAATAAACAACTCAAAGCACAGTTCAGCATTGTCATTTTCATATAACAAGGGCACAACATTTTCAAACACTGAAGTACTAGGAAAGCACAGGTAAATTTTCTAAGAGAGACTGGACTAACAGAAACACGCTTGCATTCAGTATCTACTGTAAATTTATGTGGCTGGGCTGTAGGTAAAGCCACCCTTATAGCAATCTATACCCAAAGCCATAGGTATCTATTTCTAAAGTTTAAATGCTGGCTCTCTGTTCTCCTCTGGCTGGTTCAGGACATTATCTGCCAAAAACTTATCATGTTGGCCACTAAAGTGCCTAATACCAGTTTAACCGATAATCAAGCTAAATTCATGCTTAGGATTCTAGCAAGATAGGAGCACCACGTGTTTTGTTTTGTTTTGTTTTGTTTTGAGTGAAAAGCTTCCAAATAGTCACTAGAGGAAAATGTATTGGGCAAGGTTTAGGGATTTTTCCCTGCCCTAAATTTTGGATTAAATTGTGAGCTGGAGAGATTTGGGGGGAGGAGGAGTGTTCTTAGGCCTCTTTAGAGTCCCTGGATGGGTCTGAAAGTCAAATTGACAAAGATTAACAAGAGAAAAGCATACAAATTTTATTGAATTTTTACATGTACGGGAGCCTTCACAAGAGAACAAAGACTTGAAGAAGTGACTAGAACAGGAAACTGTTATTTTACTCCTCTTAGAAAAAGAAATAGTAAGTTTGTGAAGAATTGACCAAAGCAGTTTGAGGTATGGGTGGTGAAGAAATAACTAGGAAGGTAAGGGTGTGTTTAACAAGGTTTGTTTGTGCAGATTTCCCCAGCTCTGGTAATAAGAATGTTGTCTTTCGTTCTGGCACAGGGAGTGAATCTTTCACATATTTTTCTTCTTCTTCAGAGAAGAAGGGTGTGGGGGGTGATGGGAGATCAGAGTGACCTTCCTGCTTCTGCCCTTTTCGAAAAATAAGATATTAACTGTACTAAGGTTACATATTTTAGTGAGTCCAGACCCCATATGATGGAAACTTTAATTTTGTACCTAATTATGTCTTCAAAAAACCACTCTGGCTGATAAAATATCTGGTGGCTCTGGTGCTTTCAGCAGACATATCCAGCTTGGTGGCTCAGATGGTAAAGAATCCACCTGCAATACAGGAGACCCAGTTTCGATCCCTAAGTCAGGAAGATCCCCTGTAGAAGGGAGTGGATACCCACTCCAGTATTCTTGCCTGGAGAATTCTATGGACAGAGGAGCCTAGCGGACTACAGTCCTTGGGGTTGCAAGAGTCAGTCACGACCGAGTGACAAACACTTTCACATTTCAACAGACATAATGGTATTGGGTCCTAAGCAAAAAAGTACCAAACAAGATGAGATAGTCACTGAAGAAAGGGGAAATAAATGTCTAAGTTCACTTGACAAAGATGAAAGGCAGCAACTATTTCACCATTTCGTCTTATTCATTTGCTGTCAAGTCTGAAGTAACTCAAACTCTTCCAGCTAACAATATGCTGACTAATAAAAATCCTAAGGGACTGATTGAACAAATAGATAAGAATTATTCATAAATTAACCATAGTTGTCATATCAATTGTATGTAAATTAATTAGTTCTGAAGTACTTGAGGGTGTTGAAGGTGCTTAGAAATAGTTTATAGTTAATGTTATTTTAAACATTCTGCTTACACTTAGACAATTAAGTCGTGTTATTTGTAAGTAAGGAATTCTTTGGGGGAAGATGAACTTTATATAAGTCTGACTCAATCTCTAAAGTTCTAAAAGCCACAAAAATCTGGATATTGTGGAGTTTTCTTTTAAAGGTTTTATTGTAGCTTCTAAATCTTCTCTTTTTTCTTTTTTTAAAGAGATTTTGGGAAGGAGATCCAGAAGATATGCCCACACTTGACAAGTATTAAAAAAGGTCCAAAGATATATTTCATAAATTATTAAAACCTTGGCTTAAAATATACCCTAATTGGTCACTTTGCATTCCAAAGCACATATAACATCAGAGTAGCCAGGCTGCCATCTTCTATTCTACTATATTCATGTGTCCGATGGAATGTAGGGAGGGAATAATCTCTTCCTCTGCTTATTTTAGGTTCTCCAACTTGGGCCTGTAAATTAGACTGACAAAAGACAGATTAACAAGAGAAAAGGAAACGGAAGTTTATTAACATGTATATCCCATGTATGAAAGGAGAGACTCAGGGATTAGTAACTCAAAGGGATGGCTAGACCTTCTGTTCATATAGTATTTAAACAAAGGAATAAAACATTTTTAAAGAAGTAACAAGACAAAAGAAGAGAAGCCTCTAGGTCTCAAATTGTTAGAAGATAAATATCTGCATATCCATGGTTAGTAAAGGCTAGTTAGTAAACTTTATTATGCTGATTCCTCTGGTGCTGTCTCCAAGCTGATAAGGATCTAAATTTCTGAATTTGTCTCCAATGGGGGACATCTTTGTAAATGTTTGTGCTCCTTTTAAACAAATTAGGAGGAGAACAGAGGACTTTTCTTTCATCTGCTTCTTAATTGCCTTCAGCTCGAAATCATTCTTATGCCAAAGTGGCATATTTGGGGTGGCAAATTCTTCTACTCTCAGGGATAAGATTTGTTTGTTGCTGTTAAAACTCAGAAAACCCCTATATTGGTAGACAATATGAAAAAGGGATAGCTTTTGATGATATATAAATAAGCTACGTTGCATGTTAATAACAAAAGAAAATATTTGCCCACTGCTCTCAGTTCAGTTCAGTTCAGTCACTCAGCCATGTCCCACTCTGTGACCCCATGAATCCATGTCCATCACCAACTCCCAGAGTTCACTCAAACTCATGTCCATCGAGTCGGTGATGCCATCCAGCCATCTCATCCTCTGTTGTCCCCTTCTCCTTCTGCCCCCAATCCCTCCCAGCAACAGATCTTTTCCAAGGAGTCAATTCTTCTCATGAGGTGGCAAAAGTACTGGAGTTTCAGCTTTAGCATCATTCCTTCCAAAGAAATCCCAGGACTGATCTCCTTTAGGATGGACTGGTTGGATCTCCTTGCAGTCCAAAGGACTCTCAAGAGTCTTCTCCAACACATCAAAAGCATCAACTCTTCAGCACTCAGCTTTTTTAACAGTCCAACTCTCACATCCATTCACAACCACTGGAAAAACAACAGCTTTGACTAGACGGACCTTTGTTGGCAGAGTAATGTCTCTGCTTTTCAATATGCTATCTAGGTTGGTCATAACTTTCCTTCCAAGGAGTAAGTGTTTTTTAATTTCATGGCTGCAATCACCATCTGAAGTGATTTTGGAGCCCTCCAAAAATATGTCTGACACTCTTTCCACTGTTTCCTCATCTATTTCCCATGAAGTGATGGGACCAGATGCCATGATTTTAGTTTTCTGAATGTTGAGCTTTAAGCCAACTTTTTTCACTATCCTCTTTCACTTTCATCAAGAGGCTTTTTAGTTCCTCTTCACTTTCTGCCATAAGGGTGGTGTCATCTGCATATCTGAGGTTATTGATATTTCTCCCGCCAATCTTGATTCCAGCTTGTGCTTCCTCCAGCCCAGCATTTTTCATGATGTACTCTGCATATAAGCAGGGTGACAATATACAGCCTTGAAGTACTCCTTTTCCTATTTGGAACCAGTCTGTTGTTCCATGGCCAGTTCTAACTGTTGCTTCCTGACCTGCTACAGATTTTCCAAGAGGCAGGTCAGGTGGTCTGGTATTCCCATCTCTTTAAGAATTTTCCACAGTTTTTTGTGATCCACACAGTCAAATGCTTTGGCATAGTCAATTAAGCAGAAATAGATGTTTTTCTGGAACTCTCTTGCTTTTTTGATGATCCAGCAGATGTTGGCACTTTGGCCTCTGGTTCCTCTGCCTTTCCTTGAACAGGCTTGAACATCTGGAAGTTCATGGTTCACATATTGCTGAAGCCTGGCTTGGAGAATTTTGAGCATTACTTTTCTAGCGTGTGAGATGAGTGCAATTGTGCAGTAGTTTGAGCATTCTTTGGCATTGCCTTTCTTTGGGATTGGAATGAAAACTGACCTTTTCCAGTCCTGTGGCCACTGCTGAGTTTTCCAAATTTGCTGGCATATTCAGTGCAGCACTTTCACAGCATCTTCTTCCAGGATTTGAAATAGTTCAACTGGAATTCCATCACCTCCACTAGCTTTGTTCATAGTGATGCTTTCTAAGGCCCACTTGACTTCACATTCCAGGATATCTGGCTCTAGGTGAGTAATCACACCATTGTGATAATCTGGGTCATGAAGCTCTTTTTTGTACAGTTCTTCTGTGTATTCTTGCCACCTCTTCCTAGTATCTTCTGCTTCTGATAGGTCAATCCCATTTCTGTCCTTTATTGTGCCCATCTTTGCATGAAATGATCCCTTGGTATATCTAATTTTCTTGAAGAGATCTCTAGTCTTTCTCATTCTGTTGTTTCCTCTATTTCTTTGCATTGATCGCTGAGGAAGGCTTTCTTATCTCTCCTTGCTATTCTTTGGAGCTCTGCATTCAAATGAGTGTATCTTTCCTTTTCTCCTTTGCTTTTCACTTCTCTTCTTTTCACAGCTATTTGTAAGGCCTCCTCAGACAGCCATTTTGCTTTTTGCATTTCTTTTCCATGGGGATGTTCTTGATCCCTGCCTCCTATACAATGTCACGCACCTCCATCCATAGTTCATCAGGCACTCTATCTATCAGATCTAGTCCCTTAAATCTATTTGTCACTTCCACTGGATAATCATAAGGGATTTGATTTAGGTCATACCTGAATGGTCTAGTGGTTTTCCCTACTTTCTTCAATTTATGTCTGAATTTGGCAATAAGGAGTTCATGATCTGAGCCACAGTCAGCTCCTGGTCTTGTTTTTGCTGACTGTGTAGAGCTTCTCCATCTTTGGCTGCAAAGAATATAATCAATCTGTTTTCGGTGTTGACCATCTGGTGATGTCCATGAGTAGTCTTCTCTTGTGTTGTTGGAAGAGGGTGTTTGGTATGACCAGTGCGTTCTCTTGGCAAAACGCTATTAGCCTTTGCCCTGCTTCATTCCATACTCCAAGGCCAAATTTGCCTGTTACTCCAGGTGTTTCTTGACTTCCTACGTTTGCATTCCAGTGCCCTATAATGAAAAGGACATCTTCTTTGGGTGTTAGTTCTAAAAGGTCTTGTAGGTCTTCATAGAACCATTCAACTTCAGCTTCTTCAGCATTACTGGTTGGGGCATAGACTTGGATTACCATGATATTGAATGGTTTGCCTTGGAAACAAACAGAGATCTTTCTGTCATTTTTGAAATTGCATCCAAGTACTGCATTTCAGACTCTTTTGTTGACCATGATGGCTACTCCATTTCTTCTAAGGGATTCCTGCCCACAGTAGTAGATATAATGGTCATCTGAGTTAAATTCACCCATTCCAGTCCATTTTAGTTTGCTGATTCCTAGAATGTTGAAGTTCAGTCTTGTCATCTCCTGTTTGACCACTTCCAATTTGCCTTGATTCATGGACCTAACATTCCAGGTTCCTATGCAATATTGCTCTTTACAGCATTGGACCTTGCTTCTATCACCAGTCACATCCACAACTGGGTATTGTTTTTGCTTTGGCTCCACCCCTTCATTCTTTCTGGAGTTATTTCTCCACTGATCTCCAGGAGCATTTTGGGGACCTACTGACCTGGGGAGTTCCTCTTTCAGTATCCTATAATTTTGCCCTTTCATACTGTTCATGGGGTTCTCAAGGCAAGAATATTGAAGTGGTTTGCCATTCCCTTCTCCAGTGAACCACATTCTGTCAGACCTCTCCATCATGACCCATTCATCTTAGGTGGCCCCAGAGGGCATGGCTTAGTTTCATTGAGTTAGACAAGGTCCACGTGATCAGATTGACTAGTTTTCTGTGATTATGGTTTCAGTGTGCCTGCCCTCTGATGTCCTCTCGCAACACCTACCATCTTACTTGGGTTTCTCTTACCTTGGACATGAGGTATCTCTTCATGGCTGTTCCAGCAAAGTGCAGCCACTGTTCCTTACCTTGGACGAGGGGTATCTCCTCATGGCCGCCCCTCCTGACCTTAATCAAGGTAAAATCTAAATAATATCATCAGATTACTAGCATTAACATTGTTACTGATCTCAGGTTCAGCTTTCACTACTCAAAAGCCAGTAATTTGAGACAAAAGTGTCAGTAGAAAGGAAAGGTGCTTTATTCAGAAAGGCAGGCAATCTGGAGAGATGGTGGATGTGTGCCCAGAGACCAACTCCAAAGATTCTGCTGAGTCATGACAGTTTTTAAAGTTTTAAAAGGGGGAAGAATATCAGTAAGTCATCAGGTCAGGAGGATGGGTTCTAGTCACTCTCCATTGAGTGCTGACTGGCTGACTCTCTCTTCAAATGTTATTTCCAGAGTGATCTGCCTGGAGGAGTCCTCTGGGAACTGTTAGGAGTAGAGAGCAAATTATTCTTTACTTAATTCTTCATTCTTCTTTATAGATAGGAAAAAAAGCAACAAGTTAGACAAGGCTGGTGTGCATTCAGGAGGGCATAAGTCAGGTGTTAGTTTTGACAGCTTAGTGATCTCTTTCCTATAATTAGATTCTTTTAAGGTTAGAGGAGAATAGAAATTGGCAAACAGGAAAGGGGCAAAAAAGCTGCTTTCAATATCAGTGGGAAAATATCCAATTCTCCTTTTATAGAAGCTTCAAATCAAAGACAATCTCCAGGCTATACTAAGTGTCATGAAAAAGTTAGTGACATAAATATCTTGGTGCTTTATGTATTTCAGTATTATAGAGAAACTATGAACTCTTTATCTGGCCTTTCCCCCTCTTCTGAGATATCAAGAGTCTCCAATGGGTAGCAGTTTTATGAAACAGTCTTGTAACTTCCAAAAATTTTAAAGTGGAAATATCTACCCTGAGTTCCTACCAAAACATCTTATAGGAACCTCACATATTCTGCTGCTTAAAATCTTCCAACAGCTTCTTGTTGCATTGCCTTTAGGATAATGTTCAAATCCTTACTTTTTGTTGTTCAGTTGCTAAGTTATGTCTGACTCTTTGTGACTCCATGAACTGCAGCACGCCAGGATTCCCTGTTCTTCACTATTTCCCAGAGTTAGCTCAAACTTATGTCCATTGAGTCGGTGATGCCATCCAACCATAGCATCCTCTGTCGCTCCACTTCTCCTCCAGCCCTCAATCGTTCCCAGCATCAGGGTCTTTTCCAAAGAGTCGGCTATTTACATCAGGTGACCAAAGTATTGAAGGTTCAGCTTCAGCATCAGTCCTTCCAATGAAAATTCAGGGTAGATTTCCCTTAGGATTGACTGGTTTGATCTCCTTGCTGCACAAGGGACTCTCAAGAGTCAAACTCCATAGGTAGGCATATACAGACATTTCATTACCAGGTTCTCTCCTCACACTCCATTCCTTACAACAAAATCTTCAACACCATTATTACCTCTCTGTACATCTTCCATGGAAAAGGAAATGGCAACCCACTCCAGTATTCTTGCCAGGAGAATCCCATGGACAGAGGAGCCTGGCGGGCTACAGTCCATGTGATCTCAAGAGTCAGACATGACTTAGTGACTAAACCACCACCACCACAGGTTCTAAGCACTTCATTCTTTCTCCTGATGCCCTTTTTTGCATGTGCTGTTTCCTCTTATCTGAAATGCTCTTGCCTGTCTCATTTATTGGCAACCTGAGGCCTGAAGCTTCAATCACCCAGAGAACTCTCTCCAATTCACATATTCCCCAATACAGTGGGCCCTTCTTTATGCTTCTGGTTTTACTAGAGCTGTATTGAATTTTTTTTTTGAACTGAGTTTTAATAATTGATTTTCCTAGCTCCTCCTTAACAGTGCAGTTCAGGTCAGTTACTCAGTCATGTCCAACTCTTTGTGATCCCATGGACTGCAGCATGCCAAGCCTCCCTTTCCATCACCAACTCCAGGAGTTTACTCAAACTCATGTCCATTGAGTTGGTGATGCCATCCACCATCTCATCCTCTGTTGTCCCCTTCTCCTCCCACCTTCAGTTGTTCCCAGCATCAGGGTCTTTTCCAAAGAAGCAGCTCTTTGCATCAGGGGCCCAAAGTACTGGAGTTTCAGCTTCAGCATTAGCCCTTCCAATGAATACTCAGGACTGATTTCCTTTAGGATGGACTGGTTGGATCTCCTTGCAGCCAAGTGACTCTCCAGAGTCTTCTCCAACACCACAGTTTAAAAGCATTAATTCTTTGGCACTCACCTTTCTTTATAGCCCAATTCTCACATCCATACATGACTACTGGAAAACCATAGCTTTGACTAGAAGGACCTTTGTTGGCAAAGTAATGTCTCTCTGCTTTTCAATATGCTGTCTAGGTTGGTCATAGCATTTCTTCAAAGGAGCAAGCATCTTTTGATTTCATGGCTGTAGTAACCATCTGCAGTGATTTTGGAGCCCCCCCAAAATAAAGTCTGACACTGTTTCCATTGTTTCCCCATCTGTTTACCATGAAGTGATGGGACCAGATGCCATGATCTTAATTCTCTAAATGTTGAGTTTTATGCCAACTTTTTCACTCTCCTCTTTCATTTTCATCAAGAGGCTCTTTAGTTGTTCTTCACTTTCTGCCATAAGGGTGGTGTCATCTGTGTATCTGAGATTATTGATATTTCTCCTGGCAAACTTAATTCCACCTTGTGCTTCATCCAGCCCAATGAAATACATTTCGCCTAATGTACTCTGCATATAAGTTAAATAAGCAGGGTGACAATACACAGCTTTGATGTACTCCTTTCCCAATTTGGAACCAGTCTGTTCCATGTCCAGTTCTAACTGTTGCTTCCTGACCTGCATACAGATTTCTCAGGAGGCAGATCAGGTAGTCTGGTATTACCATCTCTTCAAGAATTTTCCAGTTTGTTGTGGTCCACATGGTCAAAGGCTTTGGCATAGTCAATA
Source organism: Bubalus bubalis (assembly GCF_019923935.1). Classification (NCBI taxonomy): domain Eukaryota; kingdom Metazoa; phylum Chordata; class Mammalia; order Artiodactyla; family Bovidae; genus Bubalus; species Bubalus bubalis. Next base: position 46,907,094 of record NC_059162.1, on the reverse strand, counting down.
AAGCAGAAATAGATGTTTTTCTGGAACTCTCTTGCGTTTTTGATGATCCAATGGATATTGGCAGTTGAATCTCTGGTTCCTCTGCCTTTTCTAAATCCAGCTTGAACATCTGGAAATTCTTGGTTCACATACTGTTGAAGCCTGGCTTGGAGAATTTTGAGCATTACTTTGCTAGCATGTGAGATGAGTGCAATTGTGTGGTAGTTTGAGCATTCTTTGGCATTGCCTTTCTTTGGGATTGAAATGAAAACCGACCTTTTCCAGTCCTGTGGCCACTGCTGAGTTTTCCAAATTTGCTGACATATTGAGTGCAACAGCACTTTCATAGCATCATCTTTTAGGATTTAAAATAGCTCAACTGGAATTCCATCACCTCCACTAGCTTTGTTCATAGTGATGCTTCCTAAGGCCCACTTGACTTCACATTCCAGGATGTCTGGCTCTAGGTGAGTGATCACACCATCATGATTATCTGGGTCATGAAGATCTTTTTTGTATAGTTCTGTGTATTCTTGCCACCTCTTCTTACTATCTTCTGCTTCTGTTAGGTCCGTCCCATTTCTGTCCTTTATTGTGCCCATCTTTGCGTTAAATGACCCATTGGTATCTTTAATTTTCTTGAAGAGATTCCTAGTCTTTCCCATTCTATTGTTTTCCTCCATTTCTTTGCATTGATCACTGAGGAAGTCTTTCTTATCTCTCCTTGTTATTCTTTGGAACTCTGCATTCAAATGAGTATATCTTTCCTTTTCTCCTTTATGTTTCATTTTTCTTCTTTTCACAGCTATTTGTAAGGCTTCCTCAGACAAACATTTTGCCTTTTTGCATTTCTTTTTCTTAGGGATGATCTTGATCCCTGCCTCCTGTACAATGTCACAAACTCTGTCCATAATTCTTCAGGCTCTCTGTCTATCAGATCTAATCACTTGAATCTATTTGTCACTTCCACTGTATAATCATAAGGGTTTTCATTTTCCCTACTTTCTTAAATTTAAGTCTGAATTTGGTAATAAAGTGGTCATGATCTGAGCCATAGTCAGCTCCTGGTATTGTTTTTGCTGAGTGTATAGAGCTTCTCCATCTTTGGCTACAAAGAATATAATCAATCTGATTTCAGTGTTGACTATCTCGTGATGTCCATGTGTAGAGTCTTCTCTTGTGTTTTTGGAAGAGGGTGTTTGCTATGACCAGTGAGTTCTCTTGGCAAAACTCTATTAGCCTTTTCCCTACTTCATTCTGTACTACAAGGCCAAATTTGCCTGTTACTCCAGGTATCTCTTGACTTCCTACTTTTGCCTTCTACTCCCCTATAATGTAAAGAACATCTTTTTTTTGGTGTTAGTTCTAGAAGGTCTTGTAGGTCTTCATAGAACCGTTTAACTTCAGCTTCTTCAGCATTTTTGATTGGGGCATAGACTTGGATTACCATGATATTGAATGCTTTGCCTTGGAAACAAACAGAGATCGTTCTGTCATTTTTGAGAATGCATCGAAGTACTGCATTTTGGACCCTTTTGTTGATTATGATGGCCACTCCATTTCTTCTAAGGGATTCCTGCCCACAGTAGTAGATATAATGGTCATCTGAGTTAATTCACCCATCGCTGTCCATTTTAGTCCACTGATTCCTAAAATTTTGATGTTCACTCTTGTCATCTCCTGTTTGACCACTTCCAATTTGCCTTGATTCATGAACATACCATTCCAAGTTCCTATGCAATATTGCTTTTTATAGCATTGCACTTTACTTCTATTACCCATCACATCCACAGCTGGTGGTTGTTTTTTTTTTTGGCTCCATCTCTTCATTCTTTCTGGAGTAATTTCTCTACTGATCTCCAGGAGCATATTGGGCATCTACTGAGCTGGGGAGTTCATCTTTCAGTGTCCTATCTTTTTTCCTTTTCATACTGTTCATAGGGTTCTCAAGGCAAGATTACTGAAGTGGTTTGCCATTCCCTTCTCCAGTGGACCATGTTTGTGCCTCTTGGAGGGCACAGACAGAATCTTTTGTGCACCAGGACCCAGGAGAAAGGGGCAGTGTCCCCACAAGAGACTGATCCAGAATTGCCCGTGAATGTGCAAGAGTCTCCAGCGGAGGCGTGTGTTGACGACGGCCTGCTGCAGGGTTGGAGGCACTGTGTGCAGCAGTACATGGGACCTTTTGAAGGAGGTCACCATTATCTTTATAACCTCCACCATAGTTTGGCCCCAGGTAAATAACAGGGAGGGCACACAGCCCCACCCATCAACAGAAAATTGGATTAACGTTTTACTGAGCAAAGCCCTGCCCATCAGAACAAAACCCAGTTTCCCCCTCAGTGAGTCTCTCCTGTCAAGAAGCTTCCATAAGCCTTTTATCTGTTTCCATCAGAGGGCAGATAGACTGAAAACCACAATCACAAAAAAATTAATCCTATCACATGGACCACAGCCTTGTCTAACTCAATGAACCTATGAGCCATGCTGTGTAGGGCCACCCAAGATGGATGGGTCATGGTGGAGAGTTTTTGACAAAACGTGGTCCACTGGAGAAGGGAATGGCTCCTCCTTCTACCAGAAGTCAAATTACACGAGGCTGAGGATTGTTGGACTGTTTTGTTTCTTTGCTTGTTTTCATCCTTATGGCTTCAGTACCTCACACGGAGATTTAAAATATGGTACATTTCCAATAAATTATGTGTTAAATAACTTAATTTTCAAAAATTTTGAACAGCCACAGTCAATATATTTCCATACTTACACAGAGAGTGTTAAAGTGCAGTCTCATACTGTTTTACCTTCTTTTAAGTTTCTGCTTAAATATTACTTTATCAGAATTGGTTTCCCTAATCTCCCTATTAAAACACATCACTCAGTTCTCATTTATTGCCTTTTTCTACCCTGCCTTGCTATTTTTCTATCTAGCAGTTATCATCTTCTGACATATATATGGACATATATGTGTGTATGCATACATGAATATATATATATACACACGCATATAGTGTGATCATATTCCTAGTCCCTAAAATAGAGTCTGAAACATAGAAAGTGTAAATTCTTTCATTTAACAAATATTTATTGTTAATAAGATTAGTATTTTATAGATCCAGGCACCGTTCTAAAGGCTTGGGGTACATTGATGAGCAAAGAGCTTTCCCTTGTGAGTGTCCATGGTGAAAGATTGTTGAAGGAAAGAAAGGAAACAAAAATTAAATTTAATACAAAAGGAAATTGTTTACTATATTGAAAGATGTTATGAAGAAGTGAAAGTAGGGTGAAGAGGATCAGATTTGCTACAGGGACAATTTGTACTATTAAATAGGACAGTCAAATAAATATTTATGAATAAATAAACATTTATTGATTATACAAATATGTATTGTGTGAATATATACTTGTCTAATGAATGAATGAATATCTCTTATTGTATGTGGTCAACTATTTTATACATATTTAAACTTGCATTAGTTAAATATCTTTGGCTCACCAACAACAACATGAATGGTAACTTCTAGAACGGAAACTTATTTTTGTTTGAACTGGATATTTCGCCTCATGTAAAAAGGAATTGAAAAATTTATATTCTCAAGTAAAATAACCTGATCATAGACTCTTTGAGTTGGAAGGAAACCTCTAATCATGCCATTTCACAATATTTCTTTCAGCAAAAAATCATTTAGTGCCACCCAGTTTAGGCAACTGACACAAGAGCCAGCTCTCCTGAACTACTTATCCTTTGCTCTTTCCATTTCTAATTCAGACAGTCTTTTCTGAATCAAATTACTAGCCTTATATAAATGCAATACACTTTACATCAATAGGTAAAGTCATTTGTTTTTCTGTATTTCAATCTTCCAAACTATGAAATAGGATAAAGAGGAAAAGATATGCCATCTATTGTCCAGGCAGATCACTAGAAATAATTTCTAAGTAAACTTTCTTCTAACTTTCCACTTTAGCTCATTTGTCTTATATATCTAATCACTTATTCATATATTCAAACATTTTTATTGAGTGTCAATTCTGGTCCAGGCATTGTGCTAAGCACGTACAATAGAGAGATGATTACCACTTGATTTAGCAAAGTCTATTCATTAATTCATTTCATAATGATTTATTGACTGTTTGCTTTGTGCCAGGCATTGTTCTAAGTGTTTGAAGAGCAACAAAGGACCAAAAATGCAAATTTATTACTCTCCTGTAGTTTGCATTTTGGGCGATGAGACAAATAATAATCAATTAAACATTTAGACATACAGTATACTCTTAGGCTGTTAATTCTTAAGGAGAAAAAAAGAAGTAAGGCAGAGAATAATGGAAGAGAGTTGTTATTTTAAGCAGAACTGTTTGGGAAGGCCTCTCTGAGGTGGGGTCACTTCTGAACAAGACTAGAAGGAAGGCAGAAAAACATGCAAAGGGAGAAAAGCATTCAAGACAGACGAGCCCAGCCTGAGGCTAACATCCTTGGAAGTAGATTCTGGATTCAGTAAGGTGGCCTGTATCAGTGGTATGCTGGAACTGGCTTGTACACAGGCTTGAGAACCAACTAGGCTCACATCTTCCCAAATTCATGTTTGTGGCTTGAAATCAACCATGGAGGAAGTATTTGAAAGTGAAAGTGAAAGAAAGTGAAGTCGCTCAGTTGTGTCCGACTCTTTGCAACCCCATGGACTGTAGCCCAGGAGGCTCCTCCGTCCATGGAATTTTCCAGGCATGAAGACTGGAGTGGGTTGTCATTTCCCTCTCCAGGAGATCTTCTTGACCCAGGGATTGAACCCGGGTCTCCCGCATTGTAGGCAGATGCTTTACCATCTGACCTGCATGCAAATCAGCAAACATGACCAATCAGAGCTTTTCTCCCAGTTGTGAAACATTTTCCAGTGTTCTGCCTCTGTTCCCATGCACTGAGGGAGAGGATAGTAGCAGTGGTGAGATTATCTCAGGGGGCAGATCTGACTTCCTTGAGATAGATTCACATGGTGGAGATCTGGCCAAGAGCTTATGCTTGTTTTCTTATGTATCCCTACAATTTCCCCACACTACATTTACTTTTTTCAATTGGCAGAGTATGCATCCCAATTAATGTGTAGAGAGAATATTACCTTTACCCTTTGTATATAAATGATAGATTTCATGTATTAATCCAGATCCTAAAAATGCAGATAAACAGGGGTTAAAAGTGAAATAAAATATTTATTAAATGCAAGTAATACAAAGAAATTGACTAGCTTACTAACTTAAGGGGACAAATAGAGCGAGAGCGAAAATGAGAAAGAGAGAGACTCAAGTACAGGAAAACCATTGGGCATTGGGAAGGACTGAAATAGGAACTGGAAAGCCTGACAGTCAAACAGCATAAACATTCATTCAGTTTTATTTCTTTGCATCAGCTACATTCTTTTAATCCTTCTACAGACCACTTATCTTCACTCATTAGCTCATATGGTAGAATTCATATGCTAGAATATGATTGTTCATTACTTCTGGATTCAGATGTTACCTTTCTAATCACATAAGAAGACGAATTGAAAGATTTTTCTCCTATCTCTAAATTTCTAGGTGGAAGAATCTGACTGATTCAGTTTCCTAAGATGCCCATCCCTAGTCTAATTACCTATGTCCAAAGGAGCTGGGCTCTCACAATACAAATCTGACTGCTGGAAGCCCATCCAAGTAAAAAGAGTCAAGGAATGAAGAAAGAGGTAGATGTTTTTATGGGTAAAGCAAATATCTTATAAGTGCTCACATCAAAATACTTCAGATCTGATTCTAGAGTAGCAAATGACTCCAAAAATCAGAGTTCAATCTACTGCCAAATGCAGTGACCTCTGCTATCCTCTCTCTGACCCATGGATGTATTCAGTATCTGCTTGGATAGCAGAAAGCTGGCTAAAGCCTGAGGCAGCTCATTCCAGAGTGAGGCAGTTTCATTGTTAGAAGGTCCATTTGTACACAGAGCTGAGATCTCTATAACTTCAATCCATTCTGCTTTATGGGACAATATATACCTAAATTCTTCCTGGAAGCCCTTTATTTATTAGAAGATAGCTAACACGTTCTTCACTGATGTTCCCCAGGGTAAAAACATCTCCAAGTCCTTCATTTTTTTCTCTGGTATGAAATCTCCTATCCTTCAGTACTTCAATAATTAGTTTGCTTTCAGGTGCCTAAAAAAGATATTTTTGTTTCAAGTGTATAAAGCCCTGAAGGACTCACCTTGGCTCACATCATCGGCAAGTCCAGAGTCAGTTTTCTGCAAGTGGGTGATCCAGCAGCTAGGTTGCTCATTCATCCTTTAACAAAGGATTGAGGAGCACCTACTGTGTGCCAGGCATTTGTACTAGGCACTCGAGGTATGTCAGGCCCCAAATAAACCACCATTCTAGAGCTTATATTCTAGTGGAGAAAGACTGATGGTAAACAATAAATGTAAGAATATAAACAAATTGAATAGTAAGTTAGAATGTGGCAGGTGCTTTTAGTAAAATGAAAAAGTAGAACAAGGAAAGGGGGCTGAAATTGTTGAGAGTGGGGTACAAAGGCTATATCAGGGTAATTTTCTTTGAGATTTGAATGAAGACTTAAAGATGATGACTTTATTGGGGGTGTACATAGGAGGTGGGCAGGGGATATTTGAAGGAAGAGCAGAGAAACAGATTTAGAGAAGATATTAAGGTGAGACAGTACCTGGAATATTCTAACAGCAAAGGCCAGTACATCTGTAAGGAATGAGTATAAAAAAGGAGAGTCACTACAGATGAGGACAGAAAGAGGATGGGGGACCAGATCATGTCAGATTTATAAACCTTTGTAAGGACCTTGCCTTTTACTCAAAGTGAAATCAAGCTCCATTTCCAGCTTCTGGGCAGAGTAGTGACAAGATTTTGCTTACAAAAGAAACTGCCTGGCTCCTATTAAAAATAGATTTCTTTCTGTCTTTCTGTAAGGTTTATGTTTAGGCAGTCTCCTGTTGTGATTCTAGTGTGGTTACCAGCACTGATCAGAACTACATGCTTCCATGTTTGTGTCTATGAGATTTCATGCTGACTGACCCATCCTTGACCCAACCTCTGTTTTCAATGGAATGACATGCTCTGATTAGCCTTAGGTCTGGATGACCTGAAATTATCACTATGGAAGGAGGGGGATGATTACTTTGATTGGCTTCAGTTCAGTTCAGTCCCTCTGTCATGTTCGACTCTTTGAGACCCCATGAATCGCAGCACGCCAGGCCTCCCTGTCCATCACCAACTCCCGGAGTTCACTCAGACTCACGTCCATCGAGTCAGTGATGCCATCCAGCCATCTCATCCTCTGTCGTCCCCTTCTCCTCCTGCCCTCAATCCCTCCCAGCATCAGAGTCTTTTCCAATGAGTCAACTCTTTGCATGAGGTGGCCAAAGTACTGGAGTTTCAGCTTTAGCATCATTCCTTCCAAAGAAATCCCAGGGCTGATCTCCTTCAGAATGGACTGGTTGGATCTCCTTGCAGTCCAAGGGACTCTCAAGAGTCTTCTCCAACACCACAGTTCAAAAACATCAATTCTTCAGCGCTCAGCCTTCTTCACAGTCCAACTCTCACATCCATACATGACCATAGGAAAAACCATAGCCTTGACTAGATGGACCTTTGTTGGCAAAGTAATGTCTCTGCTTTTCAATTGGCTTACCCTTCACCAAATTGCATGGCTATCCATAAAGAGAATAGGGCTGCCAACAATATTGTTCTCTACAATTATGCTGGTACAACTATTATTTTTTTTTAAACACATTCCAACTAAACAAAGTCCATGGGAAAAATCTGAGTCGAATATAATGGAACTATTACCTTCTTAATTGAATACTTTTATTTTATTAAGAATCCTAATTGCTTTGGGTCAATGCTTCATATTTTCTGTACAGAATGTATCATCAAACCACATACCCCTTAATATGCAGAACCTTTTACAGTTGATTTTTTAAAAATCTAAATAGGACAATTTACATTTATATTCCTATTGAATTCCTTCCAATATCATTTTGAATACTGATTCTATCTTCCTAATATAAAGTACCTGTCACTTGCAAATTTGGAAAAAATACTTCACCATAAATATTAAATATATTAAATAAGAACAAAATCATATTCGTTTCTTCTTCCTTTAAAACATACCTTATTTTCTCTAATAGAAAATGGGTGTAGAGGGTAAGAGATCAGACTTGAAGTAACAATGCTCCAACAGAAATATCTATTGTAAGATAATTAAGAGATTTAACCAAATCTGAACAATTTTCAGCTCTCATTTCTCAGCTTTTCATTGCCGGTGTTAAGGAGCAAATGTATTCAAATTACTTTGAACACTCTAGATTATTAAAATAGATTTTGAAAAGGCCGAAGGTTTCCATTTGTTATTTGGTTCCTTTCTGTGTGAAGTTAACAAAGAAAGTTAGTTTGGAAGAGTTACTCATTCCAGGAATGAGCTTCAAATCTGTAGTTTTATTTGCAGACCACTTGTCACTCATCATTTGTGTGGTTATTTGCGTAAAGGTAAGTAAATTATAATGTGGATTTTATAATACATTTATACTATTTCATAGTTTATAATATTATAAAGCAAAAATGATGTTGTTTCTTTTGTATTTAGCATATTTTTCATCTTTTACTTTTCTGTGCATTTTTCTTTATTTTTCACATTCACTCCCCTAGTTTAGTTCTTTATGCATGAACATTCTAAAAACTGCTGATCCGCTTAAACTATTGTGTTCTCTTCCAAGAATAATCTTTATTATATGCACAATATAGGAAGGACAGCCAGCTATGTTGAGCTTTTTTCAGTGAACATGTAGATAAGCAGTCACTTTTGCAGAATACAAAAGAGGTAATGGTTGTGCTAAGACAGTCCTTTGCTCGCTGCCATCTAATCCTTTCTTTTTTTCATGTAAAATTTATTTTTACCAAAGTAACACATGCACAAAACTTAAAAAGTAAATAGTTTTGGAAGAGTTATCATGAAATAAACAAAATCCAAACTATACTCTTTTGTCTCACCCTTTTCTTATCCCCAAGTATTATACCCCAGAAACAACTGCATTCAAGTCTTCTTCCTGATTTTCCTGGTATTTACCTCCATGCTTCTGAACAGTATGTTCATCTGCCATTTTCTTACCTATCAAGGCTAGACACTATCTATTGGCTTCCTACTTTGGAATATGAGAATTTGCATTCCCATCACATATACATATGCATACATCTATACTTCTCTTCCATCCTCCCATGAAATTGCTTCACAGTCTTAATTTTATTAATATTCAATGCTTACATTTTTATGGAGATGTAACTATTTTTATAACTGTTCACAGTGTACGTGATCATATCTCCTTACAACTTTTTGTTTATCCTGAAGCTAACTTTTAAAAAATTTCCATGTATCTTTTATTAATTTTACCCCTAAGCTTGCCAACAGTGCTATAAAACTCTGCTCAATATATTCATACATTTTCAGTCTATAAGTTCCATGTTTTTCCTTGGAGACATGTTTTCTGGAGCTCTCTGGTCTCATACTGTATTGGAACCTTACGACTGCTATATGACTGTATAGCTATTGGCCTGGGCCTTCTTTCATTGATACCTAATTTTCTTCTCTTATTTGTTGGCTCTCTGGTTTCCTGGGTACCAAGTCTTCTTTACTGATACATTGCTTTATTGTGAAATACATCTTCCAGAAGACTGCCAAATAAAAAGTGTGTAGGGAATAGACATTTTGACATTTAGTATATCCAGAGGTGGGTTTCCCTGGTGGCTCAGCTGGTAAAGAATCCACCTGCAATTTTGGAGACCTGGGTTTGACCCTTGGGTTGGGAAGATCCCCTGGAGAAGGGAAAGGCTGCAGGTCAAGAAGAAAGAGTTAGAACCGGACATGGAACACCAGACTGGTTCCAAATTGGGAAAGGAGTACGTCAAGGCTGTATATTGTCATGCTGCTTTTTAACTTACATGCAGAGTACATCATGAGAAATGCCAGGCTGGACGAAGCATAAGCTGGAATCAAGATTGCCAGAAGAAATATCAATAACCTCAGATACACAGATGACACCACCCTTATGGCAGAAAATGAAGAAGAACTAAAAAGGCTTTTGATGAAAGTGAAAGAAGAGAGTGAAAAACTGGCTTAAAACTCAACATTTAAAAAATGAAGATCATGGTATCCAGTTTCATCATTTCATGGCAAACAGAAGAGGAAACAATGGAAACAGTGTCAGACTTTATTTTCTTGACCTCCAAAATCACTGCAGATGGTGACTGCAGCCATGAAATTAAAAGATGCTTGCTCCTTGAAAAAGAAGCTATGACTAACCTAGAAAGCATATTAAAAAGCAAAGACATTACTTTGCCAACAGAGGTGCATCTAGTCAAAGCTATGGTTAGTCATGTATGGATGTGAGAGTTGGACTATAAAGAAAGCTGAGCCCTTAAGAATTGATGCTTTTGAACTGTGGTGTTGGAGAAGACTCTTGAGAGTCCCTTGGACTGTAAGGAGATCCAACCAGTCCATCCTAAAGGAAATCAGTCCTGAGCATTCATTGGAAGGACTGATGCTGAAGCTGAAACTCCAATACTTTGGCCACCTGATGCAAAGAAATGACTCATTGGAAAGACCCTGATGCTGGGAAAGATTGAAGGCAGGAAGAAAAGGGGACAACAGAGGATGAGATGGTTAGATGGCATCAGTGACTTGACGGACATGAGTTTGAGCAAGCTCTGGGAGTTGGTGATGAACAGGGAAGCCTGGCATGCTGTAGTCCATGGGTTGCAGAGTTGGACTGAGCGACTGAACTAAACTGATATCTAGAGGTATCTTTATTCTACTTTCACAATTGATACTTTGGAAAGGAATCCTTTCAGTACTGAACTTTGTATGATATTTGCCTGAGGTGGAGGAGGGAGGTGGGCATTGACAGGTGAAATTAGTACATTAGTACAGTTTTACTTTGGATGTTTCTTATTATAAGTGAGGCTGAGGATTTATAATTTTTGCTTTTACTTTCCTATGAAGTTTGCTAATATTTCATTCATATGCTTTCCCATTTTTAAAATTTGGTTGTTGGACTTTGATTTTTTTATTTTTAGGAACTCCTTATATATTAGAGATATCAGCCCTTTTTAATGATAAGAATTGGTAATATTTTCTTGCAAGGACTCAAGCACCTGGAAGGTAATTTGATAGCATCTTTTAAAATAAAAAGTGAATTCTACCCAGAAATTTGTAGTATCTATCCAGAAGATATATTCATACATGTGAAAAATGACCTAGAAATAAGAATATTCATCACAAAATTGTTTGTAAATAGCAAGATTGGAGGCAACATAAGTATTATCTATGAGTTCTAGTTAAATAAATCATGATTCTTATTTGATGGAATATTATGCAGCTATATATAAAGAATGGGTGCTTTCCTGGTGGCTCAGTGGTAAAGAAAAACTGCCTGCTAAGGCAGGAGACATGTGTTTGATCCCTGGGTTGGGAAGGTTCCCTGGAGAAGGAAATGGCAACCTACCCCAGTATTCTTGCCTGGGAAATCCCATGGCCAGAGGAACCTGGTGGGCTATAGTCCATAGGGTTGCAAAGAGTCAGACACGACTGAGTGACTGAGCCTGCACATTGACATATATAAAGAATAAGATAGTTCTTAATGTGGTTACTGATAAGGACAGATCTCTAACATATATTTTTAAATTAAAAAATAAGTTACAGGACAATGTGTACTGTGGTTACTACTTTGTAATAAAACCTATTTAACTCTGTATGTAATCAATTTATACATTTTATATGTGGAGAATATACCAGTAAACTGGTAGGATGGGTTTCCTCAGTAGCTAGAGTTAAAGATATATGCTTTTTCTGGTTGACAGATTTATTGATATACAATTTACATTTATGAAAACATCAGTATTAAGTGTATAATTCAATGAATTTTTTTATATTTAGTATATTGTATCAGAGAAGGCAATGGCACCCCACTCCAGTACTCTTGCCTGGAAAATCCCATGGATGGAGGAGCCTGGTAGGCTGTAGCTCATGGGGTCGCTAAGAGTCGGACACGACTGAGTGACTTCACTTTCACTTTTCACTTTCCTGCATTGGAGAAGGAAATGGCAACCCACTCCAGTGTTCTTGCCTGGAGAATCCCAGGGACGGGGGAGCCTGGTGGGCTGCCGTCTATGGGGTCGCACAGAGTCAGACACGACTGAAGTGACTTAGCAGCAGCAGCAGCAGTATATTGTATAACTATCACCACAATTTACTTTTAGAATATTTCCATTAGCATAAAAATACATACTCCCCTGGAATTATCTAATTGATCCTATGATTATTTCCTCTTTTCATAAGAAGAAAAGTAGCATAAAAAAGTTAAAGGAATTCTTTAGTAATATAGGCAGGAAAGATGTAAAGCTAGGAATAAAATCAGAATATTATGAAAAGATCCTATCTCCTATTTTTATTGCATCAATATTAGACCTCATTTTGACTTAACATACACTGAAATTTAGATTTAATCATTGTTCACATAAGTGTAAATCTCTGTAAAAGGTCAAAACATTTACCACTCAGAGGAGAAAGAACAAATCATTATACTGAAAAAAGATATTGAAATGAAAATAATACTGTACAGGCACTTTAATTTTTATTGCCTTATTTTGTTAGGAAGTCATAAACACTAATATAGTCTTCTCATATATTACAAAGGTTGATCATCTGCTAATGTTGAGATTAATAATCTCCACCATGGTTAACTCATAAAATCACACAAATCTCGATTTGGATGAGGTTTTAGAAATTTATCTATGACATTTCCTCAGATTTATTCCACTAGATATCAGCCAATCTAATTATGTTAGTGATGTGTTTAACCTTTGTGAAAGTCTATATATAGGTTTATTTATATGAATATTATTGGTGCTAAAAAATCCAAGGGCCAAAAAATTGCAACCTGTTCCTTCTCAAGTGAATAATAATACTTAGTAACAACAACAACAAAAAAATAGAATGATGATAGCACCCTTTATTCCTTTATTGAGCATTTACTGTATCCCATCAGTGAGTTAGAGTTCTGTTTTACATACATTAGGACTTTTAAGGTCAGTCATCTGGGATGAAGGTCTTATTTTTAATCCCATTTTTACTTACAGTAGAGGAAATCCCATTAACATCAGTTAATGAAACTTTTTCCTGGAGAGGTTAATGAACATGTCTAGTGTCACACATCTACTAAATGAAAAGAGCTCTGATTTGAATCCAATCTTTAATCACCATGCTTTTGTGATATAGTTGTTGCATTAGTCTCACTTCTGGTTCTATGTTGTATCACTCTTTTATTTATTTCGCTTTATATATTTTACCTACTACATTTTGTGTCTTAACTTATAAAGAAACTTAAATTTTTTCTAGAAAGTGATGGGTCTAAATAAGCAAGCACACTGATTATTGTCTGTCCGTAGTCTTGTATTTTATTAGGAGAAAAAAAGAAAAACACGTTTTTGTGAATATTATAGTTTGGTCTTGGTTAACAGGATAAGTTTTTTTTGTTTGTTTTGCCACCTAAGGACAGGTTTCCTTTGGTGGAGCAGTTTGTCTTTGCCAAGATAAAACAAGAGCTAATGAATCAACATTGATTGAGTCACTGTGGTGGAATACAGAGAATTATGATAGAGTTCCTGGCCTTTGGAGCTTACATATTTAATTGTTGAGTGAAAATACCTGTTCAAAACCACAAACGTTTGAAAAGTGATTATTAATGGCACTGATAATGGGTCCTCTATGTATCACATGTTAATGTTAACGGCAAAGGGAAGACAATGTAGGAAATAATGTTTTTTTGGTTTGTTTTTTAAGAAATTCTAATCCCTGAAGCAAATCAAGAATTCTTAACACTTGAGTGCTCTGAAGAGTTCTATTTGGACCAGATGTTCTATAAGTTTTGTTCAAGTTAAAAACAATGTAATTTTATGAATCATAAAGTATATTTAGTACAGTGAAATTCCAAATAGTAAATGGATAAGAGATTTGTATGAAGGAGATATCAGAAAACCCAGAGTAGTCATTGAGAGTAATTGGAGAGACAAAGAGAATATTTTTCATTTCCAGGATTAGAAGTGTGCGTATGTGTGTGTTGTGGCTGCGGGGGAAGGATGGAGGATAGAGAAAAGTCGCCCACTGAGCAAATTTTTCAAAAACGGATGCCTTTTCAAACGTTGAGCCTCTGATAAAAACACTTTAAAGGAATTGTCCAATATGCTTTTAAAACGTAAAAGGAAACCGGTGAGAGATATAGAAAAGGGAGTCGATTTGAGTAGCCCATCTTCGTGTTTCCATCTTTAACCAACGGTAAAGATGGAGCTAGTACTTCCATCCCCACTTGCTCTTTCAAGCCTCCAAACGGTAGATCTGACTGTTGGTAGCAGATTTCTTACCAACTTTTTAATACATCTCTCAACCTGTGTTCTTTTGCATCTAGGTATTGTATTTCCTACAGGTGCAGACTAATCATCAGCTGAGTGAGGTGAGAATCGTTATTCCTCCACTTGGAACTTCAAGCGTCGGGAAGCAAAAGCCGTATGTTTCAATCTGATGTCTACTTGCTTCAGAAGCACAGTTTTCACTAAGCAGTGGTCTTGGTTAATGGGATAAAGTTTCTTCTGGTTTTTGGTTTTGAGAGGATGGAGGGGTCTGTTAATAAAAGATGGCATAGTAAAAAAAGAAAAAAGCTATGAAATAGTTTTTTTCTTTGCCCATCTAAGTCGACGGTAGCCAAGTTGGGACCTGCTTTGGAGGGAAAAGTGGAGGAGGTCTTTGGGCAGTCCTGCGGTCCAGGGGACACCCTCCCGAGGTCCAGGGCAGTGGGTGTGGAGGGCTGGGTGCTAGTCCACCCACACCGCCCTGAGACGGCAACAGGGACTTCGAGGAGGAACGTACAATAGAAACCAAGCAAGCCACTCTGCTCAGCAACAGGCCGAGGCCCAGAGCGCAAAGGGCGGAGGGCCCCAGGCGCGCGGCGGCGCGTAGGAGGCCACTGCGGCGGCGCCCCCTCCCCGCCGTCCCTGCGCCCCGCCGCTCGCCGCCTGCAGCCGGGCGCCGCCGCGCTCGGCTCTTTCCGCCGCCGCCGCTGCCACGCGCTGCCCCGTGCGCTCCGGCACCTTCGGCAATTTCCGTCGGGCTCTAGCCGCCATTTTCTCTCCGCTAGTGTGTCTCGCCGGCTGCGTGGCTCGGTTCTTGTGAGCGAAGCTTTGTTCGGTTCGGCAATGGACGGGTAGGTAACGGGTTTGGCGAGGTGGTGTGTGAGAGGGGAGTGGGGCCCGCCTGTGGCCCCGTCTGGGGTCGGGCAGAAACCCTCTGGCGGCCCCTCCCAGGGCTGGGCTGCCGTTACCCAACCCCCGTCCCATCGCACACACCCCTCCCTAGGCTTCCCCCGGCGGGCTCTGGTCGAGAAAACGGGAAGAAAGCGGACTCGTAGGCTTGGCCGGCATTGGGGCGACGATCCCGGAGAAGCAGCGGGTCTTGGAGGGGCGGCGAGGGATGCGGTGGGGGCCCCAAAATGTCTCGCCCGGCCCTCCCCCCCTCTAGGAGCCATTTCGATCCGTAACCGGGGACCCGGACCCCGGACGAGCGGTTCCGGTGGAAGCGAGTGTAGCGGCCGGAGAGCGAGGCCTACGTTGGGGGGAGGGGGGCGGCTCCCCGCTGAGAGAACAGAGGCCCCCCCCCCCCCCGGAGCCCCTCCCTAGAAGTCCCAGGCCTTCTTGGCCCCGCCTGGCCCGCCCTGGCTGGGGGAGATGCCGGTGGCGGGAGCTCCGGGGAAAGCTAAGTGGGAGCCGCGGGGGAAGGGGGGCGGGGAGGCGTGCGGCGGCGGGAGGAAGGGGGAGGGCAGATGTCACACTCCTTTGTTTTCACTGGAGTCTGCTAGGGGGGGCGGGAGGCTGAAAAATGCCTTTCTGTGCGGCCTAAGAACGTTGAAGGCTTGGCAGAAGGGCCCAGAAATTAAATCATCTCAAAAACGAAGTGTTTGTGGTGGACATCAGTCACATGGGCAAAGGCTAAGAGCTGTGGCAGAAAGAAGAGCAGATAGTCAACACAGGGCCATCTTTTCAGCTACTTTGACCAGTTTCTGGAAAAACAAAAACAACTCTGAAAAAGCCAGAACCATCTGCATCTTTGAGGCTGGCGATAGAATGCTAAGTGAGGTGAGGCAAAGGCTTTGGGAAACGATACGGGACCAGGGTTTCCCTGTACTTAACGCTCCACACCTGAAAAGACTAATAATTTAACTCATTGTTAAAGGAGGCACCCTTTAGGGCGAAATATAGCCATATTCAGCCCGTTTGGGAGCATAGGAAAACAGTATTTTTTATTGGAATCAGTGCCTGTATTTGAAGGGTCAGAAGTAAAATACGAGGTTTTTTTAAGCATCTGGATTTCGATGTTTTTTAAGGATACCAAGTGCAGATCTAGTAAAAGTTAACAGACTAACGAAATTTGACTCATCCTAGAGGTTCTCTAAAGATTATTTTCTAGATGAAACAAATCCAGATTTCACTGTTTTCCCCAGATCAGCATGGAAATAGATGGCAAAATTTTTGTATTGAATTTCATGTTTCTTCATCCAATTAAGATTACTAAAGAGTTGAATTAAGTTTTAAATTATTAACCTAAGTGTAGCGGGACATTATGTAGGCTTTGGGGTTTTGTTCTTTTTGCTATTTGAAATTTAAAAAACAAACAAAAAACAAAAAACACCGAAACTGTGAGTTTCCTCACATGTTTGAAAGGCATTTCTAGAAAGCCAAGTTGATAATGTTCCACTGACCATCTTTGTGTGTGTTTTCCATCTGCATTTTGAGTGGAAGATTTATGAATGATGAACTACCCTAAAAAGTTTCAAACAGTGACCATTTGAATAACTAGAGGTTGAAGCTTTTTGTTTGTTTGTTTTACAGAATTGTCACTGATGTTGCAGTTGGCGTAAAGGTAGGAAAACAGTGTTTAAAACTAAAGAAAGCTGGGTTCCTCCATCTACTGAGTGTATTATCATTAAAGGAAACTTTCTGTTGACTTTTGAAAACTATAATATAGCTTACAAAAATTCCAGTGAAAAGTACTTGTTGAATTTTTAACATTGGTTTATATAAATAGTTTTAACCTAAATAGACAACCATAAATTTTTCTAGAAAAGCAGTCTCTGAGAATAACATTTTAAAGTATGAATGGTGTTCAAGGAATTGAAAAAGCTTTCAGACATGGCTTCTTGTAAATATAAAACGATAACCCAATTTTCTGAGGGGAACTTATGGTTCTAAATGGACAGATAAAGTGATTTGACCTAAATGATATAATTATAGTAATATGAGATTTTTTTCACTCTGCTTTTCTGTTATGAAGTCTGAGATATTTTCACTAGTAATAAGCTTCATTAGAAATCAGTTTACCCTGATTTTTAAAGAGAATAAGGAAACTTGTTCAGGCAGTTAGCTTCAAATTTGAGTCAGAAGTTATAGAGTTGGTTTGTGCGTCTATTAAAGTTAGTCCTTATAGTAGAGATTGTTTAGAATCTTTCGTCACTCACTTTGGCCGGAAAAACTATTCATACTTTAAACCTTAGATCTAGTGCTTAGGCCTTTCATTTCCTTGAATCCTTGTACATTTTAACATTGGGATGTATTACAAATTTCTGTTTGTAAACCTTTGCCCTGTTAGGGCACGATTCTTAAATCTTTAATTTTCCAAGCCTGGGGAAATGTCTTTCAGGCCTAGATCTCAAATACTTGTTGGATACAAGACATTTACCTCCTTCAAGTATGAGTGGTCACGAGAGGCAGTTTGCTCTTGAGAGTCCAGTTATTCTTGACCATTCTAAATAATTTTTGGAATTCTTAAAATTTCATCAATAACAATGTGATATTCTTTAGAACACTTGGAGATATTTTGTGTTTTCTTGCTTATTTTCTGTCCTCTCTTTCTAGTAAATTAAGCACTTATCCACGCTGTACTATTTTGCCTTACCTGTTAAGTTCATATAATGTAGATTGAGGGAGAAGTAATGAGCTTTTTGTGGGAAGGTGTATTTTTTTTTATTCAGCAATGGTATTTTCTAAGAGGGTCAGATGTAGTTAACCATCCAAGCATATCTTCTGGAAGTGAATTTTTAAAAAGAATATAAATGATGCAAGTCTGAGTTGTCAATTACTGGATAAGGAGAAAAGGAATTCACAAAACCTAGAACAAGCAGAAAGAAATGAAGATGCTTGGAAGAGGGTGTTCAGATGTGGTTTATTGGCAGTTTTCTACATTAGTAGTTTGAAGAGGGAATGTTGTTAGAGAATTATGTTAAAGTGGTTGCTAGCCTTTTTTTGTCTGTTGTTTAATATAAAAGTTTTGATAGCTGAAGTTGTATTTTTATAATCTGCTGCTGCTGCTAAGTCGCTTCAGTCGTGTCTGACTGTGTGCAACCCCGTAAATGGCAGCCCACCAGGCTCCCCCAGCCCTGGGATTCTCCAGGCAAGAACACTGGAGTGGGCTGCCATTTCCTTCTCCAATGCATGAAAGTGAAAAGTGAAAGTGAAGTCACTCAGTCGTGTCCGAGTGTTCGTGACCCCCATGGACTACAGCCTACCAGGCTCCTCTGTCCATGGGATTTTCCAGGCAAGAGTACTGGAGTGGGGTGCTTATAATTTGCTAGGATAAGGGTTAAGAATTTTTTCTTTGGTGTCAGATTTATGTGCCAAGTAATTAAGCTTTCATGAAATTTAAAAAAGTAATACATGTGTGTAGTTAAAAAAAATTCAAGTGAAAAATATTTCTCCCTGATTTCCAGTCCTTTTTCTTAGGTGTAGGTGATTATGTTAAAATTTTTTTGGTGCATTTTTTTTCCTGAAATTATTAGTTTACGTATTACCACACATATAAACATCCTTGTTTAGTTACACAAATGGATTCATGCCATGGGTACTGGCCCATATTGTGCCTTAAAAAGAAGCTTTATTGGGATATAATTTGAGATAAACCACCTATATTTAAGGTATACAGTGTTTTTACATATATACACCTATGAACCACTACTATTAGGATAATGAACCCCAGGAGTATCATTTTGCTCCTTTGTAATTCCTCCCTTCTGCCTTTCTTTCCCCAACCAACCACTGATCTGTTTTTTGTCACTGTAGATTAGTTTGCAGTTTTTAGAATTTTAAGCAAAGAGTCGGACAGTATGTATCCTCTTTTTCCCTGGATCATTCCACTCAGCATTATTGGAATTTCAGCCATGTTGTGTATCAGTAGTTCATTCCTTTTTATTGCTTAGTAGTACTACATTGTACAGACATAAAGCAGTTTGTTTATCCACACAGCTCTTGATGGACATTTGGATTGTTTCCAATTTGGGTCTATTATAAATAAAGTTTCTGTGCAGGTCTTTTTGTGAACAAATGCTTTCATTTCTCTTGGGGAAATACCTATAATTAGAATGGCTAGATGATATAGTTAGGCAAATGTTTAACTTTTTAACAAATTGCAATTTTCTAAAGTGGTTAAATTTTTACATTGCTACCAGTTTACTGCCGGTGGCATCCCCCATCTACATCCTCTCTAGTGCTTGTTACTGTTTTTTCTTAATTATAGACAGTCTCATGGATGTGAACTGGTAATCTCTTTGTGGTTTTATTTTTCATTTTTCTAGTGTCTTTGGTGTTGAACATCTCTTCATGGACTTTTTTGCAAGCTATATGTCATTGGTTAAGTCTATTTAAATGTCTACTTTTCAAATTGATTTAGTTCTTTAAGTTTTGAGAAGTCTACATTCTGGTTACAGGTTCTTTATCAGATATATGGTTTACAGTATTTTCTGCCTTTTTTGTTTTGATTCTCTCAATGGTGTTTTGAAAAATAGCATTTTTTAATTCTGATGAATTTAAGTTCACCAGGTGTTTGTTAGTGTGGCTCATGCTTTTGGTCATATCTAAGTCATCTTTAGGATCTTCCCTGGTGGCTCAGACGGTAAAGCGTCTGCCTACAATGCCTACCATGTGGGAGACCCGGGTTCAATCCCTGGGTCGGAAGATCTCCTGGAGAAGGAAATGGCAACCCACTCCAGTATTCTTGCCTGGAAAATCCCATGGATTGTGGAACCTGGTAGGCTACAGTCCATGGGGTCGCAAAGAGTCGGACACGACTGAGTGACTTCACTCACTCACTCATCATCTTTAGGGCTTCTCTGGTGGCTCATTGAGGGCTTCTCAGTGGATCAGGGGTAAAGAAACCACCTGCAATGCAGAAGATACAGGTTTGATCCCTGGGTTAGGAAGATTCCCTGGAGAAGGAAATGGCAACCCACTCTAGTATTTTTCCTTGGTAAATACCATGGACAGAGGAGCCTGGTGGGTTGCAGTCCATGGAGTCACAAAAGAGTCTGAAGTGACTTAGTGACTAAGTAACAAAAACAGGTCATTGTGAAACCCAGGGTCACAAAGATTTCTCCTTTGTTTTCTGATCGATTTTTTAGTTTTTAGTTTTACATTTAAGTTCTTTTTAACTTTTTTTAATATGATGCAATGTATGAATCAAGATTTTTTGGATTTGGATATGGAAATTCACTTTTTTTAGCATGATTTGTTGAAAAGACTTTTTTTTCTATTGAATTGGCTGTGCATCTTGGTCAAAAACAATTATGTATCTACATATGATTCTTTGTACTGTATTCTTTTTCATTGACCCGTTTTTGTCTATTTAGTAGCCAAAAATGTACTATCTTAATTACTTTAGTTTTATATCACATCTTGAGATAAAGTAGAACTGTGTTTGTTTTCAAAGTTGTTTTGGCTCTTCTGGGTCTTTTACATTTTCCTATGAGTCAGTTTCTACAGAAAGGCCTGCTGGAATTTAATTGAAATTAACTTGAATCAATAGAGCAATTTGGGGAAAATTAACATCTTAATGTTGAGTTTTTCCACCCATGAACACAAATTATCTTAACATTTAATTCAATCTTTTACTTTTTGGAGCAGTTATATTTTCACTGTACAGATTTTTTGTTTTTTTTACTCAGATTTATCCTTATTTTGGGGTTTTTTTGGTGCTATTCTAAGTAATATTTAAAACAAATGTCCATTTGTTATTAATATATAGAAATAAAGATTATTTTTGCCCATTGCTTTTGTATTTAGCACATTTGCCAGACATTTTTATTACAGTATACAGCTTTTTGTTAGATGCCATCAGATTTTCTGTGTACACTGTTTATCATATTTTCTATCTGAATGTCTTTTCTTTTTCTTACCTATGGCATTTAGTTGTTCAGTCACTAAGTATGAAAAAGCATCTAGTGCAATGTTTAAATAGGGAGAGCAAGCATTCTTTGTTCCTGAAATTAAATACCTTAAATGACGTTATTTTTTTCCTAAATGTTTGGTACAGTTCACCAGTGAAGCTGTATGGGTTTGCTGTTTTTGTGGGAAGATTTTAAACTACACATTCAATTTATTGAATAGCTGTAGGATTATTCAGATTATCCTTTTGAGTGAGCTTTGGCAATTTTGTTTTCATAGAATTAGTCTGTTTCATCAAAGTTGCTAAACTTTTCATCATAGTTGCTAAACTTATTTGTAGGGTTGTTTGTTGTATTACATTTTTATATTTTTAATAACTAGAATCTATAGTGATGTCATCTCTCTCATTCCTGATATTGATAATTAGTGTCTTTTCCCTTATCAGTCTGTCTAGAAATACATTGATTTTATTAATTTAGAAATACATTGATTTTATTAATTTAAATAATCAGCTTTTGGCTTCATTGAATTTTCTATGTTTTCCATTTCCCATTTTATTGATTTCTGCTGTTTGAATGTTCTGCTTTGTATTTAGTTTGCTTTTTTCCTATTTAATATTAAAGTTGATGTAGTTGACATGGTATCTTTTCTAATACAGAGGATTAATGTTATGTATTTTCATACAAATATTGCTTTCATGGCATCCCTCAAGTTTTGACATGTAAGCTTCTTTTCATTCAGTTCAGAGTACATCGACCATGTTTATTTCTTTGACCCATGGGTTATTGAGAGGTATGTTATTTAATTTCCAGGTATTTGGAATTTTCCATATACTTTTTGTTTGTTTCTAATTTAATTCATTGTGCCTGGAGAACATATTTTGGAAGACTTGAATCTTTGTAATTTTTTCTTATTTTATGGTTTAGATATCATATATCCTGTTAGTTTTAAGTGCTTTATAGAGAGGTGTATTCTGTTATTGGGCGATGTGTTCTGTATATGTCAATTAGGTCATGCTTATTGGTAATGTTGTTCAAGTGATGTCTTTCTATTGCTGTCACTTACTGAAAAAATGACATTGAAATCTATATTGTGCGTTCGTTTGTTTTGCCTTGTGTTTCTATCATTTTCACTTTATATTTTTGAAATTACAATTAGTACATAAATGTTTAAGATTACTATGTCCTCTTGATATATTCACCTCTTTATTATTATACAGTGACCATTTTTATTCATGGTAATCTTCTTTGCTTTAAGGTATACTTTTTCTAATATTAATATACTCATCTTGGCTTTGTTTTGAGTAGAGTTCACATGGTATATCTTTTTCCATTGTGTTACTTTCAGACTATTTGTATCCTTCAGTTTAAAGTGTAGTTCTTGTAGACTACAGGTGGTCAGAGTATTGGAGCTTCAGCTTCAGCATCAGTCCTTCCAATGAAAATTCAGGGTTCATTTTCTTTAGGATTGACTGGTTTGATCTCCTTGCTGTCCAGGGAACTCTGAACAGTTTTCTCCAGCACCACAGTTCAAAAATATCATTTTTTAAGCGCTCAGCCTTCTTCACAGTCCAACTCTCGCATCTGTACATGATTACTGGAAAAACCATAGCTTTGACTATATGAACCTTTGTTGACCAAGTGATGTCTCTGCTTTTTAATGTGCTGTCTAGTTTTGTCATAGCTTTTCTTCCAAGGAGCGAGTGTCTTTTAATTTCATGGCTGCAGTCTTTGTCTGCAGTTATTTTGGAGCCCAGGAAAATAAAATCTGGCACTTGTTTCCACTTTTTCCCCTTCTATTTGCTGTTAAGTGATGGGACCGGATGATATGATCTTAGTTTTTTTAATTTTGAGTTTCAGGCCAACTTTTTCACTCTTCATTTTCACCCTCATCAGGAGAAGGCAATGGCCCTCCACTCCAGTACTCTTGCCTGGAAAATCCCATGGACGGAGGAGCCTGGTAGGCTGCAGCCCATGGGGTCGCTAGAGTCGGACACAACTGAGCGACTTCACTTTCACTTTTCACTTTCATGCACTGGAGGAGGAAATGGCAACCCACTCCAGTGTTTTTGCCTGGAGAATCCCAGGGACGGCGGAGCCTGGTGGGCTGCCGTCTATGGGGTCGCACAGAGTCGGACACGACTGAAGTAACTTAGCAGCAGCAGCAGCAGTGGCTCTTTGCCATTAAAGTATTAGAATACTTCTCCCCTTTTGGCCTGTGTACTATTGTTATTATAACATTGTACTTCTACATGTTATAAATTCTATAGTGCATTCTTTAAGTAGCCATTTATCTTTTTAAAAGACTTAAACAACAAGAGAAATAACCTTCTACTTTACACAGTTAAGCACGTGCATTGAATACTCAGGGAGGATTCTCTGCTGACTTTCCAGAGTTCTCTTTGTGCAGCTGTCTGTTGAACTCTGCCAAACAAACTTGAGCTGCTTTGATCTTGAATTTTTGACTTTTAACTCTCAGGGAATTTCTGAAGTTCAACCTGGTTTCCTTATTGGAGCTGGGCCTTGACCTGGACTTTCTCAAGCCAGTAAGCTGGGACAATCATGGCTTATCCCATGGTGCATCGTTGTCTGGTGTCCAGTGGTCTTGAAAACCAGTGTTGTATATATTATGTGTGACTTTTTTGTTTTCCTAAGTAGGCCATATTGGTCCATTGTTACACCTTCTTGGCCAGAAGTAGAAGTTCACTTAAAAATTTTACTTAATATGGTCTCTGCAATTACAGTTTTGTCTTGTTACAACTACCTCACAGTGTAGTTGCTTTACACATCACAGTTGAGTTCCACATCGACTAATATTTTGATTTAATTATTTTTGCAGTTAACAAGTGAGAATATTAAAAGTAAAAGTAAAAATACTGTGTCAAATTAAATTACAGCTAAAGAGTTTATTAAAACCACAATGCCAAGAGGATTCTTACTCATTTGTTTTCTACAATTGTGTATGGGAGTGCTTGTTTTTCTGCACCCTTACCAATTCTGAGTTTTAATGAAAATTTAGAATATTAGCTAATTTTAGGGTAAAAAAAGCTTTGTAATTTATATTTTAAAATAGGTGAGATTTTAAAACTTTGGCTTTCTGTGAACTGCCTCTTTGAATATGGGATCTATTTTAATGATTATCTTGTTTGTCCAACTCTATAAAAAGATAATTGATTCATATGCATTATAGGTACTTTTTCCTACAGTTTTATTACTTTTTTGATACAGTTTTGGGCATTTAGATGATGTTGCCCACCAGGCTCGCTGGTCCATGGGGTTCTCCAGGCAAGAATACTGGAGTGGGTAGTCATTCCCTTCTCTGGGGGATTCTCCTAACCCAGGAATCGAACCTGTGTCTCCTGCATTGCAGGCATATTCTTTACCATCTGAGCCACCAGGGAAGCCCATTTGAATTATTAAGTAGTATAATTCAGCTTTTTTTCCTGTTTGATACTTAAACATTTTAAAACATTTTAAACTTAAGTTTCTTTAGAATTGAGATGACAAACTTTGAATATTAAATGTGATTGTACATAAAAAGTATTTTCCATGAACTAAGTCCTTTATTAATGTTAACCAATTTATACTGCATATAGAATATCCAGTTTTTGTAGCTCTGGGGTATGTTGAAATCTCATTTTTCATTATCCCTATGAATGTTTTCATTAATTTTAGTTCAGTTAGTTCAGTACCTCAGTTGTGTTCAACTCTTTGTGACCCCCACGGACTGTAGCACATCAGGCCTCCCTGTCCATCACCAACTCCTGGAGTTTACTCAAACTCATGTCCATTGAGTCGGTGATGCCATCCAACCATCTCATCCTCTGCCGACCCCTTCTCCTCCCACCTTCAATCTTTCCCAGCATCAGGGTCTTTTCAAATGAGTCAGCTCTTCTCATCAGGTGGCCAAAGTATTGGAGTTTCAGCTTCAGCATCAGTCCTTCCAATGAGTATTCAGGCCTCATTTTCTTTAGGATGGACTGGTTGAATCTCTTTGCAGTCCAAGGGACTCTCAAGAGCCTTCTCCAACACCACAGTTCAAAAGTATAAATTCTTCGGCACTTAGCCTTCTTTATAGACCCCTTTTTATTTGGTTAGGTCAGTGAGACTGTGAAACAGAAAGGAAATTGGTAGATTTTAATACAAAGTTTGTTGCATTCCTTAAAAAACATTTTTTTTTAATTCTTTGTAATTTGTTTCAGAGGTTTATTTCTATACTCTTAACCATTTTGCCTCTGAAATTCTTGCAGAATAATGGGCCCAAATAGTTAGCTTTTTTTGGGTTAAATTTCACTAAAATTTTGAAAGCACCAGTTGTAAACTGTTGAATGCAAAGACAGTTTAAGTTGTAATATGGGTACTTTATTCAGCATCATTGGCTTTCCTAGATAATTGCAATAAAATAGTACTAAACATAACCTTTTAATAGTAGTTGAATATAACTGATTGATGACCAGTATTTTAACCAAAAACTGTGTTAACTCGGGTTTTTAGGTTTTGAGTTTTCTTAAAATGTTACATAATTCTTGCTAGGGTATTTATATTAGAATTTCAAATTAAAGACATTTGTACTCTTGCCTGGAGAATCCCATGGACAGGGGAGCCTCGTAGGCTACAGTCCATGGGGTTGCTAAGAGTCGGACACGACTGAGGGACTTCGCTTTCACTTTTTACTTTTATGCATTGGCGAAGGAAATGGCAACCCACTCCAGTGTTCTTGCTTGGAGAATCTGAGGGACGGGGGAGCCTGGTGGGCTGCCTTCTATGGGGTCACACGGAGTCGGACACGACTGAAGTGACTTAGCAGCAGCAGCATAGTGTGTCTACTAAATGACAGCACTATGTTAAAAACTGGTGATTCAAAGACACTAAGAATAGAATATGTGTGTCTTGAGAGCAGAGACCTTACTTATTTTGTTGATTTTCCATCATTGGTAGTACATATTACATAGTACATAGTATACTTAATGACTCTTGAAAGGTCTCTGGCTTCAATATGCTCATAATCTCATGAGCTACTTATCAGTAAAAAGGTCAATGCCAATTTTATTGCTTAACCTTCTTCCTTTTCCCTGGAGATCCAAAAGAGCTATATCTTCTAGGACCTCATCTAGTTAAAGACATAAATATACTAATTCAAGGTTTACGAAAATGCCCTAAGGCTACAGTAGGGAACATTAATTGGTAGAATCAGAGTAGATTTCATGAAACTAGTGGATTGTGACCAGTACATGTGAATGTTTGGGTGCAGAACTGAGCAATATATGTTGAGGGAAAGACATGTCTAAAGTTGTGTCAATAGGCTGGCACAGATTCATAACCATTGAACAATCAGCTGAATCGTTTGAATTTTACTGCAGAGTTTGTCTGTGGGAGGGAGAGAAAATATAGGATGTCAGATAGGTAGGCAGAAAGATTGTACTTCATGTGGTAGGCAGTATTCCATATACCTGTTCAGTTCAGTTCGGTTGCTCAGTCGTGTCTGGCTCTTTGCGACCCCATGGACTACAGCACGCCAGGCTTCCCTGTCCATCGCCAACTCCTGGAGTCTACTCAAACTCATGTCCATTGAGTCCGTGATGCTGTCCAACCATCTCATCCTCTGTTGTCCCCTTCTCCTCCTACCTTCAATCTTTCCCAGCATCAGGGTCTTTTCAAATGAGTCAGCTCTTCTCATCAGGTGGCCAAAGTATTGGAGTTACAGCTTCAGCATTAGTCCTTCCAATGAGTATTCAGGCCTCATTTCCTTTAGGATGGACTGGTTGAATCTCCTTGCAGTCCAAGAGACTCTCAAGAGGCTTCTCCAACACCACAGTTCAAAAGCATCAATTCTTCTCTGCTCATCTTTGTTTATAGTCCAACTCTCACATCCATACATGACTACTGGAAAACCATATACCTGTAAGCTTCCATATATGAAAGTAGCTCATTATTCTATTTTTAGAATGTCTCAACTGAGCGGCAAAGTCCTTAGCTTTGGTATTATATGGAGCACTATGATTTAGAATCATGAGCCTCTGTAGTTAACTGTTTAGATATCTTATTTGGTTCATTTGTGTTGCTAAATTGAAAGTTAAATAGGTTTCCTAATTTAGTTTTAGCTATTCATGAAGGACTAAGGTGGTTAGGTAATTTTTTTTACTTGAAAAGTAATAAAATATAATCAAAAATTTATGGAAGAAATGTGTTTTTGAGAAATGATTCTTGTTATAGCTATTGTGAATTTTGAACCTAGAAAAAAGACATAGTGGTATTATAAACTGTTATTTGTTACTCAGTCCAAACAATCATCAACAAACAACCCATTGCTAAAATTTAGGCTATCCACACTCTACTTTTCTCCTCCTGTTATTTTGAGAAAAATTCTGGGTATTTGTTTTCATTCGAAAGTACTTTATTGTGTCTCTTTTAAAGATAGAGTCAGTTCTCTCTCTCTGTCTACCCCCCTCCCTCTCTGATTTAAAGAAATACAACCACAGTGCACTCCCTCCAAAAGAAAAAAAAAAGCAGCAATTGCTTAATGTTCTTAAGTGCCAAATTTGTGTTAAGATTTCTATTTGTCTTGTAAAAGTTGTAGTACGTTTACTGTCTTTATTTTTAGTGGTATGGAAGGTTCAGGATCAAAGATCAACACATTCAGTAAATAAATTTCTTTGGATCTGCAAATTATCCTTTTATCCTTGTGAGGCTTTTATAATTACATTTTATTTTTGAAGAAAACTGGTTGTTGGTGGTACAGAGTTATCCATAGTCTGCATCTACTGATTGTATTCTGATGTTACAATTATTATGTTCTCCATATGTGTCAGTTGGTGGATGGATCTAGAGGCCATCACATTCTCTTGATTTTTAGTAATATTTTGTAAGTGGTGGAATGTTTTTCCGTTAAAAGATACATGATAGCTGATTTTTTTTTTGCATACGTCTGTGTGATACTTTTTTCAAGAACATTTGTTTAAATAACTTTGTTAAACCTGTTTATGCTCAGCATAGTCTTCTCGATAAGTATCTGTTCATCAGTATTCTTTTTTTTTTGTTCATCAGTATTCTTAAAGGATATATGCAAAGATGTATATCTTGAAAGTCCAAATAAAATTTTTATAATAAAGCAGAGTCGAACATGACTGAAACGACTTAGCAGAAGCAGCAGCAGCAGTATTAAAATATAATATAGGTTGGAGTTATTGACAATGAAAAAGAAATGTTTTGTCAGTGTAGGTCTTGTCAAATTAAAAACACATGATTTAGAATTAACAGACGAGTTAACATTGAACAAGGTAACCTGAGTTTCAGTTTTACAACTTTTAAAATGGGTTTAACGGGACCTATTTCAAAAGTTGTCTTGATTGAACAATATGTAAAAGAATTAGCACAACATGGTACATAACTACTCAAATGATGGTGATGCTTTTTATTATAGTTCTTTAATCTGTAAGTGAGCGAGTAAGTGAAGTTGCTCAGTCGTGTCCGACTCTTTGTGATCCCATGGACTGTAGCCTACCAGGCTCCTCCTTCCATGGGAATTTCCAGGCAAGAATACTGGAGTGGTTGCCATTTCTTTCTCCAAAAGATCTTCCCGACCCAGGGATCGAACCGAGGTCTCCTGCATTGTAGGCAGACGCTTTACCGTCTGAGCCACCAGGGAAGTCCTGTAAATCTGTAAATCCTAAGAAGGAGCACTTTATTAGAAGTCAGCTTCAAAGTTTTCATTTATTTTCTTGGAGTTTTTATATATTGATTTATGGAACTTTTCCTTTTATTGATTCTTAGGAGTTTTTATGAATTGTGGGTACTAAAGCTTTGTTGTACAAGGTACAGATAAACTTCCTGTCTGTGGCTATTTTTTTTTTTAATTGATGGTTAGATTTGGAAATACTAACATTAAATTGTTTTAGCTTTAAGAAATTTGTATTAAATTGGTCTTTTATATAGTCTTCCAGATTTTATTTTGAACATTTTAAAATTTTGATTTTCACATTTAGGGCCTCAGTCTACTTGAAATTTAATTTTAGTGTGTTACAAAGGTTATATGATTTTTTTCCCCTTATGGCTAACAAATTTGCTGCAAACTTGATTGATTTCATGTTTTTCCTACTGATCTGCAGTATTAGTTGTCGTGTTGCCATATATGTGAGAAACTTCCCTGGGCTATCTCTTCTGTTTCATTGTTTGTGACTATCCTATTGCTATCAATACATGTCTTAATTTAATGTAGCATCATGATAAGTCTTGGAATTTTGGTGAGTAAATTTCACAACTTTTCTTAAAGACTGTCCTTGGCATTTTTTTTTCATTTATTTATATGTACAAATATATATAAGATGGCTGGGTTCCATGAAGACTTTTGAATTTTGATTGTAGTTGCACTAAATTTATAAATTAATTGGAGAGCATATTTCTTCTCCATGATATTTTCTTTATTTGTAAAAGACATGCTCAATGCAGAAACTTGATGCTTTAGGCAAAAAGGAAAATAAGTCACTGGCAATTTTACCAAAGCTAATGCATTGTATTTCCCATCATTTGTCCTACATGTTGCAAGGATTTTAAACATCTTATGTGTAAGGCATGAGGAAAGAGAGAGCCTTTTTTTTGACAAATAGTTTGGTTTCTTCCAAAGTTATTTTTCAGATTTATTTCTTTTTAATTGGAGGAGAATTGCCTCTCAATATAGTATTGGCTTCTGCAATACAACAACATGAATCAGTCATAGGTATACATGTCCCCTCCCTCTTGATCCATGCTCCCACCTCTCATCAGAGTTTACTGATTTATTCGGTTATTCAGTACTTTGCTATTTTCAGAATTTTACAGCATTTTTTAATTCTCCTCTTTTTTATTTTTGCTAAAAGCACATATTCATATTTTATCCTTTATTTTTCTTGTCAGAGGCCTTATTTTACTGGTTTTTTCAAAGTACCACCTTCTGTAATTTTTTTCTTATTTCACTAATTTCTGTTTTTATCTCTTTCCACCCAGCTAGATTTGTTTTATTATTTTTTGTCACTTTACATGCTGAACATGTTTATTTTCTTATTTAAAAATGCATTTAAGATCAAGAAAAATCAGTTGATACGTTTGGCAGTAAGCTTTGATTTGTAGAGTTCTCTTTTTCCTGTTTTTTTTTGAGATTGCGATATAATTGATATATAACATTGTATTATTTTCAGGTATACAGCATGATTTGATGTATGTATAAATTGTGAAACAATTACCAGAATAAGTATAGTAAACATCCATTGCCACACATAGTTAAATTTTTTTCCTTGTGCTGAGAACTTTTAAGATTTACTTTAGGAAACTTTTGGAGAAGGCAATGGCACCCCTCTCCAGTACTCTTCTTGCCTGGAAAATCCCATGGACGGAGGAGCCTGGTAGGCTACAGTCCATGGGGTCGCTGAGAGTCAGACACGACTGAGCGACTTCACTTTCACTTTTCACTTTCATGCATTGGAGAAGGAAATGGCAACCCACTCCAGTGTTCTTGCCTGGAGAATCGCAGGGACGGGGGAGCCTGGTAGGCTACCGTCTATGGGGTCACACAGAGTCGGACACGACTGAAGTGACTTAGCGTAGCGTAGCGTAGCGTTAGGCAACTTTCAAATATTGTTAACTATATCAGCACGTGTTACATGGTCAGGGCTAATTTATGGGCTTCCTTGGTAGCTCCGCTGGTAAACAATCTGCCTGAAGTGTGGGAGATCTGGGTTCGTTCCCTCGGTTGGCAAGATCCCCCAGATGAGGGAGCGGCTACCCACTCCAGTATTCTGGCCTGGAAAATTTCATGGACAGAGGGGTCTGGCAGGCTACAGTCCATGGGGTCGCAAAGAGTTGGACACGACTGAGCGACTTCCACTTTCACTTTTCCACTTTATGTCAGAATTCCAAGTTCGTACCTTTTGGCCACCATCTTTACTGCCTTCCCCCATCTCCTACTGCCCCAGACTGTGCTTCCGGAATTCAGTGTTTTGCGTTTTTGTTTTTTAAGAGTTTACAGGTAAATGAGATCATACAGTGTTTGTCTCTCTCTCTCTCTGACTTATTTCACTTAGCCCTATGACCTCATTTGCATGTTGTTGCAAATGGTAAATTCTTCTGTTTATGGCTGTTATGAATGTGTAGATTAACCACATTTTCTTCATCCATTGATAGAGACCTAAGTTGTTTCCCGGTCTTGACAGGGAAATAGTGCCACAGTGAACATGGGGGTGCAAATGTCTAGATAGTGATTTTATTTCCTTTAGATAAATATCCAGAAATGGCATTACTGGAGCATGCAGTTTTACTTTGTAAAATTTTTTGAGAAACTTGCATAGTGTTTTCCTTAGTGGGTGCATCAGTTTACAGTTCCATCGTCATTGCGCAGGTGTTCCCATTTCTCCAAATCCCTGCCAGTGCTTGCTATTTCTTTTTGATAGCATCCATCCACCTAACAGGTGTGAGGTGATACTTCATTGTGATTTTGATTGGCATTTCACTGATTCATGATTGAGTACCTTTTCGTGTACTTATTGGTCATTTGTATGTCAATTTATGTCCTCTGCCCATTCTCTAATCTTGAATGTTTATTTTTTCTGAGTTCTATGAGTTTCTTATATATTTTTGATATTGACATTTCATGTATGATATGCAGATTTTTCCTTCCATCCATCTTGTTGATGGTTTTCTTCACCCTACAGAAGCTAAAGTTTGACATAGTCCTAATTACTTTTGCTTTTGTTGCCTTTGCTTTTGGTGTCAAATCCAAAAAGTCACTGCTAAGATTGATTTCAAGGAGCTTACTACTTATGTTTTCTTCTGGGAGTTTTATAGTTTCAGCCCTTATGTTCAAATTTTTAATATATTTTGAGTTAACTTTTATGTGTGATGAAAGATGGTGGTCCAGTTTCTTTCTTCTGCATGAGACTGTCCAGGTTTCTCAGCATCATTTTGAAGAGACTGTTTTTCTCCACTGTGTATGTTGGCTCCTTCTGTGTAAACGGATTGACCATGGATTATTTCTGAACTCAGTACAATTAATCTATAATAGTCTGCTTTTATGCCGATATTGTACTGTTTTGAGTTACTCTTTATATTACAGTTTAAGACCAAGAGGTGTGCTGCCTCCACTTTCGTTCTTTCTCAAGATTGCTTTGGTTCTTAAGGATTTTTTGTTGTTTCGTATAGACTTTAGGATTTTTTTTTTTCTATTTTATGAAAAATGTCATTGGAATTTTGATGATTGCATTGAATCTGTAGATTGCTCTGAGTTGTATGGGCATTTTAACAGTATACTTCCAATCCATGAGCATCCGTGAGCATAAATAGAAAGAATATCTTTCCATTTGCATCTTCTTCAATTTCTTCCATCAGTGTCTTTTACCTTTTTCACTTTTTTAAGTTTTGTGAAAGCTTCAAAATGTAAAAAGTTGGGGTGAATGGTATAATAGTACACTTCTTTGCCTTCCTTTGGAAGAATATTAAAGCAAATCTTAGCGATAATTTTATATCATTCCTAAATATTTCAATGTGTATCTCTAACAGATACAGTCTCTTGAAGATATTTTTATACATAATAAAATTTTAAAGAATTTTTTTGTTGTTGTTTAAGTGTAGTTGACATACTGTATTATGATTTAGGAGTACAACATAATGATTCAACATTTATACATATTACAAATTGGTCACTGTAAATCTAGTAGCCATTTGTGACCATATAAAATTATTACAATATTATTACATTCCCCATGCTGTGCATTACATCCCAGTAACTTACTTATAACTGAAAGTTTGTATCACTTAATTTTCACTTACTTTGCCCATCCCACCCCACCACTAAAATAATTTTTTTAAGTTACTTTTTTTTTGTTACGCTGGGTTTTCGTTGCTATCTTAGGCTTTCTCTAGTTGCGGTGCGCGGGCTTCTCATTGTGGTGGCCTCTCGTTGTGGAGCAGGGACTCTATAATGGGCTCAGTTGTTCTGGCGCATAAACTCAGTTCCTCTTCTGCATGTGGAATCTTCCCGGACCAGGGATCAAACCCGTGTGCCCTACATTAGCAGGTGGAGTCTTATCCACTGTTACAACTAGGGAAGTCCCTAAAATAATTTCCCAATGCCATGTAATCTCCAACAGTAGTAATCAGAATTTCCTGATCACTTTAAAGAAATCTTGTGTATTTTCTTTTTAAATCAGGGATCAAGGAAAGTCAGCTTACTGATTTCGTACTTTACGGTCTGTATCCCTGCTGGAGGGGCATGACAACCCACTCCAGTATTCTTGCTTGGAGAATCCTCATGGACAGAGGAGCCTGGCGGGCTACAATTCATAGGGTGGAAAAGAGTCAGACACAACTGAAGCGACATAGCATGCATACAAGCAAGTCTATTAATAGGACAGTTTTTTTTTTTCTCTCTCCCCCTTTATTAATTTTCTTTTAGAGAAACTGGGTCATCTGTTCTGTACAATTTATTGAAAATTATGCTTTTGCTGATTTTACCTCTATGTTGTCATTTTTTTCTGTTTCTCATATCCTTTATCTCTTGTGTACTTGTAGTTAGGTAATAAGACTTGATCAGATTCAAGTTTAATTTTCAGCAAGAATACTTTGTAAATGTACAGTGTAATTTCTAATGTATCACCCTAGAAGGAACATGCCTAGTTATCTTTTTGTGATGTTGATATTTATTAGTAGGTTCAGGTGTTCTCTGCTTGATGCATCCAGTATAGAGTGCTCCATTATCTGTCTGTACTAGTGGGTTTTAGTAGCTAATAATTGCATAATTCCACTGGGTATTGCAAAAGTGGTGATACTCTTCTCCTGCATATGTTACTTAGTATTTTTCTATCCAGAAGAACTTTTCCTCTCAAATATTTGGTTATACCAAAACACCCTTATTAAAGGAAAAACAGGAGAGATTTTTGCTAAAAATTTTCCTTATGAGCTAACTCTAGCCTAAACTCCAGTACAACGTGAATTCTTTATTGTTGATGAAAGTGTTATTGTGAAGGCAAAGATTTTTACATTTAGTCTTATTGCAGTGATCATTTCTTTAAAAATGTTTGAATTTTCTCATCTTGGGCCATCAGCAGCTCATAATATCACTAGTTTTACTATATACCTAAAGTATAATTTTTTCTCCAAAATTTTTGTTAGCTGGAAATCATGGGTCCTTTAGTGGGACCTGGTCCTTAGAGACAATAATAATGTGGGTGCAAAGGTGCCAATGTCTTTTAGGTTTGTTATTGTTTCCAAATTTTTTCACTTGACAAAGCTAATAAAATAAGACATATATATCTGTGTTCATTTCCAATTCGTACATAATTTTACTATTTTTCCTTTTCCAATTTTTTTGTTGGTATCTCTTGTAGGTTGAAAATTCTTGCTAATGTTAACATAATTGCATATATATTTCTTTAAAAAGCAACATCACTGCTAACATTGTAGTATATTTTTTGTAATATAATTTTAAGATTTGTTTTGCAATTATTTTTGTCCTCAAAGTGTATTTCATGAAAAATGTATAGTATTGGGTTTGCCAACAGGTTCATTTGTTTTTTTCCATAAGATGACTCTAGTATTGCTTAGTTATCTTTGTATTAACTTCAGTCGAAACAATTTTGGTAGTTGTTTTTTTTTTAACTTTGTTCACTTGAAACAATTTTGTTAGATTGTATTGTGACAGCTGTCATATCAGCATGCATTTAAAAAACATTAAAATTGGTGAATTTTTGTGCGGCCATTTTACAGTTGAGGATGGAGGGGAAAGCAACATTTTCGGCATATTGTGCTTTATTATTTCAAGGAAGGTAAAATGCAACTGAAACACAAAAAAGGACTTGTGTAGTGTATGGAGAAGGTGCTGTGACTGGTCAAATGTGTCAAAAGTGGTTAATTGAAGGATTCATGCTGGGGATTTTTTGCTGGATGATTCTTCAAGGTTGGGTAGACCAGTTGAAGTCCATAGTGATCAAATTGAGACATTCATTGAGAACAGTTGATGTTACACCACGTGGGAGATAGCTGACATACTCAAAATAGTCAGATCAAGCCTTGAAAATCGTTGGCACCAGCTTGGTTATGTTAATTGTTTTGATGTCTGGGTTCTACATAAATGAAAAAAACCTTCTTGATGCTGTTTTCTACTTGAACATAGTGAAAACGTTCTGTTTTTAAAACAAACTGTGACAAGCAGTGAAAAGTGGATACTGTACAATCAGGTGGAATGGAAGAGATTGTGGGACAAGAGAGTTGAAGTACCACCAGCCAAACACCAGTCTTCATCCAAAGAAAGTGATGTTGTATATATGGTGGGATTGGAAAGCAGTTCTCTAATAAGAGCTCCCTCTGGGGAACCAAATGATTAATTTCAATAAATATTGCTACCAATTAGACCAACTGAAAGGAGCACCCAATAAAAAGTGTGTGGATTTATTCAACAGAAAATGCATAATCTACTATCAGGATAGTGCAATACCGCATGTTTATTTGATGACCAGGCCAAAAAAAAAAAAAAAAAACTATTACAACTTATCTGGGAAGTTCTGATTCATCAGCTGTATTCACCAGATATTGCACCTTTCGATTTCCATTTATTTTGGTCTTTACAAAATTCACCTAATGGAAAAGATTTCAATTCCCTAGAAGACTGTAAAAAGCACCTGGAACAGTTCTTTACTCAAAACAAGTTTTTAGATGATAGAATTATGAAGTTATGCCTGAAAAATGGCAGAAAATAGTGGAACAAAACAGTGAATGTGTTCAGTAAAGTTCTTGGTAAAAATGAAAAACGTGTCTTTTATTTTTACTTAAAAACGAATTTTTTGGTTAGACCAATACAATTACAGGATTTTTGAAAGTTTATTGAAATAAGTTTGTGTGTGGTTCTGCCATCACCCTGATAGTTAGATTTGTTTGTTACATTTTGATTTTCATTTTTAGGGAATAGTTTTTCACTTTGAATAAATTTTCCAGAGTTGCAAAACAAGCTACATTCATAGATGTCTTCTAGTCCTGTTCCTTCTACTTTGCTTATTGTATTCCCTTACAAAGGGTTTCTACTTTCATTAATTTTTGGTTTATTCTTTTATTTAATAGAAGCAAATGTGAGTTTTTTCTGCATGCTCCCTCCTAGCATCTTAGAGAAAAGATAGCACAGAATACACAGGGTTTAATATCTTGACTTTTTAACATAATGAAAAACATATCCTAGAAGGTAAATATACCCTGGAAATCACTCCATGGCTATATATGGAAAATCTTCTCATTTCTTTATACTGCTGGTTAGAATGCAGGTTCCTCAGTTCCCCATAGCCTGCCCAGCATATTGAAATGCTTGGGATATTGCTAGTCTGAGAAGTGAGATGGCATATATGTCTAGTATTAATTTTTTTTCTTTTCCTTTTTTTTTTTTAACTGTGATCAAGATTAAGGGTAATTTTCATTTCATGTACTGAAAATTAATCTCTTGCTGCTTAATTTATGAGTAACTTGTCTTTTAAAGTTTCTTATTACTCTGTGAGGTTTAGAGTAATTTTTTGGCTCAAATTTTTAAAAACTGTTCCAAAATCTTATCTGAATAAACTATAACAATTAGATTTTGTTCTGTTTTTCTTTTCTCTTACTTTCATTAAAATATCATGTTTGATCAAATATTACGATCTGTACAATTTCTTATTTTTTAAACTTATTGAGGTATTCATTACATAGTATGTGATCCACTTTTGTGACTTACACTCATAGATAAAAAGATATTTTTTTCTGAAAAATTTTAAAGTCTTACCTATTCTGTTTGTCTCTAATTCATCAAAAAATATTTTAGTTACTACACTGTATTAGGTGGGGATCCAGTTTTATTTCTTTTTGCTTATATAGAGCTAGTCAGTTGAAATATGCAGTGTCTTTTTTTTCTATTTCCCATATTACAGGGGTATGTATCAGTTCAGTTCAGTTCAGTCACTCAGTCGTGTCCGTATCTTTGCGACCCCATGAATTGCAGCACGCCAGGCCTCCCTGTCCATCACCAACTCCCGGAGTTCACTCAGACTCAAGTCCATCGAGTTGGTGATGCCATCCAGCCATCTCATCCTCTGTCGTCCCCTTCTCCTCCTGCCCTCAATCCCTCCCAGCATGAGTCTTTTCCAATGAGTCAACTCTTCACATGAGGTGGCCAAAGTACTGGAGTTTCAGCTTTAGCATCATTCCTTCCAAAGAACACCCAGGGCTGATCTCCTTCAGAATGGACTGGTTGGATCTCCTTGCAGTCCAAGGGACTCTCAAGAGTCTTCTCCAACACCACAGTTCAAAAGCATCAGTTCTTCGGCACTCAGCTTTCTTCACAGTCCAACTCTCACATCATACATGACCACAGGAAAAACCATAGCCTTGACTAGACGGACCTTTGTTGGCAAAGTAATGTCTCTGCTTTTGATATGCTATCTAGGTTGGTCATAACTTGTCTTCCAAGGAGTAAGCGTTTTTTAATTTCAGGGCTGCAGTCACCATCTGCAGTGATTTTGGAGCCCCCCAAAATAATGTCTTACACTGTTTCCACTGTTTACCCATCTATTTCCCATGAAGTGATGGGACCAGATCTTCGTTTTCTGAAAGTTGAGTTTTAAGCCAACTTTTTCACTCTTCTCTTTAACCTTCATCAAGAGGCTTTTTAGTTCTTCTTTACTTTCTGCCATAAGGGTGGTGTCATCTGCATATCTGAGGTTATTGATATTTCTCCCGCCAATCTTGATTCCAGCTTGTGCTTCTTCCAGCCCAGTGTTTCTCATGATGTACTCTGCATAGAAGTTAAAGAAGCAGGGTGACAGTATACAGCCTTGATGTACTCCTTTTCCTATTTGGAACCAGTCTGTTGTTCCATGTCCAGTTCTAACTGTTGCTTCCTGACCTGCATACAAATTTCTCAAGAGACAGGTCAGGTGGTCTGGTAATCCCATCTCTTTCAGAACTTTCCACAGTTTCTTGTGATCCACACAGTCAGAGGCTTTGGCATAGTCAATAAAGCAGAAATAGATGCTTTTCTGGAACTCTCTTACTTTTTCCATGATCCAGCAGATGTTGGCAATTTGGTCTCTCGTTCCTCTGCCTTTTCTAAAACCAGCTTGAACATCTGGAAGTTCATGGTTCACGTATAGCTGAAACCTGGCTTAGAGAATTTTGAGCATTACTTTACTAGCATGTGAGATGAGTGCAATTGTGCGATAGGGATATGTATATGTTAGTGTAAAGTCTAAGCCACTGTAACAAAATGCAAGTGAAGAACATAGTGGCATAAATAGCCTAGAAGTTTATTTTTCATAAAAGTCCTGCAACTGTAAGAAAATGGTATCATTATGCTCCATGAGATTATTCACTGAGCTAAGTTTTTTTCATCTGGTTGCTTTCAGTTGTTTCCCTGAGCTTTTATTCTTATGTGCATGGATTAATGAGGTATAAGTAGCTATCTTTTTTTGTTTTGTCTCTTTTGTTGTCTTGTTTTTGAAAAATCAAAAGCTTGATTTTATTGATCCTCTTTTGTGTGTCATTGTTAAATTTATTTTGTATTTTTATTGATTGTGTGTGTTTGTGCTCTCATGGTGTTTAGCAGGTTGATTCCTCTCTCCGTGTAATCTTCCAAGTGAGAAATACTGGAGTGGGTTGCCATTTCCTTCTCCAGGGGATCTTCCCAATCCAGGGATTGAACCTGCATCTCTTACATCTCCTGTATTGGCAGGTGGATTCTTTACCACTTGCATCACCTGGGAAGTCCATATTCATGTATAGAAATACTCAATATTGTCAGGATGTCACTTCTTCCCAAAATGATCTATAGAGTCAGTGCAATCCCAGTCAAAATTCCAGCAAGTTATTATATGGGTATCAACATACTGATTGTGAAGTTTAAATGGAGAAGCAAGAACTCCGGAATAGCCAACACAGTATTGAAGGAGAATAACAAAGTTGGAGGACTGATACTACTCAACTTCAAGATTTAATATGAAGCTACAGTAATCAAGGCAGCGTGGTTTTCGTGAAACAGAATAGAGAGCCCAGCATAGAGCCCCCTATAAATATAGTCAAACCTATTTTTGACAAAGAGGCAAAGGCAAAACAGTGGAGCAAACAGAATAGAAACAGAATAGAGAAACAGCCCCCTATAAATATAGTCAAACCTATTTTTGACAAAGAGGCAAAGGCAAAACAGTGGAGCAAAGATAGTCTTTCTGACAGGTGCTAGTGGAACAACTGAAATCCATGTGCAAAAAAATGAATTGAGACAGACGTTAAACTTTTCACAAAAATTAACTCAAGGTGGATCATAGACCTAAATGTAAAATGCTAAACTATAAAACTCTTAGAAAATAATGTGGGAGAAAAATCTCGATAATTAGGTACAAAGGTATCTTTTCAGGTACAACACCAAAGACATAACCCAAGAAAGAAATGATTAGCTGGACTTGATTAAAATCAGTAATTTTTTTCTCTGTGAAAGATATCTAGAAGACAAGCCACAGACTTGGAGAAAATACTTGCAGATAATACACGGGGCAAAGGGCTGTTATCTAAAATACCCAGAACTTTCAAACTCAGCAGTAAGAAAGCAACCTGGTTAGAAAGTGGACCAAAAAATTTGACACCTCACCAAAGAAGATATACAGATAGCAGATACACACATGAAAAGATGCTCCACATCATATGTCATTAAGTAAATGCAAACGGAAACAACAGTGAAATACTGCTGCACTATCAGAATAGCCAAAATACTGTTTCAAATAGTCAAAACACTGGCACCCGTAAAGGCCGGGGAGGATATTGAGTGTCAGGAAATCTCATAGATTCCTGGTGGGAATGCAGAATTATATAGCCACTTTGGAAAACAAATTAGCTGTTTTTACAAAGCTGAACATACTTGTACTATATGATCCCATAACTTCTTGATATTTATTCAGAGGTGTTGAAAACTTACGTATACACAGAAACCTGCACATGGATCTTAACAGCAGCTTTATTCATAATTGCCAAAACATGAAATCAATCAAGATGTCCTTCAGTAGGTGAACTGATTAGTAAACTGTGGTACATAACAATGTGGTATTTATCAGCAGTAAAACAAAATGAATTTTCAAGCGATGAAAAGGCATGGGGGTACCTGGTAGCATAAATGCAGATTACTAAATGGAAGAAGCCAATTCAGAATGCTGCATACTGTAAGATTCCACCTGTATTCTGAAAAAGGCAAAACTATGGAGACAACAAAATTCAGGGGGTTGGAAGGAGTTTGGATGAATAATAGCCAGAGCACAGAGGATTTTGGGGGTAGTAAAAATAATGTTAAAAAAAAATGTTAAAAGATGGATATATGTTGCTACACATTTGTCCAAACTGACTGAATGTACAGTATTAAACCTTAATTAAAGTATTAAACTGGACTTGGTGATTATGATGCATTAATAATCTTTGGTAATAAATGTACCAGTCTGGTGGAGGATGCTGATAATGGAGGAGGCTGTGCATGTGTGGTGGCAGGGAGTATATGAGAAATCTGTTCCTTCTCAATTTTATTTTAAATTTAACAGTGTTCTACAAAAATTAAAAAGAAAACAAACTAGGAAACATTTTTGTTGTTGATAGTTAACCAGTAATGTTTATTAGCAGTTCTTAAACTTTAGCATTCATTAGAAGCACCTGGAGGGCTTGTTAATGAACTCAGGTTGTTGGATCCTGTCTCCATTGTTTTCTTCAGTAGGTCTAGAAGGGATCTGAGAACGTATTTTGCTAAGGAAATTTCCAGGTTTTTTATATTGCTCTAAGGACCACGGTTTAAGGATCTCTTAAGTATCTAATTCTGTATGTCATGTCCTTATAAAACAGTGCCATGCTGCATCTTCCATATCTTGATTAAAAAATTAAAGATGATGTAAATGTGGCATTAATGTGACTTGATACTGTTTTTATTTTTCTTCTTGTATTTCTCTGAGCTTGATGTTAATAAATAGTTCGATTTTAAAACAATGAGGACAATGACATATGAATATTTATCATTATATTGTAATACAGCTTATTAAAGAATGAGTTTAACACTGATTAGCATGAAGTTTATGGTTAATTAGAATTGTTTTGGACTTTCTGAAATGCTCTGATAAATTATCTCCTTTGTATATTTTTTTTCCCGTTTTGGTGGTTGCATTCAACTTTGTACTGTTTGTCTAAATCAGCGAGTATTGATTTAGTTATTTTAAATATTGCTTACCAATGTATGTAAGTATACACATATTCAAATAGGCAAAACAGTTGATTTAGCTATTTTAAATATTAGTGTGCTCATATGTACTTTTGTAAGTACGCACATTACGTACGTACACTTAAAAACAGCTGAAACGACATTGCTTGGTTTGAACAAATTGTGTAGTTCTAAGAACATATGAACATACGATGCATGTGTAAAGGATTTGAAAACATGATTGTCTCTTCTTATATTGGCAGAAAGAAATTTCTCATTCCATAGATTTTGCCTTTGCTTACAGTGTTCTAGCCATTGAAACATATACCTATTTAATTTCAATGATTATGAAGATGAGTTGTCCAGATCATTAGTGTGAAGTTCTCATTTTCTGAAGACCTAAGTTATCTGGATGAGTAAAGGATATGAGGTTGAAGGATTTGGAGTGTCTGTGAGAAAGTTCAGCTGCTTTGGTATTTGCTTATTAAAAAATTGATGTAGTTTTCCAAAGCTTTTAATTATGAAACCTGGTCATTTTTCTTGTTTATTGCCTTTTGGACTTGGGTTAATGGAAGGAAGGACCTACTGTTGGCTTTGTGAGAAAGGAAGTTATGGATAGGAGAGTGGAGTTAACTTATTGTTTCAGGAATTAAATTTTTTTTTATTCCCAGTAGTGTAACACCTGACATGTTTCAGTGACACTATTTGAAAAGTGACTTTCAGATTAACATTTTTAAATTTTAAGGGGTCTTAGGCTAATTTGTTCTTGTTTTTATAGAGAGGATCTGACGAACTACTCTCAGGCAGTGTTCTCAGTAGTCCAAACTCTAACATGACCAGCATGGTGGTTACAGGTAAGTGTTACTCTCCTAACAGTCTCATTATTTGCCATTTTGCAGGGCAGAATGTTACAAGTTCGGTGTGCTTTACCAGAATAGCCTTTGTTTTTAAATGCTTTGTGTTGAAACATTTTAGAGGAAATTTTGCTACAGTAGATATGTATCAAGTGGGAAAAAAAACTGAAGTGGGTGTCTTGTGGTCAAGTAATTAAATCTTATAGCTTTTTTTTTTTTTAATGACAAATGTAACCTTTTTTTTCTTTGAATTACAAGTTTCCTCACTCTCACTTTTGTACTTAAGTGTTTAGCTTTCATGTTTCTTTGTCATAAAATATTTTTACTGTAAGTGTTTCTTCTCAGTCCCACAAATCCTACAGCCCCAAGTACAAGATTCAGTTGCATAGTTGTCTTTTTTATGTGGTTTCTGTATGTTTCTTTGCTGTAACAGTATTTTAATTCTTTGAATTGACTTCCTTTATTTACTTGAAAATGTAAGATTTGTTTAATCTTCACGGGGTATTTAAACTTTATATGTTTGAAATAATTGGTTGGTTGTATTGTCTGTCTGTAAATATGTGGACCAATATTTAGATCTTAGATTTTTGGCCACTGGACCAAATTTGAATC
This sequence comes from Bubalus bubalis, assembly GCF_019923935.1. Classification (NCBI taxonomy): domain Eukaryota; kingdom Metazoa; phylum Chordata; class Mammalia; order Artiodactyla; family Bovidae; genus Bubalus; species Bubalus bubalis. Next base: position 46,864,169 of record NC_059162.1, on the reverse strand, counting down.
TGATGATGAATGAATTAGTTTGCTTTATAACTGTACATTTTATGTTATTTACCTTAACCAAGGTTTCTTTTTACTAAACCCTTTCCTGAATTACTTGTTTGAGGAATCAAATTGGGCAATGTAAAGATTGTAAAGGAATGAAAGCATTTTGATTTTCTTTAGATAATCACACCCATGTATATGTACACCTCATTGCACACACACAGACCCTGCAAGTTAAATACAAATTACAATGAAGTATTCTCCAAATATAGTTATAATAATGATAAGATGAATTTTTCTTCACATTGTCATTACTGAGTTTTCCATGTCACAATTACAAAGCAAAATTACTAGGCCATGATTTTGGAAGTCAGGGTACCATGTGCAAATAATTGATCAAACAGGCTCAGATGTCTGTATATCTACCAGTTTCGTTTTTTTGAAACTACATTTAATGATGGATAATGGAAATGTTTTAAAAACTGATTCGTAGGGCTGTGACAGACTACTGGTAGCAGCCTTTCCTTCTTTCCATCTTCCCTCAAAATGAAAAACTATAAAATAGAGTGAAATATGTAGGACAGCTGTTGTCTGGAATTAATGAGTAAATAGTATAAGATGGTGATCCTTGAGATAAAGGAAACATGTGAAATGAACCTCATAGTTTGGCTTTTCTCCTTTGAGGTACCCTACTGTTGTAGCACATGGAGGTAGAACCCAAGCAGAGCATGAAGGTTTCACTGTGCTAAAGAGAGTAAGATTGGTATTCAGAGCTTCTGAGATATTTGGAATTTATGGAGGAGGATCCTGAAAAAGTAATTTGTCCAAGGGTTTGGGCATAGGTCAGAGGGCAGAATTCAGTGTAGGGATTCAAAATCAGAATTTTGAATGCAGTCCAGAATGACTGGACTGCATATGTGAAGGTTAACACACTCATGGTCTGTCAGGAATGACCTACTGTGGGGCTGAGAGTTAGAATGGTGATTCCATAGATTGTACAGTGCTCTGAGACATTGGAGTTCTGGGAAGTTAGAATGTTATACGTCTTGTGGATTACCTCAAACATTCTGTTTAGGCTGCAGAATGCTCAGGCTTTCAGAGAAAGGATCATACACTAATACTAATAGTAAGTGACAATCATAGGACTAAGGGACTGTGATAGTCCAGTCTGACAAGACGTGAAGAATTCACCAGTAATTTAATTGCCTGCCTAAATAAAACAGTATCCCCTAAGGGAGACAACATGATTCAGTCTTCCCACAATTAGCCACAATACCCTACCTACATCAGATGTTACAATCATGTAAAGAACCATTCAATAAGAATAGACCTCAAAATGACCTAAATACTGGAATTTGCAGACAGAGACTATAAGTATTTTTAAAGCTGTAAAAGAAAATATTGAGAGAATGAACATGGAAGAATGTGTTGAGAAAGCTATAAAGAAAGCATATAGAAATGCTGTAACTGAAAAATACAATATTCACACCATATTTGGAATGGAAAATTCACTGATTGAGACTAACAGAAGTTTGGAGACAACTGAAGAAAGGTTAGTGAACTTGAGTACAGATTGACAGAAATTATTCAGTTTCCAGAGAGAATAAAAGTATGTCTTTGGATGATCAGGCAGTCTAACGTATGTGTCGTTGGAGTTTTCAGAGAGGGAACAAAGAGAATGTTGCCAAATATGTATGTAATTGAAGCAGTAATAACTGAAAATGTCTAAAATCTGAAGAAAAATGCCAGGTAGGATAAGAAAAAAGAAACATTTTGTTGTTCAGTCACTAAGTCATGTCAGCCTCTTTGCGACTCCGTGGACTGCATTACTCCAGGCATCCCTGTCCTTCACCATCTCCCAGAGTTTGCTCAAACTCATGTCCATTGAGTCGGTGATGCCATCCAACTGTCTCATCCTCTTGTCGCCCCCTTCTTCTGCCCTCAGTCCTTGCCAGCATCAGAATCTTTTCCAATCAGTAGGTTCTAGACATCAGGTGACCAGCGTATTGAAGCTTCAACAAAGATGCATAGTTAAAAGCTAGTACAAATTTGGAGGACTGACTCCTGTTTTCAAGTTATTGTAAACCCTAAAGTAATCAAAACAATATCATATTAACATAAAGGTACATAGATGAGTAGAACAGAATAGAGAGTCCAAGAAAAAAGCCACACAATTATGGACAACTGGTTTTTGACAAAAGTACAAAGGCAGTTCAGTAGAGGGGAAAAAATAGATTTTTCAGCAGAGAGTTGTATAACAGTAGGATATCCATATGCTGCCAACAGCAACAGCATCAGCAAACTTCTTGGATCTACGTTTTGTTTAGTTGTTAATTTGACCCCAAAAGCATGGTCTATGAGAGAACAAATGGGATTTGATCAGTTTTAAAAACTTAACATTATTCAAAATGCAGTTAAGAGAATGAAAAGACAAGCCATAAAGTGGCAGACATCTTTACAAAGCATGCAGTTGATAAAGGATTTTTATCCAGAATAAAAATTAAAGTGAGACAACATTGCCTATCTCTACAACAGCTAATATTTTAAAGAATGACCATACTAAGTGTTGAAAAAGATGTGAGGGTACTGTAACACTCATATACTGTTGATGGGAATGTAAAATTTAGAACTATTTTGGAAAACAAGTTGGCAGTTTCTTAAAAATGTTAAACATTTACTGTATGATCCAACTTTGTTTCTTCCTAGGTACTTAACCCAAGAAAAATGATAGCATATACTCATCACGCATGTAAATGTTTATAGTAGTTTTATTTGTAATATCTAAAGCCTAGAACAACCCAAGGGTCCATCAGTGGTGAATGGGTAAATGAAGGACTCTTTTGGCATTGAATTTCATGAATACAGTGAAATGCTGCTCAGCCATATAGAGTGACCTATTGTTCTATGAGCTTCCCTAGTGGCTCAGTGGTAAAGAATCCACCTGCCAATACAGGAGGTGTGGGTTCCATTCCTGGGTTGAGAAGATCCCCTGGAGAATGAAGTGGCAACCTACTCCAGTATTCTTGCTTGGGAAATCCCATGGACAGAGGAGTCTGATGGGCTACGGTCTGTGGTGTTGCAAGAGAGTCAGACCCAACTTAGCAACTAAACAACAACAAAGCAAAGGGCATGGGGCGGGGTGGGGGAGGGGGGGATTGTAAAGGACATAAGGAATTTGGAGATGATGGATATGTATATTCTTTTATGCTGAAGGTTTCATAGATGTAAACATGTCAAAACTTGTCAGACGATTGTAGCTTTATATGAAGCTTATTTTACGTGAGTCATACCTCAGAGACACTGTTTAAAATGAAAAACGCATAGAGGAATTAAAATGGAATACTGTCAAATATTGCAAGAGAAGAACAACAAAACACTGGACAGTTAGAAAATTAATGGCTAGATGTTAAACCCAGTCATAAATCTCTAAATGTAAATTGGCTAAACTAACATAGTCTCATAGTAACCATTGGTTATATAAGGCTGTAGAGCATGCAAAATGTGACTACTCTTAATTGATAAGTGAATGGGTGTGTGCTTCAAAGACGTAGTACTGAAAAAATAAGGATGTAAAACATCTCAAAAAATTTTAAAACTACTGATTATATGTTGATGTGGTGGCTCAGATTGTAAAGAATCTGCCTGCAATGCAAGAGACCCAGGTTCGATCCCTGGGTTGGCAAGATCCCCTGGAGAAGGAAATGGCAAACCAATCCAGTGTTCTTGCCTGGAGAATTCCATGGACAGAGGAGAGAAACCTGGTGGGCTATAGTCCATGGGGTTGCAAAGAGTCAAACATGACTGAGTTACTAACACTTCACTTTCACAGTAATATTTCAGATATATTGAGTTAAAATATATATTAAAGTTAATTTCACTTTCTTTAACTTCTCCATACGGTTACTAGAAACTTAAAAGTATGTGACTTATATATTTTTTTTGAATATTAGTGGTCTAAAGTTCAATTAAAAGACAAAATCATAGTGGATTAAAAAGTACTACCTAACTGTACTGTCTACTGCTGAAGTCAGGTTAAAATACAGAGATACAGGTTGGAAAAGATTTCATGCAAATAGTAAGCACAGGAAAGTTTGTGTAATTGTATTGACATCAGATGAATTAGAATTCAAGACAAGCAGTATCAGTTGTATTGATATAAAAAAACATATTTTTTAGTGTCAAAAGGGTCAATATATTGGAAAACATAACGTTCCTTAATCTGTATATTAGTAATAACAGTTCAAGAACATTTTAAAAATGACAAAAAGCAGAGAAATCTACAATTTTAAATTTAAAACTGGGCATTTTAATATTGTTCATAGTAATCAATAAGACAAATCAATCTTAAAAAATACATAGAAGATTTGAACAGTGCTGTCGGCTTGGCTTAACTTAATTTATAAAACATGCAGTAACTGCAGAATAACTTTTAAAGCCAATATAGGATATTCAACATGATTTTAAAATAACTTACAGTAAATTTCAAATGATAGAAAGCTGTGTCTGATTATCCTGGGATTTAACTAGAAATAAAAAACAGTAAGAAATCTAGCAAATTACCAAATATTTAGAAATTTCCATAATTCTATACAGCACATGATTCATAGGATATTTCTGACTTAGTGAAAGTGAAAACATAACAAAATTGTATTTCCTTGGAATATAGAAGAAAATATAGAAATATTCCCCACATCACCTCCAAGAAGTGCATGGTGGGAAATAGTTTTGTACCTATATTAGATACTTATCTCTTATCTACCTTTGTTGGCTCTATGAGCTTAAAAATATTAAAAAAAATAATGGTTTAAAATTCCTTTCGAGAAAGAAAAGTGAAAGTGAAGTCGCTCAGTCATGTCCCACCCTTAACAACCCCATGGACTTCAGCCTACCAGGCTCCTGTGTCCATGGGATTCTCCAGGCAAGAGTAATGGAGTGGGGTGCCATTTCCTTCTCCAGTGCATGAAAGTGAAAAGTGAAAGTGAAGTCGCTCAGTTGTGTCTGACCCTTAGTGACACCATGGACTGCAGCCTACCAGCCTCCTATGTCCATGGGATTCTCCAGGCAAGAGTACTGGAGTGGGTTGCAATTTAAGAAAAAGAAAACATAAATTACTGGTAGCAGTAGTGGAAGTGGCGGTATTACTATAGATCCTATACCGTGATCTATAGATCCTTGTTATAGGAAAATAAGTATTACAGGCATCAGTAATGCCAATAAATTCAACAAATGAAATAGAGAGTTTCCTTTATAAATCTAGTTTAAAAAACCGATATTTTAGATTACCTCTCTATATGTTAATAGATAGTATTGTAGGCATCAGTAATGCCAATAAATTCAACAAATGAACTAGACAAATTCCCTTACAAATCTAGTTTAAAAAACTGATATAGTAGATTACCTCTTATATATTATTATAGATATAGGTTATCTTTATATCTATTATCAAAATTGAATTTTTAATTAAAGTGTTAGTCACTCAGTTGTCTCTGAGTCTTTGCTTTGTGACCCTGTGGACTATAGCCTGCCAGGCTCCACAGTCCTTGGAATTCTACAGGCAAGAATACTGTAGTGGGTAGCTGTTCCCTTCTCTGTGGGATCTTCCCAGCCCAGGGATCAAACCTGGGTTTCCTGCATTGAAGGCAGATTCTTTACTGTCTGAGCCACCAGGAAAGCCCTAAGTTATTTTTCCACAAAGATTACTCAGGCATAGGTGATTTCACTGGTCAGTGGTTTTCTCCTGAAGGTGGTTTTACTTGGGTATAGGTGATTTCACTGTTGAATTGTATGAAATGTCAAAGAAAGAAATAATAGCCATCTTTTAACCTTTTAGACAAAGAGAAGAATGCTCCTTAATTCACTTTATGAAGCTACTGAAAAAAAAAATCTAACAAAGATAATATAAGAAATACAGATTTCACACTAATACTTTTCATTTACATAAATGTGGACATTCTTCACAAGATATTAGCAAATCACATTCAGCAGTATGTAAAAGATAATTCGTGATGACTAATTGAAATTTACCCCTTGATTGTAGGGTTTATCAGTGGCAAATGAACTCTACATAATCACAGTAATAGAATAATAGAGGGAAAAAAATCATCCAGTTAATAGAAGCAGAAAAAGCATTTGGCAAAAAATACAGCATCTACTCATGATAAAAAGTTCTCAGAAAGCTAACAAGAAAAGGGACCTTCTGCAGGATACACAGAGGGATCTACTAAGAGCCTACAACAGATTTCATTCGTGATAATGGAACACTGAATATTTTCTTCTTAAAATTAGGAATGAAGTAAGGATGTGTCTTCCCTGAATATTTCTAGCTTTTACTTTCTTTAAGGCAAGTAAAATAAATAAAAAGCATAAAGTTTAGAAGGGAAGAAGTAAAACTGTCTTATTCGCAGTCAACATGATTTTTAAAATAGAAAACTCAAAGGAATCCAGGTGATTTTTTAGAACAGATACAGGATACAGTTCAACATACAAAGATAGTTTTTTCTGATAGTCTTAGCAGATTTTTGGACAATGAACTTTTAAAAAATCCATTTATGGAAACTTTAGAAAGAAAAAATATCCAAGAAGAAATTTAACAAAAAGTTGCATGTGTTATACTAAGGAGACTGAACTTTTTTAGAAAAGATTTACACTTTAGAAAGGATTTTTGTTCTGTTTGGTGTGTGGTTTTTTGTTTTTTTTTTAGAAGGCAGAGGCAAATTGGAGATATCAGTGTCCTTAATTTTAGAGTCTGAGAAGTAGAATATGGAGAAAATGATGTATCAAGAAATTAGAAGAATTTCTGAGTTGGGAAGTAGACTTTGATAGAAGTATTAAGAGTTTTGGCCTGGAATCACTGGGTAATGGATAGTACAGTAGTTCCATTAACAAAAGGAACAAAGTAGAGAAAGTGATTTGATTTTGTTGAAAAGAAAGAACAATCTGTTAATTGTCTTCCTTTTTTTAAAGTATGTTTAGAATAACAATACTTTATGACTAAAGAATGAATCAAGTCTTTTTGTCATGATGGAATAGAGTTTCTTAAAGCCTGTTTTTAACAGAAGAAATTTACATGGATGCAGTTTATTTTACCTTTTCTGAACAGAGGAAACATCGAGTTTTAAAATTTCTGTGTTTTTCCTAACATAGATGAGGGTAGGGTCTGTGTATATGCAGACAGATGCCAATTTGAATCATTAAGACCTTTGAAAACCAGTAGCTGTACTTAGCTGGAAAAATACACAGTTGTCATCCAAATGTCTAAAAAACAGACTTTACAGACAAATATTACTAGGACATTTTTATGATTGCAGATGCAAAATAGTATTTCATTTTTATGTTCCAGCTTTTTCCATGTCTGTTGTAATTGACTTTACTATATAGAATTCTTGTTTCCAATAGCATGTCTCAGCAGCCTTTCCCTGTCTAGACTGTCTTCCTCTATAGCTGTATTTCTGTCAAAGAAAAAAAGAATTTTGTAAGTGGGGGAAGTTAATGTTATTAGAAACTTAGTCTTGGGGAAATGATCTTACTCAAAACTATTTTGTATTAAACTAGTTCCTTTTCAAAGACACAGCTCTAATGGATTGGAATTGGATTTTATTGGAAGGAATGTGTAATTATTTGAAAGTGGGGAGGAGGCTTGACAGTGGTAAGATAGGGTCTTTCTTGAGTCCATTTTATATAGGTACAGAAATGAGATACCTCTTTAAGTTAGGTATATTTCTGCCAGTGCTGCAGTTAATCTGTAGCATCAGGATTTATTATTGCTGAAAGTATGACTTTTTATTTCATTATGTGAATCATTTTACAGATTCTGTTACATGTTACTCAGAACCGTTTGAGATATGTCTGTTTTAACTTTTATATACAGACGTTTTTGATATGATGTCATTTTATTTTATTGTAATGTTTTGAAAATATTCCAGCATGTTGTTTCAGGTTGAATCTCTATGAGGGTCCTAACAACATGTCCTCCTGCATAGAGGTGATGAGAGCCTTCCTCTAATATAGTCCGCATGCTTAGTCGGTCAGTCGTCAGTCATGTCTGACTATTTGTGACCCCGTGGAATGTAGCCTGCCAGGCTCTTCTGTCCTTGGGATTCTACAGGCAAGAATACTGGAGTGGGTTGCCATTTGCTCCTCCAGGGTATCTTCCTGACCCAGGGTTGAACCCACATTTTCTCCTGTATTGGCAGGTGGATTCTTTACAACTGAGCCACCTGGGAATCCCCTTTGTTGGCCAGTTGCTCAGTCACGTCCGACTGTTTGCAGCACGCCAGGCTTCCCTGTCCTTCACCGACTTGCAGAGTTTGCTCAAACTCATGCCCGTTGAGTTGGTGATATCATCCAAGCATCTCATCCTCTGTCATCCCCTTCTCCTTTCCCAGCATTAGGGTCTTTTCTAATAAGTTGGCTCCTCGCATCAGGAATATTCATTGGAAGGACTGATTCTGAAGCCATAGTACTGGAGCTTCAGAATCAGTCCTTCCAGTGAATATTCAGGATTGATTTCCTTTAGCATTGACTGGTTTTATCTCCTTGCAGTCCAAGGGACTCTCAGGAGCCTTTTCCAACATCACAATTCAAAAGCATGAATTCTTTGGTGCTCAGCCTTCTTTATGGTCCAACTCTCATATCTGTACATGACTCCTGGAAAAACATCCATAGCCTTGACGATACCGACCTTTGTCAGCAAAGTAACATCTCTACTTTTTAATACACTAAGCTTGTCATTGCTTTTCTTCCAAGGAGCAAGCATCTTTTAATTTCATTGCTCCAGGCACCATCTGCATTGATGTTGGAGCCCAAAAAGATAAAGTCTATCACTGTTTTCATTGTTGCCCCATTTATTTGCCATGAAGTGATAGGACCGGATGCCATGATCTTTGATTTTGAATGTTGAGTTTTAAGCCAGCTTTTTCACTCTCCATCAAGAGGCTCTTTTGTTCCTCCTCATTTTCTGCCATATGGTTGGTGTCATCTGCATATCTGAGGTTATTGGTATTTCTTCCTGCAGTCTTTATTCCAGCTTGTGCTCCATCCAGTCCGCATTTCTCATGATGTATTCTGCATATAAGTTAAATAAACAGGGTGACAGTATACAGCATTGACATACTCCTTGGCCCAATTTTGAACCAGTCCGTTGTTCCATGTCTGGTTCTAACTGTTGCTTCTTGACCTGCATACAGGGTTTGCAGAGGCAGGTAAGGTAGTCTGGTATTCCATTCTCTTTAAGAATTTTCCACAGTTTGTTGTGATCCACATAGCCAAAGCCTTTAGTGTAGTCAGTGAAGCAGATGTTTTTCTAGCATTCTCTTGCTTTTTCTGTGATCCAAAGAATGTTGGCGGTTTGATCCCTGGTTCCTCTTACGTTTTCTAAATCCAACTTGAACGTTCCACGTACTATTGAAGCCTAGCTTGGAGAATTTTGAGCATTACTTAGCTTGCATGTGAAATGAGTGCAATTGTGCAGTAGTTTGAACATTGTTTGGCATTACCTTTCTTTGGAATTGGAATGAAAACTGACCTTTTCTAGTCTTGTGGCCACTGCTGAGTTTTCTAAATTTGTTGGCACATTGAGTGCAGCACTTGCACAGCATCATCTTTTAGGATGTGAAATAGCTCAGCTGGAATTCTATCACCTCCATTAGCTTTGTTCGTAGTAATGCTTCCTAAGGCCCACTTGACTTCGCACTCCAGGATGTCTGGCTTTAGGTGAGTGATCCCACCATCGTGGTTATCTGGGTCATGAAAATCTTTTTTGTATAGCTCTTCTGTGTATTCTTGCCATCTCCTCTTAATATCTTATGCTTCTGTTAGGTCCTTTATTGTGCCCATCTTCCCATGAAATGTTCCCTTGGTATCTCTAATTTTCTTGCAGAGATCTCTAGTCTTTCCCCTTCTGTTTTCCTCTATTTCTTTGCATTGTTCACTTAAAAAGGCTTTCTTATTTCTCCTTGCTATTCTTTGGTACTCTGCATTTACATAGGTAAATCTTCCCTTTTCTCTTTTGCCTTTCACTTCTCTTCTTTTCTCAGCTATTTGTAAGGCCTCCTCAGATAAACATTTTGCCTTTTTGCATTTCTTTTTCTTGGGGAAGCCCCTAGCCTTCTATTATTTTCCAAGTCATGCATAACTTACATTTGGCAGCTAGGCTGTGCAGCTACTCAAAAATAGAGTTACAGGCAGGTTTTACAGTAAACCTAGTAAGATTTTTTTTTTGTTTGACATCTGTTGGAATTAACTAACAGCTAAAAAGTATTCTCTATCAGTATATACCTACATTTCTGGTTAACTGTTCTTTGAAATTTATTTTCCCATGTAGGGATGGAAAGATAAGAAAGATGAGTATGATCATTCATTTTCCTTAGCTCAGATTGTTTTTTTAAAGCTAGCAGCTTGTGTAACACTATGCTTTGCCTTGAAGTCTAACTAAAACTTTTAGTCATACAACTCAATACCAGAGAAACAAACAACCCAATCAAAGTGGGAAAAAGACCTAAACAGACATTTCTCCAAAGAAGACATACAGATGGCTAACAAACACTTGAAAAGATGCTCAACATCACTCATTATTAGAGAAATGCAAATCAAAACTACAATGAGATATCACCTCACACCAGTCAGAATGGCCATAATCAAAAAATCTACAAAAAAATAAATGCTGGAGAGGGTGTGGGGAAAAGGGAACACTCCTGCACTGTTTGTGGGAATGTAAATTGATACAGCTACTATGGAATACGGTATGGAGATTCCTTAAAACACTAGGAATAAAAGCACCATATAATCCCACTCCTAGGCATATATCATGAGGAAACCAAAATTGAAAGAGACACATGTATTCCATTGTTGATTGCAGCACTATTTACAATAGCTAGAACATGGAAGCAACCTAGATGTTCATCAACAGAGGAATGGATAAAGTTGTTGTGGTACAATGGAATATTACTCGGCCATGAAAAGGAACACATTTGAGTCAGTTCTAATGAGGTGGGATGAACCTAGAAACTATTATACAGCACAAAGTAAGTCACAGAGAGATAAATATCTTATTCTAATGCATATATACGGAATCTAGAAAAGTGATACTGAAGAATTTATGTACAGGGCAAAAGTGGAGAAGTAGACATAGAGAATAAACTTACGGACATGGGGAGAGGGGAGCGGAGGGTGAGATGTATGGAAAGAGTTAACATGGAAACTTACACTACCAATTGTAAAATAGATAGCCAATGGGAATTTGCTGTATGGCTTAGGAAACTCAAATGGGCCCTGCACCAACCTAGAAGGGTTGGATGCAGAGGGAGATGGAAGGAGGTTACAAAGGGAGGGGACATATATGTATTCACCTATAGCTGATTCATGTTCAGATTTGACAGGAAACAGCAAAATTCTGTAAAGCAATTATCCTTCAATAAAAATTAAATTAATTAAAAAAATAAAACTATTTGGGAAAATAAATTTCAAACATTTTTAGGATTAAAACTCCATTGCCTTTCAGTTATCATATTTGATAAACAAAGTTACTAGTGCTTTTTTATAAGTGCTTGTATATGAAAGACTTGGAAAACGAAAATAAGGAGAGTATACTTAAGTTTTGTTAAATAATTTTCACTGAATAGATGGAAGTAGTTTTTTTTGAGATTTTGCACTTCAAGTTGGTATATACAGTTGGAAGTATACAATTAGAATATTGGTCAATGAGTGAGATTAAAATAATGGGCATATAAAAAACCTTTTACTGGAGTGTTTATATGAGCAAATAAGGATAGGAAGGACATGGAGACCAGAACAACTTGGGGGCACTCTAACCATTTTGAGACGTAAATGAGTTAGCAGGTGGAGGTATGTGGGGGGGGGGGGTGTGGGGGGGTGTCACTGTAACCATTTTGAGACGTAAATGAATTAGCAGAGGGGTCAGTGTGTGTGTGTATGCCTGCTTGTTGTGTGCACTCAGTCATGTCCAACTTTTGTGACCCCATGGGCTGTAGCCCGCCAAGCTCCTCTATCCACAGAATTTTCCAGGCAAGAATACTGGAATGGGTTGCCATTTCCTACTCCAGGGGATCATCCTGACCCTGGGATCAAACCCAGTCTCTTGCACCTCCTGTATTGGCAGGCAGATTCTTTACCACTGCACCACCTGGGAAGTAGCAGAGGGGTCCAAACAGGTATCAAATGAACTAGGAATTAAAGAAACTGAAAATGAGTATTGGGGTGCTGTGAGAAAAGAGATTTGATAAGATGAGAGGGCACATGGCTCTTTGACCCATATGGATTTAACAAATAACCCAGAATCTTGGTGAGACTTTTTTGTGTTAAAACTACATATAAGCCACTAGAAAATAAACTGTGGAAAATTCTGAGAGAGTTGGGAATACCAGATCACCTGACCTGCCTCTTGAGAAATCTGTATGCAGGTCAAGAAGCAACAGTTAGAACTGGACATGGAACAACAGACTGGTTCCAAACAAGAAAAGGAGTACGTCAAGGCTGTATATTGTCATCCTGCTTATTTAATTTATATGCAGAGTACATCATGAGAAATGCTGGGCTGGATGAAGCACAAGCTGGAATCAAGATTGATGGGAGAAATATCAATAACCTCATACATGCAGATGACACCACCCTTATGGCAGAAAGCGAAGAAGAACTAAAGAGCCTCTTGATGAAAGTGAAAGAGGAGAGTGAAAAAGTTAAATCTCAACATTCAGAAAACTAAGATCATGTCATTCAGTCCCATCACTTCATAGGAAATAGATGGGCAAACAGTGGCTGACTTAATTTTTCTGAGCTCCAAAAATCACTGCAGATGGTGACTGCAGCCATGAAGTTAAAAGATGATGGCCCCTTGGAAGACAAGTTATGACCAACCTAGACAACATATTAAAAAGCAGAGACATTATTTTGCCAGCAAAGGTCTGTCTAGTCAAAGATATGGTTTTTCCATTAGTCATGTATGGATATGAGAGTTGGACCATAAAGAAAGCTGAGCACAGAAGAATTGAATCTTTTGAACTGTGGTGTTGGAGAAGACTCTTTAAGAGTCCCTTGGACTGCAAGGAGATCCAACCAGTCCATCCTGAAGGAAATCAGTCCTGAATATTCATTGGAAGGACTGATGTTAAGGCTGAAACTAATACTTTGGCCACATGATGGGAAGAACTGACTCATTGGAAAAGACCCTGATGCTGGAAAAGAGCGAAGGCAGGACGAGAAGGGGATGACAGAGGATGAGATGGTTGGATGACATCACCGAGTCAATGGACATGAGTTTGAGTGAACTTTATTGACTATGCCAAAGCCTTTGACTGTGTGGATCACAATAAACTGTGGAAAATTCTGAAAGAGATGGGAATACCAGACCATCTGACCTGCCTCTTGAGAAACCTATATGCAGGTCAGGAAGCAACAGTTAGAACTGGACATGGAACAACAGACTGGTTCCAAATAGGAAAAGGAATACATCAAGGCTGTATATTGTCACCCTGCTTATATAACTTATATGCAGAGTACATCATGAGAAACACTGGGCTGGAGGAAGCACAAGCTGGAATCAAGATTGCTGGGAGAAATATCAGTAACCTCAGATATGCAGATGACACCACCCCTATAGCAGAAAGTGAAGAGGAACTATAAAAAGCCTCTTGATGAAAGTGAAAGAGGAGAGTGAAAAAGTTGGCTTAAAGCTCAACATTCAGAAAACGAAGATCATGGCATCTGGTCCCATCACTTCATGGGAAATAGATGGGGAAACTGGAAATAGTGTCAGACTTTATTTTTATGGGCTCCAAAAACACTGCAGATGGTGATTGCAGCCATGAAATTAAAAGATGCTTACTCCTTGGAAGGAAGGTTATGACCAACCTAGATAGCATATTCAAAAGCAGAGACATTACTTTGCCAACAGAGGTCTGTCTAGTCAAGGCTATAGTTTTTCCAGTAGTCACGTATGGATGTGAGAGTTGGACTGTGAAGAAAGCTGAGTGCTGAAGAATTAATACTTTTGAACTGTGGTGTTGGGAGGGTCCCTTGGACTGCAAGGAGATCCAACCAGTCCATTCTAAAGGAGATCAGTCTTGGGTGTTCTTTGGAAGGAATGATGCTAAAGCTGAAACTCCAGTACTTTGGCCACCTCATGCGAAGAGTTGACTCATTGGAAAAGACTCTGATGCTGGGAGGGATTGGGGACAGGAGGAGAAGGGGACGACAGAGGATGAGATGGCTGGATGACATCAGTGACTCAATGGACATGAATTTGAGTGAACTCCAGGAGTTGTTGATGGGCAGGGAGGCCTGGCGTGCTGCAATTCATGAGGTCGCAAAGAGTCGAACATGACTGAGCGACTGAACTGAACTGACTGAAGTAGAACTTACTAGTTTTATGTTCAAAGTCAACCAACGCAATTTTTAAATGCGTTGTCTGTATAAACTTGAATGCAACTCTTAAACTGTGACTTAATTGACACTTCAAGTTATCAGATGAGTTCACATATCTCTGATCATCCAGTAAAATCACTACAATATCACCCTCTTCCAATCCTCTGTTATGTTACTTTTAATCTCAGTACTGTGCTTTACTTTCTCCATAGCACTACTACTTGTAGAAGTGATCTGGTTCAAGTACTAGGTAGGCCATCTGTCTCACTAGACAACAAGAGAACATCAGGGCTCTTATTGCTTGCTGTCATTGATGTACTCCAGAATCTAAAAGGCCAGACATTTTCTTGATACTCAAGAAAGTAACTGTTTAAAGAGTTGATGTTTGAATAAATTTTAAGGACACTTTTAGAAGATCAAGATGGTCTTAGTTTTATTGTATTGAGTGTTTGGGGGTATGTACTGTGAAGTACCAAAATTTGTATACAAAAATGGAGAATACATGTATTTTTCTCTGTGTGTAAGAGTTTTTCATTTTAATAGATTCTTAGAACTATCCTTGAGTCTTAGATGATGTTCTGTTTATTGCGTCTTTCATAAGTTTTGTTTTTGTTTTTTTGTTTTTTTGTGTTTTGGTATAGTTTTGGATAAAGGTAGGCAACTAATTTGTTGTTCAGAATATATCACTCTAAAGCACAGAGTAACAGAAAAGATAATCAAGTCCATGAGTGATAATATAGTAGGTAGATGTTGATAGTGATAAAATATTTAGGTAGAGGAATATAAGCCATACTGTGGATTGACTGCATAATAATTTTTAAAGCATTATCTGATTCCATTTTTTTAGTACATTTTCCAATTTGAGCAACTTAGAATTTTTGGTAAAATATAGTGTCCCTAATTTTTGCTAAGTCAAAATTTTCACTGTTTTTGTATATTCCTTAGTCTGTTAAGATGATTGAATTGTAAGATAATTGTTTTGTATAGCCACTGACCATTTCTTTATGAAATTTCATTTTAATGTTTTTGATTGTCAGTTGTTACTCTACATATGCTATCCAGAAATGTCTCTACCCAATAATAATCTTAATTGATGAGATCATTTAGTAGTAATTGGTGGATAAGAGTTTTTTCCATTACTCTGAAAACCGTGTTTGTAAATTTTTAGTATCACAGGTATGCTTAGCTATGTTTTTAAGTTCTCTATTGAAGTTTGTTTTGTGATTTTTTTTTTTTTACGCACATAAGATAAACACAACTGTTTCTTTACTTTCTTTCAGCCAATGGTAATGATAGTAAAAAATTCAAAGGAGAAGATAAAATGGATGGTGCTCCTTCTCGTGTACTTCATATTCGAAAATTGCCTGGTGAAGTGACAGAAACTGAAGTTATTGCTTTAGGCTTACCTTTTGGTAAGGTGACCAACATCCTTATGCTGAAAGGAAAAAATCAGGTATACTTACTTCTGGACTTATACCATGTTAAGCTCCAAACTATCCAGCAAGTGGATTTAGCTGTGGCCTGATGAAATGATAGTTTATATAATTATACATAAGGTTACTTTTCTTAAAGAACATGACGGAAGTTTTACTATGACTTTTCCTGGTAGCTGTGTATAAGAAATTAATGCTAGGGAATTAAAATGAGTAAGTCACCATAGTTTTCCAATTTTGCTTCGTAAATTCACTTTAGGACTGTAGTTGAACTATTGTTCAAGGAGATTGTGGGAAATACAGATGAAATATTTTTTTTTGTTGTGGCTTTGCTCTTTGTAATATCAGAAATCAGTAGGGACGTTAGTATCATCTTACCTTTTAAGCTTATCCCAGGGAAATATTTATCTGATAGCATTAGAAAAAAATAGTGTTAGTCCCAGATATTCTATACTGAATAGATATATCTGTAGCAGTAGGGTCCAGGTGTATTAAAAATCAAATTTTGTTTTAAAGTTCCTAATACCATTTAAAAGAATTTAGAGAAATTTAATGCTCTCTTAAATATAGTTAATATCACTAATAAGATGGCATTTAATTTTTTTTTCTACTAGATTATAAATGCTTTAAAAATGACTTGGGGATCTCATGTTTTCTAGGTTAGGCATGGTAAAATTCTGGTTCTAGAAAATGTTTGGATTTTATTTTCTCTAGCCTTTTTTTGAGGAGTTACATTTGTAATGTATGGAAATCAGAGATGGAAGGCAGAAATACTGTGTATGCTAAGAGCTTTCTACTGAGGTTAGCTTTAATTGTATTTCTAAGCTTCAATAAGGATTTCGGATTCTACCTATTAGGGCAATTCTTGATAGTGATTTTTTTAATGAGACAAATAGGCTACACAGATATGGAAGTTTATTTGAATTTAATTCATAGTATTATAATTTTTGCTATTTAAATTTTCAGGCATTTTTGGAACTAGCAACAGAGGAAGCAGCTATTACCATGGTTAATTATTATTCTGCTGTGACACCTCACCTTCGTAACCAACCGATTTATATCCAGTACTCCAATCACAAGGAACTAAAAACAGATAATACATTAAACCAAGTGAGTATGTGTAGGTTCATAAACAAAATGTCCTAGAGCGTATTAAGACTCATATTAGGAGAAAATTTTTAACCATTGAGAAGATTTTTGTATGATCTTTTTAATTTTTTGTTGTTGTTGCTATATTTTCTTACAGTATGTCCCTAAGTATTAAATTTTATATTACTTTACAGAACATATGTGCAGTCTTTTATTTTCATATTTTAAATTAGTACTGGATAAATTAAATAGTATCTTTTCAGTTTTTTTAAGGTTCTGGTCAAAGTTCTTTTTCTTTGTACAAATTAAAACTTGTACAGAAACTGTCTGAGGTAGGACTTAACTATAAACTGTTTATACAACTTTGATTAGATTTAATGTGTGAAATTCAGTACCTTTGGTTATTTGACTTTTTATAGGTTTTAATTTCTTATGGATAAATTCCTATTAAAGATGAATTAATGATTTTCTTGGAGGGAAATAAAAGAATTGAGAATATATGAATGTGTTATCTTTAAAAAATGCAAGGTAGTTTCTAGTTATTTAAAATTAATGTTTCTTTAGAAAAAATATCATAGAAGAGTGGTTTTAGATATAAACACTTAGGATTGCAGTAAACAGTGATATAGAAACTTTAGCTCTTTTAATGTAGCTTTTAGCTAATTATATCTGTTTTAGTAAAATATAAAGCTGTGTTTGACTTCTGCCTTAGCAAATGGAAAATAATCCTCACAAAATTTAACCTTTGTAAAAAATAACTTAAGATCATTTTGATAGTATATGAACAATAAGCTTGTAAAACTTTTTGCCTAAAAGATAGGCTAACATTTCAGTTTTTTGGTTTTTTTTTAAGTTTGGTAATTTTCGTTACTTTTGAACCAGAAGTTGTACTTCTTAAAATTTATCAAAAGAAAATACCTGTTCTCTATTCTTTTTACTTAAAGTGGCATTTAATATCCCAGTTGGGTTTAACATATTAATATTTTCAGTAAAGTAATTAGTGAATACATTCTCATTTTAAAAGATTGAAATGAAAAGGATGTTGAAAGGACAAAGATAAAACATCTGTAGATGGATGTCTGTGGTGGGGTGTGGAGGGGGCCTTGTAATTTCAAATAGGATAACCAGTGGAAGCCTGATTGACAAGTGACATTTGAGTAACCTCAGAAATTAAAGAGTAAAACACTTATTACAGTTTTGGTTATTTTTGACATAGGGAATAATCAGTGCAACGTTCCTTCTGTTGAAAAAAAGGTTACAGCCATATTTTTGACTTACAAAAGTTCTTCTTTGATAGCCTTTTTGTATTACACCTGGTCATTGTCTATGGATACTAATTAATGGTATTTTTAAACACTCCGCTATCTTTTACTTTGCTTAGTATTAGCTGTTTATCTTGCTCTCCTTCTTCATCCCACCCGCTCTCATTGCTTGTTTTATATTTCAGAATGGGCAGTTAGGTTTTATTGGACTTTACATGCTTTCCTCTAGAGTAAAGTAATGAGTTGGATACAGCTTTAAGCTGGGATCCCCCCAAATGCCAAAGAGGTCTTTACTTAGGCCTTTAAAACCCTCTTTTAGAGTTTCTGTTCTTTTAAGGGGGTGTTTAGTTGTTGATTTTGTTTTTATTAAGTTGGTTGATGGTGAGGAGGAAGAAGAGTTTAGCTGTTTGTTAGCCAGGCTTTCTGTTAATCCTTTTATTTTCACATTCCATTTCACCTCTTGTGTACCTGCCAGTTTCTAATTTGATTCCTATGGCTGCTACCAATGCAAATGCTGTTTGCTGTGTGTTCACTGTGTCTTCAGTCCATGCAGTTTCTGTGTTCCAGGAATCTGATAAAATTATTCTTGGCCAGTGATGACCTCTCTTCAGTGTCTGCATTTATTCCATTTTTTATTTATTTATAGGCATTTTAATAGTGTTTTATAACGAAAGACGAATATGTACATCAACCATGAATTCTTCCACAACCTTTTATCAAGTCACAAGTCCTATAAATTCACTCATCTCAATATCTGCCCAGCTTTCATTTCTTTTTTTCTACTTCAGTTGCCCAGACACAGCCATTTCTTAGCTATATAATAATCTTACCTAATAACTCTCTTGAAGTGAAGCTGCTCAGTTGTGTCTGACTCTTTGGCGACCCATGGATTTTAACCTACCAGGCTCCTCCGTCCATGGGATTTTCCAAGCAAGATTACTGGATTGGTTGCCATTTCCTTCTCCAGGGGATCTTCCCGACCCAGGGATCAAACCCAGGTCTCCTGCGTTGTAGGCAGACGCTTTACCATCTGAGCCACTAGGAAAGTTAGTAACTCTCTTACTGATCTTTAATTTTTGTCTTGAATACTTTCTCCCTAGTACAAATGTGTGTGTATCTCTTTCTAAAATGCACAGATCTAACTTGCTCCCCTGCAGCAGTTTCTTTTCATGCTCAGGATAAAGGTCCTTTCTGAGATGACTGCTGTTTCTGTCTGTGGCTGCTCCCCACTCCATTTTCCTGTGTTTCTATCTCAGTAGTAATGATGGATCCTATAACTTGGCATACCTTCTCTTATTTTGTCTTTGGAGGCCACTGTTGCTGTGATGTAACTTTTGCCTGAAATATTGTGACCTGCCTATGTTTGTGCCAAGTTTCCATCCCATACTTCATATGACCAGTTGTTAGACATCTTCAAGTTTCCATAAGCCAGTTTCCTTGAAAGCCATCCTCTGATCTACACAGTGGATTAGGTTTGGATTAAGAACCTTTAATGCAATTTAAAATCACTGTGAGATACTGCCATGTGCTACCGTATTGGATACAATGAGGTAATTCCAAGTGTTGAAACAATGTAGAAAAGCTTGAACTCTTATAAATAAGTGATGGGAATGTAAGTTGGTAGAATAGTTTTTTAAATCTTCATTTATCAACTAAAGCTGAGCATATTCCTGTTCTTTGACATAGTAATTTTGCTAGTCATATATCTGAGAAAATTTATATATATGTGCATCAAAAGATATGTATGGGAAAGTTCATCGCACACTATATGTAATTACCCAAGGCTGGAAATGATCTAAATGTTGAGCAGCAGTAGAATGTGTTGTGGTATATTTATTTGTTGGAATACTCCCTGGCAAAAAGAATGAACAAGCTACTGGTGCATCCAAAACTTGAATGGACATCATAAAAATTATGTTTATTGGAAGAAGCCAGACCAGAGTAGTACATTCCATTTACATAACTGGGAGAAAACATGTGTGTGGCTTTTGGCATGTTGGTAATGTTCTATTTTTTATCTCGATAGTGCTTTCACGATACGGTTTATTTGATATTTTATTAAGCTGTGTATACTCATGATTTGTGTCCTTTTATGTGTATGATTGTTTCAATACAAAGTTTAATTAAAATCTAGATTGGCAGGTCACCTCTGCTCCATGAATATTTTTAAAACATATATGAAACATGAATGAAGTTATTTGTTAATAGAGAACATAATTGTTAAGGTAAAAAAAGGAAGATGTAGAGAGTGAGTATAGTATTGGAAAGAAAGATATGCAGTAGATAAGTGCTTATATGCTTGTATGGAGTATATATGTACATACATGCTTGAATATGTAGGTGATGTCTCTGGAAGAATACCCAAGATTATTGTGAGGGTTCGTAGGGGAAAGCATACAGGATGAGTGAGTTGCAGAGGAAAGTTAACTTTTTATACTGTTTGGATAGTATACCATGATCATGTGATTCCTGTTTAGAAAGGTATTTGATTATTTGATTCAGTTATTTGAAATAGCAGCAGAAGGGTTGTTCTAAGTTGTAATATTTCCATGCTTATTAATAATAAATGTATGTAGACATGTTGACTAATGAAGAAAGTGATATTGCAATGAGCTACTTAAAATACTTTATTGAAATTTGTATTGGACTAAATATGTTCAAATATTTAACAAACATTGTTCTAGAATACTTTCATCCCTCTTTTATAATATCTATAATAGTCGTGTAAATGTGTCCATTGTATTAAATATTTATCATATATTTCAAAATGTTGGATTTTAGTCACTTTAGCTAACATAAATTTATAGGTCATGTTGTATTTAATTACCATTTAGATGACGAAGTTTGACTAGATGAGTGTGTGATCTCTTTGAGATTATGCTGTGTGATTTCCTAGTTATCAGATCAGATCAGATCAGTCACTCAGTCGTGTCCGACTCTTTGTGACCCCATGAGTCGCAGCATGCCAGGCCTCCCTGTCCATCACCAACTCCCGGAGTTCACCCAGACTCACGTCCATTGAGTCAGTGATGCCATCCAGCCATCTCATCCTCTGTCGTCCCCTTCTCCTCCTGCCCCCAATCCCTCCCAGCATCAGAGTCTTTTCCAATGAGTCAACTCTTCGCATGAGGTGGCCAAAGTACTGGAGTTTCAGCTTTAGCATCATTCCTTCCAAAGAAATCCCAAGGCTGAGCTCAGTGAAATGAGCATCCCCTCACCTTTGTTGAGATAATAGACATATACATTGTGTAAGTTTTAAGATATACAACTTATTTATATGATTTATTTATGTTTTGCAAAATGATTACCAACACCACTTTAGCTAACAGGTCCAGAAAAAAATGTGACACTTCATGAATTTGGGGGTCATATTTGCATAGGACCATGCTAAACTCTGTATTGTTTCAGTATTGTATGTGTGCTGGTAAAGGGAGCACGGATCCTTCCTTATACATAAGTGTTCTTATTCTTTTGTGTTTGTCTTCCTTTTCATTTATCGCTGTGCTTTGTTTATATATATATGCCTATTCATCTGCCAGTACAACTTCTTCAAACTGTAAAGCAGCATAGAGGTGTTAGTTACTATTATATTTAACAGTTATTTGCCTTTATATAGGTTTTTTGGCCCCCAAATAAGGTAGAAAACAATTATTTCCTTATCAGTGAATCTGTCAGAGAAATAATAGAAAAGACATAATGGTAATAAAGGCAGTGTTTTTGGAGCATTTAACATAGATTTAGTTGACATATTTCCTAAAAATACTGTATTTTCTCAATTCTGAATATATTTTTTTCACTTTTTAAAATCTCAGAAATCAAGATGTGTCTTATAAGTTGATCTTTCATGGTTCAATTAGCAATATCTTATTAGTCCTACATAAAAGGATAGTGCATTTTACCATTAATGATATATTAGAAACAATAACATGGATGGGAAAGATTCTTTATATTTTATCTTGAAGTATTCCTGAAAATTTTGTGGCTGTGTACTGTGGTATACATCAGTTTCTGTTGTAAAAATTTTGGTTTCAAAAGTTACACTAGTATCAAAAAAAAATTTTGTATCTGAATGTTTCTCTTTTAGGATTTATTAGAAATAATAAGCTTTATAGGTGTTCTTTTGGATAATCTAGTAATTTCCTCTTAAGGTTTGCCATTTGCCTTTTTTATGGAATGAATAATGTTAAAGTTTCATTGTTCTCTAAAAGTTTCTGTGTAAAACATTTTCTGAATCTGTCAGACTACATCATGTTGTTTTGAGAGTAAATTACATGACTTATCTATCTTGTTCAGCATTGGTCCCAAACCCTCAATAACTGTTTTGAGGTAAATACTAGTATGATACTTGAATTGTAAACAGGCAATATATGCTGATGGCAGGTGCTTAAAAGTGTATTTACTGAGTGAGTGTTAAATTTTATTTAATCCATATGTGTTCTAGAAAAGAATTTAATACTGTAGCATGTAGCAAAGTATAAGTGAATATACCAGGAATGTTTCTGAAGTGCTTATGTTTTGATTTTTAGCGTGCTCAAGCAGTTCTTCAAGCTGTGACTGCTGTCCAGACGGCAAATACTCCTCTTAGTGGCACCACAGTTAGTGAGAGTGCAGTGACTCCAGCCCAGAGTCCAGTGCTTAGAATAATTATTGACAATATGTATTATCCTGTAACACTTGATGTTCTTCACCAAGTAAGTTTAATTTCATTTGCATTTTATCTATAAAATGGAGAAATAATAATACAGTAGATATAATTTGTTTTGATTTTTAATATTTTAACAGATATTTTCTAAGTTTGGTGCTGTATTGAAGATAATCACATTTACAAAAAATAACCAGTTTCAAGCTCTTCTCCAGTATGGCGATCCAGTAAACGCTCAGCAAGCAAAACTAGTAAGTCTAGGTTTTTTTGAGAGCAATAATTTTCAGTGGCAGATATATATACACACACATATATATGTAACTAATATCATTAATATTATTATTTTACATATTAATATTATGTCAGTAACTAATACTGACATAACTTAGCAGTACCATATAGCATTTTAGATGACACAGATTAATGTCATAGAGATAGTATTAGAAAGCTTAGTATTTGTGATAAAAAGAAATGTTTATTTTTAACAATTGTCATATTTGTAGTTATCTATAATATAGGCTTATATTCTGCATTTTTGTTTTATCTAGGTCCAAATATTTTGTGCTCTTGAGGATATAGCAGGATTATATTATGCATGCATACCTGTTTAAGATTTTACATTTTCCAGTGGGAGTTTCAAAGTACTTAATTAGCTGTAAGGTACTTCGGCTGAAATATATCAGTGCTCATGTGGCTCAAATGCTGTAATAAGCTCTCAGTTGATTTCCGATATTCTTTTTAAGTATTTTTTAAAAATAGGTTTTTTCGATACGCTCTTGGTCTCCTTTTTATTCCAATCACTTACCTTGTTGTTGTTGTTGTTGTATATGGAGGGTAAGAAACTATTCAAAGCAGCAAAATTTACTCATGTTACAGCTACCATTGAAAACTGCATACCAGTCTTTGTCTTATTTAAATCTTCCTTTGTCTCTTTAACTTCTTGTGCTGTAGTATAATATTGTTATTTTTATTCCACTATTAAAAAATTAAATATTTATTAAGTGTGTGTAAAGTGTTAGTCACTTAGTCGTGTCTGACTGTTTGCAACCCCGCGGACTATAATAGCCTGCCCCAGGCTTCTCTGTCCATGGAATT
This sequence comes from Bubalus bubalis, assembly GCF_019923935.1. Taxonomy (NCBI): domain Eukaryota; kingdom Metazoa; phylum Chordata; class Mammalia; order Artiodactyla; family Bovidae; genus Bubalus; species Bubalus bubalis. The sequence continues at coordinate 46,840,290 of NC_059162.1, read as the reverse complement.
CTCCTGGCAAGAATACTGGAGTGGTTAAACCATTAAATCAGCTGTCTCCACTTAAAATGGTCTTACCTCTTTTTTCTCTCTTTCACTCTTTTACTTTCAGACTGATTATGGTATATTACTTCAGTGCTACCTCCAGATCAAGATAACTTGTTTGAAACCAGGCCATTTTTAACTACTGTTTCATTTCCATTCTTAGAATCTCATTTGGGGAGCAGAAGTAGCTTCAGGTAGCAGAAAGGCTTTACTAGTAATAATAGCACAATTGAAATGATTTACCAAGTGCTGTTATCTCATTCTTTTTCTGACTACTCTGTATTGTAAACTGAACAGAAATTTTTCCTGTTAGCAGATGCTAAGATTCAAAGAGGTAAATGATTTATAATGTACACATCTGTAAAGTAGACATTTTTTCAGTCTACTCTTCTCCAGTATGTTTCTACTCAGTGGTTCCCAATTGCATGATCTAATCATATTTCCCTTTTCAGGAATAAATTAGCAATTATAGAGTTGTTTTTTCAAAAATAATTAACTTTCCTAACATGCTTCGGCCCTCCAACTTTAGAGATAAAAATAGATACCAAAATAATTGTGTTATGAGGTTTGATCAATAGCAGACAATCTAGAAGCCATGTTCTTGATGGCATTTTTCACAACTTCAAACAAATTTAAATATAGTGCACATTTTTCTTAATGTGGAATATTTTCTTTTTGTCATTCCCTTCTGATCCAGAGGAACACTGTTTAGTAAAGGACCAGTGAAATGGAATTTGTTTCAGAATTGTACCTCATTTGGGCTATGTGGTTCAATGGGGAAAGTAGTTTATATATATTTTTCAGTATTTAATAGGTTTTCATTTAACCGATCTTCTGCACAGAAAATAAGCATTAAACTAGTGTTTGTGAATGTTTACATACACTCAGGTCTTTTCTACAAAAATCTACAGAGATAATTACTTTATTAAGCTTTTATTCTGGTATCTGAGCTTACTATATTGCACTTATTGGTGAAGGAAAAAAGGAATCTATTTTCTAATCTTGCTTGTCCCATTATCTTGTAATCCAGACTCCTCTTAAAACCTATACTTTTGACGACTCCAGTATTTTTTCTTCATACCTTATCTGGACTATTGAGTGTAGCCAGAGAATATCACATAATCTAACCAGTTGATAGCAGTTTAAACTCATCAGCATTAACTACAAATAGGCCCTCTACTCTGCCTGCAAAATCTTACCACGTTTCTTCAGTCAGCATGTTCTCCCATTTTCCACAATTGTCTGTATCAGATGGAAATTTGTCTTTCTACCAAGTCGCTTTTCACTCTTATGACCTTGCCTACTGCTTCTCAGAAAAAAATAGAAACTATCAGATGGAAACTCTTATCAGCTTTTCTCACAAAATATACTTATACCCACACATTTCTTTCTTCTAGATATAAGGCATAGATATTTCTAAGACCAGTAAACACCAGACACCACCCTCTTCTGCCTCTTAGGAGTCTTTGTACTTTTATCTCCCCTTTCTTGTGTATTTTTCTCCATGTTAGTTACTTCTCACCAGTTTTTCAAGTGTGCTTAAATGTGTCTCTCTTTTTTTTTAATGGGTTTATTACCCTTAACTCCATATTTCATATATTTATCCATCTAACACCTTATCTCCCTTTCTTTTCGTTTATAACCAGACTTCTTAAATAAGTTGTCTTTGTTTGCTTATTATACTTATTCCCTTCTTATTTCTCTACTTATTGTAATTTGGTTTCAGCACCCATTTACTCAACAAGGGATCACTGGAGTAGCTAAATCCTCACCAGGGATCACTGGAGTAGCTAAATCTCATCAGAATTGTTCAGTCCTTATCTTACCTAACCTCTAGGTAACCTTTGACATTGAATCTGTCTTTCCCTTTCTTAAAATCCTTTTTTCTCCTGGTCTTGAACACTTCTCACCTAGATATATCCCACCTCTCTGTTCATTATTTGTTGTATCCCTCCCCTTCTTCTAGGGGGACCTCACCTGTTATACACAGCTTAGTTACACTTTGTGATTCTGACAGTACGTACTCACATAACTTTATTTCTAGGTCACACATCTTCTGAGAGACCCAGGCTAGGACTGTGGAGCACCTTCAGACTTAGTGTGTTCAATTAAACTCCTGTCACCCCCCACCCCACCACCACCAAAAATACTAAAATCTGTATTTCATATACCATTCTCTAGGTATTGATCAGGACAAAGTACCATCAATCTAAGAAACAAGACAAAACATTGAATCATTCTTTCTTCTTCCTCCTTTCAGCCTATCACCAAATCTTAACTGATTTTAGATCCTAAATTTTTGTTCAGTCTATCCTTTTGCCTCCAACTCTTCTTGTCGTCACCGTAGCCTAAGCTAGTGTTTTACAAAGTGCTAGTCTCCAGTGCTATAAGAAGCTTGTGCCAACATTCAAATTAGCTTACTTTAAGCTATAGTTTGTTTAGTGTCAATATTGATCATAAATTCTGATACAAACTTCTTTTCATGCAAGGTGAACTGGGCTGCTAGTCCATGAACCACAGTTTGATTAGCACTGATCTAAACCATCAAGCCATCTCTTAAATCTGTGCCTCATTGGCCTTCTAGTCTAAATCCACCACTGCGAGTTTTAAGAATGATCTCAACTTAAAGTCATATTTCTTCCTTTCTCTGTACCCTTCAATGACTGATTTGTGTCCTTGGTATAAAAATGCTCTTTCTTTAACATACTTATATAAAACTCTTAAATCTTGCCTCTCCAGTCTTATTTTACACCTCTGTAACCATATTGGGCTTTTTTTTTTTTTTTATGATTTTTATTATGGTAAAAAGTCACGTAAAAAATACTATTTTAACCATATTTAACTGTACAGTTCAGTGGCACTAAGCACATTCATATTGTTGTGCAACTTTCACCATCATCCATGTCTGAATTTTCCACCTTCCTAAACTGAAACTCTGTCTCCATTAAACACTAACTCCCCAGTTCCCCTCCCCAACTTCCACTCCCAGTCCCCTGGCATCTACCAGTGTACTTTCTGACTATGAATTGGAGTATTCTAGGTATCTCATAAATGGAATCAAACAGTATTTGCATCTAATGTGTATTGAACTTCTTTAAATTCTTGTGTATTTGATCTCTTGGGCTTACAACTTGCTATATTCTATGTGCTAAAATACTTTTCTCTTCATCTCTTTATGACCAACTCATTTCTGTCTTTCAAGTTTCAGTTTAGAAATCTCTTCTCCAGAGAGGTCTTCTATAACCTTTCAACTAGATTTGATCCCTTCTTTTCTTAGTTCTCACCACCACGGATCAAATTTATAATTACTTATTAAGTGTCTGAATTCTGGAGGAGGAAATGGCAGCCCACTCCAGTATTCTTGCCTGGGAAATCCCATGGACAGAAGACCTGGTGAGCTGTAGTCCATAGGGTTGCAAAAGAGTTGGGCATGACTGAGCAACTAAACAAAAAAGTGTCTGTGTTATCTGTTGGACTATAAGCTGTATAAGAGTGGTTGTCATGTCTGTTTTGTTCTCTGCTGTGTTCTTAGTACCTAACACATAGGTATGAGGGCTTTTTTTTCAACATGACACAACTTACCCGACAGCTGGTGTGCTGTAGATCTCTTCCTACCTTTCAACCATCCATGTACATCTCAGTGTGTAATAAAATGAGTTAGATCTAAACTTTGTAATTCAGGTGTTACATTTTTATGCTTGTTAAAACAGTAGAAATCATGTAAAATTTACAGGTAAGGAATAATAGTTTGGGAAGAGAATTTCAAGCCTGCTTCTCTACTTCTATAGTGATAGTTGTTCAGATGATTGAGAGAATGAAAAAAATATCACCTGTGCCTTGGGAATTCATTTAGCAGGCATGGTATATCTTTAGGTTTGGAGGGGAAGAGAACTTAGAGTGTTCTTTTAAAGTATGGTTCAGAACCTTCTTTTCATATAGATTGCTTATAAAAAATGGGACTCTTAGGCTCCTCTGAGCTAACAGTTATAATCTTTGGGGTTGGGAGCCCACTGCTCTGTTTAGTTTTTCAAGCCCTGGGAATCACTGCCGTGTAAAGGCAGCTTGAGTGACATTGCCAACCAGACTCTTGCCATGTATTAGTTACGATCTTTGGCAATTACTTTCAGTTAATTGGAATTATTTCCCCCTAGCATTTTATTTTATAAGAGAATAGTAACTCAGGAAAAAAAATCTTAAAAATGGAGTTGTATTAGTGAGGGTTGGAGGGGAAAAATTTAACCATCTCCTGAATTTGTTCTGAGGTTCGTGTATATTGCAGTCCAGTCTCTTTTAAAACCTCTGAAGTCAGGGGGACACATGTACACCCATGGCTAATTCATGTCTATGTATGGCAAAAAACATTACAATATTGTAAAGTAGTGATCGTTTAATTAGTTAATTAAAAATAAAAACCCTCCTAAGTCAACCAAAAAGGTAATGTTATGTATATTGAGGTTGGCATTTAGGGTGGTAGTCACCACCAGTAATCACCAATCATTGTAAAAATAATGATTATCAAATAAAAAGTAAATTATTTTAAATGATCCTCACATTTATTAATGAAAAGGCCCTAATGCCTTTTTCAGAAATCTTTTTCAGTTTATTGGCAAACAAAAATATTATTCACTTACTGTGGCTTTCTAGTTCAGTTTCTGTATTTTCAAGGTATAGAATGTGAAGTCGCTTAGTCATGTCCGACTCTTTGTCACCCCGTGGACTGTAGCCTACCGGGCTCCTCCATCCATGGGATTCTCCAGGCAAGAATACTGGAGTGAGTTGCCATTTCCTTCTCCAAGGGATCTTCCCGACCCAGGGATCAAACCCAGGTCTACTGCATTGCAGGCAGATGCTTTAACCTCTGAATCACCAGGGATGCCCTCAGGGTATAGAAGTAGACTCCTTTTCACCTGGATCTTTTAAAATTATTTAATTTATACAACCCTGAAATTGTAACACACTTGGTAGAAAATTGTAACACAGCTTTTAGGGGTATTATCTACTTTTATTAGGAATATGTGCAGTTGACACTGCACAGTGACACTGTGTCTTTTGGAAATCCTATCATTAATGATTTCCTTCCAGGAGAATATATTTCATTAAGTTTCATTAGTGGTTTTTCCTATTTTTAAGCCATATGCAGTGTTTCATTGTGTTGTTAATTAAGCATTCTATATTTAACATCTTTACTGAGTTTATCATGTTTTTGACATAAATCTTATATTTACTATGAAGATATTTTTTCCTGATTGTTTTCATGTACTCTCCAAACTTTCCCTTTGCATAGATACATTTGAGAGGCTTTTTTGCAAATTAACTTGGGCTTTTACTGTCAGAAATCTTTGCTCCAGCAAGATCACTACAATCTTGATTGCCGAACACTGACTGACTTGTGTGCTACTGTTATTTACTGGAAGTTGGCAAATAACAATGAGCTTAAAGTGAGCTTGCATATATAGTTTACTTTAATTTTTCTTCTTACTTCACTTGTCATTTTACCTCAGCCAGCTATTGAAAATGCCTGGATTTCTGTTATCATGTATCCTTAGCTCTTTTTCCTCTCCCCTGTTGCTAATATACATATTGTTTCCTGATTTCTCTAGCTCTTGTATCTAAGGTACAGTTTTGTGTGTGCCTTATGTGTATACTTTGTGTGTATCTTAGGTATACCTGTGTATAATACCTACATAAAGGTTGGTTTTTTTTTTTTTTTGGTTAAAGGTTTCTAGACAGCTTTCAAGCAGTTAGCATATTCATTAAGATATTTGGCAGTCAACCTCTTTGATAGAACTTGGCCCCAAAGAAACTGCTTGTTTTGAAGTTAGTCATTTTGTATCAGTATGTTACTTCTTGCATTAATAGACGTACTATGATCCAAAGTCAGGTCTTTTCTTATAGTATATCAGATTTTTTATATATTATTGAAATAGTCACCTAAAGTGAATTTTGACATTCATGTATAAGGTAGAGACGTAGATTCTATTACATGGCTAGCCATTTCCCCTATAGGAATGAGTAAATGAAGACCTATTTTCAGTGCTTTGTTTGCTTTTACAGCAGAGTATTGAATTAATTACTTATTAGGTATTGAATAAGAATTAATTACTTATGAAGTATTGAATTAATACTTATATTACTCTGCCTGAGAGAGTTGATACTTCCCATTCTCATGTGATGATAGGTGCTTTCCCTAATTCAAATAGAATTCAAATCCTGATGTGCATGTAGTCCCTTTATGTGAATATAGAAATGGGGAAACTTGTGTTGAATTGTGTTTTTAAGTTAGCTTTTAGCTTGGTAAATATATTCACTTAAATCTTAATTTTGTATGTTAAAGGAAAGGGTTTTCCTCTTTTCACAGAGTGGGAGTATTTTAAATATAATATTTTAACTATAAACTTTATATGCAAAGCAGCTATTGAGGTTTCCTTTTTCCATAACAGAACACTCTTGACTATTTTTAAGTCTGTTTCAGTTAATGTTCCTTCTCCAATAATATAGCCATTAAAATAGTCATACTGAAGTAATATAAAAATTCTCTTTCAAACACCAAGTATGAAAAATATGTTTGTCTACTATTAATATAGTTCTATATTTACACACCTAGTAGATCTTGGTCTACATAGATATCAGTCTTGATCTATTTATGTATTGTTACCAGAAGAATTGTTGTTTTATTTTTGAAGTGAATTAGAGCTAAACATGTTCTTCATTTCTGAACTGTTACTTTATAAAGAAAATGTTTGTTCTTCTAATAAAAAATCAACAATATATTCTCCTGTTCTCTAGTTTGTTCCAAGCTTCTGTCTAGCTGGAGTATAAATGGCGATGATATAGGAAGAGAAAAAAACATAACAGCAGCATATTTTTTTATATGCTTTATATGCGTTTTTCTGTGCTTTATAATTCATGATACTTGCACACATGTGGTCTTTTATCTAATCCTTACAATAATCCTGCAAGGAAGCATGGCAGCCATTGTCATCTGTCTTCCAGATTCTGAGATTAGAAAATATTAAATAACTTGTTCAAGGTGACCTAATTGAGTGGTCTTTCAACTCTAGAGCATAAGTATTACCATCCAGCAAAAACTATATGTGTAATAAAATTAACTTTTAACTATTGTGCAAACTATTGATATTACAGTACTATTTTGGCAGGATGAACTATATTTGTGACCTTTGTTTTTTTTAATTAAAATATTTGCAGGTTTTTGAAATTGAAAATATATTAGCACATATATTTAACTGGTTATATTTTATATTTAAGTAGCGCTTTCTATTTAAAGACAGTAGTATTTGTGGAAAACAATATACATACAGCTAGTGTAGCAAAGAAAAGAGTATGGAATTTGATCCCTTTCCTGGTAACTTTTATCATGTACAGCTTTTCATTGTTGAGTTTTTTGTCAGAGTCTTACTTTTTCTAATTTTTATCTCTTAAAATTGCTGATATACTTTATTCACTTTTACAGGCCCTAGATGGTCAGAATATTTATAATGCTTGCTGTACCCTAAGGATTGATTTTTCCAAACTTGTGAATTTGAATGTAAAATACAACAATGATAAAAGTAGGGATTATACTCGACCTGATCTTCCATCTGGGGATGGACAACCTGCATTGGACCCAGCTATAGCTGCAGCATTTGCCAAGGAAACATCTCTCTTAGGTATGATTTTTATTGTCTGTACCACTTCTGCCAAATGGGCAAGTGCCTGTTAAACTCCAGTAAGTATAATGACTCTCCCATTTTGAAATTTAAGAAATTACGTTAGATTCCGCCGCCCCCCCCCCCCCCCCCCCCGCCTCAGGTAAGAATGTATATGAATACTGTTGGAAGAAAAACCTAAATTCATAAGTATAATTAAAGTTGTGTCACATTCCTTTTACCTATCTCATCTTCTCTCCCAAAATAGAAGAGGAAAGGCTCTAATGAAAAAATTGGAGTTCCTAATAAAACATTTACACTTTAAAGTCATGCTATCTGGAGGCCATTGTGCATATTCAGTCTTAATTGTTTCAGTTAGATTGGAAAACCAGTCTGATTGTTTCAGTTTAGCCCTGCACAAAAAAAACCCAGAAAGTTAACAGAGGCCGCATATAATGGGCGTAGTTATATGGATTTTTCAAAACATATCGTAGTCTTAAAACACAGGTTTAACTAGGAAGAATTTTATATAAAATTTATTTTGGTATTTATTTGCATTTTGTCTTAGTTATTATATTTCACCTCATTCAGCAATGGGTTTGACCCACCTAATAAAAAAACACAAATATTTGCAACTAATAGTTGACAGAGTCAAGATGAAGAAAAAATAACAGAAAATGTTATTTTGTAAGTAAAATAAGTGATTTATAACTTCAGATGAAATTTTAGTTTCCTTTTGATGAATTCAGGAAATTCTTGTTTTCTGAAGTTTGTAAGATTATCATTAAATGAATGTTTCTGGACATATGGAACCCAAGATTGATGAATCGCAAACTTGTTCTTACAGTTTAGCTTATTGCTATTATTCAGTTGCAAAGTATTATCCAACTCTTTGTGTCGCCATGGACTGTAGCATGCCAGGCTCCTCTGTCCTCCACTGTCTCCCAGAGTTTGATGAACATAAGTTGAGCTTACATTCATCAATTTAAAAAGAAAAAGCATCACTTATTTAGTATGGATATGTAACATGTGTTATCCATTTATAAATATGTTATATAAGTGATACATCATCTATGAACAGAGAGACACTAATGCACAAGAGAAGCATTTGATATTTGAAATTAATTCTGATAATTTTAGACAAAACTTAACCTTATTCTGATTGTCTAATAACAACTTGCAGAAATTATAGCAGTTTGTCATAATAAATTTATCATGATAAATTTATCATAATGAATTCTTTAGGTCGATAACATTCTTTCCTGAGAGAATCTCCATCACTCTGTGGGCTTAGTTTAAAGCTTTATTTCCTCAACTTGGCTTGTAAGTAAATAATATTAACAGTTTTATGGTGTACCATTTTTTTAAAGTCAAGAATGAGACAGTAATGAATGAATCATGGCCTTTGCTTGTAATTGTTACTATGAATTCTTAATTTTTTACTGATGGAACTTATAGAAAAGACAAAAATCAACATTTATTGAATAGCTTCTAGATCCTAGGGGTTCTGCAAGGTACTTGGCAGATACATTATTTAATTCTTAAAGTAACCAAAGTAGAAGATGATACGAAGATTTTATAGTCGTTTCTAAGGAGTTTATAAAATTTTACATTCAACTCATTAAAGAAACAATGGTAAAAGACCGAGAAATTTCAGCTAGTTTCAAACATAGTACTTCCTTAGACCCGTAATCACTTCCTGGGACCCTAAGAGCTATGTGTATTTGCCTATTGGGGGGGTAGTTGATGAATATGTGTATGTTTTTTGGATTCTGGTTGGAGTCATGGATTTGTCTATGGAGTTTATCATTTTTCTTGTAATGGCCTTGGTGGAATTCTTTTTTAGAGTAATAATAAATAAGAAATCTTTCTCATAAAAGATTATACAGTCCTGGCATAACTTAATTTTGTCTTATTCAGTGCTTTTATCATTTCTCAAGTGTTCTACATTTTTGCATTAAAAGAATGTGAGTAAAGTTGCTCAGTTTTTAGTAAATTAATTTGGTGTCGCTGCTCTGTCTTGAAGATTTCAGTATAATATTCTGGCATACCTTGTTTCAATGTGCTTCACAGATAACTGTGTTCTTTTACAGATTGAAGGTTTGTGGCAGCCCAGCATTGTCAGATGATAGTTAGCATTTTTTAGCAATAAAGTATTTTGTAATAACGGTATATACTTTCTTAAAACATAATACTATTTGCACACTTAAACTACCATATAGTGTCAACATAGAAAAATATTTTGGGGTGAAAATATGTGAATTCATCTTCCTTTACTAAATGACTTCATTGTTTACATGTTTTAATGGTTTTAACTGGGATTTTTAAAATTTTAAATATCCTCAAATAGTTTTTGAAAGGTGAGTTATAAATTTTAAAAATCAAATAGAGGAGTATGTTTATAATTTATAAGATAACTACCTATATTTTGATATATTTTTTCTTATTTTCTATGTAAATACATATTTGTAAAAAATTAAAATCACACTTTGCAGTTTTGTGTTTGTCATTTTATTGAGGGTTTTTTTTTTTTTTGAAAAATGGTAATATGTAATAGCAAGATAGACTGCTAATGGATATATAATACTTTTGTATTTATGTTGAACGTTTAGTTTCCCTTCATACTTTTCATTAATATAAATGGCATTGTGACCACCAATACCTGTATGTAACATTTTTGTCCTTTATTTACTTAGACTATAGAACTAGAATCATTGTGTCAGAGAAATGTTAAAGCCTTGTGATTCTTGTTTGAAATTTCTTTCCAGAATGGTGATAATTAATTTAACATACATGGTATGTGAGGCTGGCTATTCTACTTTTTCCTGTTCAGCATTGAGTATTAGTATTTTTATTTGCTAGGGTATTAATAAGGATGTCAGATTATTTTAATTTTTATCATTTTATGAACTAGTTTATAATTTCTAAATGCTCATGAGATATTTACAAATCTGAATTGGTTGTGTGGATTCTTTCTTTTGGAGTATATAACACATGTTAAATGTATATTAAGGATATTTTGCTCATATTTTATGAGCTAAGCATTCAACTTTATACTGTTACTATAGATTGGCCAGTTATGGAAAAAAATGTTTTAAAATAATTCATCATAATCCAAACATTTCCATTTATAGGACATTAAGGTAACTTTTTTTGCACCCTCACCCCCTTCACTCGCCTTTGGTGGATAGTATAATCTTTATGAAGAATCACTTACTATTTTACTTTTTAAAGTAGTCATCAGACACTGTTTCTAGTGACTAGTGACATGCAGTAATGCTTTAGTAAGGTCATACCTTCTGGAATGGTGACTAAATTTTTGTCTCTGTTTATTTGCTTCCATTGATATCTAATCAGGTGACTTCAGATTACAACAAACTAATATTGATAAGATCCATTTTCAGCTTGAGTCTTTCTTAAGCTGTACTTGTTCAAAGTGAAATAATTTATAGGTATCCCTGTGTTTCAAAAATTCTGTAAGAACACAGAAAAGAAAGTAAGTGAAGTTGCTCAGTAGTATCCAACTCTTTGCGACCCCATGGACTGTAGCCCAACCAGGCTCCTCTATCCGTGGGATTTTCCAGGCTAGAGTACTGTAGTGGGTTGCCATTTCCTTTTCCAGGGGAATCTTCCCGACCCAGGGATCGAACCCGGGTCTCCCACATTGTAGGCAGCCACTTTACCGTCTGAGCCACCAGGGAAACAGATAACTAGGTGATAATTCTTTTCTGCCAAATACTTAGGGATATTCACTTTATTTTGTATCATGTATCTAAGCAGTTGACTGAGTTTAGTCATTTTGGAATCAATATTATAAATTTTAATTGGTTGATTTTACACAGTAAGTTTTTATGTGGCTTCTCTACTTCTTTCAGAGTTAGGAATCACTGTGTCTTCACAAATGCAGTTTATTTAAGAATGGAGATGAGTGCTTTGTAATTAGTTAGAAATCTGATGTTTAAATCCATAATCACAAACCTGGCAGACTATTAGTTATTCATATTCTACATCAAAGAACAAGGTGATCAAAAATCCTTGAGATTATAAATTGAGATGTCGTTAAAATGATCATTTTATCATGTTTAAGAAGTGTAGTTAATTTATTAAGGGGTGGATCACTTTTAGAAAATTGCTAAAAGTAATTTTTCATGATCATGCTATCTACATTTTTAAAATTAATGCAGTTAATACATTCCAAGAATACTTTAGAGCCTTCTGTGTGGCAGCCTTTCTCATCATATAGTTTTAAAAGAAAAGCAAACTTTGTATAAGATATTTTGATGTTAAAATAATTGATGATTGAGAATAGATGTAACAACCATCTAGATAAATCTGTAATCCTTATAGATCTGTGCTTCTCAGTTTTCCTGCACATCAAAGTCACCAGGCCCTAGCCTAGACTGAAAATCACTACAAGTGGGGTTCCATGCATTTGTAATTGTTTAAGATTCCAAGATAGTTTTACTATGTAGTGGGAGTTGAGCATTACTACTATAGAGAAAGTATGTAATATTTTAAGATGCTTTATTTTAGCTTTTTAGCACAGTTATTAGTGTTCTCATAAAAATATTCTCATACCTGTTGACCCAGTATTTTAATACTTTTCTTTTATTCATGCCTTGTAACTCTGCCTTGATACAGTTCCACTGGATAGATGTTCAGTTTAACTGTTATATTGACTTTACTTTGGTTTTCTTTTCTATGTGTTTATGATGTATAAAATTAACAAGCAAACTTGTTTTTTAATTAATATTTTAAAACAACTTTAAATGACTTGTGAACTTTTTTTTTTTGAATGGGTTATTTACATGGTGATTTTTTAAAAGCTTTTATTAAAGTTTTTTTTATCATATACTGATGTAATAAACCCTATATATTCATCATCTCCATTCACGAGTTTCCACACTTGTTGTATCTATTCATTTTTTCTGTTATATTTTAAAGCAAATCCTCAACATTATGTCATCTCAAACATTTCCATAATTTCTCTAAAATAATGACATTTTCTTACCAACCATACCTGATGGAAGTTGATTAAAACCTGATCATAAAACTTACCAAAATTGAGAATGGTCTCTTAATGTTGAATACCCAGTTCATCTTGAATTTCCCCAATTGTCTCAAAAAATGTTTTTTAAGGGTTGATTTGTTCAGAATAGGATCTTTTCAAGAGCCACATACTGCATTTGGTAGCTGTGTCTCCTGAGTGTCTATTATTCTGAAGATTAGTGATATAGAGGTTATTTTTATATAGAGGTTATTAAAGTCATCTTCTTCCACCCAACCCTCAGGTTCATTGACTTATTTATTATAGAAACCTAGTTATATCCTTTTAGAAAATGCCACAGTCTGGATTGGTCTGGCTATAGTAGCATTAACTTGTTCTTCAATCCACTGCATCTTTTATATAAATAAGAAATTAGCTCCAAAAGCTTGATTAGATTCAGATTCTGTTATTTACATTTTTAAAACAAGAATATGGAATATGATGTTCCTTGTGATCTCAGTTGGAAGCGTAAAATATATGGTTGAGTCACTTTTAGTGATTTTAGTGATACTTTAAGATTGTGGTTTCAGGTGGTGACATTCTGATCCTTCCATTTTATTTTTCTATTAATGGTTTTAGTATCAACTAATGGCTGCTACCTTTATTTCATTTGGAGGTTGCAAATTTTGGATTTTTCTTCTGATTTAAACATTTCTTCTACAATAATTGGTTGAAAGTGTTTAGTGTTCCTTTGTCAACTAGGGCTATTTACAGTTTGTGCAGGACAGTTCGTTAAGTTCTTGAATTTATTTGCTAGTTTTTAGTGGAAGAAGTTATGTCCAGATTTTGCTTTTAGTTTATTATGTGTGAGTGGGTACAGACTAGATTCTTCCCTACTTCTGCTTTAAACTTGAAACTCTTAGTTACTTCCAGGCTTTGATAGCCCTAGAGTGGTTTGAGATGGTGACCTTACCCTAGAAGTGACTGTTTTTTAATTTATTTATGTTGTTATTATTATTTGGTCTTCAGTTCAGTCGCTCAGTCGTGTCCGACTCTTTGCGACCCCATGAATCGCAGCACGCCAGGCCTCTCTGTCCATCACCATCTCCCAGAGTTCACTCAAACTCATGTCCATCGAGTCAGTGATGCCATCCAGCCATCTCATCCTCTGTCGTTCCCTTCTCCTCCTGCCCCCAATCCCTCCCAGCATCAGTCTTTTCCAGTGACTCAACTCTTTGCATGAGGTGGCCAAAGTACTGGAGTTTCAGCTTTAGCATCATTCCTTCCAAAGAACACCTGGTCTTAATGGCCCCAAAAAGGAAGAGGGGGGTGATTAAAGGACTAAAGGGAGCTAATCAAATTTAGGTATATTTATCTCAAACAAGAATTCATCCCATGAAATAACCAGGAAGCATAAAAACTTTTTTTGTAAAACCTAGTGGACTAAAATCACTTCTCTATTAAAACTAACTGTGGCGGGGGTGGGGGGCCCCCTCCACCAGTGTGTTACTAATTCAGTCAAAAAGTTAGCATCTTTTTCCTTGTATCCATATGTATGTTTGTTCTGTGTCTTTTTATTTTTTTTAATATGACTCTGTAGGTGTGCAGTAAAAAATATCTTCTGTGAAACATTTCTGTCTCATGTATCCCATTACAATAGAGCAGTGGGGGCAGGGAACTACAAAGTTGGAAATTAGTATTGAGCTAATAGAGCAGTAATCGAATATTGTCTTAACAAATATATTTAAGTGCTGCCTGTGATTTTCCTTTTGTATATGTTTTAGAAAATAAAATACATTTGGTGTTGTTTGTAGATACTTTGTAATAAATTTAAGCTGTTCATGGTTTCTGTATCCTCCAAAGATGAATGTTATTTGGAAATTCTTGTTTCAGTGTTTTTGCTGAACCATTCAGTAGCACCAGAGCTTAGAAAGAATAAAATTGCCACTTGGTATATTGTAAGGCCACTTAAAGTTCATCTTTATGATACAGGTAGGTAAATACTTTTGAGAAGGAAATGGCATTCCACTCCAGTATTCTTGCCTGGAGAATTCCATGGACAGAGAAGCCTGGCGGGCTACAGTCCACAGGGTTGCAAAAAGTCTGACACAACTGAAGGACTCACACTTTCTAGAAAGAAATGGTGGTGAAAAAGGAGTCTTAAAAATACACATGTACCAGTTTCTAAGGAGTGAGATTTTTGGGATAATTGGTATTGATAGAAGGGGGTTAGCTTTTTTTCTACCACTGTTTTCTCTCCCTATAAAAGTTTGGCTCCACTATCAAAGTGCCTTAGGGAGATCCTTTTTGGGATAGTTCCTACCACAGGAATATCTTTTCAGAAAAGTAGTTTAAAAGTAATTATTTAGATTTCACCTTTGTTGCTTACAATTCTTCATTTCATATATTTTGAGGCAAAAACATTTAAAATATTGTGCTTTAGAATGGAATTGTCCCAATCCCAGAAACCAAAAGGTAGATGCATATGGATATTGATAATAGTCTATCATTTATTGAGTATATGTCAATACATCATTCTTAACCCTCTTGTGAGTTAATCCTCACCATTCTTAAATGAATTTATCCTTATTGCCCCCATTTTACAGATTTACAGCCTGGAACACAAATTGATTAGCAGTTTGCTCAAATTCCCATCATTAGTGAGGGCCTGAGCCAGCCAGGCAGTATGGCTCCAACAATCTGTCCTTCTAATAAACATTAAAATGAAATGTGCTACAGATTAGCTAAGCCTTTTAGCCTGCCTTTTTTCCCCCTGTGGAGTTCATGTAGAATAATGTCATGCATATAGTAAATTGGTAAGCCTGTAGTTTTAATTTCCTTCTTTTTTTATATAGTGAGATGTTTTCTGTTGCCATGACAGATTTTTTGTTGCCAAGTCCATGCAGTGTTTAACCTGGTTATTTCATGATTACAAAACCAAATATGAGTATTACTCATATACCTACTCTATAATTGGATCCAGAATAGGAGCTGTGTGCCTGTGTATTTATATATATATGATCATTCATATATATATGATATATGTAAACCAATTATATATGGTCATTCATATACATGTGTATATTATATGATAGTAAACTGAATTTATATTTTTATTTTTTCACAAAATATACATTAAAACTTACATACCAAAGTCTTAAACTTAGCAGAATCCTAATCTATAATATTCTAAGACTATAGCAAAGACAGTTGTGGCCAGAAAATCACACCAAATAATTCATCTATTGCAGTCACGTTTGAAAGCTCCAAGAGACCAAAATAATTACTCACAAATATGAAAACATCCTAGAAATATTTCCTGGAAGTACTGAACCACACCCATTTTAAAGTATATCACTGAGTCTCAAAACTAACAAAAGTTTTTAAAAACTACATAATTTAAAAGCCAGTATTTTATCATTTTCAACATAAATCAGAATTTTTTTCATCCAAAGTTCATGAAAATACCTGTCCAATAACTTTGATTTTCTCATTTTGTTTCTGTTTTAACATCTAAGAGTTTAGAAACTGTAGTTGAGCTTGCCTACTTTTCCATGTGTGCATTTTTAGAAAACGTTGAGTTCTTTGGATTATTAAACTATCCTCTATTTTTCTATGGCTGAATTTTAAAAATACTGGGTTTTTCCAGTTTTCAAAATATCTCTTCTAAAAAGGAAGTTGCAAGAGCTGAAGTTGAATTGTTCATTTTTAAATTTGGATAAAATTTTCACTTGTGAATCACAAATTAACTTGAAGCAGTGACCTTTTAAAGAGTTTATTTAATTCTGTTAGTATATTTTAAATAATATTTGAATTAACATTTTAAATCGGAAATTTTTTTTTTTTTGACTTCTGAGCAAATGAAATGGTAATAGCATACTTTGAAGATACAATGGGCGATAAACATTAGGAGAAAAACATTAATGCATGAGTTTGCATTTACTTATACACCAGCATTCTCAAATGGAATAAACTTGTAACTGTAGTACTAAAATGTAAATTCATAGGCCGCTTTTTAACTATCTTGGATGCAAATTTTCATTCCCGAGTTCCTAATGGGTGATAATACAGTCTTTGCTTAACTGATTTTGTTATGGTCATTGATTATGTTGTTCTCAGCTGTAGCTTTAAGGAATTTCTTTTACTAATCCCGTATTTACCTTCTCCTTTTCCATGATAGCCTGTCACATATTTGAAAACATTTTTCCTATTTATTCTGGCTTCGTATTTTTAAAGCTAAACAGCCTGAGTTCAGTGGTAATCAACTTCCGCCTTTAGATATAGAAGATAATTCTAAATCAAATCAGATGGTAAATTTAATCTTAAAAAAATTTTGTTTTTAAGAGTTGACACTTATGTATATGTGGTACAACTAAAACAAAGAAAAGCCTTCTAAAGTATATTACTACTGTCTCTGCAATTAGTAGAATAAAAAGTATGTATTGTGACCAAATATGAAATGCGCCTCTTATCTGAAGGAGGTAAATATTATACAGAAGGTTTTGAGTCTCTAAAGATGCACCAAGAAAGCAATAGATACATATAGGAAATTTCATATAGATTTTTTTGTGTGAGTTCTTCCTAGCTTCATATTTCTCTTTTCATTTGTCAATATTTCTTTTTCCTGTTAATCTTAATTTTAAAATGGTATTTTATCTCTGAGTCTTCCTTTCCTTTTTTGCCCCCTTGTGAATTTTTCTTACCCTTAAGTAATTGCACTGAGCTTTTCACATTCCTTGAAGGATTCTGCCTCAACTCAGTGGCATCCTGCTTTATTCATTCATTGCATTTTTTGATGGTTTTAGCACTGTGCTGGGTACTGTAGGGTCTCAGAGAAATTACACAATTTCTGTGCTTGTAATCTGGCAGCAAGCATCTGAATATATATCTATTATGAGGCAAACTGAAATATGTAATAGTTATTATAGTATTAGAGCATAATTAAACAGGCACTTTATCATCCAAAAGAGAAAGTTGAAGGGCATTGTAGGCCAAAAGCCATTTGATTGGGATAAAAGGACAGGATTTATTTCTTTTTACTTACTTTTTGTTTGTTTTTAGCTATGTCGAGTCTTCATTGCTGTGTGAGGGCTTTCTCCAGTTTGCAGCGAGCGAGGGCTGCTCTTCATCGTAGTGTGCGACTTCTCCTTGTGGTGGCTTCTCTTGTTGTGGAGTTCAGGCTCAATAGTTGGGGTTCACGGACTTAGTTGCTCTGCAGCGTGTGGGATCTTCCTGGACCAGAGATTGAACCCATGTCCCCTGTATTGGCAGGCAGATTCGTAACCACTGGACCACCAGGGAAGTCCAGAAGAAAGGATTTTGAAAACATTGCATGAGCAGATGTGAAGAAAAATATATCTTGCATATTTAGGAAGTGACAAGTATTCAGTTGTGAATGAGGCATAGGGGCAAAGGAAAACATGAAAGGCAGTGAGGAGAAAAAGAATTAAGTTTGGGTCAGGATTTTAGAATGGATGCTATCCTAAGGAGTATACTGGAGACTATTAGTCTAAGTAAGATAAAATTGTGAATCTATACTAGGGATAGAAATGAGAGTGGAAAGAAAGAAACATGGAGAAAATTAAACATAAAAGTAGTAAGACTTGGAATTTATGATATGATGACTCATGAGGAATTAAACTTGAGAAGTCGACCTAGACAGTAGGATATTCATTCCTAAGACTTAGGCAAGAGTTCTTTGGGGTTGAGAATTTGAAAGGCCAGAGGATTCATACCTAAAACTTTGGTTTAAAGAGATCAGATCAGACAGAGGGCTTGAGGATGGGGAGAAATGGGATAAAGGTGGACAAAAAAATACAAACGTCCGGTTATAGAATAAATAGTACTAGGGTTATAAAGTATTACATGATAAATATAATTTACACTGCTGTATGTTATATATGAAAGTTAGAGTAAATCCTAAGAGTTCTCATTACAGGAGAAAAATTTTTTTCCTGTTTCTTCTTGTTATCTGTGAGGTGATGGATGTTCACTGTACTTAACTGTGGTGATCATCTCATGGTGTATGAGTCAAATCATTAGCCTGTCTGTACACCTTAAATTTATACAGTGCTGTATGTCCATTATCTCTCAATAAAACTGAAAGAAAAAAAAAAAACTTTAAGATTCCCAAGTGTAGAAGAGCAGGAGGGCTAAAGTCTTGAAACTTTAAGCAGTGTACATTTATGTTGTGGGAAAAGAAGCAAGAGATCAAGGGATAAAATAAGATTAAAATTAGAAGTGCTTTTTCAGTTTAGTAGTGACCATAAAGTTTATTCTTATTCATAAGAATGGGTATAAATCAAATTATAATGAATTAGGAATATAAATATGATAAAATATTTACTCCTCTTTGAAGTAATGCACTCTTGGAAGGAAGGAAAAATGGGATGGTAGTTGAAAAGCAAGGAAGTATGCATAATCATTTTGAGTGTAGGCTCAAAATCCAGACATCCTCAATTCAAAATCTGGCTCAGCTTTGCTGTCTTAGATTTCACATTTGTCATGGATATGATAGTAATCCCCATGTTCTAAAGCTAGTGTTGTGAGGATTGAATGTGTTAATGCATACAGAGAACTTTTCACAATGCCTGACTATATATAATGAGTGGAAATTTCATATTAGCTAGTATTTGTTTTGAAGGCTAGCTTAAATCCTAGAGTTGACTGTAGTGGATTGGATTGAGAATAATGGAAGTGTTGAGGCAAAATATATAGAAAATTTTTAGGACCATTGTGAGAACTAAAAGGAACTTCCGTCAAGCTCACATAGAAATTTAGGAGCAGAGTTGGAGCCAGAACTGAAGTTGTCAGTTTTTTACAGTCTGTATTCTTTCTTCTCACCATTTGTATCTTCATAAAGAAAGGGGAACAGATGAAAGAAGGGAGAACTTTTGAAGTTGGTTGAACATTTTGAGGGAATTCTCATCTCAGTCTTCCAAGATATTTGCTGAACATAAGAAGGAGGGTCGGGTACAGGAGTCTAGTGGATTTTTAGGGAATTCTTGAAAACAGACTAGTAAATCAGCTAATGTTGAATAACAAAATGTGGACTCATGTGCTTTTTGAGTGTGTGTGTGTGTGTGTTTTCACTTTAATATTTTACAAACCCAGATGAAGACATGTCCACAATATAAGATTTAATTTATCCAAGCCTGGCACAGTAGAGCATTAACAGATTAGTAGCAAGCAAGCCAAAATGCTCCAGCTACATAGTAAAGTCTAATCAAGGGAGAATAGAAAGGGAAGTGGATTTGTCATATAGTCTAAAAATGGCTTAAGTGGTTGGTATAGAAGTAGAATCAAGAAGATGGAAGAATGAAGTCAGGAAAGAGGATTTAAATGTTAGCAATGAATGGCGAAAGAAGAAAGAAAGATGTAGCAGAAGAAGTTGACAAAATAGATTGATACAGTAAAATCAAGGTAGAAGTTAAGGAATCATGAGACCAGCATGTCGGACAGATTGCAGGATGACAAGAGCTGAGCGAGGAGAAGGAAATAAGGTGTGAAAGTTTTTATGTCAGGAGAGACAATGTCCCAGTGACTGTTTTGATGAGAGATGTTTACATGATATTAACCTCAAAGGCATTCTAATTGGTGATAGAAGAACAGCAGTTGGAAAGTAACATTGGATGGTGGGATAGTAGGATGAATAAGGCATCCCTTATTTCCCTTTCGGGAAGAGTTGAGGGAGATAAAAATGAGAGTTATAAGAGAAGTTTCATTAGGATCAAGCAAGCTTTTAGTTAAATGTTTTCTCTAAGGAACACATTGAACAAAAGTGAAATTGTTAATGACAAAAGAAAAATGGGTTCTGGAGGCTAAAATAGAAATTGAAGGGAAAGTTGGTGGGAGAGGAGGAATGGGTTGTTTCAGGAAAGAATAGCAGTTGTCATTCTTGTCAAAGGTAAAATTTTTATTTTCAAATCAGGAGATATATTGTAAAAACTGCCCTCCCCACCCAGGACCCTATACTACATGAATTAGGATAAACCTCAAAAGTCCCACCACCAAATCCTCTGTTGAGTCATATATGAGAATAACAATCAACAGATAGATGTCTTGAACAGGGAAAAGAAGTATAAGATGAAAAAATAATGGTATAATTGACATTGGATGGAAGTTTTAGAATAGGAAATGAAAGGATAAAACAAGTTATGCATCTTTAAAAAGCGTAGACAAAACTGCCATAGTCAAGAGGAGCCTTAAGGAGACATGACTAAATTTAATAATAGCATCCTGAAATAAAAAACATGAATGCATTCTGTGCTGTCATGTCTGACTCTTTGCAACCCCATGGACTGTAGCCCACCAGGCTCCTCTCTCCATGGAATTTTCCAGGCAAGAATACTGGAGAGGGTTTGCCATTTCCTTCTCCAGGGGATCTTCCCAACCCAGAGATCGAACCCGTGTCTCCTGCTTTGGCAGGCAGATTCTTTACCACTGCACCACCTGGGAAGCCAAGAAAAGAGGACATTAGATGCAAATTAAGGAAGTATGAATATTTTATGGACTTTAATAATAACATTAATACTGGCTGATGAATTGTAGCAAGTATATCATACTACTGCAAGATGTTAATAATGGGGGCACAGGGGTGCCCAGGTTATGGGAATTTTGGAGAGTGTTTAATTTTTCTACAAATCTAAAACTGTTCTAAAGTAAGCTTATTAAAAATTACAGATAAAATTGGCAAGTGGTTTAAGAGAAGTTACCAAAAACAGTTTAATTCTTTGTTCTGTTGTGATGGACAAGGAATGTCTGTGTGCCTCAGCAGAATGTGACCTGAGGGGATAGAGGGATAGATGTATAACTTAAAATCACTTTATCCCCATGGACTTTGAGTCTCTATCAGATAGATATGTGGCAGTGTGGCCATCAGTTTCAGTGGGGGAGTGGCTAGTAATGTGTCAGAACTATTACAGGAAATTTATAAAATGGCTGAATTACTCAAAATGCTGCGTGGCCCAGCTAATGAAGATCATTTCACATAGAAAGGATCCCTGTCACATCTTCCTTTTCTTTAGCATCTGGTAGTATATGAAGCTCTTTGATGTTACTTGATTCTTACAGCAATAGCAGTTCTAGAAGTAAAACAAGTGCTTTTATCCCCCATCATCAGTATGCATAGATAGTGTTTTTTACAGCATATTTGCTACCTTAAAGATGTTAATCATTCAAATTGTTTTTACAGCTAAAAGTAATTCATTAGAGGCAATGTGTATACCATGTTCTATATGTTTTTTTTACAAAGAGAAGATAGTAAATGTATTGTTTTCTCTCGTGGCTAAAAGTTAACATTACTATGAAAAATACAATACAGAATTTCTTTCCAGAGTTTATTATTACAGTATAAATAGTGCATCATGAAATACTTTGTAGGTTTTTGTTTTTATGTAGCAGACGTTGAAATTTACTGGTTGACAGAATTTTTAGAGAAGAATATACTGAAAGAAATTGTGGGATCTATCTTCAGAGGCTTTTAAAGGTCCAGTAAAAACTGCAAGACTATTCTAGTGACTTAGAACTGCAAAAGATGACTGAAATAGTTTTTCTAAGTTACCCGCTTGGGAGAAGGAATAGTGAAGGAGAAGTACACGCTAGTGGCACTAAGGACAGTGACTCCCCTCATCTCTGAAAGTATTTTGCACCATGCTCTGGACTGCCTAAAAGGAAGGAAGATCATTTGGCAAGATGATAGATCATCTGGCTTAGTAGCAAGTGATCCAGCATGGTAAGAATAAATGGAGAAATATGGAGACTGTGAAGTAGCATTTGGGTAGTAGCAACAACATTGGGGACGTCACAGCTTACATTCCGCTTTTTGCTAAGCTTTCCATTGCTGCTTTACTAGAAGGAGGTAAATTGTATCTGCTTTGAGTCACAAAATTTCATGAGAAAATTATTAGTCTCGTTTTTACTCAAGTGTAATGTTTATTAAAATCTGGCATTAAGTCAGGTTTTTTCACACTTAAAAGGGGGCTTTTAGCCTAGACTTTAATTCTTAATTACTATTTTAAATTAATTTTACTTATTCTTTTAATTCTCTGATTATTTTTCCATGATAAGGCTTGATGATTTAAGTAATATTGTACTACCAAGGTATCTCCATTATAAATCCTAGACTTAAAGTTTCTTTGAACAAAATTTCCATCATCTTTGAATATTTTGGTGAAGTTTTATGATTGTTTAATTGTGTATTGGCATGGTAGAGATGTATTTTAGAAGAAACCATTTTCTATAGAAATGAAGCGTTTGTTTACCTAGACTGTTGTTTGTAGACTGATATAGCAAATGTATTGATGTTTTATACGTGTTTCATGAATTACTAGTTTTTCTTGAATTGGCAACAAAGAAAAATGATAAATTACTTAGAACTATAATTTGGGAACCTACATATCTCAGAATATGCAGGAACAAAGTGACTGTGAGTACATACCTAGGAATTAGGAATGTATCTTTACATTGGCAGCATTTTAAGATATCCATTGAATGTTAAATGGAAACAACCTATGAAGTATAACGGGATCTATGGCATTTAACGTGGAGAAGTTAGTAATACCATAGAATAAAGTGGTAGATCCTAAAAGGAGCTAAAGATGACTTAGTATGTATAGTAATGATTAGACATGAGGAGTTTCTGTGTTAAAATTAGATCCTTATTTCTGCACTTACTTTAAAAATGAAATTGATGAATAGATGAAACAAGATTGGCCTTGAGTTAGTAATTGTTAAACAGTTATGATGGATACATGGGGCTCATTATTCTAGTCTCTGTACTTGTGTATATGTTGGAAATTTTCCAAAACAAAGACTGAAAAATATAAAAAATAAAAGTGAAGAAATAATAAAAAGGGGGGGACTCCCAAAATATTGTATTGGGGGAGAAAAACCTGTAAACTCACCCAGAGCTTGAACATATATGAGAAACACCATTCCACTGATGAAAGGTACTCAGTAAAGATCAAAGGAAATCTGAGGGAAAATTTTTACAAGTCGAAAACTAAAGAGGTTAAGAATTGTCAATCCTGAAGAAGCTTCAGCCTGCCAATAAAAGGTCATAGTAGTTTCTGTAAAGTAAAAACATAAACGTGGCTAAAAGAGTAAGATCTGACACCAGAGTTAACAGTACATCCTTATGACATGTACAAGAAAGCTGAAAAGAAGAAATAAAACATGAACTTATGGGACAACAGTACTAAGGGCCAGTTCTACCCAGGTATGTCATGAATTAATTTTATATAGGTTGAATGTTTATCTCCTTTATCATGGGAAGAAAAAAAAAACACGTAATTTTTTTTTTTTTTAGTGAACTAATATTTATTAAGAAATAAGTTAGTATGTAAGAATATAAGGAATGAAAGGAATCAAAGTTTATTAATTGTTGAAAAGTAGATTAAAGATGCTGAGACAAAGGGAATTCTGTGGAATAAATGAAGAATCCTGAAGATGACAGAGCAATAGTAAGACTGGAAAGTAGAACAGTAGAAATAAGAAGGAAATGTTCAAACTGGTAGGTAAAGGATAGGAAAATACTAGTGTGCTATATTGACTTTCTCTTATTCTTTCTGTGGGGCAAATGTTGTGTTTGAAAGACTTATATTACACCTACCTGAGTATGGAATTAAGGAAAACAAATTTTGGTAAGATTTTCTTTAGGTCAGTTGAATACATTATATAATGTATGTTCAGGGTGATTTGTTTCTAAGAATGAAGGATTTGCTATATATGTTTTGTGAGCTATAATTGTCTCATTTCAAGTAAGTTTCTGAAGAAGATAGCACTTGTTATTTTTTTTTAGATTTGACTCCTCACTATGTGAACCATGGAAGTGAATTTTATAAGTCTCTGACTTGGAAGTACATTGTTTTTGCTTTGTTTGCTTTTCCATAGGAAATGGAATGTTATATATTTAATTTGTGACATAATACAGGTATGTACCTTGGTTCTAATACTTAATGATTTCATTGAAACCAGTGAATTTTCTCTGCTACTTACAACAAACAATTTTTCTAAATGTTACAAAAATTAACTTTCAGGAACCATTTGGAACGGTCGGCCCCAAGCCATCAGCCATCGTGCTTAAATTGGTTTTTGTAAACGACTTGTGTGTGTTTCGTAAAATATGCTTTATTTTAAAATTAGGGCTTCCTGTTGCAGCTGTTCCAGGAGCTCTGAGTCCTTTGGCCATTCCAAACGCTGCTGCAGCAGCTGCTGCAGCTGCTGCTGGCCGAGTGGGTATGCCTGGAGTCTCAGCTGGTGGCAATACAGTCCTGTTGGTTAGCAATTTAAATGAAGAGGTTAGTAAAATAATTTTCTAATGTCTATTTTTTAACTCCATTTCATTTGTGAAAGTTTTTCATGTTTATTTCATTTTGCACTTGCCTTTCTTTTTATGTACATTCATTAGTCAAAGTATTTTCTGTGTGTTTCTACTTCCAAATAAAATCTATGTACTTGTTTAGGTAATACTTTATTTCTGTAGCTAGTCATATCTCTTTTAATATATATATATATATATTTTTAACCTAACTACCTATTTTTCCTAAGAAAAATATGGTGAAGTACTATAGTTTGGCTTTTTATCTTTTTGTTGTTCTCAAAGGCAAATATCTAATTTGCAGATGTAACTGTAAAACAATTTTGCTCTTTGCCTTTTCTAATTATTTGCTTGTTCATTTCATGCTTATGTGTCATTGCATTTTTTTAAATCTTATTTTATGTGAACTACTCTAATACATTTTTCTTTGAAGGTTCTTCCAAAGATCTTGACGAGGCACTCTTCCAGTCTTTCTTAGTAATTTTTTCTTTGCAGTTATTAGTCATTGTCTTCTAAAAATATTTTTCAACTTTACCTCTCCCCAAACCCCTCCCACCCTGTTAAATAAAATTTATTGCTGAGTTATTTTCTTTAGTTGTACATTTTATGTCTGGTATATTTTATTTTGATTGCTATGGAAGCTGGTATGAAATGTGGGAAGCTCAGTGTATCAGTTTATGATGTCTAATTTGAATATTTCATTTTTAATTGGCCTCTGTTAATACGAACATTAAGCTATTTTATCATTTAATACTATAGTCATTCACAGTTGTGCATGCTAAAATGTTTGAATCAGAGTGCCTTTGATTTTCTTTTAAGAATTTTGCCTGCATTTCATAACCAGCCATGCTTATGCAGTTAAAAGTTCAAAGTTTAAAATTCCTATGCATGCTTTCCTTCCCTATGTTGAGATGAAATGCTGTAATTTACTCTTTGATATAGATGTACTTTACCCATATTTGTCTTGGATGACTACATTTTACTCAGTTTTTCTTGTACAGTACATAAACCAACCATTTTCTGACCAAATCCTGCATTTCCTATGTACTGACCTATATTTTATTTTTTTTTTTGTTCCCCGATTCCTTATTTTTTTCTTCTGCATTGCTGTTTCCCTTCCCCATTTCATCCTTTTCCCTGTGTGTTCACCTTCCCTTTCCTTGTCTTTTCCCAAATGCCCATTCCCTTCCCTGTCTTATCCTTTATTTTCCTTGTCCTTGTCTTCATTCCCTGTCTCCATTCCCTATGTTCATGCTTCTGTGCTTGAACAAATGTTCCTCGGACCAACTTGCCCCAATTAACCGCCTTGAACCATGATCCATGACCACCTCACCATTCTGCGGGAACCACCCTTCGTTATGGATGATCTGTTCATCTCCGCTCTTCCTCGACTCTTCTCTCTTCTTGTCTTACGCTGCTTGCTCTTCTCTCCTTCTAAAGATGGTTACGCCCCAAAGTCTGTTTACCCTCTTCGGTATGTTATTGTTAGCACTATACTTTTATTATTGATTTGATTTTTTGTTTCACCTTAATTCTTATTTGTAGCTAGCACTTTGGCTTAAAGTTGAATAGTAAATCTTTTGCTATTTTTCTTTGCTATTTAAAACTTTCCATAGACACAAAATTTGTTTTAATGCATGCTGATTTATTTTGCATGGTCTTTAATTTAATATCATTCACATAGCTTTGAGGGTTTATCAGAAATTATTCTTTTCAAAATTCACTGTTCAAAATCTTGATCTTCTTTATTCATTTGTGAGAATGATGAGTTTGAATGAGTGATCATGTTGATGTCTGAATGTTTCATTAATATGTCAGAAAGATAATCTTTAGCTGACTTGCACATAAAAATTAATTCCATTTTTGGATTACCTCTCTGTGGCTCCAAAAAAGGTGTTTATGGAGATGTGCAGCGTGTGAAGATTTTGTACAATAAGAAAGACAGTGCTCTAATACAGATGGCTGATGGAAACCAGTCACAACTGGGTAAGAATAAACTATGTGTCATCTATACGGCTTCAATCTGATTTCAAATGTATAATGTAAACCTGTGAATAAAAACAAATTCCTTTATATCAGTAAGAAACTGTTTATTAATAGCCAGGGTTCACAGTGTCTTGTTAATTTTCATATTTTCATGTGTATAGTTGTACATGATGAACATATTTGTATTTTTGTGCTATTCTCTTACCATTTCTTGCTCAGAGTTTAATGGAAAAAGGTTTTGGCTTCAAGATTGAAATAACAGTTTCACCTAAGAATTATGATATATATATTAAAAGATTCTTAGCATTTTTCATTTTTGGTTACTCCCTATAATTGAAGTTAACTGTTCATATAGTCCATGGGATCCTGATTAACGCCATGTTAATTTAATTCTTCTAAGGTCATTTGAAAGTATTTGAACTTAGTAAAGAGTTACATGAATGTATTTTAGAGATAGCAGGTTACTATAAAATGAAAAACTTAAACCAAATGCCCCACTTTAATCCTTTTTGGAACCTTAAAATGTACTTCAACAAGTTGCACTTACATTATTAGATAAATGATCACTTAATTAGCGTCTCATTCAACTTCATGCATAAAGTCAAATCACATAAATCCAGAAGGTAGTTGCATATTCACAGTGTGATTGACTGTAAATGTCAGTATGATGTTAGCTTATAATTCTGTTCATTAAGATGTGGGGATGATGGTACCCCAGACCGTGTGTACTCACATCATTAATTTTGAAATTTGCCATTTTTGGTGTAAAAACTAGTGTATTTGTGCTATTATATCCAGTGAGATTCACAGACTAACAACATGATAAACCAGACCTTTTAGCCTTTGGCATCAGATAGAAGTTTGAAATTCAGTTTCTTACCAGCTATTAGGGTAGCCCAGGCAATGTATTGTCGGCAGCCCACACCAGTACTCTTGCCTGGGAAATCCCGTGGACGGAGGAACCTGGTAGGCTATGGTCCATGGTGTTGCTAAGAGTCAGACATGACTGAGTGACTTCATTTTCACTTTTCACTTTCATGCATCGGAGAAGGAAATGGCAACCCACTCCACTATTCTTGCCTGGAGAAACTCAGGGACGGAGGAGCCTGGTGGGCTGCCGTCTGTGGGGTCGCACAGAGTCGGACACAACTGAAGGGACTTAGCAGCATCAGGCAATGTGTAAAATTTTATATATCTGGCTTTCCATTTTAAAAAATGGAGATGTCTGTCTTTAGTGGAAGTTATATAAAAGTGCTGATTGTGTCATTGTGTGTTTGTGTGTGTGTTAGTCATTCAGTCCTATATGACTCTTTGCAGCTCCATGGACTATAGCCTGACAGGCTCCTCTGTCCATGAAATGTTCCAGGCAAGAATACTAGAGTGGGTTACCATTCCCTTCTCAAGGGATATTTCTGACCCGGGGATCAAAGGCAGGTCTCCTCCTGCATTGCAGGCAGATTTTTTACCATCTGAGCCACCAGGGAAGCTCCTTGATTATGTCATAGATGCTCATTATTCTTTTCTTTTTCTGCTTATGTACCCTTCTGTACTCTGGTTAGGGATAGTCATTGTCATTATTTTTATGTACTTTATAAGAAGCCTTTTACAGTGTTTCATAGTTGACAAAGCAGTCTCAAATGTTTGATTTCTTTTTTCTCATTGTGTGAACTGTGGGTGGTGTCTGTTGTTCAGTCGCTAAGTCATGTTCGATTCTCTGCATGCCAGGCTCCTCTGTCTTCCACTATCTACCAGAGTTTGCTCAAATTCACATCCTTTAAATCAGTGATGCTATCTAATGATCTCATCCTCTGTCACCCCCTTCTCCTTTTGCTTTCAGTCTTTCCACATTACCCTTATAAATAAGGGATACACAGTCATTATGGTTGAAAGTACCTGTTCAATCAAATTCTTCTGGATGCTTTTTGGTTTCTTATATATGGACTGTTTAAATGATGCTTTAATTTTTACTATACTTGTATTAGTCTGCTTGGGCTGCCATAGCAAAATACAACAAACTGAGCGACTAAAACAACAGAAATTTATTTTCTTAAGTTCTGGAGACTAGTAGTTAGGTGACAACAGATTTGGTTTCTGGAGAGGACTTTCTTCCTGGCTTGCAGACCAGCTCCCTTCTCCATATGTCCTCACACTGCCTTTCCTGGGAGCCTTCCTCAGCCTCTAAGGTGCTGATAGCTTTTCCTGTACTTACAAGGACATCAGTCTTACTGGATTAGGGCCTCACCCTTATGACCTCTTTTAACCTAAATTCCCTCCGTAAAGGCCCTGCCTCCAAATAGTCACATTGAGAGGTTAAAGCTTCAGTATATGAAGTTTGGGATAATGCAATTCACTGCCTAACAGTATTTATTTACATTTTAA
Organism: Bubalus bubalis; assembly: GCF_019923935.1. Classification (NCBI taxonomy): domain Eukaryota; kingdom Metazoa; phylum Chordata; class Mammalia; order Artiodactyla; family Bovidae; genus Bubalus; species Bubalus bubalis. The sequence goes on along the minus strand of NC_059162.1, from coordinate 46,810,940 downwards.
AATGTTTTATCCCTAATTTTTATAAATTAAAAAGATAAAATTTTTATCTTTTCACTAAAGCTTTGCTTACGTAGCATGACGTAGTTTTTGGACTATATGTAGTGGCAAATTTCTCATTGCTGATAGGTTAGATTTTGCTTTCTTGAAGTATATCTCCATAAAAATATGGACTCACAGCATTAATGCCTTTAAAACACACACAAATCCTATGCAAAACTAGGATGTGCTATTGAAAAAAATAAGTGAAACTTTTTTTAATATACTTTGTTTATGAACTCTGTTCTTCTTGGTTTTCATGGGACTCTATTTGGGAAATACTCAGTTGTTGTATAAGCAAATATTTTTTTGTTCAGAAAGTAGTATGGGAGAAATAAATGGCAAGGTATAGTCAGTAGTAGTCAAGTGTGAATGGAATTATTGCAAATCTTAGAGGCCATGTTAAATTATTTTAGACCAGAATTTTTAAATTTGCAGACATTAAAGATGTTTCCATTTCTACTATAGCCTATTTAATTAATATACTAGAATTTTCTTAAATTAGGTAGTTTAGGAATAACAGAATTTGTAAATTATGTTTGAAATAGTGTACTGATCTTCAGTGATTAAATGAATTCTCAGGAAGTACCAAAGAGTAGTTCTTTGTTAAAATAATTATCTTATTTCTCCAATTTGTATTTTCAAGAACTACTTACAAAAGAGCCTCAACTGTTTTTATTTCATATGTAGCTGCCATCTTAAAAGTATAGTTTTTCATAATAGATCTTTACCTACTCTCTAGCAAAATGTGCTGTAGAGGGAGTATTTATAACATGCAGCAGTGTTAAATATATTTGTTATGTTGTACATTACATCCTTAGTACCTCTTTATCTTATAACTGGAAGAGTAAATTTGATTTTACAAATTAGGGAAGCTATAAATGAAAAAGATTTTTCAGAATGGTACCTTATACTTTTATAGCATTTTCCTTTTCAGACCTGTTTTATATTTAACTGGTTTGTTCTATACAAGTAAGTATGACAAGATGCATGGATTTAACAAGTTCTGGGTATCTCCTGTGTCAGACTGTGTACTGTAGTGTACTAATCAAATTAAAAACATTTGAGAGTAGGGATTTTGTTCTCAGTTCCCTGCTCTTCCATATTGTCTTTACCTCTCTGTTGTTAATACTCTAATACTTTGATTTGAGTAGTCAAATAGACGTTCAGTTTAGCTAAACTATATGACTTATGACATGGTTTTCTTCAGTTGTGACTACTTGAATAAAACATAAAACTGTATAACTGTTCTCTAATCTCAGACCAGTTCATTTAGTTCAAAAGTAACCCAACTGCTGCCTCAAGAAGTAGGCATGTGATGTTCTGTGTTTAGGCACTGTGCTGTGTGCTGGGGTAGAGACACTGGTTCCTGCTTTCATGTATTTTACAGTCTGAAGGAGGATGATAATTAAAAAGTGATGAATTTATAAAAAGAAATAGAACTGTATGGGGACTATCTACTAAGGTTCTGAACCTTTTCTGAAGAGTGCAGAAAGGGTCCTCTTTAGGAAATAACACTGACAAATAGCTTAGGAAAGATTGTGAAGGAGAGAGGAAATTGTTATAAATAGAAAAGCATGCACCAGGCTAAAGGTTAAATACTAGCATTTGTTTAAAAAAAAAATGTTTTGTACACCTGAAAACTTAAGTACAAGGAGGATAGTACTAAGATAATGTAAGTTCCATGAGGGTCAGGATGGTTTTTATATTACCATTTGATTCTCAACACTAACAAAGTTACTAGTATTATAAATCATCAATAAAATATTTATTCAGGGAGGCTTGAGAAAGATGTTAGGGTCAGACTGAGAAATGTAGAAGACATGTTGAAGAATAAGTTGAGGCTTCATCCCTAAGGATTTTAAGCAGGTAGTGACATAGATTTGTATAGAACGGAGGAACATAGAGAACAATCTAGCAAGATGAATTGGGAAACTGATTTGAGTTATACAGATAAAAAGTAATGGCAGTGAAAAGTGTAGAAATAGATGAATTTGAGGGATAATTAGGAGAAAGGGTTACATAGGACTTGGTAATTAGGATGTGGAGCAGAAGGGAGAAAAAGTTAAAGTTTCTAAAGTTTCTTGGGCATTATCAGCAGGACTGTCAAGAAACTCATTCTGGGTTTTCATTCTATGAAAGAAGCTGGCTTCTTTGCCTCAGTGCCTTGTTGAGTGCAAATGAATTTGTTTTGTCACCAGTGGCTATTGTAAATTCATGATTTATTTTAAAACCATAGCAAAATTAGGTATTTCAACTATTCTAAGAGTTATTGTAATATTTTTGCTTTGGATGTTGATATTGTTTATTAATAGGCATTCTTCCTCTTTATAGCCATGAATCATCTTAATGGACAGAAGATGTATGGAAAAATTATTCGTGTTACTCTGTCTAAACATCAGACTGTACAACTACCTCGAGAGGGACTTGATGATCAAGGGCTAACAAAAGATTTTGGTAATTCCCCATTGCATCGTTTTAAGAAACCTGGATCCAAAAATTTTCAGAATATTTTCCCTCCTTCTGCAACCCTTCACCTATCCAATATCCCGTAAGTATTAAAGATGGAGTAGTTTATTAAGGATATACATTTTAGGAATAAAATATAAAATTTTTTTAATAATGTTTTTACTCTTTTTTTTCCATCTAATTTCCCAGTCCTTCAGTAGCAGAAGAAGATCTCCGAACACTGTTTGCTAACACTGGGGGCACTGTGAAAGCATTTAAGTTTTTTCAGTAAGCAAGCTTTCTTGTCTTTAAATTAGTGACTTGATAGAAGTAAAAGTTTTCTCCAAATAGTTGTTTTCGTTTCTAGATATCTTTTGATCCTGAAATGAGCAAAAGTATTTAAGCCATTCTGATTTTTATGAAGTATCTAATTTCATAATTTTGTTTCAGAAGAGATCACAAAATGGCCCTTCTTCAGATGGCAACAGTGGAAGAAGCTATTCAGGCCTTGATTGATCTTCATAATTATAACCTTGGTGAAAACCATCATCTGAGAGTGTCTTTCTCCAAGTCAACAATTTAAAAAAGGGGGGAGATGAAGATTGAGGGTGAATCACATTGTTTGGTGTCATCACCTATTGACTGTTCAGAAAAGTGGGGACCAGAGTTTGATTTTTTGTTTTTGTTTTTGTTTTTTTCCATGCTGTTATCATTCCTTGGTTATAAAATGAAATGGCGTATGTAAAGGCAGAGTTATTAACTGCTCTCTTTCATCTGTTCTGTAGGGAAGCCATTTTTGTCTGTTTGAACTTTTAGTTTAATTTTACTTTCCTTTTTCAACTTAGTTGACATACGTGCCTTAAAAAGGAAACTAGTGTTGCTATTGTGCATTTACTAGAAAAAAGGAATTGGTTGTCTAGGGCACATTGTTAAATGGGAATTAACAATATGTTTAGGCAGGGGTGTGTAAAAAGGTTAAGTTTTTTTTTCCTCCTGCTTGGAACTTATTTTGAATTATCGGCTTGTCATATTTTTTTATTTAATCAAATAAGATACATGATACTGAAAGAATAAAGCAGCTTTTTTTTTTTTTTTTTTTTTTCCAGTTTTTACTACCTTAGGCTTTATTGCTTTAAAAAAAACATTGGCCTTTTGTATCTCACAATTCTGGTCTAGATTCAGTTATGAATGTAGGCATTAGTTAAAATTAACAAGATGCAGAGTATTACTTTCTTAAGACAACAAAGTGATTTCTGTAAGTTTGAGCCCTATGTGGAAAAGCATTGTGGAATCTTAACCTTTTTGTACACACTCTTGTGGGACGTATCATATAAATGTCAGCACTAAGTAATGTCTTGTTTGTGGCTGAATATTTTTCGTAGATGTTTTGAAGTTGACATGACTTATGTGCATTTAAATATATATTGCCATCCTTAGTTTGTAATTAAGATTTGGAATATGGTTGTGGATTTCTGAGCATGTGCAGACCGGTCTAGCTAGTTCAGGAACTGGTGCATGTATTTTTCAAAGATAAAAGAAAGTGTACTGCGAAAATTTGCAGGAAGATTAATTTTGTGGCAGTTTTCTAAAACTGACAACCAGGTGGGACCAAAGTTTATGTGCCTTTAGTCTTAATTTACCTTGCATTGTAATATTCAGTTTTAATAAATCTTCAAAATATTTTGTATTTAGGAATAGATCTGACTTTAATAAAAACATGGCTCAGAATCTACAGGTCAAATTAATTTGAACAGTTCTTGTCAATCTGAATTGTTGATTCTGTTTAAATGACCAATACTTTTTTGAAATTGATGTACTTAGTTTCAAGATTCATAGATTCTGTTATCTATGTAGACAGAATGGTCATGTATATTTTCTATTAGTTGAGTTTTTACATCTTTAGAAATGTAAAATTCAGTATAGTTTGAAAGCGGCACAATTAAAAATTAATTTTCTAACAAAGTTGGGAGGTTTGATGGTTGTTTAATTTCCTTTTGTGTGTACTCTGCTTACCTCTGTAGCATGCTCAATAAACACTTCTGTAGCTCTGTATTCACCTTTTCTGTCTTTCTCTGCTGCCTTTTCTCTCTCTCCTTTGTTTTCACTCCACTGTGCTTCTGAATTCATGTTTATTCTCTGCCAGGGTGGGAAAGGAATAATAATAATACAATTCTATGACTTTATACCATAAATAAATCTAGATGCTGTGAAAATATACCAGCTGTTTTTTTTTTTTTTTTTTTTTTAATTTGAAAGATGGTAACTGCTTTTCAGGAGGACACATATTAAACATTTCCCACCCTGTTACAATCTACTGCTTTAAAGACATAACTTTTATTGTATCTTGTTAATTCTATCTATCTCTTTCGTTGTTGTTGTTTTTTTTCCAGTAGACTTCTGCACTAATAGATCTTTTGGATTTGCCATGCTCTCTTGCTGCAGTTTCATCTTTCATCTTTTGTGTCTGCTAAAGATTTCCTACTTTGTGAGTTTTAACAAAGGATACTTGATGTTACTGGGAAGAAACAGAATCACACCATCTGCTTTTGCTTTGGGTGGGAGGGAAGATGCACATTAGGGTATTTAAAAACTTAAGGGTAATTACAGTTTTCACTTTTTAAATGGTTTCAGTTAGAGTACTGTTTGTATTAAAACATTTTTTGAGGGGGGGTTCACTTTTGTCAGCATTTAGGCATATTGGTGTCAGATAACTTTGCAGTTACTCATGTTCCTGAAGTTTGTTCTGTTATAACTGACAAGTATGCAGAACTCACACATTAGGGAAATTAAAAACAAATGAAGGAGTATGCAATACCTTTCAGTGTGCTATATTAATGCAATAATTAGTAATCTCCAGAAAAGAAAGAGTCTAGTAAATAAAAATAATTGTGTACGTTTGAGTTAACATGAGGGTGATTTTAAAGGTAAGTAATCTCAATTTTTTTTTTAAGTATCACTGTAGTACAGAAGAACTCTAGCAACAGCAGATGTGCCTAATATCTATTTAAAAAAAAAAAACCTGTACCATGAATGACTAGTAACTGAGCAGTTTCTTCAAGTGAAGTTTTTCTCAGGATGATTGGGGGGTAGTTGAAATATCTGAAGTGAAGTGAAAGTTGATCTGTTGTGTCCGACTCTTTGCAACCCCCTGGACTGTACCCCTCCAGACTCCTCTGTCCATGGAATTTTCCAGGCAAAAATACTGGAGTGAGCTGCCATTCCCTTCTCTAGGGAATCTTCCCAACCTAGGGATCGAACCCTGGTCTCGTGCATTGCAGACAGATTCTTTAGCATCTGAACCACCAGGAATCAAGTGGGTGCTATCCCTTTTCAGATAGTCCCTTATGGCGGGGATTGGCTTGTAAGAAGAAAACAGAGGTCCTGAAATATGTGTGGGAACTGAGGTTGCTTCGTTACTGAGCTGAGAAGAGTTCCCAGTGTCTCTGTTGGGGGAGTGACCAGAAACCCAAGTTTTTCCTGCCTAGGAGTAACAGATTCTTCACTTTTCTGCAGTGCACTCCAGTGCAACCTTCCTTCCAAAGTTCAAGCCCATGAAGTGGGAGTTTTGACATTCTAGAATATTTTCATACATTTACTCAGTCCTTCAGCATATAGTAAATTGTTTTAAGTGTTAATGTGAAAACAACTTTGTCTATGTCATTATTAGCACTTAGATGCCTCTGTCTTCTCTCTTAGATATCTCTAAGATAAGAGGAGTGAACTAGCTAACAGTGACGTGTTCTTAAGACACAGCTGCTTGTTTGTAGAGGCCTTACCTTGAATGTTAAGAGATAACTTTTTTTTTTTCTTCAACAGAGAAAAACTGATTTTTTTGACATCAAAAATTTTTTAAATACCTACTTAAGGAATGGATTCATGTATACTTAATGTTAGAAATCTAATTCAGTATTTGAAAGCAGCTAAGAACACCCTAGCTTAACAAGGGATAATAAGGAATCATTATATTTAGATAACATTAGAGATATATTAATACTTTAGAGGTATTTTAACTTCAAAATATAATTTTAATATTAACCTTATTAATTTTATTAATTATGTGGTGGTTAATTGGTTCATTAGTTCTATTTTGGATCACCATACAGTTTGAAGGGAAAGGACATGTTAACTTTTCTAAGCCTCAGTATCCCTTATGTATTTATACAAAATGTAAGCAATAAATTCTGCTCTTCCACCTCACAAGGTACTGTGAAGCTCAAATAGTACGAATGAAGAAATGCTATGCAATTGATAAATTGCTGTGTAGGAGGAAAAGTTGCAATGCCAGTTTCATGTCTGCCAGATCTTAGTTATCAGCAATAAATAACACCCTCATGTCTTTTTGCTACAGAGGAATATTTTCTTTTCATGTTTTTAAAAAGTGTTGCATCTGGTAAAGCAAAAAGATGTAGAAAGCAAGTCTATAATGCATCCCAAAGCCAAATAAAAGACTGGATTTAGCCTTAGATTTTCTGTTTGAATTATTTGATAGCCCAGTAATAAAACATAGATACATAATTATGAACTTCATTAAAAATTTTATATATACATACCTTTTAAGGTTGCAGTGCAACTTGGAGATAATTCTAACACTTAAAGTCCTGGAATGCTATGAAAAGAAAAGATTGTCTCATGAACAGCCTGGGACATCAAGATTTCCTCACTGCCTTAATATTTTTAAATAGCATAAATCTGAAAACATGTTTTTCATTCAGGAGACAAGGATATGGAACTGTTTAGGGAAATTGAACATACATGGGTTTCTATTTTGGCTAAATATCTGTTTCAAGACATATTCAGGAGAAAAATCTCAATTTTAAGCCACAGGATTAGAGTATGTGTACCAGTTATCAAAACCTTTAATTTTGGAGTTATTCTTTATTTTCCTAAATACACTTATTCCCTTTATCTTTTTTTTTGTTTTATATTTTACAAATAAAGTATAAATGTTAAAGACAAAAAGAGGTTGCCCCACATTAAAGACAAAATGAAGTATTCAAATATGCAGAAAAATATGAAGAGCATATAATAAACACCTGTACACATTTACTCTCGCTGCCTAATACTTTCCATACTTTGTGTAATTTTAATATATGACTTAAAACAGATTGAACTGACATTTTTGTACTCTCCCTGATCTGAACCCCTGTATACCCCTTCTACAGGTAATCATTGCCTTGAATTTAGTATGTTTTAAACTCACTGGTTGTTTTTCAAAGGGAATTTGTGCTATAGTCTATGGCTTTAAAAAAAATACTGCAAAATTTATGTTTAAATGGTAGAATATTTTGTTCAACACACTTTGTAATTGTTTGAAGATTAGGGTGTCTGAACATTAATGGCTCCTTACCAAATCTCATGACATTTAACCAGTTTTAAGGTTTTTAAATCAATTCCTTTTCAGTGAATATTGTTTAAGTTTTTTGAGTCTCAAGTTTCTTCTAAGGCAAAGTTGTGAAAAGTAAATGAGAAATTTTTATGTGTGAGATCCTCAAATACAGACATTACCCTTTCTAGTTTTAGATTATAGCCACCCTTGGTGCAACTTAATGCCTCCCTCTCATTTCAGTGAACAGAAAGAGTATTCCCCTTAATTGGTGTTAGTGCTTAGTTAGTGCTCCATCATTCAGCTTCGGTTACCAACTTAATCTTTCTTGTTCTTCTGTCTACTTACTGCCCATATTAGCACAAATCCCAGACACATAACATCATCAGACTTTCTGGGATATTTTCCATGTCATGTTTTACTCCTGCTCATAGTTGCAATTGTATAAGAATATCGGGGCTAGCCAAGCTCGTCAGCATTACAATTTCTTCAGATCTTAGAACTTTGCTACTCAAAATGGTGTCCCCGTACCGAGGGCAGTTAGTATCACTTGGGAGCTTATTAGAAACTCAAATGCTCCAGCCTTGTCTGTGACTTACTGAATTTTCATTTTTACAAGATTGGCAGGTGTGACCCATCTGGACATTAAAGTTCTATGCTAGTAGAACGTTCTTTTCAGTTCAGTGAAAATCAGCTTTTTTCCTTCTTGTGAAAAAATTACCAAGAAAATGTAACAAGTTATTTGAAAGATCTGTACTGTTAATAGCACTAAGGAATAACTGTAGAGCTGAAAAGGACCCTAGGTATATGGTTTTAACCTGTAGTTGAGGTAGGTCAAAGGAATAGTTTAGCAACACATTTGTATTGACTTATCTGTAATTAGAATACAGGTCCCTGGGTTTCCAGTTCAGACCTGTAATGTGTAAAGCAAATAGAGACCTGCTGTTATTCATAAATTAAAACTACTGGAATTCAGTGTGCAAGTTAATAGGTAAATAGCTAATAATAGTAATCAGTGATTTTTTTTATTTAGTAATAAATACCAAGTTCATGAAAGATCGTCCACATGAATTGATTTTGTTGAATGATTTGAAATTAACACTCTTCAGCCCTGTCTGTATTACATCATGCTTGCATATGTGTGTGCTCCCTCAGTCGTGTCCGACTCTGTGTAACCCTGTGGACTGCAGCCTGCCAGGCATCTCTATCCATGGATTTCCCAGGCAAAAATACTGGAGTTGGTTGCCATTTCTTTCTCCAGGGGATCTTCCTGACCCAGGGATCGAAGCTGAGTCTTCTCTCTCTCCTGCATGGGCCAGTGGATTCTTTACCACTGAGCCACGTTGAAAGCCCCTATTACATCATTCAGTTCAGTTCAGTCACTCAGTCATGTCCGACTCTTTGCTACCCCATCAATTGCAGCATGCCAGGCCTCCCTGTCCACCAGCTGCTGGAGTCTAACCAAACCCGTGTCCATTGAGTCAGTGATGCCATCCAACCATCTCATCCTCTGTTGTCCCCTTCTCCTCCTGCCATCAATCTTTCCCAGCATCAGGGTCTTTTCAAATGAGTCAGCTCTTCGCAGCAGGTAGCCAAAGTATTGGAGTTTCAACTTCAACATCAGTCCTTCCAATGAACACCCAGGACTGATCTCCTTTGGGATGGACTGGTTGGATCTTATTGGAGTCCAAGGGACTCTCAAGAGTCTTCTCCAATACCACAGTTCAAAAGCATCAATTCTTCAAAAGCATGTATCTCACATCCATACATGACCACTGGAAAAACCATAGCCTTGACTAGACGGACCTTTGTTGGCAAAGTAATGTCTCTGCTTTTGAATATGCTGTCTAGGTCATAAGTTTCCTTTGAACGAGTAAGCGTCTTTTAATTTCATGGCTGCAATCTCCATCTGCAGTGATTTTGGAGCCCAGAAAAATAAAGTCAGCCACTGTTTCCCCATCTATTTGACATGAAGTGATAGGACTGGATGCTATGATCTTAATTTTCTGAATGTTGAGCTTTAAGCCAACTTTTTCACTCACTCATCAAGAGACTCTTTAGTTCTTTACTTTCTGCCATAAGGGTGGTGTCATCTGCATATCTGAGGTCATTGATAATTCTCCCAGCTATCTTGATTCCATCTGTTACATCATATGGTATAATAAAATGACCCTTGAGTCATTTTGGTAAATGGACAACTTGCCTATTCATTGGGCTTCCCTGGATTCATTGAGTACTGCTTCAGTTCCTTTCTCCACTCCAATGAATAGCACAGTTTTATAGTTGGAATACCTAAGCTTTATTGAGTGATGCTGCTGATACTCTGAGTTAGAGCTGTGATATATAGATTCAGCTGTGCCATACTATGCCTTCAGGGGCTATTACCCACACCCTTAACATAATTTTTCATGTTCTTGTGACTAACAGTTTTCTCTATTGTCTTGCTGAGTATTTCCTGCTTAACCACTCCCATTGCTCTCTAAACCTTGGTACCACTTCAGCTGTCACTTACATTTATCTTTCTCTTCACCTTTCATCTGTCTTCCTTGCAGCTAATTTCTTGCTCCTGTGACTTATATTTTTATAACCATAACCAATTAAAGTCTTTTCAACTGGTTAATGAACTGATAAATGATAATGCATTGTATGTAATATTCAAATGTGCTGTTTTTGTCTAGTTCAGCTTAAAATCCTTTTTAAAAATTTTGTTTTTTAACTTGTGGTATTATAACAATTCCAGGTGGTAGAAACCACCAAAATATCCGGAAATCTCAAGTATTAATGTATTTATCACTAGTGTGTTCAGTTCTAGTGGAGGAGAATTTGTCAAAGAATTGGGGTTAAAGAGCTCCCTATAAGTACACTTGTAAAGTTCTAAATGGTGGTTCCAATTCATTGAATCACAATTCATAGAAGTTAAAACTACATATGTTCAAAGGAATAATTACTGTTGTTTCTCAAAGATATAAGTAAAACGGCTCCATGAAGAGCATAGTTACATTGCAGTAGTTGTCTCTTGCCTAAGTTTGGCGTTTTATAATTATAAACGCATTAAATTATAACTTTTTTCTTCTGGAAAAAGCATAGGCATTGACATTAGACTATTCAAAGACCTTTCTCTGCCACCCAGTAGTTACAAGACCTTTCAAAGCCTTGATTTTCTCATCTGTAAAATAGAGATAATATCTACCTCATTATAGAAAGATCCCCTGGAAAAGGAAATGGCAACCCACTCCAGTATTCTTATCTGGGAAATCCCATGGGCAGTGGAGCCTTGGCAGACTACCGTCCATGGAGTTTCAAAGGAATCATGCTTAAAAAGATAATGCCCAATAGTTTATTTTATAGTTTTTGTTAATCTTACTCTTTTGAGCATGAGTTTCGAATTTTGGCATGGTATTTATCTTTCTTGAAATAATAGCAGCATTAATTTCAACCAGTCATGAATACTAAAAATATTACACTCTATGTAACAGTGGTGTATTTATTGCTAAATCTATATATAGATTAACAGCACCGGCAATAAAACATGGCAAATGTTAAAATATTTTCAAAATAAAAAGGATTATTTTTAGTTTTAAACAATAATTCATACAAGCACTTTTAAAAATATCAACTTCTGTAGAAACACAGCTTTGGAAATATCTAGTAATATTTTTAAAAATCACCTTTTGAATCAATTTTAGGGTGAGACGGTTGTAATATTTTTCTGAACAAATGGAGGTTTTTTTTTAACCTCAAAGTCCATGGCTGTTTCCTCTGTCCACCACAATGATATAGATTATTTATTGTTAGTTTTTTCCTTTTCTTTTTTTGTTAGATAGTAATTGAGTTTAATTATTTGTCCACATTTATAAAATTACAGGAGAGCACCTGAAGAAGTAGATTTCAGTTTTAAAAGATTGTCAGTATAAAACATCCAGTATTATGGATGAACCACTAACTTCTAAACCTGAATTTCTAACCAGAAACATAAACCATACTGACCTGTTAACATCTGCTTGAACAAATAATATTACATGCTAACTAGATGCTGTGAATAAGCATGAAACACAGTTCATTCTTATCAAGGGGCTTTCAGTCTGGTGTGAAATAATAGCAGTTGTATAGTTGAAAAAGTTTTATGGAGAAATGACTGGGTACTATTGGCTTCCCAGGTGGCTCTGTGATAAAGAATCTGACAGCCACTGCAGGAGACCTGGGTTCGATCCCTGGGTAGGGAAGATCCCCTGAGAGATGGCAACCTACTCCAGTATTCTTGCCTGGGACATCGTGGACAGAGGAGCCTGGTGGACTACAGTTTATGGGATTGCAAAGGAGTTGGACACAACAGTTAAAGAACAGTAGGGTGCTATTAGAATATATGTATCTTTTTTATCTGTTAGGATTCCCACAGGTACATTGAAACTTGAACAACGTGGGGGTCAGGTGCTTATCAAGTTTTATAGTCCTTCCTCTGTACCCTTGGTTCTGCATGTGGGGATTCAACTGAGGATCCTGTAGTACTACAATATGAATTTATTGAAAAAAACCCATGTATAAGTGGACCCGTGTAGGCCAAACCTGTGTTGTCCAAGGGTAAACTAGTTATAATTGAAAGCTGGGTTAGAGGGAGGGGTGAGGAAGGGAAGTGTTGAAGACTGAATAGTTTGTTAAAAAAAAAATAGTACTGAATCAAGATGATGGCACCCTGGAGAAACTAAAAGTTCAACATTGCTAGGTCATACAGAGATGACACAAGGAAGCAGTAGAGAAATGTATTTTGGTATGAAAAGTTCAAATTATGGGCCAGGCTAAAGCATTTGGGCTCAAGATCAGTGTTTTCAAACAATTATGAGTAAAATGACCCTTTAAGAGAAGGGTCTGAGTTGGAGTGACAAAACTGATCAATTTATCCTGCTTATTAAAATCTCTCTCTTAAATGTAAAGCTCTTTGTTCCTAATTGTAAAATATCAAACAAGTATTAAATTTATTTAAACCTGTCGTTACAAGAAACTCAACTTGATTTTAAATTATTTTAACAAATATAAAATTAAGACTTCTAAAAATACCCTGTTGGGTGCCATTAAAAGGAAGACCCTTACTCTAAGGCTGCATTATCCTCGGATGATTTAAATGCCATTGCCATCCTATTCTAATTATATGAAAAGGATTAGAGAAATTCATGAAACAAAACATGATACATGATTTTGGATTGTCTTTTTATATGGTAATTTAAGAATATTTTCCCACTAAAACATAGACATGGGAAGAATGGGAAACAAAGCAATTACAACAAACAATTTAAAATGAAATTTCAGACCCATTTTAGTCACTGTACTTTTAGGACCATTTTAGACTGCCTCAGATTTCCCTAGGAATATTGGTTTGCCCTCCTAAGCAGTTCATGGTACTCTTTTGGCTTGAGAATTCTACAATAGAATCACTGTTTTTACATAACACAGAAATTTTAAATCTGAAATAATTATTTTGTTGAGTCAAAAGGATTAATGTAAAAGAGCAAAGACCCCCTCCATAAAAATGTTTTAACCTTTAAAAATAGTTTCAAGTCCCACCATAAGTTTAAATATTACTTGCCAAATAAATATATCAACCATATTTTTAGTTTGATTCAAGCAGAATCACACATGCAATGTATTCTTGAGTTTACAGTCACACTCATAACCAGCTTGACTGAAAATTCAACATAGTTTTCTTCACCATCTGAGATTCTAAATTTGCTCTTTACCTCAGCTTATCATTCTGTACACAAAAGCCAGATATATTTGAGTTTAATGAGAATTACTGACACTTGAAGTCAAATAAGATGGCTTTGGGAATATTGAGTTTTTATAATAAATAGAATTGCCAACAATATTTATGGGCATTTGCTTTCTGTCTGATCACTAAATCACTAGAATTCTAGAAGTTCCTTACCAATATATTGTCTCCCTCTATATTTTCTTTCTGTGTCTCGTATTTGTTTTTAGGTCAAAACCCACTTTAAAAATTCTAAAGGCTGTCAATTTTTTGAAAAGTTTTAATTAGTTTAATAGTGTTTGGCCTAAGGAGATCAAAGGACTCATTGGTCTATATTTAATGTATTTATTTCATAAATTCCATACCATCTTGGTCTAACTCATGGTGTAATAAATGCAAAATACTTGGCAAAATTAATCCAAATTTTGTTTTCATTTGCCGTCTATTTTTAATGAATTCTTAATCTGAACATGTATACACAAGTACTGGTATACCAGTTAAAAAGAGTTTTTTTCTATTAGGGAAGGAGAGCTTAAGTATGTGGTTCCTTGTAGATTTGTTGAAGCAAGAGATAAGAGACAATTCAGATGATTTGAACAAGACACAGAAAGCAGCAGTCATACAATATTGTAACAGGATTTTTGAAAGAACGCGAGGTTAGATGCATCCTTTTCTTCTTTGTATTTATACTCTACACCATTTTTGAATATAGAGGTCTGGAGTCAGGTGTACCCTTTCTTTCCCTGTCTGAGTGGGGGGAAAGTATTATGTGTTCTCTAAAAACCTAAATTTATAGTTTTATTTGCTATGATAAATATTGAGGCCCTTTAATGGACCAGAACCTGGTGGTCTGGAGTTGACGATAAGTAAGTAAAGGAGAGAGAAAGAAGCTGATATTCCTTGGTTTATGCAGAAAACCAATAAACTCCTTGACACGGGGCTTGCTCTGTTCACGAAGGCCTCAGGTGCCCTCTCGATGGGGTGAAGGCACAGAGCACCTTCTCAAGAGGGTCTTAGAAGCCCAGGCAGGAAAGTGAACCCAGAGGGCCTCCGCACTCCAAAGAAATAGCCTGAGAGAGAGAGAAAGAAAGAGTGGGAGAGACAAGACACGGGGACCAAAGTGCTGATGGAGCAAAGGTGTTTTAATCAACATGCTATGGGCATATATACTGTCTTCAGTTCAGTTCAGTCGCTCAGTCGTGCCCAACTCTGTGACCCCATGAATTGCAGCACGCCAGGCCTCCCTGTCCATCACCAACTCCTGGAGTTCACTCAAACTCACATGCATTGAGTCGGGGATGCCATCCTGCCATCTCATCCTCTGTTGTTCACTTCTCCTGCCCCCAATCCCTTCCAGCATCAGTCTTTTCCAATGAGTCAACTCTTCGCATGAGGTGGCCAAAGTATTAGAGTTTCAGCTTTAGCATCAGTCCTTCCAAAAAACACCCAGGACTGATCTTTAGAATGGACTGGTTGGATCTCCTTGCAGTCCAAGGGACTCACAAGAATCTTCTCCAACACCACAGTTCAAAAGCATCAGTTCTTCGGCACTCAGCTTTCTTCACAGTCCAACTCTCAAATCCATACATGACCACTGGAAAAACCATAGCTTTGACTAGATAGACCTTTGTTGGCAAAGAAATGTCTGCTTTTCAATATGCTATCTAGGTTGGTCATAACTTTTCTTCCAAGGAGTAAGTGTCTTTTAATTTCATGGCTGCAGTCATCATCTGCAGTGATTTTGGAGCCCCCCAAAATGACACTGTTTCCTCATCTATTACCCATGAAGTGATGGGACCAGATGCCATGGTCTTAGTTTTCTGAATGTTGAGCTTTAAGCCAACTTTTTCACCCTCCACTTTCAGTTTCATCAAGAGGCCTTTTAGTTCCTCTTCACTTTCTGCCATAAGGGTGGTGTCATCTGCATATCTGAGGTGATTGATATTTCTCCTGGCAATCTTGATTCCAGCTTGTGTTTCTTCCAGTCCAGCGTTTCTCATGATGTACTCTGCATATAAGTTAAATAAGCAGGGTGACAATATACAGCCTTGATGTACTCCTTTTCCTATTTGGAACCAGTCTTTTGTTCCACGGTCAGTTCTAACTGTTGCTTCCTGACCTGCATATAGGTTTCTCAAGAGGCAGGTCAGGTGGTCTGGTATGCCCATCTTTCAGAATCTTCCACAGTTTATTGTGATCCACACGGTCAAAGGCTTTGGCATAGTCAATAAAGCAGAAATAGATGTTTTTCTGGAACTCTCTTGCTTTTTCCATGATCCAGCGGATGTTGGCAATTTGATCTCTGGGTCCTCTGCCTTTTCTAAAACCAGCTTGAACATCTGGAAGTTCATGGTTCACGTATAGCTGAAACCTGGCTTGGAGAATTTCAAGCTTCACTTTACTAGCATGTGAGATGAGTGCAATTGTGCGGTAGTTTGAGCATTCCTTGGCATTGCCTTGCTTTGGGATTGGAATGAAAACTGACCTTTTCCAGTCCTGTGGCCACTGCTGAGTTTTCCAAATTGGCTGGCATATTGAGTGTAGCACTTTCACAGCATCATCTTCCAGGATTTGAAATAGCTCAACTGGAATTCCATCACCTCCACTAGCTTTGTTCGTAGTGATGCTTTCTAAGGCCCATTTGACTTCACATTCCAGGATGTCTGGCTCTAGGTGAGTGATCACACCATCGTGATTATCAGGGTTGTGAAGCTCTTTTTTGTAAAGTTCTTCTGCGTATTCTTGCCACCTCTTCTTAATATCTTCTGCTTCTGTTAGTCCATACCATTTCTGACCTTTATAGAGCCCATCTTTGCATGAAATGTTCCCTTGGTATCTCTGATTTTCTTGAAGAGATCTCTAGTCTTTCCCATTCTGTTGTTTTCCTCTATTTCTTTGCATTAATCACTGAGGAAGGCTTTCTTATCCCTCCTTGCTATTCTTTGGAACTCTGCATTCAGATGCTTATATCTTTCCTTTTCTGCTTTGCTTTTCGCTTCTCTTCTTTTCACAGCTACTTGTAAGGCCTTCCCAGACAGCCATTTTGCTTTTTTGCATTTCTTTTCCATGGGGATGGTCTTGATCCCTGTCTCCTGTACAATGTCACGAACCTCATTCCATAGTTCATCAGGCACTCTATCTATCAGATCTAGTCCATTAAATCTGTTTCTTACTTCCACTGTATAATCATAAGGAATTTCATTTAGGTCATACCTGAATGGTCTAGTGGTTTTCTCTACTTTCTTCAATTTAAGTCTGGCAATAAGGAGTTCATTATCTGAGCCACAGTCAGTTCCTGATCTCGTTTTTGCTGCCTGTATAGAGCTTCTCCATCTTTGGCTGCAAAGAATGTAATCAGTCTGATTTCCGTGTTGACCATTCAGTTCACTTCAGTTCAGTTCAGCTGCTCAGTCATGTCCAACTCTTTGCAACCCCATGAATTGCAGCACATCAGGCCTCCCTGTCCATCACCATCTCCTGGAGTTCACTCAAACTCACGTCCATCGAGTCAGTGATGCCATTCAGCCAACTCATCCTCTGTCGTCCCCTTCTCCTCCTGCCCCCAATCCCTCCCAGCATCAGAGTCTTTTCCAATGAGTCAACTCTTCTCATGAAGTGGCCCAAGTATTGGAGTTTCAGCTTTAGCATCAGTCCTTCCAAAGAACACCCAGGGCTAATCTCCTTTAGAATGGACTGCTTGGATCTCCTTGCAGTCCAAGGGACTCTCAAGAGTCTTCTCCAACACCACAGTTCAAAAGCATCAATTCTTCAAAAGCATCAAAAGCATGTATCTCACATCCATACATGACCACTGGAAAAACCATAGCCTTGACTAGACGGACCTTTGTTGGCAAAGTAATGTCTCTGCTTTTGAATATGCTATCTGGGTTGGTCATAACTTTGTTTCCAAGGAGTAAGTGTCTTTTAATTTCATGGCTGCAGTCACCATCTGCAGTGATTTTGGAGCCCCCCAAAATAAAGTCTGACACTGTTTCCACTGTTTCCCCATCTATTTCCCATGTTGACTATTACAAGGTAGTTATTCTCAGCAAAAATAAATATTAAAATTCCAGACTTACAAAACATAGGTGAGCCATATTTAATAGAGAGAGAGTTGTAAACAATCACTTTTACTGTATGGTTCACAAAAAGGAAGAGGGTACTTATCATGGTATTGAAAAACTAAGGAAGGAAATGCCTGGATTCCTCAGCCCTGGGAGAGGCTTGCCTCTCCTCTTAATTCCTGAATATTCAGGAATTAGTAAGGAACAGAGGATTCCTGACAGATCCAAAACAGTACACAGGGAGCCTCCTGTTAAATGCTTTTTGACAGATAAAGACGTGATCAAAATCAATCATGGACCTAATCTAGCTTTGTTAGATTTGCAGTGCTGAAGGAGACACATTCCTTTAATTTGTCTATGCAACCAGTACTAAAAGCAAACTATCCACGCCCTTCAGTCAAAGGAAGATGAATAAAAGATCTTTTTTTATTCTTGGTCCTGGTTGCTTCTCTATAGAACTTTTATCCCTGTAATTTTACATATGTAACATTTCTTCTGTCCTTTCGATGTAAAGCTTGTACATTTTTATCATATCTTTTTAGTGCATTTTTGCACAGGAAAGCCAGAACTTCCTGCTGTATTCCATCTTTCTCCTAAAGGAAGGATGATCATGAAAACATCTTGTCTCCTTTTTCATATAGTGGGGGTGGGGTGGGGGTGTGTGGTTTTAATAAAGCTTTAGGAAATGACACATGTTGGAGCAGTGACAACAGGAAACACAAATCTCATGTCCTATGGGTCTGGATTTACAGTTGTGGTCCTGTATTATGTATTATAATAGCTAGAACTTGAAGAGCATTTGATAGTAACACAATGCTGAATCTTGTATACAGTTACATACTTAATTCCTGTGGCAACAGAGTATGTGCAGACTCAGTCACTTCAGTTGTGTCCAACTCTTTGTGACCTTATGGACCACAGCCTGCCAGGCTCCTCTGTCCATGGAATTCTCCAGGCAAGAATACTGGAGTAGGTTGCCATGCTCTCCTCCAGGGGATCTTCCTGAACCAGGGATCAAACCGTGTCTTTTATGTGTCCTGAATTGGTAGGCTGGTTGTTCATCACTAGCACTACCCGGGAAGCCTAGCAACAGTGTGAGGCACACATTATTTCCATACTAGAGAACGAGGCTCAGGAGGTGTTACTACCAAAGTTGCATGGTACACAGCAAAGCCTGAGCCCATGCTTTAAAAACTAATCCCACTATCATTTCAGCCCACAGACCTTTAGAGATAACATTTTATCAGATACCTCCATAAAAATGCATAGTTTTCTTTTGACTGGAATGTTCTTTATCCGTTCTTCCTGCCTACCCCAGCCTCTAGGCTTTAGAGCCAAGTGATGAGACAAACAAAACTAGCCTCACTTTCTGGTGGAGGTGTGTTATCAGACAGCAGGTGAGGGTATTCTTTGCTATTGAGTCTTTTAAGTTGGGCATTTCTGTTTTTATTGACATTAATGCACTGAGACCTCAATCCATTCTGACTTTCTCAGTACACTGGCCTCCATTTCCACCAGGGACCTACTCTTGCCCTGGCTTCAATATCCACAGATTAGACCTCCCAGGATATCAGCCTATAATTGGTAACTGGCTCCATTCAACTTGGCAGCACTCCCCTGGACTTTCAGTTCAGTTC
Source organism: Bubalus bubalis (assembly GCF_019923935.1). Taxonomy (NCBI): domain Eukaryota; kingdom Metazoa; phylum Chordata; class Mammalia; order Artiodactyla; family Bovidae; genus Bubalus; species Bubalus bubalis. The sequence goes on along the minus strand of NC_059162.1, from coordinate 46,791,692 downwards.
AGTCACTCAGTCATGTCCAACTCTTTGCAACCCCATGAACCGCAGCACGCCAGGCCTCTCTGTCCATCACCAACTCCCGGAGTCCACCCAAACCCATGTCCATTGAGTTGGTGATACCATCCAACCATCTCATCCTCTGTCATCCCTTCTTCTCCTGCCCTCAATCTTCCCCAGCATCAGGGTTTTTTCAAATGAGTCAGCTCTCCGCATCAGGTGGCCAAAGTTATTGGAGTTTCAGCTTCAGCATAAGTCCTTCCAAGAATATTCAGGACTGAGTTCCTTTAGGATGGACTGGTTTGATCGCCTTGCAGTCCAAGGGACTCTCAGCTTATAACTAAGAGCTGGTATGTGCAAGCTCTACATGAAGTAATTTATATAAATTCCAAAGTCATAGAGCCTCTAACTTAGGAGGCCTCTCTAGAATCTGGACTCAACCTGATGCACCTATACTTTTTTGTAACATTCGAGTCAGCCAACTCCATTTCTTGATTGCTGCCCAAAATGTAATTTCCTCAAATCATTTATCACCTACCATATATTCATCCTCATAATTTTCTGTGCTTTTTCTTTTCTGAACCAACTTCCAACTGATAATCTTTCTCTTTGCCCTTTTTACCAGGATTGTGGAACACTCACTCCATGGTAAACACAGTCCTTAATGCGTTCATATAACACCTTTCCCACTACCTTAACTAAAACCTAATGCTTCTCATTTTATGTATATACCACTGGGGTAGAAGGTAGGGCATGCCTTTTTTTTTTTTTTTCCTCTCAGCTACAGCTTCTCTCCATCTCCTTTTAAGTTAAACATTCCTACTCCAGTGAAACGTTTGCATCTGACCCCACCTTCCTTTGCCCATTTTCATCTCAACAACATAGCAACCTCCTATTTACTCCTTCACATTGATTGAAGACTTGCACCTGGCTTTTTGTCTTACCACCCAAGCGCTAACAAATGCCTTGACTAATTGCCTACCCATGTTTATGACTTGAGGAATACATTCTCCTTACAGTTTCACGTTATCCTAAACTCCCATACCTTCACAATACTTGTCACCCATACCCATGGCAACATATGCACTTTCTTTACCTCTGAAAATTTGAACTTCAACAAACATCATGGGGATTTTTTGTCTTTTTTGTTGTTGTTGTTGTTTTCTGCTGTATCCTGAGTGCTTAAGACAGTATTTGGCACATAGCAAGTGCTTAATGAAGAGAAGTTCCAAAAGAAGAGAAGTTAAAGGCAAAGGAGAAAAGGAAAGATATACCCATCTGAATGCAGAGCTCCAAAGAATAACAAGGAGTGATAAGAAAGGCTTCATTAGTGATCAATACAAAGAAATAGAGGAAAACAATAGAATAGAAAAGACTAGAGATCTCGTCAAGAAAATTAGAGATACCAAGGCAACATTTCATGCAAAGATAGGCACAATAAAGGACACAAATGGTATGGATCTAACAGAAGCAGAAGATATTAAGAAGAGGTGCCAAGAATACACAGAAGAACCATACAAAAAAGATCTTCAAGACCCAGATAACCACGACGGTGTGATCACTCACCTAGAGCCAGACATCCTGGAATGTGAAGTCAAGTGGGCCTTACGAAGTCTCACCATGAACAAAGCTAGTGGAGGTGATGGAATTTCAGTTGAGCTATTTCAAATCCTAAAAGATGATGCTGTTGAAGTGCTGCGCTCAATAGCCAGCAAATATGGAAAACTCAGCAGTTGCCACAGGACTGGAAAAGGTCAGTTTTCATTCCAATCCCAAAGAGAGGCAATGCCAAAGAATGTTCAAACTACTGTACAATTGCACTCATTTCACATGCAAGCAAAGTAATGTTCAAAATTCTCCAGGCTAGGCTTCAACAGTATCTGAACCATGAACTTCCAGATGTTCAAGCTGGATTTAGAAAAGGCAGAGGAACCAGAGATCAAATTGCCAACATCTGCTGGATCATACAAAAAGCAAGAGAATTCCAGAAAAACATCTACTTCTGCTTTATTGACTACCTTAAAGCCTTTGACTGTGTGGATCACAGCAAACTGTGGAAAATTCTTAACATGGGAATATCAGACCATCTTACCTCCTCCTGAGAAATCTGTATGCAGGTCAAAAAGCAACAGTTAGAACTGGACATGGAACAACAGACTGGTTCCAAATTGGGAAAGGAGTATGTCAAGGCTGTATCTTGTCATCCTGCTTATTTAATTTATATGTAGAGTACACAATGCAAAATGCTGGGCTGGATGAAGCACAAGCTGGAATCAAGAATGCAGGGAGAAATATCAATAACCTCAGATATGCAGATGACACCACCCTTATGGCAGAAAGCAAAGAGCAAAGAGCCTTTTGTGAAAGTGAAAGAAAAGAGTGAAAAAGCTGGCTTAAAACTCAACATTCAAAAATCTAAGATCATGGCTTCTGGTCCCATCACTTCATGGCAAGTAGATATGAAAACAGTGACAGACTTTATTTTCTTGGGTTCCAAAATCACTGCAGATGGTGATTGCAGCCATGAAATTAAAAGATGCTTGCTCCTTGGAAGAAAAGCTATGACCAACCTAGACAGCTTATGAAAAAGCAGAGACATTACTTTGCTGTCAAATGTCCAACTAGTCAAAGCTATGGTTTTTCCAGTTGTTGTGTATGGATGTGAGACTTGGACCATAAAGAAAGCTGAACACGGAAGAATTGATGCTTTGAAAACTGTAGTGTTGGAGAAGACTCTTGAGAGTCCCTTGGACTGCAAGGATATCAAACCAGTCCATTCTGAAGGAAATCATTCCTGAATATTCATTGGAAAGGCTGATGCTGAAGCTGAAGCTCCATTACTTTGGCCACCTGATGTGAAGAACTGATTCATTGGGGAAAAAACCCTGATGCTTGGAGGGATTGGGGGCAGGAGGAGAAGGGGACAACAGAGGATGAGATGGTTGGATGACATCACCAATTCAATGGACATGAGTTTAAGTAAGCTCTGAGAGTTGGTGATGGACAGGTGGGGAAGCCTGGAGTGCTGCAGTCCATGGGGCCGCAAAGAGTCGGATACAACTGAGTGAACAGAATTGAAGTGCTTAATGAAGATGTAGTCATTCCACAAATTACTACTTTCAATTTTTCAATCTCAGTTTATGTGGTTTTCTGAAAACAGAGCCTATGATCCTTGATTCTTGCCAGTTCTTCTACATAGTCTGGAACTAAGAACTGTCATCTGAACCACTCTCACTCAGATTCACCTCCCTTTTACCTGTCTACTTATGCCATATCTGACCAGCAAATTCCAACTCAGATCAGTATTTTTTTTTTGCTATAATTACTAAGCACAGTTGAACAAAATCTTAATACATCCTCACAGATAGCTCAGCTCATCCAAGTACTTTGCAACATTTTAAAATAATTTTTTAATCCCTTTTTGTATTTTTAAAAAAATCCCTTTTTGTATTTCCCTTAGCCTATACATACATATTTCCAACTTTACCACTAGCAAATAGTACTTAGGGATCAATGTACATAACATTGTTTTTTGTGCATGTCTGTCCTTCTGCCTATAATGTTCTTACTTCTCTTTCCTGGCCTGCTGGTTTTTACTTATTCTTGAGACTGAACTGTGTTACTGGAATCCTTCCCTGATTTCTCAGCCTAGACTTGGTAAATTGTCTCCTAACAAACTGTTTATCTGAGTCACTGCATTTGCCAAATCTGTTCAACTCAAACAAAAATTGCAAATAGAACCCACAGTCTAGCAAAGAAAACATAGACCAACCATATTGCCATGGTTCTAATTGAGATGTATCTATAACTGTGCTGTGAGAGCATGTGGGAAGGATAAACAATGCTACAAAGGAAGTGACATTTGACTAGAGTACTAAAAGTAAGTAAGCATTTACCAGAAGGAATAATGGGATAAGGAAGGCATCTTAATGCAATAAAAGATATGTGTGCAAAGGCACAGAGAAATGGAAAAGACTTGACTTTATTTTCCACTCATATGAATAGTTCAATATTGATGGAATATAGTATGGGAGTAGGGAGAGATAAGACTAGACAAGGTAAGTCTTGTCTGTTATGCTGAGGAGTTTAGTCTTCTTTATAGATAGAAATTGTGAGTATTTAAATAAGGGCTCTATATAATCAGATTTATATTAGATAACTAGTAGGAAAGATGAGGATGGATTGTGTGAAGACACCCTGAAATAACTCTTGGAAACGGTGCAAGCCAAAAATAATGATTTGAACTCAGGCAATAGAAAGAAAGAGAATTTAATGACTTTTTCAGAGACAGACTTGGGAATTAATTCAATGAGAGGATGTGAAGGAAAAGGAAGAATTAATGACCAGAAGGTTACACTATTATTTCAATTTTTTAATTGCTGGAAAATTGCTTTGCAATGTTGTATTGGTTTCTGCCATACAACAATGTGAATCATAGTTATGTGTATGTACGCTGCTGCTGCTGCTAAGTCGCTTCAGTATTGTCCGACTCTGTGCGACCGCATAGACGGCGGCCTACCAGGCTCCCCTGTCCCTGGGATTCTCCAGGTAAGAACACTGGAGTGGGTTGCCATTTCCTTCTCCAATGCATGAAAGTGAAAAGTGAAAGGGAAGTCACTCAGTAGTGTCCAACTCTTCGCGACCCCATGGACTACAGCCTTCCAGGCTCCTCTATCCATGGGATTTTCCAGGCAAGAGTACTGGAGTGGGGTGCCATTGCCTTCTCCGATGTGTAAGTATATATATATATATATATATATATATATATATATATCTCCTCCCTTGTGAGCGTCCCTCCCCTCCCTGCTGTTTTTTACTTATTCCCATACCACCCCTCTAGATCATCACAGAGCACCAGGCTGGGCTCCCTGTGTTATATAGCAACTTTTCGCTAACTCTTTTGCACAGGATTGAGTATTTATGTTAATGTTACTTCCTCAGTTCATCCCATCCTCACCTTCCCTCGCTGTGTCCACAAGTCCATTCATTCTCTACTAGGTTCATCAGTACTATTTTTCTAGATTCCATATATATGCATTAATATATAATACTTGTCTTTCTCTTTCTGATTTATTTTACTTTGTATCTAGGTGCATCCACCTCACTACAACTGACTCATTCATTCCTTTTATTGCTGTGTAATATTCTACTGTATGTATGCACCACATCTTCTTTATCCAAAGTTCATCCATTGAAGGACATCTAGGTTGCTTCCACGTCCTTGCTATTGTAAATATTGCTGCAATAAACACTGGGGTATGTGTCTTTTAGAATTGTGTTTTTCTCAGTATATATACCCAATAGTGGGCTTACAGGGTCATATGGTAGCTTTATTCCTGGTTTTTAAAGGAATCTCCATACTGTTTTCCATAATGGCTCTATCAGTTTACACTCTCACCAACAGTTCAGGAGGGTTCCCTTTTCTCCACATCCTCTCCAGCGTTTATTGTTGGTAGATTTTTTGATGATGGCCATTCTGACTGATGTGAAGTAGTACCTCATTGTAGTTTTGATTTGCATTTCTCTGATAATTAGCCATGTTGAGCATCTTTTCATGTGTTTATTGGCCATCTGTATGTCTTTGGAGAAATGACTGTTTAGGTCTTCTGCCCATTTTTTGATTGGGCTGTTTGTTTTTCTGATATTGAGTTGTATGAACTTCTTAAGGTAGGAAAAAAAAAAGTAGTTCTTGCAATTAAGTTTTAGAGCATCAGTTTAAAGGACTATCAGAGCACTTGATCAGGTTGTAAGAGAGATGGGAGTGGAGATATTATCTAGGGAGTATTTTGGCCATAACATATAGATAATAGTTTAAGCAGTAGGAGTGGGTCAGATCATCTATAGAGAGTGGGTAGAGATGTCTGTAATGCAGGAGACCAAGTTCTACCCATCGGTTGGGAAGATCCCCTGAAAGAGGAAATGGCAACCCATTCCAGTATTCTTGCCTGGGAAATCCCATGGACAGAGCAGCTTGGCAGGCTACAGACTTGGGGTCACAAGAGTCAGACTCGACTTAGTGACTAAACCACCACCAAAGATTATTTTTATCTATTTCGTATTCTATCAATCCACTTTGCCCAAATAAATTGTGTGCTCTTTGAGGGCTAGGATTGATTCAAATTTCAGATACTTCTAAGAACCCAGCACAAGAAAATGATACTTTCCAAGAGGAATGAGTATTTGCTAAAGTATTTGCTATTTTTTCCCCTCCTTGCTTTTTTATCTCTAAAACACTTAGCTTTGTTTATGCTGTCTGTTCAATTCAGCACAGAGAGTAATTTGGAAAGTAATTTATGGCAAGGAAGATAAAATTATGAAATACCACTATAGGGAAAAATTTCAATGTTCTTGTTCAATGGTAGAACTTACCATATATCTCCAGACACACTTTCACTTTAGAGACTTTTCAAAAATATATAAAAGTTATTTTTTTTTTTTGGAAAGTAATGCTAATGATGTATTGTTACTTCTATTGTTCTCCTTTGAAGTTTAAATATATGCTAATCAGAAAGGATATAACATACAAATAGGCCTATGCACTGTACCAGTCAGTCAGTCAGCTCAGTCACTCAGTCATGTCCCACTCTTTGTGACTCCACGGACTGCAGCACTCAAGGCGTCCCTATCCATCACTAACTCCTGAAGCTTGCTCAAACTCATGTTCATCAAGTTGATGATGCCATCCAACCATCTCATCCTCTGTCTTCCCCTTCTTCTCCTGCCTTCAGTCTTTCCCAGCATAGGGTCTTTTCCAATGAGTCAGTTCTTCACAGCAGGTGCCCAAAGCATTGGAGCTTCAGCTTCAGCATCAGCCCTTCCAATGAATATTCGGGACTGATTTCCTTTAGGATTGACTGGTTTGATCTCCTTGCAGACCAAGGGACTCTCAAGAGTCTTCTCCAACATCACTTTTTTCAAAGCATCAATTCTTCAGTGTTCAGCTTTCTTTCCCTGGTGGTTCAGACCACCAGGGAAAAGGTGTTTTACCACCAGGTAAAGGATCTGTCTACAATGTGGGAAAAGATGCTTTACCACCAGGTAAAGCATCTGTCTACAATGCGGGAGACCTGGGTTCGATCCCTGGGTCAAGAAGATGCCCTGGAGAAGGGAAGTGGCAATCCACTCCATTATTATTGCCTGGAAAATCCCATGGACAGAGGAGCCTTGTAGGCTACATTCCATCGGGTTGCAAAGAGTCGGACACAGCTGAGCCACTTCACTTCACTTCACTTCAGCTTTCTTTATGGTCCAACTCTCACATCCATACACGACAACTGGAAAAACCATAGCTTTGACTAGTTGGACCTTTATCAGCAAAGTAATGTCTCTGCTTTTTCATATGCTGTCTAGATTGATCATAGCTTTTCTACCAAGGAGCAAGCATCTTTTAATTTCATGGCTGCAATCACCATCTGCAGTGATTTTGGAGCCCAGAAAAATAAAGTCTGTCACTGTTTTCATATCTACTTGCCATGAAGTGATAGGACCAGAAGCCATGATCTTTGATTTCTGAATGTTGAGTTTTAAGCCAGCTTTCTCAGTCTCTTCTTTCACTTTCACAAGAGGCTCTTTGCTCTTTGCTTTCTGCCATAAGGGTGATGTCATCTGCATATCTGAGGTTATTGATATTTCTCCCTGCACTCTTGATTCCAGCTTGTGCTTCATCCAGCCCAGCATTTTGCATTGTGTACTCTACATATAAATTAAATAAGCAGGGTGACAAGTTACAGCCTTGACATACTCCTTTCGCAATTTGGAACCAGTCTGTTGTTCCATGTCCAGTTCTAACTGTTGCTTTTTGACCTGCATACAGACTTCTCAGGAGGAGGTAAGATGGTCTGATATTCCCATGTTAAGAATTTTCCACAGTTTGCTGTGATCCACACAGTCAAAGGCTTTAAGGTAGTCAATAAAGCAGAAGTAGATGTTTTTCTGGAATTCTCTTGCTTTTTGTATGATCCAGCAGATGTTGGCAATTTGATCTCTGGTTCCTCTGCCTTTTCTAAATCCAGCTTGAACATCTGGAAGTTCACGGTTCAGATACTGTTGAAGCCTAGCCTGGAGAATTTTAAACATTACTTTGCTTGCATGTGAAATGAGTACAGTTGTACAGTAGTTGGAACATTCTTTGGCATTGCCTCTCTTTGGGATTGGAATGAAAACTGACCTTTTCCAGTCCTGTGGCCACTGCCAAATTTTCCACATTTGCTGGCTATTGAGCACAGCACTTCAACAGCATCGTCTTTTAGGATTTGAAATAACTCAACTGAAATTCCATCACCTCCACTAGCTTTTTTCATGGTGAGACTTCGTAAGGCCCACTTGACTTCACATTCCAGGATGTCTGGCTCTAGGTGAGTGATCACACCATCGTGGTTATCTGGGTCTTGAAGATCTTTTTTGTATGGTTCTTCTGTGTATTCTTGGCACCTCTTAATATCTTCTGCTTCTGTTAGATCCATACCATTTGTGTCCTTTATTGTGCCTATCTTTGCATGAAATGTTGCCTTGGTATCTCTAATTTTCTTGAAGAGATCTCTAGTCTTCCCCATTCTACTGTTTTCCTGTAATAAATGCAAAGAAATAGAAGAAAGCAATAGAATAGGAAAGACTAGAGATCTCTTCAAGAATATCAGAGATACCAAGGGAACATTTCATGGAAAGATGAGTACAATAAAGGGCAGAAAGCCTTCTTCAATGTACTGTATGATTTTTCACCAAACATATGAAAAAGGGCTTAGAATATCAATGACTATTCTGTAATAATACAAATTACTTATAAATATACTATCATAGAAGAGTTACACAATTCTCCATTTACACATGCATTGTATGTAAATAGGCTGAGTTATATTTGTTGATGTTTGTTAAAATTGTATTCCATAAATTTTCATCTATCTGGTTTAACGTTTTTTTTTTTTTTTTTATCTGCCCTCTCCTCCTTTATTCCATCCCTCTTCCCCCACCTTTCTTGTTGCAATAGATTCTCAGAGTTAAATAAGCAATTTTCTAAGATGTCCTTGTCAGGTGACATTATGGAAATTATTTGAATATCATTGCTAAGCCAGGTGAGCCATTTAAAAATGTAAATAATTTGCAATACCATGAATCTGGCTGATGAAGAGCAACCTTAATGCTGATTGATTTATTAGAATCTTTTCCTGATTAGTAATTGCTTCAAAATCTCTTTTCTATGGTTCAGTTTATCATTTTTGTGCCAGTTCTTAATATAAATCTGTATAGCTATCAAGTCTGTAATAAGCACTTCACATCATTAGTTATCTATACTTTTCAAGCAAGTACTAGGGGGCCAATAACTGTATATTTCTTACAGCTATTGATACAGTATAAGTTGATATTATTAATGATCTGATTTATAAAATATTTGAAAACTTTACATTGGTCCTACTCAATGCTATATTTTAAAATATACAATATGGCACAAAAAAAAGACTGTCAGGTTTTTATCCATTCTTTAAAAGTATTTTAAAGGAAAAGATGTAGTCATCACCTTGAGGCATTTCAAACTTGAGCTTTGTTTGAAATTCACAATCATGATTATAATTTCAAGAAGCACTGTCTTAAAGTTGTCTTATTGCTGTAATGAAGCTGCTAGAAATTTCATTTATTCTCAAATTAAATCTCAGGAAACCTATTTTATCGTAGGAAATAAGCCAGTGCAAAAATACTGCCTTGACTCTAGGGCTCAAATTTATTCATGTAACTCTTGAGGAATGCCTATCAGTCAATCACAGAAATTTTATTGCATATTATATTTATTTTTTAATATAAATTTCAATTTAGCATTCTCTGAGGATAAGTACTCTGTGTACTTCTACTTTCATCACATGTGTATCTTCATTTATTTAACTATAGATACATAAGGAAGCTTACCATACCCTATATAAAACAGATTTTAGATGGATAGTGATAGGAAAAGAATTTGAATACAATACATATTAACTCAAAAATATGATTATGGCTGATTTTTTAGCCATCTATTTAACAGTTACTATGTGGTATATGAGAATATTTTCCACTTTGAAGTTAACTTGACTGTGAAGTTATTTTGGCTGCTGTGATTTTCATAAAAACAATGATTTACTGATGCAAGTCTAAAAATTGATATATCCATGAAAAAGTTAGGACAAATCATTTACTAAAAAAAAGAACAAATAAGTACCTTCTAAAACTGTTCACAGGTAGCTCAAATTCTTATACACTGTTTTGTTTCAAAAAATATCCTTTTGTGGAAACAAAGACTCCTCATTTCTTTCCATTTCTCAAACTGTAACTACGTTTGTTTGTTTGTTTGTTTTTTAAAGAAAAAGCATAATTATACAGTTTGTGCACTGGTATCTATTATGTTTGGTCCTCCCTGGTGGCTCATCTGGGTTCAATCCCTGGGTTGGGAAGATCTCCTGGAGAAGGGCATAGCAACCCACTCCAGTATTCTTGCCTTGAGAATCCCCATGAACAGAGGAGTCGAGAGCTACAATTCATGGGGTCACAAAGAGTTAGACACGACCAAGCACCTAAGCACAGTGCATCTATTATGTTTAAAATATTTTATTGTTTTAAAAAAAATTATTTATTTTTTAATTGAAGGATAATTGCTTTACAGAATTTTGTTTTTCTGTTAAACCTTAACATGAATCAGCCATAGGTATACATATATCCCCTCCCTCTTAAAATACCTTATTCTTAAATGGAGGTATCTAACATATTCAAAAGTCCAGAAGATATAACTAATATGTTGCAAATAAAATAAGATTTCTTTTTGCATATTCATCTAAATATTAAGTTGTATTTCTATTTGTACTGAGAGGCATGTCTAAGTTTTTTTTGTTAAATTCTAAACCTTTCCTTATTTAGTACAGGTTAGTTCTATCCCATTTATATTTGATCTAGCAAGAATTTGTGAGGCCTGAAAAGTCTACTTGTTTAGCATAATAAAGTATTAGAGTTTAAAATGAACCATTTCATTTCTAAATTCAGTGTGGAAGAAAATGCAAACTGGCAGGATCCTACCTAGAATAAAAATTTAGGGCATTTTTTTTCGCCAGAGATAATTGTATTAAACTAAGCCTTTCTTCAATTGATAAGATAAGATATAGTTCAAAATGATCAATTGAGCTTATAAGTAAATAAATACTTCATAAATAAAAATAAGAATTTATTTATTTGTTTATACTGGTCTATTTATACAACCTGAAGACTTTGTAATCCCCAATTTGCTATTGATTAGCCAAAAAGTTCATTCGGGTTTTCCCATAACATCTTAAAGAAAAACCCAAGTGAACTTTTTTTGAGGGCCAACTCAATACATTTATTTAGTTTAATTGTATTTTTTAATCTAGAAAATGTTTATCATGAAAAATTCTTAGATTTCAAACTGAAGCTTAATATATAAGGGAAACCATGTAAAAGTCCAGGCGAATGCACCGATAGTGCCACTGACTTAAATCTGACTTTGAATAAATCAATTAATCATTTAGGAAAGGAAATTTTCTCATGAATAGAAGTACTATAACTACTTGATGCAATTCAGAGAAACTAAAATATTATTGCACCTTGGAAAAACAGGAAATGCTACACATTTTAAAAAACATGCTGACAACAAATCATGGTTTTAGTGATAAATTAATTGCAGATTTGATCTCTAGGAAGAAAAAGCATTAAAAAAAATTCAGTAAATAGAAGAAAAAGTTACAATATTGTAGGAAAAATACTTATCTGAATTAGAAGAACAGTGTTCCCAAGCAGCCTCTATCCTAACTAGCTTAAGTACACTGAGTGCTTTTACCTTGTGCTTTTACCTTGAAAAGTATGATTGGTGTAAAAGATCTCTACATGGCTTTTGAAATGTAACCTCTGTGATTTAGGAACAGCATAGGTTTCAGTTCAGTTCAGTTCAGTCGCTCAGTCGTGTCCGACTCTTTGCGACCCCATGAATCGCAGCATGCCAGGCCTCCCTGTCCATCACCAACTCCCGGAGTTCACTCAGACTCATGTCCATTGAGTCAGTGATGCCATCCAGCCATCTCATCCTCTGTTGTCCCCTTCTCCTCCTGCCCCCAATCCCTCCCAGCATCAGTCTTTTCCAATGAGTCAACTCTTCGCATATGGCGGCCAAAGTACTGGAGTTTCAGCTTTAGCATCATTCCTTCCCAAGAAATCCCAGGGCTGATCTCCAAAGCCATGCCCGTGGGGCAATCGAAGACGGGCGGGTCATGGTGGAGATATCTGACAGAATGCGGTCCACTGGAGAAGGGAATGGCAAACCACTTCAGTATTCTTGCCTTGAGAACCCCATGAACAGTATGAAAAGGCACAATGATAGGATACTGAAAGAGGAACTCCCCAGGCCAGTAGGTGCCCAATATGCTACTGGAGATCAGCATAGGTTTAGGGTAAATTAAACATAAAATGATGATGGAGAGATCCTTGGGATATTACTACAGTTAGACAGGATCCAAATGGCAGTCTGTCCAAAATGTACTATCAGTATCAACTTTTCATAGTGTGTTTTGCCTATGCTGTTAATGAAGTTGTAAAATCAGATGTCTCCATTCACACGCCTGGTTTAGGATCCCAAGAGGAAGATAGGTTCAAATATCAGGTTGAGGCCATCGCAAGTTTAGCCTTTCTAATCTCACTTACCATGGGGTCCAAAGAGTTGGATATGACTTAGCGACAGAACAACAAAAACAAATCTCAGTCCCCATTGCTCCCTATCAGTCATTTTAGTTGACCTTGATGAACTCCTGACTACTTTATTCTCAGCATATATTACTCATTCCCTACCTAACAAATATATGCACACACACACAGCCCTAAAACATACATGCATGTATTATTTTAGTCTGTAAATTATCATGTGATACACCCTTATGCCAATTTTATAATCAAAATAGAAATCATTGTGAAAACTCTCAACTCCTTGCCTGAATAACCATCACATATGCCCTTCTCTGCAGCCCAGAGAACAAGCCATCCTATTCAAGGATATTTCTTCTCAATTCCTCTCTTACTGCCCTTTTAGAAACTCCTCTATGAAGTACCTCCTTTACCTCTATCTCTGATTGTCCCTTTAGATTTCAAACTCTTCCAAAAAAAAGATGAGAGAACACTTCCAAACTCATTTTACAAGACCAACATTACCCTAATATAAACACCAGACAAGGACACTACAAGAAAAGAAATTACAGGCCAATATCCATAATAAACACAGATGTAGAAATCCTTAACAAAATACTAACCAAATTCAACAATACATTAAAAGGATCATACACCATGGTTAAATGGAATTTATTCCAGGGATGAAAGGATGGTTCAAAATCTATAAATCAATGTGAGAAATCACATTAAGAGAATGAAGAGTAAAAATCATGGATCATCTCAATAGATGCAGAAAAAGCACATGACAATATTCAATACCTAATAATGATAAAAAAAAAACTCTCAACAAATAGGGTATAGAAGAAACAAAACAACATAAAAAAACTACATATAATAAGCCCACAGCTAACATTATATTCAATAGTAAAAAGCTGAAAGTTTTCCTGCAAGATCAGGAACAAGATAAAGATGCCCACCCACTACTTTCATTCAATACTGTATTGGAAATCCTTGCCAGTTAGGCAAGAAAAAGAAATGAAAGACATACAAATTAGAAGTAAAACTATTTGTAGATAACTATACCATTCAGGTATGACCTAAATCAAATCCCTTATGATTATACAGTGGAAGTGAGAAATAGATTTAAGGGACTAGATCTGATAGATAGAGTGCCTGATGAACTATGGAATGAGGTTCATGACATTATACAGGAGACAGGGATCAAGACCATCCCCAAGAAAAAGAAATGCAAAAAAGCAAAATGGCTGTCTGGGGAGGCCTTACAGAGAGCTGTGAAAAGATGAGAGGCAAAAAGCAAAGGAGAAAAGGAAAGATATACCCATTTGAATGCAGAGTTCCAAAGACTAGCAAGGAGAGATAAGAAAGCCTTCCTCGGGGATCAATGCAAAGAAATAGAGGGAAACAATAGAATGGGAAAGACTAGAGATGTCTTCAAGATAATTAGAGATACCAAGGGAACATTTCATACAAAGATGGTCCCAATAAAGGACACAAATGGTATGGATCTTATAGAAGCAGAAGGTATTAAGAAGAGGTGGCAAGAATACACAGAAGAACTGTACAAAAAAGATCTTCACGACCCAGATAATCACGATGGTGTGATCACTCACCTAGAGCCAGACATCCTGGAATGTGAAGTCAAGTGGGCCTTAGGAAGCCTCACCACGAACAAAGCTAGTGGAGGTGATGGAATTCCAGTTGAACTATTTCAAATCCTGGAAGATGATGCTGTGAAAGTGCTGCACTCCGTATGTCAGCAAATTTGGAAAACTCAGCAGTGGCCACAGGACTGGAAAAGGTCAGTTTTCCTTCCAGTTCCAAAGAAAGGCAATGCCAAAGAATGCTCAAACTACCACACAATTGCACTCATCTCACACGCTAGTAAAGTAATGCTCAAAAGTCCCCGAGCAAGGCTTCAGCAATATGTGAACCGTGAACTTCCAGATATTCAAGCTGGTTTTAAAAAAGGCAGAGGAACCAGAGAGCAGATTGCCAACATCTGCTGGATCATCGAAAAAGCAAAAGAGTTCCTGAAAAAACATCTCTTTCTGCTTTATTGACTATAAAGCAACAGTTCAAACTGGACATGGAACAAAAGACTGGTTGGTTCCAAATAGGAAAAGGAGTGCGTCAAGGTTGTATATTGTCACCCTGCTTATTTAACTTATATGCAGAGTACAACATGAGAAACGCTGGGCTAGAAGAAGCACAAGTTGGAATGAAGATTGCCGGGAGTAATATCAATAACCTCAGATATGCAGATGACACCACCCTTGTGGCAGAAAGTGAAGAGGAACTAGAGCCTCTTGATGAAAGTGAAAGAGGAGAGTGAAAAACTTGGCTTAAAGCTCAACATTCAGAAAATGAAGATCATGGCATCCGGTCCAGTCACTTCATGGGAAATAGATGGGGAAACAGTGGCTGACTTTATTTTTGGGGCTCCAAAATCACTGCAGATGGTGACTGCAGCCATGAAATTAAAAGACGCTTACTCCTTGGAAGCAAAGTTATGACCAACCTAGACAGCATATTCAAAAGCAGAGACATTACTTTGTCAACAAAGGTTCATCTAGTCAAGGCTGTGGTTTTTCCAGTGGTCATTATGGATGTGAGAGTAGGACTACAAAGATAGTGTTATCTATCTACTGTTGGAGAAGACTCTTGAGAGTCCCTTGGACTGCAAGGGGATCCAACCAGTCCATCCTAAAGGAGATCAGTCCTGGGTGTTCACTGGAAGGACTGATGTTGAAGCTGAAACTCCAATACTTTGGCCACCTGATGCGAAGAGACAACTCTTTGAAAAAGACCCTGATGCTGGGAAAGATTGAGGGCAGGAGGAGTGGATGAGATGGTTGGATGGCATCACCGACTCAATGGATATGAGTTTGGGTAAGCTCTGGAAGTTTGTGATGGACAGCGAGGCCTGGTGTGCTGTGGTTCATGGGGTCGCAAAGAGGTGGACACGGCTGAGCGACTGAACTGAACTGAACATGATGTTATATCTAGAAAAGCCTAAAGGCTCTATCAAAACAGTGAGAATAAAGAAATTCAGTAAAGGATACAAAATCATTGTAAAAAAAAATCACTTGCATTCCTATATTCTAACAAAAATAACTAGAAATAGAAATTAAGAAAAACAATCTCATTTACAATTGTGTTAACAAGAATAAAGTACCTAGGAATAAATTTAGCCAATGAGGTGAAAGATCAATACATGGAAAATGGTAAGACAAGGATAAATGAAATTGAAGAAGGCACAAATGAACAAAAATATCTTCTCTGATCATGGGTTAGAAGAATATTATTAAAATATCCACACTACCCAAAGCAATTTATAGGTTCAATTGCAATTTCTATCAAAATTCAAATGGCATTATTTTTTAGATAAATAGGAAAAACAATATTAAAACTTGTGTGATACCACTAGGGACCCCAAATAGCCAAAGCAATTTTGAGAAAGAATAATAAAACTGGAAGCATCACATTTCCTGACTTCAAACTATGTTGTTCAGTCGCTAAGTCGTGTCCGACCCTTTGCAACCCCATGGAGTACAGCATGTCAGGCTTCCCTGTCCTTCACTCTCTCCTGGAGTTTGCTCAGATTCATGTTCATTGACTCAGTGACTCTATCTAACCGTCTCATCCTGTTGCCGTCTTCTCCTCCTGCCTTCAATCTTTCCCAGCAGCAGGGTCTTTTTCAGTGAGTTGGCTCTTCACATCAGGTGTCTGAAGTACTGGAGCTTCAGCATCAGCTTTTCCAATGAATATTCAGGGTTGATTTCCTTTAGGATTGACTGGTTTTATCTCCTTGCAGTCCATGGGACTCTCAAGAGTCTTCTCCAGCACCACAACTCAAAAGCATCAATTCTTTAGCCTTCAAAAACCATAGCTTTGACAAGGCAGACCTTTGTCAGAAAAATAATGTCTCTACTTTTTAGCATACTGTCTAGGTTTATCATAGCTTTTCTTCCAAGGAGCAAGCATCTTTTAATTTCATGGCTGCAGTTACCATCCACAGTGATTTTGGAGCCCATGAAAGGAAAATCTGTTACTGCTTTTTCTTTTTCCCCTTCTATTTGCCATGAAAAGATGGGACTGGATGCCAAGATCTTGGTTTTTTTTTTCATGTTGAGTTTCAAACCAGATTTTTCACTCTCCTGTTTCACCCTCATCAAGAGACTTTTTACCTCCTCTCCACTTTCTGTCATCAGGGTGATATCATCTGTATATCTGAGGTTGTTGATATTTCTCCCTGAAGTCTTGATTCCAGCTTGTGATTCATCCAGCCTGGTGTTTTTCATGGTGTGTTCTGCATATAAGTTAAATAAGCAGCAGAGTGACAATATACAGCCTTGTTATACTCCTTTCCCAGTTCTGAACCAGAACAATTCTGTTGTTCCATGTCCAGTTCCAACTGTTGCTTCTTGACCTGCATACAGATTTCTCAGGAAGCATGTCAAGTGGTCTGGTATTCCCATGTCTTTAAGAATTTTTCACAGTCTGTTGTGATCCACATAGTCAAAGGCTTTAGTGTAGTCATTGAAGAAGAAGTAGATACTTTTCTGGAATTCCCTTGCTTTTCCCATGATCCAACAGATATTTGCAATCTGATCTCTGTTTCCTCTGCCTTTTCTAAATCTAGCTTGCACATCGGAAAGTTCTCAGTTCATGAATCATTGAAGCCTAGCTTGAAGGATTTTGAGCATTACTTTGCTAGCATGTGAAATGAGTGCAACTGTATGGTAGTTTGAACATTTTTTGGCATTGCTTTTCTTTGGGGTTGAAATTTAAACTGTATTACAAAGCTATAGTAAGCAAAACAGTGTGGTACTGGCATAGAAAACACATAGGTTGATGGGCAGAATATAGAAATGAATCTATGCAAATACAGTCAATTAATGTATGACAAAGAAATCAGGAATATACAATGGGGAAAGAGAGTCTCACCACTAAATGCTAGGAAAATAGGATGGCCAGGAAAAAGAATGAAACTAGACACTTCTCTTACACCATACACAAAAATCAGTTCAAAGTAGATTAAAGACATGAATGTATTAATAAGATCTTCAGAGATTTTAAGATCCTTGATGTTGGTTTTGTCAATGGCTTTTTGTATTTGACTCCAAAGCAAAAGACAATGAAAGCAAAAATGAGCAAGTAAAACTACTACTGAAACTAAAAATCTTCTGCATAGCAAAGAAAAAAACCAACAAAATGAAAAGACAAATTAGGGGGTAAGGAAAAACATTTTAAAAACATATATCTTGAAAGAGGTAAATGTCCAAAATACAGAAAGAACTCATAATTCAATAGCAAAAAACAATTCAATTAAAACATGGACGGGGGATCAAACAGACATTTTCCCAAAGGAGACACAAATGACCAACAGGTACATGAAAGAGTGCTCAAAATCACTAGCCATCAGGGTAATGCAAATCAAAATTACAATGAGATATCACCTTACACTTGTTAGAATGGCTATATTCACAAAGATGCTGCTGTTGCTGCTGGTTCTAAGTCGCTTCCGTCGTGTCCGACTCTGTGCGACCCCATAGATGGCAGCCCACCAGGCTCCCCGTCCCTGGGATTCTCCAGGCAAGAACGCTGGAGTGGGTTGCCATTTCCTTCTCCAATGCATGAAAGTGAAAAGTGAAAGTGAAGTCACTCAGTTGTGTCCAACTCTTAGCGACCCCACGGACCGCAGCCGACCAGGCTCCTCCGTCCATGGGATTTTCCAGGCAAGAGTACTGGAGTGGGGTGCCATTGCCTTCTCCAATCTTCAAAAAGCTAAAAGATAACAAATGTTGGCGAACATGTAGAAAAAAGGGAACCCTTGTGCACTGTTGGTAGGAATGTAAAATGGTATAACCACTATGGAAAACAATATGGATGTTCCTCAAAAAATTAAAAACAGAACTACCATATGATATAGCATTCCCACTCCTGGTTACAAATCCAAAGCAAATAAAACCAGCTATCCAAGAGATCTTGGCACTGCTATGTTCACTGTGGCATTATTCACAATAGGCAAGATATAGAAACAACCTAAATATCTGTCAATAGATGAATGGATAAAACAGATTATATATAACAACTGTATTATATAATATATTTATATAATAAAGTAGAATATTATTCAGTCATAAGAATGAAATTCTGCCATTTGTAACAACATGGATGGAGCTTGAGGGCACATGCTAAGTGAAGTAAGCTAGAGAGAGAAAGAAAAATACTACATGATAACAATTATAAATGAAATCTAAAAACAATAGCAACAAACACATTCAAACTCATAGAAAGAGTAGATAGTCGTTTCCAGGTTGCCAGGCACTTGAGAGTGGAGGAAATAGAGAGAGATTGGTAAAAGAATATAAAATTTCAGCTGTAAGATGGATAAAGTCTGAGGAGCTACCATAAAAAATGGTGACTATAGTTGATAATTCTGTGTTGTATAACTGAAATTTGCTGAGAGTAGAACTTACATATTCTTACCAAAAAAAAAAATAAAAAGATAAAAATATAGGGGATGAATGTTCTAATTAACAGGATGGGAGGAATCCTATCACAATGTATAGTCAACCATCCTTAACTTCAGTTTCCATATGCACAGAATCAACCAACTGTGTTTTGAAAATATCCAGGAAAAAAAAAATTCAGAAAGTTCTAAAAAGCAAAACTTGAATTTGCCATATGCAGGCAACAATTTACATTGTAAGTAATATAACTATTTACATAGCATTTACATTGTGTTATATATTATACAAAAGAAGATACTATACAAAAAAGATATTAATGACCCAGATAACCACGATGGTGTGATTACTTACCTAGAGCCAGACATCCTGGAGTGCAAAGTCAACTAGGCTTTAAGAAACATCACTATGAACAAAGCTAGTGGAGGTGATGGAATTCCAGTTGAGCTAATTCAAATCCTAAAAGATGATGCTGTGAAAGCACTGCACTCAGTATGCCAGCAAATTTGGAAAACTCAGCAGTGGCCACAGGACTGGAAAAGGTCAGTTTTCATTCCAATCCCAAAGAAGGGCAATGCCAAACAATGTTCAAACTACTGTACAATGCCCTCATTTCACATGCTAGCAAAGTAATGCTCTAAATTCTCCAAGCTAGACTTCAATAGTATGTGAACCATGAACTTCCAGATGTTCAAGCTGGATTTAGAAAAGGCAGAGGAAACAGAGATCAAATTGCCAACATCCACTGGATCATAGAAAAAGCAAGAAGAGTTTCAGAAAAACACCTACTTCGGCTTCATTGACTATGCTAAAGCCTTTGTGTGGATTACAACAAACTGTGAAAAATTCTTAAAGACATGGGAATACCAGACTACCTGAAGACCTGCCTCCTGAGAAATCTGTATGCAGGTCAAGAAGCAACAGTTAGAACTCGACATGGAAGAACAGACTGGTTTCAAATTGGGAAAGGAGTACATCAAGACTGTATATTGTCATCTGGCTTATTTAACTTATATGCAGAGTACATCATGCAAAATGCTGTGCTGGATGAATCACAAGCTGGAATCAAGATTACCAGGAGAAATATCAATAACCTCAGATATGCAGATGATACCACCCTTATGGCAGAAAGCCAAGAGGAAGTAAAGAATCTCTTGATGAGGATGAACAAGGAGAGTGAAAAAGCTAGCTTAAAATTCAACATTCAAAAAATTAAGATCATGGCATCCAGTCCCATCACTTTATGGCAAATAGATGGGGAAACAATGGAAACAGTGACAGACTTTATCTTTTTGGGCTCCAAAATCACTGTAGATGGTTACTGCAGCCATGAAATTAAAAGGTGCTTGCTCCTTGGAAGAAAAGCTATGACCAACCTTGACAGCATATTAAAAAGCAGAGACATTACTTTGCCAACAAAGTTCTGTATAGTCAAAGCTATGGTTTTTCCAGTAGTCATGTATAGATGTGAGAGTTGGACCATATGGAAAGCTGAATGCCAAAGAATTGATGCTCTGAAAACTGTAGTGTTTGAGAAGACTCTTGAGAGTCCCTTGGACTGCAAGGAGATCAAACCAGTCCATCCTAAAGGAAATCAGTCCTGGATATTCATTGGAAGGGCTGATGCTGAAGCTCCAATACTTTGGCCACCTGATTTGAAAAACTGACTCATTGGAAAAGACCCTGATGCTGGGAAAGATTGAAGGCAGGAGGAAAAGGGGACAACAGAGGATGAGATAGTTGAGTGGCATCAGCAACTCGATGGACGTGAGTTTGAGCAAGCTTGGGAGTTGGTGATGGATAGGGAAGCCTGGCATGCTGCATTCCATGGGATTGCAAAGAGTCGGATATGACTGGGTGACAGAACTGACTGAAAGCCTTGTAAGTAATCTAGAGTTGATTTAAAGTATATGTTGGAATATGTGTAGATTGTATATAAATATTACATCATTTTATATAAAGGACTTCAGAATCTTCAGATTTTTGTATCTGTAGGGGTTCTGGAATCAGTCTCCCACAGATATGGAGGGACACTTGTATAAATAAATCAAATCACCACAATGTGCACCTTAAATATATTATAATTTCATTGGTCAATTATATCTCAATAAAGCGGAAATTTTTTAAAAATTAAATTTACATTAAATTGGAGGAAAAAAAGTTTTCCTGTGATACCCCTCCCCACTTCTAGCCCAAATTTATAATTGAAAAAGAAATCAAGTGAAAACTCTCAACCTCTCCCTGTCAGCATAACAATCACAAATGCCCTTCTCTCGATTCTCAGAGAATGAGCCCATCTCAAAGAATAGTACTTTCCTATGCAAGAATAATTCATCTCAGTGCCCCTCTTCCTTCCCTTTTTGAATCCCCTTTGGGAACTACTCTACCTTCTCTACACTGAAATTTTTCCTTTGGATTCTGTCTCAGTCTACAAACATATCCACATAGCATAAAACACACTCATGAAAACACACTCACTCACCTCTGATCATATGTCTCCTATGATTCAGTCTCACTTCCTTGGCATATTCACACGTTTACAGGGGTAGTCAATAACCCACTATTTCACATTGACTTAATCCTCTCCAGTCAACTGCAGTCTGACATTCCACAGAAATTTCTCTCATCAAATTGGTAACGTCCATCATTAATGACCTTCTAACTGCCAAATTAACTATGTAAACACTTTCCTACTGTCACAGTATTATTTATAATAATCTGCTAACATCCTATCAAGTGTATATTTTTATCCCAGTGTTGCAGAAGAAGAACTTCACTTCTTATAATTCCTCATGTCTCAAAAGTTAGCCTGCTAGGATTAGCTTGACTTACATACCAACTAATGAGATCACCATCACAGAATTTCTCTAACTAGGTAAGTTGGAGTTATGTGCCTACCTCTGAACCAATCATGGTAACCAGCGGAATTTGATGCTTTGATTGGCCAAGAGTGACTCACTTGTTCCATGCCTGAAGTCCTAAATGCATAAAGTAAGTGTAAGAAAACTATGCTTTCCTAAAGGAAATTCTAGCACCTTTATATATGCCATGTTTTTTTTTCTCTCTTTACCATAAATGTGTTATGGTTACTTTCTGCTATGCATTTTTTTTTTTCTACCAAAAAGGTGTGTTCTGACTTTTAAAAACAATATAGTTATATATGTGTGTGTGTGTGTATGTGTGTGTATATATATATATATATATATATATATAGTGAAAGTGAAAGTGAAGTTGCTCAGTCGTGTCCGACTCTTTGCGACCCCATGGACTGTAGCCTACCAGGCTCCTCCGTCCGTGGGATTCTCCAGACAAGAGTACTGGAGTGGGTTGCCATTTCCTTCTCCAGGAGATCTTCCCAACCCAGGAATTGAACTTGGGTCTCCCGCATTGCAGGCAAACGCTTTACCATCTGAGCCACCAGGGAATCTATATATATTAGCAGAATCTCTATGAAAATAATCCCTTTAAATTCAAAAACTTAAGAAATGTATACCATGTCTTAGGCATTTCATTAGATCCTAGGGGTATACTATGCAAATAAGGTATGCATAGCCCTTACTATAAAAGAGCTTATAATATGTAACAGTGGTCTTTAATATTTTTTGTTAATATACCTCTTAAAACAATTTTTAAAAGGTATGCACCCCTTCATAAAACATAAACTGACATAAATAATTTTGTAATAAATTTAAATAAATCATTTAATTTCCAGAATATTACAATTTTTTAAAGAATAAAACTGAATGTTTCTTCAGAATAAAACTAATGATATTTAAAATCCATAATCATTTGATACCCACCATCTTCCATCTATAATCTATTTGTAACAGCTTTTCTTTGACATTCAAAAATTTAAAATTTTCCTTTTACTCCCTCAATTTGAGTTTTTGTTCCTTTCCCCAAAGATTTCTGTCTTTTTTATTGATTACCCTTGCATCATCATATGTAACCAAAATATTTATAAAAATGAAAATATCAACTGTATTCGTTTTTATTGCTGTGTGAAAAAATTACCACAAGATTAGTAACTTAAAACAAACCTATTAATTATCTCAACATCTGTGAGCCAAGAATCCAGGCCTAGCCTAGATGGGTTTTCTGCTTAGGTTCTCACATGGATATTATCAAGGTTGAGACATGCTTTCATCTGAAGATTCAGCAAAGGAAGAATCTGCTTGCAAGCTCATCTAGAATGTTGGCAAATCTCATTTCCTTGCAGCTTTATTACTAAAGGGCCTACTTTTCTGCTGGTTGTGGACTGGAGTCCTCTGGAAGGTCCTAGAGGCTGCCTATGGTTTCTAGAGGCTATGTGTACTTCTTTACCATTTGGGTTTCCTCAACACGTCTGCTTGCTTTATCAAGTCTCCAACAGTCTGCTAAGGAGGAGTGAGTAGTTATGGAAGTGGCATCCCATCACAATTGCCATAGTCTATTGGTTTGAAGTCATCCCAAGTGGTGCCTACCCTCAAAGAACAGGTCACCAAGAGGAATCAAACCATTGGGGTTCACCTTAGGGTCTGTCTGCCACATCCATGTTTCACTACTTCTTACCAATGCTCCCTTGAGACCTTTTCCATTTCTATGAAAATAATTGGAGGATAGAAGAAACATATATTTGGATTCAGGATAGCCCAACATGGACCAAAATTCCACATTTCTAACACAAGCTTTATTCCCAAGTAGAATAAATAATGATAGTGAAATATAAGAATTTTTATGAATCCATGGCATCTTGATTAAATATTGAAACGTATGTCTCCCCTTTTTTTTGTGACAGATTTTCAAACCCCAAACAACAAATTATAGTAATATTTAATGTGTGGGAGAGGTATGCATTTTTTTGGTAAACAGAAGGAGGTCTTTTATGAAGACAGGTTCTTAGGCAAACCAGTTTTTTTTTTTTTAAGTTATTCTTTTTTATTGGAGTATAATTGCTTTACAATGTTGTGTTAGTTTCTGCTGTACAACAGCATAAATCAACTATATGTGTACACAAATCCCCTTCCTCTTAAGTCTCCCTCCCACCCCTACTCCATCCCACCCCTTTAGGTTCTCAGAGAACCGGGCTGAACTCCCTGTGTTCAGGGAGCAGCTTCCCACGAGTTATTTTAGACATGGTGATGTATATATGCCAATGCTACTCACTCAGTTTATACCACTCTCTCCTTCGTCACCTCCCACCCTGCCTCTAGCCCCGCTCCACGTTCACATGTCCCTTCTCTATGTCTGCATCTCTATTCCTGCTTTGCAAATAGGTTCACCAGTACTGTTTTTCTAGATTCCATATATACGAGTTAATATATGCTGTTTTTCTCTTTCTGACTTCACTCTGTATGACAGACTCTAGGTTCATCCACATCACTACAAATGACTGGATTTCATTCCTTTTTATGACTGAGTAATATTCCATTGTATATATGCACCACATCTTCTTTATCCATTCACTTGTTGATGGAAAAGAATATTATGGAAACTGAGGGCAGGGAGACTAATTTCCTTAGGGTCATTCATACTCATTTCCTGCTGAAAGTCTGCATATCAGGAATGTTTATATTCCACCTTCAATTCCACTTGTCTAGTTAAAGATCTTATACTCATGTGATCACAATAAAACTGATGCTTTTGCAACTCTCTTTATATCCTGAGTGCAACAGACACAAAAGAGAGTACCCACCCACTAAAGTTCTAAAATTATTTTCTATAGAAATGTCTACTGGGGCCTTTAATATACTATCTGTTTCAATAGGTATTTCTCTATCCATAAAAGGAGGGGGGTGGGGGAAACCTATTCTAACAGGGCTATCCATTTCTATAACATTTCTCAAGTCTTTCGGTTTGAGGTCCTTTCACTGTGTCAAAAATCAATCACGATTTTATGGAAATTATTATTCTTGGTACCTTTTGATTGAGAGAGTACACAGTAGTGGAAAGCTATGATTTTAAATGGATCTGCTACTTTTCATTTATTTATTTTTGGCTATCAGGGTCTTTGTTGCTTTGCATGGGCTTTGTCTAGTTGCAGAGAGCAGGGGCTTCTCTTGCTGCAGAACATGGGCTCTAGGGCCCACAGGCTTCAATAGTTCCTGCACACAGGCTTAGTAGTTGCACTCATGGGCTCTAGAGGACAGGCTCTGTAGTTGTGGCACATGGGCTTTGTTGCTTCATGACATGTGGGATCTTTCAGGACCAGGGATATAACCCATGTCCCCTGCACTGGCAGGCTGACTCTTATTCACTGCACCAGCAGGGAAATCTGATCTCTACTTTTTAAACTACATGTAATAAAAAATATTTCAGTACCATCTCAGCCAGTGTTTGTATACTTTCAAAGTTTGCAGACCTTTTATAATAACCACTAGGACTCTGTGGGACTCAGGGTGGGAAGCAATGAGTTATGTTACATGTGCTAGGTCACCAGAGTTGTGTCGAACTCTTTGCAATCCTTTGGACTGTAGCCCACCAAGCTCCTCTGACCATGGGATTTTCCAGGCAAGAATACTGGAGTGGGTTGCCATGCCCTCCTCCAGGGGATCTTCCTGACCCAGGGATCAAAACCACGTCTCTTATGTCTCCTGCATTGGCAGGCAGGTTCTTTACCACTAGTGCCACTGGGAAGCATATTATGTTACACCTATTTCCTAAAGGATTCAAAGCAAATGAGGTAATGAGTGTTGGTTATTACCAGAACAGGGGACTTGGTTTTTATTTTACTTTATAAAGATTTTTTTGACGTGAACCATTTTTAAAGTCTTTATTGAATTTGTTAACATATTGTTTCTGTTTTATGTTTTGGTTTTTTGGCCCAAGGCATGTGGAATATTAGCTCCTCAACCAGGGATCATGCTGCACAATTGGTAGGCGAAGTCTTAACTACGGGACTGCCAGGGAAGTCCCTGTTATTTATTTATTTATTTTTTTCTACTACATCTTGTCCCAGAAAGTTTTAAAGGCAATGTAGAAGGTTATGTAACATAACAGAGAGCATAAGGAAAAGTGAAGAAAAATAAAACCAAAGATGAGGACAAAATAGAAGTAGGATAAAAAGCCACATTGCCCATTTTACATGTCACTACCTAGTATTTCTCACACATAAAAATGCCCCATGTCTAGATCCTCTGGGATTTGGATTTAGTCTATGATCTAAAATTATATTCATTTTCTCCTCTAATTGTTCCACTCTCCTAGCTATTCCACTGATGATGGGCTACTGAGGCTTCTTCTCTTTTCCTTCCCCTTTCTCTGTAGGAACCATGTATAATAAAAGCCTAATGGTATTTTGAAACATCGGTTGATATTTCCTTTTGGAATACCCTATTATATTTTTACTTTTTCCCAACCCAACAAATAATGCATCACTTACTCAAGAAAAACAGGTAAGAGAATCACATTCCTGGCATTTCTTCAAGCTGAGGTACAAAAATAAAGCAACAGATTTGGAAGAAAAAGTCTTTTGTCAAAACCAGCTTTTTCTTGTCCTCCAATCTGTTTCGGGAGAAGAAAATTATTAATGGGAAAGTAAAGAACTTAGAATGTTGGAAGGGATGAGTAGAAATTATATATCCTGCCCCCCCAAAAGTGGACTGAGACTTTGGGGTAAGTGATCAAACCTGGGTGAATTTGTGGATCCAAGAATAGGGAAGGTCTGTCTTCTATTCCCTAAGTAAGGCAAGGACAGGGCTAGCAAACTCTGTCTCAAGGGCCAGCTGCCTGTTTTTGTAAATACATAGCCATTCATTTATGTATTACCTATGGCTACTTTGATGTTGTAATGGCAGCGTTGAATCACTGCAACAGAGACCTTCTGGATCACATAGCCTAAAATATTTACTAGCTAGTCCTTCACAGGAAACATTTGCTAACCCTTGGCCTCTGGCATTGGCAAATTCCAGTTCCCCAAGTAGAAGTGTGGAATATTGTCTGGGAGTAGAATGAATGGTCAACACACTTAGGTGGATGGGCTTAAAACAACCAACCAGCATGAAATATAACAGTCAAATGCATTTGACAGTTTCCCATGCACTCAAAGTGCAAAAAAATGGAGAAAAGGCTGAGATGGTTCTAATGAGTTTTTTGCAGCTTGAGTGTGTCATAGAAGCAGCAGAATAGTGACTATGCAGCAATAACCAAGAATGTCCTCAGGGCTTGCAGGGGCCAGAACAGACAAGAACAAAGGAATGACCCATGAGCATCCTATAGGATTCAATGGCCAAGGACCCTAAGGGATGACTGGTGTCATAACAGATGCCAGTCTGGACTGTGAATCTGCACTGCAGACCAGGTGCCAATGCATAATCGCCTTCAACAAACTCTAGGAACCATAGGGTGGAGACGCTATACCCATTCCTTTGTTCATTCTTCCATTCCACAAATTCTCACAGAGCACTTATTATTTTTCTGTTAATAATTGAGGTCTGGGAAATACTGAAATAAACAGTACAGTGTTGATTTCCCCCCAGATATCACCAGACAACCTGTTAATAAAGTGAAGGTAAATTTATTAAAACTTGCTGAAGTAAGGGAGAACACCACCATGATGGAGTTTTGAGTGTCTCAGAAAATGGTATAGGACTTTGGGGTCTGAGCTCAAGTGGTTTAAGGAGGGTCTTTCATATGGAGGTGGACAGAGATTATGACACAGCTTGTCAGGACTGGCCAACACAGACAAGTGAGAATCTTGAAATGAGTCTAGCTAAGTAACTGTTTTTCTAAGTGAGCAAAGTGTTTTTTTCAAGTGAGCAGGTCATTGT
The DNA here is from genome assembly GCF_019923935.1 of Bubalus bubalis. Taxonomy (NCBI): domain Eukaryota; kingdom Metazoa; phylum Chordata; class Mammalia; order Artiodactyla; family Bovidae; genus Bubalus; species Bubalus bubalis. The sequence continues at coordinate 46,763,836 of NC_059162.1, read as the reverse complement.
CTTTGATAAATTGTTCTGAGGGAATTTACTGAAGTAAATAGTGAAGTTATTTATTGGCTTACAGCAGTGCCTTTTCTGGGGAAAGGTTTTCTGTGACAAACTACTAAGTTAGGTTGATGTAGGTGGTCTACATTCATCAAAGTCAAATGGCCACAGGTGTTTTCCCGTTCTCAACCAAGTCCTCATGGGGCTTCTGTTCTAGCAGGGGAAGACAGACAATGAACAAATTCCATATACATCAAATGTGACAAGTGCAATGGAGAAAAACATAAAGTCAAACGTGGTAGAGAGAGATCAGAATAGGGTTGTGAGTGCTATTCTACCATCTGTGATCAGGAGAGGCACCCTTAATAAGGGAGCATTTGAGCAGCCCCTGTAGTGTGTATATGAGAGTCTCAAAGACTTGGATGGGGATGGCCTGAGGGCATCTCTACCACGTTAGAAACAGGGGCTTAATAATTAGCACAGTAAGAGAAAAATACAGTTGCATTTCTTCCTCATCTGAGTTGACCAACTGAAATTTATATTTTGTTGTTGTTTAGTCACTAAGTCATGTCCAACTCTCTTTCAACCCCATGGACTATATAGCCCACCAGGCTCTTCTGTCCATGGGATTTTCCAGGCAAGAATACTGGAGTGGGTTGCCATGCCATGCTCCTGGGGATCTTCCTGACTGAGGGACTGAATCCACATCTCCTGCATTGCAGGTATATTCTTTACAGCTGTGCCACCGGGGAAGCCCCTGAGATTTATATTGGGTTGGCCAAAATGTTGAGATTTCTCCATAAGATGTTTTGGAAACACCTGAGTGAACTTTATGGCTCGCCCAATACCTTTTCTAACTATACAAAAGGCAACCTGCCATCTCTCTCTCCTCTTCCTACATGGGAGTCCCTTCTCTGCCTTACCTGTTGATCTTTGTTCTGGGTATATCCTACCTGCCGCAGGTCTCCTTTTGGAAAATCAGCTCTGGGCTTGCAGACCCTGTGTTTATCTTTCATATATTTCACCATGCCTGACTCTCCTCCTCCCCTTCCTGAACTTCCTGCAGGCTTTCTACATAGGAAAAATTCTTCTCTCCCAGGGTACAAGTAGCCTTCTTGCCTATGCAGATCAGTGGACAAGGCAGTACCTGTGAAGCAAGGCACTCTGGAGAGAAGAGGAGATCCAAGCAAAAACTGGTGAAAAAATTTCCCAGCGTACATCAAGGCTGCAATGAGCAGCTGAGTTTCCTGACCGCTAGCTCTGCAGCCTCCCAAGCTGTGCACTACCTTTCTGTGAGAGCTGTCTACTATGACTTGGACATTGCCTGGAATACCTCAGATTCTCAGGTCTGGACTTTTTATTTAAAATGATTATAACTTAGATTCACGTAGTTCTTTATAGTTTGCAATGAATTTCTTTACTCATTTGTACTTTACACAGGCACAAGGGAGTCTGAAGGAGGAGGCTGCTGGTGATGATCAGAGCAGCTAACATTTAATGGACCACTAACTATGGGTCCCTGTCAGTTCTGAGTGATTTATATCTATTGCCATTTCAACCTCACAGAATCCCCTAAGATGATTACATTCCTCTTTACTGGTTAGGAAACACAGAGAGTAAAGCTCAGACCTCATCTCATCTCTGTTGTTTGTATGGGAATTCACCCCAGAAGATCTAAAGCCTGCACATTCCTCACTCTGCTATGAGCCTCTATAGGGTTCCTGTTTCATGAGTATGTAAACAGAGGTTCCACCACAACTACTTAGAGATGGAGCTAGATAGAAATATAATTCCTAGTTTAGTGGTCCTCCCACCTCCTACAATTTTTGCTTTAAAACCTAGCACTTTTTGGCTAAATTTAAAATGGAAGTCATTAGGAAACTGTTTAACCTGGAAGACAGGATGAAAATGCACTTTGGATGACATTTTTCACTAAAAGTCAGAGTGGGAAGTTCCAGAATTCATTTTCCACCTCCTCTCATCTTCCCACAGCTTTTGGTCGTGGGTCCTTGTCCATGTAAACTACTTTATCACACGAGCTCTGAGTAAGGGTGAGCTTTCCCTGAGGATGCTGTGCAGTCCCATCAAAACATTAAAGCTCTCTTTTCATAAGCTGATGTGAATGATAAGATTTCTCCTTGAGGACTGACTGCTCTGTGATGCTTAAAACACTTATTTCTGCAGCTTCTCTTTTCCTGACTTATAGATGGGAATTCCAGAAAAACATCTACGTCTGCTTCTTTGACTCGGTTAAAACCTTTGACTATATGGATCAAAATGAACTGTGTAAAATTCAGAGATAGGAACACCAGACCCCCTTACCTGTCTCCTGAAAAATCTGTATGCAGGTCAAGAAGCAACAATTAGAATCAGACATGGAACAATGGACTGTTCAAAATTGGGAAAGGAGTATATCAAGCCTGTATAATGTGACCCTGGTTATTTAACTTATAAGCAGAGTACATTATGCAAAATGCCAGGATGAATGAATCACAAGCTGGAATCAAGATTGCTGAGAGAAATATCAACAACCTCAGATACACAGATGACACTACTCTTATGGCAGAAAGCAAAGAGGAACTAAAGATTCTCTTGATGAGGATGAAAGAGGAGAGTGAAAAGCTGGCTTGAAACTCAACATGAAAAAACTAAAATCCTGGCATCCACTACCATCTCTTCATGGCAAATAGAGGGGAAAAAGAAGCAGTGACAGATTTTCTTTTCTTGGGTTCCAAATCACTGTGGACAGTAACTACAGCCACAAAATGAAGACATTTGTTCCTTGGAAAGAAAGCTATGACCAAACTAGGGAGCATAATAAAAAGCAGAGACATCACTTTGCCAACGAAGTTTCGTATAGTCAAAGCAGTAGTTTTTCCAGTAGTCATGTCCAAATGTGAGCGTTGGACCATAAAGAAGGCTGAGCACTGAAGAATTGGTGCTTCCAAATTGTGGTGTTGGGGAAGACTCTTGAGAGTCCATTGGACCACAAGGAGATCATACCAGTCAATCCTAAAGGAAATCAACCCTGAATATTCATTGGAAGAAATGATGCTGAAGCACAAATACTTTGGCTATCTGATAAGAAGAGCTGACTCACTGGAAAAGATCATGATGCTGGGGAAGATTGAGGGCAGGAGAAGAGGGAGACAGAGGATGAGATAGATATAGCATCAGTGACTCAAGAGACATGGATTTGAACAAACTCCAGGAGGTAGTAGAGGACAGGGAAGCCTGGTGTGCCACAGTCCTGGGGTGGCAAAGAGTCAGACACAACTTGGAGATTAAACAACAAAGATGGGTTGAATCTAGAAGTTCAAGCAAAACCAACTGGGGTATGCTGTGGTTTGAAATCAACAGCTTCTCAGTGAACAACTTTAATTTTAGAGTTAGTAAAGAATTTGCCTACAAGCACAGTAGATGAAGGATTGATCCCTGGGTCAGGAAGATCCCCTGGAGGAGGAAATGGCAACCCACTCCAGTATTCTTATCTGGAAAATCCCATGGACAGAGGAACCTGGCAGGCTACAGTTCATAGGGTTGCAAAGAGTCAGATATGACTGAGCAACTAAACACGCACACAGCTTATTCTCTTGAATATTCTCTTGCTCACCATGGCCTATGAGAGCTTATCCCTGACTCATGGCTTCTTGAGCAACTAAAACAGAGTGAACGCAAAGAATCATTTCTGAGTGTGATTCCAGGTTTCCACGTACTCTCTCTGTCAAGCCCTCTCGCTCTCAAGTGGAAATGCAACACCTGCCCATTTTTATCTTCAAAGAATTTTTCTGGATAGTTGATGATCATTCTTTATAACCCCCTTTAGAAGTGTTTGCCTTCTGTCTCTAGTAAGGGTGAAAAAAACAAGATAAAAAAGTTAGGAGATTGAGACATTTGCCAAAAGCTGGAAAGGATGTTTGATGAGGGCTGAGATTAAGATGAGGCCGGATCTTTGCCTCAAGTTCCCTACTCACAGCTCTCCTGCTCCATGAAAAATACATGCCATTTAAATATTTACATTTTGCTAACAGTAGCAGAAATAATGCCAACAAATGTTAATTAAACAGCCACGAGATGATTAAAACACTGGTCTGGGCCTCCCCAGCGAGAGTAAATCTATTAACATTTCCTTATTGACTCTCAGAAGCCTCACTGTGATCTGTCTACATGAGCTGAAACAAAACAAAATTTCTGATCAAAGGGATTTTTCCCAGAGGGGATCAACTTTGCCCAGCGATACTCATCGCCTGGCTGGTAGGGAGTGGATGCTTATCTGATGGCAGCCAGGCATGGCAGTGTGACTCTGAGGAAAGGATTTGTAGTTAAGAAGAATAATCCTCTGGGGGCCAGGTACCAACTACAGTCTCCCAGCACCTGCTTGCATGGCTTCTCCAAAGAGGGCCATCTCTGCTCACTGTTTCTTAGATGTATGTACAGCTGCTGGCAGTCTTACCTTCCTTACCTGTATCCTCAAGATGCCAGTTGAGTGTGAGTGTGTCTGTATATGTGCATGTGTGTGTAAGGGGTCAGCTTTGTCTTTCTCCTTTCATTGGATTCTTTCTCTGCCAAGTCTGGGACTTGGCTGTATTGCCTCTGTTAAGTGCAAATAGGTGGTCGGTATATTCCATTTCACATCCAGTAATTGTTTCCCCAGCCCTCTATATTGCATCCCCACAGGTTAACAGTGATATCTTTCCTTTCCTGCTCCCTCCTGTTCTCGCTGGCAAAAGTGACACCGGGATACTTCCTTTCCTTTTTTAGGCAATTCTTTTGAGCACTGCTGGAGGAGGGTTCCCTTTATGGCCTGCAATTTTCCTCAGTTCTGGGCACTCTCTCCCCTTTCTACCACTATAGAGAGTCTCTTCTTTGTGGCCTTGAGGCTGCCACTGACAATTCAGGTGTGTGCATGGTACACAGGCTGCCAGGAGTTTGCATGCCAGGAGTTGACTCACAGACTGGCTTTCCAGCATCCTGTAAGGCCACAGATTGTCATTAATGGAAGGGGAGGTTTTCAAACAGAAAAGTTTTCAGTTGCTAGCAAAAATATATAGGAATGAGAATCTCAAAACAAGAAACACCTCATTTATTTAGTGTAAAAATATTTTCATAGATGTTAGGACTAGAAAGCCACCATGCAGGGCTTCCCTGGTGGTCAAGTGATTAAGAATCCACCTTATAATGCAGGGGACTTGGGTTTGATTCCAGTCATATCCCAGGGATCTGATCCCACATGCCTAGGGACAGCTAAGATGGTGTACCATAACCAGAGATCCCATGTGTCACAACCAAGACCCAATGCAGCCAAATAAATAAATAAATGTTTAAAAAATCAATAAATAGGAACTTTCCTTGTGGTCCAGTGGCTAAGACCCCATGCTCTTAATGCAGGGGGCCCAGCTCTGATCCCTGGTCAGGGAACTGGGTTCCACATGCCGCATCTAAGAGTTTGCATACCACACTTAAAGAACACACAAGCCACAACAAGATCAAAGATTCCTTGCACTGAAACTAAGACCCAGTGCAGCCAAAATAAATTAATTAAATTAAAAAACCAATAAATACAAAGCCACCATGCTCACACTAAAGGAAATCAGGAGGTGGTGGTGGAGACATAGATTGCCAGCACTCACAACACAGAAGTAAAGGACCCTGAAAGATATATCCACAAAGGGCACCAAAGTCAGACTGCTGAGTTCAGGAAGTCCACCTGGAGGAAGTGATGCTCGAGCTGTGTTTTGGAGGATACAGGGTAACTGCAGCTAAGACTCTCCTTAGGATGCTGTCACAGCTATCCAGGGAGAGAGTCACTCAAGTGGACAGATTACAGCAATTAAGTAGAAAGGATATACAGCACCTGATGACTCTTGGAGAGGAAGCGGGGTTGATCCTTGGAGAGGAAGTGGAGTTGGCAGTGAGAGAGAGGGAAACATTAGAAATAACTGTCAGATTTCCCTTTTGAGTGTCTTGGTGGATGAAGGTTCCAGGCATCAAAATGGGAATGCAGGAGAGAGACTGGGCTTGTTTGGGAGGAAATGAGTAGGTTTTGGACATCTTGCCTTAGAGGTGCTTGTAAATCACCAAGTGGAGATGATATCCCCCATGCCTGGTGTGTTCACCAGACCTGGCTGCAGACAAAGCAATGCACATATTGCCAGACTCTAGCAAGGGCATTTTCAAAGTAGACTCAGCATTTCCTGAACAGCAGAAAACTTTTTTAAGTTCCTTATGGATGCATAGACTTTCAGGAATGGAAGCAGCTTTGAAGAACAACCTCTAATTTTGCAGATTTATCTAATCTTAGCAATAAGCTTTGTTCAACCTTGGAAGAAACAATGACCGCTATCAGTTCAGTTCAGTTCAGTCTCTCAGTCATGTCCGACTCTTTGTGACCTCATGAATTGCAGCACGCCAGGCCTCCCTGTCCATCACCATCTCCTGGAGTTCACTCAAACTCATGTCCATCGAGTTGGGGATGCCATCCAGCCATCTCATCCTCTGTTGTCCCCTTCTCCTCCTGTCCCCAATCCCTCCCAGCATCAGAATCTTTTCCAGTGAGTCAACTCTTCGCATGAGGTGGCCAAAGTATTGGAGTTTCAGCTTTAGCATCAGTCCTTCCAAAGAACACCCAGGACTGATCTCCTTTAGAATGGACTGGTTGGATCTCCTTGCAGTCCAAGGGACTCTCAAGAGTCTTCTCCAACACCACAGTTCAAAAGCATCAATTTTTTGGCACTCCGCTTTCTTCACAGTCCAACTCTCACATCATACATACCACTGGAAAAACCATAGCCTTGACTAGGCAGACCTTTGTTGGCAAAGGAATGTCTCTGCTTTTGAATATGCTATCTAGGTTGGTCATAACTTTCCTTCCAAGGAGTAAGTGTCTTTTAATTTCATGGCTTCTATTACGATCTGCAGTGATTTTGGAGCACCAAAAAATAAAGTCTGACACTGTTTCCACTGTTTCCCCATCTATTTCCCATGAAGTGATGGGACCAGATGCCATGGTCTTAGTTTTCTGAATGTTGAGCTTTAAGCCAACTTTTTCACTCTCCTCTTTCATCAAGAGGCCTTTTAGTTCCTCTTCACTTTCTGCCATAAGGGTGGTGTCATCTGCGTATCTGAGGTTATTGATATTTCTCCCGGCAATCTTGATTCCAGCTTGTGCTTCTTCCAGCCCAGCATTTCTCATGATGTACTCTGCATATAAGTTAAATAAACAGGGTGACAATATACAGCCTTGACGTACTCCTTTTCCTATTTGGAACCAGTCTGTTGTTCCATGTCCAGTTCTAAGTGTTGCTTCCTGACCTGCATATAGGTTTCTCAAGAGGCAGGTCAGGTGGTCTGGTATTCCCATCTTTCAGAATTTTCCAAAGTTTCTTGTGATCCACACAGTCAAAGGCTTTGGCATAGTCAATAAAGCAGAAATAGATGTTTTTCTGGAACTCTCTTGCTTTTTCGATGATCCAGCTATAGGAAGAATGAAAATGATCAAACAAGGATTTCTTCCTCCCCTAATACAGAGTGGTAGGGGTTATGAGGTCCTTCTCTGCACTAATTCTGAGCCTACTTTATTCATATGTGAATAAGAATCAAGAAAACACATTCTTACTGAACCATGTCATGAATAGATGACTTTATCTGGGAAAATGAGACCCTTCTTCCCCTCAGTGCTCTGAGCCAGAAATCCTCAGTAGCCTACAACTTCCTTGACTCTCCTGGAAAGGGTCAGGGAGAAACTAGAATCAGAATCTGAATAACTAGGACGATCTCCCTTGACATTTCCCACTCACATTCAACTCTATAAAATAGAGCAATTCAACATTTATTGAGAATCTGTTCTGCACCAGGAACTGTGCTAAGTACCATGGATTTTAGACACAGGAAGGGAAATTGCAATGTACAGTCTACACCTTTACGTTGCTTCTGGCCTAGAAGAAATACATATTGGAAGAAAATATAACGACACAAATCCCTGACTTGTTCTATTGTTAATTTTCTCTCTCATAAGGTTGTGAAGGCAAAGAGAGGAACCAGTGAGAGAAATACAGGAGAGAATCATTGAACAGTTTACTTTCCTCTCAAAGAAAATTATCTTTAGCAGCAAATATTAAATGAAGACATATGTAAGAGGGAATTAAGACCTGAGAGGAGGAAAAGCTGAGGTGTCTTGGTGTGGAGGAACTTCATCTCAGATTATTCTCAGAACATATACCCTCAAATGCTACTTAGTGATATTTGAGGAAATGAGGTGTCCTGGAGAGGCACCCTAAACTGAAGCAATAGGCTTGGTTTTTAAAAAAAATGTGTGGGGAGAAGGGTTAAGTTTTTCAGACTACAAGCAGATGAACTTAATGGCAATGAAGAGCAATGTTCTGGACTGAAATCCCTTTTTAAATATGCTTACCGCTACTTAGAAAAGAAAGCACAATGAACAGGAATCCACCTTGTTAATGAAGAGGAAATCACGCCAAGCTCGCCCCACTTTCCTTTCTGATACAGCCACCACACTGACGCATCAGGAAAACACAGGGGACATTGTGTATCCAATTTATTTAGGAACACCATATGTGGTTTCAGAACCATAATTCCAAAGAGTTTACAAGAACATTAAAAATTCTCAGAACAGAGCCCTTTAGAGCCTGTCATTCAGGTGTAATTAAGTTCCAATGCATTTGCAGTGTCCTAGGGCCCCGTCAACTGAGAGCCATCGGACAGCCCAGGAGGCTATTAGAGAGAGCCTGGTGGGCACTTTAGTTATTTATTCACTTTATCTCACGCTATGCTCTCTCTCAATTCTTCAGCCTTTCCATTAATCTGTTAGCCTGTCTTCAGGTTCTGTTTGCTTTAAGTTGCTTTTCTCAGACCCTGGAACTTGATTAAGGAAAATATCTATGCAATTCATCAAAGCCAGAGGAAAGGGCAAGCAGTCTTTTGTGCTTTAAGTATAATACCACCTTCTGCTTTGTCTTTACATTTATTAACTAGGTCAAGAAGGGGACATGGCCCCTGAGGGTCTCCACTGGACCTCATTTTGGGTCTGATTGCCTGGAGAGAAACAACCTGGACTCTGAGTACAGACTGCTTTTGATTTGGGCTCCCCAATTTTTTTCACCATGTCTCAAATCACAGATGACCTTTATAATGCACCACCTTCTCAGAGTTATACCCAAATTATAGGGTCTGGCAAGGATCAGATTGGGTGCCATTAACATGAAATTCTTGGCAATCGTGTTCTAAGTCCACATTTTCCATTTTCACTCAAGAGAACACATTGAGTTATAGGGAAATTCATGTTATTACATTGGTATAATCTTGAATCTGCTCTAATGTTTTTGAAAGATCCAATTATCCCCATATCTTGGTGTTTATTAAAGGTAACAGGTTACTTAGAACAGCTCATAACTGATCGTATCACACAGGTGAGTTGTAATTTTACAACTAAGAACTGGATTAGAGATAGTGATACAGCGCATGATTAAAACATCAACAGAAATGATTTATTCTATTGGGGGTAAATATAGTTCCTGAAGACCTTTGTCCTTCTAATGACTGACATATTCCCAGCAGAGTGGTGAAAAATGCAAGCTTTGTCTTCCATGTTTCAGCAAATTGTTTTTGAGATTTAAACAAATGACAAAACCCCTTTGTCTATGGACTTGCCTTACTTTAAGTACCCCCATAGCTTTGCTCCCCTTTCCTCCCTATAAAAATCTATACTCATCAGAAGGTCAGACATCATTCATTAACAATGTAGTATCATTCATTAACACTGACATATAAATGTCAATGTACTTTGTGTTTCCAAGAAAGGAATATGCTTTGCGTTTTCTACATTTTTCAGCTGTAGAATTAAAACTGTTTCTATCCTACAGTGGTCATTGTAAGTCCCTGTCTTAAATCAGAGAGTTTGCAGCTTCAGCCTGGAATTGCCTCTTTTTGAAATTATTCAAAACAGGCAGCTGCCAAGAGAGGTAGCACGGACTCCCAGCCCCCTCTCCAGGCACTGTCCGAGTTTGCTGGCCTCCTTTCCACTGGAGCAGTCTCCTAATAAGGTCCATTTCACGGAAATTTAAAAATTGCCCTTCTTTACAGGAAGAACAATTTGATTCAGCCCATTTTAATAGACTAATTCTTTCAGATAAGAGTATTATAAATTGGATAATAAAACCAAATCTTAAAGAGAAAGAAAATCAAGGTTTTATATCAACTACAACCCATACATAGACTTTGGATCCCTCCTTAGCAATTCCTTTGTAATTCTATCTACACCCTCTCTGAATTAGTAGACTACAAGTGGTAAGCAACTAATCAGGGTTTTGTTTCTTAATTAAAAATTAGGGCATGATACCAGAGAAAAAAATCTCCCATTGACTAATCCAAGTGCTTAGGCACTCAAATTCAGCTTAAACAAACCATATTTTGATTAGGTATTTGCTACATTTCAATTTCTTTAATTTAAAAAGTCAAATTTGGGATAATAACCATCATTTAAAATAAAAGACTCTTAAACTACCACAGATATTTGGGAGGAAGATAAACACAGCATGGAATTTCAAAGGTGTAGAATCAAAGTTTCCCTTCTCATGTGCTGCTCTCAGGCCCACAGGCCTGTGTTACAATCTGGTTAACATAAACATCAGGATTGTTTCCTAGCAGCATTTCTAATCTGGAAAGTCTACTCTTTCTCGCTTTTGTGTAGTTATGAGCCACCTTCTCTGTACTTCAGCCTTGAGCCTGTGGGGAATCCTGAAGAGGTTGAGGTCTGGTTTCTGTTCTAATGGTGCCAGGATGAGCTAGCTAAACACAGATTTATTCATTACCTCTGTCTTAGCTCAGGATGCTACAGTGAAATATCACAGACCAGATGGGTTAAGCAACAATTCTGGGGGCTGGAAGTCTCAGATCATGCAGTCTTTGGGGCTAGCATGGTTGGGTTCTGGTAAGAACTCTCTTTTTGGCCTGCAGACAGCTGCTTTCTTGCCACATCCTTACCTGGCAGAGAGAGGAAGCTCTGTTCTCTTTCTACAAGGGCATTAATATCTTTGTGGGTATTCCACCCTCATGATATCACCTAAATCTAATTAGTTCCGAAAGGCTCCACCTCTAAACACCATCATATTATGGGTAAAGGCTTCAAGATAAGATTTTTAGGGAGATACAAACATTCAGTCTATAACAACTTCTTCACTTAAAACTCCTCTGTAGTTAGGGAGTTTGGGATGGACATGTACTGCTGCTGCTGCTGCTAAGTCGCGTCAGTCATGTCCACATTGATAATATTTAAGATGGATAACCAACAAGGACCTACTATATAGTCCATGGAACTCTACTCAATGTTATGTGGCAGCCTGGATGGCAGGAGAGTCTGGGGGAGAATGGATGCATGTTTATGTATGGCTGAGTTCCTTTGCTGTCCACCTGAAACTATCACATTGTTTTTTAGATATACTCCAATATAAAATAAAAAGTTTTTCTTTGTAAAGCCCTCTGCAGTATCTCCCATCTTGAATTAGAAACATTGTTCTAATTAGTCACACTGATCCCTGACTTCTCCTCATCTATTCCAAAGGACCTGACATGTGTTTTTCCAATGACATTTTTTTTTTACATTTATGTTCCATCAGCCTGGAATTCCTTCCTTGTCTACCTGAATAATTCCTACTCTTTTAAAATAGCAAGTGTAGCCTCTCTTCTCTCCCGCTTTTTACCCTGTGACTTTTCCTTATTCAGTCACCTGGGGCATTTATTCTCAGCAATAAGTTGTCTCAGGCACTATTTTTCTCAGGTAAAGCAGAAAACAAAAGACAAAAGGAAAGTCCATCCTTGCCTTTTGATTTTTAAAAGTCTTAGGCCCTCAGGGAAAGAGAGGCCATAGGTTTGAGAAAATAATAAAGCATAAAAGCAGTTTTCCTCTGTCACAGATGAAGCCACCAGAGATGAATTCTCTACCATTTGGGGAGGAAAGAGTCCGAGCAGAAATGAGGAATGAGTAGGCATCAGGGGAGATGAACAGGAGAGGCAGATCTCTCAGAGAAGTGTGTGGCTGAGAGCACAGGGGGCCATATCTTCCTGGGAGGAGCCATGGAGAGAGGGAGTGGTGTGTGTGGTCAGGCTCTGCTGATGGCCCTGGAGCCCCAGGCAGCAGCCCAGCCCAGGGAACTCCGGCATCTCTGAATGATATGGTGAACATGCCACGTGATTTTACATTGTAGTTTCCCAAAGTACAGCAGCAGCAGCAGGAAGAAGGTTGCTGGAGGGATTTGCTAGATTGGAAGTGGTCTTTTATTGCACGTGAATGATGAGCTGGGTGTGGCCTGCAGGGACGAGTCCTTTGAAGCAGACAAGAGAACGGATGTCCCTATAGATGCCAGCACTCTCACTCCACTGTATCACCTAGGCACAAAAAACTTTCCTAAAAGGTGGCTGCAACCCTGAACTGACTGAGATGAAGATACCACCATCTAGATGAATGGGCATGTAATATAAAAATTAAGTTGAATGAAAAAAATGCAATCAAATGTATTCCACATCAGAATTTTACAGAAATTCCAACCCTATACACGTCTTTAACTCAGCTTTACACCATTCTTATGAAGCTTATAATAACTCTCTTTGGGAAATGGAGGAGCTCTTTCTTTTTAGAAAATAACAAAACGAATCTTTTTTATAAGGTTATTATAAGGACTGATGATATCATGTTTATAATAGGTTCAGCATAGCACCTGATTCATTGACAGCTCTCAATAATTGATGGATTATATTCCAATTTGTCTGGTTCACCTTTGTTTGCCTGGTGCCTGGCACAAAACAGACATCCCTATGTGCGCAGTGAATCACACCCTGCTCTACAATCTGGTTGGTAGAAAAGATTGGTATATACCCAATGTGTCTATTATAGATTATTTACCACTCTCTATATTTGTAGAGTGGTACATAACCTATACAATCAGTAATAGTACAGAATGAAAGGAGAGATCACATTTGTTCATTGTCAAGCTTCCTCAATTCTGAATAGCAGGGAACAAGTTTTCTTGGCAAAAGAAATCAGGTACCATTATCGGGAATATGAGATCAATTATCTTTCTCTTGGACCATTGCAGATTTTGGCCCTGATTACAGCTTAGGGAATGCACAATTACTCTCAGCACTACTTTGTCCCCACAGGGATCTAATGAAGTGAAGTGGCTCAGTCGTCTCTGACTCTTTGCGACCCCATGGACTATAGCCTACCAGGCTGCTCCATCCATGGAATTTTCCAGGCAAGAATCCTGGAGTGGGTTGCCATTTCCTTCTCCAGGGGATCGTCCCAACTCAGGGATTGAACCTGGGTCTCCCACATTGCAGGCAGATGCTTTACTGTCTGAGCCAGATACCATCAAAATTCTCTATTGTGGCATTTGGTAAAATTTGAAAATAATATTTAAAGAGGCCACTGAGAAACGTGGGGCTATATTGCAGGAGAAGATGTCAGGGGCTATTACAAGATGATAAGAAGCAAGTTTTCTTTCTGCAGAAGAAAAAAGGGAAAGGCTGTGGTTCATATGAGGAGGGAGCAGCCACCCTTCTGGCTCTGAGTCCCAGGTTGCCCTACCTACAGGGCAAGCTACTGGGATGTCAGTCAGCATTGCACGATGCTGGTCTCCTTGGAGAGGTTGGTGGCTATGGCTGCTTGGCAGCATTAAGGAAAGTGTCACCAGCATTTCTAATCAAAAACCTGGTAAGTGTCTATCCCCATGAGGTAGAAAATTAATTGGGGAACAGACCTACCACAGTGTGAGACAACCAACAGGGTGACTTGATGCACACTGCACTTGGCTAGAAAAAAAATGAAATTCTGTAAATTAATTGCCTGATAAGAAGGAAATGAGGTGTTCTGTCTGACCCAGCAGTCCTTTTTCCTTTCTCCTTGCCGTCTCCCATCATTCTCTTCCTCCCCTCTCTTTTCTAGCCAACCAGCCCCCTCAATGCCCTTATTAGATATTCATTAATTGAACAGCAGTCACAGGTTATGGAATTTTTGTCTGAGGAGGACATAAAACCCCCAGCTTTCCATAGAAGCCAGAAGGGAGAGAGGGAAAGAACTGATTTTTCATAGGAGGTCCTATACTGAGAGAAATGGACATGAAGGGACTCTTTGTGCGGCTGCAGGGCTAAGAAAGGACTGTGATTCTGTAGAGTGGTGGCATCTATTTTTTCCCACTGTGGTCAAAACTGAGATTTATAGACTAATCAGAATCAGATGGAGAGGGAAACATGTACCAGGGAAAATACCTCAGGTTTACTGCAAGGCACTGAGACCCAGGGAGCTGAGATGTGTAGGGTCACTTACCTGTCTTCTGGCTGCCTTCTTTTTTTTGGAGTAGTGTGATGTTGTAAAGATACTAGACCAGGGTTTCTCCTCCCTGACATTAGTTGACATTTTGAGTGTGGGCTGGTCCTGTGTGTGGTAAGATGTTGAGCAGCATTGCTGTTCTCTGCCTCCTAGCTACGATGCACTCTCCGAAGCTGTGACAAATCAAAAATACCTCCTGACATTGCCACACGTTCCCTGGAATGCAAAATCCCCTGTGGTTGGGAACCACTACTTCAGAGGGTACACTGATGTTAGCCCTATGATTTCTGGAGTCTAAAACGAAGCAGAAAACTTTTGATAGTGAACTGACACTGATTCCCAGTTGTTCCAGGTTCCAGAGTAGATATAATTGAAATTTCATGTCACCTGTTGAGAAATTCTTTGACTTCTCTGAGTATAACAGGTACACTGATAGCTTTCACTTAGGGGTGCATTTCTGTCTAAAACAATCTTGAAAACATCTAAAGGAAAAGAGTGTTTGTGGAGATGCCAGAAAGTAAGATGTTAAAGGGGGAATAAAGATGAAATAAGAGCCATTTCATTTCTTTTGTCAAAAATTACAGATTAACACTATTAAAATCCACAGAAATTAAAATACTGCAAAATGCTAAAAGTACTAAAAGATCAGAATAGAAAAAAATACAGTTAAAACTGAGTTAACAAACTTGATAGGGACAGAGTAAAGGGACAAAGTAGGTAATTAAATAGTTAATCCCACTAGGAGATTGTAAGTAAAAGAAATTTGGAAGACCCCTATAAGTTAATGATCACTCAAAAAAGCAGGTTTGCGTTGCCACAAAACCAATCAGGTCTGCTTAGCAACAAAACCGTGCAATAGAAGTACCTGACATGGTCCCAAACAATAAGACAATGGTGGCATGAGACACAATTCTGCCCCGTGAGCTCAGGAAGTTCAGTTGAGTCACTCAGTTGCGTCCGACTCTGCGGCCCTATGAATCGCAGCATGCCAGGCCTCACTGTTAATCACCAACTCCTGGAGTTTACCCAAATTCATGTCCATCGAGTTGGTGATGCCATCTCATCCTCTGTCGTCCCATTCTCCTCCTGCCCCCAATCCCTCCAAGCATCACAGTCTTTTCCAATGAGTCAACTCTTTGCATGAGGTAGCCAAAGTATTGGAATTTCAGCTTTAGCATCAGTCCTTCCAATGAACACTCAGGACTGATTTCCCTTAGAATGGACTGGTTGGATCTCCTTGCAGTCCAAGGGGCTCTCAAGAGTCTTCTCCAACACCACAGTTCAAGAGCATCGATTCTTTGGTACTCAGCCTTCTTCACAGTCCAACTCTCACATCCATACATGACTACTGGAAAAACCATAGCCTTGACTAGATGGACCGTTGTTGGCAAAGTAATGTCTCTGCTTTTCAATATGCTACCTAGATTGGTCATAACTTTCCTCCCAAGGAGTAAGCGTCTTTTAATTTCATGGCTGCAGTCACCATCTGCAGTGATTTTGGAGCCCACCCCCCCCCCCCCCCAAAAAAAAGTCTGACACTGTTTCCACTGTTTCTCCATCTATTTCCCATGAAGTGATGGGACCAGATGCCATGGTCTTAGTTTTCTGAATGTTGAGCTTTAAGCCAACTTTTTCACTCTCCACTTTCACCTTCATCAAGAGGCTTTTTAGTTCCTCTTCACTTTCTGCCATAAGGGTGGTGTCATCTGCATATCTGAGGTTATTGATATTTCTCCTGGCAATCTTGATTCCAGCTTGTGCTTCCTTCAGCCCAGCATTTCTCATGATGTGCTCTGCATATAAGTTAAATAAGCAGGGTGACAATATACAGCCTTGATGTACTCCTTTTCCTATTTGGAACCAGTCTGTTGTTCCATGTCCAGTTCTAACTGTTGCTTCCTGACCTGCATACAAATTTCTCAAGAGGCAGGTCAGGTGGTCTGGTATTTCCATCTCTTTCAGAATTTTCCACAGTTTATTGTGATCCACACAGTCAAAGGCTTTGGCATAATCAATAAAGCAGAAATAGATGTTTTTCTGGAACTCTCTTGCTTTTTCCATGATCCAGCGGATGTTGGCAATTTGATCTCTGGTTCCTCTGCCTTTTCTAAAACCAGCTTGAACATCAGGAAGTTCACGGTTCACATATTGCTGAAGCCTGGCTTGGAGAACTTTGAGCATTACTTTACTAGCCTGTGAGATGAGTGCAATTGTGCAGTAGTTTGAGCATTGTTTGGCATTGTCTTTCTTTGGGATTGGAATGAAAACTGACCTTTTCCAGTCCTGTGGCCACTGCTGAGTTTTCCAAATTTGCTGGCATATTGAGTGCAGCACTTACACAGCATCATCTTCCAGGATTTGAAATAGCTCAACTGGAATTCCATCACCTCCACTAGCTTTGTTCATAGTGATGCTTTCTAAGGCCCACTTGACTTCACATTCCCGGATGTCTGGCTCTAGGTGGGTGATCACACCATTGTGATTATCTTTTTTGTAAAGTTCTTCTGTGTATTCTTGCCACCTCTTCTTAATATCTTCTGCTTCTGTTAGGTCCATACCATTTCTGTCCTTTATCGAGCCCACCTTTGCATGAAATGTCCCCTTGGTATCTCTAATTTTCTTCAAGAGATCTCTAGTCTTTCCCATTCTGTTGTTTTCCTCTATTTCTTTGCATTGATCACTGAGGAAGGCTTTCTTATCTCTCTTTGCTATTCTTTGGAACTCTGCATGCAGATGCTTATATCTTTCCTTTTCTCCTTTGCTTTTCACTTCTCTTCTTTTCACAGCTATTTGTAAGGCCTTCCCAGACAGCCATTTTGCTTTTTTGTATTTCTTTTCCATGGGGATGGTCTTGATCCCTGTCTCCTGTACAATGTCACGAACCTCCATCCATAGTTCATCAGGCACTCTATCTATCAGATCTAGGCCCTTAAATCTATTTCTCACTTCCACTGTATAGTCATAAGGGATTTGATTTAGGTCATACCTGAATGGTCTAGTGGTTTTCTCCACTTTCTTAAATTTCAGTCTGAATTTGGCAATAAGGAGTTCATGATCTGAGCCACAGTCAGCTCCCGGTCTTGTTTTTGATGACTGTGTAGAGCTTCTCCATCTTTGGCTGCAAAGAATATAATCAATCTGATTTCGGTGTTGACCATCTGATGATGTCCATGTGTAGAGTCTTCTCTTGTGTTGTTGG
The DNA here is from genome assembly GCF_019923935.1 of Bubalus bubalis. NCBI lineage: Eukaryota > Metazoa > Chordata > Mammalia > Artiodactyla > Bovidae > Bubalus > Bubalus bubalis. The sequence goes on along the minus strand of NC_059162.1, from coordinate 46,746,314 downwards.
AAGAGTGTGCTTGCTATGACCTTTGCATTCTCTTGGCAAAACTCGATTAGCCTTTGCCCTGCTTCATTCCACACTCCTAGGCCAAATTTCCTGTTACTCCAGGTGTTTCTTGACTTCCTACTTTTGCATTCCAGTCCCCTATAATGAAAAGGACATATTTTTTGAGTGTTAGTTCTAAAAGTTCTTGTAGGTCTTCATAGAACCGTTCAACTTCAGCTTCTTCAGCATTACTGGTTGGGGCATAGGCTTGGCTTACCGTGATATTGAATGGTTTGCCTTGGAAACGAACAGAGATCATTCTGTCATTTTTGAGATTGCATCCAAGTACTGCATTTTGGACTCTTTTGTTGACCATGATGGCTACTCCATTTCTTCTAAGGGATTCCTGCTCACAGTAGTAGATATAATGGTCATCTGATTTAAATTCACCCATTCCAGTCCATTTTAGTTCGCTGATTCCTAGAATGTTGACGTTCACTCTTGCCATCTCCTGTTTGACCACTTCCAATTTGCCTTGATTCATGGACCTGACATTCCAGGTTCCTATGCAATATTGCTCTTTACAGCATCAGACCTTTCTTCTATCACCAGTCACAATCACAAATGGGTATTGTTTTTACTTTGGCTCTATCCCTTCATTCTTTCTGGAGTTATTTCTCCACTGATCTCTAGTAGCATGTTGGGCACTTACTGACCTGGGGAGTTCCTCTTTCAGTATCCTATCATTTTGCCTGTTAATACTCTTCATGAGGTTCTCAAGGCAAGAATACTGAAGAGGTTTGCCATTCCCTTCTCCAGTGGACCACATTCTGTCAGTGACCCCTAGATCATTCTCTCTGCACACATAAAAATCAGTAATTTGTGGAAAGGTGGCATTTCAAAGTGAAAGACCCTGATTGTACTGAGACCTGAAATAAATTTTCCATTGTACGTTGGTTGACCATGTAGAACCAAGAAAACTCCCCTGCCCAACCTGGAGGAGGAGTTGATGAAAGAAGCATGACTGACATTTACTCAAGAATGAGGAATAAGGTGGTCTTTTCACCCTTCCCACTTTTCCTTTGATTATAAACCTGTAGCCCACTAAATTCTCCAAGCAGGGCACCTTCTTGCTGGCCCACCTGTAAGCCTTATGAGCATCCTATTCTAATAAATCACTTCTTTTAATAAATCACTTCTTTTATCTATCACTTTGCCTTTCACTGAATTCTTTCTATGCTGAGACATAAAGAACTAGAGCTCTTTGGAGGCCCCTACTGAAATGCCACTTAACAGTTTCAAACTAATAGTCATTTTTCCAAAGAAGATATTCAAATAGCTAACATTATGGGAAATAGATGGGGAAACGGTGGGAACAGTGTCAGACTTTATTTTTCTGGGCTCCAAAATCACTACAGATGGTGACTGCAGCCATGAAATTAAAAGACGCTTACTCCTTGGAAGGCAAGTTATGACCAACCTAGATAGCATATTCAAAAGCAGAGACATTACTTTGCCAACAAAGGTCCAGCTAGTTAAGGCTATGGTTTTTCCTGTGGTCATGTATGGATGTGAGAGTTGGACTGTGAAGAAGGCTGAGCACTGAAGAATTGATGCTTTTGAACTGTGGTGTTGGAGAAGACTCTTGAGAGTCCCTTGGACTGCAAGGAGATCCAACCAGTCCATTCTGAAGGAGATCAGCCCTGGGATTTCTTTGGACGGAATGATGCTAAAGCTGAAACTCCAGTACTTTGGCCACCTCATGCGAAGAGTTGACTCATTGGAAAAGACTCTGATGCTGGGAGGGATTGGGGGCAGGAGAAGAAGGGGACGACAGAGGATGAGATGGCTGGATGGCATCACTGACTCAATGGACATGAGTCTGAGTGAACTCCGGGAGTTGGTGATGGACAGGGAGGCCTGGCGTGCAGCGATTCATAGGGTCGCAAAGAGTCGGACACGACTGAGCGACAGATCTGATCTGATCTGATGTGAAAATGAGCTCAACATTGCTAATCATCCGGGAAATGCAAATCAAACTCACAATGAGGTATCACCTTCACACCTGTTAGAATGGCTACTATCAAAAAAGACAACAGATTAACCAGTGCTGGCCAGGATGTAGAGAAAAGGGAACCTTGTGCTACAAACCCTGTGGAATTGTAAATTGGTGTACCCAATATAGAAAACAGTAAGGATGCTGCACAAAAAATTAAAAGTAAAATGGCCTATTCTACTTTTGTGTATATTCCAAAGGAAATGAAACCATGCTGTTGAAGAGATATTTGCACCTTTCATATTCAGTGCAGTATTATTCACAGTAGCCAAGGTATGGAAACAATCTAAGCATTTATCAACAGGTAAATGCATAAACAAAATGTCACACACACACAAATACACACACACCATGGGATACTGTTTAGCCATAAAAAGGAGGAAATCTTGCCATTTGGGACAACGTAATAGACCGTAAGGGCATTATGCTGAGTGAAATAAGTCAGACAGAGAAAGACAAATACAGTAGGATTTCATTTACATGTGAAATCTAAAACAAAATCCTTCCATCTTCTGGCAAAAACAAAAAAAACCAAAAAACAAAAATCAAACCCATAGACAGGTCAGATTTGTAGTTACCAGAGATAGAAGGTGGGAGGTGAGGGAACTGGATGAAGGTGGTAAAGTACAGACTTTCAGTTATGAGATAATTAAGTATTGAGAATGTAATGAACAACAGAATGACCCTGGTTAATACTGCTGCATGGAATATTTGAAAGCTGCTAAGAGAGAAAAGCCTAAAAATTCTCACCATAAGAAAAAACATTTTTGTACCTATATTTAAGTCAAATTATTCATTTTACTGTATATCAAATTTATACAGTGCTGTATGTCACTTATATCTTAATATACTCAAAAGGAAAAATTATAATTATAATTTAAAAATACTACAAATCCACTTTAATGATAGATCACACCAAGTGTCCCAAGGCTGGGGAGAAGTAAAAAGAAAGATGAATCGAGAAGGGGAGGAGCTAAGATGGCAGAGGAGTAGGACGGGGAGAACACTTTCTCCCCCACAAATTCATCAAAAGAGCATTTAAACACGGAGTAAATTCCACAAATCAACTTCTGAATGCCAGCAGAGGACATCAGGCACCCAGAAAAGCAACTCAAGTCTTCGAAAGGAGGTAGGAAAAAAATATAAAAGACAAAAAAAGAGACAAAAGAGGGAGGGACAGAGTTCCATCCTGGGAAGGGAGTCTTAAAAAGAGAGAAGTTTCCAAACACCACGAAACTTTCTCACTGCCGAATCTGTGCTGAGCCTTGGAAGCACAGAGGGCAACATAACAGGGAGGAAAAATAAATAAACAATTAAAACCCACACATTGAGAGCCTACAGTAACTCCCCCAGCAGAGAAGCCTGCATCCGCCATTAGCAAGCGGGGGCTGGGCAGGGAGGCGCGGCACGGGCTGTATCGCAAGGATCTGGCCTGAATACCCCGAGCGCTATCTGAGCAAAATAATTTGGGCTAGCAAACCAGACTGTGGGATATCTACCATGCGAAAAGCCAGCCCTAACCTAAGACACCGCCAGGCCCGCGCACGGAACAAAGGACTGAACAGAGATAGCCGGCAGCCGACCATTCCCCTCCAGTGATAGGCAGCCAGAGCCCCAGAGACATTATCTATAAAACTGTAAGCAGGCTTCTTTGCTAACTAAAACTTCTTGGGGGTCTGGATGGTCATAATCTGCCTGAGAAGGTGCGCCAGTTGCACTCCTAGAGAACCGAGCGGCGGGGAGGCGATAAGTCGCAGCAATCACGGGCGCCAAACACCTCATCACCTGAGCTGCTCGGATCTGGGAAGGGCACAAAACGCAGGCCCAACTGAGAGTCTGCGCCTCTGAGGACTATCCAAGTGCCTGAACCTGAGCGGCCTGGACCTGGGAAGTGCAGGCAGCCCAGAGCCGGCCACAGATGATTCCCGGCGGAGCAACCTAGAGCCTGAGCAGTGTGGGCCGGGAGGCTACACGTGCCGTGAACGGGGGGCAGACCCAGTGGGGCAGAGGCACTGCGAGCACACACCAGTGTTATTTGTTTGCAGCATCCCTCCCTACCTCCCCTCAGCGTGACTGAACAAGTGAGCCTAAAAAAAAAAAAAAAAAGTGTCTTCCACCGTCCCCTTTGTGTCAGGGTGGAAACCAGACACTGAAGAGACCAGCAAACAGAAGAAGCTATAACAGAGGGAAATGCCTTGGAAGCTACCAACTATATATATAGGAAGGGGCCTATAGATCTTGAGAAATATAAGTCGGACCAAGGAACTAGCCAAAAATGAACTGAACCCACAATATTCACAACAAAACCAGAGAAAGTCCTAGATATATTTTTATGATCATTCTTTCCTTTATTTTTTTTTAGATTAAAAAAAAATTTTAAGTCCTCTATTATTCCTTTAATTTTCACTTTTATAACTGATTACTTTGCAAAAAAAAAAAAGACCCTATTTTTTTTTAAAAGCAAACTTCATATATATATTTTATAATTTTTTGACTTTTTTTTTTTTCCTCCTTCTTTTCTTTAACATTGTATTTTTGAAATACCAAACTCTACTCTAGATTTTTAACTTTAGCTTTTTGGTATTTGTTATCAATTTTGTACCTATAGTTTTTTTTTTTATAATTTCTGTGACCCTTTTTTATTTTTTCTTTTTCTTTTTCTCTGTTTCTTTCTCTTCTTCTTTTAAATAACATTGTATATCTGAAATTCCAAACTCTACTCTAGATTTTTAATTTATGCTTTTTGGTATTTGTTATCAATTTTGTACCTGTATTTTCTTTATAATTTAAGCAACTTTGTTTGTTCTTGTTTGTTTTTTTTCTCTCTCTTTCTTTTTCTTCTTCTTTTCTTAACATTGTATTTTTGCAATTCCAAACTCTACTCTAGATTTTTAACTTTTGCTTTTTGGTATTAGTTATCAATTCTGTACCTATATTTTCTTTATAATTTTTGCGACCTTGTTTGTTTTTGTTTGTTCGTTTTTTCTCTCTTTCTTTTCCTTATTTTCTTTAACATCGTATTTTTGAAATTCCAAACTCTACTCTAGATTTTTAATTTTTGCTTTTATGTATTTGTTACCAATTTTGTACCTTTAAGAACCCAATCTTCAGTACCCATTTTTCACTAGGGAGCGAGATTACTGGCTTGACTGCTCTCTCTCCCTTTGGACTCTCTTTTTTCTCCACCAGGTCGCCTGTGTCTCCTCCCTAACCCCTCTCTACTCTACCCAACTCTGTGAATTTCTGTGTGTTCCAGACGGTGAAGAACACTTAGGGAACTGATTACTGGCTGGATCTGTCTCCCTCCTTTTTATTCCCGCCTTTTATCCTCCTGGCCACCTCTGTCACCTTCCTCCTTCTTCTCTTCTCTGTATAACTCCGTGAACAACTCTGAGCGGTCCAGTTGTGGAGTGCACATAAGGAAGAGATTACTGGCTAGCCCACTCTCTCCTCTATTGATTCCACCTCATCTCATTCGGGTCACCTCTAACTCCCTCCTCCCTCTTCTCTTCTCCATGTAATGCTGTGAACCTCTCTGGGTGACCCTCACGGTAGAGAAACTTTTCATCTTTAATGTAGATGTTTTATCAATGGTGCTGTATAGAAGGAGAATCTTTGAAAATACTGTAAAAATAAGACCGATAACTGGAAGCAGGAGGCTTAAGTCCAAACCCTGACTCCAGGGAGCTCCTAACTCCAAGGAACATTAATTGACAGGAGCTCATCAAATGCCTCCATACCTACACTGAAACCAAGCACCACACAAGGGCCCACAAGTTTCAGGGCAAGACATACCAAGCAAATTCTCCAGCAACAAAGGAACACAGCCCTGAGCTTCAAGATACAGGCTGCCCAAAGTCACCCTAAAACCATAGACATCTCATAACTCATTACTGGACATTTCATTGCACTCCAGAGAGAAGAAATACAGCTCCACCCACCAGAACAGCAACACAAGCTTCCCTAACCAGGAAACCTTGACAAGCCACCTGTACAAACCCACACAGAGCGAGGAAATGCCACAATAAAGAGAACTCCACAAACTGCCAGAATACAGAAAGGACACCCCAAACTCAGCAATTTAAACAAGATGAAGAGAGAGAGGAATACCCAGCAGATAAAGGAACAGGATAAATGCCCACCAAACCAAACAAAAGAGGAAGAGATAGGGAATCTACCTGATAAAGAATTCTGAATAATGATAGTGAAATTGATCCAAAATCTTGAAATCAAAATGGAATCACAGATAAATAGCCTGGAGACAAAGATTGAGAAGATGCAAGAAAGGTTTAACAAGGACCTAGAAGAAATAAAAGAGAGTCAATATATAATGAATAATGCAATAAATGAAATTAAAAACACTCTGGAGGCAACAAATAGTAGAATAACAGAGGCAGAAGATAGGATTAGTGAATTAGAAGATAGAATGGTAGAAATAAATGAATCAGAGAGGATAAAAGAAAAACGAATTAAAAGAAATGAGGACAATCTCAGAGACCTCCAGGACAATATTAAACGCTACAACATTCGAATCATAGGGGTCCCAGAAGAAGAAGACAAAAAGAAAGACCATGAGAAAATACTTGAGGAGATAATAGTTGAAAACTTCCCTAAAATGGGGAAGGAAATAATCAACCAAGTCCAAGAAACCCAGAGAGTCCCAAACAGGATAAACCCAATGTGAAACACCCCAAGACACATATTAATCAAATTAACAAAGATCAAACACAAAGAACAAATATTAAAAGCAGCAAGAGAAAAACAACAAATAACACACAAGGGAATTCCCATAAGGATAACAGCTGATCTTTCCATAGAAACTCTTCAGGCCAGGAGGGAATGGCAAGACATACTTAAAGTGATGAAAGAAAATAACCTACAGCCCAGATTATTGTACCCAGCAAGGATCTCATTCAAATATGAAGGAGAAATCAAAAGCTTTTCAGACAAGCAAAAGCTGAGAGAATTCTGCACCACCAAACCAGCTCTCCAACAAATACTAAAGGGTATTCTCTAGACAGGAAACACAAAAACGGTATATAAAATTGAACCCAAAACAATAAAGTAAATGGCAACGGGATCATACTTATCAGTAATTATCTTAAACGTAAATGGGTTGAATGCCCCAACCAAAAGACAAAGACTGGCTGAATGGATACAAAAACAAGACCCCTACATATGTTGTCTACAAGAGACCCACCTCAAAACAGGGGACACATACAGACTGAAAGTGAAGGGCTGGAAAAAGATTTTCCATGCAAATAGGGACCAAAAGAAAGCAGGAGTAGCAATACTTATATCAGATAAAATAGACTTTAAAACAAAGGCTGTGAAAAGAGACAAAGATGGTCACTACATAATGATGAAAGGATCAATCCAAGAAGAAGATATAACAATTATAAATATATATGCACCCAACACGAGACAGCCACAATATGTAAGACAAATGCTAACAAGTATGAAAGGAGAAATTAACAATAACACAATAATAGTGGGAGACTTTAATACCCCACTCACACCTATGGATAGATCAACTAAACAGAAAATTAACAAGGAAACATAAACTTTAAACAATACAATAGACCAGTTAGACCTAATTGATGTCTATGGGACATTTCACCCCAAAACAATGAATTTCACCTTTTTCTCAAGCGCACATGGAACCTTCTCCTGGATAGATCACATCCTGGGCCATAAAGCTAGCCTTGGTAAATTCAAAAAAATAGAAATCATTCCAAGCATCTTTTCTGACCACAATGCAGTAAGATTAGATCTCAATTACAGGAGAAAAACTATTAAAAATTCCAACATATGGAGGCTGAACAACACGCTGCTGAATAACCAACACATCACAGAAGAAATCAAAAAAGAAATCAAAATTTGCATAGAAACTAATGAAAATGAAAACACAACAACCCAAAACCTATGGGACGCTTTAAAAGCAGTCCTAAGGGGAAAGTTCATAGCAATACAGGTATACCTCAAGAAACAAGAAAAAAGTCAAATAAATAACCTAACCCTACACCTAAAGCAACTAGAAAAGGAAGAAATGAAGAACCCCAGGGTTAGTAGAAGGAAAGAAATCTTAAAAATTAGGGCAGAAATAAATGCAAAAGAAACAAAAGAGACCATAGCAAAAATCAACAAAGCAAAAAGCTGGTTCTTTGAAAGGATAAATAAAATTGACAAACCATTAGCCAGACTCATCAAGAAACAAAGGGAGAAAAATCAAATCAATAAAATTAGAAATGAAAATGGAGAGATCACAACAGACAACACAGAAATACAAAGGATTATAAGAGACTACTATCAACAATTATATGCCAATAAAATGGACAACGAGGAAGAAATGGACAAATTCTTAGAAAAGTACAACTTTCCAAAACTGGACCAGGAAGAAATAGAAAATCTTAACAGACCCATCACAAGCACGGAAATTGAAACTGTAATCAAAAATCTTGCAGCAAACAAAAGCCCAGGTCCGGACGGCTTCACAGCTGAATTCTACCAAAAATTTAGAGAAGAGCTAACACCTATCCTGCTCAAACTCTTCCAGAAATTTGCAGAGGATGGTAAACTTCCAAACTCATTCTATGAGGCCACCATCACCCTAATATCAAAACCTGACAAAGATCCCACAAAAAAAGAAAACTACAGGCCAATATCACTGATGAACATAGATGCAAAAATCCTTAACAAAATTCTAGCAATCAGAATCCAACAACACATTAAAAAGATCATACACCATGACCAAGTGGGCTTTATCCCAGGGATGCAAGGATTCTTCAGTATCCGCAAATCAATCAATGTAATACACCACATTAACAAATTGAAAAAGAAAAACCATATGATTATCTCAATAGATGCAGAGAAAGCCTTTGACAAAATTCAACATTCATTTATGATCAAAACTCTCCAGAAAGCAGGAATAGAAGGAACATACCTCAACATAATAAAAGCTATATATGACAAAACCACAGCAAACATTATCCTCAATGGTGAAAAATTGAAAGCATTTCCTCTAAAGTCAGGAACAAGACAAGGGTGCCCACTTTCACCATTACTATTCAACATAGTTTTGGAAGTTTTGGCCACAGCAATCAGAGCAGAAAAAGAAATAAAAGGAATCCAAATTGGAAAGGAAGAAGTAAAGCTCTCACTATTTGCAGATGACATGATCCTCTACATAGAAAACCCTAAAGACTCCACCAGAAAATTACTAGAACTAATCAATGACTATAGTAAAGTTGCAGGATATAAAATCAACACCCAGAAATCCCTTGCATTCCTATACACTAATAATGAGAAAACAGAAAGAGAAATTAAGGAAACAATTCCATTCACCATTGCAACGGAAAGAATAAAATACTTAGGAATATATCTACCTAAAGAAACTAAAGACCTATATATAGAAAACTATAAAACACTGGTGAAAGAAATCAAAGAGGACACTAACAGATGGAGAAATATACCATGTTCATGGATTGGAAGAATCAATATAGTGAAAATGAGTATACTACCCAAAGCAATTTATAGATTCAATGCAATCCCTATCAAGCTACCAACGGTATTCTTCACAGATCTAAAACAAATAATTTCACAATTTGTATGGAAATACAAAAAACCTCGAATAGCCAAAGCTATCTTGAGAAAGAAGAATGGAACTGGAGGAATCAACCTACCTGACTTCAGGCTCTATTACAAAGCCACAGTTATCAAGACAGTATGGTACTGGCACAAAGACAGAAATATTGATCAATGGAACAAACTAGAAAGCCCAGAGATAAATCCATGCACATATGGACACCTTATCTTTGACAAAGGAGGCAAGAATATACAATGGATTAAAGACAATCTCTTTAACAAGTGGTGCTGGGAAATCTGGTCAACCACTTGTAAAAGAATGAAACTAGAACACTTTCTAACACCATACACAAAAATAAACTCAAAATGGATTAAAGATCTCAATGTAAGACCAGAAACTATAAAACTCCTAGAGGAGAACATAGGCAAAACACTCTCCGACATACATCACAGCAGGATCCTCTATGACCCACCTCCCAGAATATTGGAAATAAAAGCAAAAATAAACAAATGGGACCTAATTAACCTTAAAAGCTTCTGCACATCAAAGGAAACTATTAGCAAGGTGAAAAGGCAGCCTTCAGAATGGGAGAAAATAATAGCAAATGAAGCAACTGACAAACAACTAATCTCAAAAATATACAAGCAACTCCTATAGCTCAACTCCAGAAAAATAAATGACCCAATCAAAAAATGGGCCAAAGAACTAAATAGACATTTCTCCAAAGAAGACATACAGATAGCTAACAAACACATGAAAAGATGCTCAACATCACTCATTATCAGAGAAATGCAAATCTAAACCACTATGAGGTACCATTTCACAACAGTCAGAATGGCTGTGATCCAAAAGTCTACAAGCAATAAATGCTGGAGAGGGTGTGGAGAAAAGGGAACCCTCTTACACTGTTGGTGGGAATGCAAACTAGTACAGCCACTATGGAGAACAGTGTGGAGATTCCTTAAAAAACTGGAAATAGAACTGCCTTATGATCCAGCAATCCCACTGCTGGGCATACACACTGAGGAAACCAGAAGGGAAAGAGACACATGTACCCCAATGTTCATCGCAGCACTGTTTATAATAGCCAGGACATGGAAGCAACCTAGATGCCCATCAACAGATGAATGGATAAGAAAGCAGTGGTACATATACACAATGGAGTATTACTCAGCCATTAAAAAGAATACATTTGAGTCAGTTCTAATGAGGTGGATGAAACTGGAGCCTATTATACAGAGTGAAGTAAGCCAGAAAGAAAAACACCAATACAATATACTAACGCATATATATGGAATTTAGAAAGATGGTAACAATAACCCTGTGTATGAGACAGCAAAAGAGACACTGATGTATAGATCAGTCTTATGGACTCTGTGGGAGAGGGAGAGGGTGGGGAGATTTGGGAGAATGGCATTGAAACATGTATAATATCATGTATGAAACGAGTCGCCAGTCCAGGTTCGATGCACGATACTGGGTGCTTGGGGCTGGTGCACTGGGACGACCCAGAGGGAGGGTATGGGGAGGGAGGAGGGAGGAGGGTTCACGATGGGGAGCACGGGTATACCTGTGGTGGATTCATTTCGATATTTGGCAAAACTAATACAATATTGTAAAGTTTAAAAATAAAATAAAATTAAAAAAAAAAAAAAAGATGAATCGAGGCCACAGTGGTACCTAATCACAGCCCATTGTCTTTAGCCCCATAGGCCACTGATCCCAGACCAGAGCTCTGCTTCCCATTCACAGAATTCCAAATTACATGTTAGCAGCTGCTCTCCAAGAACACAAGAGTCCAAACACAACAGGCAAGGGGCACATTAGTGGGGTTTGAAAATTTAGTAAACTGTTTGAAATAACCTTGATGTAAAGTGGTGACCACAGGTAAACACATTTGGGAATGACACATAAATAATATTCAGCTTCAAGTAAGTCCTATGAGGGACTCTAAGAAAAGCAAGCACAAATGTTGGGTTAAAAAGCAGATGAGTAGGTTTAAAACATCCTACACATGGAAGAGTGGCTAAGGCAGCCTTTGGCTCTTAACTAAATGATGTTCATCCTTACAATATCTGTATTTGAGAGATTAAGAAAAAGTTTGGACATTGTATTCCACTTTGCCCTTTCCACCTTGGTGCTTACAATAGTCCTGATGCTTTTGTCTTTTTCCCAGGACACTTGACTCTTGATCACACACAACTCACTGAGAGATTAGATAAGTGTTGTCTGGCGAACAATGAGACTTAGTGGATAAACAGGGATGGCTTACAAAGAACATAAAAAGGGTGGTTATCATCAGGGTAGCACAGGATTGGGATGTGGGTCCTGTGTGTGGCATCGGGGTGTGAACTCAGGCCCATCATTACCATCCAATCCTTTTTACAATTGACCTTGAAAAGAAGGTCAGTGCGATATTGACCAAATTTGCAAATCACACAAAGCTTGCAGGTAGGGGAGATAAAGATGATGACATATTACAAACCCAGCAGGAAAATAGATAATTCAGGGCACTAGTTGAAAAAAAGTGAGATGAGGTTTAATACAGAGACATGCAAGATAATATATGCACCTGAGAGAAAATAACTCTCAGCACAGATTCAAATTATGGGGGTATTAGTCAGGAAGCTGTCATGCTGAGTGAGATTTGGGGAGGATGGCGGATAACAAATTGAATAGGAGTTCACAGTGCAATGCCACAGCAAAGAAGGACAGTGCTATTTTGAGATGTGTAGACAATATAAAGAGATCTTTGAAAATACAAGAGGGGACAGAGTGTTGCTTTATACTATGTGGGTAAAAACTCACCTTGAACTCCCTGGTGCCCTGACTCTAACAAAGACAGCAATAAGATGGAAGATTTAGCAAAGATAGTTATTTGAATGCTATTCAAAATGATGCACAGGTCTCCCTAGGAGAAGCTGAATTGACTTCCCTTGCAAACATGCATTTATAAAAAGTTTTTTTCATGGCAAGGTCCTCCTCTTATTATATTTCCGTTAATGTCTTGTTGACTTTCAGAAGAGGAAAATAACTATTTAGACAGAAAAGAACAAATAACCAAATGTATTCTTTTAAGGAGCAGAAAAACAAGTGCTGAATTTTCATATGGTTAGCAATATTTACTGGGTATAATTTCCTGCCTGCTAAAATTTTTGACTCTCATAGGGAAAGAGATGATAAAATTATCATATAAGAACAAATTAACCTTTGCATTAGACTCATAAATTAATAATTAATATTAGAATAACATTAAAAGGAGAGATCTTGTGCTGAAATCAATTAGAGAAGTTTTCAAATTGCCCTCTCCTCCACTCATAGTATTGAAAAGTCAGTAACAGTAGGGATGGGCAGATGATTGAATGGGGAGAAACTGGAGCTTGTGAGGTAGGTAAGAGGGAAATGACTGGCACCCGAGCCAGCTGGTAGGGGTCTCAGGAACAGAAAGATAGAAAAACAAAAATCATTAATACTTGGGGAGATCAAGGCTTTGCAATCAGACATACTAGATTCTAAGCTACACTCTAGAATTTAGTAGATTTATAAGCATGCAGTTTATTTACTCGCTCTGAGGCTAAGATGTTTTATTAAGTTATAAAAGTTACTTCACAAGATTACAATGACAATTCAAAATACTATGTATATGTGAAGCACTTAGATGCCAAAGCCTGTAGTAGGTCCATGATAAAGGTTTACAATTTTAGTGATTAGTTGTTGAAACCACAGAAGGGGGAAAAAAAAAAGTCCTGGGTGTTCTTTGGAAGGAATGATGCTAAAGCTGAAACTCCAGTACTTTGGCCACCTCATGCAAAGAGTTGACTCATTGGAAAAGACTCTGATGCTGGGAGGGAATGGGGGCAGGAGGAGAAGGGGATGACAGAGGATGAGATGGCTGGATGGCATCACGGACTCGATGGACATGAGTCTGGGTGAACTCCGGGAGTTGGTGATGGACAGGGAGGCCTGGCATGCTGCAATTCATGGGGTTGCAAAGAGTCAGACATGACTGAGTGACTGAACTGAACTGAACTGAAGAGGTTTTAATCCTGGAGAGAATTTTAGTACATATTTTTTTCAGAAATGCAGTAGATAGGAGGATAATTTATTAACTTGGCAAGGTGCTCAGACTTTCACTCACATCAAATTTGAAGAGATGGTAGAACATTTCAAAAGTCTAGAATACCCAGGCTTTTGATTTTGCCAGAATTTGCCTCTTGAGGTATTTCATGCACTACTGAATATAGGGAGGACAGAGTCACTAAAACTGTACAGTTGTATAACAATTCTGAATCCATTTTTCAAAACTTAAAGAAATACCAATGTATTAACATTTCTGCTGAACAGATTTTGAACATTTTGATGGGCCTAGGTCAAACTGAAAAAGAGCTCAGGACTGAAATTTCTCAGCTCATTGGATGACACGTATTCTTTTTTTAACATGTTAAGTACCTATCAAAAGTAATAGGAATTACTCATGCTCAGTTCCTAATTCACATTTAATTTCACACAAATATTGACAATATTTCTATGCACACCATGAGTGTGTGTAGTGGGAAAATAAGTAAGCAATATAATAAGCTAACTAAGATTCAAATAAAAGATGTACACATCTGTCTTAAGTTCATGGTACTTTGTATTAAGATTTATCTCATGGTTACTTTTTGTGACTATAGAACATTTGTTATCAGTTATCATTGCATGGACCATAGTCACAGGAGCAAAATATGAATATATGGTTAAACCAGTCACTATTTGATGCTTCTTTGCACATGTTTATTCCTATTTTGTCATCATTCAAAAGACATTTTTATTTTCACCATTCAAATAATAATCACTTCCAAAACTTAAAATGATGTATTAAAAATTAAAATATAATTAGCAACATCATAGCTGAAATGTACCTAATTTTACTGACAACAATTTTATAATAAATGAGAGAAAGGTTAATGTTAATGGTGACAATCATCTTTCCAATCACCCAAATTTATTTTTACACTTTAACATTCTAGAGCAGAGGTCAGAAAACTTTCTCTGTAAAGCAGGAGATGGTGAATATTTTAGGTTTCATGGGCCAGGAGGCAAAATCTAGGATATTATGGATGTATTTATATAAATGAGAGAAAACAACTGTCTGCAAATTTTAAAAATAATAATTAAACTTTATTCAGTGGCTCAGAATGTAAAGAATCTGCTTGCAATGCAGGAGACCTGGGTTCAAACCTGGGTCAGAAAGATCCCCTGGAGAAGGAAATGGCAACCCACTCCAGTATTCTTGCCTGGAGAATCCCATGAACAGAGGAGCTTGGTGGGCTGTCCATGAGGTCACAAAGAGTTGAATATAACTGATCAACTTTCACTTCACTTAATCAATATAACACTTAATATAATAATAAATCAATGTATTTTAAATAATATGGGCCTATTAATGAGAAGAAAGAAATTCTTTGAGGTGGGTGGCAATAGCATTTTACGTAATTGAAGTTCAAAGCTAGTGGTCCATGCAGTCCTGGCCTTACTCTCCTACAAAGCCTTCCCTTTCTCCCCTGAATCCAGTGATCTCTTCCCAGGGAATCCTCCAGAACATGCTGCTAGCACCTCTCTTTTGGTACATAATATACTAACCTCATAGCATTGGACTCTTTTTAAAATGGGGTGGCAGTTTTGGAGCATAGGTTCTGGGGTAAGACACCCTGAGCATGAATTCCAGGAGAATTGAAACATTATTAGTTGTGTAACCTTTGATTAGTTACTGCAGTTTGCTCACCTATAAAAGAAAAAGTAGTACATACTTCATAGGGTTGTTGTAAAGATTAAAGAAATTTTAAAAAGCAAAGATTAGTACCATGCCCTGGTGACTCAGACAGTAAAGAATCTGCTTTCAATGGCAACCCCCTCCAGTATTTTTGCCTGGAGAATTAAATGGACAGAGAAGCCTGATGGGCTACAGTCCATGGGTCACAAAGAGTGGGCATGATTGAGTGAGTTACACTTTCACTTAGAAGAAAAAGATGACATATAAAGCACTGATATAAATATTATCCTTGATTAAAAAAACATTTAAAAATGTAAAACCATTCTTAGTTCATGAGTTGCATAAAAACAAGCAGTGAGTTGAGTTTGGGTCATGAACCATATTTGGCTAAAATTTTTTGTTTTAAATTATCATTATATGTGTATTAGAGCCAAAATGAACTTTAAGCTGTTGTCAAAATTACCTCACTCACTGTACAGGTAAAGAAACTGAGACTAATAGTTGACTGACCTACCCTGATCATCTAGCTCATTAGTGACAGGTCCCAGAAAAGAACCTTCATCCTTGGGTCCTCCTCCAACTGCAAGTCCCAAAGTCAGTCTGAGTCGGGTGCTAAGAGCAAGGCAGAAGTCGATTAGAATTAATGAGTTCAGACATTTAAGTCTTACTCAGTTCCAAGAAGAAAACCCTACATACTTGCCTCCTGCCTAAATCCTAGCAGTTTAGAAGGATTTAGGAACTACTTGTTCATACTATAAGCATCCAAGGAGAAGGCAGATCTGCAACACATAAGCTTTTCTGCTTTAGGACCCAAAATACTCCCGTAGATGTATATCAGTGTGCTAGAGCAGCCAACAGTTAGAACTAGTCATGGAACAATGGACTAGTTCAAAATTGGGAAAGGAGTACATCAAGGCTGTATATTGTCACCCTGCTTGTTTAACTTATATGCAGAATACATCATGAGAAACGCTGAGCTGGAGGAAGCACAAGCTGGAATCAAGATTGCCAGGAGGCATATCAATAACCTCAGATATGCAGATGACACCACTCTTAGGGCAGAAAGCGATGAGGAACTAGAGAGTCTCTTGATGAAAGTGAAAGAGGAGAGTGAAAAAGCTGGCTTAAAACTCAACATTTAAAAAACGAAGATCATGGCGTCCGGTCCCATCATTTCATGGCAAATAGAAGAGTAAACAATGGAAACAGTGGCAGACTTTATTTCCTTGGGCTCCAAAATCACTGTAGATGGTGACTGTAGCCATGAAATTAAAAGATGCTTGCTCTTTGAAGAAAAGCTATGACACATTTAGTGTATTAAAAAAAGAGATTACTTTGCGAAAAAGGTCCGTATACTCAAAGCTATGGTTTTTCCAGTAGTCATGTATGGGTGTGAGAGTTGGACCATAAAGAAAGCTGTGTCAAAGAATTGAAGCTTTGAAAACTGTGGTGTTGGAGAAGACTTTTGAGAATCCCTTGGACTGCAAGGAGATCAAAGTCAATTCTAAAGGAAATCAGTCCTGAATAATCATTGGAAGGACTGATGCTGAAGCTGAGGCTCCAACACTTTGGCCACCTGATGTGAAGACCTGACTCACTGGAAAAGACCCTGATGCTGGGAAAGATTGAAGGCGGGAGGGGAAGGGGACGAGAGGATGAGATGGTTGGATGGCATCACCGACTCAATGAACATGAGTTTGAGCAAGCTCCGGGAGATGGTAAAGGACAAGGAAGCCTGGTGTGCTGCAGTCCATCAGGTTGCAAGGAGTTGGACATGACTGAGCAACTGAACAACAACAAAGAGAAGTCAAAGAACCACAGACGTGGTAGTTTAGACAGCAGAAATTTATTTCCTCACAGTTCTGGAGATCGGAAGTCTGAGATCAAATGGTGGGCAGGGTTGGTTTCTCTCACAGGCCTCTCTCCTTAGCTTCTAGATGGCTATCTTTTTTCTATGTTTTTACATGGTCTTCTTCTTACGAGGACACCAATCATACTGGGTTACAGCCTATCCCAGTTACTTTACAAAGTGAAGATAAAAACTAAATTACCTTCAAATAGACTCATATCCTAAAGTACTGAGAGTTAGGACTTTAATGTTGAACTTTAGGAGTACACAACTTAGCTCATAACAGACTCTCAAGTCTGAGATTCTGATACGTTAGAATGGTATCTTTTTGTATTTGTGTAATTCTGTAATATTTGCACTGAGCACAGGATGGTAGACTGATAAGAAAGGGATGTAAGTAACCTTATAAAATTGCTTGCTTTTCAACATTGGCAGCAGATGGACTCCCAAATTCAGACATAAATTGAAGAAAGTAGGGAAAACCACTAGACCATTCAGGTATGACCTAAATCAAATCCCTTATGAGTATACAGTGGAAGTGAGAAATAGATTTAAGGGCCTAGATCTGATAGATAGAGTACCTGATGAACTATGGAATGAGGTTCGTGACATTGTACAGAAGACAGGGTTCAAGACCATTCCCAGGAAAAGAAATGCAAAAAAGCAAAATGGCTGTCTGGGGAGGCCTTACAAATGGCTGTAAAAAGAAGAGAAGTGAAAAGCAAAGGAGAAAAGGAAAGATATAAACATCTGAATGCAGAGTTCCAAAGAAGAGCAAGAAGAGATAAGAAAGCCTTCTTCAGTGATCAATGCAAAGAAATAGAGGAAAACAACAGAATGGGAAAAACTAGGGATCTCTTCAAGAAAATCAGAGATACCAAGGGAACATTTCATGCAAAGATGGGCTTGATAAAGGACAGAAATGGTATGGACCTAACAGAAGCAGAAGATATTAAGAAGAGGTGGCAAGAATACACAGAAGAACTGTACAAAAAAGATCTTCACGACCCAGATAATCACGATGGTGTAATCACTGACCTAGAGCCAGACATCCTGGAATGTGAAGTCAAGTGGGCCTTAGAAAGCATCTCTATGAACAAAGCTAGTGGAGGTGATGGAATTCCAGTTGAGCTATTCCAAATCCTGAAAGATGATGCTGTGAAAGTGCTGCACTCAATATGCCAGCAAATTTGGAAAACTCAGCAGTGGCCACAGGACTGGAAAAGGTCAGTTTTCATTCCAATCCCAAAGAAAGACAATGCCAAACAATGCTCAAAATACGGCACAATTGCACTCATCTCACACGCTAGGAAAGTGATGCTCAAAATTCTCCAAGCCAGGCTTCAGCAATATGTGAACTGTGAACTTCCTGATGTTCAAGCTGGTTTCAGAAAAGGCAGAGGAACCAGAGATCAAATTGCCAACATCTGCTGGATCATGGAAAAAGCAGAGAGTTCCAGAAAAGCATCTATTTCTGCTTTATTGACTATGCCAAAGCCTTTGACTGTGTGGATCACAATAAACTGTGGAAAATTCTGAAAGAGATGGGAATACCAGACCACCTGACCTGCCTCTTGAGAAATCTGTATGCAGGTCAGGAAGCAACAGTTAGAACTGGCCCTGGAAAAACAGACTGGTTCCAAATAGGAAAACAGTTTCGTCAAGGCTGTATATTGTCACCCTGTTAATTTAACTTATATGCAGAGTACATCATGAGAAATGCTGGACTGGAAGAAACACAACTGGAATCAAGATTGCCGGGAGAAATATAAATAACCTCAGATATGCAGATGACACCACCCTTATGGCAGAAAGTGAAGAGGAACTAAAAAGCCTCTTGATGAAAGTGAAAGTGGAGAGTGAAAAAGTTGGCTTAAAGCTCAACATTCAGAAAACAAAGATCATGGCATCCGGTCCCATCACTTCATGGGAAATAGATGGGGAAACAGTGGAAACAGTGTCAGACTTTATTTTTCTGGGCTCCAAAATCACTACAGATGGTGACTGCAGCCATGAAATTAAAAGACGCTTACTCCTTGGAAGCAAAGTTATGACCAACCTAGATAGCCTATTCAAAAGCAGAGACATCACTTTGCCAACAAAGGTCCGTCTAGTCAAGGCTATGGTTTTCCTGTGGTCATGTATGGATGTGAGAGTTGGACTGTGAAGAAGGCTGAGCACCAAAGAATTGATGCTTTTGAACTGTGGTGTTGGAGAAGACTCTTGAGAGTCCCTTGGACTGCAAGGAGATCCAACCAGTCCATTCTGAAGGAGATCAGCCCTGGGATTTCTTTGGAAGGAATGATGCTAAAGCTGAAACTCCAGTACTTTGGCCACCTCATGCGAAGAGTTGACTCATTGGAAAAGACTCTGATGCTGGGAGGGATTGGGGGCAGGAGGAGAAGGGGACAACAGAGGTTGAGATGGCTGGATGGCATCACGGACTCGATGGACATGAGTCTGAGTGAACTCTGGGAGTTGGTGATGGACAGGGAGGCCTGGCGTGCTGCGATTCATGGGGTCGCAAAGAGTCGGACACGACTGAGCGACTTATTTGATCTGATCTGATCTGGACTGTCATAACCAAGTCTCCCAAATACTCATGGGTCTTAGTTTTCCTAACCCCGAGACAGAAGAGATTGGTCACATTCAGGGTGGTATAGCTGTAGATGGAGGCAGGTGCCACAGGCACCCTCAGATTCCTAAAGCAAAATCCCTGACCTGACTTACACAGGCAAAACAGAAGTAAATAAATGTTTGCCATAAACCTTGAGGATGTAGAGGAAAGTAATTCCATCTGCCCAAAGCATTCAGGTTATGCATTACAGTTTCAGAATTATATTTTAAACCAAGTAATATTTCACAGGGATAACATAATCATCTGATGAAATCTCCTTGATGTTAATTATAGAGATGTATTGAAATCCAGAAATAAGATTTATTTTGTCTGAAATATTCCTTACTTTTTCATAAGGCATAATTTAGAGAGTATTGTGACTATAGCATTCCATTCAAAGTCACCTTGCCCTTCCACAAAATCCTGTCCTGCTAGGAATATATTTAAATTAATGCATGGTGTACAAATTCTTACCTTATTTAAGTTTCTGGGCATTTCTGACTCAAATATGGGTAGAAATAATGGTTTTGAGGAAAGGCATTAAAAAGTAAAATTTGTTTACATTGTTCTTTGTGTGTGCATGCTCAGCTACTCAGTTGTATCTGACTCTTTGAGACCCTATGGACTGTAGCCCACCAGGTTCCTCTGTCCATGGACTTTTCCAGGCAAGAATACTGGAATGGGTTGCCATTTCCTCCTCTAGGGTATCTTCCTGACCCAGGGATTGAATCCATGTCTCCTGCATCTCCTGCATTGGCAGACGGATTCTTTACCACTGAGCCACCTGGAAAGCTGTACACAGCTTTGCACTTCTTCCATAAGAATCCCTTACTTTTAGTTAATCAGAGGTGTTTAGTAATTTGCCCAAGGTCACAGAATTTATAATGGGTGGAGTCAAAGCTAACAGCCAATTTTGTTTGACTCTATTCTAAAACTTTTATCATGGCTTTGCTTTCTCTTTCAGAATACCTTTAATCATAAAACACCTAATTAACCTGAAATACAGTTTTGTATAACATACTTTCTCAGGAGGGGGGTTCAGGATGGGGAACACATGTACACCCGTGGTGGATTCATGTCAATGTATGGCAAAACCACTATAATTTTGTAAAGTAATTAGCCTCCAATTAAAATAAATAAATTTATTAAAAAAATACTTTTTCTGTTGGCCCACTTTCGTCTGTAAGTAATATAAAATGAACTCAAATTGATTTAGCTCCTTCTCAAAATGGCAGTGGGATATCTGCCACCAGCAAGGGAACCAAATTGGGTGGAAGAGAGAGATGGCTCCTACAGAGTAAAGGAAAACTGTCTCTGATGATTCCAGCAAACCTCTGCTTTGGCCTTATTGATTGGTATTAGTACACATGCCCTGAACCAATCAAAGGAACAGGATTAAATTTGAACCCATCAGGTCCAGCCTTTGACCTGAGGTTAATTCCCTAATCTACAGACAGGCTGTTCTGTGGAGAAGTTGTGAAATGAAGACTGCGGAGTAAACTGCAGTTTTGCTCCCTCCCAAGGGTCATAAAACACCAGGCTTTTAATTTTTTAATATTCCCTTTCAGCGTGTTTGAATGTATTATAACTGCAATGTGTTTGCTTCCTCAGGATCCTGTGCCTTTAAAAAAGAGTGAGTTTTAATTCATTACTTGTCAGGCAGACTAAACCCTTTGCCTTTAAAGCAACACCTTCTTAGTAAAGAGAATGCTTTAGAATGCTAAAGCTTGGGTGACAAATGCCAGAGCAAACTTGTTGAAAGGTAGCTGTCATTGAGAAATTCTCTTCAAGCACACTACCTCTGTGAAGTTATTCTTGTCAATTAAGGAAAGAAATGGAGAAAAAGACCTTCATTTTTATTATAATACATCAAAGAATAATTTTTTAGTTTTAAGGCAAATATTTGCTTTTCTGGCAAATATTTTAAGCAAATGTTTATTTTTTTTTAAGTTTTTAACACAAATATTTGCAATTTCCTTGGGTTCTGTTTTTTTCTGTATGGTGTGTTTAAAAAGAAATTTGTATCCCTGGATTTTTAAGACTACAAAAGAATGAACTGTGTCTATTAGTGTTTTAGTAGTTTATAACTAAACATGAAAATTATCCTTACAATTTTAATAAAACATAACATTTAAAAGAATATTAGGTGTCTCTTAGAAGTATTATTAGCAAAATTAATTTTATAATCATGCATCTTATTCATAAATTATCATTTCTCTTTTAACAATGAAGCTTCAGAGAAAGATAAGGATTATTTTCAAAATTATGATAAATAATATTTCATATGTCATCAAATACCAAAGGTATTTTAAAATAATTTCAGGTATATTAATTCATTGAACCTTCATTATAGCTCTCTAAGTTTCTTCATTTTACAAATAAGAAAAGTGAGGCTCAGGGAGTTAACACTGATAATAAGTAGTGGATTTGAGATCCAAACCCAGATAATTTGGTTCAAAGCATTGCTCTTATTGACAATGTTATACCATTTTTTTCAGTACCCAGTGCCTTTTCAGAAGTATCCCAAAGATTTTCTCCACTCAACAATCTTTACCTCAATAATTAATACTCTTGATCATATCCTCAAATTTTTCCTTTTCATTTTCCTATTTATTAATAAGAGCCTACATTTGAATGGCATTGGTGGTTTACCAAGCATTCTCACATAGTATTTTAATTACAAAGTACATTTCGTTCACATTCCCATTCTGCAGGAAAGAAACTGAAGTTCAGTGAGGTAAAGTTCTTAGGCCAGGAGTGACATAGGTCATTTCTGACTTGGTTCACCCTCAAAAGGCAAATAATTAACCACTAGTAATAGGTAAGACACCACTGAGAGAATCCTAGAACATGGGGGAGAGGCTGAGGCTCCACTTTGCACTACTGAGACCAAGAGAGCCCGTATTAGAATAACAGGAGTGGCAACTGTGCCACTGCATTGGCACAGTCGTGCCAATGCAGGAGCAACTGCATTGCTCCTCTCCCAGGTTGGAGGAGTACCATGCCAAGAGGCCTCCCCTGAGCCTATAGTTCCTCCAGTAAGAAATGAGAGCCCAGGGTGAACATTTAGCTCACTGAGCATTCTGGATCACTTTTTGGGAACCTCCACTCGAGTCTTGTCTCACAGAGATTGCAGAATTTCTGTGGCGCTCAACTACTGGGAATCTGATTGTGACAGAAGAGGGAAGAAGAGGCTTGCAATAATCAGTACTTGGGTCTTGGCAGAATGAGTTTCTACCTGTAGCACTCAGGTACAGTCTCAACCAGTGCCTTTGCTCACTGGCAGAGCCAAGACATGGAATAGTTTGATCAGGGAACTTGCCAGAGTACAGATCTGTCTGATTTAGGACCTCAAACAAACAGCTTTGCTGGCCCTGCAACTAGACTTACCCCCACATGGGCAGGGAAGCCAGATCACATCCCAGCCCACTTCTGGGTATCTCCTAGCCCTGCCTGATCAAAAGGACTGGCCAGAACACCTGGAAGTTACATAGTCTAACAGTGCTCACACAGGAGTATGGCAGACAGAGTTCATCATCTGCAGAGTGAAGCCAGTTGTCTTGTTTGGCTGGAGAGCTTTTACTGTCAGTTGGCTTGAGTCAAGACAACAAATGAAAAGCCTTGACAGCCTTGGAGTCAATTTTCATGCTCTCCTGGGCAGGGAAACTAATTCATAGCCTTGCTCATTGCTGAATACAGCTTTCAGCTCATCCAACTAGGAAACCTAAACAAAACACATGGGAAGCTGTGTAGTTCATCCAACAGCCCCACTTACAGTGGCACTTGAATAGAGATCACAGCCTGTGGCTTTCCCCTTCTGCAGAGTAAACTAGTGGCCTCATGTGGCCTGGGAATTCTGTGCACAGTCTCGCTCAATTCAGATTCCCAAAAAACAAGCTGTGTAGGTTCTGGGGCCCACCCTGTTGCCTTGCCAGGGCAGAGAAATTAATTCATATTCCCCATATACTGCTGAGTGTAGTATCTAGTTCTGACTGCTTAGTAAGCCTGACCAGAAAAACCAGGT
This sequence comes from Bubalus bubalis, assembly GCF_019923935.1. Taxonomy (NCBI): domain Eukaryota; kingdom Metazoa; phylum Chordata; class Mammalia; order Artiodactyla; family Bovidae; genus Bubalus; species Bubalus bubalis. Next base: position 46,722,452 of record NC_059162.1, on the reverse strand, counting down.
AACTGTGCAGCTCATACTAAATCTTCAGTTGGGTAGGGAGCCAAATCAGAAGTCCTACCCAACTGTTAACTAGCAGCAGCTCCCCCAATCTCCTCCCCTCACCCCAGAGCTCAGAAGGTGGCTTTGCACAAAAACAGATCCTGATTACAAGACATATCTGCCTAGGACATTACCAGACGTTATATCCAGACACTCAAACTGAGCTGACTGCTGAAGAACTGTCTGCCAGAGTGAACCTATAGAATCTGAAAAAAGAAACTGCTTTCTTAAATGCGGAGACACTAGTGTAAGGTATCCAGGATCATAAAAACCAGGTAAATATGACATCAGCAAAGAAAACTAATGAAGCTCCAATAGCTAACCCTAAAGAAATGGAGAACTATGAACTCTTAAAAAAGCTTAATGAACTAAAAGAACACCAAGATGAGTAAACAAAATTGTGAAAACAATGCATAAACAAAATGAGACTTCTAACAAAGAAATAGAAACATTCCAAACAAAAACAAAAACAAAAAAAACAAAAAGAAATCCTAGAACTGAAAAATATAAGCCCTGACCTGAAGAATTCAACAGAGAGCTTCAAAGGTAGACTCAACCATACAGACGAAAGAATCACTGGAAGACAGGACATTTGAAATTATCCAGTCAGAGGAGCAAAAGGGAAAAAAAGAACAAAAAAGAGTTAAAAAAAAAAAAGGATTTATGGGACAGAATCAAAAGAAACAAGATCTTCATTATGGAAATTCAAGAAAGAGAAGAGAAAGGGATGCAAAGAGTATTTAAAGCAATAAATGTGGAAAACTTCCTAAATCTTAGAAGAGAAATGGACATCCAGATCTATGATGCCCAAAAGACCCCAAATAGGTTGAATGTGAGTAGGGCTACATCACAACAGATTCTAATTAAATTGTCAAATTCAAAGACAAGGAAAGAATTTTGAAAGCAGCAAGAGAAAAAAGAGAAATCATGCACTATGAAAACCCATGAGGTTGTCAGTGGATTTCTCAACAGAAACTTTTCAGGCCAGGAGAGAATGTGATGATACATTCAAAATATTATAAGAAAAACTGTCAACCAAGAATCCTATACCCAGCAAAGATGTGCCTCAAAAATAAAGGAGAAAGCAAGACTTTCCCAAACAAATGAAAGCAGAGGGAGTTCATCACCACCAGACTTGTCTTACAAGAAGTTATAAAGGGAGTTCTTTAAGTGGAAGTAAAAAAAGACACTAATTAACATCATAAAACCAAAAGAAGGTAGTGTAAAACTCACTATAAATATATAGTCAGATTCTGTAATGTGGCACTAGCAGCATACAATGCATTTAAAACTCTAGTTTAAAAGTTAAAAAACAAAATATGGTAGAAATAACTACAATTATCTGCTATTGGTTATCCAGTACAAAAAGTATGTAAACTAGCATCAATAAACTTATGAGGGAGAGGAGGAGTAAAATTGTGTAGTTTAGGAATGCCTTGAAGTTAAGTTGTTACCAGCTTAAAATAGGGTGTTACAATTTTACAATACTTTATGTAAGTCTTATGGTAACCACGAAGAAGGCAATGGCACCCCACTCCAGTACTCTTGCCTGGAAAATCCCATGGACAGAGGTCACATGAAAGAACATGGTAAAGAAATCAAAGCATAATGACCAAAGACATCAAAACACAAAAAGACAGCAAGAAAAACAAAGAACAATGGCCTTACAGAACAGCCCGAAAGCAATTAACAAAATGATAATAGTAAGTTTTTAACCTATCAATAATTACCTTAAATGTAAGTGGATTAAAGTCTCTAGTCAAAAGACACAGAATGGAGAGTTGGGGGAAAATGTCGGAGTCTGAAAACCCTGAACTCACCTCCTCTCACAGCCATACCAAAACCACGACTATTTATAAAGGATCTATTGATGAGAAAGACCAGAATCTAGCAGAAAGATCTACAACTAAGGATATAAAGAAAGAATCACGATAGAGGTAGGAGGGGTTGATTCATTGTATAATCAAGACTCATGCCCCTGGCTAGGCAATCCACAATTGCAGAAGTGTTCCGCAAGAAGCAACAGGTCTGAGCTCTGCATAGGGCTTCACACCAAGGAAGATAAGCCCTCAGAACATTTAGCTTTGAAGGCCAGGGCAGGACTTACTTTCAGGAGATTCAGAGAGCTATAGGAAATAGAGACTGTACTCTAAAGGGTACACAAAAAATTTCACATGCTCTGGGACCAAGGGCAAAAGTAGTAATTTGAAATGAGCCTGGGTCAGACCTGCTTGCTGATCTTAGAGAGTCTCCCAGAGCAGCAGCAGGCAACTGGAAACTCATCCTGGGGATGTAGACACTAGTGGTAGGTAGCTATTTCGGGGAGTTTGTTCTACCATGAGGACACCGGTGCTGGCAAGTACCATTTTGGAATCCTCCCTCTAGTTTATCAGCACTGCAATTCTGGCCCACTCACCAGACTGCTGACACTAGTACTTCCACGCAACTAAATGGGTAAAGACAAGTCCCATGCACCAGCAGGCAGGCTGCCTTGAGAACTCACCTCCCCTGCCTCCCACCCCTGAGCCCAAAGCTTCCCCAGGACACACTGTGCTGTGGAAGACCCAGGATCCTGTCCCCGCACACCAGTGTGCACGTACTAGTCCAGGCATCCCCAGGCACTGCAGCCAGAGACCCAAGAACCAGCTCTGTCTACCAGTGGGCCAACATTAGCTCCAGGACAACTGCAGCTCTACAGCCCGGAGTAGCAGGACTCAGACCACCAGCAGGGTGGCATCAGCTCTGAGACACCTTAAGCCCCTCAGCCAGCAGCCCCAGGATCTGGTTCAACACAACAGTGGCCTTACACTAGCTTCAGGACACCCAGAACCTGAAGCTAATAGTGTCAGGTGTTGACCCCACACACAAGTGTACCAGGCCCTGAAGCCAGAGATTCTGGAACCCAGGTACACCTACCAGTGGGATGACACTAGCCCTGGGACCACTTGAGTTTGGCTCCGTCCACCAGAAGAGTCATATTAGCCCTGGGACACCCCCATAAGACCCTTGCCCCTGCCACCAGAAGGCTGACATTAGATCTAGGACCCCTGATCCTGCAACCACACACCTTAGCACCTGGCCCAGCCTACCAGTGAGCCAGCACTAGGCCCAGGATTCATGAGGTTCTGCAGCCGGCTTCCTCATGACCCAGCTTCACCAACCAGTGGGAGCAGCCTCTGCAAAGGCAGGCCTAACTCACTGGGCCAGGGGTGCCATGCCTACCACACCTCCAACTGTAGTCAGCCCACCCCAACTAAAGGACCACACAACATGCCTAAGGGGTGCCCTTAGAGGACATAGCTCTGCTGATCAAAGGAGAGCATGCTGCTGGAATGCATAGGATATCTCCTGCAAAGGGGGACTTCAAGGTCAGGAACCATAACCAAACTACCAGATGCATAAGAATAAAACAGAAAAGTAAGCAAAAATGAGGTGACAGAGAAACATGTTCTGAATGAAGGAACAAAATAAAACCCCAGAAGAGCCAAGTGAAGTAGAAACAACATACCCAATAAAGAGTTAAAAGGTAATGATTGTAAAGACAAACAAAAAATTCAGGAGAAGAATGGATGAACAAAATGGGAATTCAGAAGCTTTAAACAAAGAGAAGATACAAAGAATAACTAAACAGAGATAAAGAATACAATAACTGAATTAAAAAATATACTAGAAGGAACCAGTAGTAGATTATACGATACTGGATTAGCAAGCTGGAAGACAAAAGCAGTGGAAATCACTGAAGATGAACAGAAGAAAGAAGAGAAAATAAAAATAGTTTAAGAGAATTTAATAAAATAAAAATTTTATTAAATAAAATTTAATAAAAAGAATTTAATCTCATTTAAGAGACTGCTGGAACAATATCATTCATACTAACATCCACAGTATAAGGGTCCCAGAAGGAAAAGATAGAGAGAAAGGGGCAGAGAGCATATTTGAAGGTATAATAGCTGAAAATTTCCCTACCCTGGAAAAGGAAACAGATTTCCACATCCAGAAAGCAGAGCCTCAAACAGGATCAGTCCAAAGAGGACCATACTAAGACATACTGTAATTAAAATGATAAATATTACAGAGAGAATGTTAAAATCAAAAGAAAATAAGTGGGAATACAAAAAACTAAAAATCTTCTGCACAGCAAAAAAAAAAAAAAAATCAGTAAAATGAAGAGACAACCTACGGAATGTGAAAAATACTGTAAACCAAATATCTGATAAAAAGTTAAAATCTAAAATATATAGGAAACTTAAACAAAACCACACATAATCTAAATTAAAAAGGCAAAACATAAATAGACATTTTTCCAAAAATGAATTCAAATGACCAATGGATGCATGGAAGGATGCTAAGCATCAATAATCATTAAGGAAAAGCAAATCAAAACCACAATAAAATACCTGGTAGAATGGCTAGCATCAAACAGACAAGATACAACAAATGCTGACCAAAATATGAAGAAAAGGAAACCATTATATACTAATGATGGAATTATAAACTGGTATACCATTTATAGAAAATAGTATGTGTGTATGCTTAGTTGCTCAGTCATATCTGACTCTTGCAACCCCATAGACTGTTGCCTGCCAGGCTCCTCCATCTGTGGGATTCTCCAGGCAACAATACTAGAGTGGGTTGCCATTTCCTTCTCCAGGGTTTCTTCCTGACCCAGGAATCGAACCCAGGTCCCTGGCACTGCAGGCAGATTCTTTATCAACTGAGCTAGGAAGGAAGCAGAAAATAGTATGGAGATTCCTTAAACATTAAAACTAGAACTATACATAGGATTGAGGGCTTCCCTGGTGGCTCAGAGGTTAAAGCGTCTGCCTGCAATGTGGGAGACCTGGGTTTGATCTCTGGGTTGGGAAGATCCCCTGGAGAAGGAAATGGCAACCCACTCCAGTATTCTTGTCTGGAGAATTCCATGGATGGAGTAGCCTGGTAAGCTGAAATCCATGGGGTCGCAAAGAGTCAGACACGACTGAACGACTTCACTTTCTTTCTTTCTTATACATAGGACTGAGCAATTCCACTCCTAGAAATACATCACTGGGAAATGAAATCAATATGTCAAAGAGATATTTGCACCCTATGTTCACAGCAGCATTTACAATAGCCAAGATATAGGAACAACCAAAGTGTCCACTGACATATAAATGGATAAGGTTGTGGTCTGTATATAAAATGGAATATTATTCAGCCATAAAAAATGAAAAAATCCTGCCATCTGTTACAACATGGATGGATCTTGAGGGCATTATATTAAATGAGATGGGTCAGGCAGAAAAACACAAATACTGTATGATTTTACTTATACCTGATATCTAAACAAACAAAACAAACTAATAGAAAAACCATGATCAGATTCATGGTTATGAAGGACAGGGAGTGGTGGGAGGGGAAACTGGACAAAAGTGGTCAAAAGGTACAAACTTCATTTATAAGAGAATACTGGGAATATAACATAAACTCAATTACTATTCTTAACACTGCTGTATGATACATATTAAAGATGTTAAGAGAGTAAAGCCTATGAGTTCTCATCACAAGAAAAATATTTTTCCTTTTTCTTTTGTGTCTACATAACTAAACTTGCAATAATCATTTTATAATATACGTAGAGCAAATTATTATGCTGTGCATCTTAAGCTTATACAGTGCTATGTGTCAATTCAGTTCAGTTCAGTTTAGTCCCTCAGTCGTGTCCAATTCTTTGTGACCCCATGAATCACAGCACGCCTGGCCTCCCTGTCCATCACCAACTCCCAGAGTTCACTCAGACTCATGTCCATCGAGTCAGTGATGCCATTCCGGCATCTCATCTTCTGTCGTACTATTCTCTTCCTGCCCCTCAATCCCTCCCAACATCAGAGTCTTTTCCAATGAGTCAACTCTTCGCATGAGGTGGCCAAAGTACTGGAGTTTAAGTTTAGCATCATTCCTTCCAAAGAAATCCCAGGGCTGATCTCCTTTAGAATGGACTGGCTGGATCTCCTTGCAGTCCAAGGGACTCTCAAGAGTCTTCTCCAACACCACAGTTCAAAAGCATCAATTCTTCGGCACTCAGCCTTCTTCACAGTCCAACTCTCACATCCATACATGACCACTGGAAAAACCATAGCCTTGACTAGATGGACCTTTGTTGGCAAAGTAATGTCTCTGCTTTTGAATATGCTATCTAGCTTGGTCATAACTTTCCTTCCAAGGAGTAAGCGTCTTCTAATTTCATGGCTGCAGTCACCATCTGCAGTGATTTTGGAGCACCCCAAAAATAAAGTCTGACACTGTTTCCACTGTTTCCCCATCTATTTCCCATGAAATGATGGCACCAGATGCCATGATCTTCATTTTCTGAATGTTGAGCTTTAAGCCAACTTTTTCACTCTCCACTTTCACTTTCATCAAGAGGCTTTTTAGTTCCTCTTCACTTTCTGCCATAAAGGTGGTGTCATCTGCATATCTGAAGTGATTGATATTTCTCCCGGCAATCTTGATTCCAGCTTGTGTTTCTTCCAGTCCAGCGTTTCTCATGATGTACTCTGTATATAAGTTAAATAAGCAGGGTGACAATATACAGCCTTGACATACTCCTTTTCCTATTTGGAACCAGTCTGTTGTTCCATGGCCAGTTCTAACTGTTGCTTCCTGGCCTGCATACAGATTTCTCAAGAGGCAGGTCAGGTGGTCTGGTATTCCCATCTCTTTCAGAATTTTCCACAGTTTCTTGTGATCCACACAGTCAAACGCTTTGGCATAGTCAATAAAGCAGAAATAGATGTTTTTCTGGAACTCTCTTGCTTTTTCCATGATCCAGCAGATGTTGGCAATTTGATCTCTGGTTCCTCTGCCTTTTCTGAAACCAGAGTGAACATCAGGAAGTTCACGGTTCATGTATTGCTGAAGCCTGGCTTGGAGAATTTTAGCATTACTTTACTAGCGTGTGAGATGAGTGCAATTGTGCGGTAGTTTGAGCATTGTTTGGCATTGTCTTTCTTTGGGATTGGAATGAAAACTGACCTTTTCCAGTCCTGTGGCCACTGCTGAGTTTTCCAAATTTGCTGGCATACTGAGTGCAGCACTTTCACAGCATCATCTTTCAGGATTTGAAATAGCTCAACTGGAATTCCATCACATCCACTAGCTTTGTTCATAGTGATGCTTTCTAAGGCCCACTTGACTTCACATTCCAGGATGTCTGGCTCTAGGTGAGTGATCATACCATCGTGATTATCTGGGTCATGAAGATCTTTTTTGTACAGTTCTTCTGTGTATTCTTGCCACCTCTTAATATCTTCTGCTTCTGTTAGGTCCATATCATTTCTGTCCTTTATCGAGCTCATCTTTGCATGAAATGTTCCCTTGGTATCTCTAATTTTATTCAAGAGATCTCTAGTCTTTCCCATTCTGTTGTTTTCCTCTATTTCTTTGCATTGATCGCTGAGGAAGGCTTTCTTATCCCTCCTTGCTATTCTTTGGAACTCTGCATTCAGATGCTTATATCTTTCCTTTTCTCCTTTGCTTTTTGCTTCTCTTCTTTTCACAGCTATTTGTAAGCCCTCCCCAGACAGCCATTTTGCCTTTTTGCATTTCTTTTCCATGGGGATGGTCTTGATCCCTGTCTCCTGTACAATGTCACGAACCTCATTCCATAGTTCATCAGGCACTCTATCTATCAGATCTAATCCCTTAAATCTATTTCTCACTTCCACTGTATACTCATAAGGGATTTGATTTAGGTCATACCTGAATGGTCTAGTGGTTTTCCCTACTTTCTTCAATTTCAGTCTGAATTTGGCAATAAGGAGTTCATGATCTGAGCCACAGTCATCTCCTGGTCTTGTTTTTGTTGAGTGTATAGAGCTTCTCCATCTTTGGCTGCAAATAATATAATCAATCTGATTTCAGTGTTGACATCTGGTGATGTCCATGTGTAGAGTCTTCTCTTGTGTTGTTGGAAGAGGCTGTTTGTTATGACCAGTGCATTTTCTTTGTAAAACTCTATCAGTCTTTGCCCTACTTCATTCTGTATTCCAAGGCCAAATTTGCCTGTTACTCCAGGTGTTTCTTGACTTCCTACTTTTGCATTCCAGCCCCTATAATGAAAAGGACATCATTTTTGGGTGTTAGTTCTAAAAGGTCTTGTAGGTCTTCATAGAACCATTCAACTTCAGCTTCTTCAACGTTACTGGTTGGGGCATAGACTTGGATTACTGTGATATTGAATGGTTTGCCTTGGAAATGAACAGAGATCATTCTGTCGTTTTTGAGACTGCATCCAAGTACTGCATTTTAGACTCTTTTGTTGACCATGTGTCAATTATATTTCAATAAAACTGGAAAAAATAAAAGGAAAAAAGATATTATCCAGGATCCTTCAGCTAGAGGTAAGACTTTATTCAGCTGTTTTTTTTTTTCCCCGTACATATGATTATGCCATTTTTAGAGGAATAGATTTTCCTCTGGGCCATCATGGTTGAGTTGTATGGAGTGGACTAAACGTCACAGACTTTTTCACACTCTTCCCCTGGGAGCCCTGTACTTTCCTTTAGGAACCTACAGGGGCCAGTGGGAGAACATGAGCTGGAGAGCCTTCAAGTGTTCCCATTGGTCAGGGAAGATCTACTTTTATCTCTTTTGCACATGAATTTCTATGAAATAATATTTTAGATACAATATTCTTCAGCTTAAAAACCACTGTCAAAACAAGAAAAGAAATCCAGAGTAAAAAAAACTTCCTATTCCAAACCTCAGATAAGGTAAATAATTTCCCACAAATCACATAGCTCACAGACACACAGAACCAGCAAGGCCATAACCCAGTTCTCCCAAGTCATATCCCAGAGCTCTTTCTACCATCATGATAAATGCTACTTTCCTGAAGAAAAAAGTCATTTAAAAGCTCATTACAGAAATGATAAACTGAGAGCCAGAAACAAAATCTTAAGAAAAAAAGTAGGCCAAGTGCTGTATTGAGGTCTGAGAAGGCCATTTTTGCCTACTCAGGCACTGATTCAATTTTTCATTTTGGCATGATTTGAGCTTTCTTCTTTCTTATGTCCAGGCACAACTCTTCTTCAGGAAAATTCACTACGGGCAATTATCTACTTGGGGAAATAAATGAGACTCTTTTTAATGGTGTTCCTTGCCCTGCTTTGAAGAAGGATAAATCAGAACTTGTTCTCAAAAGACCTTACCAAAAATAAAAATATATTTTAATATTCACAGGCAGCCCTGGGTAAGTGAAAAATATACATGATAAGCATGGAAAATGCAAACAATCAAAATGTTATTAATGATATAATGTAATAATTTACCAGAATACTCAGGTAATAGAATGGGCACACAAATATAGTTTTCTAGTGAACTTAAACAAGAAAAAAAAAAAACTGTTTTGGCCTTCACAGATTTTTTTAATGCAATCTTATTCATTCTTAAAAAATAGTTATAATACTCGAGGTAGGTTGGTTTATAATTTACAATATTACAGTGCTTCTGGACCATAATTCTGAGTATGAGTTCTCACTGAGTTCTACACAATGAAGGAAACTGGGTTTAAGGAAACTTACTCCCAAAGGCTTTTTTATTTTAAAAATTCATAAAATTTTCTCTCTAAAAATTTCAACTGCTTCTGTTTCTAGCTATAACAAAATAACTAGTATTTACAGTGCTTGCTCACTGTAAACAGCTGGAACACTGGACAAAATGTTCTGAACATGAGTTTTAAGACACTGGGTAACAGGCAGAGCAGGACTATTCTAAAAGAAAAGGAAAATAGATGAGATTACCCCTACAACTGTCCTAGCTTTCTGCCTAGTTATTCCTTCCATACGGTGACAAAAGGAAGGTGAACTCAGACCACAGAGATATCACTGAGTTGTGGAGTCAGAAATCAGAGGGCAGGAAGGCTGAAGCAGCTAGAATTTGTGGGGAAGCATACAGGAGCGAGGGGTTCCCAGGTGGTTCAGTGGTAAAGAATTCAACTGCTAATGAGGGAGACACAGGAGAAGGAGACTCGGGTTCAATCCCTGGGTGGGGAAGATCTCCCGGATTAAGAAATGACAACCCATTCTAGTACTCTTGCCTGGAAAATTCCATAGACAGAGGAGCCTGGTGGGGACTATGGTCCATGGGGTCACACAGAGTTGGACATGGCTGCGAGAGTGCACACACACACACACCCATACAGAAGAGCGTTATTGAGAGTAAGAAGCTCCAGAAATCTGCAGAGGAACTCACTGTGCCTTTGACTACTGAAGTGCTTGTGGATATGATACAACTCTACAAGAACAAACAAAGAACTACATGCACTACAAAATAAATAATTCTTAGACCTTAAACAAGGCTGGGGAATGTTTAACCTCTCACTAGTTTAGTATACAGGTGTCTTTGAACATCTGAAACATTCAGTAGTGAACTCAGAAGGAATGAGACAGGAAGCAAGGTGACAGGGCACAACCATTAAAAGAATGACACAACCATGAAGAACAGGATACCACAAAAACTGGTTAGAACCTACTAGGCCCAAGACAGGAGAAGGCGATAGCACCCCACTCCAGTACTCTTGCCTGGAAAATCCCATGGATGGAGGAGCCTGGTGGGCTGCAGTCCAAGGGATCGCTAAGAGTCGGACACGACTGAGCAACTTCACTTTCACTTTTCACTTTCCTGCATTGGAGAAGGAAATGGCAACCCACTTCAGTGTTCTTGCCTGGAGAATCCCAGGGATGGGGGAGCCTGGTGGGCTGCTGTCTATGGGGTCACACAAAGTTGGATACGACTGAAGTGACTGAGCAGCAGCAGCAGGCTCAAGATGGCAGAAAAGTATGACTTCCAGTAGACCTCAGGCCCCATTATGTGCTCATTATATAACACACGAGCTACATGACATACTCACAGGTGCCAGGACATTTCCCAGGCTGACCATAAAAGGCCCAAAAGTGGGCGGTGCTCCAATTTCTGGAAGTCCCCATCTCTTTCCCAACATAGAATATTCCTCACACTCATTAGCCTCCGAAAAAATTGAAAAAAAAATTGAACAGAGTCTAGTAACCTCTCAGACAACAACAAGGTATCTAACATATATGAAGTGAAATCCCAGAAATGGATGGGAATATGCATAAAAAATTAAATACTGATCCCAAATTTTACAAATATAGTGAAACCTATAAATATATAGATCCAGGAAGCTCCAATGAATTCCGAGCAAGATAATTATAAGAAATACACACCAGGACATGATAAAATAACTAAAAAACAATAGTCAAATTTTTTTAAAAGACAAATATTCCCTGGAACAGGTTTTCAGGTTCTAATAATGACTAATGGGTTCTCATTAGAAATAACGCAGACTGGAAGACACTGAAAGTTCTGAAAGGAAAAACTCTGAGAACCTAGAATACTACTTACAGTAAAAAAAAATATCCATTAGAGACAAAGGTGAGATAAAAATATTTCAGGTAAACAAAACCTGAGAGAATTTAATTGATAGCTGTTCTAAACTATGAAAATTATATCAAGTTTTCAAGTGGAGGAAAAGATGATATAAAATGGGAACTTGGATCTAAAAAAAGAAGAGCCTTGGAAATGATGAACATCTGAGGCAGCAAAAATGGCATTTTCTTGTTTTTTAATTAAAATATACTGACTATTTAGAGCAAGACTAATAACGTTTTGTGGGGTATTATAGCACATGTAAATGTAAAGTGTGTGACAATAGCACAAAGAATTGGAACTACATTGCGAGTGTGAATGTAAAATAGTGCTACAATGATGCCTGATACTCTTACCATAGACTCAAGAATTTTGTTCCTCCTTATTTACCCAAGAGAAATGAAACATGTTAAAGTCACGATGACTTTAACACAAATGTTCATAGATGCTGTCTTCATTTACAATAAATATTTATAGTGGCCAAACACTGGGAATGGAACCAAAAATATATGAACTTGTGAATGATGAACAAACTGTGTTTTCTTCATCCAACGGAATACTACTTGGGGCTAAAGGAATGAACTGCTGATGTATGCAACAACATGGGTAATCTCCAAAATACTATGCAGAGTAAAATAAGTCAGACAGAAAAGATACACATTCTAAATTTTACTTGTATGAAATGTAGGAACAGACAAAATTAAAATATTAACAAGAAAATAGATCAAACGTTGCTTGACGTCAGAGTTTGTGGAATTCTACCTGCGAATGGAACAGAAGAACTTTTGAGATGAAAATACTGTATATCTTGATTACTGTATAATTTGTCAAAACTCATTAAATTGTGTAGTTGAGTTCCTTTTATAGCATGGAGATTATAATCAATATTTAAAAACACAACTAATAAATAATAGAAGACTGCTGCTGCTGCTGCTAAGTCGCTTCAGTCGTGTCCGACTCTATGCGACCCCATAGACGGCAGCCCACCAGGCTCCCCTGTCCCTGGGATTCTCCAGGCAAGAACACTGGAGTGGGTTGCCATTTCCTTCTCCAATGCATGAAAGTGAAAAGTAAAAGTGAAGTTGCCCAGTCGTGTCTGACTCTTCACGACCCCATGGACTGCAGCCTACCAGCCTCCTCCGTCCATGGGATTTTCCAGGCAAGAGTACTGGGGTGGGGTGCCATCGCCTTCTCCAAATAGAAGACTAATGTTTCTATTAATGAACAATCTTTTTTTTAAACAAGTTGATATAAAATAATGGATATGGGAGTTTATATTTAGATTAAATGAGAAACTCTGTGTTCCTTCAGTATTCTTACCTTTTTCATTAATGAATTTAATGTCTAAAATAAAATATTTGACCTGGTTGTATGTATTCCTCTGATCTTCTCATTTGATGGATGATTTTCTGATTAAAAAAGTCATATTTAAATCAAAGCAAAACATAAATTTCTTCATTCTATTTTCCCTCCTTGAATGACACTGATTTTATTCATTTATTCATTCACTCACTTTTTGAATATTTTGAATAAGAGCACAATATAGACTATGGAATCAATACACTTGGTCTCTAATCCTGGCTAATTATTAGTTGTATAGTTTTGGTAACCTCAGTCTTATTATTTTCTTGTTATTGTTGCAGACTATGTAGTCAGTAAGTAGCACTATTCCTACACCATTAAGAAAAAGCATAGTCACTATCTTTAAGAAATTTACACTTGATGAAGAGACTGCTGCTGCTGCTAAGTCGCCTCAGTCGTGTCCGACTCTGTGCGACCCCATAGATGGCAGCTCAACAGGCTCCCCTGTCCCTGGGATTCTCCAGGCAAGAACACTGGAGTGGGTTGCCATTTCCTTCTCCAATGCTTGAAAGTGAAAAGTGAAAGTGAAGTCGCTCAGTCGTGTCCAACTCCTAGCAACCCCATGGACTGCAGCCCACCAGGCTCCTCATCCATGGGATTTTCCAGGCAAGAGTACTGGAGTGGGGTGCCATTGCCTTCTCCGTGACAGGTAAACAAATATTTGTAACATATTTAGTTCACTGGCATGATAAAAGAATATATGTCTGCACCGGAGGTCCACTGAAGGGCAACTTCAGTGTGCTGAAATGTTTGGAGAAAGTGTTAGAAAAGGAGTTCATATTTGGACTCACAGTTGAAGAATTACTAGAAATTTACCTGGTTGACAAACAGTCAGGAGCCACTTTAGGTAAAGTAAATCCAAGTGCAAATGTAACAAGACTTAAGAAGCATAATACCTTTAAAAAGAAATGCAGTGTTATAACATGTAAAGATTCTGGGTGAGAGCCATGAAATGAAGCAGACAGTAGCTCATGGATCCATACTGCATCGTATCTGTTGGGATAAGAACGCTATGAGATTAGGTGCTAAATAATGGAAGTTTTGGCTTGTTTATCTGGATGGAGAGATTTGGAAATTGCAAAGCTTACCAGCACCAGGATGTGTTTCCTTTTTATAAACATAACAATGTTATTAATAGTAAAGAGTTTCTGCTACACTATTTAAAGTCATAGTTAAGTTTTGCGATTTATTTTAAATGATGTTAATAGTTTATCAACGTAACTCCTGAGGACTCGACTGTGAGGGTGGAGTGGGGAGGGGGCTGGGCTCACCTCAAGGGGGCAAGAGCGTGGCCAAGGCGGTGTGAAACACCCAGAGAGACCAGACCTTTGCCCCAGCCCTTGCCTCAAGGAAACCTGCCTGCTAGGGTCAGGTTGAATGCCCACGCCTGACCTGTGGACAGGTGTTCCCCATGCAGGCGGGAGAGAGAGAGAGGCCCCTCGACTGAAACTGAAAAGTTTTAGATTTGTGGTTTTATACTGTGCACCAGAAGCAAGGAGAAGGTTGAAAAAATACCTTCACTTGTACACACCTCATTTTTATGACTTGAAAGAACTGTGTTTTTATTCACAATTACAGTTCACAGCAAGGCTGTCCAAACTGTTAGGGAGATGTACCTACAAAGGGCCCTGACTGAAGAGGCAGTCAGAGATAAGGAGACATTTATTAACAGAGAAGCCAAAGGAAAACAGTGTCTCAAGGAGGGAGTGACCAACTGATTTGAGTGCTGCTAAGAGGTCTCTTGGCAGAATGGAAGACTTTATGGAAATTAAACTTTTGGACACTGGATCTGTCTATTTTTTTGAAAGAGATAAAATCAAAAAGGAAAATGTGGGAAAAGAGATAATGTGAAGACTACTTCTCCCTTTTGGAATGCACTGAAGGAGCATCCAAAGGAGGGAACACAGCCTTAACAATCAACAGAAAATTGGATTAAAGATTTACTGAGCATGGCCTGGCCCATCAGAACAAGACTCAGATTCCCCCATGGTCAGTCTTTCCCATCAGGAAGCTTCCATAAGGCTCTTATCCTTACTCTCAGAGGGCAGACAGACTGAAAACCACCATCACAGAAAACTAACCAATCTGATCACATGGATCACAGCCTTCTCTAACTCAGTGAAACTATGAGCCATGCCATGTAGGGCCACCCAATATGAAAGGGTCATGGTAGAGAGTTCTTATAAAACGTGGTCCCCTGGAGAATGGAATGCCAAACACTTCACTATTCTTGCCTTGAGAATCCCATGAACAGTATGAAATAGCAAAAAGATAGGACACTAAAATATGAATTCCCTAGGTCAGTAGGTGTCCAAAATGCTACTAGAGAAAAGTGGAGAAATAACTCCAAAAAGAATGAAGAGATGGAGCCAAAGCAAAAACAGCACCCAGTTGTGGATGTGACTGGTGATGGAAGTAAAGTCTGATTCTGTAAAGAACAATAATGCACAGGAACCTGGAATGTTAGGTCCAGGAATCAAGGTAAATTGGAAGCTGTCAAACAGGAGATGGTAAGAGTGAACATTGACATTTTAGGAATCAGTGAACAAAAATGGACCAGAATGGGTGAATTTAATTTACCTGAATTAAATTATACTGGGCTTCCCAGATAGCTCAGTTGGTAAAGAATCTGCCTGCAATGCAGGAGACCCTGGTTTGATTCCTGGGTCAGGAAGATCTGCTGGAGAAGGGATAGGCTACCCACTCCAATATTCTTGGGCTTCCCTTGTGGCCCAGCTCGTAGAGAATCTGCCTGTGGTTCAGGAGACCTGGGTTCAATCCCTGGGTTGGGAATATCCCCCGGAGAAGGGAAAGACTACCCACTCTAGTATTCTGCTCTAGAGAATTACATGGGCTGTATAGTCCACAGGGGTGCAAAGAGTCAGACAAACTAAGCAATTTTCATTTCACTTTCATAAATTATATAGACCATTATATCTACTACTGTAGGCAAGAATCTCTTAGAAGAAATGGAGTAGCCCTTATGGTCAACAAAAGAGTACAAAATGCAGTACTTGGCTGCAATCTCAAAAATGACAGAATGATCTCTGTTTGTTTCAAAGGCAAACCATTCAATATCACAATAATCAAAGTCTATGTCCCAACCACGATGGCAGCCCACTCCAGTACTCTTGCCTGGAAAATCCCATGGGCGGAGGAGCCTGGTGGGCTGTGGTCCATGGGGTCGCTAAGAGTTGGACACGACTGAGCGACTTCACTTTCACTTTTCACTTTCATGCCTTGGAGAAGGACGTGGCAACCCACTCCAGTACTCTTGCCGGGAGAATCCCAGGGTCGGCGGAGCCTGGTGGGCTGCCATCTATGGGATTGCACAGAGTTGGACACGACTGAATTGACTTAGCAGCAGCAGCATGTCCCAACTACTAATGCTGAAGAAGCTGAAGTTGAATGGTTTTATGATGACCTATAAGACCTTCTGACTTCCCTGGTTGCTCAGACGGTGAAGCGTCTGCCTACAATCTGGGAGACCCAGGTTTGATTCCTGGGTGGGGAAGAGCCTCTGGAGAAGGAAATGGCAACCCACTCCAGTACTCTTGCCTGGAAAATTCCATGGACGGAGGAGCCTGGTAGGCTACAGTCCATGGGGTCGCAAAGAGTTGGACATGACTGAGCGACTTCACACACATAAGACCTTCTAGAACTAAGACACAAAAAAAGATGTCCTTTTCATCATAGGGGACTGGAATGCAAAAGAAGGAAGTCAAGAGATACCTGGAATAACAGGCAAGTCTGGTCTTGGAGTACAAAATGAAGCAGGTCAAAGGCTAACAGAGTTTTGCCAAGAGAATGCATTGGTCATAGCAAATACCCTCTTCCAACAACACAAGAGATGACTCTACACATGGACATCACCAGATGGTCAATACCAAAAGCATACTGATTGTATTCTTTGCAGTCAAAAATGGAGAAGCTCTATATAGTCAGCAAAAACAAAACCAGGAGCTGACTGTGGCTCAAATTATGAGCTCCTTATTGCAAAATTCAGAGTTAAATTGAAGAAAGTAGGGTAAACCACTAGATTATTCAGGTATGACCTAAATCAAATCCCTTATGATTATACAGTGGAAGTGACAAATAGATTCAAGGCATTAGATCTGATAGACAGAATGCCTGAAGAACTAAGAACAGAGCTTCATGACATTGTACAGGAGGCAGTGATCAAGACCATCCCAAAGAAAAAGAAATGCAAAAAGGCAAAATGGCTGTCTGAGGAGGCCTTACGAATAGCTGAGAAAAGAAGAGAAGCTAAAGGCAAAGGAGAAAAGGAAAGATATACCCATTTGAATGCAGAATTGCAAAGAATAGCAAGGAGAGATAAGAAATTCTTCCTCAGTAATCAATGCAAAGAAATAGAGGGAAAAAATAGACTGGGAAAAACTAGAGATCTCGTCAAGAAAATTAAGAGATTCCAAGGAAACATTTCTTGCAAAGATAGACACAATGAAGGACAGAGAGGTATGGACCTAACAGAAGCAGAAGATATCAAGAGGTGGTAAGAATACACAGAAGAACTATATGAAAAAGATCTTCATGACCCAGATAACCATGATGGTGTGATCACTCACCTAGAGCCAGACATCCGGGAATGTGAAGCCAAGTGGGCCTTAGGAAGCATCACTACAAACAAAGCTAGTGGAGGTGATGGAATTCCAGCTGAGCTATTTCAAATCCTAAAAGATGATGCTGTGAAAGTGCTGCACTCAATATACCAGCAAATTTGGAAAACTTAGCAGTGACCACATGAATGAAAGGCCAGTTTTCATTCCAATCCCAAAGAAAGGCAATGCCAAAGAATGTTCAAACTACTGCACAATTGCACTCATGTCACACACTAACAAAGTAATGCTCAATATTGTCCAAGCCAGGCTTTAACAGTATATTAACAGAGCACTTCCAGATATTCAAGCTGGATTTAGAAAAGGCAGAGGAATCAGAGAGCAAATTGTTGGCGATTTGCCAACAATGTTTGGCTAACATCAATGGATCACAGGAAAAGCCAGAAAAACATTTACTTATGCCTTATTGACTACGCCAAAGCCTTTGACTATGTGGATCACAGAAACTGTGGAAAATTCTTCAAGAGATGGGAATACCAGACCATCTGACCTGCCTCCTGAAAAATCTGTATGCTGGTCAAGAAGCAACAGTTAGAACCGTACATGGAACAATGGACAGCTTCCAAATTGGGAATGGAGTATGTCAAGGCTGTGTATTGTCACCTTGCTTATTTAATTTATATGCAGAGTACATCATGTGAATTGCCAGGCTGCATGAAGCACAAGCTGGAAGCAAGACTGCTGGGAGAAATCACAATAACCTCAGATATGCAGATGACACCACCCCTATGGCAGAAAGTGAAGAGGAACTAAAGGGCTTCTTGATGAAGGTGAAGGAGGAGAGTGAAAAAGTTGGCTTAAAATTCAACATTCAGAAAATGAAGATAATGGCATCTGGTCCCATCACTTTACGGCAAAGAGAAGCAGAAACAATGGAAACAGTGACAGGCTATTTTCTTGGGCTTCAAAATCACTGCAGATGGTGACTGCAGCTATGAAATTAAAAGACGCTTGCTCCTTGACAATCTAGATAGCATATTAAAAAGCAGAGACATTACTTTGCCAACAAAGGTCCATCTAGTCAAAGCTATGGTTTTTCCAGTAGTCATGTATGGATGTGAGAGTTGGACCATAAAGAAAGCTGAGCGCTGAAGAATTGATGCTTTTGAACTATGGTGTTGGAAAAGACTCTTGAGAATCCCTTGGAGTACAAGGAGATCAAACCAGTCCATCGTAAAGGAAATCAGTCCTGAATATTCACTGGAAGGACTGATACTGAAGCTGAAGTTCCATTACTTTGGCCACCTCATGAGAAGAGCTGACTCATTTGAAAAGACCCCAATGCTGGTAAAGATTGAAGGTAGGAGAAGGGGACAACAGAGGATTAGATGATTGGATGGCATCATCAACTCGATGGACATGCGTTTGAGCAAGCTCTGAGAGTTGGTGATGAACAGGGAAGCCTGGTATGGTGCAGTCCACAGGGTTGCAAAGAGTAGGACACAACTGAGTGACTGAACTAACTAACTTTTCCTTTAAATGTGTGATTTAAAAAAATTTCTGTATCAGCTGATTCTGTTTTCCTTTCCATAGAAAGTGTAGTTTACCATTTTGAAATATTGGTTAATGGAAAACAAAGTGATTTCACAAACTGAAAAATAATTTATAAGTCACATTTATATTTAACATAATAAACTTCATATTTAAAATGATTTTAAAGTATTACCTATCTCCAACTATTTTTCCCAAACATTTCTGGAGCTCAGTGGACAAGGCAAACAGATTGAATTAAGCCATTTAATCTGAAGTCCCAAATAAAAAAATTAGGCTTCAACATTTTTTTTGTTGTTGTTGTTGTTTTTAATTTTTTTTAATTTTATTTTATTTTTAAACTTTACATAACTGTATTGGTTTTGCCAAATATCAAAATGAATCTGCCACAGGTATACATGTGTTCCCCATCCTGAACCCTCCTCCCTCCTCCCTCCCCATTGCATCCCTCTGGGTCATCCCAGTGCACCAGTCCCAAGCATCCAGTATTCAACATTTTTTTAAGGAGAACCTAGGACCTAAAAATTTACTGATCAGGACTATATCTGGAGACAAATAATGTGTATCAAATAAAGTTTAGTTCATAAGATAGAACACTATTGTATTTCAAATGGTAAGGGATATAATATAGGGTATGGGAAAATTACAAAATTGTTGGCAAAGTTGGAAGGGTGTGAGTCAGGGATTAATGATTAAGTCAACGGTGGAGTTTAACGACGTACCACCGTAACTGCAGTTCAGGAGTCAGGCATTTGCTGCTGTCCCCACTGAACTGCAGCAACAACTGTCACTCGACCATGCAGGTAAAACCAATGGCCAGACACGAAGAAGCTGAGTCCAACCGCCACAACAGCTACGGTCTCCATGACCAAGATTGCCAGCGCTAGTTGACTACAACTGCTCTCCAACTCTCTTCACCTTCCAAATCTCATGAGAGTGCATGTAAGTGACAGAAATTAACATGCATTAAAGGTCCACCTATAAGAATGAGGAATGGGAATTGTAGTCTTCTTTCCCTTGGGGGAAAGCTCATGAAAAGGAAAGGATAGAAATGGATGCCAAGTATAATACCTATTTGACTGTTGCCAACACATCCTTTAATCTCAGAATTGGGTCTCACTCAGACTTTGCCTCATGAGAAAATATGACAATTTAAGATTACGACAGAACATACTATAAAAAAGCATGGTGTTGGAGGTGGATGTTCCACAGAGAGAATTAGAAAACAAGCAACTTGAGGGCAGAATTAATATTTTATTAATTTTTAAAATTTTTAGTCGAGCATAGTACCTGATGTAAGATGGACACTAACTCAGTTTACTAAATAAGTGAATTGAATGAAATATATTATTCCAACACAACTGACCAGGGCTGCTCCTTTATCCATTAACATTAGGATTTCAATGGCTCTTGTTCAAGTTAATACATTTTTGCCATTTTCCTTCCAATACATACAAAGGCATAAGGTTGCAATTGCTTTCCAGCAATATCCAGAGGTAAAGGAAGAATTTTCCTCTGCAATTGTATTTTCTAGGGAGCTGTCACACAGAAATTGCACTAATATAGCTATTATAAACTCAATAGTTAGGAAATTGAGCAAAGCAGAAAACATTACTGGATCTGAGTCTAAACTTCTTGGAGATGCAAAGGAAATTATTGCTGCAAACAGGCTTTCATGTAAAGGTGGGCCTTCCTGGCAGCTTGCTTCTTGCCTTTGGATCCTGCTATTTAACTTGAACTGGTGACCGGCACAGAGCTTCTAGACTCTAGCCGGGAAACGCTAAGATCTGTGGCACTTGCTACTCATGGAGCTTTTCTCTAGCTACTAGGATCACCTTTATCCAGAACTTAGCTTGGATTACTTTTTTTTTTTTTCTTTTTTCCTTTCTTAGGAAGCTCTCTTCAATAGTAGGGAAAAGTATTGCTTGAGATTAATAATCAGACATGTAACAGAGAATTAGAAACATTTGTGAACACTGGTACTATCACAACAGGAAATTTCACTTTGAAGAGAAGGATACAAATTCTGTTTTGCAGAAATAGTACAGATTTCCTGACTGTTTGCAGAATAGTTTTTGTTAAAAACACAGCTTGTGAGACCAGCAGACTACATAGCAATTTCTGGCTCTCCATCTTCTACTTCCAAGCTTGAACTTCCTCATCTATAAAATAAAGGGTAATACATACTTTTCTCATGGATTATCAGGATTAATTAGACAACGCCCTTAAAATGTGAAGAACACTTCTAACTATATCAGTGGCAGGCATGTGGATACTAAGAGTGGGTTTTGTTATCATAATCACCTTCAATTTCGATAATATTTTATATGAACATGATGTGGGCATATCCAAACTTTAATAACTCAAGCTTCTCCTATATGAAGATGTTATCAGTGATGATAAACATGATAAAATCCCATGATTTTAGGGGATCGGTGTGACTGTTCAGGGGAAAGAGTGGGTTTGGAGTCTGATGATTTTAGGTACAACCTGAACTAAGACATGCTTGGGCATATTACTTAACACTCAGCCTCAGTTTATTAATCTCTATAATTTACAGAGTTGCTCTGAAGATTTGAACTACTTCATTGGGAGGTAAAGAGGAAAGGCAACTGCTGCCCTCTGGACTTTCTTATCCATGGAGAAATAGAACTTCAGACCCTTGTATCTCCTAAACTTTCCTGATCCTTCAGACCATCAAGTCTCCTGACTGTGGATTAGACAGGCTGCTCACAATTTCCCTCTCACAGCCAACCCATGACGGAAACAACATGACTAAACAGGATAGCACCCAACAATTTCTTTATGTCCCAACTGATCTCCTATGAAATTATTGTTTTCCCTCATAACACTTCAATTGATGGAATAAAGTATGCTAAAAATATATTGCCTTTCCCAGTGGATAAAGATTAATTCAAGTAGTACTTTTAAGAAGTAGTCAAGAGTAAAATAAGATTTAAAGCTTATTTCTCTAATTTTATGGGCCATGGTCAGCTCCCAGTGGTTCAGTGATCTGATTGTGTGTATGTGTATACATATATATATATATACAAACACACACATGTGTGTGTATATATATATATATATATATAGGTTCCATTTGTTATAGTTTTGTGAATGTTAATATTTAATAAAACTCTTAAACATTTGGGAATTTTTATATACAGAGAATTATAAAAGAAGTTCCCTAATAAAGTTTCTTTTTGGACTTTAAAGATGATTTTGATAGAAATATACCATCTAAATATTTTTGAGCATTCATGCATTGAAAAGGAATATTCTAGATACTAAGCAGTAAGAAGGGATATGTGACATGGCCTATCTCCTCAAAGAGCTTATAACCTAACTTAAAGACAAAGCAAACATAGGTGAATAGAATGATAACTGAAAATCCCAAGAACTAAAACTTAAAAGATGAAATAAATAGATGAGACAATATTGCTTAAGGGCTACCTTGGTGGCTCAGACAGTAAAGAATCTGCCTGCAATGTGGGAGACCAGGATTGGGAAGATCCCTTGGAGGAGGGCATAGCAACCCATTCCAGTATTCCTGCCTGGAGAATGTCCATGGACAGAGGTGCCTGGCAGGCTACAGTCCATGGGGTCACACAGAGTCAGATACGACTGAGTGACTAAGCACAGCACACACAGCACATGGTGCTTAAAGGACTTGCCAGATGGTGCTAGTGGTAAAGAATCCACCTGCCAATACAGGAGACTCAAGAGACGTGGGTTCCAAGCTTGGGTTGGAAAGATCCCTTGGAGTTGAAAAGGGCAACCACTCCAGTATTCTTACCTGGAAAACTCCATGGGCAGAGGAGCCTGGCAGGCTACAGTCCATGGGGCCACAAAGAGTCAGACATAACTGAGTAACTGAGCATATAGGCACACACATATTGCTTAAAAGAACAAAAAAGGGAGATAATTTTCAAATAGAATGATTAAAAAGGCTTGGTGATTAGTAAGAGCTAACGTTTATTGTGGAGAAGGCAATGGCACCCCACTCCAGTATTCTTGCCTGGAGAATCCCATGGACAGAGGAGCCTGGTGGGCTGCAGTCCATGGGGTCGCAAAGAGTCGGACACAACTGAGTGACTTCCCTTTCACTTTTCACTTTCATGCATTGGAGAAGGAAATGGCAACCCACTCCAGTGTTCTTGCCTGGAGAATCCCAGGGACGGGCAAGCCTGGTCGGCTGCTGTCTATGGGGTCACACAGAGTTGGACACGACTGAAGTGACTTAGCAGCAACATTTATTGAAAGCACTAAGTGTTTTACACATTTTATTTCATATGAGCCTTCAGTTCACTTCAGTTCAGTCGCTCAATTGTGTCCAACTCTTTGTGACCCCATGAATCACAGCACGCCCGGCCTCCCTGTCCATCACCAACTCCTGGAGTTCACTCAAACTCATGTCCATCGAGTCGGTGATACCATCCAGCCATCTTATCCTCTGTCGTCCCCTTTTCCTCCTGCCCCCAATCCCTCCCAGTATCAGTCTTTTCCAATGAGTCAATTCTTCGTATGAGGTGGCCAAAGTCCTGGAGTTTCAGCTTTAGCATCATTCCTTCCAAAGAACACCCAGAGCTGAACTCCTTTAG
Organism: Bubalus bubalis; assembly: GCF_019923935.1. Lineage (NCBI taxonomy): Eukaryota > Metazoa > Chordata > Mammalia > Artiodactyla > Bovidae > Bubalus > Bubalus bubalis. Next base: position 46,698,895 of record NC_059162.1, on the reverse strand, counting down.
AATAGACTGGTTGGATCTCCTTGCAGTCCAAGGGACTCTCAAGAGTCTTCTCCAACACCACAGTTCAAAAGCATTAATTCTTCCGCGCTCAGCTTTCTTCACAGTCCAACTCTCACATCCATACACGACCACTGGAAAAACCATAGCCTTGACTAGACGGACCTTAGTTGGCAAAGGAATGTCTCTGCTTTTCAATATGCTATCAAGGCTGGTCATAACTTTCCTTGCAAGGAGTAAGCGTCTTTTAATTTCATGGCTGCAGTCACCATCTGCAGTGATTTTGGAGCTTCCAAAAAAAAAGTCTGACATTGTTTCCACTGTTTCCCATCTATTTGCCATGAAGTGATGGGACCAGATGCCATGATCTTCATTTTCTGGATGTTGAGCTTTAAGCCAACTTTTTCACTCTCCTCTTTCACATTCATCAAGAGGCTTTTTAGTTCCTCTTCACTTTCTGCTATAAGGGTGGTGTCATCTGCATATCTGAGGTTATTGATACTTCTTCCAGTAATCTTGATTCCAGCTTATGCGTCTTCCAGCCCAGCGTTCCTCATGAGCCTTACAATAGCCCTCAAAAGAAGATGCTGTTATTCCCATCTTACACATGAAGAAACTGAAGCACAAGTGAAGTATTTTGATCAAGGTTACGTATTTAGTAAGCAGCATAACCAAGATGGAAGGTAGTCAGACTATGCAGCCCATTGTGTTCTTAGTTTTTATGAAAAATATCTCTTGAAGGGGATTGAATTAAGGCCAGACCTTCATGGATAAGTGGAGTTGAAATAGAAGACCTTGTAGATAGGTCAGCGAGCTCACAGGGGTAGGAAAGTACAAGTCATTTTTCAATAAAGTGAGTAGTTGCTTTTGGATGTAGTCAAGAATTTCTGTAAAAGTGAAAATGTAAAGACTGAGAGGGAGAAATTGGGATACCTTGTAAAGGGCCTTAAAGATCAGGTTTAAGACAAGGCACTTCAATTCTATGATTATCAGGGAGCCATGAAATATTTTTGACATGAATTAAAATTATAGCCTGTATTTAGCCATATTGGAGAAGGCAATGGCACCCCACTCCAGTACTCTTGCCTGGAAAATCTCATGGACGGAGGAGCCTGGTAGGCTGCAGTCCATGGGGTCGCTGAGAGTTGGACACGACTCAGTGACTTCACTTTCACTTTTCACTTTCATGCATTGGAGAAGGAAATGGCAACCCACTCCAGTGTTCTTGCCTGGAGAATCCCAGGGACGGGGGAGCCTGGTGGGCTGCCATCTATGGGGTCGCACAGAGTCGGACACGACTGAAGCGACTTAGCAGCAGCAGCAGCAGCAGCAGCCATATTCCTCAAGGAGCTTAGAAAACTGTGTCTCTCTGGGCAAGATCTGTGGTTTTGCACAGAACTGGAACCTTACTCCACCCATTCTTCCTCTTATTGACTTTCTTCTTGTGCCAGAAACAGAAAGGGTCATGCCTGTGACCTTCATCTTGACCATTCCTGCTCCTTGTTTCCCTGTCTTCTTTTACTTTTCTATAACAGTCTTGGATGCCTAACCATAAGGATACATATGTTTCTGCATTCTCATAGCTATTCAGTTCTTGGGAGCACAGATATTCATCACACTTTGTCCTGGTGTTAGCCCGGGTGACCCTCCTGGTCAGTTTGAATCAAACACAAGCCACTACTTTCCAAGCTTGGGATTTTTCCTGATTTTTAAACTCTTTTAAAACCTCCCCATTCACTTTAGAAATTCCAATTAATTTGCTAAAAGCCAATTCGAGGGATAGATGCTTCTCTAGCCACCCACCCCAAACTCTATTTACCCAGCTAACTTGTTTGTTTACTTAGAGGATCAAGCCCACTTGCGCTGGATTAATTTCAGCTATTTGGGACATATTCATCCACACTGCAGTTGTTCTGTGCTTAATAACCCTTGTCTCAGGACAGGGATGAAGAAAAATGGATTGGGAAGAAGCAGATGGGACTTTTTCTTGCCTTATTTGCCTTTGTCATACCACCAATTACAGCACTGGAAATTCCAATTCTAGGGACAGAATAAGGTGGTAGAAGATTATTGCCTATCTGCATTCTTTTTTTTTTTTTCCCCCCCAGAGGCAAGGCACATTGGGTAGAAGGGGGGAGGGAAGATATATTTAATTTGGGTGTTTGAATTTGAGCCAATAAGCTAATTTCCAAGAGGAAGTGTTTTGAAAATAGTCTGAAATAAGAAATCAGAATAGAGGTAAGAGATCTGAACTGCAGATATAGCTTTGGAATCTAATTTCAATAGTTTTATAGTTGAAATATGAAATATACTTAAGCTCAGTGAGGAAGTAAACCAGTGGAGAGAAACTGTTGGAAAATCAAATAAGCCAAGCAAACAGGTATATATTGTGGAGAAAGAAATGGCAATCCACTCCTGTATTCTTGTCTGGGAAATCCCATGGACAGAGGAGCCTGGTGGGCTACAGTCTTTGGGGTTGCAAAGACTCAGACACAACTGAGTGATGGAGCACACATGTACATACTAAAATGTCATAAAATTTGGTTTTTATTTTTATAATTATCATAATAACACTATCTATTGAAATGAGGAAGAAGATACAGAGTTGGATTGATTATAGGATTGGAGGAGGATAATGAAAGTTAAAATGTCAAGAGAGGAGAATGTTTCTAGTAAGTCTCCAGTGTCAAGCATGCTCCAGAAAGATCAATGATACTGACTGATGGAAAATCATGGGAAGTGGCAAGCAGGAGAAGTCATTGACAATGATGGTAGGGGCAAGAGACCGATTGTGGGAAATTACGATGAAAATGAAGGTCAAGAATTGGGAATACTGGTTTGGACCGTTGGCATAAAAAGGAAAGGATGCTACTGATTGGTAAGTAGAAAGCGCAATAAAAGGAAGTAGAAAAGGATTGTTAACCAGGGGAAATAAAATATTTCAAGTTTGAAGGGAAGGGAATAGATGGAATACAGCTTCTAGTGAGAAAGAGATTGAACTATTAGAAGCTGATGAGGGTGGGGGTGAACTTACAAAGAAAATGGAAAGGAGTGTGAGAGTTTTTTCAAGGATATTTTTTGCTAAACTCAGCCAAAGGTGATATGGAGCCCCCACACTACAGGAGATCTTGCCCTCTTTCAGCTTTCACTAGCTAATAGACATTCTCTATCCCTCCATTTCATAGATTCTGTCTTCTTCCAAACATCACCTGAAACTTTCCACCTTGCTTTGGCATTCTATTTACATTCTGCTTCCCTACACACCTAATAACATGGTTTACTACCACAGAAGACTGTGTCATATGCACGTGAATAAAATGAAGCAACCGTGAGCCTCATGTCCAGTAGCGCAAATGTTTCAGGAATGGAATGATCACTTTAATTTGATACCTAAGTAGATATAAGAACAATTTTTTCATAGCTATCTATAAAGTCTTCCCTGGTGGCTCAGATGTTAAAGAATCTGCTGGTAATGTGGGAGGCCTGGGTTCGATCCCTGTGTCAGGAAGATCCCCTGGATAAGGGAATGGCAACCCACTGCAGTACTCTTGCCTGGATAATTCCATGGACAGAGGAGCCTGGCGGGCTACAATCCAACGGGCCACAAAGAGTCGGACATGACTGAGCAAGTAACACAACACATAAAGTCTTTATGATGAATTACATCAGAGATACAAGTGGATAAAAAGAAAAATAATGTTTTATTCTTTCTAAGGTAAAGGTGTTAAAAATAAGACTATTTTTCTGAATTGTATTATCATGTGAAGTATGTTTTTATTTTTTGACTCACCTTTCATAGATTTTACAAAATCAACTTCAAATTCAATTATTGTCATCTCTCTCCATTCCCCTCCATCGACTCCCTGCCAGTTTAAAAAGATGTGACAAGAACTTAGATGTTGGCTTAAATACACAGAATGTGTGATTAAAGCATCTATAGAGATTATCAGAGGAGACTCTATTTTAATAAACTTCTTAGATTTTTGTGCATACATACAGTGTGGACACTGGAGATTTATAGTCAGTGAAAGTACCTTTTCAGTAATAATTAGAATTGAACAAAAACACTGATCAATAGATTTTTTTTCCTCCTTGGGGTTATGAGAAGTCAGCAACAGGAATTATATTTGGGGATAGGGGTGCAAAGAAGTTATTTGAAAAAAAAGAATTAATCATAGCTACCGTAATGATTTGATCTGGGCAAAAGATGGTCCTTTAAATAAGCTTTCTACTTAATCCACTTGAATCCAGCCTTCTTTTGTGCAGTCCCCACAGGGATGTTTTGTGTGGTTTATGTATTTTCTTGTGTTTCTTATTTCAGGACTTTGTGATATTTACATCAGTGCTGATGACCAGCGAGAAGAATTTGTTCACTCTATTCTTTCTCACACTCCAGATTGATTCATACAAATTGAGGCAGCATGTAGGAAAGATTTCATTAATTTCAGGCAGGTCATGGGATTGAAGAAACATATAGAGTGTTAATTGAAAATATCAGGTTGTGTGCTATCTCCTTAATTTCTCAGGGTAAAAGCTTGTTGAATTTTTCTCTTTTGTCATATAATGCATGTCTAGTGTATTTTTAAAATTAGCTTTGGGTTGCTGAGTAGTTGAAACACCATACTGAAACTTAGTCTTAAGCCAAATTATTACAGAGCATTCAACTGTGTGAATGTTTCATTTCTCTGTACATCTTTTATCTAGATTAGTTAGTTTGATAAGATTAATTCAGTTTCACCTGGATGTTAGATAATTCTGGGGTACAAGAGCTTACAAAATGTCATAGTTCATTTCATAAATTTCTTGTACAATTTCATGATAAAGATGTCTGTGATGTCTATGTCCTATATTCCTTAAATATAAGATTGGGAAAGATAACACTTCTAGACCAAGTGGCTGCCATATGCACAGAACTCAGATCTGATGAACCATTCTTGAAAAGATGAGAGTGTGGAGGGCAACTTTCAGAATATCTTAACAGAAGCAGAATATACAATTTTGTCAAGTGCATGTGAAACATTTTTCATATAAATCATATGTTAGGTAACAAAATAAATATTAGCAAATTTAAGAATGTTTAAATCATACCAAGAATCTTTCTGGACCATAATGAAATGAAACTAAAAATCTATATCAGAAGGAAAACTTGAAAATCCAAAAATAGGTGGAAGTCGAACAACATACTACTCTGCAACCAATGAGTCAAAGAAGACATCAAAAGGGAAATTAGAAAATATATTGAGACTGAGGAAATAAAAACACCATGTACCATAACTTATGGGATACAGCAAATCAGGGACAAGTTTCTACTGTAAATGCCTATTTAAAAAAACAAACAAAAAACCCTCAGACAATCTAACTTTACAACTTGAACCTGCAAAAGAACAAACTAAACTCAAAGTTAGAAAAAGGAGAAAAGTCAATAAAGCCAAAAGTAGAAATAAGTAAAATAGAAGATAGAAAAAGAACAGAAAAAAAATCAACAGGTTTTTTTTTTTTTTTTTTTAAAGATTAACAGATTTGACAAACTCAGCTAGATGAAGGGAAAAAGAGAGAGAAGATTCATATAAAATAACAAAGCTAGAAAGAACAGATAAAAAGATGAAATATTTCAACTGATGCCACAGAAATAAAAAAGGATTGTGAGAGACTACTATGAACAATTATATGACAACAAATTGGATAACCTAGAAGAAATATATAAATTCATAGAAATATACAAACTACTAAGACTAAATCATGAATAAATAGAAAATCTGAATAGCTCAAAACTAGTAAGGAGGCCGAGTCAGTTATCAAAAACCTCCCAACAAAGAAAAGCCCAGTATCAGATGGATTCACTGGAAAATTCTTCCCACATTTAAAAAAGAATTAAAACCAACCCTTCTCAAACTCTTTGAAAAGTTGAGGAAAAGCTTCTAAACTTGATTTATGAGGCCAGGATTACTCTGATACAAAAGCCATACAGAGAAATGAGAAGGAAAACTATAGTCCAATATCTCTGGTGAATATAGATATTAAAATCCTCAGCAAAATAATAGCCAACTGAATGCAACAGCACATTTAATAGACTATACATTATGAACAACTGGAATTTATCCCTGGAATGCAAGGGTGTTTCAACATTAAAAAAAAATCAATGTGATATACCACTTTGACAGAATGAATGGTAAAAAAAATTACATGATAATCTCAAAAGATTCGGTAAAAGAATTTGTGAAAATTAAACACCCTTTCATGTCAAACAAAAACACTCAGCAAACTAGGAATAGAAGGAATGTTAAAGTATCTCAACATAATATAAACCATATATGAAAACCCCACAGCTAACATAATGCTCAATGGTAAAAAACTGAAAGCTTTTCCTCTAAGATTAGGAACAAGACAAAGATGCCTAGTCTTGCCACTTCTGTTCAACATAGTACCAGGAGGCCTAGAGAGAGAAAGCAGATAAGAAATCCAAATCATTCAAATAAAAAATTAAGTAAGATTATCTCTGTTTGCAAATGATATGATCTTGTATGTAGAAGATTCTAAAGATTCCACAAAAAAACTGTTAGAACTAATTGAGTTCAACAAAACTGCAGGATACAAAATCAACATACAAATATCACATTTTAAACAGCAAAAATGAGCAATTCAAAAAAAATTTAGAAAACAATTCCATTTATAATAGTAGCAAAAAGAATAAAGTACTTAGGAGTAAATATAATCAAGGAGGTAGAAGACTTGTACATTGCAAACTACAGATCATTGCTGAAAGAAATTAACACAAAAAAATGGAAAGACATCCTATGTTCATGAATTGGAAGACCTTAATGTTGCAAAAATGGTCATACTACCTAAAGCTATCTACAAATTCAGTGCAATTCCTATCAAAATCCCACTGGTAGTTTTTGTAGAAATAGAAAAAACAACACTAAAATTTGTATGTAATCACAAAGAACTCTAAATAGCCAAAATAATCTTGAGAAAGAACAAAAGTGGAAACCTCACACTTTTTGACTTCACAACATGTACAAAGCTATAGCAATCAAAATAGTATGGTTCTGGCACACAGGCATATAGAAATGGAACAGAAAAGGGAGCCCAGAAATAAATCCACACACACACATATATATATATATATATATATACCCATAATCCTTTACAAGGCTATGAAGATCACATGCACTGGAGAAGGGATACACTCTTTAGTAAATGGTAGTGAGGAAACTGAATATGTGTATGAAATGGAATATAAGATCATGTCATTGACAATGGAATGTAAATGGACATTCATCCTACACACAAAGGTCAACTCAAAATGAATTAGATGCTTAAACATAAAACTTGAAACTATAAAACTTCTAGAAAAAGTAAAGGAAAAGCTTCATGACATTAGACATAGAAATGATTTCTAGATATGATACAAAAAGCACAGGCACTAAAAGCAAAAATAAACACGTAGGGCTACATAAAATTAAATTCTTTTGCACAACAACAGGAACTATCAACAAGACAAAAAAGCAGTCTACTAAATAGGAGAAGATATCTGCAAATTATATATCCCATAAGGGACTAATATTCAAAATATACAAAGAACTTATACAACTCAGCATAAAGAAGAAAACAACCTCATTAAAAATGGGCAGAGGACCTAAAAATACATTTTTTTTCCCCAAAGAAGACATATAGATGGCCAACAGATACATGAAAAGATGCTGAACATCTCTAATCACCAGGGAAATGAAAATCAGTCATGATGGCTATCACCTCTCATTTGTTAGAATGAGTGTAGTCAAAAAGACAAGGGATAAGTGTTGGCAAGGATGTGGAGAAAAGAGAACCTTTGTTCACTGTTTGTGGGAATATAAATTGGTGAAATCACTATGAAAAGAGAGTGATGCTCCTAAAAACTATTAAAAATAGAACTGTCATGTGATCCAGCAACAATGTATCTGGATATTCATCCAAAAAAGCTGAAAATAGGACTCAAAGAGATATTTGGACTTCCATGTTTACTGCATCACTATTCACAACAGCCAAAAGGTAAAAACAATCTAAACGCCCACTGATGCACAAAGGAAAAACAAAGGGTAATATAAACACAGAATGGAATACTGTTCAGTCTTAAAGAAGGACATTCTCTCATGTACTACAATATGGATGAATCTTGAGAACATTATGCTAAGTGAAATAAGCCAGTTACAGAAGGACAAATATTGCACGACTTCATTTATATGAGGTATTTAATGTAGTCAAACTCATAGCATGGAAAGAAGATTAGTAATGGCTAGGGACTGGGGAAAAAGGAAAATGGCAATTTCCTAGGCAATGAGTATAGAATTTTAGTCATGCAAGACAAAAATGTTCTAGATATCTGTACAACAAGGCACATACAGTGAACAATACTATACCACACACTTAAAACTTGTTCATCAGGTAGATTTCATAGTACGTGTTTCAACCACAATTTACTAAATTCTATTATTCAATCTTGAGTTTTTCCACAGTTTAGTGTGTATTCAGTGTTATATACAAATGTTTTATGAATGTTTGGAAAAAAGTGTATTTTTCATTAATAAATCTTATTACTTAATAAATCCTATTGATTACATTGTTTGAACCATCTATGTTACAATTCGGGCAACCAAATCTTCTACAGATTGATAGTGGCTTGTGTTCTTCTATCTATAATTATATGTCTCTCAATTTCTTCCTCCTCAATGTTTCAAACAACTTTTATTCATACTTGTGTTTTTATATATATGTTCAACTTAATGCTCTGTTCCTTGGCTTTGCCTTCCTTTTTGTTTCATGTATATATGGTTTCTCTCCCCCTCCTCTCCCTCCTCCCTCCCTTCTATCCTTTATCCTTTCCTTTCACCCTTCTTTCCTTCATGTTTTTGATGTCTTAACACACCTTTAATCATTTTTTCTTTTTAATTTTATTATATAGACTACTTTCATTTTATTGTCAAATTTAATATTTTCCCTTTCCAGCTTGTTTTGTGCTTTCTAGTTTCTATTTTTTTTGTCTTTTGATAAATATGTTTTCCTTATTTTTATTTCGGAGAAGGCAATGGCACCCCACTCCAGTACTCTTGCCTGGAAAATCCCATGGACCGAGGAGCCTGGAAGGCTGCAGTCACCATATGGGGTCGCTGAGGGTCAGACATGACTGAGCGACTCCACTTTCACTTTTCACTTTCATGCACTGGAGAAGGAAATGGCAACCCACTCCAGTGTTCTTGCCTGGAGAATCCCAGGGACTGGGGAGCCTGGTGGGCTGCGGTCTATGGGGTCGCACAGAGTCGGATACGACTGAAGTGACTTAGCTTAGCTTATTTTTATTTTCTTTAATGATGGCAAGTTATTTTAAATTCTACCTCTAATTTGCTTATTAAATACATATGTAATCTTCATTTATCCATTTATTAAAATCAAGAACCAAGAAAAGATGACATCCTCTTATGTGCTGAGGAATTTATCCACCATTCTACTTCTTCTCCCCAGAGTGATCTTTGAAGACCATAAAATTTAGAAGTATTGTTTGTGTGTGTATAATATATGTCCATAAAAATCTTGTAAACATATTTGCAGAAGTTGCATTGATTGATTTTAATACAATGTTCCCATTCTTGATTTCTTGATTTTGATTATATTTTAGTGAGCAAGAGCATCTTTAATTTTTTCTAGAGACATTTTTAAGTGGCATAATTTGAGAACATCATTCTGTTTTAATTGTCTTTTGGTGTTTAATGATTTAGGAAAAGTTGGAGGTTAGCCTGATTTTTGTTCTGAGTCAGAAGCTTTGGTACTTGTAGAATTTTTAGTTGTTATCTTACAATTAGCTTTAATAGCCTGGCTACAGCCAGTGTGCATTTTTTTTTTTTTTTTAATTACCCATGTCTAGGACATAGTGATCTCTGGGTCAGGAAGATCCCTAGGTCAGGAGAAGGAAATGGCAACCTGCTCCAGTATTCTTGCCTGGGAAATCCCATGGACAGAGGAGCCTGGTGGGCTACAGTCTGTGGGGTTGCAAAAGAGTCAGGTACGACAGTGACTAAAGAACAACAAAAACAAGGACATAGTAAGCTCTTCCAGTTTACATACATACTATATGTTTTCTTTCAACCTAAGGAAAAATTTCATTGAACATGTATTTGACTGTTTCAGTTAATGACTGATGATGGTATTGATAAGAGTTATTCACTGAGTGCTTGAAGTGCCTATTTTGAGGTCTTTCCCCAGGCTTCAAGGTTGAATTCTTTCTTCCTTTTGTTTTTCTGCCCTCCTGAGGTTGGTCCAGTGGTTTGTGTAAGCTTCCAATAGGGTAAGATCTGTGCTGAGTGTTTGTTTTTTCTCTGATGGGCAAGGCTGAGTGAGGTGGTAATTCTGTCTGCCGATGATTTGTCTTGTATTTTTGTTTTGTTTGTGGTTTAGATGAGGTGTTCTGCACAGGGTGCTACTGGTAGTTGGGAGATGCCAACACTTGTATTCAAGTGGTTTCCTTTGTGTGAGTTCTCACTATTTGATACTCCCTAGGCTTCCAGTTCAGTTCATTCCCTCAGTTGTGTCTGACTCTTTCTGATACCATGGAATGCAGCATGCCAAGCTTCCCAGTCCATCACCTACTCCCAGAGCTTACTCAAACTCATGTTCATAGAGTCAGTGATTCCATCCAATCATTTCGTTCTTTGTCATCCCCTTCTCTTGCCATCAATCTTTCCCAGCATCAAGGTCTTTTCCAAAGCGTTGATTCTTTGCATCAGGTGGCCAAAGAACTGGAGTTCAGCTTTAACATCAGTCTTTCCAGTGAACACCCAGGACTGATCTCCTTTAGGATGGACTGGTTGGAACTCCTTGCAGTCCAAGGGACTCTTAAGAGTCTTCTCCAACACCACAGTTCAAAAGCATCAATTCTTCAGTGCTTAGCTTTCTTTATAATCCAACTCTTACATCCATACATGACTACAGGAAAAACCATGGCTTTCACTAGATGGACATTTGTGGGCAAAGTAATGTCTCTGCTTTTTAATATGCTGTCTAGGTTGGTCACAGCTTTTCTTCCAAGGAGCAGCATATTTTAATTTCATGGCTGCAATCACCATCTGCAAGTAATTTTGTAGCCCCAAAAAATAAAGTGTCTCACTATTTCCACTGTTTCCCCATCTATTTGCCATGAAGTGATGGGACTGGATGCCATGATCTTAGTTTTCTGAATGTTCAGTTTTAAGCCAACTTTTTCACTCTCCTCTTTCACTTTCATCAAGAGGCTCTTTAGTTCTTTTTCACTTTCTGTCATAAGGGTGGTATCATCTGCATATCTGAGGTTATTGTTATTTCTCCCAGCAATCTTGATTCCAGCTTGTGTTTTATCCAGCCTGGCATTACTCATGATGTTCTCTGCATATGTTACATAATCAGGGTGACAATATACACCCTTGATGTATTCCTTTCCTGATTTGGAACCCAGTCTGTTGTTCCATGTCCGGTTCTAATTGTTGCTTCCTGACCTGCATACAGATTTTTCAGGAGGCAGGTCACGTGGTCTGGTATTCCCATCTCTTTCAGAATTTTCCACAGTTTGTTGCGATCTACAGAGTCAAAGGCTCTGGTGTAGTCAATAAAGCAGAAATAGATGTTTTCCTGGAACTATCTTGCTTTTTTGACAATCCAGCAGATGTTGGCAATTTGATCTCTGGTTCCTCTGCCTTTTCTAAAACCAGCTTGAACATCTGGAAGTTCATGGTTCATGTATTGCTGAAGCCTGGCTTGGAGAATTTCAAGCATTACTAGCGTGTGAGATGAGTGCAATTGTGCGGTAGTTGGAGCATTCTTTGGCATTGCCTTTCTTTGGGATTGGAATGAAAACTGACCTTTTCCAGTCCTGTGGCCACTGCTGAGTTTTCCAAATTTGCTGGCATATTGAGTGCAGTACTTTCGCACCCTCATCTTTTAAGATTTGAAATAGCTCAACTGGAATTCCATCACCTCCACTAGCTTTGTTCATAGTGATGCTTCTTAAGGCCCACTTCACTTTGCATTCCAGGATGTCTGGTTCTAGATGAGTGATCATACCATTATGATTATCTGGGTCGTGAAAATCTTTTCTGTATGATTCTTATGTGTATTCTTGCCACCTCTTCTTAATATCTTCTGCTTCTGTTAGGTCTATACCATTTCTGTCCTTTATTGTGCCCATCTTTACATGAAATGATCCCTTGGTATCTCTAATTTTCTTGAAGAAATCTCTAGTCTTTCCCATTCTATTGTTTTCCTTTATTTCTTTGCATTGTTCCCTGAGGAAAGCTTTCTTATCTTGCTATTCTTTGGAACTCTGGGTATATTCAAATGGGTATATCTTTCCTTTTCTCCTTTGCCTTCTGCGTCTTTTCTTTTCTCAGCTATTTGTAAGTCCTCCTCAGGCAACCATTTTGGCTTTTTGCATTTCTTTTTCTTGGGGATAGTCTTGATCCCTGCCTCCTGTACAATGTCATGAACCTCTGCTCATAGTTCTTCAGGCATTCTATCTATCAGATCTAATTCCTTGAATCTATTTGTCACTTCCACTGTATAATCGTAAGGGATTTGATTTAGGTCATACCTGAATGGTCTAGTGGTTTTCCCCACTTTTTTCAATATAAGTATGAATTTGGCAATAAGGAGTTCATGATCTGAGCCACAGTCAGCTCCCAGTCTTGTTTTAGATGACTGGATAGAACTTCTCCATCTTTGGCTGCAAAGAATATAATCAATCTGATTTCAGTATTGACCATCTGGTGACGTCCATGTGTAGAGTCTTCTCTTGTGTTGTTGGAAGAGGGTGTTTGCTATGACCAGTGCATTCTCTTGGAAAAATCTGTTAGCCTTTTCCCTGCTTCATTTTGTATTCCAAGCCCAAATTTGCCTATTACTCCAGGTATTCCTTGACTTCCTACTTTTGCATTCTAGTCCCCTATAGTGAAAAGGACATCTTTTTTGGGAATTAGTTCTAGAAGATCTTGTAGGTCTTCATAGAAATGAAGAACTTCAGCTTCTTCAGCATTACTGGTTGGGGCATAGACTTTATTATGGTGATATTGAATGGTTTGCCTTGGAAACAAACAGAGATCATTCTGTCATTTTTGAGATTGCATCCAAGTATTGCACTTCAGACTCTGTTGACTATCATGGCTACTCCATTTCTTCTAAGGGATTCTTGCCCACAGTAGTAGATATAATGGTCATCTGAGTTAAATTCACCCATTCCAGTCCATCTTAGATTGCTGATTCTTAAAATGTCTATATTCACTCTTGCCATCTCCTCTTTGACTACTTCCAATTTGCCTTTTTTCATGGACCTAACATTCCAGGTTCCTATGCAATATTGTTCTTTACAGCACTGGACTTTACTTCTATCACCAGTCACATCCACAACTGGGTGTTGTTTTGCTTTGGCTCCGTCTCTTCATTCTTTCTGGAGTTATTTCTGCACTGATCTCCAGTATCTTCTCACTGTTTGATACTCCTTAGGGTTTGTTCTGTGGTAGCCTAGGGTCTTGGAGTCAGTGCTCCCTCCAAAGGCTCAGCACTTGATCTCTGTGGTTCCCTCACCCTGAGTAGCTTGAGAAACTCAGTTCAGCTCTCTGAAGACCCTGCCAGTCTTGGGTCCTTCCAACTTTATGAAGTTTCTGCAGGCTTGTGGGGGTCCAAATTCCAGGGCCCAGGTACTCAAACTTCAGCCAGCACCGCCACTGTGGGGAGAGCTTGATAACTCACAAAGCTCCCAGGCCAGCTCCATCCTCCTTAGCTTGGCATTTCTTACTTGGGGCTTTCAAAGAAGCTTTCTTTGTTTAAACTTCAATCACAGATCTTTAGGAACCACAGCGTACATTTTTTATTTGCTTATTAAGTCAGTGACTTTCCTTGCGAACACTTCCAAGTCAGTTCTCAAGAACAGTCCTTCTTCTGCTCTGTGTCCTTGGAGCTGATGGAACAGGACTGAGTTCACTACAGAAGTAAAGGAAAGCTTCATTCTCTGACAGAAGAATGAAGAGGCACTAGCTGACTTTCTAGAGCATGTGCTCTTTAGGGCTTGAAATGCCTATTTTAAATAATTTATATGCTCTCTAATTTAATCATAATAGTGACTATTAGTATCCTCATCTTAAAAATAAGCAAATTGAAGCTCAGGGATGTTAATCAACTTTTCAAAGCCGTCACAACTGGAAAATAGGAGGGAATTTGAACCCCAAAGGCCTCACTCAAATAGGTGAGATGAAGACATACAAACTTCAGTTATAAATGTGTCACCAATATGAAATGAATAGTGTGGGGGGTATAGTCAATTGTAATGTAATATTTTTGTATGGTTACAGATGGTAACTAGACATACCCTGGTGATCATATTGAAATGTACAGAAATATTGAACCACTATGTCACATACCAGGAACTAACAACTAACTAATTGGAACTACAACTAATTGGTTGTAGGCCAATTATACTTCAAAAACAAACAAACAAAAATTAATAAAAAAGAGATCAGATTTGTGGCTACCAGAGGCAGGACGTGAGAGAGGGGGAACTGGATGTAAGTGGTCAAAAGATACAAACTTCCAGTAATAAGATAAATTCTAGGGATGTAACATACAACTAATATAATTAACACTCTTGCACATTAAATATGAAAATCCAAAGGCAATGCCAAAGAATGCTCAGACTACCGCACAATTGCACTCATCTCACATGTTAGTAAAGTAATGCTCAAAATTCTCCAAGCCAGGCTTCAGCAATACATGAACTGTGAACTTCCTGATGTTCAAGCTGGTTTTAGAAAAGGCAGAGGAACCAGAGATCAAGTTGCCAACATGCGCTGGATCACTGAAAAAGCAAGAGAGCTCCAGAAAAACATCTATTTCTGCTTTATTGACTATGCCAAAGCCTTTGACTGTGTGGATCACAATAAACTGTAGAAAATTCTGAAAGAGATGGGAATACCAGACCACCTGACGTGACTCTTGAGAAATCTATGTGCAGGTCAGGAAGCAACAGTTAGAACTGGACATGGAACAACAGACTGGTTCCAAATAGGAAAAGGAGTACGTCAAGGCTGTATATTGTCACCCTGCTTATTTAACTTCTATGCAGAGTACATCATGAGAAACACTGGGCTGGAGGAAGCACAAGCAGAATCAAGATTGCCGGGAGAAATATCAATAACCTCAGATATGCAGATGACACCACCCTTATCGCAGAAAGTGAAGAGGAACTAAAAAGCCTCTTGATGAAAGTGAAAGAAGAGAGTGAAAAAGTTGGCTTTTTCAGCTCAACATTCAGAAAACTAAGATCATGGCATCTGGTCCCATCACTTCATGGCAAATAGATGGGGAAACAGTGGCAGATTTTATTTTTGGGGGCTCCCAAATCACTGCAGATGGTGACTGCAGCCATGAAATTAAAAGACACTTACTTCTTGGAAAGAAAGTTATGACCAATCTAGATAGCATATTCAAAAGCAGAGACATTACTTTGCCAACAAAGGTCTGTCTAGTCAAGGCTATGGTCACATATGGATGTGAGAGTTGGACTGTGAAGAAAGCTGAGTGCTGAAGAATTGATGCTTTTGAACTGTGGTGTTGGAGAAGACTCTTGAGAGTCCCTTGGACTGCAAAGAGATCCAACCAGTCCATTCTAAAGGAGATCAGTCCTGGGTGTTCTTTGGAAGGAATGATGCTAAAGCTGAAACTCCAGTACTTTGGCCACCTCATGCAAAGAGTTGACTCATTGGAAAAAACTCTGATGCTGGGAGGGATTGGGGGCAGGAGGAAAAGGGGACAACAGAGGATGAGATGGCTGGATGGCATCACTGACTTGATGGATGTGAGTTTGAGTGAACTCCGGGAGTTGGTGATGGACAGGGAGGCCTGGCGTGCTGCAATTCTGGGGACACAAAGAGTCAGACATGACTGAGCGACTGAACTGAACTGAACTGAAGAGTTCTCAAGAAAACAAACAAACAAACTTCTTTTTCTTTTATTTTGTATCTATATGAGACAGTGGATGTTCACTGAACTTATGGTAGTCATTTCATGCTGCATGCAAGTCAAATCATTATGCTGTACACCTTATACAGTACTGTTTGCAGTTACATCTCAAGAAACCTGGAAGAAGAAAAATTAAAAGACTGTAATCACTAATTGACACTGTCTCCTCAAGGGTTCTAAGTTTCAGATTCTTTGATACCATGTGGGCATCAAAGAGATGGTATTCTAAAATGGTCTTATGTTTCCTGTATGGATTTTTCTGAGTTTTCAACATGCTCCTCCTTGTTCTCGGGTGTTGCTTTTTGCTCTTCCTTAAGTAGAGAGAAAGCTCTATATATTTCATGTTTGTTTATTTACATGAGGAGTATGTCTCCAGGAACTCTTCCTTTTCACTAGTTGATGGGAAATTCTTCCTCTCAGATTTAGGTCCTAAGGACAGAGTAATGTGTACAGTTCCTATATTCAGTTTCTAGTAATTCTTGCCATTCAGGGTGGGTCTGATATGAATATTTTTCTGTGGTCAGGCTCTCTGCCTGTGGTTGCAAGACAGAGGAATCTACAGCAATTCTTAACAAAAATTTAGAATAGTCTGAAGACTACTTTCTGCCAGCATTCATGTCTCCTATCAGACTTCATGTCCCCTCATAGAAAGCATTCTTCTCAGGCACCTCGGCATCCTAAGATGCTGTACACTATTGAGTGTTCCCATCTATTTCTGACGATGACTTTTGCTGTCTCCATGTAGAAAGCAACAGGTGCATGGGAAGCAGGGAGAGATGCATTATTGAGTCATAGGTTTTGGGAAGACCACCATGAACCGCATAACAAAGGGCAAGTATTGGAGGTGAATCAAGGTTTTTTTTCTTTTCCATGTTTTTGGCATTCTCTATTATTTTTCGTTGACCTGCAGAATATATGAAATCTAAGTATTTATTAACACATAAATATCAGTGATAGATTTAATGGAAAAATATCCCCAAACTTTAACACATGTTCTTTTAGAAGTTTTGTTTTATACTCCCATTGCTAATTTTTGACTTCTTCCAACCATTGTTGTTCCTGAGTCACTAAGTTGTGTCTGACTCTTTTGTGACTCTGGGGACTGTAGCCTCCCAGGTTTTTCTGTCCATGGGATTTCCCAGGGAAGAATACTGGAGTGGGTTGCCATTTCCTCTTCTAGGGAATCTTCCTGACCCAGGGATTGAACTCACATCTCCTGCATTGGCAGGCAGATTCTTTACCACTGTGCCACCTGGGAAGCCCCGGAAAGGTGGGTAGGAGGGGCCTATTAGTGACATACCAGTAAAGATTTGAAAAAACATCAGATTCACTAATCTAGTATAGAGCATAGTGTTGTACAGGAACAAAATTTGCTGCCCTGGAGTGGCGGCTGCATGGCGCTGGAGCGACTTCAAGGAGATACCCCACATCCAAGGGCAGAGAAGCCCCAGCAAGATGGCAGGAGGGGCAAAAATCACGTTAAGTACCAAATCCCATACCTGCCAGAGCCACTCAGAGGGCTCAAACAAACCTTGTGTGCACCAGGACCCAGACCCCAAGGAGACTGAGACAGAACTGTGTTTGAGTATCTCCTGTGGAGGTACGGGTCAGCAGTGGCCTGCTGCAGGGGCAGGTGCTCTGGATGCAGCAGACTTGGGTATGGCATAAGCCCTCCTGGAGGAGGTCGCCATTAACCCCAACATAGAGCTGCCAGAACTTACACAGAACTGGGAAACAGACACTTGGAGGGCTCAAACAGAATCTTGTGTGCACCAGGACCCAGGAGAAAGGAACAGTGACCCCACAAGACACTGACCCAGACTTGCCTGTGAGTGTCCAGGAGTCTCTGGCAGAGGCGTGGGTAGGCAGAGTGGCCTGTGCTGCAGGATTGGGGGCACTGAGTGCAGCAGTGTGTGCATGGGTCCTTCTGAAGGAGGTTTCCATTATCTTCATTACCTCCACCATAGTTTACTGAAACTGAAGTTGCTCAGTAATGTCCGACTTTTTGCGATCCCATGGACTGTAGCCTACCAGGCTCCTCAGTCCATGGAATTTTCCAGGCAAGAGTACTGGAGTGGGTTGCCATTTCCTTCTCTGGGGGATCTTCCCAACCCAGGGATCAAACCCGGGTCTTCTGCACTGCAGGCAGACGCTTTACCATCTGAGCCATCAGGGAAGCCCCCATCATAGTTTGGCCCCAGGTAAATAACAGGGAGGGAACACAGCCCCACCCATCAACAGAAAACTGGATTAAATTTTTACTGAGCATGGCCCTGCCCATAGAACAAGACCCAGTTTCCCCCTCAGTCAGTCTCTTCCATCAGGAAGCTTCCATAAGCCTCTTATACTTCTCCATCAGAAGGCAGACAGACTGAAAACCACAATCACAGAAAACTAACCAATTTGATCACATGGACCACAACCTTGTCTAACTCAATGAAACTATGAGCCATGCTGTATAGGGCCACCTAAGATGGATGGGTCATGGGGGAGAATTCTAACAAAATGTAGTCCACTGGAGAAGGGAATCCCAAACCACTTCAATATTCTTGTGTTGAGAACCCCATGAACAGTACAAAAAGGCAAAAAGATAGGACACTGAAAGATGAACTCCCCAGGTCAGTAGATGCCCAATATACTCCTGGAGATCAGTAGATAAACAACTTCAGAAAGAATGAAGAGACAGAGCCAAAGCAAAAACAATACCCAGTTGTGAATGTGACTGGTGATGGAAGTAAAGTCAGATGCTGTAAAGAATAATATTGCATAGGAACCTGGAATGTTAGGTCCATGAATCAAGGCAAATTGGAAGTGGTCAGACAGGAGATGGCTAGAGTGAATATAGACATTTTAGTAATAAGCAAACTAAGATGGACTGTAATGGGTGAATTTAACTCAGATGACCATTATATCTATTATGGTGGGCAAGAATCCCTTGGAAGAAATGGAGTAGCCATCATAGTCAACAAAAGAGTCCAAATGCAGTACTTGGATACAATCTCAAAAATGACAGAATGATCTCTGTTTGTCTCCAAGGCAAACCATTCAATATCACCATAATCAAAGTCTATGCCCCGACCAGCAATCCTGAAGAAGCTGAAGTTGAACATTTCTATGAAGACCTACAAGACCTTCTAGAACTAACACTCCCCAAAAATGTCCTTTTCATTCTAGGGGACTAGAATGCAAAAGTAGGAAGTCAAGAAATACCTGGCTGCTGCTGCTGCTAGGTCATTTCAGTTGTGTCCGACTCTGTGTGACCACATAGATGGCAGCCCACCAGGCTCCTCCATCCCTGGGATTCTCCAGGCAAGAACACTGGAGTGGGTTGCCATTTCCTTCTCCAATGCAGGAAAGTGAAAAGTGAAAGTGAAGTTGCTCATTCGTGTCCTACTCTTCGTGACCTCATGGACTGCAGCCTACTAGGCTCCTCCATCCATGGGATTTTCCAGGCAAGAGTACTGGAGTGGGTTGCCATTGCCTTCTCCTAGAAATACCTAGAGTAACAGGCATATTTGGCCTTGGAGTACAGAATGAAGCAGGGCAAAGGCTAATAGAGTTTTGCCAAGAGAATGCACTGGTCATAGCAAACACCCTCTTCCAACAACATAAGAGAAGACTCTACACAGGGACATCACCAGAAATACAAAAACCAAATTGATTGTATTCTTTGCAGCCAAAGATGGAGAGCTCTAAACAGTCTTAAAAAAAAAAAAAGGACTGGGCACTGACTGTGGCTCAGATCATCAACTCCTTATTGCCAAATTCAGACTTAAATTGAAGAAAGTAGGGAAAACCACTAGACCATTCAGGCATGACCTAAATCAAATCCCTTACGATTATACAGTGGAAGTGAGTAATAGATTCAAGGGATTAGATCTGATAGAGTGACTGAAGAACTATGGACAGAGGTTTATGACATTGTACAGGAGGCAGGGATTAAGACCATTCCCAAGAAAAAGAAATGCAAAAAGGCAAAATGGCTGTCTTAGGAGGCCTTATGAATAGCTAAGAAAAGAAGAGAAGCAAAAGTCAAAGGAGAAAAGGAAAGATATACCCATTTGAATGCAGAGTTCCAAAGAATAGCAAGGAGAGATAAGAAAGCCTTCCTCAGTGATAAGTGCAAAGAAAACAATACAGTCCCTGAAGAACTCTAGAGGAAAACAATAGAATGGGAAAGACTAGAGATCTCTTCAACAAAATTAGAGATACCAAGGGAACATTTCATGCAAAGATGGGCTCAATAAAGGACAGAAATGGTATGGCCCTAACAGAAGCAGAAGATATTAAGAAGAGGTGGCAAGAATATACAGAACTATACAGAAAAGATCTTCATGACTCATATAATCACAATGGTATGATGTCTCATCTAGAACCAGACATCCTGGAATGTGAAGTGAAGTGGGCCTTAGGAAGCAACACTATGAACAAAGCTAAAGGAGGCGATGGAATTCCAGTTGAGATATTTCAAATCCTGGTTGATGATGCTGTGAAAGTGCTGCAATATGCTAGCAAATTTGGAAAACTCAGCAGTGGCCACAGGACTGGAAAAGGTCAATCTTCATTCCAATCCCAAAGAAAGGCAATGCCAAAGAATGCTCAAGCTGCTGCACAATTGCACTCATGTCACACGCTAGTAGAGTAATGCTCAAAATTCTGCAAGCCAGGCTTCAACAGTATGTGAACTGTGAACTTCCAGATGTTCAAGCTGGATTTAGAAAAGGCAGAGGAACCAGAGATCAAATTACCAACATCCGCTGGATCATCAAAAAAAGCAAGAAACTTCCAGGAAAACATCTATGTCTGCTTTATTGACTATACCAAAGGCTTTGACTGTGTGGATCACAATAAACTGTGGAAAGTTCTGAAAGAGATGGGAATACCAGACCACCTTATCTGCCTCTTGAGAAATTTGTATGCAGGTCAGGAAGCAACAGTTAGAACTGGACATGGAACAACAGACTGGTTCCAAATAGGAAAAGGAGTACGTCAAGGCTGTATATTGTCACCCTGCTTATTTAACTTATATGCAGAGAATATCATGAGGAACACCAGACTGGATGAAGCACAAGCTAGAATCAAGATTGCTTGGATAAATATCAATAAACTCTGACATGCAGATGACACCACTCTTATGGCAGCAAACAAAGAGGAACTAAAGACCCACTTGATGAAAGTGAAAGAGGAGAGTGAAAAAGTTGGCTTAAAACTGAACATTCAGAAAACTAAGATCATGGCATCTGGTCCCATCACTTCATGGCAAATAGGTGGGGAAACAATGGAAACAGTGAGAGACTTTATTTTTTTAGGTTCCAAAATCACTGCAGATGGTGACTGCAGCCATGAAATTCAAAGACACCTTGGAAGAAAAGCTATGACCAACCTAGACAGCATATTAAAAAGCAGAGACATTACTTTGCCAACAAAGGTCTGTCTAGTCAAAGCTATGGTTTTGCCAGTAGTCATGTATGGATGTGAGAGTTGGACTGTGAAGAAAGCTGAGCACTGAAGAATTGATGCTTTTGAACTGTGGTGTTGGAGAAGACTCTTGGGAGTCCTTTGGTCTGCAAGGAGTTCCAAGAGTCTATCCTAAAGGAAATCAGTTCTGAATATTTATTGGAAGGACCCATGCTGAAGCTTAAACTCCAATACTTTGGCCACCTGATGCAAAGAACTGACTCATTTGAAAAGACCCTGATGCTGGGAAAGATTGAAGGCAGGAGGAGAAGGGGACAACAGAGGATGAGATGGTTGGATGGCATCCCCGACTCTATGGACATAAGTTTTAGTAAACTCTAGGAGTTGGTGATGGACAGGTAGGCCTGGTGTACTGCAGTCCATGGGGTTGCAAAGTGTCAGACACGACTGAGCAACTGAACTGACTGACTGACTAACATCTCTTTGGCATATGAATTGTTTTGACCTGAAAATCATCAAGGCCCAGGAAATAGGAAGAATCTTTGGCTTTCCCCCTAACCACCTAAACAATGTAGATAGAACACCTGTTCCAGGAAGGGAATCATCACCTTAGATAACTATGTGTGTGTTCTAAGTCACTTCAGTCATGTCTGACTCTTTGAGACCCTATGGACTGCAGCCCTCTTGACTCCTCTGTCCATGGAATTCTCCAGACAAAAATACTGGAGTTGGTTGCCATGCCCTCCTCCAGCAGTGTCTCTTGCACCTCCTGCATTGGCAGGCAGGTCCTTTACCACTAGCATCACCTGGGAAGCCTCATAGGTAACTGTAGTATGAACTAGGTGTGTAGACAGGG
Organism: Bubalus bubalis; assembly: GCF_019923935.1. Classification (NCBI taxonomy): domain Eukaryota; kingdom Metazoa; phylum Chordata; class Mammalia; order Artiodactyla; family Bovidae; genus Bubalus; species Bubalus bubalis. The sequence continues at coordinate 46,676,613 of NC_059162.1, read as the reverse complement.
ATGGACCTAGCAAAGTCGACTTGTTTAAATTCCAATGTGTTCCATTGTCTCTGCATGATCCAGAAACACTTATTTAATAAACATTTATTCTTCCATCTCTGTGTCAATTGCCTTCCTCCTTGGAAATCCTAAACTACTATCCTCAATCTCCTCATTTGTCTTTAGCTAAAGACGGTATTTAAGGTGAGGATTTTAGCTATTATGGGGAATTCCTCAGTTCTCTTGGGTCTCTCCTATGTATCAGTTCAGTTCAGTTCAGTTGCTCAGTCATGTCCGACTCTTTGCGACCCCATGAATCGCAGCATGCCAGGCCTCCCTGTCCATCACCAACTCCCAGAGTTCACTCAGACTCACGTCCATCAAGTCGGTGATGCCATCCAGCCATCTCATCCTCTGTCATCCCCTTCTCCTCCTGCCTCCAATCCCTCCCAGCATCAGAGTCTTTTCCAATGAGTCAACTCTTCGCATGAGGTGGCCAAAGTACTGGAGTTTCAGCTTTAGCATTAGTCCTTCCAAAGAACACCCAGGACTGATCTCCTCTAGAATGGACTGGCTGGATCTCCCTGCAGTCCGAGGGACTCTCAAGAGTCTTCTCCAACACCACAGTTCAAAAGTATCAATTCTTCGGTGCTCAGCTTTCTTCACAGTCCAACTCTCACATCCATACACGACTACTGGAAAAACATATACACATTATTAAAATATTGTGTGATTTTTCTGTTAATTTGTTTCACATCAATTTAATTCTTAGACCAACCAGAAAAAAGAACCTATAAGTTTTTCCAGGTAGGAAAAAAAAGTTATTTTCAATTAGATTTAACATTACCCTAGATTCTAATAAAATTAAAATAGCTAATATTGCTCAGAAGTTTATTGATGTTCTAAGATTTTTTTAATGTCCTGATATTGTGTTGTGAGCATTAGAAAATCAACACCAGATCCTACTAAACTCCCCTAGTATCAGCCCATACACCCTACAACCTCTTCTACAACTATGATGGGAGGCCCTCATCTTACTTTCTCTGTGAAATACTTCTGTCTTCATGAAGTCCATTAAATAGACACTGGTAACACAGAAACTCTATGCAAGGGAATTAAAGTATAACTCAAGCATAAGGCTGGAGTGTGAGAAGTGGGTACATGGCTCTTAGAAAAGAGGAACAGGAAGACTAGAGGTCCCTGGAGGTTCATTTCAGATGTTTTCACCACCCTGCTGCCTGCCTTTTCATGGTAATATGTTAATCCCAAAGATATGAGAGCTGTTTCAAACCTGGCGTCAGAGTTATGCAAGGAGACAAACTGGTTGGTGGAAGGAACCCCTGAAATATTTGTATACTGTTTGCTGCTTAACTGGGCTTCCCTGGTGGCTCAGATGGCAAAGAATCTGTTGGCAAAGAGGGATACCTGGCTTTGATCCCTGGGTTGGAAAGATCCCCTGGAGAAGGAAACAGCTCTCCACTCCAGTAGAACTGCCTAGAGAATTCTATGGACAGAGGAGCATGGCAGGCTATAGTCCATAGGGTTGCAAAGAGTCAGATATGACTGAATGACTTCAACTTTTTCTGCTTAACTATCAACATTCAGCTATTCTCACTGGCAGTGATACCTGATATGTCATTACGGCCCAGATATAATTTTATGGCTGTCACTATTGTGCTAAGTGAACAACAGTGTGCTAAGTAGACCAAAGGACTGGTAAGATTTTGCACTCCTGTAAATCCACACTCATATATGTGTTATTAAAGTTATTATCAAAGAAACATATTTTGAATTTATTTTAGATTTATGGAAAACTTGCAGAGATGGTACACAGAGTACCAGTATATCACTGATCCCTCTTCCCTAATGTTAACACCTCAAATAACCATCCTTTGATTGTCAAAGCCAGGAAATTGCCATGGTTTAGCACTATTAACTAAACTCCATGCCTTATTTAATATTTCATACCTGATTTTAATTTCATCCATTTTCCCAATAATGTCATTCTGTTCCAGGAACCCACACTGCATTTAGTTGTCGTGTCTCCTCAATCTCCTCCATGTGATATTTCTTTTTCCTTTCATTGTCTTTCATGACTTTAACACTTTTGAAGTCTACTGATCAGTTATTTTGTAGAATGTCTTTCAAGTTTGTATTTGTATGTTGTCTTCTCATGCTTAGAATAAACATGCTTTTTGGATCAGAAAACTGAAGAAATTACATTGTGTCCTTTTGAGTACACAGAGGTGATTTTTAAATATTCTCTGTCTAGATACAACCTATAAAGTTGAGTTCCTGTTCATCAGTTCAGTTCAGTTCAGTAGCTCAGTCGTGTCAGACTCTGTGACCCCACAGACTGCAGCACACCAGGCCTCCCTGTCCATCCCAACTCCCGGAGTTTACTCAAACCCATGTCCACTGAGTCAGTGATGCCATCCAACCATCTCATCCTCTGTTGTCCCATTCTCTTCCTGCCTTCAATCTTTCCCAGCATCAGGGTCTTTTCAAATTAGTCAGCTTTTTGCATCAGGTGGCCAAAGTACTTCCTGTTCATAGAAGTACTTAAACAAGGTGTAGATGTAGGACTCTTGGCTTTGGATATAAAATTGAGGTAGTTGACTTCTGAGATCCTTTTCTGTTTATCAGATTCTATGATTCCACTTCATCTATTTAGCCAGTAAATATACTGAGAATCTACTATGTGCCAGGCATTGAAACATAAATATTTGTATTTAAACAAGTAATATTTTAGGAATATACATAAACAGATACATATATAGCAAAATAAATCTATTCATAGAGGAATGTATAAATTTCTTGGGGAGCTCAGGAAAGCTGAGGGTTAAGAAAATCAAATCGGGGAATTATGTGTTTTTTTCCACACCACAAAGAAATTCTCCTGTACCTGCTGCTGCTGCTGCTAAGTTGCTTCAGTCATCTCCGACTCTGTGTGACACCATAGATGGCAGCCCACCAGGCTCCACCATCCCCGGGATTCTCCTGGTAAGAACACTGGAGTGGGTTGCCATTTCCTTCTCCAATGTATGAAAGTGAAAAGTGAAAGTTAAGTTGCTCAGTTGTGTCTGACTCTTAGTGAACCCATGGACTGCAGCCTACCAGGCTCCTCCATCCAAAGGATTTTCCAGGCAAGAGTACTGGAGTGGGGTGCCATTGCCTTCTCCCCCGTACCTGCTGGGTATCCTATAATTCAACTCATTTCTGATACTCACTGGAGTTCATGTCAGATTCCACAGGTTAAGGGTTCAATCCTACAAGAATGCCCTCCTCAACATCCTTTAGATGCCAATTTCAAGTCCAGGTTGTTGTCTGTGTTTCAGACCCACCAATTGCTACCCATAACCCCTCCTCAGTTTGATTAGCTTGTTAGAAAGGTTTACAGAACTTAGAGAAATATTTACTTATATATACTAGGTTATAAAAGTATATAACTCAGAAACAACCAGGTGGAAGAGCTGCATCAGGCAAGGTACCTACGAAGGGAGAGCCACTCTCCCTGAACATTCACCAACCCAGAAGATCTTTGAAATTTTGGGGGTTTTGGAGGCTTCATGACATAGGCATGATTGATTAAATCATTGGCCATTGGTGACAGAATTGAAACCTCGGCCCCTCCCCCCTTCCTAGAGGTCAGGGGTGGGACTGAAAGTTCCAATCCTTTAATTACAAGGTTGGTTCCCAGAAACCAGCCCTCAGTCCCTAGGTTACCCAGGGGTTTTCCAAGAGTCATTTCCTTAACATAAAAGACATCTTTTCAACTCTGCTTCAGGAAATTCCAATGGTTTTAGGAACTCTGAACCAAGAATGGAGACAGGATCAAATAATATATTTGTTGTTATAAACCATGATATCACAGGAATATGAGAAAACTCTTCTCTCCCTAATCCCCATCTTTATCTATATAGGAAGGAATGTCCTCCAACATTGAACTTGAAGTGGTGGGGAGGTAGCTTCTTACTTCTTCACTCCCTTAACTCAGCTAACTAATTGGTGAAATGTAAGACCCTGACCTTCAGTGGGTCTCATTTTTTATTGGACATTAATAAATGTGCTTTTCTTTATGTGTGATCCAGAGGCTTGATTTCTAGGACTGTTGTCTTTGAAAACAATAAGCTTTGTTTACAATTTTTGTAAGGTTATTCCCTCAGTGGAGGAGGTGGCCAAGGGTGAGGGAGCTATTTTCTCGCTGGTGGCCGGTGTGATGCTTGAGTGTGTTTATGAGGCTCTGCTGAATTCTCCAATCCAGCTTTCCCATTAATTACATGGCTACTTCAATCCCTGTTTTGACTCATGTGTCTATTATTCATTGATTTGAATCCAAAGGAAAAAAGATCTGTAATCAGCACTCCTAAAACTCAAATACCTTTGATTGTCAGGACAGGCTTTGTAGAGGCAGAGCTATTGGGACTAGATTTTGAAGATAAGACATAGAATGTCAAGGTTAGAAGACAGGTATATATTTTGGACACAAGAGTTTTGGAGTGTTTGGGAAAGTAGCTAATCATAGCATCTCTCTTCTCTACCTTGGGTTTAGAACAAATTGTCAAATAAGATAATGGAGTAGCAGATGGAGAACCAAATACAATTTTTATTACTGATATATGCCAACCTGGTGAATATACCTTAGGGTAGGTCTGTAACAGAGGGCAGTGAGTGCAGCCCTTGTTGTGTGTCATTATTCTACACCCTGTTACCAGGCTTGGGTCCTGCTCAGCCATTGGTTGGCACCTCAGTGAGCCCTGCCCTCAAGCAACCAACTGTCAGTGGGTAACCATTAGTAGTCCTGCTTAGCTATTGGTCAGCACTGCAGTGGGCCCTGTCCACAAGTAACAAATTGTCAATGAGGGATCATTAGGGAAGCTGAATGTGAAAGAATTTCAGTCTAACCTGGAACTGGAGAATATGAATGGAGAATCTCACACATCTATCCTCAAAAGAACAGAACTTAAAAACTGAGAAACTGATTTCCTATAAGTGCCTGATTTACAGAAGATGGGGACGTATCTCCTGATCAAAGAACATCTGCCAAAATTCTCCTTCAATTCCCAAGCAGTGAGCTCACTACTTAGCCTCTGATTGCACCCTCTCCTCTTTTCACTCTGTGTGCATAAATACAGTTCACTTCAGACCCTCAGGGGACTCACCTGTAGCTTGCAGCAGAATGTGTTTCTGAATTACAATTCCTCTGCTACTCCCAAATAAACTCATTCTGGTAAATCAGCTTGCCTCAGTTTACTTTTTTATTTAGGTCGACATGCGTAATCCTCAGAATTACCCTGAATTACCCTCGTGGTCAGTGATGAACTGGGGCAAGTATCCCAACATGGAGTATATGCATGTGAACAGTATGGTGGGAGTGTGTGTGTGTGTGTGTGTGTATGTGTGTATATTTAGATGCTGGAAAATAATAGAATATGAGATTAGAAAGAAATGTTGGAATAGACTTAGTTCTTTGGAAAAGCTATATAGCTTGTATCATATATTAACTCATTCTCATTGCCATATGAAGGATGCATTGGCAGGAGGGAAGACCAATGGCAGGCAGTTAAGTTCAGCTCTCCATTTGTTGAACTAATTCAGGAGTGAAGCGACTAGCTTATGAACCAAGGCAATGGAAGTGAGGGTAGAGTGGACAGGATAGATTTAAGACAAACCAGTACAGTAGAACAGACTGACTTGGTGAACAGTTACATGTGGAAATGAGGGAGAGGAAGAAGATTTGGAAGCCAGCTGAGTCTCCTGCTTGAGGATCTGAATTAGGGAATGTGGGCAGCAGCAGGTGCTTATGGAGAAAGGTGTTTATGACAATTTTTGAGCTCCTGGTGTGTGATAGAATGTGCTGGGAATTTTCCATAACTATTGGAGTTTAGGAGGCCAAGAAATAATATTCCTCCCAGGAAGCATTTCATCCAAAAGTGAAAGCAAGTCACAACCATCTTCATCAGCTACTGTCACCGTCACCAGGGCTGCCCATTTCTGCCTCAGAGCCTCCAGGAGGCAGCCCACCCAGCTCGCCCCTGCCCTCATCCAGGAAACCCCCCTAATCAGCCAGAAAGGCACTGGTGGACAGTAACACTCTCCCCCAATCCCACCTAGGGCCAAGGAGCTCCCGTGACACTCAGCAAAGACACTGTCCCTGACACTTGCCCTTTTTAGGAGGAAAGGCTATAGTCACCAGGGTGTCTGGGGAGCAGAATGCTCACCTGTGCCTAGTTGGAGCTGCCAGCACCTGTCAGGCACACAGGGGAGTGGGAGCCATGCCCTCAGCTTCTCACCCTTGCCACTGCCCCACTAAGGTTGCACGGGTAGGATCTGAGCCCTATCCCTGGTCCAGTGCAGACCTGCCACAAGAGCTCTGCCCTCCAACGAGGCTACTGTCCACCCGAACCCAGTGGTCTGCCTCCAAGAACTCATCAGATGCTCACTGAGGGTAAAACGTAAATCCTGTGAGAACAGAAGGATTTGAGCAGTAAAGTTGGATCTGACCAAACCAAGGTATTTCTGTCAATCTGTCTGAGGTTCTCTCCATCAATTCCAAAACTCTGGGAACAGAGCAGAGGATGGAGGCAGCAAGGAATCCTGGGAGCCGCAGGCCAGGGCGAGGATGTGTGGCTGTCCTCCCAGCAAGGGTGCCAGGGGCCCGACCTGAGTTCACTCCCTCACAGATGCTCTCTGCCTGTGCTGAGTCAGACTCTTTCCAAGGACACCCAACCCCAGCCTGGTACTCAGGGCACTGGGGAGTGGCGATGGGAGGGAGCCACTCCACTGACTGCATTTTGAGGCTTAGTGCTTTCAACTCGATGAACAGTACTGTCCCTTTTGAAAACTAAGGAAAACCCCCAAGCAGGAGAAGCATCAGGACAGGGGACTTGGTCTGCTGTTCACTGCTGTGAGGCCAGGATATGTGCCTCCCCAACATCAGGGGTAACACGGCAGCCAATCCCCAAACATAGGCGCCCCACAAGCACCAGGCCAGCACTCCTCATACATGTCCCAAGCCCAGAGACATGGGAGCAAGTGTGCAGACCAGAGGCAGATACCTCACCAGGGATCCTGATGGGACCCCGGCCCAGTTTGTGTATGAGTTAATGGTTCTGTGCTGACGTTAACTTCCTGCACCTAGCAGATGCAAGATGCTCACATTTTGAGAGGGATACAGGAAGGTATATGGGAATTCTGTATACTAGTTTTTCACTTTTTTTCCAGTAAAACTAAAAGGTTTAGTTTGTTTTTTAAGTTAAATTCTGGGGAAAAAAAAGAAATAATATCCTTATTTCTCTCTCCAAATTGGAAACCATTTAAGAATAGGACACAAGAGTTAGTCACATGCAAATCAAAGTCTCTGGCCACGTGGACTTGCCCATATTTTTCACCTGAATCAAACAGATTTAGCAACTAGTGAAACTAGACAACTGTAGGCATTTATCACAGGACTGGAAACAGATTAAAAAGAACTAATCCTTTCTAAAGGCAGGCACTTTTGTAAGAAAGAACTTAGAAGACACTAACCTGAGCAGCTTCAAGTCCTTCTGAACTCACCAGAGAACTTCTCCTTTTGCAGGGAGAAATGAATCTAGGGTGCAGAGTTGGAGGAAGTGGTCCTTGGTTTTCTTTCTCATTCTTGGAAGGGGCATTGGGATTATTCACATCTATGGAAATAAGAGGAATAGAAATTAAACATTAGCTCTAGTTCTAACAGGCTTAATTGAATCACTTGCAACAGTACTGAGAGATGGATATTTTTAATCTCCATTTTATAGACCACAAAACTGAGGCCAGAGAGGTTAAATTACTTGTTACCTTCACATGGCTATTGAGTGGTGGGGACAAGATTTATACACAGCTTTGCTTGAAATGAAATACTGCATCTTTTGCCATTGAAATACCACATTGCTTTAGAAGCTGAGTTAGGAAATTTTGAATTTTAGATGCTGACAAGGACATCCAGGTGGAGAGGGAAAGTGGAAATACATATCTGCAGTCCAGAAGGAATCTTAGACTAGAGTTATAAATGTAGGAGGCAAAGGAAAATACATGGATGTTGAGATTTTTGAGGAAGATAAAATTGCACCCAAACTGTTATTTGATAAGGAGGAATATGTAGATGACAGCTTTAGGAAAAGAGGATTTTGGGGATAATCAACAGAACTAGGGTTGACGGCAAGTTATATGCATTCTTTGTTACTACGTTATTTAGTCTCGGTCGTGTCTGACTCTTTGCGACCCCATGGACTGTAGCCCACCAGGCTCCTCTGTCCATGGGATTCTCCAGGCAAGAATACTGGAGTGGGTTGCCATTTCCTTCTCCATATATACATACATAAATTTTACTTAAAGTTCTTCCTTGTAATCTGTGACATATTTCCAAAGATAGATCATTCCTTTCAAAATTATGTTTATGAGTCTCCCAGCATAGGAGGTAATTATGTTCTATAATTGCCATTTCCTCTCTGCTTTACAGAAGCACTGATCATGGGTTTGGATTGACAGACTAGGAAGAAACAGTTGACTTCACCCATGATTGTTTAGCTTCAGGAAAAGCTACAGGACATAATAATAGCATGAGTGGACCAGCAGAGCAAACGTCCCAAGACTTCCAGGCACCCATTCTGATTTCCCTCTCACTCCACACCTGGAATGCAATGAAAGTGAGTCGATGTACACAGCCTCAGTTTAGGGGCCCATCTGGGTCCTTTTAGCTTTCATGACTAGCTACTCACTTAGATCCTCTCAGAATTATAATTCTTTTATTCTGTAGTGCAACTTTCTCACCAATGAAAGTTGCTCATTATTTCCTGAACAATCTTGACAAGAAGGTATAGGTTCTTAGTTTACTATATAGTCCTTGGCTGGATTCTCACTTATTTTGGATCAAGAACAGGCATATTCCTAAAATTTCTTCTGTTAGTGTTATGGGAGGATTTATAGAATCATGTTCCCAGGTATCTCCAAGACTAGAGTAAAGGCCACAGAACCATTTCATCCCAGTAATGAAGAGACAAAATCAAGGGAATCTACAAATATTATATCAACAATGTAACCCATTTATTAAATAATTATTAGTGCATTCAGTTCAGTTCAGTCGATCAGTCGTGTCCAACTCTTTGCAACCCCATGAATCGCAGCACACCAGGCCTCCCTGTCCATCACCAACTCCCGGAGTCCACTCAGACTTACATCCATCGAGTCAGTGATGCCATCCAGCCATCTCATCCTCTGTCGTCCCCTTCTCCTCCTGCCCCTATTCCCTCCCAGCATCAGGGTCTTTTCCAATGAGTCAACTCTTCACATCAGGTGGCCAAAGTACTGGAGTTTCAGCTTTAGCATCATTTCTTCCAAAGAATACCCAGGGCTGATCTCCTTCAGAATGGACTGGTTGGATTTCCTTGCAGTCCAAGTGACTATTAGTGCATTAGAATGATCAATTACAAGTGGCCAAAATTAAAAACAAAACTGAAAACAAAACTTCAAGCTGATTTAACTAAAGAAAAATAATTGATTAAAAACCTAAGAGCAGCTATAGCTTCTGATACAGGTTGTTCTAGGGTCTCAGGATTGCAAATGATACATGAATATTTACTCTCTCTTTTCATTTCTCCACTCTGCTTTCTGATCTACTGGCTTCACAGCTAGGTCTAGCATAGTAATCCCTATAAACTTAATGCTTGGTTTCTCCAATGTTCAAATCCAGTGGAAAAGAGACTTTATTCTTCTTCCAAAATCCTGCCTCACTGGCTCTGTTTGGAGTACATTCCCATTCTTGAACAAGTTACCGTGGTTCAAGGGAATCTGATGCTCCAGTTGGCCAAGCCTGTAGCTGAAGCTGGAGGCCCACATGAAGCACCAGGACTAAGAACTGGAAACAGGATGCCCCAGGGAATTTTGAGCTTATTGGAAAAAATGGTGCACAGATGCTTAATGACTGAAAAAAGTCATCTATGTTTAGGATTCCCTCTCTCAACTTACAGGAATCCAGCTCAAAATAACTTAGGTATGAAAAAATCTTCATGAGTTCACATTCATGAAAAGTCCAGAGATGCAGCCAATCTCATTCAAAGCAGCAACCAGGAGCTCAAATGATCTTTCGTGACTCTTTCACTTGAATTCCTTCACTTTGCTTTGGTGTTTAGTATTTAGGCTTCTGCACAAGGTGGGCAAAATGGCAGCTGGAAATCTCATAGTTGTTATTTAGCTGGAAACATTTGACTACTTTGGCATTTCTCATGGGTAATAGGTGTCTTTCCCATTAGCTCTAGAACCCTTGGAGAAGACTTTCTGCTCTGCTTGGGTCAGGTTTCTATCCCTTCATTAATGTCGAGGCCCCAAGATGCCTAGCTATTTTGGCAAGGTTTGGATTCACCATTGACCTAGTGAGGGCAGGACACTGGGACTAACAACCCTGAGTGGGACCAGGAAGCAGCGGTTCACAAAGGAAACTATATTTCAGAAGAAGCAGACAAACCACAGCTAACGAAGTCTATTCTAAATCACTAAGTCATGTCTGACTCTTTTGCAACCCCAGGGCCTATAGCCCCTGCAGGCTCCTCTGTCCATGGGATTTCCAAGACAAGAATACTGGAGTGGGTTGCCATTTCCTCCTCTAGGGTATTTTCTCGACCCAGGGATCAAACCCACGTCTTCTGCATTAGCAGGAGGATTCTTTACCATTGAGTCACCAGGGAAGCCCCTCTAACCGGTTAGAGGTGTCTAAAGGATTTAATATTGTGTCCATACATTTTCTCACTCCTCTGAAAGCAAATCACCAAGCACAAGAGTTTTAAACATAAAAAAGAGAAAGATCACTGTGAGTTCCACTTTAGTAGAACATAAGAGCTCATATTTATTCACTGGCAGTTCATATTCTTTGGAAGAAATTTGGGAGGAATCATGCAATTCCTTGTAGTAGGCCTGGTATTTTCCTCTGCAATGCTACACTCACCAGATCAGAGGAAATAAAGCTACTAAAATGACTGAGATGAGTTTGATAGATGGAGTTTTGTTAGTTATGATTATTGCTAGTGTCGTTTCCTTTATTAAATTTTTAATTGGAGGATATTTGCTTTACAATGTTGTGTTGGTTTCTGCCATACAACATGAATCAGCCATAAGTATACATATATCCCCTCCCTCTTGAACCTCTCTCCCACCCCCTACCCCATTCCACCCCTCTAGGTTGTCATAGAGCACCGGTTTGAGCTCCCTGTGTTATATAGCAACTTCCCACTAAATATTTGTTTTACATATGGTAATGTACGGATGTGAGAGTTAGACTGTGAAGAAAGCTGAGTGCCGAAGAACTGATGCTTTTGAACTGTGGTGTTGGAGAAGACTCTTGAGAGTCCCTTGGACTGCAAGGAGATCCAACCAGTCCATTCTAAAGGAGATCAGCCCTGGGTGTTCTTTGGAAGGAATGATGCTAAAGCTGAAACTCCAGTACTTTGGCCACCTCATGAGAAGAGTTGACTCATTGGAAAAGACTCTGATGCCGGGAGGGATTGGGAGCAGGAGGAGAAGGGGACGACAGAGGATGAGATGGCTGGATGGCATCACTGACTTGATGGACGTGAGTCTGGGTGAACTCCAGGAGTTGGTGATGGACAGGGAGGCCTGGTGTGCTGCGATTCATGGGGTCGCAAAGAGTCGGACACGACTGAGCGACTGAACTGAACTGAACTGAACTGAATGTATGACGTTTCAATGCTACTTTCTCAATTTGTCTCACCCTCTCCTTCCCACTAATGTTGTTTCTTATTATGTCTCTGCTTTACACTTTGAGAGTAACTTTGGCAACATTTTTATTTAGTTGTAATTATTTTATATTAAAGTCCTTTGGAGACGAGCTTTTCAGAAGGGACGATTCCATCAGTGAGTCCCTTCTAAATTCATACAACTTTATGAGCAGGACCGGAAGTGAGTAAGGTGTCTTTAGTGAGACGTGTTAGAGATGATTCACTTTGTTTTTCACTGTGTACCACACATTTCTCTACACGTGAGCCAAGATTTCTTCACTTCCATCACTAGGAATGAGGCCACCCAAGCTGATTAACTCACACCAAGGGTTTAAATGGAATGGAATAAAGATGGCTTATTTAAATCACATGCATTTTGAGGATCATTAGAGCTCTGTGTCCTATGAATAAGGACGATTAAAATTCAGTAGAGTTTTGAGTATTCTTAATGTGCATTTAGTTTACACCACAACGCTGTCTTTAACATACCATTATGATGTGTGCTGTGACTGCTATTCATAATGACACACACTCAGTAATATGCATGATGATACAGAATAAGTTCAAGTGTCTTTACATTATTCTTAATATAATAATGGTTCCAAGGGCTGCATGCAGCTGTGAGTGCATATTAACAGGGGTATCCCACTGTGAATTATGAATCTATAACACAAAATTTTCAGAAAAAGTACTTACTGTGTATGTAAAATAGCTGCCTTTTAAAGCTTGAAACTTGGTCTGGTTAAAATTGCTCCTAGCAATATTTTTAAAAGAAAATATTCCAGAGGTAATAAGTGGACTGAATGGATTTGTGAATGATTGCTGTAAAGTCTTAGGTAATAACTCATAAAACTGCAAAAGGAATAGAAAATTATCTTTTTATGCATGTGTAATATGAAATCAATTCAAATGAATTTCAGTAACAAATGTTCTTGATGTTTTTACCATCTAAATAGGGATCTCCCTATTTATCTTTTATTCTTGTTGATTGAGTGATACCGAGACATAAAGGATCCTATTTCTTTGCTAATCTGAATTCAGTGCTTATTGGTTCAGTTCAGTCAGTTGTGTCTGACTCTTTGTGACCCCATGGACTGCACACGCCAAGCTTCCCTGTCCATCACCAGCTCCCGGAGCTTGCTCAAACTCATGTCCATTGAGTCAGTGATGCCATCCAACCATCTCATCTTCTTTCGTCACATTCAGTGATGACAATATAGGCACTATATTCAGTGCCTAAAACTGTAGACAAATTCATGGATTATTTTTTAAGTTGCCATTTTGACCTTATTTTGGTAATATCCAGACCCACATCCACTTCTCCCCAAAACCTCTCTCAAATTCCAATTATCCCAGTGAACCAGTCCAAACACTTTCACTTTACACAGGAAACTTCTTGTGAAATATTCACCACACTCTTTCCAAACTTATCTTCCTTGACCTCCCACCTCCTCAGAAGATGGACACCAGCGTCTTGGAACATTCATTACCTCTTTGCTCTGTACCTCTTTTCCCTCACCCTGGAATGTTTGCTAATTTCCTGTGGACACTTTTCAGTTTCAAGACATAGTTACAGCTTTGTCTTCTCAGTAACACATCCCTTGATGCAGCCCACCCCAATCACACGCTTAGTTACTCTCTTTACAATGCTGTTTCTGGACTGTGTACACTGCCCTCTGACGTACTTACTGGGTGGCACACTACTAAAACACTACTGATCCCATGGGACTGACATAACCCTGAAATATGTGTACTTCACAGCATCTAGTGCAAAGCATGTACAGTATGCATTAGCTATTCTTATGCCTACTGAAATGAATTGTAATTATTTTTAATTATGAGTGTCTCTTATTAGACCGTTCACCCCCTGAGGTCAGGGACTATGTCTTATACTCAGGACCAAGAATGATATTTAGAAGAAAAAAAAAAGTGACTAAATGAATGCTTGTTACAAAAATGGGTTGAATATTTCACTAAAGCACTTTGTAAATGATAGAACGATTTTACACACAAGTTATCATTATGGTATTTCATTGATTCTAAGATTCCCTTTTTTGTACAGTTTAACTCCTTGGAAATTGGGACAGGTTGTCATAACTTGATTGACAGCATTCGTTCTTTCTCAATGGAACATAATGATGTTCCATAATGTGTCTTAAATTCAAAGAAACATGGCATTACTACCTTCCAACTAGAGTTAATAAGGTTATTACAAAATATCTGTTAAGAGTTTTTGTTGATCAGAGTAGGCTGAGTATCATAATGAAAAAAAAAGTGAAAGTCTCTCAGTCATGTCTGACTCTTTGCAACCCCATGGACTACATAGTCCATGGAATTCTCCTGGTCAGAATACTGGAGTGGGTAGCCTTTCCCTTCTCCAGGGGATCTTCCCAACCCAGGAATCAAACCCAGGTCTCCCACATTGCAGATGGGTTCTTTACCAGCTGAGCCACAAGGGAAGTCCAAGAATACTGGAGTGGGTAGCCTATCTCTTCTCCAGTAGATCTTCCTGATCCAGGAATTGAACTGGAGTCTCCAGAATTGCAGGCAGATTCTCTACCAATTGAGCTATCAGGGAAGCCCGAGTATCATAATAAATAGTCATAAATCTCAGTAGCCTATCAAAGGTTAAGTCTTCACTCGTGTTCCTGTGAAATGTGGGTCAGGGAAGAGATGAGGGGAGTTAGTCTTTCAGAGCCTGTGCTTGTTCTATCTGGAGGCTTCTACTCCACCGGGGTAGTGGCACTTTCTCACGGACCGTCTAAATGAAGGGAAGAGTGACAGCAAGAGGACCCTTCATGTGGCACACATCACTTGCATACCCATCTACCAGCAAATGCAGTAACATTCCCCCACCCAACTGCAAGAAAGACTAGACTTCTAGTCTAGATGTGTGCCAGGAGGGAGAAGAAAAGGGGTCTGGGAAGCACACAAAAAATTTCTGCCTCAAGCAGCATGAGACATGTGGCAATATTGAGAGCACACACAAATATTTCCACAACTTCAGTCTGCAACAAGCTTATAATTCAATCTCTATTTAGTCAATAAGTATTTATTTAATATCTGCAATAAGCCATGCCGTGTGCTACAGGACATGAAGTATATAGAAACAACGGGATGTGGATCCTCGTGTTATGGATTTATTATTATATCTGAGAGAAGAGGTGAGATAAGCACATAAATAGCTGTAAGATAGAAAGCGAGAAGTGCCACTAAACAGGAGGTTGTATCTTGCTGGAGGAGTCAAGGAAGGGTTTTGGAAGAGAGATGTGTAGACACAGACTAAAAGAAGGAAGACTTTGAATATGGATATGAACAGAAAGAATGCCAGGAAGAACGGACAGACTTGAACTCAAACAGGAAGAAGAAGAAGGTACAGGCTTGATCTGAGTGTTCCAGAAATTTGCCTGTGTGTGGCTATTAGCATAACTGATGCTACTTGGCATCAGTTCCTCCTGTTCTTCTGTTGACCCTACCCAGCACTGCCCTATGCAGTGAATCACTTCTGTCATCAAGGACTTTGTAGTTAACATTGTTTAATAATCATGAGGACCAGGTAGCCCCTATGCTCTGTTAGTCCCCAGTCAATGATGAAAATCTTCCCTGACATATTTCCAGGGCACATGATAATAGTTACACATTCATGAACCTTGACTTAGAAGTGCACATCTTGTTTCTAAGCCCCTACCTCCATACCCTCAGGTTAAGTATAAGATTGTCCCAATGGCCGCTCACCAGTGCTGAGTGCAGCTATGAATGCCTTTGGATTGTTGTCTGCCCCATCAAGTATGTTACCCTCTAATAAGCTAGTTCATTGATTATATGGAACTGCCTACCTTCTTTTTTGGCCTAAAGATACCTTCCCAGTGAAGTGGATATTTTTTGTTCCTGTGTCCTTCAACAGCCTGGACAAACACATGGTTGCAAAAAGTCAAAGAAAATTTTAGTGAACAGAAGCAGCCTAGAAAGGGATTTGAGTAATATTTCGAGGCACGTAGGATTTTTCTAGGTAAAGCCAAAGGGGGAGAGAGTGCACAAAGGAAGTGCACAGAATTAAGGTCTCCATGTTGCCTGCTTTGGTTCCATCATGTCAGTAGCTGGGTGAGCATGTATCCCCGTCTGCCCCCCTCCCTCCCATCTTATCAACATACAATGTGGTAAGTCATGTGCCATGGGTGGAGTCTTCAGAGCACTCACAGTGCTTTCCATCTAGACATGTGTACAATATGTCCTCAGTGCAGAAGGATTTATTCCTGACACCCTGTCACCCAACCAAAAGGGCACTGTAGCAATGCCTTTTGTGCCCAGGGCCACACTCCCTTAGTTGACCTCTGATTTCAGCCATGGCTATGATGCAAGTGGCATGGAAGCCCAGACCTGCCTTGTGCTGGCAGCTTCCCTTCCATTGCAATGGGCCTCTGAAGAACCTGTCAGCCTTGAAGTGGCAGAGGAGTTAGCAGCCTTTGGGGCAGCCCTCAACTAATAATGGAGGGTGTCCAGTGGATAAATGCACATATTTATTTCAATTCATGTGTTACAAAAATCTTTGAGAAAATCATGTTTTCCTTGTTGGTTGCTGACAAAGGAAGAGAGCTTCTGAAAGTGTTCCAGGAACTAAGAAATATCCAGGACCGTGGCTTAAAAACCTGTTGCTATAGAACTTATGTCCTTTTGGAACTCTGGAAAGGTCGTATATCTTCCAGGGAGTGTCACGTTTGGTTTTTCATGCAGTTACTGTTCTTTGCCTTAATAAATGCTGCCTCTGTAAGCCTCCTTTAAAATATAAGAGATACCCCTCTTTGTCTAACAGCTATAAAAGCTTATCAGCACCTTAGTAACCTTTACAGGTTTATTTCTGTTTAAATCACTTAATCTGATTTACATTAGTCTTTTTAAAAGAAGCAATATTTTCTTGCTGTATACACCCTTTGAAATTGATATGGTTTAAATCTTCCCATACAGGCATCTCTGAACAGTGACTTTTCCCCCTTAGTTGCCAACAGACTGTGGAGATACCAATAATAACAAAAGAAAACA
Organism: Bubalus bubalis; assembly: GCF_019923935.1. Lineage (NCBI taxonomy): Eukaryota > Metazoa > Chordata > Mammalia > Artiodactyla > Bovidae > Bubalus > Bubalus bubalis. Next base: position 46,659,850 of record NC_059162.1, on the reverse strand, counting down.
CAGGCTTCCCTGTGTCGACGTCACCTTAAAATCCCATAACTCTGTGTGGCTAAAATAAAAAAAAATATGAAAGGAATACCATACATGCTATTAGTATAAAAGTGAACTGCAGAAAAAAAAATCCTTAGATATCTACACTGCTACATTGAGACTTGTATTTAGAGGTTCCTTACAGTTTTCATGCTGGTTGATGGAATTCAGCTCACCATGCCTTTGTATTTCTTGAGTTATTTAAATTACATTTTAATACAGATAACAGGAATGATGAGGATTTCAAGAAGTGAAATGGTATCTCCTGAATGTTTATTTTCTACTGTGAAGTATGATACACACTTTACATGCAACTCACTTCTTCCTCAAATCAACCTAATGAGATTGGTATTATCTCAACCTTATCCCAATCTTTTAAATGATAAATCAAGACTCAGGGAGATTAAGTAATGTTCCTCAAAGTTACATACTAGTAAATACATATCCATTCAAGGCAAATCTGTTCGACTGCCTTGAAATGACAAACTAGGCCCCTTCTTCTGCTTCCTCATTTCTCACCCTCTCCTGTCTGTTCATCCATATTACTCCACTTATTCTTTGTACAGACCCACCTTGAATACCTCTTCTGCACTAGATTCTGGCTTACAGGCTTTCGGTAGATTCAAAATGCAACCACTGGTTAAAGCCACAGAGTTACAATAAATCTAAAAGGTTATCTAAGTAGCTTAAAATTAAAATTTGAAGTTAAAAACAATTGCTCCTTGGAAGAATAGCTATGACAAACCTAGATAGTGTATTAAAAAGCAGAGACATCACATTGCTGACAAATGTCCTTATTGTCAAGTCTATATGGTTTTTCCAGTAGTCATGGACTGATGTGAGAGTTGGACCATAAAGAAGGCTGAGCACAGAAGAATTGATGCTTTCAAATTGTGGTGCTGGAGATCTTCAGAGTCCCTTGGACAACAAGGAGATCAAACCAGTCAATCCTAAAGGAAATTAACCCTGAACAGTCATTGGAAGGACTCACACTGAATGCGCCAATACTTTGACTACCTGATAGGAAGAGCCAACTCATTAGAAAAGACCCTGATGCTGGCAAAGATTGGGGGAAAGAGGGGAAGGAGGTGTTAGAGGATAAGATGGTTAGATGGCATCACTGACTCAATAGACATGAGTTTGAGCAAACTCTGGGAGATATGGAAGGACAGGAAAGCCTGGCATACTACGGTTCATGGGGTCACAAAGAGTCAGACATGACTTAGCCACTGAACAACAACAAAAAAGTAGTTTAAACTTCCTCTAGATACAAGAGTAGGAAGCTAGGTGGAGGTGGGAGGCATGCACCTACAACGTTCCAAACACTTTTAGCTCCACTTGAAAACCTTCTATGATCAGAATTTAGGTTCTTTCAAGGTAGTCTATTCTTCAAATCTTAGTTTTAATCTTTTTTTTAAGTGTCTGTTGTAACTAGATTTCATCACACATTCTCTCTCCACTAGAGGAGCCTGCAGGGAGAAAGTTAACCTTTCTCCAGGAGAACAAGTAGCCAGACAGCTTTGGCTCCTGCTTCGCTGGATAGAACAGACTGGGAAGGGTCAAATCTGGGTATCTTGATCAATTTCCAAATCAGTGTCAGTCTCTTCTGTAAAAATTGAGAACTGATGTTTAGAAATTCTCATCTTTCAGCAGATTTCCCAAATCAGTTGGGAGGATATCTCTCCCTCTACCCCTCCCTCCTCTTCCTTACCTCCTCTTTTTTTTCTTTGTTATCATCAAAAAATGATATAAATTTCCTATCCAACTATTTGGCTCCCTATTTGACCCATTGTTTCTTTAAGGGATTTTTAAATGTGAAGAGTTCTTTGCTCTTGGAGCCTCTGCTGCAGCACCAACTCCACTGAAGGTAACTCTATGCATTCTGATTTATTAAAATTCAATCAGTGAGAGTTAATGAATTCCTAAGGGCAGGAGATCAATCATGTTCTATTTATATTTAATTAATTTCATGTTGCCTCACTTGTCTTTTATAACTACTTTAAAGCATTTGATAAAAGTATACTTGTGAATACATTCTTATCTTAAAATAACTTTTAATTTTTAAATGAATTTTACTATACCTAATTCATAAAAATCTTCATTTTCTAGAACTTTTAGGACATATTCAGTAAATCTCTTATTGATAAAAATCTCATGAAATCACAGATTTCATGCCTCACAAATTCCTTCATTTCATTCAAGGGAGACTTGATTCCATACTTTTTTCTTTTTCTTTTTGGTCATGAATGAAACTCAATTGTAACAATTTATTGCATGTGCTTGTTTATCTGTTTGTCTCTCTTTCCAGACCATGTGCTCCTTGTGCTTAGCAGAATCCATGGTACACACAGTAGGTGTTGTAATAATGTGTTGTTTTGTTTGAAAGACTGGCTGAGTGAGTGAATCTAAGAGGCTGTAAAACTAGAAAAGTACAGAATGCACAAGACATATCAGAGGGAGACTGGCTGGTTACACATGGAGCAAAGGGATATGGCAGATGAACGAGGTTATGACACAACATGATTAAATACTGAGTAAAATGAAAGGATGATATAATGTATGCAACTGGGCATTAAGATATTGGTAGAGAAGGAAAGAGGGGCTAGGTTGGAAGAAGAAAAAACGTTTTCAGGGAAGTGGGTGGATAGAGAGGGAAAATTGGGAGACCAGAATTAGGGTAGGGAAAACTCATCTCTTTCAGAGGCTGGTATAATAACATGGACATAAGTTCTTCTATTATGGAAGACTCAGATCTCCCTTTGGTGGCCAGGCCAGTTATTAATTTTTCCTTCAAAAAAAAAGTAGGGAGAGGGATTCCCTGGTGGCTTAGTGGTAAAGAATTGGCCTGCCAATGCAAAAGACACAAGTTGAATCCCTAATCTGGGAAGATTGCACACACCGCAGAGCAGCTAAGCCCATGCACCGCAGCTATTGAACCTGTAGAGCTCTAGAGCCCGGGAACTGCAACCACTGAGCCCATGTGCTGCAGCTACTGAAGCCTGCACAACCCATAGGCCATGCCCTGCAACAAGAGAAGCCACTGCTCTGAGAAGCCCATGCACCGCAACTTGAGAAAAGCCTGCACAGAAACAAAGACTGGCACAGCCAAATAATTAAATAACTATTATTATTTTAAAAAGGAGGGAGACCATTTAGGGAAGAGGTCAACAAATTTTTTCTATTGAGTAATTATTTTCAGCTTTGCAGGCTATACAGTCTCTATAGAGAATTCTCAACTCTGTAGAAAATTCTCAATTCTGCTCCTGTGAAAACAGCCATAGACTATATGTAAGTGGTCCAATTTAATTTTATCTAGAGAATCAGATATTGGGCTGGATTTTGCCTGGAGGCATAATTTTCTAACTCCTGACCTGGGGCTCACAGATTATAGTCAGTATTGGTCAGTCCTCGGTTTACTCTGTTGTGTTTTCATGGCTTGTGCAATAAATTGGCTTAATGTGAAATTAAGGCCTCTCTGCTCAGAACAAACACACAACTTAGCTTGCTTACTAATAAACTCCTTAATAGTAAACAGTCTAACTGAAAGGAAAAAAAGCACAATGTGAGAGTTGTGAGTTAGGTTTATTTGGGGCAAAATGAAGATTATAGCCTGGGAGACAGCATTTCAGAAAGTTGTGAGAAACTGTTCCAAAGAGGTAGGGGAGTTATATATGTGATTTTGGTGAAGTACACGCAATTAAGGGTACATTTTTGCAGAAGGTTGCTGCCAGTCTGTTGACTGTGATTCACAAGAAGTAGACATCACCAGAAAAGATTTTATTTATGAGAAGATGCAAGAATTGGACTCCTAAAATCTTCTCCTGAAAGTATCTATCTGAAGACCTGTTCTGCCAGTTTTTCCCAGAGCAGAGCAGGGCCTCATTCCTGATCTCCACTCTGAACTCCTTTCAGGGGGTGTTGAAGCTACAGTGGCACATAATTTAATCCTTGTAGAGGTCGTTTGACAAGTGCCAATTTGTAAGGAACAAAATAAAATCTGTTATTTTCTATTAGCTACAAACCATTTCACTATTCGAAAGTTAATACAATATTTGGAATGCACTCTTAAAATATACCTATCAAGCAGTTGAGAATTTCAAATGATCTATTTTAATCCTTTTGTTGTCCAAAGGGGAAGAGACAAAGAGGAAATGATTGCTTCAGACATGTGAACTGGGGGAAGTGGTGGACATGAGGTGATAGGTGAACAGGCTAGCTGAAGAAGAAAATCAAGTTTGTTCTCCTCATCGTTTGACTTAAAATCAGTACAGTTTGTCTCAAATTAATCATAAATTATTTCTTACGGGGGCATTTTTGTTAGCAATGACTATTAATGTTCTATGGCTTTGTTTTGCAAGATTTCTGAAAAAGCATTTTTTTTGTTTAAATATGATTGATCACATAAAAAAGGAGTCTCAGTGGGTTCTAACTGTGGTGCTATTCATTCCTTAGGATAAAAATTCATATTACTAGAGAGGTAGTATTCTGATCACAATGGCACTGTAAGTTTATATATAAAACTGTCTCTTCCCAACTATAAATGTATGGCAATAGCATCTATAATATATATATATAGGATCATTGTTATTCTGGAAAAGAAGATAAACATCTTATTGACAAAAAATTTAAAAGACAGAAATTGCAATTAGGGAGACTGAAGCTGGAGATCTGCTACATTATAGGATGAAAACACAAAGAGGCAGCTGAGAGCTCCACCTCAGGAGCTGAGGAAATAAAACGAGTCAGCATCATTCTCAGGGGCTATAGCCTATAATGTACTGCTTGGTAGCATGGCAAGAGGAAGCAGAGACAGCTCGATAGGGCTCAAGTCATATACTGACTTTGATACTAGATCAGTTTTAACTCCCAGAATGGTAATTCTGAGCCGTCAGTACAAATCCTGTTTTTTGACTGGGGACCTGAGTAACCCTAATACAGTCAACTATAAAAAGACTAGACATGATATAGTGAGTGCAAAGAGGAATAGAAAGGAAAAATGATAAAATACAATTGTGAATTTGATCTTGCAACTAAAATTTCATGAATGAAAACTCACAATAGTCAACAGATTTACTAAATGATGAAATTGTTTATTTGCTAAGTCATGTTTGACTCTTTTGCAACCCCATAAACTGTAGTTTGCCAGGCTCCTCTGTTCATGGAATTTTCCAGGCAAGAATACTGGAGTGGTTGCCATTTCCTTCTCCAGGGGATCCTCCCAACCCCGGGATGGAACCCTTGTCTCCTGCCTTGGCAGGTGGATTCTTTACCACTGAGCCACCTGGAAAGTCCAAATGATAAGATTACTAAGATTATAATCTTTTGAACATGGCATTATATGGTAGATGGTCAAAATCCTCAAAGAAACAAAGTAAAAATATATGCATAGAGAAACCAGGTATTATAAACAAAAATAGATGAGGATGAGTCATGGGTAAGAGATGATGTTTTTTAAAATAAAGCGATTTAGGAAGTAAAAATGTAATCATTGAAAGAAACTCAGTAGATTGAACACAACCAAGGAAGAATGAGTGAACTAGTGGAAAGATCTGAGAACTTGACTTAGAATTCAGGAGAGGTAGATAAAGTATAAAAGGAATGGTAAGAGATAGAGAGTGGAGTGAGAAGCCCAACCTACATGTAATAGGAGTTTCAGAATTAGAAAAAAAGAGTAGCAGAAAGGTAATATTTTAAGAGTTAATGAAGGACTTAGTGTTTTTCTGAACTGAAAATTTATCATCAGAAAAGCGCCACAAGCTGAAATTCAAAAATAAAAATAAATCCATATCCAGAGTAACAAAATGTAGACAATAAGGGTAGGAGTTCTTAAATGCTAATGGGGGAAAAAGACATTACCTACATAGTGGTGAAAATTAAGCTGAGAGCAGACTTCACAGAAGTAACAATAGATATTATGAGTTGACAGAGAGGGAAAATAATTTTCAAAATATAGCTCTGTAACTAGCTAAACTATTGTTCAAAGTAAAGGCAAAATACCATTTTTAGGTACTAGGATTAACTGAATTCATCCCCCATGTATAATAGCTGAGTGAAGATCTAATCAAGTAGTAAACCAGTAAATTAGGGAAGATATTATCAAAATAGGGATATAAATTAACTACTGATGCCAATATTAGTATTGTGTATGTACTTAGTCACTCAGTCATATCCAACTCTTTGTGACCCCATGGACTGTAGCCCGCCAGGCTCCACTGTTCATGGGGATTCTCTAGGCAAGAATACTGGAGTGAACTACCATGCCCTCCTGCAGGGGATCTTCCCAGCCCAGGGATCGAACCCATGTCTCCCACATCACAGGTGGATTCTTTACTGACTGAGCCACCAGGGAAGCCAGTAACCAACAATTATCTTAAAACTAATGGAAAGTACAAGATCCAAGAGAAACAGAGGGCTAGTGTTTGGAGGGTAAAATAGACTTTGTTAGAAAAATATGAAATAAAATAGGATTGTTAAAAATTTTAATATTGACACTAAAAGAATAGAAATACAAGTATAATTCTAAATTGGCAGAGAGAAAAAAGAGGGAGTGAGAATAAATGTTATCAAATAATAGGCTGGAAGTGAAAGGGACAAAGGAAGAAATACGGAGAAAAGAAAACACAGAAGAATGTAACATAAATGAGCCTAAATAATTCAGTAATCACAATGTTAGTTGATTAAATACACCAAGTATCAATAAAAATAGGGTGATCAAATTGCATATTAAAAACATTTTCAGGGCTTCCCTGGTGGTCTAGTGGTTAACAATCTGCCTGCCATTGCAGGGAACACAGGTTCAATCCCTGGTCCAGGAAGATCCCTGCACAGGGCAACTGAGTACATACACTCAACTACTGAAGACCGCACACCCTAGAGCCTGTGCTCCTCAACAAGAGAAGCCACCACAATAAGAAGCCCACTCGCTGAAACAAAGACCCAGTGCAGCCAAAAATAAATAAATCTTTTTTTAAAAAAAGCTCCAACTTAAAAGAAATACGTGCAACATCTAGATTTACCAATGTATCATTAGAGACAGTGGTTTGGAGGAAGGTAAAGTAAAGCAGGTGTGTGATTTTGGTGTCGCTTTTGTTATTTAGCATTTAGATAACTTCGATGTGACTTGCTTACACAGGAAAACCAAGAATAATAAAAGCAGCTGATACCACTGCATTTGTCTGCACATTACTATGCAACTATGCTTTTCAGGGGATTTCAAATGAGAAGCACTTCAGCTTAAATCCTGATTGTGTCATTCGATTTTGTGACACATAACAAGTAAGGTTTCTGAGATTGTTTTCTCATCTGTAACATTTTATAAAATCCTACTTCACAGGATTAAAAGTGGATGTAAGTTTAAAGTGTTTATTAAGGTTCAATATACGTTAGACCCCTTTTTCTGTTTTCCCGTTACTCTTTAATGTGTTCTATTTGGGGCTAAGATAAAGCTAAACATTTGACTTGATTTAAAGCTTCAATAAAGAAGTAAACCTAGAGGCAGCAAAGGCTCATTAAATATCAGTCTACATATGTAGATGGTGTTTGCTTGGAAGCACTATAGGAAGCTCAATGATATCTAAGAAAGAGGGGTTTCCAGCTTGCACGTGCTGTAAATCATAAATTGTGCACAGGAAATGAAACACAGGATTAGTGTGTTGAAATTACATAGAACAATGTCTCCCATTGTTCTATGAATATGGAAGTAGTGAAGTGAAAGTCATTCAGTCGTGTCTGACTCTTTGCGACCCCATGGACTATACAGTCCATGGAATTCTCCAGGCCAGAATCCTGGAGTGGGTAGCCCTTCCCTTCTCCAGGGGATCTTCCCAACCCAGGGATCGAATCTAGGTCTCCAGCTTTGGAGGTGGATTCTTCACCAGCTGAGCTACAAGAGAAGCCCTAATGAATACCTGGGGAGCTTGTTAAAATGCAGATTCTAATTCAGTAGACCTGGGTGGAACCTGAGATTTTTCACATGGTTTCAATACTGATCACTGTAGACCACAATTGGAGTTCTAAGGACATACATGTTGAGAGAAGGACAAACTTTATAATCTGAATCTTCACTAAAAACACAATGTGCTTTCTTCCACATTTCAGGTAGCTTTCTAGGAAAGCAAACAAGAGATTGTTTCTGCTGGGTTTATAGAGCAGGAATAAACATAGTAAGTAAGTAAGTAAAGTCGCTCCATCGTGTCTGACTCTTTGCGACCCCATGGACTGTAGCCTATTAGGCTCCTCTGTCCATGGGATTTTATAGGCAAGAATACTGGAGTGGGTTGCCATTTCCTTCTCCAGGAGATAAACATAATTTGTATTGATATATATTCTTCTTAGTTTGATATTGGAAGTGAGATAGTAACTATATAAATAGAAATTGATCAAAAAAAGTTGTTAGTGAAGAGAGAATTCTGAATGCAGCCACCTCAAAGTTCTCCCTTTGTGCCAACTTCACTGTCAAATTTCCAAGTCTAAGTGTTTCACCTGAAAAATAAATGGATTTCAAAGCACTTTCATGCCATGACTCTCAGTGGGGTTTTAGAACACATATAAGAGAACCAAAATCCAAAGTAAAACCCTTTGGAACAAGATATAGTACATTCAATTGTTAGGGTTGGATTCAGATAATTTAGTCATGTTTACTTAGGCAACATTCTCTTCCCAAATACTTCTTTCTTCTGGGATCTGAATAAGCCTCTTAGACCCTTGGGCTCAATTTCCCTGTCTGTTATCACACTAATTATTTTTTTTTAAAGAAACACTTAAAACTGTTCAATGCTAAGTTCCTAGATTTATGGATTCAATAAAAAACAGTGCCTCTTCAATTTTTCAGGGCTTGTGCTGATTTATATGGGCTTTGCTGACACAAAAATTAGATTAAAATTTTTTATTGAATCTTGTCTGAAATGCTTAGACTTGAAGGGAGACTTCAAGAGAGAAAATTCACTTTACTGGATTTGGCTTTAGGAAAACCGAATATAAGCACCAATAAGGTTACTGGTTTATGTCTGGATGTATCTCAGTCCACCCCGCCTATCAGGGGAAGAGATTTCTTCTCTCATTCATAATTTCACCAGAATTAAGTATTCTACTTCATATTTCAAAGTGTGGCAGCCTGATTACCATCTGTGTAGTCAGGGGTTTGAAATTTTCCAGGATCCCAGCAGTTGAACAGATCTCTTTCTGACCAACTCAATGAAAGAATTATCAGGAGACTTCTTTAGTGCCTTTGGAAGAACTTGTTTGTCAGAGCTCAACATTCAAATTTCTGGGTGGCAGCTTCCTGCAGCTCTAATCATAGACTTTTTCTCCTTGGTCACGATTTTCTTCATTTGAGCTCATTTTGGTCCCTAGAAGTCCAGTAGTGTTTTATGCACTCGGATGAACATTGAATCAGGAGGACAATTAAATGGCTGAGAACAATGAACTCAGGGAACTCTGCCTTTCTTCTTTGTTTAAATCCAGGAATTCTTCTAGCCCCTGCTCTCAGAATGATCAAAACCCTTTGGTTTTCACCCCCCAGTTACAGGCTACCAGCAAAGTGTGGAATTGGTTTCATTACCTTGTGAGATTGCTGGTGACAGTGACTCATGCAGGGATGGTTATTTGTTTCCTGTGATTTTCCTGCCATGCAGGTGGTTGGTTATATAAAAAAAATTTTTTAAGAAGTTATTTTCAGATATGTCCTGAAATAATATCACCTCTGTTGGGTTGCTTAAGGTAATAGGAAACTGAAGGATGAGGGATAGGGGACTTGGTCTTGCATCAGTGGTAGTAGAAAGGTGCTGAAATGACAATGTTAGAATAGCTACAAACAGAATGCAATGCTATCATTGCTTATGGCCACAAAAATTAAACACTGCAATAAAATAATTATATATTGGGTGAATTGGTAGACTGTGGTAGTTTTATTAGTATGATTTTGAAAATTTTAATAAAGAATTTATTATGAAAATAATGAAGCAGAAATTTTGATACCTATATTTTTGCTTTTGCCATGATGCTCCCTATCCCATCCCCTACTCCAGGAGGAAACGCCCGTGGTGTTTCAATTCTCTCATCCAGAAGAGTGAAGACTAGATCTGGGGGAAATTTATTTTTGACAGGTAAATTATATGTAGTATTTTTGAGGTGGGCTTCCTGGTGGCTCAGTGATAAAGAATCTGCCTGCCAATGCAAGAGATGTGGGATCAACCTTTGGGTTGGGAAGATCCCCTGGAGAAGGATATGGCAACCCAGTCTAGTATTCTTGCTGGGAAATTCCATGGACAGAGGCTCCTGGTGGGCTAAAGTCCATGGGGTCACAAAAGAGACATGACTTAGCAACTAAACAACAACCAATTTTTGAGGTGTAGGTTATAAATGAATCTTAACTATTAAAAGATTGCCAGAATATTTGCATATCCATACTACCAGGGAGTTTGAAATATTAAAAAATAAATATCCATTCCCACCTGTCAAATACAAAAGCTTTTCGTCTTGACACAAGTTAAAAGCCTCATTATATTTTCCAAACGTATTTAGTAAACACATGTTGAGCTCAGTTGTCCCTATGAATTTAATCAATCAATAAATTCTCCTTTTGAATTGTGATTTCTCAGAACTTAACCAGTGAGGCACTGTAGGAAGGCAAACTTCTGGATCAAGCTCTTCAGATCCTATTATGCTAAGATCTCTCTCTCTCCACCCAGACTGCAAGCCTAGGCAACCACCCAGGGTTCTATGTGAGGGGCTGGGAGGCAGTTAGGAGTCAAGGAACAGCTTTCTCCTGGTCACGGTGCTGGCACTCTTCTGAGAACAACAGGGCACTCCCTGGCGGCTGCTGATAGCCTGTCTGCTGTTTTTCAAAGCTAATCTTTCTTTCAGTTCATTTTTACATTTAGATTTTATTACCATGTAAAGCTACAAATATCAGAAGAGGTAAAGATTTACTCAGAGAGGATATTACTGAGTTAATCTCATGAGATATCACAACACCCATACTTTCATTTTTCAGCCGTTATCAACTGGGTTATTTCATATTAATCAAGGAAGATATGATTTTGCTGAAGAACCAACTGGTGTTGCTATTAGTTTTTCCTGTGTGTGGTTCTGTCATCTTTTCTTCTATGGTAGGAGAATTTCTTCAGACTCAGTCAGAATAAGATCTAGAAAAAGGTGACATGATCTATATCCTTAATTTAGAACTTGTTTCTAATGATTGATTATCTGCATTAAAGGTAAAGTTTTTAATGTTTTCACTTTAAATACAGCTCAGGCAGCATTTCTAATGCACATCTTTTCCATTAAGCATTTAACGTTACACTTTTTATTTATCTCTTGAGACAAAAAACCCATTAGTTTATAAAAGAAAATGGATAATTTTTTTGACTGAGTTTGAATGTTGCTAGAATGGGACTAAATTTGGATACGTCCGGGGATTTTAGGTGAGGGACAAGGTAGTTGTGCTCATTTAAATAATCATTGGGTCAGATTTCCAGAGAACATCTTACCTATACGAGAAAATTATTTCACTTATAGTAAGAGCATAGGGGAAGTGAGCTTTACACTCAGTGAAAGTTTCAAATCTACACTGATGAGCAACAAATAAATTATTCTGTAGACCAGGTTAAGACAAATACTTTGTTTTCACTTTGTCCTTATGATTTTTAAACCAGATTGTGGCATACCATACAAGTTGTACTTAAGAGAACAGGAAAGAAGACACCTTTATTGATTTAATCCCTCAATTGATATTCACTAAGTGCTTGCTACATCCCAGGAACTGTGCTAACCAGTTGGTTTCAGCTCATCTTGGTTACTGCCTGACAACCATCTAACATCATCCTGACCTTCCTCCTCACTGCTAATCTACAACTACCAGGTCCCAGGCCCTGACAAATGTCTCTGGGACTAGTTTATTTGTCCTAGTTGTGATCATCTGTGAGATTTTTGCTTGCACTAGTCCTGCGTCATACTGCTTCTCTTTCTAGAGAACCATCCCTCTGATCCACCCAGGAACCCAAGTGTTACATGTGGAAACGGTGCTCTGGCAATGGCTGTGCTCATTCCTCTTGGGAAGAGGATTGTACATTTCTGGTGTAGTTGCTCTGCTTCCACAGGGCATAATGGGACCTGTGATTCATCTGAACCCTCACCACAATGAACTAACAATGGATTCCTTCTAAAACTTTTTTTTCTGACATAAGTACTTTACAATTGTTGAATGACATTTTCACTGTTACAAAATGGTCTAAATGAAATGGGACTAGAGATGAAGGATTACTTTAAGGCACTTAGGGGAAGAAAGAAGGTGTTTTCCCTGAAACAATTTGCTTTTCAAGGCTACCAGAGACCATCTTCGCCTTGAAATGCCTTGAGTAAAAATGGGCACTAAGCAGGAAAGGATTCCAAGATTTTTCCCTAAATTCCTAATTTTTTTTGACCAGTTGGTTGGCAGGGCTCAGAGCAGTGTGAGCTAGCTAAGTTGCCAAAATGGATACTTTTTTCTAGAAAATAGCAAATATTTGCGAATTCTTAGAAATCCTTACAGCATTTATTAGATTGAAAAACAAGATTATAACTCACATTTTTTAAATTTTCAGTCTGGTCTGTGAAAACTGGGGAGAATTTGAAACTAGACTGTAAGATCTCAATTATTTGTAGCTGATGATAGTCTGAGATAAGAAAAAACAAATTGAAGATAAATTTTACTCTCTAGCAGGCTAAAGTCTTGTGTGTTGGAGAAAATTTAAACAAAATTTAAAATTTTGTTTTAAAATTAAAACAAAATGATTTCTCTTCCCAGAAAAATTCTCTACAATGGTTAGTAGAAAACTTATTTGAATAAGCATGAAACCGTAATATGATCCACATCCCAGGCAATCTGTTAAGAGATAACAAAGACAGGAGGGATCAAGATGGCAGAAGGGGAGGATGTGGGGCTCACCTCCCCAACACAAATGCATCCAAAGCACACCTACATATGAAACAATTCTCAAGGGAAACTGGAAACTGGCAGAAGAACTCGTAGACAACCAAAGCTTCAAGAAAGATTTCCACATAACTGGATAGGATGGAGAAAAGTCATGGGATTGGGAGGGCTTTGAAAGGAAGGAAAGGCCCATATGGATCACCTTCACCCTGGGGAGCAAGCAGGTTGAGCTGGGTGTCCCGGTCCTGGAGGCCTCCATGGAGAAGACCAGTCCCTCTGGCTGCTGGGAGACCTGCTGGGACAGGGAGAAGGGCTGGAGAATCTAGTCCCCACTTGTGAATAGCGCACGGTGCTGGTCTGCCAACCACAGGACAGAGAGCTCTGTACTGACAGCAGCTAGCTCACTGTGCTCCCCAGCCTGAGTGCAGCAAACACCCTGGACCTGCTTATTCCACACCGGAACTTGGCGTGAGCTCTAGGAGAGCTGGGTTTGGGGAAAAAAACTCCATCTAGGGACACAGGCAGGTTGGGGGTCTGGGATGTGGTCCAGGTGAAACAGTGGCTGTCAGGGTTAGCACTAGCTCAAACCAACACCACAGGGGAAGCCCACACTGATGATGGCAGCAGAGCTGCTTGAATCCCTGTGGCCACAAAGCCCCAGCCTGGATAACACACCGGTCTCACTCACTCCATATCACAGCTGTGCACTGGATCTGGGAGGACCACAACAGGGGAAGAGACACAACCTTGTGCTATGTCTGAGCTGAGCCATGAATTCCTACACAGGCGGCACATCAGACCAGTGTGAGTACATGAGCCTCACTTCAGCGCTCCCGTCCTTTGGGGCAAAGCACGCACTCAAGGGAAACAGAGCCTGCTCAAGCTCAACCCTCAGGCTTCTGCTCCAGCAACTGGAGAGCAGACCCTGCCTCCGATAGGGTGGTGACAGCCCCTGAGCAGAAAGGAAGTCCAGCCTCTCACTCTGCACAGGCTTTAGATCCCCTAACACCACCAGCCACCCTAACAAGGTGATGGCATTCAGCATACCCTGAGGAAAGATGTGGCTGGTGTTCATATCAAAACAAGCCTTCAAAAAAAAAAAAAAAAAAGCCCTCACACCAAAGGCACAGTCCACATAGAGACACTGCCACATGAAAACACTCCCTCAAGACCACAATGGATAAGGGTTTCTCCTATATTCACAGAACAGAGAAAGTTAAGTGAAGAGGCAGAGAAACTATTCCCAATTAAGACAGCCAGGGAAGACCCCCTGAAAGACAAAACAGATCAGTCTATACTAGACAATGAGATCAAAATGGAGATTATAAAAATGCTAACTGAATTAAGATTATCAATATAAAAGCAGATCAACGTTAACAAGAAACTAGAAAGTATTAAAGATGACCCAATCAAAAATAATTCAATTTCTGAGATAAAAAAGCAATCTGGAAGCAATGAACAGCTGCCTAAATGATGCAGAAGAGTGTACAAGTGATTTGAAAGATAGAATAATGGAGATCACCAAATTAGAATAGCACTCAGAAAAAAAAGAAAAAGAAAGCAACATATGAGACCTATGGGAATAAAACATGCCAACTTATATATAATAGGGTTTCCAGAAGGAGAACAGAGAGAGAGAGAAGAGAATAAAACAATTTTTATTTCATTTAAAGAAATTGTGGGATGCCCCTGGTGTTACAGTGGATAAGAATCCACCTGCCAATGCAGAGGACATGGGTTCAATCCCTGGTCTGGGAATATTCCACATGCTGCAGAGCAACTAAGCCACTGTACCACAACTACTGAGTCTGCAATCTAGAGCCGGTGAGCCATGACTACTGAAGCCCAAATGCCTAGAAACCATGCATCACAACAAATAGCAGCCCAGTAGAACTGCTCTACGGAACTAGAGAAAGCCTGTGCACAGCAACGAAGACCCAACACAAACCAAAAAAACAAATAATTTAAAAAAATGATTTAAAACAGATATTATGGGTGAGAACTTCCCAAACCTAATAAGGAAACAGATGCAACCCCATGGACTGTAGCCCACCAGGCTCCTCTGTCCATGGGGTACTCTAGGCAACAATACTGGAATGGGTTGCCATGCCCTCTTCCAGAGGATCTTTCTGACCCAGAATTGGAACCCACAGCCTTTTGCATTGCAATCAGATTCCTCACTGTCTGAGCCACCTCAGAAAGCACAGGGGTGCCCAAACAAAATGAGCTCAGAGCCAAACCAAGACATATCACAGTTAAAATGGCAAAATTTAAAGATAAAGACAGGATTCTAAAGGCAGCAAGAGAAAACAAGAGTTAGTTACAAGGAAACACCCCATAAGGCTGTTAGCTGATTTCTCTGCAGAAAGTTTGAATATATCATGCAACTCCCTTCTGACTTTTAAAGTTCTGAAGGGGAAAAGCCAGGAACCTGAGATAGTCTACCTAGCAAGACCATCATTTGGAATAGAAGGAGAAAGAATTTCTCAAGATAAGCAAAAACTAAAAGAATTAAAAACATTGAAATGTATTCTTATGTATAATGGCATATATGTAGTTATAGCTGCTTTAACAATTTTGGTTTTTAATCTACATAGTGGCTTGCTTAAGTGATATTTCAGTTCAGTTCAGTTCAGTCGCTCAGTTGTGTCCCACTCTGTGTGAACCCATGAATTGCAGCAAGCCAGGCCTCCCTGTCCATCACCAACTCCCAGAGTTCACCCAGACTCACATCCATCAAGTCAGTGATGCCATCCAGCCATCTCATCCTCTGTCGTCCCCTTCTCCTCCTGCCCCCAATCCCTCCCAACATCAGAGTCTTTTCCAATGAATCAACTTTTTGCATGAGGTGGCCAAAGTACTGGAGTTTCAGCTTTAGCATCATTCCTTCCAAAGAAATTCCAGGGCTGATCTCCCTCAGAATGGACTGGTTGGATCTCCCTGCAGTCCAAGGGACTCTCAGGAGTCTTCTCCAACACCACAGTTCAAAAGCATCAATTCTTCAGTGCTCAGCCTTCTTCACAGTCCAACTCTCACATCCATACATGGCCACAGGAAAAACCATAGCCTTGACCAGATGGACCTTTTTTGGCAAAGTAATGTCTCTGCTTTTGAATATGCTGTCTAGTTTGGACATAACTTTCCTTCTAAGGAGTGTCTTTTAATTTCATGGCTGCAATCACCATCTGCAGTGATTTTGGAGACCCCAAAAATAAAGTCTGACACTGTTTCCACTGTTTCTCCATCTATTTCCCATGAAGTGATGGGACCAGATGCCATGATCTTCGTTTTCTGAATGTTGAGCTTTAAGCCCACTTTTTCACTCTCCACTTTCACTTTCGAGAGGCTTTTTAGTTCCTCTTCACTTTCTGCCATAAGGGTGGTGTCATCTGCATATCTGAGGTTATTGATATTTCTCCTGACAATCTTGATTCCAGCTTGTGTTTCTTCCAGTCCAGCGTTTCTCATGATGCACTCTGCATATAAGTTAAATAAGCAGGGTGACAATATACAGCCTTGATGTACTCCTTTTCCTATTTGGAACCAGTCTGTTGTTCCATGTCCAGTTCTAACTGTTGCTTCCTGACCTGCATACTAATCCTTCCTATATATTTACCTTTCATATTGGTATTTTTCCCTTTTCTGTAAATTCTTGCTTCTTTTCAATTTAGAAAAAAAAAAAAAAAACCTTCAACCTTTCTTTTAAACAGTTTACATGTTTAAACCCTTCAACATTATAATGTATAATGGCAATATGTACAAACATATCAATTATTTTAAAAGTTAATGTTGAAGGGTTTAAACATTTAAAATGTTCAAAAGAAATGTTGAAGGGTTTTTTTTTTTTTTTCTAAATTGAACAGAAAAATTTACAGAAAAGGGAAAAATCCCAATATGAAAGGTAAATTTATAGGAAGGATTAAATATCACTTAAGCAAGCCAGTATGTAGATTAAAAACCAAAATTGTTAAAGCAACTATAACTACAATACGTATTAAAAGGATAGGCAACAAAGATGAAAAATTGGACATCAAAGAACACAAAATGTGGGGGAGGGCAGTAAAAACGATGTGTGTTAGTCGGTCAGTCATGTCTGACTCTTTGCGACCCCATGGACTGTAGCTTGCCAGGCTCCTCTAACCATGGGATTTCCCAGGCAAGAAAACTGGAGTGGATTGCTATTTCCTTTTCCAGAGGATCTTCCCAACTCAGGGATCAAACCCAGGTCTCCTGCATTGCAGGCAGATTCTTTACCATCTGAAGCACCAGGGAAGCCCCATATAGATCTTCTAGAATGTGTTTGAACTTAAATGATTATCGGTTTAAAGCAAGTTGAAGTAGTTATGGCTCAACATACATGAATACCAGGGTAACCACAAATAAAAAGCCTACAATTGATTCATAAAAACCCAAAATGAAAGGAACTCAAGCATACTGCAGAAGAAAATCAAACTACAGCATAAAAACAAAAACAAAGATCTACAAAAATAGAAAACAAAAAGTAAAATGGCAATAAGTATAAACCTATCAACAATTATTTTAAATGTTAATGGATTAAATGCTCTGATCAAAGGTAGAGTGGTCAATAATTAAAAAAAAAAAAAGAACCATCAATATGATGCCTACAGGAGATTCACTTCAGGATGAAAGATGCAGAGACTGAAAGTGAGGAAATGGAAAAGATCTCAGGCAAATGGAAATGACAATAAAGCAGAGGGTAGCAATACTCACACCAGAAAAAACAGACTTCGAAGCAAATGCTATAACAAAAGACAAAGAAGGTGTTATATGATGAAGGGATCAATATAAGAAGAGGATATTATACTCATTAACATACATGCCAAACAGGAATATACAGTTGAAATAAAACAGTCTTTTCACCAAGAGGCGCTGGGAAAGTTGGACAGGTGCATGTAAATCAATGAACTTAGAATACATCCTCACACCAAACACAAAAATAAACTCCAAATGGCTTAAGATGTAAACATAAGACATGGCACCATAAAATTCCTAGAAGATATCATAGGCAAAACAATCTCTAACATAAATCATACCAATGTTTCTTAGGTCAGTCCCCCAAGGCAATAGAAATAAAAACAAAAATAAAATAACAGGACCTAATCAAACTTACGAGCTTTTGCACAGGAAAGAAAATCATAAATGAAAAGACAACCTACAGAATAGGAGAAAACAAGTGCAAACAGCCAAGCTGTGACTGACAAGGACAATTTCCAAAATATATGAACAGCTCACACAACTCAATAACAATCATAAAAAAAAAAAAAGAATCAAAATACACAAAAGATCTAAATAGAAATTTCTTCAAAGAAGACATACAGATGGCCACGAGGCACATTAAAAGATCAAAACCACAATGAGGTATCACTTCACAACTGTCAGGATGGCTATCATCAAAAAGTCTACAACTGGAGAGGGTGTGAATAAAAGGACATTTTTGTACACTGTTGGTGGGAATTTAAATTGGTGTAGCCACTATGGAAAGTTGGTGGGAATGTACATAATGGTACAGCATGGATTTTCCTTAAAAAAAAACAAACTGAAAATAGAACTACTATAAGATCCAGCAATTCCACTTCTGGGTACATATCCAGAAAAAATAAGAACACTAAATCAAAAAGATACATGCACTCCAGTGTTCATAACAGCCCTATTTACAATAGCCAAGACATGGAAGCAACCCAAGTAAAAACAGATGACTTGCTTAAGAAGATGTGGTACATACAGACAATGGAATATTAGTCAAGCTAGTTAGTGTTAGTCACTCAGTTATGTCTGACTTTTTGCAATTCCACAGACTGTAGCCCACCAGGCTCCTCTGTCCGTGGATTTCTTCAGGCAAGAATACTGGAGTTGGTAGCCATTCCCTTTTCCAGGGGTTTTCCCTGACCCAGGGATCAAACCCAGGTCTCCTGCATTGCAGGCAGATTCTTTACTGTCTGAGCAACCAGGGAAGCCCCACAATGTAATATTATTCAACCATAAAAAAGAATGACATATTGCTATTTGCATCATCATAGATAAGCTTAGAGAATATCATACTTAGTGAAATAAGTCAGACAGAGAAAGACAAATACTGTATAATATCACTCATATGTGAAATCTTTAAAAACAACATGAATGTATACACAGAACAGAAACAGACTCACAGACACACAAAATAAATTTATGGTTACCAAACAGGAAGAGGGGGTGACAATGAATTACGAGTACGGGATTAACAGATACAAAATACTATTCATAAGACAGATAAGCAATAAGGATTTGCTGTATAGCAGAGAGAATTATACCCAGTATTTGTAACAACCTAAAACAGAACATGGGCTTCCCAGGTGGTGCTAGTGGTAAAGAACCTACCTGCAACGCAGGAGACATTAGAGATGGGGTTTCAATTCTGGGTCAGAAGACTCTCCTGGAGGAGGACACAGCAAACAGTATTCTTGCCTGGAGAATCCCATGGACAGAGGAGCCTGGCATGCTACAGTCCATAGGGTCACAGAGTAGGACACAACTGAAGCGACTTAGCATGCACGTACAAAACAATATAATCTGCAAAAAAAAAAAAAAAAGAAAAAGTGATTTGCTATGCTGTACACATGAAAGTAACACAATATTGTAAATTAACTATGTGTGAAAATCGCTCAGTCATAGCTGATTCTTTGCGACCCCATGGACGATACAGTCCATGGAATTCTCTAGGCCAGCATACTGGAGTGGGTAGACTTTCCCTTCTCCAGGGGATCTTCCAAATGCAGAGATCAAACCCAGGTCTCCTTCATCACAGGCAGATTCTTTACTATCTGAGCCACAAGGGAAGCCCATACTTCAATTAAAAAAAAGATTTCAAAGGAGAAAGAAATCTCATCCCTTTAAACAGCCAAGCAGATTAACTCATTATGTACATGTTTCAAGATGAATAACAAGTAAGTAAGTAAAGGACTCATTTGTCACAAACAGTTCATCCTAACTTTACCTGGTAACTGGGGAGACAGTATGTATTAGCTAATTGGATTTATCTAGAGAAAAAGCAAACCTCATATCTTTATAACAGGAGGCAATTTTGCAACTTAGAGCAAAGTGTCCACTGAATTTAGGCTCCTATCTTGCCACAGATTCTGGAAGCTAGGGCTGCTATCTCTCCTGATGTTTGTACTTCAAAGAGATGGTTCTCTAGTTTCTTCAGAAAGACATGCCTAGGTCAGAAAAGTGACAAGAGGCCAGTTGACAAAAGATCTATCTAGTCTTAAAAATGATTTATATGTATTTCAAAGAGATAAGAAAGCAAATGCTCTGTGAAAAGGGAGGAGAGAGAAGTCTCTTTCCCCGTTTTCAACAGGGAGAATTAAGCTTCTTATTTTTAATTTATATTTGTTTTTACATGTGCAACTCTGTGGGAAAAAAAATCATTATTTGGTTTCACAATTGTCTGCTAATAAGATCTGTAATGTAAATGTTTACCTCTGGGTATTGAGACCATGTGCAATATTTATAACTTTAACTCGGATAAATGTATCCTATGAGCTGAGTTCCTGAGAAATTTGAGATGGCTTCTGCAGCCATCCTCCTCCCCCATGCTCTAAGAGAATGGAGTTTAAGAGATCAGGAATCTGGCTTATGTAATTTTGCATGTGCCATGACCCGTGGTCGCAATTCAGTGGCACGTCCAACTTTTGAGCTCCTTAGTTAATTTATATAGAGTTAATAATTCCCTCCCGGCCTTCCTTTTAATTCAGTTCCTATTGATACAGATATTCTTACTGTGTCCACACAATTCCCTTCTTACTCCTATTTACAACAATGGCTCTTAACACTGAATAGATATTACACTCATCAATGGACCATTTATAAAATAACAATGTCCAAGAACTCATGTCTTTCAGAGATTTCAATTCAGTTGACTTGTTATAGGGCCCAGGCATCAAAATTTTAGATATGTGCTGTGCAGTTTGAGTTTAGAACCACTGATCCAGTACAAATGCTTGGTCCAATAAGCCATTCACCAAAAATACTCATTACCCTCTCTCTGTAAGATGGTCCCTTGCTCATCCATTTAGAATGGTGGAGACTTCCACTTCACTGGCTCTTTTTATAACGGAGGAACATCTTTTGCAGGAAACCACATTATCACGACCACCATCATTTCCACCACCAATAACTGTAAGCTACCTATGTGAATTGTTAGTACCGTGCACATTCTGGCATGCAACAACATCTAATAAATCTTTATCCAATGGATGAGGAATGCCTAGTGTCTTGCTGTATCTCACTGCTCGCTGAACCCAGGGTAGGCAAGGTGTGAGCTGAGAAGCTGGAGGATAACTGAAGGAGTTGTAGGAACTAGACATGTTTATTCTCTACCTGCGGGTGTGGCGGCTGTAGCAGCAGCAGACACGCTGTATTCTCTTACGGTTAACCCAATATAACACACCCTCAGCGGCTTTTCAGGTGGAGCTTACATACGTTTACACAACAAAAGTGGCCCAAGGCCAAGCGGGTACATCCTGAGGCGCATGCACCGTGCTATCAGTGATCTCACCTGTTATATAACCATGTATTTACAAAACATGGGGCAAGAGCGAGAGGCTGGGGGGTGAGAGAGCCTGACCACCGCCATCTTGGCTAATTTGCTCTTTCCCTACATCTACTAATTAATTAGTATGTGAGGCTTAAAGAGACAGAACTTGGAGCTCTTGTATGTAAACAGAGTCTCTTCTAAAATTCTAATTCCAACTCCAGGGGTGTAGGATCATAGTAAAATTCAAGTACATGATTATTTTCTGATAAGAGTAATTAAGGTGTGATCATGGTAAGATGTTAAGCTTTAAAATGGGGGTGAGGACTCAAAGCCAGAGACATTTGAACAGTAATTAATTCCTGGATTTTTAAACACTTCAGTTGTAAGATATCTATAAAGTATTCTGCTATAGACTATCTCTCCATTGAGAAAAAATAATACCCAGAAGCTTTGAAGAAATATCACTATTTCTCTTCTGGGGTAGGACAGTAGTAGAGAGGAAAATAAATAAAGGAGGAAAACTGGGCAAAAATAATGTTTTTAGGGTTGAAGAGAAGAAGGGAAAAGTGTTGGACGACAGGAGGAAATTGACTGAGTGGGCCTCTCCCGATCAAGACAAGGAAGTTACAAAAGGAGTAGTTTCTTTACACACAAGCATAATATTTTACTAGCCTAAAAGACAGCTAACAATAATTTTGGAGAGCTTCCTATCCTCTTTAACATATATCTTGTATCTTTGGTAAATGTGCTTCCTGGTGTTTTCCTCCCCCTCTGTAGTCCTGCATGGTCTTCAGCGGACAAGAATATGTATAAAATATAATACACACACACGCACACACATTTGGAGGGCAACTATTTAACCAGGAGTTCACCTAAGTTTAGCAAACCTTTCCCCAAATGTTCTACATTCAGAAAACAGCTCCTAGCCAGGAGCTGTTTTCTGAACCTGAAAAGCTGTGTGCTAAAACCTCTTGCATATTAACATATGAAAGGCTCGAGAAACCTGAAATCATGAAATCTGTTGAACTTTAACTCAGCGTTCTCCAAAGTTAGGAAAGCAAGGAACTCTTTACAATAACTTCCCTGCAGAGCTGCTTGCTGCTGCTGCTGCTGCTAAATCGCTTCGGTTGTGTCCGACTCTGTGCGACCCCATAGACGGCAGCCCACCAGGCTCCCCCGTCCCTGGGATTCTCCAGGCAAGAACACTGGAGTGGGTTGCCGTTTCCTTCTCCAATGCATGAAAGTGAAAAGTGAAAGTGAAGTCCCTGCAGAGCTAGACATCTGTATTACATCCTTTGAAGGATACTGTGTTAAGTCTTTTTACCTGTGTTGCATTTTCTATCTTGTTACTTTAGTTCCATTACTGTGGGCCTTTATTCATCTGTATTACCAAAGACCTAAGAAAATTTTGGAAAATAGGTGATAAAAAGAGGAAAGTGAAGCTACTAGAAGGTGAGAGAGATTCAGAACCAAGATGGTGTTAGATCAGGAACTAAATCAAGCTGGTCAAAGGCTTTTCATATGAATACGCAATTTAGGGAAAAGAATAAGGGAATAGGCTGTCTGGATTCCTGTGTGTGATTTTACGATTTCTACTAGATGCAGTCTTGGAGAAGAAAATGGCACCCCACTCCAGTACTTTTGCCTGGAAAATTCCATGGATGGAGGAGCCTGGTGGGCTGCAGTCTATGGGGTTGTGAAGAGTCGGATACGAATAAGCAACTCACACACACATACTAGATGCAGTCTAGTCTTTAGACAATACAGTCTATTCAAAAGAACTGGGATGAAAGTGAGCTGAGCTTGAGATTAAAAAAAAATGTTAAAATAGAGAAAGAAAAGAATCCTTCTTTATGACGATTTCAGAAAAATTGTTCGTATTCCTCTCTTGAACATGGTTATGATCCACATTTCATTAAAAAAGAAATCCTGTTCACTAATACTGTTGTTCAATCTCTCTGCTACCTCATTACCAGCTATAAAATTTATCATAACCCAAATTCAGCTAACTAGATTCCTCTGGCTACAACTAAAGAGCCTTTCTTCATTATTCCACGCTTAGAAAAATAAATGTCAACAAAAGAAGCTAATAGGAAGGATTTATGAGATGTGCAATAATTCCAGCAGCATGACTTTGATTTCCAAAATGCTCTCACATTGAGCATCTAATTTGGTACAGACTAGGCAACTATAATTATCTTAGTTTCCAGATGATGACAGTTAAATGATTTGCCCAAGATCACACTGCTAGGAGAGCCTGAACTTTGGCTCATTTCTTCTGACTCTGAATCTATTTTCATCCCAATACATTTAACAGCTTACTGGCCCTTTGATTTCACAAATAACCCACACTTAAAGTTCACAGAAAAATGATTAGTTAACAGCTAACAATTTTTAAGAAGTTACTATGTTGTGGGCCCCGTTTTGAGTCTTTACACAAACTATCTTATTTCATGTTCACAAAATTCCTACAGAGAAAACGGTATTGCTATCTTCTTTTCACCAGTGAGGAACCAAGGTTTGGAGAGGTTAATGGGCCTGGAATATAGACTCAGGTCTTTTACACACTGGAGCTCACTCATGTGCTAAAGCTGTTTGTTTTAGTTTTCTATTGCTATTGGAACAAAATATCACAGACTCAGTAGTTTAAAGCAACACAAAGTTTTATCTTACCATTGTTCTAGAAGTAAGAAGTTCAACAGGAGCCTCACTGGGCTACAATGAAGGCGTCCGTGGGGTCGCATTCCTGCTGGAAGTTCTTGGGGAGAAGTGACTTCTTTGCCTTCTCCAGCTCTGAGAATCTGGTCAGGTCACATTTGTTGGCTCCTAGCGTCTTCCCCTGGAGAAGGCAATGGCACCCCACTCCAGTACTCTTGCCTGGAAAATCCCTTGGACGGAGAAGCCTGGTAGGCTGCAGTCCATGGGGTCGTCAAGAGTCGGATACGACTGAGCCACTTCACTTTCACTTTTCACTTCCCTGCATTGGAGAAGGAAATGGCAACCCGCTCCAGTGTTCTTCCCTGGAGAATCCCAGGGACGGGGGAGCCTGATGGGCTGCCGTCTATGGGGTCGCCCAGAGTCGGACACGACTGAAGCGACTTAGCAGCAACAGCAGCAGCGTCTTCCCCATTTTGAAAGCCTGCAGCGTTCTCTAAGGCGCCTTGCCAGCTTTCGCTAAGAACGTTTGTAATTACTTTGAGTATACCTGGGTAACTGAGAAGACTCTCTCTAAAGGTCTGCTGAGTAACAATATTAATTCCACGTGCAACTTTCCCTTCACTTTGTAACTTAACATTTTCAAGACTTGGACATCTTTGGAGAACGTTACTCTGCCAACCACCCTGTTCTGTTTTCACAGAAAGGAAGATTCAGTGAGGTTTGGAATGCAGTAATACATTTAATCAGGTAGAAAATGCCACCAGAAGGTGTTTAAAAGACTTCAAAAAATAAATATGTAAACAAAAATAACGATAAATAATGAAGAACTTTGAAAACATGAATTTTTAATAAAACAACTGGATTTGCATAATACTGTGAACTTTGCTGCATGCTTCCACACACATCTGATGCCTATAGATCACCTACGAGGTAAATAGGTAAGACGACAGTTAATTAACCCTCTTTCCTTCCTACTTTTTTGCTTTTTCTTTTTATCTTGCCTTGTTTAACAATTTTTCCCCCCAAAATAAATTATACTGTGTAGGCCTAGCCTAGTAAAAATGATAACTATATCCTAAAATAAATGCATTAAAAATGTCCACAGCTTTCTATTATTTTTTAGCTTAGTCTTCAAGGAACACTGTGGGAGGATTCTGAATATTATTTGCAGATGGCAGGCCTTGAAACTGGTTTATCTCATCAATAAAAGGAAAAACAATCAAGGAGACATTGTTAGGAGAAGTAAGAGTGAAGTTGGTAAAAGGCAGGCATTTATTCATTGAGAAATCATATGGAACACTTACCGTATGCCAGGCACTGTTCTAGGCTCTAGGCAAACAGTAATGAATCAAATAGCCAAGAAGCCCTGTCTAGGGGGCATAGACATCAATTTCTAAGAGATAGATAGTGAACAACTAAACAAGTCTGTATATAATATTTAGCAGTGGAAAATGCTGAAAAGTCTGAGAAGAGTCAGTCAGGGTGGTAGTTGCTGTTTTCTACAGGGTGGCCAAAGAAGACCTCCCTGATAAGTTACTATTAAGAACAGAGACTGAAAGGAAGTATTAATAAGAGACAGAACCATGTGAATATATGACTACTAGTGTTTCTGAAAGAGGGAACAGCAAGTGCAAAGGCCTTGAGGTAGGCATATTCTTAACAAATTGAAAGAAGAGCAATTTTTTTTCCTCAGCACTATTAGGGTACAATATGAAAAGGCAAAAAGATAGGACACTGAAAGATGAACTGCCAGGTCAGTAGGTGCCCAATATGCTACTGGAGATCAATGGAGAAATAACTCAGACAGAATGAAGGGATGGAGGCAAAGCAAAACAACACTCAGTTGTGGATGGAACTGGTAATATAAGCAAGGTTTGATGCTGTAAAGAGCAATATTGCATAGGAACCTGGAATGTTAGGTCCATGAATCAAGACAAATTGGAAGTGGTCAAATAGGAGATGACAAGAGTGAATGTTGACATTCTAGGAATCAGCGAACTAAAACGGACTGGAATGGATGAATTTAACTCAGATGACCATTATATCTACTACTGCAGGCAGGAATCCCTTAGAAGAAATGGAGTAGCCATTATAGTCAACAAAAGAGTCCGAAATGCAGTACTTGGATGCAATCTCAAAAACGACAGAATGATCTCTGTTCATTTCCAAGGCAAACCATTCAGTATCACGGTAATCCAAGACTATGCTCTGACCAGAAATGCTGAAGAAGCTGAAGTTAAACAGTTCTATGAAGACCTACAAGACATTCTAGAACTAACACCCCCAAAAAGTGTCCTTTTCATTATAGGGGACTGGAATGCAAAAGTAGGAAGTCAAAAAACACCTGGAATAACAGGCAAATTTAGCCTTGGAATACGAAATGAAGCAGGGCAAAGGCTAATAGAGTTCTGCCAAGAGAATGCTCTGGTCATAGCAAACACCCTCTTCCAACAACACAAAAGAAGACTCTACATGGACATCAACAGATGGTTGACACCAAAATCAGATTGATTATATTCTTTGCAACCAAAGATAGAGAAGCTCTGTAGAGTCAGCAAAAACAAGACCGGGAGCTGACTGTGGCTCAGATCATGAACTCCTTATTGCCAAATTCAGACTGAAATTGAAGAAAGTGGAGAAAACCACTAGACCATTCAGGTATGATCTAAATCAAATCCCTTATGACTATACAGTGGAAGTGAGAAATAGATTTAAGGGACTAGATCTGACAGACCAAGTGCTTGATGAACTATGGATGGAGGTTCGTGACATTGTACAGAAGACAGGAATCAAGACCATCCCCAAGAAAAAGAAAAGCAAAAAACAAAATGGTTGTCTGAGGAGGCCTTAAAATAGCTGTGAAAAGGAGGAAAGCGAAAGCAAAAGAGAAAAGGAAAGAAATACCCACTTGAATGCAGAATTCCAAAGAATAGCAAGGAGAGATAAGAAAGCCTTCCTCAGCGACCAATGCAAAGAAATAGAGGAAAACAATAGAATGGGAAAGACTAGAGATCTCTTCAACAAAGTTAGAGATACCAAGGGAACATTTCATGCAAAGATGGGCTCAATAAAGGACAGAAATGGTAGGGGTCTAACAGAAGCAGAAGATATTAAGAAGAGGTGGCAAGAATACACAGAAGAACTGTACAAAAAAGATCTTCACGACCCAGATAATCATGATGGTGTGATCACTGACCTAGAGCCAAACATCCTGGAATGTGAAGTCAAGTGGGCCTTAGGAAGCATCACTACGAACAAAGCTAGTGGAGGTGATGGAATTCCAGTTGAGCTATTCCAAATCCTGAAAGATGATGCTGTGTAAGTGCTGCACTCAATATGCCAGCAAATTTGGAAAACTCAGCAGTGGCCACAGGACTGGAAAAGGTCAATTTTCATTCCAATCCCAAAGAAAGGCAATGCCAAAGAATGCTCAAACTACCGCACAATTGCACTCATCTCACACGCTAGTAAAGTAATGCTCAAAATTCTCCAAGCCAGGCTTCAGCAATACGTGAACCATGAACTTCCTGATGTTCAAGCTGGTTTTAGAAAATATAGAGGAACCAGAGATCAAATTGCCAACTAGATCACCGAAAAAGCAAGAGAGTTCCAGAAAAACATCTATTTCTGCTTTATTGACTATGCCAAAGCCTTTGACTGTGTGGATCACAATAAACTGTGGAAAATTCTGAAAAAGATGGGAATACCAGACCACCTGACCTGCCTCTTGAGAAATTTGTATGCAGGTCAGGAAGCAGCAATTAGAACTGAACATGGAACAACAGACTGGTTCCAAATATGAAAAGGAGTATGTCCAGGCTGTATATTGTCACCCTGCTTATTTAACTTATATGCAGAGTACATCATGAGAAATGGTGGGCTGGATGAAGCACAAACTGGAATCAAGATTGCCAGGAGAAATATCAATAAGCTCAGATATGCAGATGACACCACCATTATGGCAGAAAGTGAAGAAGAACTAAAGAGCCTCTTGATGAAAGTGAAAGAGGAGAGTGAAAAAGTTGGCTTAAAACTCAACATTCTGAACACTAAGATCATGCAATCTGGTCCCATTACTTCATGGGAAAGAGATGAGGAAACAGTGGAAACAGTGTCTGACTTTATTTTTCTGGGCTCCAAAATCACTGCAGATGGTGATTGCAGCCATGAAATTAAAAGACACTCCTTGGAAGCAAAGTTATTACCAATCTAGACAGCATATTATAAAGCAGAGACTTTACTTTGCCAACAAAGGTCCATCTAGTCAAGGCTATAGGTTTTCCAGTGATCATGTATTGATGTGAGCGTTGGACTATAAAGAAAGCTGAGTGCAGACGAACAGATGCTTTGGAATTGTGGTTGGAGAAGACTCTTGAGAGTCCCTTGGATTGCAAGGAGATCCAATCAGTCCATCCTAAAGGAGATCAGTCCTGAGTGTTCATTGGAAGGACTGATGTTGAAGCTGAAACTCCAATACTTTGGCCACCTGATGCAAAGACCTGACTCATTTGAAAAGACCCTGATGCTGGGAAAGTTTGAGGGCAGAGGGAGAAGGGTACGACAGAGGATGAGATGATTGAATGGCAACACTGATTCAATGGATTTGGGTTTAGGTGGACTCCGGGAGTTGGTGATGGACAGGGAGGCCTGGTGTGCCACAGTTCATGGGGTCGCCAAGAGTCGAACACGACTGAGCGACTGAACTGAACTGAATTGGTTAAGGTAGAATTGACGTACATTGTTGTGTAAGTTTATGGTTTCTGATGTGTTGATTTAATAAACATATATAGCAAAATGTTTACCACCATAACATTAACTAATACCTACACCCATCACACCATTACAATTTTTATGTCTTTTGGTGAGAACATCTTTTTTGGTGAGAACATTCACTCTTAGCACTTTCAAATGTAAAAGACATCTTAACCATAATCATCATGCTGTACATTAGATCCCAAGAGCCTGTTCATTTTCTAACTGGACGTTTGTACCTTTAACCAGCATCTCCCCATTTTGCCTACATTCCAACCGCTGGTAATCACCACTCTACTCTGTTTTTATGAGTTTGTTTTTGGATTCCATATGTAAGTGATATCATACAATACTTGCCTTTTTTTAAGTGATGCTGGGCATTGCAGCAGACCCCTGTGCTTTTTATTTTTTTAACTAGTATTTGTCTTTATTGTCTGATATTTCATTTAGCATAATGCCATCATGATCTATCCATGTTGTCACAAATGGCAGGATGTCCTTATTTCTCATAGTTGTATACTATTCCATTTTATGAATTGTGTGTGTGTATATATATATATACACACACTTTATATAATGGATATATCACATCTTTATCCATTCCTCGACTGATGGACCCTTTGTTTGTTTCCATGTCTTGTTTATTATGAATAATGCCACAATAAATATGAGAATACAGATATCTCTTTTACTTCCTGTGTTCATTTCCTATGTTTATACACTCAGTAGTAGAATTGCTGGGAAAAATTATTCTAAGTGAGGCAGAAGGAGAAAACTAGACAGAAATAGGAAGTGAGTTCAAAGAAGTAGTAGGGACAAGACTACAGCTAATATTTGAGGAATTTGGTTTCATTCTGAGTGAGATGAAAACCCACTGGATTTTTGGAACAGAGAGGTGAGATCTGATATTAGTTCTGAAGAGGTTACTCTGGCTGCTGAGGGTGAGGAAAAGAATAAGGGAAAGAGAGACCAGTCAGGAGGCCATGAAAATCACCCTATTGAGGGAAGATGGTAGCACCTAAGATGAAGAAGGGGCCAGATTGTGAATTTATTTTGATGGCAAATCTATAAAGATTGCTGATGAAGGGAAAGTGTGGTATGAGGGGAAAGGAGGAGACGAAGATAAAACCAAGGAGTTTAACTGAGCAACTGAAAGACTAGAGTTGATATTTAGTGCTGGGATGAATGAATCCAGGGACAGACCTAGTTTGGAGAAGAAAATGAGGATTGTGGCTTTGGACATATTAAGATTAAATTTCCCATTGGATAATCAAGTAGCAATGTCAAATAGGCAGTTGGATATGTAAGTCTGGACTTTAAAACTGGATATAAAAGTTGCGAGTCATCTTAAGTCTTTCCTAGTGTGTCTCAATATTTAGCAGTTGGAGAAAAGAGGTGGAAATTAGCAAAATAAGCTGAGAAAGAGCCAGTGAGATAAGTAGAGAATCAAAATAGAGTAACAGCCTTAGAGTAAAGTGAAGAAAGTGTTTCCAGAGGAGAGTAAAAATGCAACTGCGTGCTCAGTTGCTCCAGTTGTGCCTGACTCTTTGAGAAACCGTAGACCAAACGTATGCCACTAGGCTCCTCTGTCCATGGGATTCTCTAAGCAAGAATACTGGAGTCAGCTGCCAAGCCTTCCTCCAAGGGATCTTCCCATCCAGGGATTGAACCCACATCTCCTGTGTCTCCTGCATTGCAGGCAGATTCTTTACTACTGAGCCAGCAGGGAAGCCCCCAAAATGTATCTAGTATGGGGAAAAACATAAAATTGAAAACTGCCTGCTGGATGTAACAATGCAGAGGGGACTTTGATAACCTTGGCAGAAGTTTTTACAGTGACATAGTAAAGATGAACTGATTGGAGTGAGCTCCAGAATGGCAGGGTGAAAAGAAAGAAGAGACAGCAAGTATAGACACCCTTTAAGAATGGCATCTGTGAAGAGGAGCAGTAAAATTGAATAGTAGTGGAGGCAATCATGAGTCAAGGTTTTTTAAAAATCTTTTTCTATTTTGGAAATGTTATTTTTATTGATATATATTTGATATATAACATTATGTAAATTTAAGGTGTACAAGGGAAGATTTATAAAAAAATGGTAGAAATTATAGTATATTTGTGGGCTGATTGTAATGAACTAGGGTTTCTTAGGTGGCTCAGCTGGTAAAGAATCCTCCTGCCAGGCAGGAGACCCTGCGTTCCTGTATTGATAAGTTCTCCTGGAGAAGGGATAGGCTACCCACTCCAATATTCTTGCCTGAAGAATCCCCATGGACAGAGGAGACTGGTGGGCTACTGGTAGTCCATGGGATCACAAAGATCAGACACAACTGAGAGATTAAGCACAGCACAGCATAATACAGGAATGAACGAATAGGAGAAACTGACGATGCAGGAGTCAGGACAATTGCCAGAGTAAGTGGGTAAGTGCTTCCCTTGTGGCTCAGCTGGTAAAGAATCTGCCTGCAATGTGGAGCCCTGGGTTTGATCCCTGGGTTGGGAAGATCCCCTGGAGAAGGTAAAGGCTACCAACTCCAATATTCTGGCCTGGAGAATCCCATGGACTGTACAGACCATGGGGTCAAAAAGAGCTGGACATGACTGAGCGACTTTTACTTTCACTTTCAAGAGGAGGAAGGAATGAAGCTTAGGGAAGAGCTGTCCTCACACAGAATTAAGACAAGTGACAAGAGGGAAAGTGGAGGAGGCAGGACCAGATACAGATAGATTGGCAGGTTGGTAGATGTTCTCATTACTTCTGAGAACTTCTAGCGTCTCAGTGAAGTAAAATGCAAGGTCATCAGAAGATAGTGAAAAGAGGGGAGAAAATTTGAAGAGTTTGAGGAAAGAGAAGAAGCAATCACCTAGGAGAGTAAGGGTGTAAGTATTCCAGGGAGACACGGCAGAATGCTGGTGGTGAATTTCAGCATGGTTCTGTGTTTTTCTCTAGCTCCCTCAGGGATAGGAGACTGAACCTTAATTACAATCCTTGGAGCTGTAGTATTTTTAAAATTTGTAAAGGTTTTATTTCTTTCTGGATCATAATAAAGTATTATGGGCTTCCCAGGTGGCTCAGTAGTAAAAAATTTGCCTGCCAATACAGGAGATGAGGGTCCAATCCCTGGGTCGGGAAGATCCCCTGGAGAAGGAAATGGAAACCCACTCCAGTATTTTTGCCTGGAAAAATTTCATGAACAGAAGATCCTAGTAGGCTACAGTCCATGGGATTGCAAAAAAGAGACGTGACAGGATGCTGGTGGTGAATTTCAGCATGGTTCTGTGTTTTTCTCTAGTTTTCCAGGGACATGAGCTGCTACTGCTAAGTCACTTCAGTCGTGTCCAACTCTGTGTGACCCCGCAGATGGCAGCCCACCAGGCTCCCCCATCCCTGGGATTCTCCAGGCAAGAACACTGGAGTAGGTTGCCATTTCTTTCTCCAGTGCATGAAAGTGAAGTCACTCAGTTGTGTCTGACTCCTTGCAACCCCATGGACTGTAGCCCACCAGGCTCCTCCACCCATGGGATTTTCCAGGCAAGAGTATTGGAGTGGGTTGCCATTTCCTTCTCCAGGGACACGAGATTGAACCTCTATTATAATAGTTGGAGGTAGTTTTATTTTTTAATTTGTAAAGATATTATCTGGATCATAATAAAGTATTATGGATGAAGCCTTCAATGTGGTCCACCTCTGGGAACATTTGCACTTTCCATAATAGGAGAAACCATTACCCAATACCTGATGACTGAACAGTGGAATTTCCGTAATAAGGTTGGTGAGGAAATGTTACTGAAGAATGAGTGCGATTGCTGTTCCTTAAATAACAGTATATTGTTATCAATGGATGCATGAATCTGGACCTTTATAAATAAGCAGTTGTGATTTTAGATATTTATTTTTTACAGATGCTATTCCCTAATGTCAGGGTAAGTGTGCCACTTAGCTCCAGAACAACAACAAAAAGAATAGAAACAAGGAAGGATTTAAGGGGATAGCACGGTTGTAAATCTTCTTTGTTTTGCTGTCCTGTGGTTGTCTTTTAAAGCTGTGATTCATTTACAGGGTTTTTCATCAAAGTGAATAAAAAGTATCACAAAGATTCCCAGTATTTTCTTTTTATAGCCCTTTGGCCCATTATTACAATGCTAAACTCAGACATCTTTGGGAAATGAGCACACAGTGGTGTCCTCATACCACAAGATGCTAACTCTAGTCACCCCTTCTATTTAATAAAGACAAAGGAGATGTCTCTTTCTCTTAAGTGGCAGAGCTAACCTTATAATCTGTCATAGCTCTGCCAAAGCAAGAAAATTCTGAGAAAACTTCTGACACATTTTTCTAGACTCCTGGAAAAACAGTATATAAAGAACCAAGAGAGCCTGACATGAAATGAAGACAGCTTACTGTTCTGTCTTTTTCCTTAATTGGAAATGCTGTTTTATAAGAAGCTCTGTTTTATTTTCATGTACTTTAGAGAAGATCAGGAGAGTCTGATTAAACTGGAAAGATCTTCACTGGTTCTCTAACACTGCTGCTTTATTTTGGGGCTCATGGTGTGACTGAAAGAGAGACGGATGCAATTTATTGGTTTTTCATCTCTAAGGGTCATTATCTAGCCTATTACTAATTCATCCATATACTCCATTAAACATTTATAAGTATATGATATACTTATACATGATACTTACAATACTTCATACTAGGTTCTGAGATTATTGAGATTAGTCAGTGATGGTCCTTGATCTCCTGTAGCACATAATCTAATCTTCCAACATAGCCAACAGTGTTGGATTGAATTTGTGTTCCACTAAAATTCATGTCCACCTCAGGATGTGGTTTACCAAATCTCAGAGTGTGATTATATTTGGAAATATGGTGTTTGAAAATGTAGTTATGTTAAGATTAAGATCAGACGTGGCATCCTTATAGGAGGAAGGTTATTTGAACACAGACACATATGGGGAAGTAAGCCATGTGAAGAAGAAGGCATAGGTTAGAGTTTTGGTTCCCCAAGGAAGGCCAAGGATGGCTGTCATCAGAGGCTAGAAAGAGGAAAGGAAGGACAATATTCTAGAGCCTTCAAAGAGAGGATGGCTCTGCCCACACCTTGACTTAAGAGTTCTAGCCTCATGAACTCTGAGACAATGAATTTCTGATGTTTTAAACCACATAGTTCGTAGTTTGTTAATGTCAGTCCTTACAAACTGATACAGATACCCACCCATTTTTATGTATATTCACTGCCTTCAAATAATTCTCTTCTATCACTTTTTCTTTTGTAAAATCATTCTCTTTAAATGGAGAAAACTTTCAAACAAGTGGTCTAATAGAGTTGATTTGTGATATCCTGTGTCAACCCATATTCTTTTTTTATACCCATCAACTATTTTTGTCTTCATGTAGGGTAGATGTTTTCTTTTAAAAGTACATCTGTGAGAGAGTTTGCTTTCATAGTGCAAGTGTTTTGTGGTGTAAATAAAAGCTAGTCGTTGAGGACTTATTAGAAACTGAAGGCCTTTTTTTTTTTTTTAAACCAAACAGCAGGTGAATGGCTTATAATTCTTCCCTGAACTTCAAATGCTTTTTGTGAGAAGCAAATATGGAAGGAATATGATACCAGGGTTTCTTAAAGTTAAATGAAATTTCTACTTGGCCATGTCTTAATAAACAGGAACCAAATAAATATTTTTTTATCTGCACAAAATAAATGGCATTTCAATCAATAGATTCAACAGCAAAGAAAAAGCCATGGTAGTACAGCTGCCAATGTCAAATATAGTAAGTACTCAGGAAGGCATTGGCAGGGACAAGTTTTGTGCAAATGTTGTTTCATGAAAAGAAGATTCTCATGGTAATTGTTGGTGACCATGGAGATCATGTTCTAAATGAACATTGTACAATTATTGATTTGGAGATGGGAAATGCATTTATCCCAAAATCTCATCACCTAGCAATCACTGAGGCAGAGTCACCCAATCAGAAATAGCCTCTCTCAGAAAACTATGGAGGTCAAATTATCTGTATGGTTTGTGTGTGTGGTAGGGAGGCGGTGTATATTAAAAAATAGGTTTACATAGAATAGAATATTCATAGCCTTTACTTTTCAAACCTGCTAAAACTAGATTCTCTTATAAAGAATAGGAGAGAGCATAAAAAGATCTCTTAGGGTGCTTGGGAAGTAGAAAAATGGTAAATTACTTGCATTGGTTAGATAACATTTATTTTTTTCTTCAGGGGAGAGCTTTCTTCCTCCTCATTCTCTCTCACTCTCTCTCTTTCCTCCCCTTCCCTCTTTCTTCTCTTAGACAACTAACCACATATGAAATCTTAAAATGTGTATATCCAGAACTATCTAACCAACATAACCTACTTCCATGTGGCATTTCTTTTAAAATATTTCTTTCTGAAATATTTTTCTAAGAAAATGATGCTCAAGATTAATCAGAAAATCACAACTTGATATGAAATAAAATGTAACTGGAATCTTCTGGGGGCGATGATCCCATGAAAGACAGCTGTTGTGAGCAAGTTGACAGCAAGTTTACTCATTCAGTTTATGGGCTTAAATAGTAATTTACAGGGAAATAATGCTCCTTGATGACAATAAGTGTTTGTTCATCTATGTTAAGAATCTACTAATTTCCTCTCATATTCAATATGTTGGGAGATAATTTCATGCTACTGTATAAAAGTGGAGGTGTTTTGGAAGTGATGGTAACACATACATTTAAGAATCCGTTATAATAGCCTATTACATACAAACCCTGCTGATTTTAAA
This sequence comes from Bubalus bubalis, assembly GCF_019923935.1. NCBI lineage: Eukaryota > Metazoa > Chordata > Mammalia > Artiodactyla > Bovidae > Bubalus > Bubalus bubalis. The sequence goes on along the minus strand of NC_059162.1, from coordinate 46,624,193 downwards.
AAATTTGTGCTTTTTTTATTGGAGTATAATTTCTTTACAACATTTTGGTAGTTTCTGCTGCACAACCAAATGAGTCAGCTACATGTATGTATGTGTGTGTACACCCCTCATCCCCCATCCCCCTCCTCCAGGCCATCACAGAGCACCCAGCTGAGCTCCCTGTGCTATACTCCAGGTTCCCTCTACTGTCTGCTTTACACATGGCAGTGTGTATATCAGTGCTACTCTCCCAATTTGTCCCATCCTCCCTTTATCCTCTGTGTGCACATGGCTGAACACTTGCTAAAACATAAGTATAAATTAAACTTTCACATTAAAACTAGGAGGGTAAAATAGTCAAAGATCTTGACCTTCCTTACTTAGTATCCCTATGATTCTCAATGATTTTTTACTAGTTCTGATCACATTTCAAAGAAGAAATGTTTACCCAATGGAAAAATGGAATTCTACCCTAATTCTTTGCAGGGGGATAATTATGTGAACCATGTATGCAACTATATCCTGAAGCCTTAAATTGGTCATAAATCCCCCCCCCCCCAAATTTAATTTTTTGATCTGTGTAGACTTCTTTTCATCATGCTAAATGTTAAAATCCAACATTGTAACTAATGTTAAACTAGTTATCTGTTGAGTGCTTGCATGAAAGATGAAATGCTTGGAGCATTTGGCATGAGAATTACAGGCATTAGATATTAGACCAGTAAAGTTAAATTTATGACCAAGTGGCCAATGAATGAATGCTTTACTCCCTAATTCCTATTTATCAGTGAGGTGTAATACTCTAAGAAGCTCTACAGAGTTGGATAATAAATAATGTATCTCTGTATATAAATAACTAGAAACACAATGACTTGTATAACTGAAGTTAAGATCCTTAGCTGGCATTAGTAATCTGTCCCATGACTCACTCCCTAAAAAATATTTATTGAATGCCTACTAAGGGCAGGGGATTGGGGATTTAGCAGTAAATAAACCAAACAACTTCAGCTTCTTCAGCTTTACTGGTTGGGGCATAGACTTGGATTACTGTGATATTGAATGGTTTGCTTTGGAAACGAACAGAGATCATTCTGTCGTTTTTGAGATTGCATCCAAGTACTGCATTTCAGACTCTTTTGTTGACCATGATGGCCACTCCATTTCTTCTGAGGGATTCCTGCCCACAGTAGTAGATATAATGGTCATCTGAGTTAAATTCACCCATTCCAGTCCATTTCAGTTCGCTGATTCCTAGAATGTCGACATTCACTCTTGCCATCTCTTGTTTGACCACTTCCAATTTGCCTTGATTCATGGACCTGACATTCCAGGTTCTTATACAATATTGCTCTTTACAGCATCAGACCTTGCTTCTATCACCAGTCACATCCACAGCTGGGTATTCTTTTTGCTTTGATTCCATCCCTTCATTCTTTCTGGAGTTATTTCTCCACTGATCTCCAGTAGCATATTGGGCACCTACTGACCTGGGGAGTTTCTCTTTCAGTATTCTATCATTTTGCCTTTTCATACCATTCATGGGGTTCTCAAGGCAAGAATACTGAAGTGGTTTTCCATTCCCTTCTCCAGTGGACCACATTCTGTCGGATCTCTCCACCATGACCCGCCCATCTTGGGTTGCCCCATGGGCATGGCTTGGTTTCATTGAGTTAGACAAGGCTGTGGTCCTAGTGTGATTAGATTGACTAGTTTTCTGTGAGTATGGTTTCAGTGTGTTTGCCCTCTGATGCCCTCTTGCAACACCTACCATCTTACTTGGGTTTCTCTTACCTTGGGTGTGGGGTATCTCTTCACGGCTGCTCCAGCAAAGCGCAGCCATTGCTCCTTACCTTGGACGAGGGGTATCTCCTCACTGCTGCCCTTCCTGACCTTCAGCGATCAATGCAAAGAAATAGAGGAAAACTACAGAATGGGAAAGACTAGGGATCTCTTCAAGAAAATCAGAGATACCAAAGGAACATTTCATGCAAAGATTGGCTCAATAAAGGACAGAAATAGTATGGACCTAACAGAAGCAAAAGATATTAAGAAGAGATGGCAAGAATACACAGAAGAACTGTACAAAAAGATCTTCACGACCCAGATAATCACGATGGTGTGATCACTGACCTAGAGCCAGACATCCTGGAATGTGAAGTCAAGGGGGCCTTAGAAAGCATAACTACGAACAAAGCGAGTGGAGGTGATGGAATTCCAGTTGAGCTATTCCAAATCCCGAAAGATGATGCTGTGAAAGTGCTGCACTCAACATGCCAGCAAATTTGGAAAACTCAGCAGTGGCCACAGGACTGGAAAAGGTCAGTTTTCATTCCAATCCCAAAGAAAGGCAATGCCAAAGAATGCTCAAACTACCACACAATTGCACTCATCTCACATGCTAGTAAAGTGATGCTCAAAATTCTCCAAGCCAGGCTTCAGCAGTATGTGAACTGTGAACTTTCTGATGTTCAAGCTGGTTTTAGAAAAGGCAGAGGAATCAGAGATCAAATTGCCAACATCCGCTGGATCAGGGAAAAAGCAAGAGAGTTCCAGAAAAACATCTATTTCTGCTTTATTGACTATGCCAAAGCCTTTGTGTGGATCACAATATACTGTGGAAAATTCTGAAAGAGATGGGAATACCAGACCACCTGATCTGCCTCTTGAGAAATTTGTATGCAGGTCAGGAAGCAACAGTTAGAACTGGACATGGAACAACAGACTGGTTCCAAATAGGAAAGGGAGTTCGTCAAGCTGTATATTGTCACCCTGTTTATTTAACTTATATGCAGAGTATATCATGAGAAACATTGGACTGGAAGAAACACAAGCTGGAATCAAGATTGCCGGGAGAAATATCAATCACTTCAGATATGCAGATGACACCACCTTTATGGCAGAAAGTGAAGAGGAACTAAAAGCCTCTTGATGAAAGTGAAAGTGGAGAGTGAAAAAGTTGGCTTAAAGCTCAATATTCAGAAAACTAAGATCATGGCATCAGGTCCCATCACTTCATGGGAAATAGATGGGGAAACAGTGGAAACAGTGACAGACTTTATTTTTTTGGTCTCCAAAATCACTGCAGATGGTGACTGCAGCCATGAAATTAAAAGACGCTTACTCCTTGGAAGGAAAGTTATGACCAACCTAGATAGCATATTGAAAAGCAGAGACATTACTTTGCCAACAAAGGTCCATCTAGTCAAGGCTAAGGTTTTTCCTGTGGTCATGTATGGATGTGAGAGTTGGACTGTGAAGAAGGCTGAATGCCGAAGAATTGATGCTTTTGAAGTGTGGTGTTGGAGAAAACTCTTGAGAGTCCCTTGCACTGCAAGGAGATCCAACAATTCCATTCTGAAGGAGATCAGCCCTGGGATTTCTTTGGAAGGACTGATGCTGAAGCTGAAACTCCAGTACTTTGGCCACCTCATGTGAAGAGTTGACTCATTGGAAAAGTCTCTGATGATGGGAGGGATTGGGGGCAAGAAGGGAAGGGGACGACAGAGGATGAGATGGCTGGATGGCATCACTGACTCAATGGACGTGAGTCTCAGTGAGCTCTGGGAGTTGGTGATGGACCGGGAGGCCTGGCATGCTGCGATTCATGGGGTCGCAAAGAGTCGGACATGACTGAGTGACTGATATGATATGATATATGAAACCAAACAAAAGTCCCTGCCTTTGTGGAACACTAATTCCATGATGACTTTATTTATTTTTTTTTATTTTATTTTATTTTTTAAACTTTATATAATTGTATTAGTTTTGCCAAATATCAAAATGACTTTAATTACAACTTTAAAACTAAATATTTTTTAATATAAATTTTTAAAAAACAGGAAAAAAAACAAAGGAAATGAAGCAAAACAGAAAAAAAATAATAAAACTAAATATTTAATGAGAGTTGTATATAAGATTAAGCAATGTAACTGGCTTTTTTACAGAAGTAAAATTTATATAGAGTGTAATACTGTACAGGTAGGACAAATTCTTATAAACATATACACCTGTGCAATTATAACTACAAAGAATAGGACATTTCTATCTCTCCAGAAAGTTCCCTCATGCTCTTTCCCAAGGAACTCATATACCACACCAGGAATCACTGTTTTGATCTGGAAAACCAAAAATTACTTCTTCTTTTTCTTAGATTTTGTATAAATACAATTATAGCATATGCACTATTTTGTCTTAGTTTTTTCACTCTGTGTAAGGTTTTAGGGATTCATTCATGCTGTTGTATTGGCATTACATTCCTTTTTATTGCTGAGTATGATTTCATTGTATGGATATACACAATTTGTATATTCATTCAAATATTGGTGGACGTTTGGGTGGTTTCTAGTTTTAGATTCTTATGAATAGAATCTATAATAAACAACCAGGGGATAACCCTTTTTCATATAAGTCTGTTGTCAGGTGTATATACTGCAAATATTTCCTCCCAATTTGTAGCTTGTATTTTCATTTTTAACCATGTCTTGCTGATAAACAATATTTTTAAAATTTGATAAAGTCAATTTGACACACTTTTTTCTTTTATGTTCAGTACTTTTTGCCTCATCTTTACAAAAACTTTTCCTCTTCAGGAATTGCAGATATTCTACTTTTTCCTTTAGAAGCTTTTACATTTTAGCTTTTGCAGTCAGTTTTATGACCCATTTCAAGTTAATTTCTCTGTGAGGTAGAAGTTGAAATTTATTTTTTATTCATGTATTTATCCTGTAATTTTGCATCACTTTTTGAAAAGACTTTTTGCCCTATTGAATTGCCTTGGGACATTTTCCAAAAATCAATCAATCATATGTTTCTGGACTATTATTGAACTCTGTTCTGTTTCATTGATCTATTTTCTTTCTTTTTTTTTTTCCACTTTACATAATTGTATTAGTTTTGCCAAATATCAAAATGAATCCGCCACAGGTATACATGTGTTCCCCATCCTGAACCCTCCTCCCTCCTCCCTCGCCATACCATCCCTCTGGGTCGCCCCAGTGCACCAGCCCCAAGCATCCAGTATCGTGCATCGAACCTGGACTGGCAACTCGTTTCATACATGAAATTTTACATGTTTCAATGCCATTCTCCCAAATCTTCTCACCCTCTCCCTCTCCCACAGAGTCCATAAGACTGTTCTATACATCAGTGTCTCTTTTGCTGTCTCGTACACAGGGTTATTGTTACCATCTTTCTAAATTCCATATATATGCGTTAGTATACTGTATTGGTGTTTCTTTTTCTGGCTTACTTCACTCTGTATAATAGGCTCCAGTTTCATCTACGATCTATTTTCTAATCGTTACTTAATACAGTACTATTTATAACAAATTTTGAAATTAGGCATTGTGAGCCCCAATTTTTTCTTTCTTATTGTAGGCTCTTTCCACATAAGTGTAAGAATTAATTTTGTGATTTGTATTTAAAAAGCTTTGTTGGGAATTCTTGAAATCATGCTGCATTAGTTTAACATAATTGACTTGTGTTGATCAATGCATGAAGAATTGATATCTTAACAATATTTAGTCTTAGAATCCATAAACATGGTATATTTCTCCATTTATTTGTCTTCTATTTCTTTCAGAAGTGGTATATAGTCTTATACAGCTTTTGTTAAATTTATTCCTAAGTATTTTATCTTTTCTGAAGCTATTTAAAATGGTATCACTTTAAATTTTATTTTCAAATTATTTGTTACTGATATATGACAATGTAATTGAATTTTATACATTGACTTTGTAACCTTAAAATTTGCTAAATTTACTTATTAACTTAATTATTAAATTATTAATTATTAAATCACTTATTAAATGTTTTATAAATTTCTTATGATTTTCTATATAAATAGGTATTATATTATCTGCAAATAAAAACAATTTGTAACCAGAGTTTCAAAGTCTTGTTAGAAAATAAAATATTACTGAGGTTCAAAATTACTAATAATGTCAGTATAAAAATAAGGGCAAGCCTTCACCATTTTAAAGTTATATGTTGAATCTGAGACAGTTTTTCTGTATCCTTATTAACATACACCAGTGCTGTCCATTAGAAATAAATCTGAAAACTTTTCTAGTAGCCACATTTTAAAAAATAAATAGAAATGGATATAATTAATTTAATACTATATTTCATTTTACTCAGTATATCTAAAAGTATTATTTCAACATATAATCAATATAAAAATTATATGATATTTTATAGTCTTGTCTTTAGTTCCCAGTCTTTGAAATCCAGTCTGTATTTTACACTTACAGCGCATCTCAGCTTGGATTAGCCACATTTCAAGTGCCCCATGGCAACATGTATCTGATAGCTTTCACATTGAACAGTAGAGATCTAGAGGATAAAAGACAAGCATATAAACAAATAACTTGTAATTTAACAACTGAATATTTTCTCCTTCTACAGATACATGGAAGCTAGTGAGATAACTTGAAAATTTACTTTCTCAAGGCACATATTGCATTATTTAACACACTTATCAGTCTAAGCACTCTGAGGAAGGCAATGGTTAAGAAGCCAAGCTCTGAGCTAGATAGGCTGTTTTCTTGTCTTGCCTCCATAATCTAATGTGTGACCTTGGACAAGGCTCTTTTTCTTTTTGTCTTAGGTGAGTTAAATAAGATTAAACAGAGCAAGGTGCATAGCAAGCTTTAAAGAATGTTAGCTCTGAGTATTTCACTATGTGTGTGTGTGTGTGTGTGTGTGTATTTGGAAGCACCATGTATACATGGATCCAGTGGCAAGTCATGTTCACTTATATCCCTTTTGGTTGGTACTGTGTTTAAACTGAGTCACATATATCAGATTTGATAAATTAAATTGGAATAATCAAAAGTATTACACTTAACAAAGAAAAATCATGAGGAAAATATCTGTGGAGTTCACTAAAGAGGCAGCCATATACCCTGGCCAGCCAAGAGAGGTTCTATCTAGGGATCTCAAAACTGCTCTGTATTTAGAGCTGAATGGACTTTTCAGACATTTTTTTATAGATATATTTGCTCTAATTTCTATTTCTGGTCCCAGGCTGCCAGTAACCTCTGCTTGCTCAGTTGACATCTGGCAGCTCTCTGGCTCAGTAACTTAAGTCAAATTACCTTCTCCTCTTTGTTTTAATAACTATCCTTTTCTGTTCTCCATGGAAGCCAGAGAGAAAGGACAGGAGGAAAAAAAGAAGTCCCTCTGAGGCAAAGTCTTAGATTTTTGAAAGAATCTATTTTAGACTTGCTTTAAAATCCATTCATTTTGATGAATATAATCTAGTATGTGTCTGGAGCCAGCCCAGTAAATTTGTGAAGATTCTCAGCTTCATCTCAGTACTCTCAGAGAGACAATAAATTTGCACTTCTGCAGCATAATGAGATTTATTTGCACAACTTCCCTGAGTGTATCTATAGAATGTGCTTGTGGGGGAGAAGGGTTATTCAAGTGCTACCATCTGACTTTGTGCTTTCAGTAAATGTTTGCTATTTGAGATATTTTTCTATGTATGTGTCGCAGAGTTTCTTTGCTTTGTGATGTGTTCTTCTCATGGGAGGCTGGCAGTATAAGTGGTTGACAAAAAAAGCTAATAAATCCAGGGTTAATAGGGCTCTAGACAGCAAAGTTCATAGTATAAGGAGTCTCACTAGCTGCAGAGTGTGGTTGAAGGTGGAACTGTCAACAGAAGTCTGATTAGTGCTGAGGCCAGGACAAAGCTCAGGAAAATTCCAGAAGAGTTTTCAATTCACTGAAGTCATGTCTCACATCAACATATATCTCTGCCATGGGATTTGAAGTCATCAAGGAAAGATACAACTCTCTGTGGGTTTCAGCTTCGCATGGATTTGGAGTTGGTTCAGGTGAAATACTTTGAGTGGCAAAGTACACAGGAATGGAGAGTGTCCATACTCAAGTACATCATGTACTTTAAATGTTTGTGTAAAGAGCTGCATGGTGGAATCTCATGCTTTTTGTGACAACATGCCTTTCACACTGCTTTTGAAGCTCCATGATACAGGCAATGGCAACCCACTTCAGTACTCTTGCCTGGAAAATCCCATGGAAGGAGGAGCCTGGTAGGCTGCAGTCCATGGGGTCGCTAAGAGTCGGACACGACTGAGCGACTTCACTTTCACTTTTCACATTCATGCATTGGAGAAGGAAATGGCAACCCACTCCAGTGTTCTTGCCTGGAGAATCCCAGGGACAGAGGAGCCAGTGGGCTGCCGTCCATGGGGTCTCACAGAGTCAGACACGACTGAAGCGACTTAGCAGCGGCAGCAGCAGCAGCAAGGGGAAATCAGGTACATTTAAATATTAGCTGCGGTGGTTACACAGTGGAGGTGAGGTGGGGTTGTGGGCAACGATTCAGTTCAGGCAGATGCTTAGGCAGGATCTTGGCTAAGTGTGGGTACAGTGACCACGGACATCTGACTGGCATGGCAGCCACCACTCTGTTTCCTCAGAGAATTCCTCAGATAGGCTGAGGAGGTGTCTCACTGCGGTTGTGAAGGGGACTGGTCGATGGGGCGGGGCCGATTTTCCGAGATTTGAGCACCGAAACTGTGAGAAAGGTAGATAAAGATGACTCATAGCCTCTAACGTGTAAAAAGAGTACGAGGCTGAAACATTGTACACTTGAGGAGTAGGAAAAGGAAAGGCAGCTTACGTGTACCTCTGACATAGGGACACAATTATCAGAAAAACCCAGGCCGTCTCTGATCTGTAACACTAGCATTGATTTCTCTCAAAGGCAAGTCAACCACCTCTTGAAACATGCACAGCTCTCACATCGAAGACAGGAAAAAAATCTCACTTAAAAATAATTGTGTCATTTATAGAGACATGGATGGACCTAGAGTCTGTCATACAAAGTGAAGTAAATCAGAAAGAGAGAAAAAAAACTATCGTATATTAATGCATATATGTGGAATCTGAAAGATGGTACAAATGAAACTATTTGAAGGGCAGGAATAGAGACAGAGACATAGAGAATGGACAGGTAGACCTGTAGAAGGGTGGGATGAATTGGGAGACTGGGATTGATATGGGTGTAATTGCCATGTGTAAAATAGATAGCTAATGGGAAGCTGTTATATAGCACAGGGAGCTCAGCTCAGTGCTCTGTGATGACCTGGAGGGATGGGATGGGGCTGTGATGATCCAAGAGGGACAGGATATAGCCTGGCAGAATTTCTTGTCCTTGAATTCATTGGAATACAACTGTTTTATGACATAGATATATAGCTGATTCATTTCAGTGTACAGCAGAAACTAGCACAACATTGTAAAGCAACTATACCCCAATTAAAAAAAAATACATCAAGAATGAGGATAAACAAGCTCCCATATAAATTGTAAGTTTCTCAACATGTACAGAACAAGCAATTTGTGCCAAGTCTATTTCTAGGTCCAGCAAGGAGGTCTAAACAAGTAGGGATCTCATCCAGCAACAACTGTTCAACTCTTCCCAGAGGTCAAGCTTTGTGTGAGGCACTGCAGGTTGGAGAGAGCAGAGGGAAAAATGTTCTAGAGCCCTTGGGAGTCTGCCAAGTACATGTTCACCTATTCTGAAGACTGCCATGAAGCCTTGGGAAAGAGAGTGGGGCAGGGGGTGAGGGAAACATCACTGAGAGCATAAACCTTCCAGCTCCTGATAGCTCTCATCCTCTCACATAGCCTAGCAGGACTTCTTGCCCTTGAATTCATTGAAATACAACTGTTTTCTCAGAATCAGTTCCATTTTCTGGCTTTTGCTAGTTTGAAGGGATATCTGTTATTTTTTGAGGGAGACCAGACGACTGAAGCGACTTAGCAGCAGCAGCAGTAGCAGCAGCAGCATGTCTGCTGCTGCTGCTGCTAAGTCGCTTCAGTCGTGTCCGACTCTGTGCGACCCCAGAGACAGCAGCCCACCAGGCTCCCCCATCCCTGGGATTCTCCAGGCAACAACACTGGAGTGGGTTGCCATTTCCTTCTCCAATGCATGAAAGTGAAAAGTGAAAGTGAAGTTGCTCAGTCATATCTGACTCTTAGCGACCCCATGGACTGCAGCCTACCAGGCTCCTCTGTCCATGGATTTTCCAGGCAAGAGTACTGGAGTGGGGTGCCATTGCCTTCTCCGCAGTAGACATACTTACAGTTAAACAAAGGAATATGAACATGTATTATTGAAGTAGAAATAATCCTTTCTATTCTAATTTCTATCTTCTTGCCTTGTATGTTTTTCTTGATTCTTATATTTTTGGAGCTGCTCAATGGACCCATATCTTTTCTCTACCCTCTTTCCGTCTGTAATTTTATCTGATTTGCTGTAAAAATGAGGTCAACGTGAATGAATCCCAATCTTGTCTCTCATTTCTGCCTTTTATAGACATTATATTGTGATAAAATTGGACTATCCACAATATGACAGTAAACTATTCCCCAAATGGTTAGCATGTTAGTTACTACTGAACTAATACAGTGTTTTCCCATGTAAAGCATAGACTTTTCTATTTTAATCTCTAAATGTCCAAGGCTTACTAATTTGACTCGGTTTAAATGTTACATGCTTCTGATTGCTCTTGCTTATCTCATTCCTCTTATCCCCTTCCCTTTCAAACTTCCCCACCATGGAAAATAATGCTCTCTCCTTGAACTTCCCACACTGTTCTATGTACTTTGCATGTTCTAACTCATTCAATACTAAGCATAACCCTATGATGTACAATATATAACCTTAAAATCACCACTATTTTGCAGATGAGGAAATTAAGGCATAGCAATCATGTTCTTGATTTCATGTTCTTGTCCTGTGCTCAGTTGCTCAATCATATCCAATTTTTTGTGATCCTGTGGACCATAGCCCACCCGATTCCTTTGTCCATGGAATTTTTCCAAGCAAGAATACTGGAGCAGGTTGCCATTTCCTACTCCAGGGGATTTTCTCAACCCAGGGACCGAACCCGTGTCTCTTGCATCTCCTGCATTGGCAGGCAGATTCTCTACCATTAGCTCTGCTCTTAGTAAATATCCGATCCAGGATACAAACCTAGACAGTCTGGTTCTAGGGTCCATGTTTTTAACCCTTATTCTATAATGTCTAAATATGGTCTGTGCTCTATATCTAGTATTAAAGATGTTGATGGCAACTTCTTTTCCTACACTTATCTTCTTGAGCATACAGCTGCTGTTTGATTTTCTTTGGTTCTTCCACATTGCCTAGCAGGGTGCCTTACACATTTAGAAACTCAATACATATTGGGTGAAGGATTGATTCTCTTATTTTGTTACTGTGTCACTTTCTGTGGCTTGGTTGTCTCTAAATTTAACCAAACAACATATTAGTTGAAGGTCAATATGTTGATTTATCATAAACCTTATTAAGACCAGAGTAAGCCATCTCCTTCACATCGTTCATGCCACCTCTCACCTCCTCCTGGCTGAAGAAGAAAGAGGAATTGGTTTGACATGACAAATTTTGTGGGCTGCTTTTAAACAACTTAATAACCTCCAGGATTTTGCAAATTGATCTTTTTCTTAATGAATTGCCCAAGAAACTTTCAGGTTTGAGAGTCAGACCAACTGCTCCATAATTCATGAGTTAGTCCTTGTGTTCTTCTTGTAATGCAGGATGAACTGATTAATTTTTTGGACATTTGGCAAATCTGATCTGGGTGACTAAGTCCCTGGTCTGTTTTAAATCCTATTTCTTAAGTCCTCTGATAGGAATTATATTATGTCTCTGACAACAGTGGCCTTTGTAATGAGAACTGAAACAAAACAGGCATTAAACATACTCATGTTAGCCAACCATTATTCAATTGTCTTCTTAGTGCAAAGACTATCTACCCTTTCTTTTTGACTATATTCGAAATCTATTTCCTGGTTGCTAAATGTTACATCTTTCCTGCTAAGCCGATTTTATGTATCAGAAGCATATGCATAGTTAGAGGCATTGGATGATAGAATTTGGATTCATCTATTTTTGAAGGTTAAAGTTTGGGGGTTATTTATTACAGCAACCCACACCATACAGGCATGACCTTTACCTTGCTCATAAAGAAGGGCTGGTCACACAGACAATAATCTACTTCAGTTCAGTTCGGTTCAGTCACTCAGTCGTGTCTGACTCTTTGCAGCCCCATGAATCGCAGCACGCCAGGCCTCCCTGTCCATCACAAACTCCCGGAGTTCACTCAGACTCACATCCATTGAGTCAGTGATGCCATCCAGCCATCTCACCCTCTGTCGTCCCCTTCTCCTCCTGCCCCCAATCCCTCCCAGCATCAGAGTCTTTTCCAATGAGTCAACTCTTCGCATGAGGTGGCCAAAGTACTGGAGTTTCAGCTTTAGCATCATTCCTTCCAAAGAAATCCCAGGGCTGATCTCCTTCAGAATGGACTGGTTGGATCTCCTTGCAGTCCAAGGCACTCTCAAGAGTCTTCTCCAACACCACAGTTCAAAAGCATCAATTCTTCGGTGCTCAGCCTTCTTCACAGTCCAACTCTCACATCCATACATGACCACAGGAAAAACCATAGCCTTGACTAGACGGACCTTTGTTGGCAAAGTAATGGCTCTGCTTTTGAATATGCTATATAGGTGGATCATAACTTTCCTTCCAAGGAGTAAGCGTCCTTTAGTTTCATGGCTGCAATCACCATCTGCAGTGATTTTGGAGCCCAGAAAAATAGTCTGCCACTGTTTCCACTGTTTCCCTATCTATTTCCCATGAAGTGATGGGACCAGATGCCATGAACTTCATTTTCTGAATGTTGAGCTTTAAGCCAAGTTTTTCACTCTCCACTTTCACTTTCAAGAGGCTTTTTAGTTCCTCTTCACTTTCTGCCATAAGGCTGGTGTCATCTGCATATCTGAGTTTATTGATATTTCTCTCGGCAATCTTGATTCCAGCTTGTGCTTCTTCCAGTCCAGCGTTTCTCATGATGTACTCTGCATATAAGTTAAACAAACAGGGTGACAATATACAGCCTTGATGTACTCCTTTTCCTATTTGGAACCAGTCTGTTGTTCCATGTCCAGTTCTAACTGTTGCTTCCTGACCTGCATACAGATTTCTCTTAGCCTTACTTTTTTATGTCATGCAAATGCCTGGGAAAAATTCGGAAGCTAATGATGTCATCAAAATAAACTAATCTGTGATAGTTGAAGACATTTCCCTCTTGCCTGAAGGCTGTAGCTCCAACAACTTTAAAGAGATGCATTTATTTCTTTATCCATCCATTTTTTTCAACAAATATTTATTGATGTTCTAGCATGTGCCTGCGCAGGTGCTAACTCTGGAGGAGCATGTAAAGATAAATAAGAAATGACCCTTACAGGACTTCCCTGGTAGTCCAGTGGCTAAAACTCTGAGCTCCCAATGCAGGGGGCCCAGGATTGGTCCCTGGTAAGATAACTAGATCCCACATGGTGCAACTAAGCAATTGTATGCTGCAACTAAGATAGAAGATCCTGCATGTTACAACGAAGTTCCTGTACAGCCAAATAAATAAATATTTTAAAGGAGTAATTGACCCTTCCCCTTGAGGAGTTAGTTCAGTCTGGTGGGAGGACACTGCCAAGTTATGTATCAACAAAAATACCGAGTATTTACAAAAGGAAGAATGATTAACTTACAAGGGCACTGAGAGAATGTGACTTTTAAGCCAGGTCTTCATGACTAGAAAGAAGTGTGCAAGATAGAGAAGAGGCAGATGAAAAAGGAGTTGGAGATGGTAGAGGACTAGAGGGATGGGGATGAAAAGGAGAGCTGGGCTCTCATGGGGAAGGGCTTAGTGTGATTTTTCTCAAGGGGTCATATTATATTCTGAAGGTAAGAGAGTCTGAAGGTTTTGAAAGATGAGAGTGACATGCTTGTATTTCTTTTTGGTAGGAAGATCATTTTGGTGTCAGGTAGGGTACAATTTAGAGAGAAGATAATTGGGAATTGCCTATAAAATACTGAGTGACATTTCTCAGAATTTGATTTTCTAAAGATGAGCATATAAAAACTCATCCCTAGTAGAGAGAAGGATTTTATTGATAACAATCATATATTGATCATCATTAATGATTTATTTGCCCTATAGCAAAAGAATCAGCTCTGGCATGACTTTACTGTGCTCAGAGTACAAAATCACTGTTATTTTCCCAACCCAGTTTACATATCTGAAAGTCAACAAAAGCCTTGGCATTCAAGCAAGTTCATGTTCATTTGTAAGCTGTGGCACAGCAGGATTTGGACCAACCTCACCTCTTATGTACATTTGGTGGAAAATAACCTTAAAAGTAATTGTGGATCTCAAACTTTCTCTCTTGATTAAAGCAGAATTAAATTTTATTTAAGAGGTCATGATTATGGGATATTGTAGAGCTGATGGCAATGGTATCTGCAGGTCTATTATAGAGCCCCATGCCTAGTCAATGGCCAAAATATTAATCAAGGGTGATGATTATAACTGTGATGCTGTTATTCAAGTCACTCTTAGGACAATTAATTGTTTTGTCCCTGTCCCCGGAAAGGAATGTTTTCTCTAATCATAGAGAACTATATTTTTTACATAAGAAGACTCAGATCCCATATTCATAACAGAAGAATCTTCCTGTTCAGGAGGTGTATTTGAATAGCCTGCTGGATTCATGAGAGAATTGGGGTGTATGTATGTATGTATGTATATCACGGGGGGAGAAAAGTAATTAAGCACAAACAATAGAGTCCGTCTTTAAAGTCTTATACACTAATAAGTCTTTTAAAATGTTAAAAATATATTCAACATATGCAGTAGGAACCCACATGTGTCTACAATGAATTAAAACTTGAGAAAAATATCATGATGTCATGATGTTTGGCTTAATCAGACTCAGCCCAAGAAGAAGTGAAAGGAATTTTGCAGGAAGAAACCCTGATGATTTGATGTCTGAACTGGTGGTAAGTAGCAATGACAAATCAAGGCCAGAGTTACTACCCATGTGATAGAGTAGAAGTCCATCTTCTGAGTCACATCCAAAGATACACGTTCAAGACCAGACTCTGCCACATGTTGGCTCTGGAATGGTGGGAAAATCATGCAAGCAATGTATGCCTTAGTTTTCTTATCTGTAAGATGAGTAGATTCAGTTGTGTGCCCCCTGAGAAGCCTCCTAGATCTAATGTTATATGAATTCATGTCATTGCCTGAAGGCCCATGATTTCAGGGGTTTGATGACAAAGTGGTTGGTTTACCAGACTCTGCTGATGGGCTGTCAGGGCCATGGTGCTAAACAGCAATGTTGATGAGGCAGTGAGGGAATGACTTTCTCTATTTCCTTCAGGGTTGGAGCTGATCTCTATTTACCTTAGTTTCCATAAACCAATTATAAATGTAAAGTCGCTACCTGAAGGTTCTAGCTCTTGAAGGATTGGATCCACCAAAAATACAGAAGTCTGCAAGGTTAGGATGCCCTGGTCCTCTCTATGGTGTCCATGCAGTCCTGTGTGTGTGTGCCCACCACACACAGCCCAGTTACTCAGTGGTGTTCAACTCTTTTCAGCCCCATGGACTGTAGCTCCCCAGGCTATTTTGTCTCTGGAATTTTCCAGGCAAGAATGCTGGCATGGGTTGCCAATTTCTTCTCCAGGGGATCTTCCTGACTCAGGGATCACACCTACATCTCTTCATTGGCAGGCAGATTCTTTCCCACTGAGCACCTGGGCAGCCCCCATGCAGTGCCGTGGCTACAGCATTGACTGTCTTGGTGACTTCAGTAAGTGCTTAATCTCTCCAAGCCACATGTTCCTTGCTAGGAAATTGGGCTAAAGATAGCATCTATCTCATTAAGTAGGCTGAAAGATTCAGATAAGTAATTTTAAAAATAGTATTTATTGAGTGGTAAAAGTCCAGCGTTTTGTATGAGTTTTAAACTCTTAACGTCACTTATTTCTCAAAAGGATTAGAGGGGATGTTGAGTGGAAAGACTAAGATGGTAGAGGGTGGAAACAGGGGCACCAGAAACATTTTTAGAGCTTTGTAGCTTTGCCCACCATTTGCCTCGGTTTTCTTATAGTTCATAGGCTTACTGCTGTTGTAGGAGTGACCTTTGACTTTCCAGAGGAGAATAATGAAGCAAGAGAAACTTAGTGAAAGTGGATTCGTGGCAAAACATAAATGTGGCTTCTGTATTTTATGTTCACACCAGTGTCTTCTACTTTAAATTTCTCTATTTTGTCCCCACTTTTCCACTTGGTAAAAATCATTTGCTGTCCTAATGTTCAGTTAATGGATTTCTTTCGTAGGAAAAAGGGCTTTTTAAAAATCTACTGTAATGACCGCAGTACAAGTGAATCCTTTCTATAAATTCACTTGGATGTTTACCTTGACAATTGTGAATGAAATGTATTTAACATCCTTGAGAGAAGGAATGGTTTCCTTTTCTATTAATTTTAGATTCACACCTAGTATTAATTTGTTTTTGGTTTCCATTGGGGACTGACTAAGAGAAATTGCATTCAAAGGGAAACAGGAATGATTTTGAAGACAGAGGGTAGAACTGGCTCAGATGAAAATTTCTAAAACACTGTGGTGTATTTTCTGGAATGACTGTGAAAATATCTTCCCTTGAGAAATTTTTTAACAGACTGGCTTCCTCTCTGTTTATATTATATTCAGTGCAGTGGTAGCTGAAGTGTGGGGGTGGGGGAGGGGTGGGAGCAGTGTATCCAAAGCCCCTTCCAGTCCAATCCTTCAGAGTCTAATACCAAAGGGAAGGAAACTTCACAAACAGCCTTTATCATTAGAGCCAACTTAATGACAGAGAGCAATTAAGCATTTCTATGGCGGGTAGTATTCTGTGTCTGTTAGCTATTATTAAACTTATTGAGTTTTTGAGGGGATTTATCTCTTGTTGCCTCTCTTTGCCTTTGGCTCAATAGGGCAATGAAATCAGAATTGCATGCCTGTGACAACATGGGGGCGTTGCCACAGGATGAAAGATGTTACCAATTTAGCCTGCCGACCACTTCAAACTCCAGAGGAGGAGCAGATGGGCTGGTGCTGGAAAATTCTCTTACTTGCTAGATGAAAACAACTCATAAAATGCTAAAGATGGTAAAGTGACTTTAAAAATTAAACAAATACAAATCAATTTTTTGTGTCTCTTGGTATGTTCCCTAAACAATAAAGTCATGTTTGGCCTAGAATCAATCAAAGAGCATTTGCTGAGGGCCTGCTAAATATCTGTCATGAATTACGGAGTACAAAATTAGTGAGTTTTAAAGATATGGACTGCTTCTAAGGAGAGTACATATGATTATCAGGACAAGCTGCACACACACTTGTGTATGTCTGTCTATATCTGTTTGTCTATCTCTGTATGTATCCATTTATGCATCTATCATCTATATATCACCTATCTGTAGAATTCTATTAGCATCAGGTATTGACAATATTATATATATATTACCTATAGACAAGACTAAATGTTTAATTGTGAGGTACTGGCATATAAGACTGTCAGTTATGTAATATGCAATACAGATATAGTAAAGGAGAATATTTAAGAAAAAATAATATGACTAGAGATATCAAAGATAATTTGACCTGGACATTCAAGTACATAGATAGGAGGAGCAAAACAATTGAGTGTGACAAACAACATAAGCCAAGATAGAGGCTAGGGTCAAGGTGACCGTGAAAAGACGTGCTTAATGGAACTAGTTTTTGGTTGATTTGAAATTACAGAAGATAAAGCAAAGTAGGCAAATAAGCCAGGAGAATTAGGCAGAGTTGGAATTAATATTGTACCCTTTAGAGGGTTCTAAATTAGAGATGGCACACAGTTTAGTGGATGGATGAATTTAGATGTGGAGGTAAGCTCGATTTCCACCGCTATCTTGTAAGGTTGGAGACTTGCTTAATGAATTATTTGGGATAATGAGAACTGAACAGTTGTGTAAAAATACCATAGTAGAGGCAAACATTTTAAAGGTGGGGAGGAAATATAATTTAGAAAACGAATTGCTGCAAACTTGGTGATATCATTCATTTAAAAAACATTTGTCAATACCAACACTGTGCTAGATACACCCAGTAGACAAGCTCCCTATTCTTCCAGGGTTTATAGCTGTGTTAAAAAGCAAAATTTAACTTAGTAAATTTTAAAGATCCTATTGGCTCTATCCCAGGTGTTACTACTGTTAAAGAACCTGCCTGCCAATGCAGGAGACATAAGAGACATGGGTTCAATCTCTGGGTTGGGAAGATCCCCTGGAAGAGGGCGTGGCAACCCACCCTAGTATTCTTGCCTGGAGAATCCCATGGACAGAGGAGCCTGATGAGCTACTATCCAGGGGGTCGCAAAGAGTCAGACATGACTGAAACGACTTAGCTCGCACACAAGGATTCAGGAGCAGAGCAGCATCTAGCAAATAGAAAGGAGCTGTACAAAATGGAAAGCTTTTATAAGCAGAAAGTAGAGAGGGACAAGGAGAGAGCAGCTTATTTAAGGCAAGAGAAAAAGCATGCAACTGACTCTCCTCCCTTTCATGTGGCATCACTGGGCTTTCTCACTTACCTACATGTTTCTAAAACTCCCCACATCCTGAAGACTTTAACCCTGTTTCAGTCCAAATTATTGCCCTCACCCAAATTCATATGTTGAAGCCCCAACCCCCAGTTCCTCAGAATGTAAATATATTCAGAGATAAGGCTATTAGTTAGAGTTAAATGAGGTCATATAGGTGGCATGCGTGCTCAATCACTCAGTCGTATCAGACTCTTTGAGACCCCATGGACTATAGCCCACCAGGCTCCTCTATCCATGATTTCTCCAGACAAGGATACTGGAATGGGTTGCCATTTCTTTCTCCAGAGGATCTTCCTATCCCAGGGATCAAACACGTGTATCCTGCACTGGCAGGCAGATTCTTTACCACTGAGCATCTGGGAAGCCCCATATAGGTGGACCCTAACCCAAACTGACTGGTGTCTTTATAAGACAAGGAAAGGTGGACACACGCAGAGACACCAGGATTATGCACACAAAGGAAAGGCCATGTGAAGACACAGCCAGAAGTTGGCCATCTGCGAGCCAGGGAGAGAGGCCTCAGAAGAAACTAAAGCTACCAACATTTGATCTTGGACTACTAGCCTCCAGAATGGTGAGAAGATAGATTTCTGTTTCAGGCACTCAGACTACATTATCTTGTTATGGCAGCCCAAGCCAGCTAACACAACTCCCAAAGCAGAAAGTTGAAGAGTTTCTGTATGATTTCTTAGCTTTTTCCTCTCTTTCCTTTCTATGGTTTACTGGAGCAGGAAAGTTGGACTTCCTGTGCATAAACTTGCCTATATCTAAGTCTATCTTGCCCCCAGTTACCAAGGCTCGTAATAGACCCATGATGAAAGAAGTGCTATATTTTCCTACACTAATAAAAATAAATAAATCAATCCATGATTTGAGTCTTTCAGGCATGACTGTTCTTATGGTAGCCATGGAATAATTTGTAACAATGAAACTAGCATGAAAATGCAGTAGTTTAATATCCTTTAAGTATTATTCCTGCTACATGGCCAAGTGGAGGAGACAAGGCTTTAACACACACTCACACAAGCAAATAAGTAATTATGAAGAGGAGTAAGTATAGGATCTATTGAGATGGGATGTGCAGAGGTAGGGAATTCCTCTCTAGGAAAGTATTGGATTGGCATTTCAACTAGGACTTGAAGAAAAAGTAGTATTTAACTTGGGACAGGGGGAGGATATGTCAGGAGTGCAATAGCAAAAAGGAAGAAGAAAGCTCCTCTGAGGAACCAAATGGAAGCTGGTGGGGTAGGTGGGGCAGCCGAATAAGGATGAACACATAATGTGGCATGGGATAGACTAGTGCACCGCACTGTTATAGAGACCTGGCTGTGGAAGGCTGATGGGCCGCCTTAGAGGTCTGAGATTTTAACCCCAGTGCAAGGGCAGCCACCAAAGGGTTTCAGCCTGTGATTGCCAATTTGTGATGATGCAAATGCCAGGGAGCAAAAATATGTAATGATAATAGCCACAGTAGCATTTATGAAATGCTTCCTTGATGTCAAGAGGTATCTGTGTTACTTAATCCTTACAACACCTTGAGAGGTAATAATTGCTACTCTTTATCGGATACTGACAGTATTCCAAGCACCATGTTAAATACTTTACAAATATATCTCTAGTCTTACAACGAACCTATCAGGAGGTATTATTATCTCCTTATTTTAAATAATATAATGCAGGCTCTGAGTGATTAAGTGATGATTAAGGTAAGTGGCAGAAGTGATGTGAAAACCAGAGCTATATAACACTGCCTTCCATAGTCCTAGGCATGTGGTATATTTAAAAACAACTGAAAAGGGTGAACAGTAGACAAAGCAAGATAAACAAGAAAGATGTGATTTGAGAAAGGCCTTTCAATGTCCCTGAATTGTGACCCCGTGGACTGTAGCCTACCAGGCTTCTCCGTCCATGGGATTCTCCAGGCAAGAATACTGGAGTGGGTTACCATTTCCTTCTCCAGGGGATCTTCCCGACCCAGGGATCGAACCTGGGTGTCCTGCATTGCAGGCAGATGTTTTTAACCTCTGAGCCACCAGGGAAGCCCATATTAAGGGCAAATCCACAAAATTTATTTGCTATTGTGCCTGTATACTTCACCAGCAACCCATTAAATCATCTTGTGTTTGTGTAATGGGTAATAGTTTCCTAGGGTTTTCATAACAAATAATCACAAACTCAGAACTTCCCTGGTGGTCCAGTGCTTACGACTTAGCCCTCCAATTCAGGGGGTGGGAGTTTGATCCCTGGTTGGGGAGCTAAGGTCCCACATGTGTCAGGCCCCCAAAAAACAATATATAGAAGCAATATTGTAACAAATTCAATAAAAATTTTAAAAATGTTCCACATCAAAAAATCTTTTAAAAAAAGAATCACAAACTCCACAATAGAAGTTTATTCTAGATTCTGGAGGTCACAAGAAATCAGGATGTCGGCAGGCACATGTTCCCTCTGAAGGCCCTCGAGGAGAATCCTTTGCCTCTTCCACAGGTGGCTCCAAGTATTCCTTGGCTTGTGGCTGCATAACTCCATTCTCTGCCTCCATCTTCACATGGACTTCTTCTTTTTTCTCAGCGTGTCTTTTCTCAGTGTTTCTTTTCTAGGACACTTGTCCCTGGGTTTAGGGCCCAACTAGATGATCCAGGATGATCTGTTTCACATATAGAACCTCAATTTAACAGCAAAGATCATTTTTTCAGTAAGGTCAGATTGACAGGTTCAAGAGCATGGGCACATCTTTTCCCCACTTTCCCACATGTTTCATTTCAGGAAGCTCCTGCTGTGTTCTGGATGAACATACAGAGAAAACCCAGGGTGTTACCAATCTCTGATCTCTTTGTTTCCCAAGGCAGAAGACCTCCCTGCTTAGGGATTAGCTCTCGCTGTGGGTTCAATCTTCTGAGCAAATAATGACAAGTTAAAAATCTACAGAAGTTTGTGATTTTTTTTTTTCATTTTATAATTGGGAGTTTTGTGATATTTCACAACTGACCAGAATCATAGAATTTTCTCTTCCTTCCTTGATACACAACTCTCATTTCTATGTGTCAGTTTGTACACAGGGCATTAGAATGTGTGTTGTTATTGTATCGAAGAGTAAAAAAGTCTGTCTGGAGTATAAATAATAGTTATGACTTGGTCATTGCTTTTTTTCATTATAAAGTCATCAGTGTTAGTCTGACAAACAAAAGTGAAAAGATCTTCACACAGCCCCAAGTTAACAAATTCTTTTCTACTCACTCATACATCCAGGCATAAATGATAAGGTGTCATCGTATGTGTTTGGAATGGAGCCCTGCAATCTGACCTGCAGATCAAAAAAGTGCTAATAAGTGGCAATCAATCCATCAGCCAACAAATGGTTTTATTTTCACTCAGTAAGGGTTTCACGCTTAAAGGGGAGATGGATAATTAAGACTTCATGTTTCAAAATATTAAATATTGATTTGTAGACATTTAGCAGCAGGCATAAAGCTCTCCTGAGGGATGACAACAACTGTCTCAAAGATTATAAAAGATTTTATTTCTCTGGGTAGAATTTAGCATTTATTTCTTATTTAAAAGATGTGAAATGAGAGTTAGTAAAATATTATATCAAGGAGATAGCTCAGAGCTCCTCAAATTGCTGTCATGTCTGTGGTGTGTGGCTGGCCAGAGTTAAAATAAAACCGTTTTGCTAGTTGCGTATCGGCTTTTGGTTTATTGAAGTGTCAGAAGGTTTATAAGCTCTTCAACTCAAGTTTTGATTGTTTTATCCAACTACTGTCACTTCTTATCAGCATTAAAGGCAGAAATCAAAGCAAAGGCCCAGGGGAGGAGGACTTGCAAACGTTGCTTTCTGCTGTCCCTGTTGTAATGCTGGCACTCTCCTGACAGGCCCTTTTTCTTGACACCATGGAGTAATTAGGGGCATTTTTATAATAAGCTTTACCAATTAGTTAATACATTTTCTGATTAAACACTCCTTTGTCTCAGCTGTACAGAAACTGCCTAAATGAGTAGGAGCTGGAGATGGGACCTACAGCTGGGGCTACATGGAGACACCACGGTGAGTCCAAATGTCACCTGAGCTTTGATATTCTTAAGACCTTGAATCAGGAATCCTTGTCAGTACAGGCAATTGGGACAATATTAGGACCAGACATAATATTCAGACTTCACAAAGTAATTTTCCAATCAATAGACTCCATGTAATGTGTGGATTTTTAGCACCTTGATGAAATGCGGTGTCTTTCCAAAGGTTTGCCCCATAATAATTTCTTTTGTTGAGGGACTGTGCAAGACAAAGTGGAACATTGACTGGACAAGGTGTGTGTGTGTTAATCGCTCAGGCATATACAAATTTTTGTGACCCTGTGGACTGTGGCCCACCAGGCTCCTCTGTCCATGGAATTCTCCAGTCAAGAGTACTGGAGTGGGTTTCCATTTCCTTCTCCAGGGGATCTTCTTGATTCAGGGATCGAACCTGTGTCTCCTGCATTGACAGGGGTAATCTTTACCATCTGAGCTGAATGGATGTGAGGGGACCTACAAAACAGTCTAAAGGTTCTGCAAATATCTTATAGAAGATGAATAAAAACTGTAAATTCCCCAGTGTTGCCACAGCATTCTCACAGATACAATGCAATTTTCATCTTTATTTACAATACTTGATATGCTTCAATACAAACAAGCATACTATCAAAAATTATGCCATTTGGTTTGTTGCATCGAGCTCTTAGCTGTTAAAAGTAAAAACTGCGATTTCAAGGCAGAATTATTTTGGCTACAGAGGGCTTAGTGGTGTTGGATGGAGTAAAAGTGCAGTGGTCTTGGGTCTGCTCTTCGATAGGGTAAGACTGGAGTTTACTTTGAGCCCTAGAGTTCCCCACATGGAGGACACTTGGGCAGTCTCTGCTGCCTTTCTCCCATCTTGCTCTAAGAGTCTCTTCCTATCTCTCAGCAGCTTCTCAAAATTTCTTCTCCTATAGTATTCACTCAGGGATCTTTTATTTCTCATTTTAATATGATAGAAAAGTGACAGCAGTTGGATTTTAAAAATTGGAATTTGGATTGAAGTTCTTATAAACCTTCTTTCCACTGGAGATCATATAATGTTTGTTCATGTAGCTATTGGCAGCTCAGGCTCCTTTCTAAGACCTCAGTCTTAGAGGTACCTAACAGAAGCAGAAGATATTAAGAGGAGGTGGCAAGAATACACAGAAGAACTGTACAAAAAAGAGCTTCACGACCCAGATAATCACTATGGTGTGATCACTCACCTAGAGCCAGACATCCTGGAATGTGAAGTCAAGCGGGCCTTAGAAAGCATCACTATGAACAAAGCTAGTGGAGGTGATGGAATTCCAGTTGAGCTATTCCAAACCCTGAAAGATGATGCTGTGAAAGTGCTGCACTCAATATGCCAGCAAATTTGGAAAACTCAGCAGTGGCCACAGGACTGGAAAAGGTCAGTTTTCATTCCAATCCCAAAGAAAGGCAATGCCAAAGAATGCTCAAACTACTGCACAATTGCACTCATCTCATGCCAGTAAAGTAATGCTCAAAATTCTCCAGGCCAGGCTTCAGCAATATGTGAACCGTGAACTTCCTGATGTTCAAGCTGGCTTTAAAAAAGGCAGAGGAACCAGAGATCAAATTGCCAACATCTGCTGGATCATGGAAAAAGCAAGAAAGTTCCAGAAAAACATCTATTTCTGCTTTATTGACTATGCCAAAGCCTTTGTGTGGATCACAATAAACTGTGGAAAATTCTGAAAGAGATGGAAATACCAGACCACCTGACCGGCCTCTTGAGAAATCTGTATGCAGGTCAGGAAGCAACAGTTAGAACTGGACATGGACCAACAGACTGGTTCCAAATAGGAAAAGGGGTACGTCAAGGCTGTATATTGTTACCCTGTTTATTTAACTTATATGCAGAGTACATCATGAGAAACGCTGGGCTGGAAGAAGCACAGGCTGGAATCAAGATTGCCGGGAGAAATATCAATAACCTCAGATATGCAGATGACACACCCTTATGGCAGAAAGTGAAGAGGAACTAAAAAGCCTCTTGATGAAAGTGAAAGAGGAGAGTGAAAAACTTGGCTTAAAGCTCAACCTTCAGAAAATTAAGATCATGGCATCTGGTCTTATCACTTCATGGCAGATAGATGGAGAAACAGTGGAAACAGTGTCAGACTTGATTTTGGGGGGCTCCAAAATCACTGCAGATGGTGATTGCAGCCATGATATTAAAAGATGCTTACTTCTTGGAAGGAAAATTATGACCAACATATATAGCATATTGAAAAGCAGAGACATCACTTTGCCAACAAAGGTCTGTCTAGTCAAGGCTATGGTTTTTCCTGTGGTCATGCATGGATGTGAGAGTTGGACTGTGAAGAAAGCTGAGCACTGAAGAATCGATGCTTTTGAACTGTGGTGTTGGAGAAGACTCTTGAGAGTCCCTTGGACTGCAAGGAGATCCAACCAGTCCATCCTAAAGGAGATCAGTGCTGGGTGTTCATTGGAAGGACTGATGCTGAAGCTGAAACTCCAGTACTTTGGCCACCTCATGCGAAGAGTTGACTCATTGGAAAAGACCCTGACGCTGGGAGGGATTGGAGGCAGGAGGAGAAGGGGACGACAGAGGATGAGATGGCTGGATGGCATCACCAACTCGATGGACGTGAGTTTGAGTGAACTCTGGGACTTGGTGATGGACAGGGAGGCCTGGTGTGCTGTGATTCATGGGGTTGCAAAGAGTCGGACACGACTGAGCGACTGAACTGAACTGAACTGAACATCATATAGGCATAAATTGTGAAGAGAAATGAGCCAGAGCCTCAAGTTCCCAAACTGCAGCCATGATTCTCCACTCGATGAACCTTGAATCTCCATGCCTTGTGGTTGGCTTTCTACTGATTTTTGTTTTCTAGATCAATTGCACCATGGGGCTTTAGAATTGCTTATTAAGGAGTTTGAAAAAGCAGCAAATTTGGTTCAATTTTTGTGTGGAAAATTTGCATTCTTTAACCCTGAAAGGCCAGCACTAGAGCTCTGCAGCCCCTACCTCATGCTTTGAAGGTTCCATTGCGTATACCCCATGGCAAAGTGGAAAAGATTTAATGAATAGCCTTGTGGTATATGAAATTGATTTCTTTAGTAAATATTAGTTTGGGAGCTTCATGTGTGCAACTGGCATGCAGTGTCACAGTTCATTTTATTTTCTTTTTTGCACTGATAGATTCAATCTTAGGATAAAAGTATTTTTGTATTTCCCATTGTAGTTTATGTGATGCTGTTTAAAGCTATCTTTTGCTTATAATGAAACACTTAGAATTAAAAATGCATTCTTTTAAAGGCACATCGTTTTTTATTAGACATTTGAATGCATCACACTGTTTTATCAGCAGTAGTAAGTAGAGGATAGAATAGGGAAGTGACAGAAAATCTATTTGGCAGAGAAAATAGGCTCTCTTCATATGTGTATGTGATTGCATGTGTGAGTAACATTACAGTAATCGTAATACGAGGATAGACATCTTTTGGCATCATAATGGCAAATCAGAAGATAAAATACAATTTTTAAAATGCGGTCTGTTTTGGTCACTTGATTATTTCACACCAGCAGCAAACAGAAAATAGACTAAGACAAGAGAATCTATTACATTAGATTCTAAATTAAGTCCTACATTATATCTCTTTTATAAGTGAAAAGGAATTTAAAAGGTAAGTCATCTATTTGGAAAAGAGAAGGGGATAGTATAGTTAGAAATAAACAGTCATATTTGTTTTAAACATATATTTTGTAAAACAAAGAAGCAGCTGTGGTTTCCATAAGAGAACCTTTGAGAGTGCATTAAATGGAATATTTAAAGCTGTAAAGTTGAAGTGGGAATTCATACCAATTATCATTGCCTCTAATAATTTAGATAGTATTTCCTAGTATGCAAGAAAATCTCTAAAGTATATGATCATGTTCAGATTTATACATAGGTTTCAAAGAAAAAAATCTCTCTCTTTCTGAGAGCTTCCAGGAAATTCTTACTCGATATACAAATCCCTTCTGATTATCAGGTGATCAAGGAAGTATTTGTCATTTCTAAAACACTAAACATTAGATTCTAAAGATAATGCACCCCAAAGAGGGGAAAACCTGGCTCGTTTAATAATGTATACTTCATTTACAGCCCTGAGGAACTTCGTTCTTCTGGCTATGACATTTCCCCCAGTCATGGTTCTGATGTATGCAGATCTCTAAGTACATTTTAAATAGAACAACAACTGAACGATACACTCAACAGGATTCATGAAGAGGAAATAGACATATTTCGGCGTGGGAGAATATTTATGCATTATTTAACAGCAATAATGTTTGAATTCATACATTATGCAAATGCAGTTATAATCAGGAAAATGAAAGAACTTGGACTGCTGCAACGTCCTTAAACCCACCATTAGGTACCTATTTGTGCATAACATTTAATACTACACAATGCCTTACAATACTACAGTGTATCACTCGAAGAGAAAAGTTATCAGAGATTAACTGGGTATAAAATGAAAAGTTGATGAACCCCTGATTGCTACCTTGATACTGACTTCTATAAATTTATCTTTAAACAAGTGCAAGGATGTTAATGATAATTAACATGATATTGGAATAAAATGCACTTTACTCAAATGCTGCCCCCCATTAAACCTTTCTGCTATTTAGTCGGATATGAACAACTTCTTTATCCAGAGAGCCACTGCACTTAAATGCAGGCACTATTCTAAGAATTTTACACGACTTACTTCATTTAATCTCATAACAATTAGCTCATAACAATGTTATGAGGTAGATGCTATTATTATTCCTATTTTACAGATGAGAAAACTGAAACACAGAGAGGATGGGTATCCTGTCTGAAGCCACTGAAGTATTAAGTGGTAGATCCTTGACTTTGAATGCAGGAAATCTGAATCCAGAGTCTACACTCTTAGTCTCAATGCCATGTTGTTTATATTACTATGATAGTTATTTATGTTCTACTTCTTTCTTTTAGACTGTAAGTTCTCTGCATTAGAAATGATAATAGTTGAGTATTTGTTATACCCCAGGCAGCGTGCCAGGCCAGGTGAATGTAAGACGAGCACATATAGCCTCTGCTCTCCAGGGGTTCACAGTCCAGCAGGTAGATAAACATGAAACTAGACTGCATCATGGGAAGCAAGAGACAGGCATGTAGACAGAGAATTAGGGAAGCGATTGGAAGGGCATCTAACCCATCTGAAACTATAGGAGTAGGAACTATTCAGGAATAGGAATCTAAGGAAAGCAAAAGGAAGAGATACCCCTAATTGGGACTGCATCCTAGTTACTGAGGCCTTTCCTTATCCTCTAGTTCCTGGCATGGAATTCTTCACAGAGAAATTGATTATGTAGATCAGACTAATGTTTAATTGGTTGAATTAAGCCATTGTTTCCCAACACCAGGGACTTCCATATTGGCAGTCTTGGGTCCAACAGGGTCTAGGGAGAGTTTGGAGACGACATGTGCCCTGATTTTAACTGAAGTAGTGCTTTCTGTTGATTTGCAGAGAATTTTATAATATCCATGACCTCGCCCCATGGGGAAGAAATGTACATCTCTGTGGAATTCTGTGAAATTTCAAGGTGTTTGTGAACTCTCTAAAATCCACTCGGGACCCAGTTAGGGACCCCTGGTCTAAAGGAGTGCAACTTGGATGAATAGTAAGCCTACCAATATACAATGGCTGTGAGTGCAGATCAGTGGTTCTTAAACTTTCTAGTCCTGAGGGACTTCTTTACACCTGTAAAAACTAAGGACCACCCCCACCCAAAATTTTTGTTTATCTGGATTATATCAATCTACACCTATGTTAGAAATGAGAACTGAGAAATTTAAACATATTGTCTATTAATTCAAAAATTACAATAACAACTTTTATTATGTGCTTGCATAAATGTTGTTATGCATCATATGTGCTCAATCGCTTCAGTCGTGTCCAGCTCTCTGTGACCCCATGGACTGTAGCCCACCAGGCTCCTCTGTCCATGAGATTTCCCTGGCAAGAATACAGGAGTAAGTTGCCATTTCCTTCTCCAGGGGGTCTTCCCGACCCAGGGATCAAATCCACATCTCCTGCATTGCAAGCGGATTCTTTACCTGCTGAGTCACCTGGAAAGCCCTAATGTTGTTATAGAATATAACTATATTTTCCAAATAAAAAAATTAGCAACATGAGTGGTATTAGTTTACATTTTTATAAATCCCTTTAATGTCTGGCTCAGTAAAAGATAGTGGGATTCTCAAGTCTACTTCTGCTTTCAATCTGTTGGGATATGTTATTTTGGTTGAGCTTACAAAGGAAAATTATTCTCACATATATATGTAGTAGGAAAGGAAGGTATACTTTAATAGTCTCATAAGGTCATTGTGGACATTCTTCTTTGATAGTACCTCCAAAACTTGGCAAATAGTTGTTTCTTAAAAGTTATTTGAAATGTCAGACCTGAAACAATATTAATGAACTTTTTTCTGCTCTGCTACTTGAACATCCACTAGTTTTCTTTGCATTTGAGTGGATCTTTCACTCTTGTATGATGCTTATAAAATTTTGTAATGTTTATTTAGAAATGCGTGTTCACTGAGATATGCAGACCTTCCAAATGTTGATGCATTCCATCACACAGCATTTAAAAATTGCATTCAGTAATATCACCACCAATCTCACCCCAAAATCTTTAAATATTGGGAAGTTGTGAAACTAATCAATATGGATACAAGAGTTTCAAAATTTCAATTGAGTAAAATTTAATTTTATCAAAGCAAAGATTGTCAGTTGCTTTTCTTGAAGTGATAGGTTCATTTCATTTGTTTTTGAGAAAATGTCTTCCAAATACACATGGAAAAAATCATGGTTTGTCAATTGTTCTTTCAAGTAAAAATGCTTTCCACAACGTGGCTTGTTCAGCTTACAACACAAATGAGCCCACAAATACTTCTCCCTAAGACAAAGCTTGTACTTCTATATATAACCAAAGTGCTTCATATCTACTTCCCATTTCATCTTATTAAATACTGTATTCAAGAGTAGCTTTAATAAAATTAATTTTTACTGTTTCATAAAAGACATTCTTAAATGAAAGTAGCATTTGTTTAAAGTGTAATTGCATAGCAGTTGAAAAATACGACTACATTGTACAGTTGGATGTTGCTTCCTTGATTTCACAAAGGCACCAGAAGCCCTACCCACCATTACTTTAGCACCATTAATGCAAACCATCAAGACAATGAAAAAGGCAAATCATGGTTAGTAATATTATGAGAATAATTTTGACCCTGCAGATGCCCTGAAAGATCTCAGGAATCCCTGAAATTCTGCTTTCTACACTTTGAGAACCGTCTGTGCAGAAGGTACAAAGAGAAATTAGCTTCCTCTATGGAGGAAGTTTGAAATAAATACGGAGGCAAGTTTACAGGTTTGGAAAAAATAACTTTTCATGGAAAGGAGCTAACTCATAAAAGTATTTGTGTGTACCTAAGTATGTTTCAAGTGCAAGGAAATACTGTTTTATACTGTAAACTTCCTGGATGCCCAAAACACCAATTTTAACATTGGATTGTTCAGGATAAGAATGTGAGACTCCTGAGGTAGTCATTTCCTGGCTGCAATTTTTGACCTTAGTGTTTCAAGCACACCAATATCCATTTCTCTGGGTAGAATTTAAAGGAGTCAATGGGAAACGGTAGGAGGGAATTACACTCACCCAAGTGAAAATAGAGATTTTTAAAAACCTTACAAAACGAAGACTTTCAGGAGTGAACTTATACTGCAAACACATTAGCTTCGGCGAGTCCAGGTTTAGTGTGGAGTGTTGACAGACACAAGACTGGAAAAGCAGGAGGAGGCTGTTCTGTGGTAATTAAAACTAAACTGGAGAAGTCGAAGGATGCTTGTTATTCTGTGTTTTCATAGCAGTGTGTTCAGCTGCCATGGAGGAGACTCTATTAGCATTTACTTTACAAATCTCATTTCTTCAGAGGTCAGAGCTCAAGCTGAAAATTCACTTCTGGTGGAAATTCCTTAACTTTCTGTTGGCCCATGTCACAAATGGAATGCTTCTTAGGTTTATTTTAGTTGTCTAAATATTGTAGGGTTGCTTGGTAATAAATCAACTTTATGCAATATTTTTCTTCTCTTTATCTCTGGTCATCTTGAAACACTAAGGGTTTCTTGCATTAAAGTAGAGTCCTGTATAATACATAGATCACTGATAAAAAGATAATTTGGTGTTGGGAAACAGGTTAATAAGAAAGAATATTACTAGCCATTCATCTTTCTGCCTCCAAGGCAAAGAATATCTTCCAGAAAGATAGCAGTTGAATGTCTTTTTAAAAAAGAAGTGGTAATTTTCCCATCAAGATTACTGGCATGTGGATGGAAATTTGCAGTAGAAAGTTATCCTAAGCTTCAGATTTCATTATACTTTGTGATTTCCTTGATATCACCATTTCTTCAAGCACAGTTAAGGTATATTGTGTAGGATCTTTCATGTATACAGATCCTGGGATCCTGGGACAGATTCATATATGTCCGATATGCAGTTATTTCTGGGACTAGGTTAGCATTTGGTGGTATTTCCTGCCAAAGAATTTTGCAAAGGAAATTGCTATGCTTGGGTAATGCATGAAGAATGTTTTCTGCTGAGACTCTGAGTACCTACCACATGAATAAAAATATGTGCTCTCAGCAGAGAAAAAAAAAGCTTAGACTAGAAAAACTTACCCTGGTCTTCTGACCTCTGTGGGTCATTGTCACAACAAAGAGGGGACAAGTAAGCCCACAGCTTTGAAGGTAAGGATAAAGGAGCTTAGGTAGTCGTCTCTTGTTTCTATCCATTTGCAAGAAACTATTTCTGTGATATGGAATGCTTTAGCCATTCACACTTGACTTTGTAACTAATATAGTAATTAAGCACATTTATGTAATTCTGGACTGGGTATCAGTGTTAGATTAATGGAAGACCTTTCTGGTAGTGCAATTAGCTGAACTACTCAGAAGGCTTTTTCAGAGGACTCTTTGGAGATGTCTTTTGGGGAAGTTTACATAAAAATACTCAGAGAATTAAAAATCATTGCAATAAAGGAAGAATTGGAGATCGTTTATTACAAACCATTCATTTCTTAAGTGAAATATTTTTAGCTTTTCAGGATCATATCAGATGAGAGCGAACCTCTAGATGGGCAACAGGACAGAACTCCTTGAATTCCTTTCAAGGCCTAAGTTTTCATGATTTAATAAGAACAAATGTAAAAATACTTGCATTGAAATAAAGTCCTCCATACATCCTAGCTACCATTTTTATTATTAACTGTTGGTTAGATGCTAAAGAGTGAAGAAATAATAATAAAAAACCGGTCTGGGAAAAAGGCTGAGAAAAAGATTCTCTCTATAGAGATTTTCAAGGCAAGTAAAACAGCATTAGCCTGCTGACAGGTTGTGATGGGAACAGTTGAAAAGAGCTTAGAATTTCTGAGTCGACACAAAAGCGGTACAGGTGTCACTTCAATCTCATATAATCTTAAAAGAAACCCCAAATCCTTGTTCCTTGTGTGAGTCAGAATCAATATAGGCAAGAAGGAGGCCATAGGAAGGAAGCATGGTGTTTGCTTATTCACAATGAATACTTTTCCTGCAATATGTTTATAATACTGGTGCTTTTGTTTTAGAGGTATAATACACGCCCCCACCACCACATACACACATTCCAAGCTGAAACATGGTACCAAGAGCATAGCATCATCCCACACAGTTTCATTATTAATAGTGTTATCATGAATGCAAATGTTGACACATTATCTGCAGAACTATTTTCTAGTAAGGAAATCCACAAATAACACTTGATATCTTGTTTGCATAGCAGCTACCATGTGTATTTTTCACTGTTCTTTGTATCTTCACTGCATATTGGAGCTCTGCATCATTTTGGCCTAGTTCAACATCTTTTAATATGCAAACCTGATTCAATATCAAAGGACAAATCAGCTTCAAACTGATTTTCCACACTAACAGTCTTGTGCATCACCACCAAATATTATCACATTGATTCCACACAGTTTTAAGATTCAATGGTTTTGTGTTGATTTTCTTCTCCATTAATTTATGTGGCCTTTCATAATATGCTTTTGAGGGCATAATTTTTTAGTTCTCATTTTCTTAAATCTATTCTTCATTAAATGTGGAATTTTCAGTACAACTCAGGGTTTTCTAGCATCATGCTGTTAATGATACTTCAGTTCTTTTACTCTATTGTTTGCAATGCAATTAAGCAAGACACTGAATCTTTAACATTAACAATTCTTCCGTATGACTACAACCATTAAATAACTACTGCAAACTTGCTATCAATTCTGTAGGGTTTACATCAGAAACAATCTTAGAAGAGCTATGTTTCACCATAAGATGCAAACATCTTGGTTCCTAAGAAAGGCATCGTGGAGAGGGTTTGCTAATTGATTTTTCTTTAAGAACAATCTGTTTCTCTTCCAGTTTATTATAGGAAACACTGGTATTTGTCATTTTTCCAATATTTGGAGGCTGCTGCCTTAATAAATGCACATATCAGATGATGCTCACTCCCTGTCTGATGGGCGAATGGTGTTGGGCATAAGAAGGTCACACTGATGTTAAATTTGCTGCTGAGCAAAGGATCAAAGTGTAAATGGAATTCTGAAAGCTGGGAAATGTGAGTGTGCCAGTGTAAATAATCTATTAATTATTGACAGCTAAGAGGCTAAAAATTCCTATTTGGTCATGACATCTTAATTTTCACACTGAGCCATTTCTGGCAATTTTTAAATTAAACTTTTCTTTTACTATAGATATGAAATATTTCCATTATACTAAATCTCTGCTGGTGCTTTCTTCTTCTTTTGACATTTTGTCTGATTTCTGCATATTAAAGCAATATCAGATAAGACAAAAGGCAAGGACTGATTTGAGCACGAGAAAGAGAACAATGATATTAGAAGTGCTTACACACTACACATTCAAAAATTTTTGTTCCTATGTAGAGGGGAAATAAATCCCCGGGAATAATGTGAGTGATGTCTGAGAAGCTTCAGGTGTGTTCACTATTTATAGAAGGCAAACAACACTGAAGGTGATGACAATTATGAGGCCATTTAGCAGATATCACAGAACTGTAGGTCATTTTTCAAACATTTTAAAGTGTATCCAGGAAAAGGACAAGGCGAATGTAAAATATTTTAGTGTCCTTGCTGTAAATTTTCAAAGTTATTATTATAAATCGTTTAATGACACGATACTTTTCATATATTCAGTTCCTTCATCTCTACTACACATCACCAGGCTTTCTTTATTTCTGGCACGAGCTATTTGTTTAACTGAAGTAACTGGCACTCTGCTTATCAGAGTTTAACTGGAGAGAGTATAAATGGAGCCTGACGAATAGGTTGGGCCATACAAGAACATTCGGGAACTTCTGAGGCACAGTGGGTTGGTGCCCCTGACATCTAGGGGAATGGCTTTTATTAACAGTGCACTTCCATTGGCGAGGTAATGTTCAGGACTTTGATCACTATAAAGACCCTCTCTTCTGGGTTTCTTAACAAACTAAAAGGTTGAATCAGGTTCCCTGAAGTTTGCGAACCCCTTTTTGTCCATTTGGGTCAAGTTTGAAGCCCAAATGGGCCAATTTATGTTTGCAGGTTAGTGTTGCTTTGAGTTGAGGAAATATGTTTGAACTTTCTATTCAGCAGTCCAACTCAGGGGGTGTGAATACGGTGAACTGCTCACACGAGCCCCAGCACACCTCCATGCTGGGTTTCCTACTGCTGGACTGCTGGTCCAAACTGGCCTTAAAGGATTGGACACCAGAGGAGGTCTTTCATGTTTCTCTGACTTTGATTTCCCACTCTCTGCTACTGATCATTTATGATAAACTGGAGCCTTTTGAGGTGAGCAATGTCATGGCTACTGTCTACTTTTGAAATGACACTATATTAATGCATTTTACAACTAAAACGAATATGAAATACTTGATTTTTAAAAGAAATATTTTAGGTAATAAGTCTAAGATAGAAAGGGGGAAAATGAGAGGGAGGGGTCACCATGGAATAAATGTGTGAAGAATTTAATTACATCGTTTAAGAGAAGAAAGAAAGCAGGAAATATCAGTAAAGAAGGAATTCATCAGAGACTAAGCTAATAGCAAACCATTATGCCTAACAGAATCACATAGTAGGGATGAGTCTTTGTATTTTCAGTTTGGAAAGATATTTTTCTTTTTGGGGTGATGCTGTGCATTGTGTGTTCTACAACAGCAGTATCTGAAATGGAGGAAATACATCAATAGGTCCATCTTTAACTAGCTCAGCCATATTCCCTCGTGGTGCTTGAAATGCTCATTCTGTCCAGCAGAGGGCACTAGTAACTAGTGCACACCAGTAACACATTGTGGTGTTTCCCATATGAATAACCATATTTTCAATACATCGCAAGCCGCAGTAATGAGAAGAAGTAGTTATTATTTTTGTTCTTGTTATCATGACATATCTTTTATTTATCCCATTAGACATTTCCAGCTTCTATAGCTTCAATTAAAATATCAATACCTGGTTCAGAATACTCTCTCAATGTCAAGAACTGGGCTATTAAAAGAAATACACACAGATGTTTTCACACTTCTAAATAAAAGGGACTTTCTTGACTTTTTCTCAAACTAACAATTCTATTCTTTTAAGCAGGATTCCAAAGAAAAAGGGCAACAATTCTAAACACTGCAAATCTTTGAGTGGAGAGCAATAGTGCTTTTAGAACTTTTAAGAATCATGGCTCTGCTTTCCCAGAAGGAACTTTTCAGTGAGGAAGCACAGTCAAGGTTCGACAAACCTTGATTTCACAGACAGACTCTAGAAAGTTTAATTAGCCATCTCCTTACATGTTTAGACATTAATGTTGTTTATGTAACTATCTTATTACATATTTAAACATTGCATTAATTTGGCAGCCTGCTGAGTGTTACTGAAGAATTCCCTGAAGAGTGACAGATATTTCCAACATTTTACCAAAACATAATTTGCGAAGTTTAACTAAAGCGATTTGGCCCTTTTCATCATCCTGGACCAGATGTGTAAAAGGAAGAAGCAATAGAGGCTTATTTACCTATTGAAAAAAAAACAAAAAAACAAAAAAAAACAATAGCAAACATCTTCAAACACCTGGCAAGAAAGAGTTCCTTACACTGTTTCTGTGCTTTAGCAACCTAAATACATTATTACTGAATGATAGTTATCTAAAGTCTATGTACTGTCGTTGTTTAGTCCCTAAATAGTGTCTGACTATTTTGCAACCCCACGGACTGTAGCCTGTCAGAATTCTCCAGGCAAGAATACCGGAGTGGGTTGCCATTTTCTTCTCCAATGCATAAAAGTGAAAAGTGAAAGTGAAGTTGCTCAGTCGTGTCCGACTCTTAGCGACCCCATGGACTGCAGCCCACCAGGCTCCTCCATCCATGGGATTTTCCAGGGAAGAGTACTGGAGTGGGTTGCCATTTCCTTCTCCGGGGGATCTTGCTGACCCAGGGATTGAACCCATGTCTCCTGCATTGGCAGGTAGTTTCTTTACGACTGAGCCAAAGTCTATGTTGCTCAGTCATGTCCAACTCTTGGCTACCCCATGACTCTAGCCCGCCAGGCTTCTCTGTCCATGGGGATTCTCCAGGCAAGAATACTGGAGTGGGCTGCCATTACCTTCTCCAGGGGATATTCCCAACTCCGGGTTTGAACCCAGGTATCCCTCATTACAGATAGGTTCTATACCATATGAGCCACCAGGGAAGCCCAAGACTATGTGTATTCTTCTTGAAAAGAAATTTTATAAGACATTTTAAATGAAATCAATGTATTTTTATATCCCCGTATATACCTATATGTTTAACTTTGGATCATTGTGATTCTCTCTCTCTCTCTTTTTTTTTTTTTTGGTGGGAAGACCTTATTAATATGTACAATAATTTTAAAAAATGTGATATACACTGCACATAATTGAAATGACACATTTTGCTATAAATTATACCTTTTATGGCCTTCACTTAAAACACAGAATGTACAACTAGTTGATCAATTAGAGTTTTGAATTTTGATATTCATATTTTCTCATCACCAGTTTATAGGTAGTGTCCATTTTGTTTTCCATCACAGTTGTGCCTGGTTGAGTGTCTAAAAAGTTCCATTCTACAGGACTTCCTTGGCAGTCTAGTGGTTAAGCCTTTGCATTCCAATGCAGGGATGTGGTTTTTATCCCTGGTCAAGGAACTAAGATCCCACATGCCTTGTAGACAAAAAGAGAAAATATAAAACAATGCTGTAACAAACTCAATAAAGACTTTTAAAATGATCCACATCAACAAAACACAAGTTACATTCTAGAATATGGTAAAACTTTAGAGGGAGATTTATGCCATTTTGAATGAATTGTTTCAGGTTGCCTGCATTTTTAATACCTCTTTCTTTTCACAGAGAAGAGAAGTTTGTTATTTTTGGCTTTCATTAGCGTTCTCACTTCAGAGTTTGTATAGG
Organism: Bubalus bubalis; assembly: GCF_019923935.1. Classification (NCBI taxonomy): domain Eukaryota; kingdom Metazoa; phylum Chordata; class Mammalia; order Artiodactyla; family Bovidae; genus Bubalus; species Bubalus bubalis. The sequence continues at coordinate 46,587,093 of NC_059162.1, read as the reverse complement.
ATTCTGCTTTCAAAGCCAGCATCTCTCTTCTTTTTAGCATCTGTTACATAAACAGGGTGAACAGCTACAGGATTCCAAATTGGTGAAGGAAGCAGCTAACCCGCTTATTCCTCACTAGCCAGTGTAACTGACAGCACTTAGCTCTCTCCACCCCTGCCGCCTCAATTTTGAAGGGAAGCACTGTTTTGCTCCTTTCCCAGCACTGAGGTTCTGACAACAGGCAGATCTGAGGCAACGAGTGTTACTGGGAAGAGAGCAGAGGAGGGAAGCCTGGTAGTGGGAGAATGAAGGTAATAAGGGAAATTATTAATACTTCTATAGTATTTTTTTGCACATTTCTTTCACTGATTCTTATACCATCCCTTTGAGAATATACAATTGTATGTGTGTATGTGCTCAGTCATGTCTGACTCTTTGCAACCCCATGGACTATAGCTTGCCTGGATCCTCTGTCTATGGAATTCTCCAGGCAAGAATGCTGGAGTGGGTTGCCATTTCTTTCTCCAGGGGATCTTCCCAACCCAGCAATTGAACCCTCATCTCCTGTGTTGGCAGGCAAATTCTTTACCACTGTGCCACCTGGGAAGCCCTCCCATTAAAAATTCTATATACATATTTGTATATATGTATATTTTAGGTAAAGAAGAGGGGAAATTCTCTAGACAGGAGAATTTTTTTCCCTCTGCTTTCTGAGCTAACATTCAGGCAAGAATTGGTCAAATCAAAATATCTTAAACACAAAGGAAAATACTGGGTTGGCCAAAAAGTTCATTTGTGTTTTTCCATAACATCTTACGGAAGAACCAGAATGAACTTTTTGGCCAACCCAGTATTATCTTCCATAACAAAAGCTTCAGTGTAGAGTGACTCCAGGGCAGAATGATGTCCTCAAAGATTGAATGTTTGCCTTGGTCTTTCTGCTCTGCTGTTCTCAGAGCACACTGGACTTGTGCTTAGCTTGTATCTTCATAGTCATAAAGTGGCTGCCACAGCTCCAGCAGTCACAGTTCATGTTGTCAAACAACACATAGTCTAAACACAGTTTCTTAAAGATAGCCAAGTCTGCTGCATTGAATTGTACTGTTTAACCTCTGAGCTCAGTGGTAGCTTAATTCCCAAGTTCCATAGGGAAGTAGAATGGCTGCATTTGCTCCTGCCTCTCAGGTTCAAGGACATCATAAAGCAAAAACAGAAATAAAAACCTTGCACTCAGAGAGTTAAATAATTTATTCCAGGATCTAGGAGCCTACATGGAACATAGTGCCCATTGTTCTAAGTCTGCCCTGGAAGGGGTTTGGTTTAAGAGAAGACAGCCCTCTCAGATTTCTGTTTATTTGTGTAACTTCTTTGTACACAGTAGGCACTCAGCATCAGTTGATTTGATTTTAGGTTTAAAAATGAAATTAAAACCAAGTTCCCTTGGGCTATTTGGCTTTGCTCTCACTCTCTGGCATTTCTCTGTGATAAGTTTAATTGAATTTGAACCAGACTCAACTGTGAGAAATGTCCAGGACCCAGATATCTTTTCTCATGTGTTTAATTTGTGCTAATATTAACATAGATGGAGATAATCAGACTCAGTGAACTCATTCTGCAGCTCTAGGATGCTAGGCCCAATCTCTGTAATTAATCAGCCAATCAATCTACAATGCCTTGTGAGTACCCCCACTAGGACTCCATCCTACCTGCTCTAAAATTTGTAAAAGGTGCTTTTTGTCAAGGAGCTTACAGTATATTTGCAGAAACGTGAAGTACATGTAAAGTGTTGGCTAATGGTTTTAAGGCATTATATATGAATCAAATAATTAAGCTCCTTGGGAGGCTCAGTACATAAACAGACATAAGATGTGAGCTGGCCTGTGACAGGTGAACTGGCCACAGGGGAGTAAGAGTAATATCTCTGATGGAGAAGCTCTACTCAAATTTTATGAACATGAGTTTTCTCAGATATCTGCAGTTGCACCACCTGGAGGGATTGGAACTGAATAGACCTTAGAGGCAAACCTCAGGGCTAGAAAACTGGGCCAATTGCTTAGGGCTGTGAACTCTGTGCAGTGGGACAAGGATTCAGAGAGTCAGCCTGAGGCCCAAAGGAGGATGCTTTTATTTAGGAAGATTTAACTTAGAGGCAAAGGTTGCAGGTCCATTGAGTTGGTGATGCTATCTCATTACCTCATCCTCTGTCACCCCCTACTCCCCTTGACCTCCATCTTTCCCAGCATCAGTGTCTTTTTCCTCTCTGTTGACTTTCTACAACCAAAACTTTATTGCTCCATATTATGTGATCCAGAAATTCCACTCTTGGGTGTATATCTGAGAAAAATGAAAGTACTAAATCGAAAAGATACATGCACTCCAGTGTACATAAAACACTATTTACAATAGCCAAGGCATGGAAGTGACCCAAGTGCCTATAAACAGACAATTGAATTAAGATGTGGTATTGATATACAATGGAATATTACTCAATGAAATGAAATACTGCCATTGCAGCAATGTGGATGAACCTAGAGAATACTGTGCTAAATGCAATAAGCCAGACAGAGAAAGACAGATATTTTATCACTTATATGTGGAATCTAAAAAATTATGCAAAACAGAGACAGACTTACAGATGTAGGAAGCGAACTAGTTTCCATGAGCCAAGGGAGGTGAGGAGGGACAAATTAGGGGTATGGGATTAACAGGTACAAGCTACTATACGTAAGATAAACACCAGGAATATACTGTGTAGTGCAGGGAATTATAGCCATCACCTTATAACAACCTACAATGGAGTTTAATCAGCAAAAGTATTGAAGATCATGGCATCCGGTCCCATCACTTCATGGGAAAAAGATGGGGAAACAGTGGAAACAGTGGCAGACTTTATTTTTCTGGGCTCCAAAATCATTGCAGATGGTGACTGCAGCCATGAAATTAAAAGACACTTACTCCTTGGAAGGAAAGTTATGACCAACCTAGAAAGCATATTCAAAAGCAGAGACATTCCTTTGCCAACAAAGGTTCATCTAGTCAAGGCTATGGTTTTTACTGTGGTCATGTATGGATGTGCGAGTTGGACTGTGAAGAAGGCTGAGCACCGAAGAATTGATGCTTTTGAACTGTGGTGTTGGAGAAGACTCTTGAGAGTCCCTTGGACTGCAAGGAGATCCAACCAGTCTATTCTGAAGGAGATCAGCCCTGGGATTTCTTTGGAAGGACTGATGCTGAAGCTGAAACTCCAGTACTTTGGCCACCTCATGCGAAGAGTTGACTCATTGGAAAAGACTCTGATGCTGGGAGGGATTGGGGGCAGGAGGAGAAGGGGACGACAGAGGATGAGATGGCTGGATGGCATCACTGACTCGATGGACGTGAGTCTCAGTGAGCTCCGGGAGTTGGTGATGAACAGGGAGGCCTGGCATGCTGCGATTCATGGGGTCGCAAAGAGTGGGACACAACTGAGCGACCAATGTGATCTGATTGAATCACTATGCTGTACACCTGGAACTGACACAATATTGCAGATTAACCACACTTGAATTGAAAGAAACTAAACAGTTCTGTTTTAAATTCCACTAATTCTGACATGGGTGTTTGTATTATAAACAGGCAATGCCTTAATGTTTAAAGAAAGTCTCTATTGCTTAGGTATGAGACATCAACAGTGGTTTCTTGATTCAGGGTTCTCTTGGGTATCCTCCTCAAAATATACTTGTAAGCAGTCACCTACTCATGTGATACCTTGAAAGCAAGAGAGGAGAAAATGAAATAAATGGTGAAGAAGTAGGCATGGAGAAATGAGCACTAACATGATGCTATCAGAGTGTTTTCACAGAAACCAAGAACTGATTAAAAGAGAGAAGCAAACAAATTTGTGGTCATTTAAAACCTAAAGACACATTTAATAACGTTTCTTAATTTCTTTAAATTTCTATCTCTTCCCACCTATGGAGGAAATCTACCCAGTATAACATTAAACTGCTAATACTGTGGTCTAGGCAGAACATGGTTCTCTGAGCCAATGCAGGCGAGTTTCAGGGAACCTAACAACATTATTGATTTTAGGCAAGCTTATTAGAATCAGTGTTACATGCCGTCTTCCTCTACCAGATTGTATTTGGACTTCATTATGAAATCTCATTACATTAAAAGGAGGCTGCAATGAGTTCCGTAAATAAAAAATTTCCAAAGATGGATTTGTTAAAATTATTATATCTATGAAACCTGCTTTGGGTATCAATCTGTCAAGAAACGGGATCATGTACTTTATTCTTTCGTGCATCCCCCCTGCCCTTTTTTTTTTCTGGATTGAGAATATTCACCAAATCTAGTAGCATACAGAAAATCTTCACCTGTTTTCCTGTGGGCAACTTTGTGCAACATACAACTGGGTGAGACACCACTTCACATAATGGCTACAGGCAGCTTGAGGGGTGAATACTGGTTTGTTCCTCTTTCTATACAGCTTAGTAACACAATAAACTCGTGAATCCTGAGCAAGAGCTGTGACAATGGAGTTAAGTCCACAGCCCTCAGGCCCCACCTTTTAGTGCAGGAATATGAAGGACTAGTAGAGATTTGAAATCACTCCCATTTCTGCTTCAGTAGTACATGGGAAATCATCTGGATGAGGTGGCTTAAATGAATTAATGAAATTGATGGAAATGAACTGATAGTGAAAATTATTTTTCCAAAGCAAAGAGTTATAATACATACTTTTCTCTTAGACTCAGTCCAGTGGCTATTTAATCAGTACCAATACACACAGTCTTGAAAATACTGGAAAGAATGATGAAAACTGTCTAGCCAGAAATCTGAGTACCCTCTCTTTCAAAATTGCAGACACAAACTTAACACCAAACTATGAGTGTGGCTTCACGCTCATAGTGTAGCACTAAGGAGCATTTCTGAAAGCCACATTTGAGGATCAGGTAAGGGTGGAGAAGTGCAAAGCGTTACTGGAGGCACACAGCCGCAAAGCCCCGCTGGCTTCACAGAAGGCTCCCCAGTGTCAGCTTGTACCGCCCTGTCCCCGAATGCTTCTTCCTCACCCATCCAGTTGACATTTCGGATCTCGACAGATCTGGGCATTGATCTGACCTGTTGGATTAATACTGTCACAGGGACAAAGACTTCAGCACCAAGATGCCGAGTAGCACACTACAGGTTAGGGAGAACTCCCAGGACTCTAGTCTCCAAGTAAAACGTGACAGGTGAAGTGACTGGCTGATTTCTCCCTCCTCTGACACGATTTTCCCATCCACCATACCTTACATAGATTAATAGTGGGGTCACACATTTACTCAAGCCATACACAACCACGCTGGGAAAATGTAGTGTCTTTATACTCTATGATTGATCTGAGTCTTCTTTATGAGTCCCCTCTCTCTTGGATGCTTTGAGTTGCCAGTTAACAAGATATCAGTCTCCTCTGCTTTAAACAGTCTCATTTCAGCCTCTGGTTCATCTGTCTGGCCTCCTCCCAGGACTGTTGCTCCTGCACTATGGGGACTTGGCTTGGTCCCAAAGTCTAGGAATGTCCTAGAGATCTGGAGCCTGTCAAAATGGGCAAGCACTAGTAGCAGGGTTCCTAAGTTCCCCAGTAACTAAGTTTTTAATTATCATCCCCTCTTGGGCTGTGGCCCCAGGATGGGTGGGACAGGGGAGGAGGATTATATGGATGTGGAAGTACACACGTCTCTTCTTGTGCTTTGCTTCTTCCTACCAGTTTTCAGAGTTGGCAAGATTGGGCTTTTATTTTACTTTCTTTTTCTCTGATCTGAACTTCATATTAATACATCCCACATTTCTCTTGCAGATCTCATTCCCACTAGTCATTGAGGTTTAAAGAGAGAATTCAACTCACCAATAAAGGATTACAACTCAGAAGGCATTTTGAAAGCTTTGTACTCATTGCCTACTGCTATATTTATACAGGTAAAACTTGAGTGGAATTCTAAAATATTGTCACTTTCTCCTTCCCATATAAGCTTTCCTCACAATGTCCATTTCAGAGACTGACTTGAGATGTCAATTGCCTTAGCTCCCATGTTGTTTAGTAGCTAGATATCTGGACATTAGAATCTCCTAAAATTCTTTAAACCAGAGGGCTGTTTATTTTTAGTAACCACAGTATACTTGAAAAAGTTTGCATGATACTTGTAACATAAATGATGAAGGGTTTCATATCAGTCTGGTTGTTATCAGTCTGTATGCTTGTATACAAAACTCTCTTGCTATGATTTTCTTAGAGCACTTCAGAGCAAAGAAGTCTCTCACTTCTAATTTGTAGAGTTGTATATACAGAGGCATTAGGTTATGAAATTAGTTTTTGAAGCTTCTGCAATCGGAGAAATGAGCTCATCGTGCTCAACACCAGTCAACCTCCCCTGCGCTACATTATACAATTCTGGATACAAACAGTACATCTCTCGGAGAGCAACTGGGATTTAATTATTCAACATATTTATTCAACAAATATTTATTGCACTCTTCAGGCCATCTTTTTTTTTTTTTTTCTTGGTGCTGGGTACAAAATGGAGAAGTGTTAAATAAGGTAGATAAAGTCTCTATCCTAAGGGAGCTTGTATTCTGGAAAGTAAAATAAGAAAAAGGAAACAGATGTGGATGAAAAATGTCACCTTCCATTTATGAGTCAAAAAAGATGGGGCCATCAAGTCATCAGCCACTGCAGCCACCCCCAACTGTGCTCCCTGAGGGGATTCAGGATGGAGAAAAGCAGGATACTGGTCCTAGACAGCTAAGGTGAATATCAAAGGAGTGATTTCAATGACTGCAGACTCTTGCATCTTCCCATACATCAGATCAGATCAGATCAGTCCCTCAGTCGTGTCCAACTCTTTGCGACCCCATGAATCACAGCACGCCAGGCCTCCCTGTCCATCACCAACTCCCAGAGCTCACTCAGACTCACGTCCATCGAGTCAGTGATGCCATCCAGCTATCTCATCCTCTGTCGTCCCCTTCTCCTCTTGCCCCCAATCCCTCCCAGCATCAGAGTCTTTTCCAATGAGTCAACTCTTCGCATGAGGTGGCCAAAGTACTGGAGTTTCAGCTTCAGCATCAGTCCTTCCAAAGAAATCCCAGGGCTGATCTCCTTCAGAATAGACTGGTTGGATCTCCTTGCAGTCCAAGGGACTCTCAAGAGTCTTCTCCAACACCACAGTTCAAAAGCATCAATTCTTCGGTGCTCAGCCTTCTTCACAGTCCAACTCTCACATCCATACATGACCATAGGAAAAACCATAGCCTTGACTAAACGAACCTTTGTTGGCAAAGGAATGTCTCTGCTTTTGAATATGCTTTCTAGGTTGGTCATAACTTTCCTTCCAAGGAGTAAGTGTCTTTTAATTTCATGGCTGCAGTCACCATCTGCAATGATTTTGGAGCCCAAAAAAATAAAGTCTGCCACTGTTTCCACTGTTTCCCCATCTATTTCCCATGAAGTGATGGGACCGGATGCCATGATCTTCGTTTTCTGAATGTTGAGCTTTAAACAACTTTTCACTCTCTACTTTCACCTTCATCAAGAGGCTTTTTAGTTCCTCTTCACTTTCTGCCATAAGGGTGGTGTCATTTGCATATCTGAGGTTATTGATATTTCTCCCTGCAATCTTGATTCCAGTTTGTGTTTCTTCCAGTCCAGCATTTCTCATGATGTACTCTGCATATAAGTTAAACAAACAGGGTGACAATATACAGCCTTGATGTACTCCTTTTCCTATTTGAAACCAGTCTGTTGTTCCATGTCCAGTTCTAACTGTTGCTTTCTGACCTGCATACAAATTTCTCAAGAGGCAGATCAGGTGGTCTGGTATTCCCATCTCTTTCAGAATTTTCCACAGTTTATTGTGATCCACACAGTCAAAGGCTTTGGCATAGTCAATAAAGCAGAAATAGATGTTTTTCTGGAACTCTCTTGCTTTTTCCATGATCCAGGGGATGTTGACAATTTGATCTGGTTCCTCTGCCTTTTCTAAAACCAGCTTGAACATCAGGAAGTTCACAGTTCACATATTGCTGAAGCCTGGCTTGGAGAATTTTGAGCATTACTTTACTAGCGTGTGAGATAGGAAGTGAGAAAAGCTCTAAATTCATTAACCTGCAATGTCTGGTTTTCTTTAAGTAACAGTGCTATTTTGATGCTCTGACTACCTGAGTTTTTGTTGTAAAAACTCCTTACACATCCTGGCCCCTCATTTACCTCTTCAGAGCTGTCCCTCAGAGCTGTCTGAGAGGCTGCCTTCTGGGCTTAAGCCCATTTCTCTGATGCAGAAGCTTCAAAAGTTACTTTCATAACCTAATGTCTCTGTTTATACAACTCTATACTTCCTCAGCTAAGTACCCTGAAAAAACAAAAACATAATTCTCAACTTTTAGGTTGTGCTTTTTTTTTTTTTTTTTTTAGTTAATATGGGTACATATGAAGAGTATTTAGGGACCTTCAAGAATTTATCCATAAGAAGAAGAGAAACCTCCGGGAAAGGAGAGTGAGATTTGATAACTATGCATAGTAGAGGGACTGAGTTTTAGAAGAGAGAGGAGCTCATATTCCTACTTGGTGTTGCTGTGTAGAGCATGACTGGGACCAAAGGGGAGGATCAGAGAGGCAGATCTTACTCAATAGAAGGAAGAACTTTCTAGCAATTAGAGTTTTACTTCACCTGTCTTTGTAGAACCTTACTATACTGCTGGAAGGAATATGAATTGTTTAGTTGTTTTGGAAAACAGTTTGGCAGTTACTCAAATGACTAAACATACATTTATCATATGACCCAACAATTCCACTTAGGTATATACACAAGAGAAATGAAAATATATATGCATACAAGAAGTCGTATATGAATATTTACAGTAACACTATTCATAATAGAGAAAAGAGGGAAACAATCCAAATGTCCATCAACTGATGATCAGATAGTCAATGGAATATTATTGGCCATAAAAAGGATGAAGTACAGATACATGTTACAACATGAACAAACCTTGAAAAGATTATGCTACGTGAAATAAGCCAATCACAAAAAAACACATATTGTATGATTCTGTTCATATGAAAGTACAGGATAGGAAAATCTATAGAGGAAAAAATACATTAGTGATGGTCTAGAGCTGGTGAAGAGGTTAGGGGTCTAGGGGAATGAAAGTTAAAGGATATGCAGTTTCTTTCTAAGGTGATGAAAGGGCTCTAAAATTGATGGCAATGACAGCTGCACGTATCTGTGAATATGCTAAAATTGTATACTTTAAATGATTAAATTGTAATTGAACATGAATTACAGTTCAATAAAGTTGTTAAAAAAGAAGTAATATTTGAATCTGTGCTTTCAACTTTTCCAACCAGATTATGGGACACACCAAATTATGGCTTTGGTTCAAGGGAAAAGAGAGGGTCCATTTCAGACTCCTTTTGAGCCTTTTAATTCACTTTTAGCATGTATGAAAATCAGACATTCTTTGATGATTTGGGGAAACTGGGTTTTCTGAAAGATAGCGCCTGCCTTTTTTTTTTTCTTTAGTGTTTTCTGTGTCCTTTGTCCTAGGTTCTCACTCCTAAAGATGCAGCAGTAAGATGCAGAAGAAGGAAAGATCTGAGAGAAATTCACCAATCAGTTGCTACTCTTCATCTCTCAACGAACTTTTTTCAAAAAGGACAAATTTTAAAAGAAACATATAATAAAAGAAGGGTATCACTCATCAATATATTCTTGAAATTTATAATAAGGAAAAATATTTAAAATTTCAAAAAATTTTAGCATGTTTTAAAAATTTTTTAATCTGTTTTTTAATTGGAAGATAATTGCTTTACAATGTTGTGTTGGTTTCTGCGATACAACAATGCTAACCCTAAAAATTTCAAAATTTTATTAAAATTTGTTATGAAAGAAAATGAAAATATTAGTCACTCAGTCATGTCCAACTCTTTGCAACCCCATGGCCTGTAGTGTGCCAGCCTCCTCTGTCCATGGTATTCTCCAGGCAAGAATACTGGAGTGGGTTGCCATACCCTCCTCCAGGGGATCTTCCTGACCCAGGAACTGAACCCACGTCTCCTCCATTGCAGGTGAATTCTTTACCATCTGAGCCACCAGGTCATTTGTTATGTGACATAATAAAAATTTTACTTATTGGTACTTACTGAGTACCTGTTGTGCCCTAGTCCCTTTTATATATCTTAGTCATAATTCTCTTTTGAATTAAAGAAACAGTTTAGAGACATTGTAATTTGCTTCAAATCACTATTTTTGGTTCAGTGGCAGAGCCAGGTTTAAATCTGTGTCTTTCACATACCAGTATGTTGTTACAAGTTGCCCCTGAAGAAAGTGGACCAAAACTGCAGCTTGAACATCCTTACTGCTAAGATGTACAAAACAACCTAAAAGGTAAGAAAGAAGCCTGGTTACACAGAAGGTCCCTCCATAAAGTTATCAAAAGTGAAACCGCATCCTAAGTGAGTGCTGCCAATTATTTCTTAAAAGGTCAGTACCATTGCTTAGTCCTGAAAATTCAAAATTTCTTATTCCATGATTACTGGATTCAAATAGCAGCACTTTCTCTCTCTTGTCTTTTTCTCTTGCTTTCACCCTATACAAATTGCTAGTTGTTGAGCTGCCAACAAACCAGAGCTCCCCTGGTGCTTCTCACACATCTCCAGAAGCGATGTCAGACTCATGTTCATATTCTCCTTGGCTGATGAAATATTTAAACCGTGCTGATAGCCTCAGATGGCATTTTAGATGCTGAATACACCACCCTGTGGGTCTCTTTCCAGAGGAACAGTAGGCTGCAGTGCCCTGCCTCCATCTCTCTCCCATGTTTATGCTAAAAATGACACTTTCTCCTAATGCTTTTTAATCAAAAGCAGCTCATCACCAACACTAAAAAAAAAACAAAACAAAAAAAAACAGTCATTGCTAGTAGGCTTGACTGGCCAAGTGCACACAATTAGTAAGACCTTTTGGAGGAAGAATGTACAGAAAATGCTCCATTCGTTGACTTTCAATTAAAATGATAACAGCAACAGATCAAGTGATAGGAAACCTGTTGCCTTTCCGTCAACCCTGAGGCTGGTGCCTGGTGGGAGAGCGAGGCTGTCTTTGCACGCACAGGTGAGCAGGTCATGCCAGGTGCAGTTCTGACACCCAAGCTAATTGAGGAAGATATTTTCATTTTGACCTGATCCCATAGAAAACAGACAAACAAACGCAAAACACTTGTCAAAGAGCTGTGCTGACACAGGTAAGGTTAATAGGTGTGAGGGACTAGACTTTCCTTAATATTAATCAAAAATAATTTGAGCCTTAGCACAATGCCCTTGCTCCTTAATTTTGATGGTAAAAATCAGACCATTTCCCCTCAATGCCATTAATGGGGTCAGTCTCTGAGTCTGAGCCGGTTGCCATGCCGTCAGTCCTGCGGAATCCTAAAAACCATCATCATTTGTTTCTAAACAGATCAAGAGCTATTTACCATCTCAGTGTTTTGTGTACAGCTGGGTGTCTGGCAAATGTCCAATATCCATTAACATTTAAAAATTAGTCCCATAATGCATCTTTTCTAGGGCTTGAGAAGTGTACACAGTGACACATGTTGAGAACCAATTACACTCGCACTACCATTAGTCTGGCTGCATTCAACTTCCCAGTAAATGCAGGCTAATTTAGTTTCCAGAATGGTGTATCTAAATTCATACAATGACCTTAGAGAAGGCTGAGCATCTAAAGATTTAAAGTGGAACAAACTGCTTAGCAAGAATATTACTTTTCATAGTGAAACATGCGAACACATTATGTGATGATCCGCTGAATTTCTGCATGTTCCCTTTTAATCCCTCTTTTCTAAAACTTGCAGTTAGGATGAGTCAGGAGGGCATGGACAGATTTCAGCAACCATTTTTATTCCCTTGGTCTGTAAAGCTCCCATCACTTTGTATGTTAGCAAATAATTCGCAATGCATCTATTCTTTTTCACGTTTGTGGTTATAACTGAGTTACCTGATTCCATTTGTTTAACAAATGAACAAATTCTGTCTTTGGAGTACAGCACTTCAAACTCTATTTGGGAATCACATTATCATGTTGCCCAAGATAAGCAAAGCAAACTATAATGGGTGGTTTGGTAAAATGCTGAAAATAGAGGTGTTCAGAAAGAAATGGGCTTTCAGGGTGACATTAATGGTGAAGACTCTGCCTGCCAATGCAGGAGGCGTGGGTTCCATCCCTGGGTGGGGAAGATCCCCTGGAGAAGGAAATGGCAACCCACTGCAGTATTCGTGCCTGGAAATCCCATGGACAGAGGAGTCTGGCAGGCTACACTCTGTACAGTCTCAAAGAGTTGGGCAGAACTGAGCATCTGAGCACGCACACACATAGAAATACTTTCTGGAAAATGTTCTTCAAATTTGCACTGTCTAGAAAAATTCCTCTAATCATATCCAAGGTGAAAGAAGGATTGAATCTTTCTGGGGAGCAGCCCCCCTTCTTCCCAGCTGTCCTTTCAGTTTTCAGTAATCAGGACGGAAACTGACGGGCTTTCCTGGCTGATGATTCTGGAGCACGTAGTGTACCAAGCTTATCTTAGCTCACTTAGTCTATGTCATGCTGTTTAATAAAGCTAAATTGCTCACATAAACAGAATACTGTGCCATGGGCTTTTAGGATTCAGAGGTAGTTTAAAAATATAATTTTTCACTAACATTCAACAGAACAATTTAGCAATAGCTTACAGAAAATTGCAGGAAAGCAGTAATTTTCCAAATGTGCACAAACTGATTCAGTGATTTACCAATTAGAGACTTTGGGGGTGGTTGGGGATGTGCACTGAGCTAAAAAAGTTGTCCTCTCCTAAGGAAGATTTCCCATGACTCAGGCCACACTAGGGAACCTTATTGCATTTTTCTCAAGCATCCTGAAATAGGTCATGATAAAGCTCCTTTTGGAGGTTATAATTGTTAGGTTAAAATTGCATTGATTTAAATCAGAGTTGACTCTAGGAGATGTCGGGCTTGCCTGGTGACTCAGATTGTGAAGAATCTGCCCACGGTTCAGGGGACCCAGGTTCGATCCCTGGGTCAGGAAGATCCCCAGGAGAAAGGAATGGTACCCCACTCCAGTATTCTTGCCTGGAAAATCCCATGGACAGAGGAGCCTGGCAGGCTGTAATCTATGGGTTCGCCAAGAGTTGGACACAACTGAGTATAAAGCTAGGAAATGTCAGGGCTTCTGTAATTTAAGAGTACTTTTTAGTGCATTTGGAGACATTTATTAGTATCTCCTCTTATTTTGAGAGACTATATATTTATAATATTTGGGGTTTAAATGCTTCTAAACATCACAGGAAACACAACTGCCTCACTAGGGCTGTTGATCTGTGTTCTTACTGAATTAGGAGTTTGGGGTTTACACTCTTTTTTATCATTTGGGGAGTACAAATCATAGTTACTGCTGAAAATTTGTAGGAGAGGAAGATAGACACAGTAGATTAAAATGATAAAGGAAAAATGTGCCAATGGGGGAAAACATCCAAACCTATACTTTTTCAGAGCTGTCTGTATTGTATATTTCCAGGTCATTTTGTGTGTGTGTGTGTGTGTGTGTGTGTGTGTGTAGGAATTAACCCAATTGGCATAGAAGAACTTGATTTATTGGGTGAGTAGAGGTTCAGTTAGGCTGAGAATATTTCATTTCAGTAACTTGAAAGGTAAAGATTTTTACCTATAGTAGTAAATGTGTGTCCTGCTTCAATAACTAGTTCAAAACAGGCTTGAGAAAAGGGTGTGTTAATCTTTGTGTAAAATGCATGCAGGGTTGTGATTTCATTACACATACAAAAAATCCTTTACAATTGCAAAAGTGAACAGGAAATGTATTTCCTCCAACTTATTTAGTTTCCTATGAAGAAGTTGATCTGCAGAGGTCAATTATCCTTCAGGGATATCCTGGAAGAAATGAACAATTAGCTTGATTTTCTGTTGAAGTTGGAGCTTGAGACTCAGTATGTGATCTATTAAAAAAAGGAGATAATTCCACTTAAACCATGTCTTAATATACATGGGAGTCTTACACTGCAGGTAAGAAATCAGCAAAATAATCCAATCCACCATCATGCTGCCAAGACAGAGCATCTTGATACGCAACAATCATGGCTTCAAAACATTAAAAGAAAAGTCTCTCATGGGGAGCAGTGAAGGATAACAGAATTCACTCCTCTTATGAAGTGTAAAACCTTATGAAAGGGAAATGCCATTTGATTTTTTTTTAACGAAAGAGAATTGCTCAAATCTGATTAAAGAGAGTAGCAGCAGACATTGTAATTTGGGGTAATCAGGAGAGTGTACAGTTTTACGGAGAGATGAAAGCCAAGAGCAAGACTTTCATAAGCTTCAGACTATCTGGGAGGCTGACTATTACCTGTCTCTGCTCTAAAAAAAAAAAGCTGTTTTTGCCCCAAGAAGCAGAATTTAAAGTGGTGACTAAATTGAGCTAAAAGCATCCTACACAGAGCTTTTCAGAAAAGCACTGAATTTTCCTACATGATGAATCTAGAAAAAAATTATTTCCTCTCTGGAAACATCTTTCTCTCTTTTTTGAGTTAACATGGGAGTTGTAGATACAACATTCTCCCTCTGTCTCTCTCTTTCTCTTAATTTTAGGATCCTAGTTTCAGCTGGCTCTATTGCCTTGGAAGCCAGGACTATGCTTTAAGCTAAATAATATTGGATGTCTCAGAAGACCAGAACCTTCATGTCACTGACAGCATTTCCCCGGAGGATGCATTCATTTGCTTTGTCTTGGTCCTAGGAGTCTGGCTTTTAAACACACACACACACACACACATACACACACGCGCGCGCGCACGCACTTGGGAGAGAGATGAGAATATCCAGAGCATTTAAAGATGAAGAAGTCAGAAATATATTATGGATTGGGAACTTGCTGGAGTTGTGTCGTTTCAAATGTAATCCCAAGAAAATAATTTTATAGACAGTTGCTGGTTTTCTTTACAAGAGGAAGAACAGTTTTATCAAAAACCACTGTGTGGGTGGTAAAAATAAGTTTCTGCATGGAGAGGGGGGAGAGCTCTCTTGAATGGCTGCTACTTATGATACCAAAGATAATTTGTAATAATACATAAAGAGAGCACCCTGAATCCATTTAACCAATTCCAATGAGATTTAAACCCTTTTCATGCATTTTCATTGACTTCTACAGCATTCTGGTGAGGCAGAGTGGGCAGATATTATTTCTGCCTCTGCAGTTGAGAGATGGCTGTGATGAAGACTAGAGCTGAGGGTGTGTGGAACAGTGTCTGCTGATACAAGATTAGGTGCTTCTTGTTGAATCTCTTTTCAAGTTATTTTTCTTTTCTGATAGATTTCCTTTTCAATATTTTTCTCTGCTCAGTTGCACACTGCTTCAAGTCTTGCCAGGAGGAAGGGGAGAGGAAAGGGTCCCAGGACTTTGAATTAATCTGAAGGACATGTTCTTTAATCCTCCTTTTCCTTTTTCAACTTGCCTAAACTTCTGCTGACAGCCTCAGGATGACCTAGTAAGCTTGAGCCTGGCATCAGATGTGGCCAGAAGAGATTTTATGAGGAAAGGTGTGGTCCTGCCACTCAGTCTGGACTTGCATCTCCAAAAGCAAAGCCCAGCCTACTGGCTGCTTAACATGTCCTGAAGGATTGAATAGAAGTGGCAATTATAGCTTCTGGTGTCAAGACATAACTGGATTTAATCCCTGGCCTGACACTTATGGTCTGAGTCTTCCTCATCTGTAAAATGGTGATAATATTGATAACCACTTCATAGGATTATTTATCTAGTATTGGTAAGGATTCGTGAGACAATGTGAGAAACATGTCTATTATGCTGTCACTGCAGACCCATGCTGAACCAAACAACTCATGTCTCTGTGATGCATAATAGCTGTGGACTCAGACTTGAGCTTAGTCTTTTTTGTGGTAGGCTTTCTTGGTCAAAGCCCCCAAATGTCAACTTTCTCTATTACACTGTGTCTCCACAAAGGAACTTTCCTAAGTGTAATTTTATATCAAAAACATGTTACAGAGCTCAGCATCACATCAGAAGGTTTTCTTGGCATTGATTATTTCACAGTGTATACCTACATCCAATTATTATGCTGTACATCTGAAACGTATACTATTTGTCAATTATCTCAATTTAAAAAGTAAATGGAAAATAAAGATGTCTGAGGATCCTTTAACTAATCTTTGTTCTATTGAATAGTAAATTTTCTCCTGAGAAGGCCTTACATCTCATAAAACTGTCTCTGAAGGTGCAAAATATATGTGGTGGAAGTTTTCAAAAGCATTTCTGTGCTTTGCAACCAGAATCAAACATCAGAGAACGTTAGGTCCAGCAGCACCTTGGAGAGCACCAAACTCGCTGCTCAGGCCATTTCAGATGAGGAAACCGAAACATATAAAGGTCGCACTGCTCTTCGGTTGCTAAGTAGGTTAAGAGCCTTGGACTCCTAACTCTTAGTAGTGTGCCTTTTCTTTCTCATAGGATAAAATATGATTTTACCAAATATTTCTGGATACAAGTCTAAAGGCAAAGACTATTTGTTCATGAAACAATTGATCCATGCAGGTAATCTACTTATTCAGTCAATTCATTCCTTGGCAGGGTAGGGAAGGGCATGTCACTGATGGAGAAGGGACTCTTAAAATGGCTGTTTGGCAAATTGTTTGGTGAAATAATTCTCACTTCGAGCCAGTGGTCATTTCAATATCTTTGAGCTCAGAAAAAAAGTGCTTCAGTGATGTCCCTTCCATGCTGTTCTGGATGAATAGGAGGCAGTGGTTATGGCCACGGGGCATTCAATGGGACAGGAAGAGACGTTTTTCATGCCTTGGGATTTACAAGATGCATAACTATGGCTAGTGGTCAGCTCTTTCTTATTCCACGGGATGATCCAAGGTGAAACATCACAGTTTTTTGTTTTTTTTTTTTCTTTTCTTTCCACAATGATTTATTTCCTCTATTTTTTTCCCCTTCAGTGGTGCATTTATACAAGGCCTAACAAAACATGGACACCAAACTCAAGTGCACAGTTCAATAGTTCAAAAGCATCTCTGGGAATTAAGGGGATGTTTGAGCAACCACCAGAATGACAGGTGAAGTCAATACAAGACAGCTTCAATGTTTTTCTTTTCAATTTGCTCTTAGAATGATGCAGTTTTGCCTAGTGAAGAATTGGTGAAGCTTCTTCTCTAATAGTAAGTTTTAAAACACCCAGAAGCATTTCCTACTCCATCTCTACATTCTTTTTCTCTGGTAGAAACATTTTGTTCTCATAGGTCTCTAAAAGTTAGAGAGTATTTCAACATCTGTTCCATACATATTAGTTGCTCCCAAAAGAGCTTTGTGGAATCACCTTCACTAATTCAGAGTCAGCACTGAGCTCTGTTACATCTACTTCTGTACCCCATATCAGGATGCCTAACTACTTGTGTAATCTGACGACCGTGATCTTATAAATGATGGCTCATAAACATTACTACCTGAACTTTACCAGCTCAGAGCCCCTAGTTGCTCGTTTGAGAATCCCAGCCCATCTCCCACTTGATTCACTAATCATGTGTGTAGGCTCACCCTGGGATACATTCACTTAGGATTCAGTCTCTCAAGTTCTTTGCAAGGTGTTTCACCAGCGTTTCAGTGCTGTTAGACAGAAAACTATTCTTGGCACAGTCTGGGAATGGCCCTAAGAGCCTTTTGGAAGACTAAGCTGTACCATCGTGGCAGGTATCATGGGGCTGGAAGCCCATGAGAGGGGCTAAGAAAGGCCTTCTCCCCCTCTCTGTGCTGTACTTTGTCATCTGGGTTCCAGAGTAGAATAACTTGGGTCCAGAACCTTATAACATCTGTGACTTTAGCTCCATACATCCTAACTTCTTCCTTTTGGTCCAAGAACTGCTGCCTGTCAATCTGGTGGTGGGGAAGAAACACATTGGGAGAACAGAAGGATACCATGCTACCCTCTCCATCTTTCCTTCCACCCATCTATACCCCCACAGCAACACTCCTAACCCACACAGTGCTTCCTTCAGCTGAGACGCCAGCCTCTGAAAATTCACTCATGGAAATGGACATTAAATGTGTGGTGGGGTAGGATGGAGAGGAAGTTCAATAGGAATGTTCTCATCCTGAAATCCTTGACCAGTGTAGGAATTCAGGGAGGAAGTACTGGAGCCAATCAGGTGGTGAGGCCCTTCCTCTCACACTGTGAGGGAGTCTGGCTCCTTCTGGCCAACCATTGTTTCCTCCGTTGTGTGGCTGTCAGAAGTAGATCCTCTTCTCTGTGTGGCAGATGGAGTGTCTGCCTCAGAAGGTTTCCAGGAGAATAGAGTATACTGGTGACTATTATCAGCCGTTCTTCACTCAAGAGCTCACATGCTTGCTCTGAAACCATACAATAAAGGGATGAAGGTGGGGAGATTGCGGCTTCTCACCATGTGCAGGAGAAAGGCCTCTCAACCTTGGCCTTGAGTTCCAAGTGGATGCTTTCTTGCTCACTAATTCTCCCTGTTCTCTCCTCTCACCCCTTTAAAGCCTCTTCTCATAGTGGTGCTTTTAGTCACACCATCCCTGTCCCCTTCCTACTTCGAC
This sequence comes from Bubalus bubalis, assembly GCF_019923935.1. Taxonomy (NCBI): domain Eukaryota; kingdom Metazoa; phylum Chordata; class Mammalia; order Artiodactyla; family Bovidae; genus Bubalus; species Bubalus bubalis. Next base: position 46,568,455 of record NC_059162.1, on the reverse strand, counting down.
AAATACTCCCAGAAATTCAATAGCCTCACCAGAATGATGAAGCCATTGTATGCCTCCTTTCTCAGGAAAATTCCACAGTGTGGACCTCGGGTCTCCATTAGGTACCATGGCTTTCTTCCTTTTTTTCTTCTTTCAGCTGGCCCTCTGGATGTGCTCTCACCTAGAGCCTGCTGGAGCTGTGGAAGTCCTGCTCCCCTTCTACCTCTTCCCAGGATGCTGTCCTCTGGAACACTGTGTGTTTAACCTTTGGCACAGGTTCCCATTTCTCGTTGTTAACAGACCATTGACTTTGCTTCTTGAGAAAGATCCTGGCCTTATATGTTCCCCATCATTACTTTCCTTACATTCATTGGCATTATGTTGCATGCATGCTCATGCCTCTTCGAAAATTAAGTCATGGAAATGGGTGTACAAGTTGACCCTTGAACAATATGGCAGTCAGGGGCACTGACCCTCCTGCTCCATTAAAAATGCCTGCATTACTTATAGTCTGCCCTCCACACCTGTGGTTCCACATCTGGGGATTCAACCAACCTCAGATGATATAGTATTGTAGTATTTACTATTGGGAAAAAAAAATGGCTAAGTGGAACTTTGCAGTTCAACCTGAGTTGTTAAGGATCAACTGGCCATGTGTGTATTGGGACAAGACAACTCCCCAGATAGCTCCTTGACCACAGAGTTGGGGTGTGGAGGTGCAGTTTTCTACCTGCACCAGCACAGACTGTGTTGCTGGGGGTGGGGGGCCATGCCCTGTACACACTCAATATGTTTTCACACACAAGTCCTTTAGTCTTTGTCTTAGGTTGGGTCCCCCAGAAACAGACCCTGAGACCAAGATTTAAATGTAGGAAGACTTTTACATGTGAACTTTCAACTTGCAAACTTTCAAAGATGCATATGTGGGTGCCAGTCCTCGTATGCAGCTGTTGTACTATGTGACTGTACTTTTCAAGGTATTGTACTATGAGATTAAAAATGTTTTCTTTATTTTTTGTGCTAAACGCTGGGCTGGAAAAAGCACAAGCTGGAATCAAGATTGCTGGAAGAAATATCAATAACCTCAGATATGCGGATGACACACCCTTATGGCAGAAAGTGAAGAGGAGCTAAAAAGCTTCTTGATGAAAGTGAAAGAGGAGAATGAAAAAGTTGGCTTAAAACTCAACATTCAGATCACTAAGATCATGGCATCTGGTCCCATCGCTTCATGGGAAATAGATGGGGAAACAGTGGAAACAGTGGCAGACTTTATTTTTTGGGCTCCAAAATCACTGCAGATGGTGGCTGCAGCCATGAAATTAAAAGACACTTGCTCCTTCGAAGGAAAGTTATGACCAACCTAGATAGCATATCAAAAAGCAGAGACATTACTTTGCCAACAAAGGTCCGTCTAGTCAAGGCTATGGTTTTTCCAGTAGTCATGTATGGATGTGAGAGTTGGACTATGAAGAAAGCTGAGCACCGAAGAATTGATGCTTTTGAACTGTGGTGTTGGAGAAGACTCTTGAGAGTCCCTTGGACTGCAAGGAGATCCAACCAGTCCATTCTGAAGGAGATTAGCCCTGGGATTTCTTTGGAAGGAATGATGCTAAAGCTGAAACTCCAGTACTTTGGCCACCTCATGCGAAGAGTTGACTCATTGGAAAAGACTCTGATGCTGGGAGGGATTGGAGGCAGGAGGAGAAGGGGATGACAGAGGATGAGATGGCTGGATGGCATCACTGACTTGATGGACGTGAGTCTCAGTGGACTTCGGGAGTTGGTGATGGACAGGGAGGCCTGGCATGCTGTGATTCATGGGGTCGCAAAGAGTCAGACACGACTAAGTGACTGAACTGAACTAAACTGAATATGCATTATTTGTGTGAAAAACCTATTGTGGTATAGTACTATATAACCAATTGTGTTGGGTACCTAGGCTGACTGTGTTTGACTTAGGAACAAATTGGACTTATGAACTTGCTCTTGTAACAGAACTCATTTGAATGTATGGGACTTACTGTATATCAGTTTGTAGGGGAGATGATCTCAGGAAATGCCAGTAGTGAAATGCAGATATGAGCCAGGAAAGAGAAGGGAGGGAGCTAGTTTGTGTGCAGTGGACTTCTGGGTTGCCAAACACTGGGAGACTGTAAGGAACTTACCTCAGCAATGTCCCACCTAAGGGTGGGATTCCCCTCTATTACTAAAGAATGGGCCTTCCCAGGTGGCTCAGTGGGTAAAGAATTTGCCTGCAATGCAGGAGACGCAGGAGACACAGGTTTGATCCCTGGGTCAGGAAGATCCCTTAGAGTAGGAAATGGCAACCCACTCCATTATTCTTGCCTGGAGAATCCCATGGCCAGAGAAGCCTGGCAGGCTACAGTTCATTGGGTCACAAAGAGTCAGACACGACTGAAGTAACTGAGCATACACACACGCCTTACTAAAGAATGCTACTCTGAAAGGGAGTAGCAGGCCCTGCCCTCTGTTAGAAACCAGAGAAAGCCCTCGTGCAGAGTCATAGGTGCTTGCAGTCAGCAACCCATAATAGCTTGCACTGGGACAGTCAGAGCCAAAGGGAATGGGCAGGCCGCTCGCTGCCCCGTCCACTACTGCTCTATTCAAAGATGTCAGGAGAAACATTTTTACACTTCACTGCTCTGTGACCCAGAAATGCAGAGACCCCTCCTTCCCTTTGGTCAGAACCTGCTCCATGCTGGTGTGTGTTTTTTTTTAAATGAAAGTCCTCCCTACCCCCACTCCACAGAGAAGGATTTAACAAAGGAGGGCTGGCTGGGATACTGGGCCATTTACAATCATCAGCCTTTGTTTTGATAGCTCCTGAGAAAGCGGCTAGTACCTGTTTAATGAAAGTAAGTATTTGTTAAATGGAATAATAAATATAAAAATTGGAATTTGAATCAAGGACACCTGATCTCAAGAATTATGCTCTTTTCCTTTAATTCCATCAGTAAATAAACTGCCTGCAATGCAGGGTTTGCAATGGGTTTGATCCCTGGGTTGGGAATATGCCCTGGAGAAGGAAATGGCAACCCACTCCAGCATTCTTGCCTGGAGAATTCCATGGACAGAAGAGCCTGGTGGGCTACAGTCCATGGGGTTGCAAAGAGTTGGACATGACCGAGCAACTAACAGTTTCACTTTCTTTTCCTCATTAGGGAGACTGGAAACAGTAGTTGCCACCAGAATGGTTTTCCTCATTGGGAATTCTCCACCCTGACTGATAATGGCTTTTGAGTATCTAGAACTTGGATCTGTAAATTGGCCTGCCAACCTAGCCTGAATGCTAAACCTCACTTTGTTAAAGGCCATTCAAATCAACTGAAACTTCAACATTCTTAAAAACAGATCTATTAATAATTCAAAAGCTTTAGTAACAGTACAAGCATTTTCTTATACTATATTAGAAAATTTGACGATGTCTGCCATATTTATAATTGTACTGGCTTTATTTTTCAGAAATAGTATGATTGCTAAGTACTGACACGTCTGGTTTGATGACAGTTTTCCAAAGCCCAAAGCTCTTATTTCAGTAAAGGAAATTTGTCTAGGAAAACTGTGAATTCATCACAAGAAAAAAGAAGCTAATTTTAGTATGGGCTTAGTGGTGGTTAGGTGTTTTTGTTTTTTCTATTTCTTTATAATTTGTTTTGGGCAATAACTTTCTAATCAGGATTCATTCTATTCCACTGATACAAAACAAGTACTAAAGTTTCAGTAGCATGAATTTGCACACACATTATGTACACATGCATGTGAATTCACACACAATGTATTCATTCATTCATTCATCCATCCATTGAACAAATACTTACTTGCTGATCCATAAATGAGTCACTAAATGTATAAACTCATTTGAAGGCCTACAATGAGGTAACTGGTTTGCTAAAAAGGAGAGCACAGACCTCTTGTTAGGAAAGACCTTAATTCAAATTCTATTAGCTGCCTAATACTGAATAAGTGAGTTCTACTCTCCAAGTTTCAGTTTCTGAATCTGTCAGATCATGATAAATAATACTTATTTCATGATTGATGAGGGTTAAATTAGATAAGACATGTGAGTAAATTAATACTTAATTCTATGGATGACTCTATGAGTCATTGCCATTACTTTGCAACATTTTTGAAGAGGAGGCAATCAAGCTGCTCCCAGATAGGATTCTCCCAAGTTGCACAGAATGACATCTCAGTAGCTAACGCAGGAGGCCACATTCTGATTTATATACCTGACGTCTTGCTCTAAAGTTTTCAGGCTTATATAGAAGTAGTAGGAAGCTTCCCCTTATCTCAAGTGACACTACAATTGTTCTTATCAGGTAAGAGACATAGAATCTCTCTCTCTCTCTCTTTTTTCAAAATCAATTAGATACTCATTAAGGTCAGCAAACTTCTATGGATTGGTAAAGAAGTATGTGGCTAGTTAAAGCGGCAGTAACAAGTTAACTGCCAAGCAGAGGACACCCAGCAACTCTCCAGAAAGTTATTTTCATTTATTTCCATTGAGTGTTATTAAACTCCCAGCATCACAGCCTAGGAATGCTGTTTAAATATTTGAGTGGGAATTGATTGTGTGTTTTGACATAGCTGTGCTTTTGCAGGAGTATCAATGACCATATAGATTGTTTGTTCACTTGATGAACTTCTTGCATGAGTGGTGTTGACACTCAGATTGTTCCTTCAAGAATGTGTTTGGTGTCACCAGCAGCCTTCTGTATATAGTAGGGCGAATATTTTTCTTTGTATGTGTGGGAACAACTTTCTAAAATCACAGAGGAAGGCAGTGGGAATGTATGATTTTCATATACAAATATTTATTTTATAGACAACTTTTCAGGAGCATTTAGTTCATAAAGCTAAGTAGATCTATATATTGATTAGACTGGCTGGTTCCCACGGCAGGAGAACTTGATTCATATCCTATAAATTCACCATTCTCTTTAGAGTTTCAGGTTCTTCACTAGCAGCATTTCTTCCAGGGTTATAAGGCCTCTGCCACCTATGTGGGCATGGGTTAAAAAAGAAAAGAAACAATAAAGGAAGACATAAGCATGTACAGAGTGTTTTGAAGATGGAATTACAAAGCATAAATATGTTTACCTTTGATATCTTTTATATAAGAAACCTAGGAAAAATAATCTTTGTATTTTTCTTCATATTTTTACCTACTTTTGACAAAGGGAGAAGGATAAAGCAATAATGAGATTGGGTTTGTAACCTGGCCCACCTGAACGCTCCTCTACCCCTCAGTTTGGCTTGAAGGATGTTCCCTACCCATCCTGAGTCTTAGGCTCAGCCCCTAAAGAATGAATACAATTATAAATACCATGTAGAGTTGTGAAGATTAAAGAAAATGTATACAACGTACTCAGAAGACAGTAAGTAATAAATAATTGTCAACTATTTTTATTTCTTGACAAGGTTATTATAGCTCCTGAGAAGACAAAACATCTAGTAGTTAGACTACGGTATTAGAAGTGGGCAAGGCACAAAATTCTGTTTGTAGCTCTACTATTGACTTGTTGCATATTTGACATGAGTAATGTACTTTTTCATTTGTGCCATTTAATTTTAAGTTATCTGGAAAATACAATGCTGGCATTTGGTGATAATAACAGTGCCATGAAACTTTTCAGGAAGGAATCTGGAAATAATGGGGAAGGGAACAGGTCACACAGAACCTTAGGGATCATTGTGAAGATGGTGGCTTTGACTTTGCCGCATCAGGATTTTAAGTAGAGGAGTTACTTGAATTAGGTTTGGGAGTGTTCTGTTTTGTTTTGTTTTATTGGAGTATGCTGCTGCTGCTGCTAAGTCGCTTCAGTCGGGTCCGACTCTGTGAGACCCCATAGACGGCAGCCCACCAGGCTCTCCCATCCCTGGGATTCTCCAGGCAAGAATACTGGAGTGGGTTGTCATTTCCTTCTCCAATGCATGCATGCATGCTAAGTCACTTCAGTTGTGTCTGACTCTGTGAGACCCCATGGACAGCAGCCCACCAAGGCTCCTCTGTCCATGGGATTCTCCAGGCAAGAACACTGGAGTGAGTTGCCATTTCCCTCTCTGTATTGGAGAATAGTTGCTTTATAACGTTGCGTTAGTTTCTGCTGTACAGCAAAGTGAATCAGCTATATGTATATAAATATCCCCTCTTTGGATTTCCTTCCCATTTAGGTCACCACAGAGCACTGAGTGGCGTTCCCAGTGCTATACAGTCAGTTCTCATTAGTTATCTATTTTATACATAATGTGCTGTGTGCTCAGTTGTGCCCATCTCTTTGCAGTCCCATGGACTGTAGCCCGCCAGACCCCTCCGTCAATTCCAGGCAAGAATATTAGAGTGGGTTGCCATTTCCTTCTCCAGGGGATCGTCCCAACCCAGGGATCGAATCTATGTCTCTTATGTCTCCTGTACTGGTAGGCGGATTCTTTACCACTAGCACCACCTGGGAACATAGGAGTGTATATATGTCAATCCCAGTCTCCCAATTGAATTAAGTTTTGAATTGACTCTTGGGATTGCTCTGTTGACAGAAGCCTGTGGGGATGGGGTTTGGGGAGAAAGATAAGGCAGGAGGTAGAAATCTTCCTCAAGTGGACATTACAGTCATCCAGATGAGAGTCAATGGTGCTTAGATCAGGATGGTTGCAGAGGAACTTTTGAGAAGTAATTAAATTCTTTATGTATATTCAAAGTAGAGACAATATCATTATAGATGAGTTGGATGTAGGGAACAAGAGAAAGAGTTAAGAATCACTTGAAAAGTTTGACCTGAGTAAGTGGAAGCATAAAGTTTTATCAATTGGGAGGGAGAGAACTGAAGTGGAACAACTTTCGGGTGTCAGATCAGGAGTCCAGCTTGTGACATGGTAAATTTTAAAATGTGTATTGACTTCTAGATAGAGATACTGACTAGACAGTCAGAGGTATGTATCTAGAGTCAGAGATATGAATCTAGAGGTCAGACTAGAGATACAAATTTGGAAATCATTTGCATGGAGGTGGTATTTAAAGACATAGACTGGATAAAATCATAAAGCCAATTAATGTGATGGAGTAAAAGGGACCAGGTGTCAGGTCTTTGGACAGTTTACTTCATTAAAGGATGTCTTCCAAAAATTAAAGGCAGAGCAATCTTATTCAAAAGAGCTCAAATCTACATCTGAATCACTTTTGTGCCTTCAAACTGTGAAAAGTGTAAGTCTTATTGGGCTTGCTGAGTTTCTGGTGAAAGAAAAGTTATAGTACACAGCAGGTGAAATTTGATCTTTTGGAATGTCTCTTAACTGCCATGGACTTGTATCTGGAATGTATAAAGAATGGTCAAAATCCAATAATAAGAATGTCAAGCTTTGATTAAAATATAGGCAAAATATTTGAACTAACACTTTACCAGAGAAGATATAAAAATGGCGAATAAGCACACGAAAAGATACAGAGTATAATTAGCCTTTATAAAAATGAAAATTAGAATCACAATATGAGATATCATAGCACACTAACTAAAATCACTAAAGAGCAAATACAAAAGAAGCAAATAAAAAACATAGTACCAAATGCTAAGGAGGATACAGAGCAACTAAGACTGATGGTTAGGAATATAAAATGATAAAAAGCCACTTTGGAAAACAAAGTTATATGCACTCAACATAGATTTAGCAAGCATATTTACCCCAGAGAAAAAAAACTTGTAAACAAAAACCTGTACACGAATGGCTTTATTCATAACTGTCCCCAACTGGAAACAATCCAAATGTCCTTTAACTGGTGGATGGATAAACTGTGGTATGTTCTTACTATGGAGTTAGTTCAGTTCAGTTGCTCAGTCATGTCCGACTCTTTGCAACCTTATGGACTATAGCACGCCAAACCTCCCTGTTCATCACCAACTCCTGGAGCCTACTCAAACTCATGTCCATTGAGTTGGTGATGCCATCCAACCATCTTATCCTCTGTTGTCCTCTTTTCCTCCCGCCCTCAATCTTTCCCAGCATCAGGGTCATTTCCAATGAGTCAGCTCTTCGCACCAGGTGGCCAAAGTATTGGAGCTTCAGATTCAGCATCAGTCCTTCCAAAGAATATTGAGGGCTGATTTCCTTTAGGATTGACTGGTTTGATCACCTTGCAGTCCAAGAGACTCTCAAGAGTCTTCTCCAACACCACAGTTCAAAAGCATCAATTTTTCAGCGCTCGGCTTTCTTTATAGTCCAACTCTCACATCCATACATGACCACTGGAAAAACCATAGCCGTCACTAGATGGACCTTTGTTGGTTAAGTAATGTCTTTGTTTTTCAATATGCTATCTAGGTTAGTCATAACTTTTTTTCCAGGGAGCAAGTGTCTTTTAATTTCATGGCTGCAGTCAACATCTGCAGTGATTTTGTACAATGGAGTACTACTTAGCAATAAAAATGAACAAGCTATGGATATACATAGCAACATGGATGAATTTCAAATGCATCGTGGTAAGTTTAAAGAGCCAGATTCAAAGTCCAAATACGGTCTGATTCTACAAAGACAGAACAGATCATCTGTGTGACTAACTGGAGCTGTGGAAAGGAGTTGACCACAAAGGACACAAATGTGTATTTTGGAGCTCTTTTGTATCTGGGTTTTGGTGGTGGTTATATGACTGTACACATTTGTCAAAACTCATAGAACTGCTCACCCAAAGAGGTGGATTTCACTGTATAAATGGTTATATCTCAATCATCCCTGATTAAAAATGTAGGATTTCTTTACACTAATGAGAAACAACTAGAAAAGAAATCAGAACAAACAAGTATCCATATGGCTTCACAGTGTTGAACTCCTGGGAAACCACCTCCGAAAGTCAAGGAAAAACCAAATCCCACGCTGGAGCCTCCCTGCAGGGCTGGGCAGGGGGGAGTGAGTTGATGAGGCCCTCTTTCATTCTCTGCCTCCAGAGGACTTTGAACAAAGCCAGGGATGGCCTTGCTGTGGACTGTTGGGCAGCACATCGTCTCAGTGATAGATGATCCAGCCTCATGTACTACAAAGTACCAGCATACAACAAGCTTGTTGTATTTTTAGATCCCAGACTCAGAAACACCACGTATGGTATTTTCACCTGGGGTGAGGCTGACCTGAAACACCACAGGCAGACTCTGGAGTAAAAGATTTTTAACTGTGTGTCAGCAATGATTAGTTACAAAGGGAAAGAGAACTTGCCCCATTTGACACTAAATGACAGAACAATGCGACAAAAGCTAAAAACAGCAAAAAACAGTCTTTAAGACAAGAGGCTGATCCCCAGTAGTGTTAAGAACAAGCCTTTTGATTACATCCTTTGTCCCAAGAATAATAAATCCCTACCCTCAAAAGGCTTTCTAGGCTAGTCTCCTAGATTTTGGCCTGGCGACCTCCAAAGTACAATATGCAGAGCTGAAAGAATCTGACCTGCATTTAATATTTCATTTCTATCTATCTCTGCAAAGTGTATTCTGGAGAGGAAGTCACAGAATCACTTCATACCCCTATAAATCAGGCATAGCACAAACCACATGTTCTCTAGCTTTTTAGAGACCTGAGTAATGGGTTAAAAACCTGATTAGTAAAAATGCTCTTTTAAACCTCTTGACTTAGTCTTCTTGCCAGGCTGTTAATTGTAATATTGGCTTTCTGTGAAACCTCAGCCTCAGTAATAAAGTATCCTGTAAGGCTTTGTGAGAACTAAGCACGCAGAGACACCAGACAGGGTCCCTGCCATAAGGGCTGGCATTAGGGGAGGAAGAAGCAAGAGTTAATAATATAATAATAGTGATGATGATGATGGCTATGGTAATTCAAAATAGCATATGCTAAATCCCAAATGTATACAAAAAATAGTAATCACAATAGAGAACTAGAACACTGTAAATAGAGGTTTGAGACCCAAATAGTTCTGCCCTCAAGTTCAAGTTCCATTCCTTTGTGCTGTGAAACACTGAATGACTCATGGACCCCCTGTCTCAGTTTCTTTATCCAGAAAAAAAGATAACTATAGATTCTACTGCTTAGACCTGTGAGAATTAAAGGAGATCATGGTCATACTTGTTTGAGGACAGGATGTGACATAGATGTGCTCTATTGGTACCAGAAGTGAAGATAATAGAAGTCCTGGTAGGATTGAAAAGAGGTGGCTACCTCTGCAATGATATGTCAAGTGTGCTCTCAGAGAGAGGTCCTGGATGGAAATATACATTTGGGAGGGTGAATAATTCTTAAAATCATGGGAGTGGAGTGAGATTAGGGAAAGAATGTAGATTAAAAAGAAGATAAGGGGACTTCCCTGGCCACCCAACAGTTAAGACTCTGCGCTTCCAGTGCAGGGGGTCTGGGTTCAGTCCCTGGTCAAGGAACCAAGATCTCACGTACCGTGTCCCATGGCCAAAAAAGAAAATTAATTAATTAAAAAATAAAAGAGGGTAAGGCCTAGTGTGGAGCCCTTTAGCATGCTGAAGTCTAGAGATTGGGCTGAGAAGGGGCTACTAAAGTTAGTTTTTTTGGTTTTTTTGGTTCTATTTTTATGGGCTTCCCTGGTGGCTCAGTAGATAAAGAATCTGCCCGTCATGTGGGGGACCCGGGTTCAATCCCTGGGTCAGGAAGATCCCCTGGAGAAGGAAATGGCAACCCACTCCAGTATTCTTGCCTGGAGAATCCCATGGATCAAGGAGCCTGGTAGGTTATAGTCCATGGGGTCACAAAGAGACGGACACAACTAAGTGACTAAAACTTTCACTACACTTTCTTTCTATTTATTTCAGAATTTACCTCTATAGTACTTCACAAATTCCCCAAAAACAGCACAGTCATGGAATTCAGCTTCAACCTAAATCATGATGAGTAGCTCCACTCACTTGCTTTTCTCTCATTATTACGGGAATGTGAAAAAATAAGTTAAATAAACCTTTGTTGGCCTGTGTAATTGTAGTCCAAGTCTCCATTCTCAATGTAAAGGGTTGAAGTAATTATCTAGATAATTCAGGCAGAACCTACCAGGCCCCTGGGACCCCTCTCTCCTTCTGCCGCTTTTGCCTGAGTAACCAGGGAATCACTTCAATCCTTTCCCTGCTCACGTACTTCTGGTCTTGCTACATCTTTGACCATTGGACCTTGTCACTGAAATAAATATATCATATTGGACACAAATACCAGGGAGGGAAGACACTCTCATTTCACATGTGGATGTATTTTATTTCCATATGGACTATGCTGGGAGCCAGTGAGGAAGGCAGATCTAAAGTGCAAAGGATAAATGAAGGCAGACTGTCAAAAAACTGAGTCCTTGTCAGTTTGAAAGGAAATCAAGCCCACTAAAGGTGCAGGAGTTGAATTTTCTCAACAAGATCCTGTATATAGCTCTTTGGGAGAATAGCAAGAATACGAGAAAAAAAAAAAATGAGAACACGTTGACCCATGTCACAAAACACTGTATGAATTTATAACCTCTTCATTAGAGATATTTTTCTAATCAAGAAGTAGCTCTTTAGCCTCATGAAAAGGAATGTGAAGGGGATGAGATGTTGTTGATAAGAGACTAGAAAATTGTACTTGCTTACATGCCCAGGATGGGATAAATAACAGCAAGGTAAATGAAAATCTCCCCAGCAAACGACACCCTCCCTTTTGTGTGACTGAATATAAGTTCATGGAACTTGCAGTTGTGGCCAAATAAAGAGAAGCCACCAGCTCTAACTCGGCATTGACAGAGGCTGTCAGATCTTATCTTAATGAGGCACAGATCCTAGGACAGGAGAAGAACAAAACGAAGCTGTGTGATAAGGTACACAGCGCAGTAATTGGATCAAGCTGAGGCAGTGGTGGTCCTTAACAGCAGCTCTGGGTACAAATGAAAGGGCTGTCACTTGCAAATAATTTGCTGTGTTTCCGTGTTCACTTTTGTCCATAGAGTTGTGTGTCAGGAGAAGAGTCTTAGACTTGCCTTCTCCATCTGCCTTCCAGAATATTTGTTTCTCACTGCACTTCAGCCAATTTAACAAGGAAATCTTGAGATGTTAGAAATCCTTTATTCACATGAATATACTTTCTCAGTTCTTATTCTGCATCCAGTAAATTCCCCATGTTGCTAGCATAGTGTTGCAATTTGCATTGCATTGTCCATGACTTGCCAAGTGAAAGTGAAAGTCGCTCAGTAGTGTCCGACTCTTTGTGACCCCATGGACTGTACGGTCCATAGAATTCTCCAGACCAGAATACTGGAGTGGGTAGCCGTTGCCTTCTCCAGGGGATCTTCCCCAACCCAGGGGTCAAACCCAGGTCTCCCACACAGAAGGTAGATTCTTGACCAGCTGAGCCACCAGGGAAACCCAAGAATACTGGAGTGGGTAACTTATCCCTTCTTCAGTGGATCTTCCCATCCCAGGAATCAAACTGGGGTCTCCTGCATTGCAGGTGGATTCTTTACCAGCTGAGCTACCAGGGAAGCCCTTATGACTTTTCAGGGTTCCCCTAAAATGCTAGGTAAATATTGACATCCTGTGCAGTGAAATGAACTCTCCAGAATAAACTGAGGTCTTATTACAATTAAAGAGGCATTTAGCCCCTGAGAATCACAGCACTCTTATAACAGTTCCACGGACATTGTTTCTGTAGTATATTGCTTTGCAGCAGACTACTCTAAAACGTTTTGGTTTTAAACAATAGTTGACCATTTCTCATTATTCTCCAATGTGGATTGGGCTCACTGATGGGGTTCTTCTGTTTCATCTGGTGTCTGTTGTGGACTGAACATAAGAAGATGGTTTCTTTACTCACATGTCTGGGCCTCCCCTGGGTTTTCTTGAACAGCTGGGGGCTGGTTGGGGATCTCTGTCCATGTGGCCTCTTCATGTGGCGAGGCTGGGCCTCCTGGTGACACCATGGTCTCAGAGAACTCTCTCCACCTTTGCGGAGACCAGAATGGGAATGTAAACTAAACAAAATTAACAGCTCACATTAGATCACTGCTTGCTCTTCAGCTGTTACAGCGGTGAGTGAGTGATAGAGTTTTAGCTTCGGAATCAGGACACCTGCATTCGAGTTCTGCCTCTGCCCAACAAGTCCTCCAGGCCCATCAGTCCTCAGCAACGTCATCTGTAAAATGAGTAGATAGGATTAGACTGGTGTTTTTCAAATCACAAAGGTGCAAATGAGGGATATTTTTAAAGCATTTTCTCTCTCATTACCCTACAACTGAAACATGCTTAGTATATTTATTCAAGCACAAGCGTTAACTCAAGCACTTTCAAGCAAGTACAGAAAGCACAACCTATTCTCTGCTCTCAGGACAGGTTTTAGGTAGTTTACCTTCTTCACAACTCTAGAGTATGTCAAAGAAATAAAGTCGTAACTGCTTACTAATGCAAAGAGGGAACACTTCTGACTTCAATGATATGAAGAACCAGAGCAGTTTCCTGAGAGAGGTGGTGGAAATGTTCACAGGAGATTTTGAGGAATAGGGCTGTCTTCTGGGAAGAGTTTTAGTGTGTTTCTGCCTGGAATCATAGATTGACTCGAAGACCTCTGGATCCACTCACCTCAGTGTAGTGGTGTGACGGGGCTGCATTAACTGATGGCCCAATTAGCTTTTCAACAGTAAAACCACTTATTAAGAAAACCAAACTGTCTCTAAACACGGGCCTGCTGTTGATAGTGCAGACCTGTGTAGATGTTACTTTCATTCTTCCTGTAGCTTAATGTTCTACTGCTGTACCATTCAATAGAAATATGACGTGAGCAACATAGGCGGTGCTTGGAAATTTATTAGAAGCCATGTTGAAAGAAACAGAACTAATTTTAAAACTTTATATTTTGAAGTAAATTTAGACATAGAACCATTACAAAAATAGTGCAACTTTCCCAGACATCTTTCATGATCCCAAACTTTCTTAATGTTAGTATCCTGCATAACCATGGTAAGGTTATCAAAACTAAGAAATCAATATTGATGCAATATAATTAACTTAAGTACAGACCTTATTTGGATTGATGAAATTAATTAACCCCATACATCCAAAATGAAATCAATAGAAAAATTATTGATATGATATTTTATGTTCTTTGTTTTGTAGTAAACCTTCAAAATCTGGTGTGTACGTCTCAGTTGGGACCAGCCATATTTTAAGCATGCAATTGCTCAGCATGGCTGGGGCTCCTTCATGGAGCGGTGTGTGCTGTGCTCAGTCACTCAGCTATGTCTGACTCTTTGTAACTCCATGGATTGTAGCCAGCAAGGCTACTCTATCCATGGAATTTTCCAAGCAAGATTACTGGAGTGGGTTGTCATTTCCTACTCCAGGGTATCTTCTCGATCCAGGGATTGAACCCATGTCTTTTGAGTCTCTTACACTGGCATGCAGATCGTTTAGCACTGCACCACCTGGAAAGCCCCAAAGTCCTACTATAACAAGTTAGAGAAGAGCTACCATCAACAGTCGACTTATTCTGGTGTGAATCCTACTGGAGGCACTTGCATCCATGCAGCACTAACGGTAGAGAAAAAACAGCCTCTGTTGAGAGCTCTGACTTAGGGGACAAGCACAGGGGAATTCCAACTTTGTAACTTAATGTTATCTATATGACTTTGATATATAACTCAAATTTTCTGGGCCTCCTTTTCTTCATCTATTAAAAAATGAAGAAAATAGCAACAACTCATGGGGTTACCAGATTGATAAAATGAGATCATGCAGTTAAATGCTAGGACAGTGCCCTACCTGGAGTGGCTACATGGCAAATGTTAGCTTTAGTGGTCATCTATATCACAGCCAAAAGGCCAAATAAATATCCATCTTCCTATGAGTGATTGGAAAAGTTGTTTAAGGCTCTGGTTAATATTTCAGAAAAGCTCAAGAAGTGGTTATTGAGTATCGACTATTTTCCATAAGCTTATGGAAGCTTCCATAAGCTTATTATCCTTATCCATCAGAGGGCAAACAGAATGAAAACCACTATCTTGGAAAACTAACCAAACTGATCGCATGGACCACAGCCTTGTCTAGTTCAGTGAAACTATGAGCCATGCCATGGAGGGTCACCCAAGACAGACAGGTCATAGTGGAGAGTTCTGACAAGACATGGTCCACTGGAGAAGGGAATGGAAAACCACTTCAGTAGTCTTGCCTTGAGAACCTCATGAACAGTATGAAAAGGCAAAAAGGTATGACACTGAAAGATGAATTCCCCAGATTGGTAGGTGTCCAATATGCTACTGGAGAAGAGTGGAGAAATAAATCCAGAAAGAATTAAGAGATGGAGCCAAAGAAAAAACAACACCCAATTGTGGATGTGACTGATGACGAGAGTAAAGTCTGATTCTGTAAAGAACAATATTGCATAGGAACCTGGAATAGTAGGTCCATGAATCAAGGCAAATTGGAAGTGGTCAAACGGGAGATGGCAAAAGTCAACATAGACATTTTAGGAATCAGTGAACTAAAATGGACTGGAATGGGTGAATTTAACTCAGATGACCATTATATCTACTACTGTGGGCAGGAATCCCTTAGAAGAAATGGAGTAGTCATCATGGTCAACAAAAAGAGTCCAAAATGCAGTACTTGGATGCAATCTCAAAAATGACAGAATGATCTCTGTTTGTTTCCAAGGCAAACCATTCAATATCACAGTAATCCAAGTCTATGCCCCAACCAGTAATGCTGAAGAAGCTGAAATTGAATGGTTCTATGAAGACCTTCTAGAACTAACACCCTCAAAAGTTGTCTTCTTCATTATAGGGGACTGGAATGCAAAAATAGGAAGTCAAGAGCTACCCGGAGTAACAGGCAAATTTGGCCTTGGAGTACAAAATGAAGCAGGGCAAAGGCTAATAGAGTTTTGCCAAGAGAACACACTGATTATAGCAAACACCCTCTTCCAACAACACAAGAGAAGACTCTATGCATGAACGTTACCAGAAATACCAAAACCATATTGATTATATTCTTTGCAGCCAAAGATGGAGAAGCTGTAAACAGTCATCAAAAACAAGACTGAGAGCTGATTGTGGCTCAGATCATGAACTCCTTATTGCTAAATTCAGACTTAAATTGAAGAAAGTAGGGAAAACCACTAGACCATTCAGGTATGACCTAAATCAAATCCCTTATGATTATACAGAGGACGTGACAAATAGATTCAAAGGATTAGATCTGATAGACAGAGTTCTTGAAGAACTATGGATGGAGGTTCATGACATTGTACAGGAAGCAGGGATCAAGACCATTTCCAAGAAAAAGGAATGCAAAAGGCAAAATGGTTTCCTGAGGAGGACTTACAAATAGCTGAGAAAATATGAGAAGCTAAAGGCAAAGGAGAAAAGGAAAGATATACCCATTTGAATCCAGAGTTCCAAAGAAAAGCAAGGAGAGATAAGAAAGCCTTCCTCAGTGATCAGTGCAAAGAAATAGAGGAAAACAACAGAATGGGAAAGACTAGAGATCTCTTCAAGAAAATTAGAGATATCAAGGGAACATTTCATGCAAAGATGAACACAATAAAGGAAAGAAATGGTATGAACCTAACAGAAGAAGAAGATCCTAAGAAGAGGTGGCAAGAATACACAGAAGAACTATACAAAAAGATCTTCATGACCCAGATAACCATGATGGTGTGATCACTCACCTAGAGCCAGACATCCTGGAATGTGAAGTCAAATGGGCCTTAGGAAGCATCACTACAACCAAAGCTAGTGGAGGTGATGGAATTCCAGTTGAGCTATTTCAAATCCTAAAAGATGATGCTGTGAAAGTACTGTACTCAATATGCCAGCAAATTTGGAAAACTCAGCAGTGGCCACAGGACTGGAAAAGGTCAGTTTTCATTCCAATCCCAAAGAAAGGCAATGCCAAAGAATGTTCAAACTACCACACAATTACACTCATCTCACACGCTAGGAAAGGAATGCTCAAAATTCTCTAAGCCAGGCTTCAACAGTACATGAACTGTGAGCTTCCAAATGTTCAAGGTGGGTTTTGAAAAGGCACAGGAACCAGAGATCAAATTGGCACCATCCACTGGATCATCAAAAAAGCAAGAGAGTTTCAGAAAAACATCTGCTTTTGCTTTATTGACTACACTAAAGCCTTTGACTGTGTGGATCACAACAAACTGTGAAAAATTCTTCAAGAGATGGGAATACCAGGCCACCTTACCTGCCTCCTGAGAAATCAGTATGCAGGTCAAGAAGCAACAGTTAGGACTGGACATGGAACAACAGACTGGTTCCAAATCAGGAAAGCAGTACATCAAGGCTATATATTGTCACTTTGCTTATTTAACTTATATGCAGAGTACATCATGCGAAATACCAGGCTGGATGAAGCACAAGCTGGAATCAAGATTGCCAGGAGAAATATCAATAACCTCAGGTATTAAGATAACACCATTTTTAGGGCAGAAAGATAAGAACTAAAGAGCCTCTTGATGAAAGTGAAAGAGGAGAATGAAAAAGTTGGCTTAAAGCTCAACATTCAGAAAACTAAGACCATGGCATTCAGTCCCATCACTTCATGGCAAATAGATGGGGAAACAGTGGAAACAGTGACAGACTTTATTTTCTGGGGCTCCAAAATCACTGCAGATGGTGACTGCAGCCATGAAATTAAAACACTTTTGCTCCTTGGAAGAAAAGATATGACCAACCTAGACAGCATATTAAAAAGCAGAGACATTACTTTACCAAGAAAGGTCCATCTAGTCAAAGCTATGGTATTTCCAGTAGTCGTGTATGGATGTGAGAGTTGGACTATAAAGAAAGTTAAGTGCTGGAAAATTGATGTTTTTGAACTGTGGTGTTGGAGAAGACGCTTGAGAGTCCCTTGGGCTGCAAGGAGATCAAACCAATCCATCCTAAAGAAAATCAGTCCTGAATATTCATTGGAAGGTCTGATGCTGAAGCTGAAACTCCAATTCTTTGTCTACCTGATGTGAAGAACCGACTCATTGGAAACGACCCTGATGCTGGGAAAGATTGAGGGCAGGAGGAGAAGGGGACGACGGAGGATGAGATTGTTGGATGGGATTATCGATGCAATGGACATGAATTTGAGTAGGCTGTGGGAGTTGGTGATGGACAGGAAGGCCTGGCGTGTTACAGTCCATGGGGTCGCAAAGAGTTGGACACGACGGAATGACTAAACTGAACTGAACTGTTTTCCACAGTACACTGTGATGAGTACTAGAGGCAAAAGGTGAATAAAAGCCCTTATGGAGCTATTGCTACAGAGTTTGAAGGACTATTATATAAAAGCAATAGTTACCTAAGATATTTTTCAAATCAATTTGTCAGGCTGCATTAATTAGTTGGATGAAAATTTACTCATTTCCTTGTTACAGAAAGAGGTGGCAAGCTCATGGAGATGGTTAGAGGTATCAAGAAAAATTATCATTGGTAATAACAGTAACAAGAGCCAACATTTTTTCCGCACCAAATCACCCAGCAATGTGACTCTAGACTATGTCTTACCTTACATTTTCTTTATTAAAGTTTTTGTTATTTAAATCTCTGAGTGTAGTGTATGTCAGTTTTTACATTCCTGGCACATACAATCAGGAATCCACAGGAGTGAATCTTTCAAACTTGTAATTGTCTTTGGGAAGTTGTCCTATGCATTAACCATCCCTTCCTCCCTCCCTCCCTCTCTCCTTCCTTCCTTCTCCTCTCTTACTTTCCTGTATTTCTTGCATTTACTTTATATCATTTGATCATTTGTTCAGACTTCCTAATTTTTTGTGGTATAAATGCAATTTGAGGAATGAGCTAACTTGACCTTTCATAATAAAGACTAATAACTCACTGGTACATTTTAAAAGACTCTATGGTGCAGCAATCACAAGACAGACTAAATTCTGTCTCTTATACATAGATACATTCCTTTTGCACAACTGAAACAATTTGAGTCTCAGTTTCCTTATTTGTAAAATGAGAGTAAGAAAAATGCTTTTTTTTAGAATTGTTTTGAGGATTTAAAAAGATGATGTATGCAAAACTTGTATTACAACATATGCTTTATACCCATCAACCACAAAAAGTGTGTTCAGTAATGGTTGTTTAACAGTCAGTCCAAGATGTCAACCTAATTGTAACTGGGAAGCACTGAGGAATGAACACTAGTGTAGCAGGAATGTGAAAAGAGTTCTTTAGCTTTTAATTAGCTAAATGACATTTTTGTGCTGTGATGATCATTTTGAAATCTAGATTTCTTAAACTAGAAATAAAAACTTTTCCCCCCAATATATTATCTACAATTTAACTTTTAAAGAACCAAATATAGAAGATTTTAAGCACAATTTTTTTTTTTTAATTAATTAAAGTAGAATGCCCTTCTACCTCTGGCAGCAAAGCCATGATACTCATTGCCCTGGCATGAAAGGAGGCTGGGGGAAAAGGAAATGGGAAGCCAGAAATTGATTTCCTGTGGTTCCAGGAAGGGGTGAATGAATAGTTCTTCCAGCCCCCTGATTGGGCCCACTTCTCATTGGCACAAGGAAATTTAAGAATTTCCAAATAATCCAAATAACTTTATGATCCTGAGTCGTGAGTGCTGATAGCATTGTGTGGGGAAAGGCGACAGACTCTCTTAACAATCCCAGCTGTACAACAGATCTCTGTCCTACTTGGTTTAGAAACGATGATTCCATCACTCTTAGGGATGAGCCTGAGGGAGCATCACTGGCTGCCCTTGGCCTTTGTAAGGCTTAGCAAAATTGGCCTGGGGTGGGGATGGAGAAGCCTCTAGTGGCCGGAGGACTGCTGGAAGTTGTGATGAGGAGGGCATGGAGCAGAAGATGCTGAGGCCATGGAGCAGGAGATGCTGAGCTGGGAAGGAGGGGACTGGGTTTAAATGGTGGAGACTGTGGTCTCCGGCAAGCAACATAAGACTCTCACCCTCCAAAAAGAGAAAAAAAAAAAAGTGAGAAGCACTCTACCTCTGCAGCCCAAGTTTATGGAGCAGAACAGACCATATCAGACTATTTTTAATGAAATACTCTAGATTATTTGTAGATTATACCTGCCCAGCATGAACACTAGATCATATTAGCTACATTCTTCTACAGACTCTGGCAAAATTTTTACAAGGAGCAGGGGAAGGGTAAGATAGTTTGAAATACTGAAAAGAGACTGTTAGACCAGAAGAGACTGAACTATTTTAATGGAATAATTAAACTGTTGGATCTAAAAGTTTACCATATTGCTGTTAAGTCGCTTCAGTTGTGTCCAACTCTGTGCGACCCAATAGACGGCAGCCCACCAGGCTCCCCTATCCCTGGGATTCTCCAGGCAAGAAAACTGGAGTGGGTTGCCATTTCCTTCTCCAATGCATGAAAGTGAAAAGTGAAAGTGAAGTTGCTCAGTCATGTCCGACCCTCAGTGACCCCATGGACTGCAGCCTTCCAGGCTTATCCATCCATGGGATTTTCCATGCAAGAGTACTGGAGTGGGGTGCCATTGCCTTCTCCATTACCATATTAGATTAGCATTTATTTTTTCCTCTATTAACAGGTAGTACAGGTGTGTATGTTTGTATGTGTAGAAAAAAATCAAAGGATTAGAACACAGGGAATATAGCCAATATTTTATAATATCTATTTATGGAGTGTAACTTTTATTTTTTTAAATATATTTTTTCATGTATTTATTTGATTGTGGCATGTGGGATCTTCCCTTGTGGCAGGCAGGTTAGTAGTTGTGACTCATGGGCTTAGTGGCTCTGCAGCATATGGGATCTTCCTGGGTCAGGGATCTAACCTGTGTCCCCTGCATTGGTAGGCAGATTCTTAACCACCGAACCACCAGGGAAGCCCTTGGAGTATAACTTTTAAAAGTTGTGAATCACTGTATTGTACATCTGTAGCTTATATAATATTGTACATCAACTATACTTCATATAATATTTTTAATTAAAAACTGGGAGTTTATTTTTGAGAAAATGGATATGATTGTGAGAAAAGCATATTTTTGGAGGGAAAAATCAAATTTCCATTTGTAAGTGTTAAATTTGAGATATCTATTAGATATCTAAATGGAAAGGATGGGTAGGCATTTAGGCATTCAGAAAAGAGGATAGTGCTAAAGATAAAATGTAGCCATTATCAGCAAATAGATGGTGTTTTTGTGCCAGGGCATGGCTTGTTGTTGTTCAGTCACTAAGTCTTGTTGACTTTTTTTTTTAATTAATTTATTTTAATTGGAGGCTAATTACTTTACAATATTGTGGTAATTTTTACCATACATTGTCATGAATCAGCCACGGGTATACATGTGTTTTCCATCCTGAACCCTGCTCCTAACTTCCTCCCCATCCCATCCCTCTGGGTTGTCCCAGTGCACTGGCTTTGAGTGCCCTATTTCATGCATCGAATTTGGACTGGTCATCAACTTCATATATGGCAATATACATGTTTCAATGCTATTATCTCAAATCATCCCACCCTTGCCTTCTCCCACAAAGTCCAAAGGTCTGTTCTTTATATCTGTGTCTCTTCTGCAGTCTTGTGTATAAGGTCATCATTACCATCTT
Organism: Bubalus bubalis; assembly: GCF_019923935.1. Taxonomy (NCBI): domain Eukaryota; kingdom Metazoa; phylum Chordata; class Mammalia; order Artiodactyla; family Bovidae; genus Bubalus; species Bubalus bubalis. Next base: position 46,546,928 of record NC_059162.1, on the reverse strand, counting down.
TCTAAATTCCATATATACATGTTAATATCTTGTGTTAGTGTTTTTCTTTCGGACTTACTTCACTCTCTGTATAGTAGGCTCCAGTTTGATACACCTCATTAGAACCAACTCAAATGCATTCTTTTTAATAGCTGAGTAATATCCCCTTGTTTGTATGTACAAAACTTTCTTATCCATTTGTCTGCTGATGGACATCTAGGTTGCTTCCATATTCTAGCTATTGTAAACAGTGCTGCAATGAACATTGGGGTACATGTGTCTCTTTCAACTCTAGTTTCCTCAGTGTGTATGCCAAGAAGTGGGAATGCTGGGTCAAATGGCAGTTCTATTTCCAGTTTTTTCAGGAATCTCCACACTGTTCTCTATAGTGACTGTACTAGTTTGCATTCCTACCAACAGTGTAAGAGGGTTCCCTTTTCTCCACAGCCTCTTCAGCATTTATTGTTTGTAGACTTTTTGATCGCAGCCATTCTGCCTGGCGTGAGATGGTACCTCATTGTGGTTTTGATTTGCATTTCTCTGATAATGAATGATGTTGAGCATCTTTTCATGCGTTAGTTAGCCATCTGCATGTCTCCTTTGGGGAAATGTCTGTTTAGTTCTTTGGCCCATTTTTTGATTGGGTCGTTTATTTTTCTGGAATTGAGCTGAAGGTGCTGCTTGTATGTTTTTGAGATTAATTCTTTGTCAGTTGCTTTGTATGCTATTATTTTCTCCCATTCTGAAGGCTGTCTTTTCACCTTGTTTATAGTTTCCTTCGTTGTGCAAAAGCTTCTAAGTTTAATTAGGTCCCATTTGTTTATTTTTGCTTTTATTTCCATTACGCTGGGAGGTGGGTCATAGAGGATCTTGTTGTGATTTATGTCAGAGAGTGTTTTGCCTATGTTTTCCTCTAGGAGTTTTATAGTTTCTGGTCTTACATTTAGATCTTTAATCCATTTTGAGTTCATTTTTTGTGTATGGTGTTAGAATGTGTTCTAGTTTCATTCTTTCACAGGAGGTTGACCAGTTTTCCCAGCACCCCTTGTTAAAGAGATTGTCTTTTCTCCATTGCATATTTTTGCCTCCTTTGTCAAAGATAAGGTGTCCATAGGTGTGTGGATTTATCTCTGGGCTTTCTATTTTGCTCCATTGATCTATATTTCTGTCTTTGTGCCAGTACCATATTGTCTTGATGACTGTAGCTTTATAGTATAGTCTAAAGTCAGGTAGGTTGATTCCTACGGTTCTATTCTTCTTTCTCAAGATTATTTTGGCTATTTGAGGTTTTTTTGTATTTTGTATTTCTATACAAATTGTGAAATTATTTGTTCTAGTTCTCTGAAAAACACCATTGGTAGCTTGATAGGGATTGCATTGAATCTGTAGATTGCTTTGGGTAGTATACTCATTTTCACTATATTGATTCTTCAAATCCATGAACATGGTATATTTCTCCATCTATTTGTGTCATCTTTGATTTCTTTCATCAGTGTTTTATAGTTTTCTATATATAGGTCTTTTGTTTCTTTAGGTAGATTTATTCCTAAGTATTTTTTTCTTTTTGTCACAATGGTGAATAGGATTGTTTCCTTAATTTCTCCTTCTGTTTTCTCATTGTTAGTGTATAGGAATGCAAGGGATTTCTCTGTGTTAATTTTATATCCTGAGACTTTACTATATTCATTGATTAGCTCTAGTAATTTTCTGGTGGTGTCTTTAGAGTTTCCTATGTAGAGGATCATGTCATCTGCAAACAGTGAGAGTTTTACTTCTTCTTTGCCAATCTGGATTCTTTCTATTTCTTTTTCTTTTCTAATTGCTGTGGCTAAAACTTCCAAAACTATGTTGAATAGTAGTGGTGAGAGTGGGCACCCTTGTCTTGTTTCTGACTTTAGGGAAAATGCTTTCAATTTTTCTCCATTGAGGATAATGTTTCCTATGGGTTAATCATATATGGTTTTTACTATATTGAGGTATGTTCCTTGTATGCCTGCTTTCTGGAGAGTTTTTATCATAAATGGGTATTGAATTTTGTCAAATGCTTTCTCTGCATCTATTGAGATAATCATATGGTTTTAATCTTTCAATTTGTTCATGTGGTTCATCACTTTGATTGATTTGTGAATATTGAAGAATCCTTGCATCCCTGGGATAAAGCCTACTTGGTCATGATGTATGATCTTTTTAATATATTGATGGATTCGGTTTGCTAGAATTTTGTGGAGGATTTTTGCATCTATGTTCATTAGTGATATTGGTCTGTAGTTTTCTTTTTTGTGGTATCTTTGTCAGGTTTTGGTATTAGGGTGATGGTGGTCTCATAGAATGAGCTTGGGAATTTACTTTCCTCTGGAAGAGGAAATTTTCTGGAAGAGTTTGAGTAGGATAGGTGTTAGCTCATCTCTAAATTTTTAATAGAATTCACCTGTGAAGACATCTGGTCCTGGGATTTTGTTTGTTAGATTTTTGATTACAGTTTCAATTTCCGTGCTTGTGATGGGTCTGTTAAGATTTTCTATTTCTTCCTGGTTCAGTTTTGGAAGGTTATACTTTTCTAAGAATTCATCCATTTTTCCAAGTTGTCCATTTTATTGGCATATAGTTGCTGATAGTAGTCTCATATGATCCTTTGTATTTCTGTGTTGTGATTTCTCTATTTTCATTTCTAATTTTGTTGATTTGATTCTTCTCACTTTTTCTTGATGAGTCTGGCTAAAAGTTTGTCTATTTTATTTATCTTCTCGAAGAACCAGCTTTTAGTTTTGTTGATTTTTTTCTAGAGTCCCCTTTTTTTCTTTTTCATTTATCTCTGCTCTAATTTTTATGATTTCTTTCCTTCTAATCCTGCTGCTGCTGCTGCTAAGTTGCTTCAGTCGTGTCCAGCTCTGTGCGACCCCATAGACGGCAGCCCACCAGGCTCCCCCATCCCTGGGATTCTCCAGGCAAGAACACTGGAGTGGGTTGCCATTTCCTTCTCCAATGCAGGAAAGTGAAAAGTGAAAGTGAAGTCGCTCAGTCGTGTCTGACTCTTCATGACCCCATGGACTGCAGCCTACCAGGCTCCTCTGTCCATGGGATTTTCCAGGCAAAAGTACTGGAGTGGGGTGTCATTGCCTACTCCACCTTCTAATCCTGGGGTTCTTCAATTCTTCTTTTTCTAGATGCTTCAGGTGGAAAGTCAAGTTATTTGATTTTTCTCTTGTTTCTTGAGGTAAGCTTGCATTGCTATGAACCTTCCCCTTAGCACTGCTTTTACTGAATCCCATAGGTTTTGGGTTTTTGTGTTTTCATTTTCATTTGTTTCTATAGATATTTTGATTTCCTTTTTGATTTCTTCTGTGATTTGTTGGTTATTCAGAAGCATGTTTTTTAGCCTCCATATGTTGAAATTTTTAATAGTTTTTTTCCTATAGTTGACATCTAATCTTATAGCATTGTGACCAGAAAAGATACTTGAAATGATTTCAATTTTTTAAATTTACCAAGGCTAGATTTATGGCCCAGGATGTGATCTATCCTGGGGAATGTTCCATGTGCACATGAGAAAAAGGTGAAATTCATTGTTTTGGGGTGAAATGTCCTATAGATGTCAATTAGGTCTACCTGGTCTATTGGATCATTAAAGCTCGTGTTTCCTTGCTAATGTTCTGTTTGGTTGATCTATCCATAGGTGTGAGTGGGGTATTAAAGTCTCCCACTATTATTGTGTTACTGTTAATTTCCCCTTTCATACTTGTTAGCATTTGCCTTATGTATTAAGGTGCTCCTATGTTGAGTGCTTATATATCTTTAATTGTTAGATCTTCTTGGATTGATCCTTTGATCATTATGTAGTGTCCTTCTTTGTCTCTTTTCATGGTCTTTATTTCAAAGTCTATTTTATCTGATAAGAGTATTACTACTCCTGCTTTCTTTTGGTCTCTATTTGTATGAAATATCTTTTTCCAGCCCTTCACTTTGAATCTGTATGTGGCCCTTGGTTTGAGGTGGGTCACTTGTGGACAGCATATATAGAGCTCTTGTTTTTGTATCTATTCAGTGAGTCTTTGTCCTTTTGGTTGGGACATTCAACCCGTTTACATTTAAGATAATTATCTCTAAGTATGATTCCATTGCCATTTACTTTGTTGTTTTGGGTTTGAGTTTATAAACCTTTTCTGTATTTCCTGTCTAGAGAAGATCCTTTAGCATTTGTTGAAGAGCTGGTTTGGTGGTACCGAATTCTCTCAGCTTTTGCTTGTCTGTAAAGCTTTTGATTTCTCCTTCATATTTGGATGAGATCCTTGCTGGGTAATCTGGGTTGTAGGTTTTTCTTTTTTATCACTTTATGTATGTCCTGCTATTCCCTTTTGGCCTGAAGAGTTCCTATTGAAAGATCAGCTGTTATCCTTATGGGGATCCCTTTATGTGTTAATTTTTGTTTTTCCATTGCTGCTTTTAATATTTGCTCTTTGTGTTTGATCTTTGTTAGCTTAATTAATCTGTGCCTTAGGGTGATTCACCTTGGGTTCATCTTACTTGGGACTCTCTGGGTTTCTCAGACTTGGGTGACTATTTCCTTCCCCATTTTAAGGAAGTTTTCAACTGTTATCTCAAGTATTTTCTCATGCCCTTTCTTTTTGTCTTCTTCTTCTGGGACTCCTATGATTCGAATGTAGGGGCATTTAACATTGTCCCAGAGATCTCTGAGGTTGTCCTCATTTCTTTTAATTCTTTTTTCTTTTATCCTCTCTGCTTCATTTATTTCCACCATTCTATCTTCCACCTCACTTATCCTATCTTCTGCCTCAGTTATTCTACTGTTGGTTCTCTCCAGAATGCTTTTGATCTCATTTATTGCATTATTCATGACTGATTGACTCTTCTGTATTTCTTCTAGGTCCTTGTTAAACATTTCTTGCATCTTCTCAATCCTTGTCTCTAGTCTATTTATCAGTAACTCCATTTTGTTTTCAAGATTTTGGATCATCTGTACTATCATTCTGATTTCTTTTTCAGGTAGACTCCCTATCTCCTCCTCTTTTGTTTGGTTCGGGGGGGCATTTATCATGTTCCTTTACCTGCTGAATATATCTCTGCCTTTTCATTTTGTTTAGGTTGCTGTGTTTGGGGTACCCTTTCTGTAGGCTGGAATTTCATGGTTCCTCTTTATTGTGGAGCCTGTTCCCTGTGGGTGGGGTTGGATTATTGGCTTGACAAGGTTTCCTGTTTAGGGGAGCTGGCGTCGGTGTTCTGGTGGGTGGAGCTGGATCTCTTCTCTCTTGAGTGCAATGAAGTGTCCAGTAGTGAGTTTTGGGGTGTCTATGGGTTTGGCATGGCTTTGGGAAGCCTATCTTTTAATGCTCAGGGCTGTGTTCCTGCTTTGCTGGAGAATTAGCTTGGAAGTCTTGCTCTGGAACTTGTTGGCTCTGGGGTGGAACTTGGTTTCAGTGTAGGTATGGAGGCTTTTGGGTGAGCTCTTGTCTATTAATGTTCCCTGGCATCAGGAGTTCTCTGATGTTCTCAAGTTTTTGAGTTAAGTCTCCTGCTTCTGGCTTTCAGTCTTATTCTTATAGTAGCCTCAAGACTTCTCCATCCATAAAGGCACATTGATAAAACATTTAGGTTAATGGTGAAACAGTTCTCCACAGTGAGGGACAGCCAGAGAGGTTCACAGAGTTACATGGAAAAGAGAACAGGGAGGAAAGAGATAGAGGTGACCAGGAGAAGAATAGGGGGAGTCGAAGAGGGAGAGACCAATCTAGCCTGTGATCAGTTCCCTAAGTGTTCTGCACAGCCTGGAACACCCAGAGAGATTCACAGAGTTAAGTTGAGAAGCAAAGGGGGAAGGAGGAGATAGTGGTGACCTGGGGGAGAAAAGGGAGAGTCAAAAGGGGAGAGAGCAATCAAGCCAGTAATCACATCCCTAAGTGAAAATGGATATTGAAGATTAGATTTTTAAAGGTACAAAATTGACAACAAATACCAAAAAGCAGAGATTAAAAATCTAGAGTTTAGACTGTCAAAAAACAATATTAAAAATACAAAACAAAATCAATCACAAAAATTATAAAAAATATGTATATGAAATTTGCTTTAAAAATAGGGGCTTTTTTCTAGATAATAGTAGGTTATAAAAATGAAAATTAAAGGAGTAATAAAGAACTTAAATTTTAAAAAATTAAAAAGTGATAATAGTAAAGATATACCTAGAAATTTCTTTGGAGCTGTTGTGGGCAGTGTGGGGTCAGTTCAGTTTCCGATAGTTTCTTGTTCCAGCTTGTACTTGTTCTCAAGATCTATAGGCCCCCTCCAGTGCTTAGTCAATGTTAACTCCAGGGTTTTAATCTGTTGTACCTGTCACTTCCAGAGCAGTTCCCTCTTTGTTTATTTTGGCTTCCTCTGTTTCCAAGTCTCTTCAGTGTCTAATTTCCACTCTGACACAAGGGGGTGAAATTTAGGCTCACTTGTTCAGTTGTGTTGTGGGGATGGAGGGACACTGCAAACAAATATCGCTGGCATGTGTGGGGAGTGCTTGTAGAGTATGGACCACACTGGGTTTGCCCCAGCTCAAGGTGGCGTGTGCTTTCTGGGTCTACACTGCTCAGGCTGCAGGGTGCTCTGCAGGGGAACTGTCCAAAGCGGACCCTGCCTTTCGTGCACTTCTTAGGTCTAAGCTGCTCAAGTTCTTGGGTACTCTGCAAGGGCACAGATTCAGCTGGGCATGCATTTTGTGCCCTTCCCAAGTCCGAACAGCTCAGGCGACCGGGTGTTTGGCCAGCGCACTGTCCCAGGTGGACCGTGTGTCTTAATCACTTCCCCAGTCCCAGCTGCTCGGTTTCCCGGGTGTGCCCCGAGAGAACTGTCTCAGGTGTGCCGTGTGTCTCCTCTGGGGAGTTGATCTCAGGCTGCGACCCTCCTGGCAGATGTCAACCGTCCAGGATCCCAGGAAGATGTGGTTAATAACCAGGAGCATGCACACAGTTCGGTGGAGGATGCCGGTCTCTGGGGCCAAGATTGGAGCAGACCCTTGCCTTCTGACTCGCTGTCGTAGGGCTGCCTCTGTGCCTCCGGTGGTGGGGAGGGGCCTGTACGCAGCCAGTTAGCTCTCCTTTGATATTCCCTCAACCCTTTGCTCTGTGAGCAGGCCAGGCTGCCAGTTAGAGCCTTTCATGGGAAAGTTCTCTCTCTTTTTTTCCTCTCTGGCCACCCCACAGTTTGGTTTGCTATCTCACTTAGCTACCTCAGATTGTCCTCAGGGCATTCAGGCCTGGTCCTTCCCCTAAGCACCAATTATCCAGCCCCACCTCCCTGTCCAGCCCCGCGCTTGCTGGTGGCGGACTCGAGCATCTGGGCTACTTCTCTGCTGGCAGTTGCGATTAGGTACGTTTTCTGTGTGTTTTTTGTTTTTGTTTTTCTCCTGGTTATGTTGCCCTCTGAGGTTCCAAAACTCCCCACAGACCCTCCTGTGGCAGGGTTTCCTACTGTTTGTAAACTTATCCTCCTTCACAGCTTCCTTCCCAGGACGGAGCGTCTCTGTCCCTAACTCTTTTGTCTCTCTTTTTGTCTTTTATATTTTGTCCTACCTCCTTTTGAAGAGAATGGACTTCCTTTCTGGGTGCCTGGTGTCCTCCACCAGCGTTCAGAAGTTTTGTGGAAGTTGCTCGGCATTCAAATGATCTTTTGTTGAATTTGTGGGGGAGTAAGTGGTCTCCCTGTCACATTCCTCCACCATCTTCCATGTCGACTCTTTGTGACCCCATGGACTGTAGCACAGCAGGCTCCTCTGTCCTCCACTAACTCCTGGAGTTTGCTCAGATTCATGTCCATTAAGTCAGTGATGCTATTTAACCATCTTATCCTCTGCTGCCCCCTTCTCCTTTGCCTTCAATCTTTCTCAGCATCAGGATCTTTTCTAATGAGTTGGCTCTTCACATCAGGTGGCCAAAGTATTGAAATTTCAGCCTTAGCATCAGTCCTTCCAATGAATATTCAGAGTTGATTTCCTTTAAGATTGACTGGTTTGATCTCCTTGCAGTCCAAGGGACTTTCAAGAATCTTCTCCAGCACCACAGTTCAAAAGCATCAATTCTTCAGTGCTCCAGCCTTCTTCATGGTCCAACTCTCACATCCATACATGACTACTGGAAAAAACATAGCTTTGACTATACAAAAAAAAAAAAAAACTATACTTTGTTGGCAGTGATGTCTGTTGTTTTAAATACACTGTCTAGGTTTGTCACAGCTTTTCTTCCAAGGAGTAAGCATCTTTTAATTTCAAGACTACAGTTGCCATTCACAGTGATTTTTGGTCCTTGGCAATTCAAGTGTTTGAAGAACGTTTGCGTTTCACTGATTATCTTTTGGCAGCACTGTATGCACACCTGGGATGGGGAGATGGAAGACTGACCTTTGCCCTTGCCTTTGCCCTTGACCATAAGTCTAAGAAAAAAGAAAAAGTAGGAGTAGATCTGTATGACCTAGAGAGTATGTACTGATGCTGAGAACAAAATTCTTAGACATCTGCTTGGCTGTTGATGAGGAAGGAAGGTGAACCTGTCTACACTCCATTCAAGTCTCATGGGAGGAATAGTGGGGACACAATTTGCACGTCACCCAGGGCACTATTTTGAGAAGGAAAGTCCTATCCTTTTGTAGCTTCCTGGTTTAACAAAGGCATGAGAAGAGAAGACATGAAAGAGACGTCTCCAATTGAATACTGACAAAAGCCACTTGCCTCCTGCTGTTTCCATCGCTTTACCTTCTAAAAATAACAGCTTTGAGAGCTGGGCCTGCATGTACATCTGTCTGTTGGGGTTTGTACTCTTCTTGTATCATATTCATGCCTCACAATGAGGAGATATTTAAGGCATGCAGCTCTCACTCCCCTCCTTTCATTTATACTCTCCACGTTTACCTCTTCTTCCACACATCCATCTTCCCTGAGTGTGCTCAGACATGATGGTGGAAGCAACTGCTCTATTTCATGTCACTGGGGATAGATGATATTGTTCCTGGTAGATGCACATAGACCGATCTCCTCTGCATCACGGACATAATATAAAATGCCCCCCTCAGTTGAGGTGTCCACAGGTCCAGTGTTATACCTGATGGGTTCTCAGTTGCTGATTCTTCAGAGTCTATCTTGTTCTTGAAATACACAGAATCTCCTTTTCTGAGAGGCTTGAGCAAAGTATAGGAGAAAGGTTAATACTAATAATGGCAATGATGATATTAGGTTTGCTAATATTGACAGTTACCATTCATTAAATATCTTCTTATATTCAAGTTCACTATGTTCGGTTCTTTGCCTATCTTACCTCAGACACATGTGAAATGGGGTTTGGGAGGCCACGACCATGGTGGTTAGAGCCAAATCTCTGGAGCAAAACAGTTGGGATTAGAATTTTGGTAGCATCACTCATTGCAGTGTGATCTGGGTCCCCTCTTGGCTTGGATTTCTTCATCTGAGTAATATGGGCAGTAGTAGTGTGTATAATAAAAGTACAAACTGCAGAAATTGGCTTTCTGGACTAAATGTAATAATATAAATAAACAATTTGACATATTAAGAAATTGGAAAAACACTAGGCCCATAGTAAGTGATCCATAAATATCAGCTTTATAAATATCAGTATTATATTTGTCCTCCTGTCAAAAAGGAGAAAAACAAATCAAACATAAGTGATCCCAAACTGCACCGTGGTAGGTGGTACGTCTGGACTTATAGTCAGGTTTGTTTAAGGCGATGCATTTTCCAGTGATGCAGAGGCCAAAATGGCCCCAAAACAGATTTCTGACATTTGTATAGAGCTAATGAATGTTTCATTCTAACATAAGAATTAGTGCTAAGCACATTGTGTGCTATATCACATGGGTACATGTTATATCACTGTTAAGAGAAGACCACAGTGTTCCCATTTCACTGGACTCTTGTATTGGTTCAGGTGGCCTTGATCTACATGCAAACTGAAACTACAACAATAATAACAAAACCCCTGCAGCTGTGTGAGAAGTTCAGTGCTCCTGACGGCTATCACCTCTGATCACAGGCTGCAGAGTCCTGACTTTATAGTAGAGCCTATGCATGTATTGATACTTTGTAAACTTTAAAGGTTTTACAATTATCATCCTTGAATGCCTATTGTGTGGGTACCAATACCTAGGAATATTTGTGCCATCTGGGTAGAAATAAAAACCCCTGAAAGTTGATGTTATAACTCTTGATGCACTTTTCCTCTCTATTTTTCTTGTTTCTAATGTTGACAACCGCCCACATGGTATTCACTGGTTCTCAGTATAGCCCACAGAAACGCCAGCTGGCTGCATGCCGGTGTCAAGAGGATGAGATTGTTGAGAGCTTCTTCATAGCAATACCTTGTCAACCACCAGCATTGTTTCTAAATCTGAAATATTTTTCTTCTTCTGTGCCTTTGGTTTCTCTTTCCACTTGGGAATGAGACCCAGAATAGGTTACTAATTATATTGTGGTAGCTGTGATTCCTAAGAACTCCAGCTCTCATCTTTATGCAGCACCACTCACTTAACTATTCCAGCTAATGTGTGGAGATCGGAGAGGGCTGTCAGCATGCACATGCAACATCGCAGGAAGTCTGCTGTGCCTTCAAGTAGTTCCATGCTGGCTTTAAAAATATGATTTGTTTTCTCCAAACCTGCCCAGTGCACAACATCCAGAGAGAAACATGATAAAACCACAAAATCTGCCTCCTGCCTGGTTTTGACAATTAAAATCATCTTTGTCTTCAATTACTAGAAATGCTAAATCTATCTTTTTGAGAATCAATAACTACTGAAATTCAAACAGAAGCATTTCAAAAAGCTCGATGTTTCTCCTACACTAATAACAATTCCTCAGATAGCAGCACAGATTCTGAGGAATATTTTTGAGCTTAGAATCTGGCCTTGTGTACACTAGATTGTTGATTAGAGCATTAATAAATGAAGAAATCTTGCAGAGTGCACAGCACTTCCCAGGCTGTATAAAAATATATTATCTTCTACTCGACAGATAAAATGCTTTAAAAATGGAACCTCACTGGCTCCAGGACCTATTTTGGCTTCCGAAATCTCCCAGCCAAAAAAACCTAAGGGCTTCTGACTGTATGCATTTTGCACATAATGAAAATACATGGTTTGCCTTCAACCTGTATGTGATGTGTGTGTATCAATATAGTAACTATATGTGTTATGGTGTTTGAATTTAATCTGCCAGGAATGAGATCAGTTTACTGACTTAAATGTCCTTAGAGAATGACAGAGTCAGGAATCATAGGCTTGTCATTAGAGATATGTTTGCTTTATACTCAGTGCTGTGGTGGTTTAGGACTCTGTATTGCTGCGTGTGGAGTGGTGGTCACCATACTGAATTCCAAGTGGCTCTGGATTTGGGAGCAACAACAGAAGAGAGGGATTGATTGTTGCCCCTATTCTACCACAGACTTGAGGTTTCTTTCCGCCTACCACAGACTTGAGATTTCTTTCTATGTGCAGCTCTTGACCCAGGGTAGTCCAGTAACTTATTTAAAATGCAGCTAAGGTTTGAAATATTCAAGTTGTTCTTATTCTGGGTATATTGTGCATTTCTTTGGTAGAACAACAGATGAGCTAGTATATACTGAGTAATTTAAGTACTATGTAAGCAGTTTCTAGGGGCTTTACATGTGTTAGTCCACTTTAACCAGCATAGCAATCCCATCAAGTAGCATTATTATTTTCCCAATTTCTAGATGAGGCCACTAAAATGTAGCAAGGTTAAGTGATTTTTTCCTAGAGCCACACAGTAAGTGGTGGAAGGGAAACCGGTCCAGTGTTTTTAACCACCATGGCCAAGACAGATTTTATGTAGAAGTGGTATGGTAGTAAGGAACTTTTCTAAAAGCAGGTCAATCCAGAGGAGAAGCCAGAAATCTTTGATTTATGATACTGAAACTTCTTGGCTTTTCAGGCTATGTTAGCAACGGCATCTAAGATTCCTTAATTTGGGGGGAAATCCTAAGTCTATGATAGCTATACTTTTTCTTCTTTTGCAACAAAAATATTCTAAATATGTAAAATACATGAAAAATTGCAACTAGTAAGAGGTATGAAGAAAAGATAGGACAAACCTAGACAGTGTATTAAAAAGCAGAGAGATCACACGTTTTAAAAAACAGAGACATCACCTTGCTGACAAATGTCAAAGCTATGTTTTTTCCAGTAGTACTGTATGGATGTGAGAGTTGGACCATAAAGAAGGCTGAGCTTGGAAGAACTGATGCTTTCAAACTGTGGTGTTGGAGAAGACTCTTGAAAGTCCTTGGACAGGAAGGAGATCAAACCAGTCAATCCTAAAGGAAGTCAACCCTGAATATTAATTGGAAGGACTGATGCTAAAGCTGAAGCTCCAATACTTTGGCCACCTGATGTAAAGAGTCAACTCACTGAAAAAGACCCTGATGTTGGAAAGATTGAAGGCAGGAGGAGAAGGGGGTAACAGAGGATGAGATAGTTAGATGGCATCATCAACTCAATGGACATGAGTCTGAGCAAACTCTAGGAGATAGTGAAGGACAGGGAAGCCTGGAGCGTTGTAGTCCATGGGGCTGCAAAGAGTTAGACATTACTGAGCGACTGAACACCAGCAAGAGGCATGAATATAAAGATTCTCTTACCCCATGTGATGGTAATAGAGTAGCTGTTTCCAGAACTGGTGTCATCCATAGTTTTAAGTCTTACCTAAGAAGGAGGTAGGGTTCCACTTCAAAGGAATGCAGTGTTCACTATAGTTGAATCATTCGGTTGACAACGAACCTAGAGTAAGGAGCCCCTCTGTACCCTCCAATCATTAGTTAGCTTCACACAAAGTTATAGGACATTTTCTGTAAATGCATTTTCCGTAGATGGTGCATGTTAGTAAGGACTAGACATTTCAAGGGATGTTCTTGAGTAGAATGTTTTGATTTGCTCCTATTAGTTCTGACCTTCCAATAAGTCTTGTGTTCCCCTGATTTCTGAAATATTGTAAGCATTTGAGGTAGTCTTGAGTAGAGATTCCCAAGGAACCTAATGAAATAAAGAAAACTTGAAACCCTACCCTTGAAGACTCACATGTAGACCTTACCTTGGTGTGTGGCCAGGGCACAGGTGAGGATAAGCCATTGGTTCATTTGTTTCAATTCATTCCATATCATTTCACACCACCAATCCATTTCATTCTGGAGTAGCACCAACAGTATCCTCTTTTTGGCCTTAACCAGTGAGTCATTTTTTAAATTTATTTACTTTGACTTCTCCACGTGGCTTGTAAGATCTTGGTTCCCCAACCAGGGATTGAACCTGGATGCTTGGCAGTGAAAGCTTGGAGTCCTAACCACTGGACAGCCAGGAAATTGCCAGCCACTGAGTTCTTTACATGTCCTGTGCTATCTCATTATTTTCACTCTTGCTCCCTGCCCTCTTCCCACAAAAAATTCATTAGCAGCACTATGAATGATTTGGTTGATTCACCTGCCAATTTTGCTACACTTAGAATTCTAGAACAGTTTTACAAATGAAAGGGTGTCTAAGTAAAGACTCTACATGTTAGGATAATTCACTAACTAATGGTTATATTGCTAATTTGATTTTGCTGCTGATCAGAGATAGGAAGAGAATTGTAATTGAAATGCATTGCCACCAATTTGTAAATGTTGGTACACATTATCCATCATTGTTATGCTATTATGCTATTAACATAAATTATCACATAGAGGTAATTTAAAACTGTTAACTGACACAGGTATATCTTCTTCCTGGTGATAATTACACATAAAGGAAAGAGGTCAGGCTAAATGTTGCATGGTATTATTGCATGGACTATTGATGGACAGTAGTGATTAAGTGATGTTAGCATTGAAAAATTATTTTGTTCCTAGTATCTCTATGAATTTTCTGTTATACATGAATTTAAACTCTCATATTCAAATAAGCAATAGATTCTTCTTAAAGCACACAGTTTGGGGACTAACTTTTCTAAAGTCACTATTCTGCTTCACACTAATATTGATTTTAATGAGTTTTTGTTTCATGTTCTTTTAGTTGCATACTTAGTTATAGGACTTTTTCTTTAAAAAATTAGAAGACATTAACTCACTACTAGTGAATTCTTGGTTGAGTACATAATTCCCAATTGGTTTGTATATCAATTTGTATATCAGTGTATATTCTTAAGCAAATTAGAATTTGCCTCAGAAGGTGAGTATTCACGTTGAATGGGGATATGTGGGCATATTCTGTGTTGATGCTATGATTGTGTGAAGAGAGATTTTCTGTGGAGTCTATACGATTATGTACCATATGTAGTTTTGGGGATATAACTAATGAAAGGGAAACTAAGATCGATTATAGGATGAGAGACAAAGCCAGATGATGAGCATTGGATTTTTCAGGCTTAAGCTTTGAAAATCTTAAGTACTTGAAGCTTCTCAGCCAGAGGATAGGTTGTCAATGAAATACTAGAAAAGTCGTTCCTGGAAATGTTCAATGAGATCTTACTACACTTGGATTTCAAATGTTAAATAACAAACAGACCTCTAACAGAATAATGTGCTATAATTTCATCTCATCCCAGAGGGTTCCATTAATTCTAGGATTGCAGAGTCTAGGAGAGGCATGTGTTGCAAGTATTTATGAGATGGAAATGAAACAATGTGGGTGATATTCTGAAGGTGTGAAATGGGGAAACTAGACTGATTTCTCAATGCTCAGGTCAGAAAATAATCACATAAACTTACAGAGAACATGCTACAATAATTCTTTGTTGTTCTTAAATGTGGTATGCTAAATGCCAAGTCAGGACATAGTGGGATGTTTCTAAGTTCTAACATAATCATGAAGGATGAAAGACATATACCATCAGAATTACCCTTGAAAACCTTAGGAAGTTACCCTATCAAAGACTGAGATACTCTCTCAGTTAATCCAGAACCACCAGTTTTCTTCCAGTTTGGGTACATCAGTACTTCTGTGTGCACCAGAGGCAGTAAGTGCCATTTATTTAGGGCCATAATACACAATGATATATATTTAAGAACCAGAATCTGAGTTGACAGAGTGGGGACAGTCACATGATGAGAGGCATGTAAGAACCAGGCAGGTTGAAGGAACAGATGTCTATCTTCTCACATGCCATCTACAATCTTTCTGGGATTTCCAGGCACTAAGTGAAATAGCTGGCCTAACTTCATTATAACAGTTATCTTTCCCTTCTTCTTCTCTTTGCTTCCTCTCTTTTCTCTTTCTCTTTTCTCCCCTCCTCCCCCTCCCCTCCACTACTCTCAACAGAGCGTGATTTAGCATCACCATGATAGTCTCTTCAAGATAGAATAAAAACACTAAGACTTTTAAAAAACACATGTAGTCTATTCTCAGCTCTAAGATCTCTAATTTTTCAAACCCCTATGACTTATTTTATGTTGATAGAGATTCTTAATGTTTTTGTAGGTCAGACTTTTTGAGTAGGTTCTGAAAGCTAGGGACTCTTTCCCAGAAAAAAATGTACTATAGACATTCAATCTCAATATAAACAAAAATAAAGATCCGTGCATGACCCTATAATTTTTAACTAAGATCTTCTAGACCACCACAGATTTCTCCTTCAACCAGCAGGTGATCCACATTTTGTAATCTAATATCCTCTCTATATTATCACTTTTGAGGGGACCTATAAGGATGATAAGGACAAGAACACTAAGATTGAATAGCTAACATTCATTAAGTTCTTAAACATGTACAGGCACTAGTCTAACTCATTTGCCATTTATCACAACCTGATGACAAATGGATTATCACAGTAATCCAAGCCTGTACTCCAACCAGTAATGCTGAAGTAGCTGAAGTTGAACGGTTCTATGAAGACCTACAAGACCTTTTAGAACTAATACCCCAAAAAGATGTCCTTTTCATTATAGGGGACTGGAATGCAAAAGTAGGAAGTCAAGAAACACCTGGAGTAACAGGCAAATTTGGCCTTGGAACACGGAATGAAGCAGGGCAAAGGCTAATAGAGTTTTGCCAAGAAAATACACTGGTCATAACAAACACCCTCTTCCAACAACACAAGAGAAGACTCTATACATGGACATCACCAGATGGTCAACACCAAAATCAGATTGATTATATTCTTTGCAGCCAAAGATGGAGAAGCTCTATACAGTCAGCAAAAACAAGACCAGGAGCTGACTGTGGCTCAGACCATGAACTCCTTATTGCCAAATTCAAGCTTAAATTGAAGAAAGTAGGGAAAACCACTAGACCATTCAGGTATGACCTAAATCAAATCCCTTATGATTATACAGTGGAAGTGAGAAATAGATTTAAGGGCCTAGATCTGATAGATAGAGTGCCTGATGAACTATGGAATGAGGTTCATGACATTGTACAGGAGACAGGGATCAAGACCATCCCTATGGAAAAGAAATGCAAAAAAGCAAAATGGCTGTCTGGGGAGGCCTTACAAATAGCTGTGAAAAGAAGAGAAGGGAAAAGCAAAGGAGAAAAGGAAAGATATAAACATCTGAATGCAGAGTTCCAAAGAAGAGCAAGAAGAGATAAGAAAGCCTTCTTCATTGATCAATGCAAAGAAATAGAGGAAAACAACAGAAAGGGAAAGACTAGAGATCTCTTCAAAAAAATCAGAGATACCAAAGGAACATTTCATGCAAAGATGGGCTCGATAAAGGACAGAAATGGTATCGACCTAACAGAAGCAGAGGATATTAAGAAGAGATGGCAAGAATACACAGAAGAACTGTACAAAAAGGATCTTCACGACCCAGATGGTCACGATGGTGTGATCACTGACCTAGAGCCAGACATCCTGGAATGTGAAGTCAAGTGGGCCTTAGAAAGCATCACTACGAACAAAGCTAGTTTAGGTGATGGAATTCCAGTTGAGCTATTCCAAAATCCTGAAAGATGATGCTGTGAAAGTGCTGCACTCAATATGCCAGCAAATTTGGAAAACTCAGCAGAGGCCACAGGACTGGAAAAGGTCAGTTTTCATTCCAATCCCAAAGAAAGGCAATGCCAAAGAATGCTCAAACTACGGCACAATTGCACTCATCTCTCACACTAGTAAAGTAATGCTCAAAATTCTCCAGGCCAGGCTTCAGCGATATGTGAACTGTGAACTTCCTGATGTTCAAGCTGGTTTTAGAAAAGGAACCAGAGATCAAATTGCCAACATCCGCTGGATCATGGAAAAAGCAAGAGAGTTCCAGAAAAACATCTATTTCTGCTTTATTGACTATGCCAAAGCCTTTGACTGTGTGGATCACAATAAACTGTGGAAAAATCTGAAAGAGATGGGAATACCAGACCACCTTATCTGCCTCTTGAGAAGTTTGTATGCAGGTCAGGAAGCAACAGTTAGAACTGGGCATGGAACAACAGACTGGTTCCTTATAGGAAAAGGAGTACGTCAAGGCTGTATATTGATACCCTGCTTATTTAACATATGTGCAGAGTACATCATGAAAAACGCTGGACTGGAAGAAGCACAAGCTGGAATCAAGATTGCCGGGAGAAATATCAATCACCTCAGATATGCAGATGACACCACCCTTATGGCAGAAAGTGAAGAGGAACTAAAAAGCCTCTTGATGAAAGTGAAAGAGGAGAGTGAAAAAGTTGACTTAAAGTTCAACATTCAGAAAATGAAGATCACGGCATCTGGTTCCATCACTTCATGGGAAATAGATGGGGAAACAGTGGAAACAGTGTCAGACTTTCTTTTTTTGGGCTCCAAAATCACTGCAGATGGTGACTGCAGCCATGAAATTAAAAGACGCTTACTCCTTGGAAGGAAAGTTATGACCAACCTAGATAGCATATTCAAAAGTAGAGACATTACTTTGCCAACAAAGGTTCGTCTAGTCAAGGCTATGGTTTTTCCTGTGGTCATGTGTGGATGTGAGAGTTGGACTGTGAAGAAGGCTGAGCGCCGAAGAATTGATGCTTTTGAACTGTGGTGTTGGAGAAGACTCTTGAGAGTCCCTTGGACTGCAAGGAGATCCAATCAGTCCATTCTGAAGGAGATCAGCCCTGGGATTTCTTTGGAAGGAATGATGCTAAAGCTGAAACTCCAGTACTTTGGCCACCTCATGCGAAGAGTTGACTCATTGGAAAAGACTCTAATACTGGGAGGGATTGGGGGCAAGAGGAGAAGGGGACGACAGAGGATGAGATGGCTGGATGGCATCACTGACTCGATGGACGTGAGTCTCAGTGAGCTCTGGGAGTTGGTTATGGACAGGGAGGCCTGGCGTGCTGTGATTCATGGAGTCACAAAGAGTCGGACACGACTGAGCTTCTGATGTGATCTGATGACAATGTGCTTTTTATCCTCATTTTACTGTTACAGAAACTGAAATGTGGGGAAGTTAAGGAATTTTCCTAAGATCACACAACTATTAAGTAATTGAATCATGACTGGTAGCCAGCAAGTCTGGATTGAGAGTCCAGGCTCTTAACCACTATGCTGTACTACCTTGCAGTATAAAATTAACTGGGTGTCCTTTCTGCTCAGTTTGGTCAAAAGAGAATAGAAGATGATCATGGCTACACTATCCCATTAAATTGTGACTCTGTGACAGTGGTAGTTTCTACTAGTGCTTCCCTTCTTAGAAGAGGATGCGCCTCCTCTTAGTATTTGAAGATGGCTGTTGACCTACAACTACATCCAGCTAGTCTTGCAATCAATCCCCTTGGAAGCAGTTGAATTGATTTCTAGCAGCCTTTAGTCTGATTCTGGATTCCTAAAAGGACTGTACCTACTTTCCAGTTTAATTACACATCACTATTTGTTTTACAATCAGAATATAATTTCAAAGACTAAAAGATAAATGATATTATTTAGAACATATGGTTGCAAGCATCAGAAATTTAACTTGAAAAGAAAAACATATTGAATTGTCAAAGATCTACAGAACAGTGACATCATGGAAAAACACAGAGGAAACTAATAGTAATGGATAGGTTTGCTTCTCATCTGCTTTTTCTTTCATTTATTTCCCCTTATTGCTAACTGGCTTTTTCCAAGTGGCAGGAAACATGAGCCACCATAGATTACACATTTTATATTTTAGATCTTATAAAAAGGGAGACAGTTTTGTCATTTTCTTCATGCCCAGTTCAAGAATCTAAGACAATACATTTTATGGACACAACTTGGGTTAATTTCCCAAGGGTCTGTTCAGTGGAACAAATCCAATGGGACTTGAGATAGAAGGATTGGAGCATTTGAAAACATATCAGTCCCACAGAAATATGTGGTAGAATAGTAAAGGAAAGTTCCCAGGAAAAGTGACAGAGTGATATACAGACAGCACTTATTGGATGGCTCCAAAAGAAAACTCAGCTAAATTCATTTGTTTGCAGTTAGCAATAAATTATAGAGGACTATTAGAAGACTTGGAAATGTATTTCTTGCTTTGCACAGTCAGAGGAATACCTTGGGGAAAATGGTGTAGCCAATCTAATTTGTGTCAATTCAGCAAATAAGTGACTATTGGAAATTTTTTATTATTTCATCCTTAATTTGGATTTTTATATCAGTTTAAGGTGAGATAAAATTGTAAGGAAAAGCTGGTGGGAATAAGAAACACCTTTTTTTTAGAAGAATAGCTGTGACTGCCTGCTGAATGACTTCTGGAAGAGTCTGGGATTGTGACAAAGATAACTAAGCTGAGAAGGAAAGTGAACATGCAAAGCTTAGAACCTGACTTGTCAGAGGTTTTTTGACAGAGTAATTGCCATCTGGTGCTTTCTAATGAAATAAGCAAAATAGCGTTAATACACATAACACTTTAAGTAACATGATTCTGGGATATGGGATGGATCAACTCCTAGAGGAATCTGCAGTTTTTGAGAAGGGTCTGTCACTGGTCTGGCTACACCTGCCTTACATTGCTGTCATTCTGCTGAGTAAAAGATGGTTTTACACAAGAGTGTTCTTACAAATTATGTTAGTGATAAAGACTTGTACTTTATGGAGGTCACATTTTCAGCACTGAACAAGAATCAGGATGTGAAAGGACAAGTTTCTTTCTCATTCTTTCTCATTCCCATTACGTGAGAAAAAGAAATTTACACATGGGACTTCATGTCTTTAAAAACACCTGGGCATCAGATTGGCGCTTTTCTCCTTGACCAGCTTGAGTGAGTGTGAGAAATAGTGTGTGGTAGATGGGCGCATGCAGCTCCAACTCCATCATTTAGGAAGATGAATAATAGAGTTTTAGATTGAATGCTTTTTTAAAAGGTGCTATATGTTTAGATCTATATTTAAAAATCTTTTTCATCTACCATTAACTCTTGGAACATGATGATGGAATACTAATATCAATTTACAGCAATATTTTTTAAGGAATGGAGGTGCATTTGCATAGGAAGTTCAAAGGACAATTTAAGATTAAACAAATGTAACCTCTAATTTCTGGTGATAGTAGGCTGTCTCCATAGCTTGAAAGGACAAAGTGGTATATATGGGGAGAGAAGGAACATAAGGATGAAATATAGTGGGGAAAATGCAAGAAGAGTGCAAAATTGGTAAGAAACAAAGTGTATTTAAAGAGACTATGGCTGTACCTAAATCACAGTCACTGATTCCATATAGAAAGAGAAAGAAAATAGGATGTTAGAATATAATTTGTGAGAAAGAAAATCCAACATGCTTCTTGGCTGTTTAATAGAATTATGACTCATTATCCATTATGTCATTGGAAAACATTAGTATACAGTTGGTCAAGAGTATGGGCTATAGAATCGAAGTTCAAAAAATCTTCCCTACTGGTTGTGTGAACTTGGACAAGTTAATCTTCTAAATCTCAGATCTACCATCTTCAGAATGTGGGCAATAATAAAACCTGCTTGAAGAGGTTATTCTGATTAAATGAGCAAATCCATGTAATGTTATTACCTCAGTGCCTGCTATACACTGAGTAAAATTTCCTACTATTTATGACTCAATCATTAATTCCTCCTCCTCATTTATGGATAGAAAAATCTGTCCCATCATGTACACACCACATCCTGGTTGTATTCCTGGCTTTAGAACTCTCTAGAATGGCCTTAATGTTGTCTAATCATAGATAACTCTTGACTAGGGAATGGTAATAGACTGCTCAAGACAGAAAGTGGCAAAGTTTTAACTGCCATTCCTACTGATGAATAAACTGAGTCCTAGAATGCCGACATATCTTTCATAAGGCTACCCAACTAACTGGTGTTAGACTAACAATTTTTCCATTACAACATTTCTTCTTAAGATTCTATGGGTGCCAGGAATGTCTATGGGCATCTGACAGAAGCCATAGACTTTATCCTCAACCAATGTATGTCTGCACATATAAAACATTTTGCATACAATCTCAAGGATTCCCCCAACCACACATTTTCATAGGCACTTGCTTTAGCTGACCAACACCCTCCCAACTTTGCCACCTTGAAAATTAACTTTTGGTTAGATTTATCCTGTTTTTCTTTCCATCTATGTCCTTCATGTAAAGACTTTCAGTCTTTCTTCCCGCTGTTCTCACATAGAGAACTCTCTAGAATGGCCTTAATGTTGTCTAAGGGCATATCTAAGGCCTGGAGCAGGAGATCTAGAAGCAATGACTTAATGTTATATTTTAAAGTTGATTAGAATCTGGAGGTCTTATTCCCTGCATCCTTTGGAAATGTTTCAAGAAAAACACATTTCTACCCAATACCTCAGGAACAGGGCGAAGAATGACTTAGGGAAAACATAAATGTAGGGTTATGTCCTTATATGTGGCTGTTCTAATTTTTATTATACCAAGAACATGTGAAATGGGATGGTGCCTCCAGATTTGCACTCATAATAGAGAGAAAAATTGCCCCAAATCATTGCTTTCTTTACCTGCTGCAAATGATGACTTGTGATTCTGCTGGTAACATATCCAAACTAAAGGTTTCTCATCAGTGGTGGAATGATTTATTTTTTCTTTTGGAAAAATTGCAAGCAATCTCTCGTATGCAAAAGAGTGAATGGGTGGTAGATATAAAAGAATGGAAAGAGAAGAAGTGATTAGCTTTTAAAGCAACAAATGGTTATTAGAGTATTAGAGGGATAAGAGAGGGAGGTAAAGGGTCAGAGTAGAGGGAGGGGAGAGAGCAGAGGAGAGAAAAGCATAGGGAGACCAGATTGCCAATTGTTCATCCACCCCCTACAATTCTGTTGGTAGCAGACAGAGGACCCCCACTGTCCCTTCCAACCCAGACTAAAGCCTCTAGATAAAACAGCATGTGTATTACTGTGTGAGGGGTATCATAACCAAACTCTACAGACTGGATGGCTTACACAACAGACATTTCTTTTCTCTCAGTTCTGGAGTCTGGAAGTCCAAGATCAACCTGTCAATCAGGTTGGCTTCTACTGAGCCTTCTTTCCTCGGCTTACAGATGACCGCCTTCTCTCTGTGTCCTCACATGGCATTTCCTCTGCATTTGCATTCCCCTGGTGTCTCTTTTCAAGTCCAAATTTCCTCTGACACCAGTCAGATTGGATTAGGGCCACCTTACTGGCCTTGTTTGAACTTGATCCCCTCCCTAAAAGACTTATCTCCAAATGTAGTCAAATTCTGGGGTACTGGGGGTTAGAACTTCAACCTATGAACAGAAGGAGACTCAATTCAGTCCATAACAGCTGAGTAACGTGTTAGCCTGGCAGCCTCATAAGTTGGTCATCCAGGCAGAGGTGAGCAGACATTGCTATGTTTTTCACCGGAGTAATATTTCTGTAAGGTAGAGTGATGTAAGGTAGGCTCACAACTGACATTTTCAGCCAGCAGGATTTGGCAGGTATAAAGTAGACAGTGATTATTTTGGCTCTTTGACCAATGCGAGTCTTGACTCCTGCACTAGCTTTCTCTGCAAAAATATGAAGTGTTTGGGACAAAGGATTTTCTATAACCCTGAGAATGGATTTCCAAGAAGGCTGCCAATCCTGATACAAAGGCTTTGCTCCCGTCCAGCTCTCAATGCTGTGTATACTCACCATGGTGGAACATTTCCAATCCCGTCAGCTTGTCTTTGATTTGACATTTTTTATAGTAACTTTCTAGCCAAATATCAATGCTGCTCACTGTCTTTTAGATGTTCAACATCAAAAGTTTCACAGTGGCTATGTTTTTATTTTATTTAAGGATTATCTCTATTTTTGGCAATCTTTGACAAGTCTTTTCAGCACCGATGCTGCTATAAACCCATTGAAACCCTGGCTTTTATGGAGAGCAAACAAGCCAGAGAATTATTTTACCCAACTAAGATGAGACATAGATTTTTGTTATCCTCCGCCTACAAAAATCCTATATATCTCCATTACAGGTTTACCTTAAGAATGGAATTTTGTATCTTGCTTGCATTTTCTAAACTTTGTCTGGAGGATTTCACATAAAATAGAAAAGTACTTTTCATATCTTTTATTTAAAACCAGGACATCTTCTGGGCCAAAGAGGTGACTTTTAGAAATGGAGCTAGGACATGATCATCTCCCCCAAATGGGAGACAAATCTAAAGTGTGCTGAGCTAAAAAGCCAGGCAGGTTTCAAAAACCTCTTACCATATTTATTTTTATCTGTATACTTCATCTTGTGTCCATTCCCATATGATCTGCCATCAATTACCCAATGTAATGGAAACCTCGAGTTTCTTACAAGGTGGAGATATGATAAAAGTAACTGGAGGCCAGTGAGGTTGCCACTTCAGCTTTTGTCTTGTTGCCTGCCCCTTGCACACCCCTGACTCCTTCCTCTAGCCTTGTTGTTAAAAGCTTCCATTTGTATATCACTTCTTTTTCATTTTTTAAAGTTCATAGGAAAAATGATACTGTTGTGTTTGAAAGCACTTTGGAATCAGATAGATCAGGAATTGAAATCCTGGCCCGATGCTTGCTGTGCTGACTTGAACAAGTTTCTTTTTTTCTGGCTTTATTTCCTCATCTCTTAATTGGTGCTATGAAAAATAAATGGGATTATAATTATAAAGCACTTAGTCTAGTGTCTGACTATAGAGTGTCAGACTCCACACAAAAGAAAGCTATTTCTATATGTTGTATTCTCTCTCTTTATTGGTCTTTTTAATCTTGGACCCCTCTCCTCCCTTATTCCTTCCTCTCCTTTACCGTCCAGTTTTCTCTCTCTCCTAACAATAACATTGGGTACACATGTCTTTGCTTGCCATCTAATCCAATGTGTCTCAAACAAGGCCTGTATTGGAAATACTTAAGGGCTTCTAACTATTTCAAAAGCCTGAGGGAAACCTTAAATTGATCAGTAATAGCACCTCATTGTTTCTTTTCCTTTGACTCCAATTAGGTCAACTCAGTATAGAGAGATGGTCTAGTTCATGTTTATCAGCAACTCTAATGAGATATAAATGTCTTACATTTGAAAAGAGAGAGAGTGAGAAAGAAAGAATGGGGAAAAAAAGAATCAGCTTGGAAATACTCTTTTTCTGGGAAATCCATCTTTCAACATATGGAGTCTATGAGGATTGGGAAAAAGAATAAACAAATCCTTTTCTTTTTCTCTTTTCTTATCTCTAAATTTAAAAGGGCATAGACTAGATGATTTTATCTGTCTTCAACACTCATGTTATAGACTATGTCAACATGACTCTAACTGAAAGATATTTTGGTATCTGAGACCTGTAGCCTTTTCCTTGAGGGATACTATAAGAAACAGGTTTATGAGTCTCACCTTTGTATTAGCTGTTCAGGATTATTATTGAGGACATTGCCTATTACAGTATTCAGTGTGGCTCCTATATGAAACCCATCTCACTATTTCATGTTGATATCTAGGAAACTTACAAAAACTTCAAATCTCAATTCTAGTCACTGAAAGGGTCTTTACAGCTTACAATCTATATTCTATTACCCCAGATCTCAGTAGTCATAAAAACAATGTATTCAGATTTTTCTGGTTTATAATATTTACCTTAAGTGTTTACAAAAATTCAGAGTATACATTAATAAATAATTCTGCTCCCTTCTCTGGCTTCTCTAACTTCTTAGCCTTCATAGATACCATTTCTTCCAGATGGCATTTTATTCATACACCTTCTTATGCTCTGTTCATCTTCAATGTAAAGTCAATGACTAATAGTTCATTCACACTCACAAAAGGAGGGGAGCCTGTTTTTCCTCCTTTCCTGACCTCTAATTTTTGCATGTGGATTTCTGTTTGGCTTGTAGATATTACTCTATGCTATTTGGTAAGAAGAAATCTACAGTGATAACTGATACCCTATATCATACTCAACTTTCCCTTATGGTCTTAATTTTGCTAGTGAAGACTGTGGTATTTTTCTCTTTGCTATATTTCTCTTTTCTTTTGTTTGAAAATATGCCATATTTTGTTTTGGCATAGTCATATTATATCTTAAGGATATGGACTTGGGACAAAATTGTTCCTGAATTACTTAGTTTGTTCCCGACTTAAAACAGATTAATTATTGCAAGCCAAAGTGCCCACATAGTGTAGCTGGCTCATGCAAATCCTCAATTTAATAATTTACTATAGGTTATTGAAGGGGTTTCACAGTTTAATTATGCAAATTGCTTCAAGAGCCTTTTGGTCATTTTTAACAAAAACTTTAGTGAGCAGAATACACAAATAACATTATTTTTTTACAAAAGTAGAGCTGAGACACTGAAAACTAAGATGGCATGTGGGTTAGCACGTGGTGAAAGCCAGGAATCTGGAAAAGGACTTCTTGGGTTTGAACTCTAGTTTCTTCACTTATTTGCCATGTGGTTTTGAACAGGTTACTTAGTCTTTCTATATTTCTTTTCGTTTTTTAATCTGTAAAATGGGCCCAAAATGACGCTTTTAGCTTAGCTCAGAGCCTGGTGCATGAGCAGTACTATTGTTTCAATGATTTTAAGTTTTCAGGATAAAATTGTCAAAACTGGCCTGCAATCAACGGGCACATAAATACACTTTATTGCCTTAACTCCACATCTCTTGGCTACTTGTCATCAGGTTTCTGTCATCCAGAGAAAGCTGTTCTATACTTCAGCATTAGACCTGGACACTGGGGAACAAAAAGGAGCTCATGTAAAATGAAGCTGAAAAAGAAGTTGATGATTTAAATAAATGAGAATTGTTTCTTATAAAACCCAGGAAGGATAAAGAGCCCCACTCAGTTCATTAACCAGTTACTAAATGGTGTTTGTGTTATCCCCATGAATACTAAATGAATTCATTATGATATGTGCTATTACAGTGAATAGCAAATGAATTCATAACGATGGGCTTCATAAAAATATTCCTAATGGAGAAGTTATGCATTATCAAGCTGGTTTCTAGAGTAACTGGGGCTTACATTTAAATGGGGGAAATAAATAATACTAGGCACGACATGGGCTAGTTGGAGTTATTTGGATAGGTTCTACAGAACTGAGAACACAGTTCATGTCTTGATTATATGTCAGGAGCTTCCGATGACTCTCAGGTTTTGGTTTCTGTCCTTTATTACTGATGCTTGATATCCATTTTGTCTTTGGATCAAAGAAAAGGATCCAATTATATGTAGCTAGTCAACAGTAAACCTTTGCTTTGTGATTAGAGAGATTAAGTGAGAAAGTTTTAAAATGTTTTCAACCTTTCTTGCCCAGAGGCCATCCAATGCCTATCACACTTGACCAATCTTCAGGTCAGTTGCTTGTACGTAAAATGCAGTGAACCCCCTCATCTGTCCACTTCCACACAGCATAAGAATAAAATAAATTTTAGAATGAATGGTGTGAATGGCGTATCCTTGAAGTAATATTTGAATTTTATTGACCGTCATAAATAGATTATGAAATCATGGCAGCAACAAAAGCACAGATGGTATCTTATTATAAACCTGCAAACTACAAGCAATGAGCCTGAAGACCACTCAGAGGGCACTTGTGGGCCATCAGTGGTCCAGAAACCACAGTATACTAACCTCTCATCTGAAGGTGGAAGTAATTCCTTAGAAAAAAATTGACACAGCTTCTTGGTTTCATAATAAACTTAAAATGCTTCCAAGGCTTAATTTTTAAGAACCAGCAGTTTTATGTGTCACCCTAATTTATGAATTACATTTGAGCTTCTGAGAGTAAAATTCAGCAAGTATAACAAGTAAAAGAAATAGAAAGTAAAACTGGACTAGTGCAAGCAGTTTAACAATTTAATTAAATAACGTTACTTGTAGCCTACCATGTGCAAGGCATTGAGGGAGATACATAAATAAGACACTGTGTTAGTCTTCAAGAAATTTTCAATAGAATTTGTCATGTACATATTTCACCATGATGTAAATTAGACTGGGATCAGATTTAGAACCAATATGCATGTAGTGGAATTGAATAATTATAGCAAAATTATACTATTCAGTTATATAGGATTTTTTTGTGTGCCAGAATCTTTCCTAAGCACTTTATATCAGTTATTCATTTAGTCCTCTCAACAAGCCTGTGGTGTGGGCACTTTTGTTATTCCCAGTTTCTGTGTGAAAAAGTGGAGCCACAGAGGGTAGAGTAACTCAGAGATAGCTAACTAACTCTAATCTTTTCTTGCTTTCCTTCTCTGATAGAGTTTTACTGAGAAGAATTTTGTAGTTGTAGAAGAGGGTAGAACCAGAAGATGGAAGAAGTTTGGATTCCTAATATCATGAAAAAGATTGGATTTTCCAAAACAGAAAGTGGTATCAAAGGCAGGAGACACATATAATAGGATGACTGGTGAAAAAGACAAAACAAGAAAGATATTTGACAATTAGAACATCGGTATTTTTAAGTGAGTGGTTCATGGACGTATTAGTGCATGGACATGATTTCCAGATTAAACTTAAAGAATATGGCATGAAAAAGTGATGACCGTAGGTGAAGCCTACTCTTCTAAAACAATTTAATGTTGAGGGCCAGGAGAGTAAGGGTGAGATGAGTTATAGACGTTTTTTAAAAAGGACAGCTTTTCAAAATTAGCGTGAAGTAGATTTAAGAATGATTGTCAGAGGAGAGGAGAGGAGTTGAAGAAGACAAAGTGACTAAAAATGTGACCATTCCACCCTTTCTTGGGAGGGATATGCAGACTTCCCTGGTGGCTCAGACGATAAAGCGTCTGTCTACAATGCGGGAGACCCGGGTTCGATCCCTGGGTTGGGAAGATCCCTTGGCGAAGGAAATGGCAATCCACTCCAGTACTATTGCCTGGAAAATCCCATGGACAGAGGAGCCTGGTAGACTACAGTCCATGTGGTCGCAAAGAGTCGGACACGACTGAGCGACTTCACGTTCACGTTCATAGTTGACATACAATATTATGTTAGTTTCATGTGTACCACATAGTGATTTAATGTTTGCAAACACTATGAAATGGTCGCCATGATAAATCTAGTAACCATCTGTCCCCATATCGAGTTATTACAATATCATTGACCATAGTCTTTAAACTGTATACTACATCTCTGTGACTTATTTATTTTATACTGGAAGTTTATGTCTCTTAACCACTTTCAGTTCTTTTGCATTGCCCCCACACCCCACCCTTTAGGCAAGCACCTTTTTGTTCTCTGTATCTATGAGTCTGTTTTCACTTTGTTTTGTTTCTCTTGTTTTTAAAATTCTACATATGAGTAAGATCACATATTTTTATTTCTCTGACTTTCACTTAGCACAACACACTTAGCTCCATTCATGTTGCTGCAATAGTAAGAGTTCCTTTTGTTATGGCTGAATAATGTTCTATCACATCTCTTTTATCTCATCATTTATCAATGGACACAGATTGTTTCTATATCTTGGCTGTTGTAAATAATGCTGCAGTGAATGTTAGTGGTGTATATTTCTTTTTGAACTTGTGGTTTTGTTTTCTTCAGGAAAATACCAAGAATCACATGAAATTTCTATTTGTTTTAAATAACTATATTTATTTGTTTACTTTCGGCTGTTTCGGGTCTTCGTTGCTGCGCAGATTTCCTTTCTCTAGTTGTGGTGAGCAGGGGTGGCTGTCTAGTTGTAGTGCGTGGGCTTCTCATTGCTGTGGCTTCTCTTGCTGCAGGGCACAGGCTCCAGAACACAGGCTTCAGTAGTTGCGGCTCTGTGGCATATGGGATCGTCCCAGGCCAGGGATCGAACTCATATCTTCTGCATTGGCAGGAGGATTCTTTATCACTGAGCTACCAGGGAAGCCCTGGAAGTTCTATTTTCATTATTTTGAAAAACCTCTATATTGTTTCCATAGTGACTCTACCCAATTTACAATCCCACCAATACTGCAAAAGTGTTTTTATTACTTCACGTCCTCACCAACACTTGCTGTTTCTTGTCTTTTTAATGATAGTCATTTGGAGAAGTGTGAGGTGGCGTCTCATTGTGATTTCAATTTGCATTTCCCTGATGATTGGTTATGTTAAGCATCTTTTCATGTCTTGATGGTCATTTGTATGTTTGCTTTGGAAAAACATTTAATCAGGGCCTTTGAGCATTTTCTAATCCTAATGTTTTTTTGATATTGAGTTGTATGAGTTATTTGTGTATTTTGGATATTGACCTCTTTTGTATATGTATATCACTTGCATACATCTTCTCCCATTTAATAGGCAGTCTATTTTAGCTTGTTCAATTTCTCTTTTGTTTTTTTAAAATTTTTAATTTTGTGTAGGGATATAGCTGATTAATAATGTTGTGATGGTTTCAGGTTAACAGAGAAGGGACTCAGCTACACATATACATGTATCCATTCTCCCCAAACTCCTCTCTCATCCAGGATGCTACATACCATTTAGCAGAGGCAGCTTTTTCATTTTTGTTAATAGTTTCCTTGGCTATGTTAAAATTTTTTAGTTTGATTTGTTTTGTGCTTTTGTTTATTTACCCAAGGAAGTATATCAAAAAAATACAGCTAAGATCAGTGTAGCTATATTTAAAATATATATTATTTTAAAAAACATTTAACATATTTATATTTATAATATATTTATATATTATACATATATAATATATAATATAAATATTTAAATATTTAATAATATTTAAAATAATATATTATTTTTTAAAAAGCTATATTTAAAAATATAGCTAAGATCAAAGAGCATACTGCCTATGTTTTCTTCAAGGAGTTTTATAGTTTCAGCTCTTACATTTAAATCTTTAATCCATTTTGAGTTAATTTGTGTATATGATGTAAGAAAGTAGTCCAGTTTGAGTCTTTTGCATGAAGCTGTCCAGTTTTTCCAGCATCTTTTATTGAAGAGACTGTCTTTTCTCCATTGTGCTGTTTTTAGTTACTTTTGTCAATGCTGTATAGTTTTCTAAGTGTATGTCTTTTGTTTTCTTAGTTAGATTTATTCCTAAGTATTTAATTATTTTTAATGCAACTGTAAATAGGCTTGCTTTGTTAATTTTTTCATTGTTAGGGCACAGAAACACAACAGATTTCTGTATCTTAATTTTGCATCTCTCAACTTTACCAAATTATTTGATGAGCTCTTATAGTTTTTTGGTGGCATCTTTAGTATTTTCTATATAAAGTGTCACACACCACCTGGGAAACCCCATAGAGTATCACATGATCTGCAAAAAGTGATAATTTGCTTCTTTTACAACTAGGATTCCTTTTATTTCTCTTTCTTGTCTTATTTTCTGTCTTATTTCTGTGGCTAGGACTTCCAATACTATGTTGAATAAAAGTGGCAAGAGTGGTCATCCTTGTCTTGTTTATTGTACTAGAGGAAATGATTTTAGCTTTTGCCTGTGAAGTATGATGTTGGCTGTAGGCTTGTAATATATGGCTTTCATTATGTTGACATATGTTTCCTATACACCCACTTTGTTGAGAATTTTTACCATAAATGAATTAATTCTGCCCAAAGCTTTTTCTATATTTGTTGAGGTTTATACAATTCTGCTTCTTCAATCAGTTAATGTGATATATCACATTGACTAATGTGCAGATATTGTATCCCTGGGATAAATTCTACTTGATTATTGTGTCAAGGAAAAAAAAATTTAATAGATATAGAGACTGAAAACCATTTTGTGAGGAAACATGGCTTGGTGGTGATTTTCCAGTTCAAGCCCCTCATTAACCAATGTGCCTGTTTTTTGTGGTTGTAGTCCAAGGAGGGGAGGGAAGTAAAGGAGCCTGTGACCAAGATAGAGAAGAACAGTGTATCCAAGGAGTAATTTCAGGGAAGTCAGGGGAAAATTTTTCTGAGTTTTCAATGTTTGGCCCATTTCAATATCACTTTCATATTTCTTGAAGAAATTTTTGTCAAATTTTCAGACTCTGGACCTTCATTAAAGCAAGTCATAACAAACACAAACACACACACACACACACCATCTCCAGTTAATCTAATTACTATACACAAAAGCCTTAGTTTTGAGCAATTTCCTATATTACTTAAACTTATATATGATGATTCAGGTAACTTCATCTTAACTGCATTAAGACAATGGCATTAGAGCCTGTCTTATTAATAGCATATTACACATTTCAGAAATGAGAGAACTTTTCTCATCATGCCAAGCAAAATGTCAAATGAATTAGAGATGATTAAATATGAGCTTTAGTACATTACCTCATTTAATACTCACAAAAATCCTATGAAGTAGGTATCATTATCGTGTTTTACAGCTGAGGAAACATGTTAAGTGATTTGACTAAGGTTACAATGGGTGGAGAGGGAAAGTATAGTCTTGAATGGGTTTCAAATATCCCAGTAGTAATTTCACCTGTATTACATTTGTCTCATTTGTACTTAAAATTGAAAGTATAAACAAGTTTAAACTATAAACTTCATCATGCTATTAAAAATTATAACTTTTTAGTGTAATGACTTCTAAAAACTGTTCACAGTCTTGTACTGTGGTTTACACTTCAGCACAAAAAGCTCTCAGCACTTAGAAAGTGTGAGCGTTTCATGTAGCCTAAAAATGCTCTCAAGTAAGGCCATTTAGTAGCAACTCCATAGACAACCTCCTGAACATAAAGTATGAACAGAATCTAAATGAGAAGATACGTTTAGTGGGGGAGGAGCACTGTTATCAGTATCTTTAGAGTCACCTGCTCTTAGTGTGGTGCCTGAAGAAAAACAATGATGTAGATTTATTGATACTGCTCTCTACTACCCTCCTGGAGGTAATTGATAATCAATTACTTAACTGTCCTTAATTTCCCTTCTATTTCTACCATAACAACCACAATAAAGCACAAATGGATTAATGCAATCATTTATTCTTTCCCAAACTCCTTCTAAGTAATTATTTGGTGCAAAGCACTAGGATTAGCATTTTGGGTACAAATATGAACAGAGTTTCTAATCTATTCCCTTGAGGCTCTTGTTCTCTATTATGTGTGTTTTAGGTACTTACTTATATATGTACACATGTATGTAGTATTACATGTAGGGACTTTAAAATGCATTATAAAAGATATATTAATGATAATTTGATATTACATATCATGCTAACAGTTGTCCCAGATGACTCAAATTCTAAATTTTTCCAGGAGAGAAGCTGCCTTATATAGTACTTCTCTCCCTCATGTCTCCTTTCCTCACCAGCTGATACAGTGGTTTAGACTTAGGGAGCAGCCAAAAATACTAATTAATTGATTTTTTAATTGACTTGTGATGATCTTTATTCTTTAAGATATATACTTAGCATTTTCTCCATGGCAATAATATTTTTTAATAATTGGTTAGATTTATTCTTTCATCAAACACTAACAAATGCCTTCCCAGGTGGCTCAGTTGGTAAAGAATTTGCCCGCAATGAGGGAGACCTGGGTTCGATCCCTGTGTTGGGAAGTTCCCCTGGATGAGGGCATAGGAATCCACTCCAGTATTCTTGCCTGGAGAATCCCCACGGACAGAAGAGCCTGGTGGTCTACAGTCCACGGGGTTGCAAAGAGTCAGACACAACTGAACAACTAAGTGCAACAAATGCCTGCTAGAGGTCCTAGAGAATTTCTGGATAGTTGTCACTGAGTTCAATTCACATTTAAACAAAGTCTTGATGTTCCAGGATTACTAAGGATGATTTAGGATATGTCAGTTTATTTTCTAAGGTCAGTAAATCAAGCAGTGTCTCCAAAATACCACCACTATTAAGTAGTTATTAAGTTAGATATTAAGTAATCTAACTTTCACATTCACCTGGTGGGTGGCTTTATGTTTGCCCATCCAGGGGAGGAGAAAAAGTGAGAAAACCAAAATTTGCTTGGTCATAGAAGGCAAATCACTCAGTCAATTGTCTTGCCTCTCTAGGAAGCTATGGCTCATAAACAAACTGAGCATATCTAAAGCTGATAAAGTGGCTGAAGCTTCAAGAGCAAAACAATCCCAGAACCTGATAAATCCCTTTGCTTAAAAGCAAAACCAAAGAAAGTTAAGTGACAAAGAGAAAAGCTTTTGTTTAGCAGCCAGGGATATGACACATAGTCTTGTGGGAGATGGGATGAGAATTCAGCTCTCATAAATAATCCCATTGTTCTAATGGATGATTATGAAATGACCAGAAAACGCATATTGCTGTCTCATTTTGATCAGGATTTAAGGTAATACAGTGGAACAAGTTTGATCATTAAAGAGCTCTGGGAAAGCTGGTGTTTACTTTAAAAAAATTAAAACTAAGCCATTCTTCTCACTGTGTAATTTAGGTGACAACTTTTTTTTTTTTTTTTTTTTTTTTTTTTAACAAAAACCACTTCATTCTTTATCAGCTAGGCTCACTCATTTCTGAGAAGTTGAAATTATGTGCCCCCAAAGTCAATGATGTACATTACTGCACAACCAAATTGACTTGAAGCATTTAAGGTCATTTCATGATTAGATTTGAACTAGTTCTTTTTTTGGAAGATCTGTTATTGCTTCTTAGTTGCTAAGTCATGTGCAACTCTTTGAGACCCCATAGGCTATATATAGCCAAACAGGCTCCTCTGTCCATGAAATTTCCCCGGCAAGAATACTGGAATGGGTAACCGTTTCCTTCTGCAGGGGATCTTGCCCACTCAGGGATCAAGCCCATATCTCCTGTACTGGCAGGCAGATTCCTCACTGCTGAACAACCAGGGAAGCCCTTTTGGAGGATAGTTTGTGGTAAATCCCACAATGGTATATGAGTGTGTGTGATTTGGGAACACACAGATGACCCTTCCTTACCTCTTGAAATGATCTCTATCTTTAGACTGCATTATAACTCTCTTGATTTTTTTCCCTAATCATTTTATTTGTTAGTCACCCTCACAAGGGTTTTCTTCTTCACCCCATCTCTTCAATATGACTTTTTAGTTTTCTGCCCCCGTTGTAATATATAGTAAAGGGTGTAAGCTTTGAATCAGACTGATTGTGGCTTCTGAGTAACTATGGGGTTTTGAAAAAATATCTTAGCTTTTTATGTCTCATTTTCCCTCAATAATTTGCCAAGATAATTATACTTGACTGCCTGTTTCTTAGGGCTGCCACAACAAAGTACCACAGCCTGGGTGGCTGTCTCACAGTTTTAGAGACTAGAAGTAAAAAACTAAGTTGTTAGCAGAACCATGCTCCTTCTGAGACCTGCAGTTTTGCCTCTTTCCAGATTCTGGTAGGTTTCTGGCAGTCTTTGGCGTTCATTGACTTGCCGTTGGGTAACTTGGATCTCTGTCTTTGTAATCACACGTCTTCTCCCTGTTTCGATGTTTTCACCTGACCATCTTCTTATAAGGACCAGTTACATTTTATTAGAAGCACACCCTAACCAGTATGACCTCACTTTAACTTAACCTCAGCAGTGACATTTGCAATGACATTACTTCTGAATAAATTCATGTGCTGAGATACTGGAGGTTAAGACTTTAATGTAAGTCTCTTAGGAGGGACCATTTCAACCCATAACACTAACCTATGGCATTCTTGCTTGCACTAGAATGATGGATCAAATGCTTGGCATCTAATTATATAGATGCCACAAAATTATATCCCCTTCCTTTCTCCTTCATGCTGGGTTTTAATTACAGTGTCTGTCCATGACTGACTTCAGTCTGTCCCAATGTCCTTACATGTTGTCCAAAATGTGCATTGAAAGTGGTGAAAGTTGGGTCATCACGTTGACCTCTTTTGATTCTCATCCTCATGTTGGTTTCTGAAGACATGGCTAATAAATATTATTTGCTATTTTTGTTTAGAGAAGCATTCATTTGCACTTCACTCAGTGTTTACGCATTTTTGGCTTCTTTCTTTGTCATTTTATTCAGTTTTATTGCAATCCCTTCCATACCACAATGTGCTTTGATGCAAGGAATCAGATGCTCCAGGAAGAGGGTTAACGTCCACAGGTAGTGGACCCCACGAGTACCAGCTCTGATTTAGGAGTCAAGACGTCTCTGGAAGGCACACTGTCCTAAGTTATAGATATTCAAAGAAGGGTAATTAGTTTTAATTGTAATGCTTTACTTTTGGCTATGCTTACCTCCTGCCAGATTTTTAATTCCCTTAACATTTAAGATTGCCAAATCAGGCCATCTGTAAACATGAAAAGTTGTAAAACTGGGGTCTTTCACCAAAAGGATAGTTCTAATATTCTGAACAGAAGAAAGACTGATTTTCTAGTCCTGAAAGTCCCAAATAATTTAATTTGGAGTGGGTATATCTTCTTGCTTCTTCTCTCTCTGCACTTCCTAGGGCTTTCTGGATGTGGGTGGATTTTGGTTC
This sequence comes from Bubalus bubalis, assembly GCF_019923935.1. Classification (NCBI taxonomy): domain Eukaryota; kingdom Metazoa; phylum Chordata; class Mammalia; order Artiodactyla; family Bovidae; genus Bubalus; species Bubalus bubalis. Next base: position 46,511,237 of record NC_059162.1, on the reverse strand, counting down.
AGTGACCATCTTTTAAAATTTTTCTCTTTTCTTTTCTTTCTGTCCAGAATGTGCCTTGGCAAGACTTGTGGAGAAGCCCAGCACAGCCTTTCATGAGCCAGAAAGGTTAAAACTGTGCTGAAAGGACTGCCCCAGCTCTCTGCTGTTGGTGAGTTATTCTGTTTATTCTACATATGTTTCCTTTTAATTAAAATGTCATTTTTAATTAAAAATGAAATGTCAAGAAGGAAAAAAATTGGCAAAGTCTGGACTATTGCAATGAATACAAGCAGAAAAAGTCAGTAGAGAGGAAAAAAACTTTGAAAGGATGAGAACAGTATCTCATTCACCATTTTGGTAGAAAGAAAAAAAATCGAGAGGCTTGGAGACGTTTGAATAGTCTTTTGTTGTTCACCACACACACACACACACACACACACACACACACACATCTGCTTTATAACATGTTCCCATAATTAAAAAATATATATTTGATATGTGGGTACATGCTTTAAGTTAATGAGTGATGCTGATGGGTGCCACATTTTTCATGAGTGACAGAGCCACTAATGAGATGTAGCATTGGCTACAGAGGGCACCAATAAATTGTGTGAAACACCCCTGCTGGCCATTTATTTAATTTATTTTACATAAGTGTAATGCCTTACAGTTTAATATGGAGGTTTTATTTTGTTATAAAGACCCGAGCCTACAATAGGCTTTTCAAGAATTATTCATCATTTATGCCTCCCATTTCAGCATTGCTCTGATACAGAATGTTACATGTTACGATTAAATCGTCAAGGGGTGCTTCAATAGACAAATAAATTCCATAAAAACTGCACTAGAGTATCCATCACCTTTCTTAGAGTGCAGGAGCTGACACATGGTTAGGTAGATAGTAAAGGAATAATGAAATGTTCAGTTCAGTTCAGTTACTCAGTTGTGTCCAACTTTGTGACACCATGGACTGCACCTTGCCAGGCCTCCCTGTCCATCACCAACTCCTGGAGCTTGCCCAAACTCATGTCCATAGAGTTGGTGATGCCATCCACTTGGAATGCCATCTAATCATCTCATCCTCTGTCTTCCCCTTCTCCTCCTGCCTTCAATCTTTCCCAGCATCAGGATCATTTCCAATGAGTCGATTCTTTGCATCAGGTAGACAAAGTATTGGAGTTTCACCTTCAGCATCAGTCCTTCCAATGAATATTCAGGACTGATTTCCTTTAGGATTGACTGGTTGGATCTCCTTGCAGTCCAAGGGACTCTCAAGAGTCTTCTCCAACACCACTGTTCAAAAGCATCAATTCTTTGGCACTCAGCCTTCTTTGTGGTCCAACTCTTACATCCATATAGGGGAAAAACCATAGCTTTGACTATACAGATCTTTGTCTGCAGAGTAATGTCTCTGCATTTTAATATACTGTCTAGTTTGGTCATAGCTTTTCTTCCAAGGAGCAATTGTCTTTTAGTTTCATGGCTGCAGTCACCATCTGCAGTGATTTTGGAGCCCAAAAAAATAAAGTCTCTCACTGTTTGCATTGTTTCCTCATCTATTTGCCATGAAGTGATGGGACCGGATGCCATGATCTTCATTTCTTGAATGTTGAGTCTTAAGCCAACTTTTTCACTCTCCTCTTTCACTTTCATCATAAGGCTTTTTAGTCCCTCTTTACTTTCTGCCATAAGGGTGGTGTCATCTGTGAATCTGAGGTTCTTGATATTTCTCCTGGCAATCTTGATTCCAGTTTATGCTTCATCCAGCCCGACATTTCACATGATGTACTCTGCATATAAGTTAAATAAGCAGGGTGACAATATATAGCCTTGATATACTCATTTCCCAATTTGGAATCAGTCCACTGTTCCATGTCCAATTCTAACTGTTGCTTCTTGACCTGCATACAGATTTCTCAGGGGGCAGGTCAGGTGGTCTGGTATTCCCATCTCTTTCAGAATTTTCCACAGTTTGTTGTGATCCACACAGTCAAAGGCTTTAGCATAGACCATAAAGCAGAAGTAGATGTTTTTCTGGAATTCTCTTGCTTTTTTCCTATGATCTAATGGATGTTAGCAATTTGATCTCTGACAAAATGTAGTTTTGATATTTAGTGTGGGAGAGACCAACGGGAAGTGAACCTCTCCCCAGCAGGTAATACCTTGATTTTGCCTTTCCTCTCTTTCATTTTTGTCTTGTTTGCTCTTTTTGATGAGAACTCCCCATCCCTCTCCGTGTCTGTTCATGTTGGCTTTATTTTCCTCCCCTCGTGGTACCGTGCTCTTCCTTGATTTGGGTCTGTGCATATCCTCTTCCTTACCTTTGAAATATAATTTCATCCCCATACTCTTCCCTAATTCCTTAGCTAGTTACTCTTCTCATCTTTAGATCTCAGTGTATAAAATCAGTTCTCAATAGCGACCAAATCTACTGCTTTTTCTCTACCATCAATAGGTTCTGTGATTACCCGTCCACCACAATCTTCTTTCACAATACCCTGGAGGTCTCCCTTGTAGCACTTATTGCAATTGTTATTAAATTATTAAATGCTTAACTTCCAGCTTAACTTAGCTACCTTTTCTAGAGTGTAAACTTCAGGAGAGGAAATTGTGCTTACTTTGATGGCTATGTCTCTAGCACATGGCTCACTGTCTGCTGCTGCTAAGTCGCTTCAGTCGTGTCCAACTCTGGGCGACCCCATAGACGGCAGCCCACCAGGCTCCCCCGTCCCTGGGATTCTCCAGGCAAGAACACTGGAGTGGGTTGCCATTTCCTTCTCCAATGCATGAAAGTGAAAAGTGAAAGTGAAGTCGTGTCCGACTCTTAGCGACTCCATGGACTGCAGCCCACCAGGCTCCTCCGTCCATTGGATATTCCAGGCAAGAGTACTGGAGTGGGGTGCCATTGCCTTCACCAGCTCACTGTCTAGCACATAGATATGTATTTGTTGTTGAATGAAGTTTACTCTCAGGTGGATTCTTCAAGTGTGTAGTTAGTATGGTTTGTTACAAAGCAGGTTAAAAGTAGTGTAAATTCATACAGATTATGAAAGGGTTTACAAACGAGCACTGTAGCTTTAGCTCTGTATTTAGTATGGCTGTGATTCATGAAAATGATAATAGTGCTTAGAGTTTTATCCTGGTGTGATCAGAAAAAATGCAATTTATGGAGACATAATTCAGTAAACTGGTGTTAAGATTCTATTGTGACAAGCAGTGTGCTTGGTACCTACTGTACAATTTAGGAACTCTCAATTTAGTAAAATTAGCAGAGCAAGTGAGACTGAAAGAACATTTTTATGTTGGTTATCTTTTTGTTCTCCACCAGTAAATGTTATCTAAAGGAAAATTAAAATTAGGTTTCTTCCCAGTTCTTCACTGGGTCTACAAGAAAACATACTTACATCTATTTACAAAGCTGAATCTGGAGGAGATTGAAGTACTGTTCCTTGTTTACCTTAATAACTGATGAACTAATATAACATGACTACTTTTGTTGAAAAATAAAGCAAATGGTAGAGATTTTATTAGGTCTATATTAATTTCCTTGTCTAGTCCTGAGTGTTATAAATATAAGTAATAAAAGTAAAGACATCTCCTATCCATTTCACTGGATATTTTTTGACAGTTATCTTTGAAAAATTATTGAAAAGGTTCCCTATTTTTCTTTTATCACCATGATAGTCCAGAAGTCCTGCCTGGTGTCCAATTGAAATCCCTCCTGCTTTATTAAACCAATTTCTGCTTGTTTGCTTCTCTGTGTCCATGGAGAACAACTGATCGACATCCTTCATATAAAACCCTTTATATTCTTGGAGGCAGTAATTTCCTGTGAGATATTTAGTTGAAAGTTTCATAAACTTTAAGAGAAAAAAAGGACTGTGGTTAGTTTTTACTTCATAAAAATATTATCCAAAGTTTTAGACATAAAGATAGTTACATTTACTTTCCCGTGTGACAAATTAACTTTAACCTCTTTTTAAGTAGCACTTTGAGTCCCATCATAACACATTTAAATCATGTATTTCCTGTCAAGTGTGGTTAATCATTTTGAAAGCATGTGCATTGTTGCAACTCCTTTCGGCTTCTCTTAATTTCTTGGTAATTCTCTTCGACTGTGTTCTATCATTTAAATTTATAATTGTCTCAATATGAATTATCACTCATTTTGAATTGATTTTGGCAATTTGATTTTAAAACCTCGAAATCTGATTATGGGGAACCAATAAAAAAAATCATGTCAGAGACAGACAAAAAATATTACCTTTTAAGGTTGAGTGATTCAATTTCAGGAGCAGTTTTTAAAAACTACCTCATCTCTAGCATTAATTTCACATTAGTTGTCCACAGTAGTTTAAGAAATCCAAACATTTATATAGCAATAATGGCAAAATGTCACTGAAACTGCAAACATTTTTATGGTAATCTAGATGTGAAGGTACTTTCTGGGATTGACTACACATGATATTAACTGTCTCAAAGTTTCTTCATTCTTTATAGCAAGGGAGGTCTTCTCCTTGGAAGTTCTATGACTGGAGGGGTCTCTATACAAATTAACACAAAGTTTTGCCCAACTGTTTCCTTGGTTTTGGTGAAAGGCTGCCCTCTTGTGCAGAGATGAGAAGCAACTGTTTAAAAACCTCATTTGCCTTATTAGCGATGCAATTTCTGTTGGATTCCGAAATGGACATTAATACTTTGCACAACACCCACAAATCATCTTTTAGAAATACCAAGAAGCCGCTCGTAACCTTACTTTGGACTCCTTGTGTGTTAGAAATGAATTATGATTTTCATAATTCTTTAATACAACTCAGACCAAAGATAAACTTCACTTCCATATAAGAAAATAGCCCGCTGATAGGAAGAATCTACATGGTTCCCCTCTTAAAAAATAAACAAACACATGTATACCTGTGGCGGATTCATTTTGATATTTGGCAAAACTAATACAATTATGTAAAGTTTAAAAATAAAATTAAATTAAAAAAATAAATGATGTGCTTATTTCTAATTACAAAATCTTCTGATCTGATAATAAGCATATAACTAAATAAAAAGAAGTCAGAATTACTCCTTTTAGTCTACTGAGGCTGAGTTTTGACTTTGTCACCAGAGAGAAAGAAGAAACGTGAAAACTCCTTCCAAAATTAGCACTTACAAGTGAAAAGCAGAGCACACACACTCTCCCATCTTTTTTGTCTTATTTTTCCAAGTTTATAGTTTCATTGCAAAAGCAGTGATTCCAAAATGCATCTTTGATAAGTAGATCAAGTAGATGGATTCGTTCTAACTGATAGTTTAATAGTGTTTTATTCCATGCAAATGCTTTCTTGTACTTTTTAAGTTAGGGTTTTAAAGAACTTAACAAATAATTATTATTGTCACTTAGAAAAGAATTAGTTGACTATCTGTGAAGTTATGAGTGATGAAGAATTGTGAGCAATGCTATCTGAATTAATCACTCTGTCTCTAACACATAACTCACAGAATGGAGAAATAAAGCTTTGACATGGCTTACATGTTAGAATTCTACGAGCTCTTTAGTCATCGGATGCTGTTTGAACTCCATCTTTTTAGAAGATAAAAATGACTTAAAGCAAACAGAGCCCCAAGAACTATAAAAACACATGTCCACACAAAAAGTTGCAAACAAATGTTCAGAGCAGTATTATTCATAATTACCAGAATAGCCAAAAAATGGAAATAATCTTAATGTTCATCAGTGGAAACCTGTGGTTTATCTATACAATGGAATATTATTCATCCATAAAAAGAAGTGAAGCACTTATATTTATTACAACATGGATGAATCTTGAAAACATTATGTGAAGTGAAATAAACCAGACACAGAAGGCTACATAATGTTTGATTTCATTTTTGTGAAATGTTGAGAGTAGGCAGATCTATAAAGATAAAGAGTAAATGAATGGTTTCCTAGGACTTGGGGTAACAGGGAAGTTTGGAGACAGTGAGAGGAAAAGGCAAGCTGCTGTTAACAAGTACAAGATTTTCTCAGCAGTGATAAAATTCTTTTAAAATTGCTTGTGGTGAAAGTTGCAGCATTTTGGGGATAAATATACATTAAAACCACTGAACTGTACTTCAGATGAGTTGTACAGTATTGGAATTACATCTCAATAAAGCTGTTATTTAAAAAAACAAGAAGGGTAAAAAAAAACAAAAAACACCCACTCTGTTCTGTAAAAAGTCTTTTCCTTTATTGTTAATGTCTGATATTTGGCATTCAAAACTCCTCATATGTGTGCAGTTAGCCTCAGAACCTTCCTTGGTTTTTAAAGATTTTATGTCATTGGTTCAAATCTGCCTTCTTGTTTTATGAGTTTAATTATTATGAATAATATCCCTTCAGACTTTTCCCCCCCTTCCAGGACAAAATGCCTTGGAGGGAATGTAAATATTTTAAGTGTTGTTACAATATTTATATGACTGCAAACAAAGAGCCAGGGGCGGCACTTTGCCCTAACAGAGAAGAGCACAGGCTTTGCAGTCTGACTAATGAAGATTCAGCCCTGCTTATTAGTTGTGAAATCCTGCACAAGTTCTCTTTTTGAATCTCAGTTTCCTTAGCTGTGAAATGGGGATAGTTTCACACAGCTGTTCTCCTGGGTAATAGATGAAATCATGTATTTTAAGCTCTTTGCAAAGTTGCTTAGCACATGATAGACATTCAAATGAGAGATTAATAATAGTAATCTCTGAAGGAAACAGTTCTGTTTATTTAACTAAAGTACATGATGAGAAAACAGAGTTAGCCTCCTCAAGCCATTTTCATGTTCAGGAGGGAGTTTTTGCCTTCACCTTTAAAAATAGGAATATTTATAGAAAGTTCAATATGAAGAAGCATTTTTTCCCCCTTTAAAAGAAAAGCTAGAAGGAGACGTAAGGATTCATCCTTTGGAGAATGGTTAAAATTATTCTCTTCAGGTATTATTTTGAAAATAATAGATTTTACTTATCTTAGGAATTTTTTTTCCTGCCCTTTCATCACAATTGCAATCAGCACACTACCTTCACTCAGTAACAACAGAAACAGCTGGATCACCTATTTTGATGAGGGATTACTCTTCATTATTTATAGTAACACCCATTTCACCAAGTGGAGCCCAAAAGAAGCAAAAAACAAACAAGTGACTTTCCTTATAACAGGTAACTGTTTTCTTTTGTATTAAATTTCCTTCCCTATTGCTTTCCCCAGCTTCAGATTCTGAAGCCTGTTTTGCCACACAGGGGACACTTTGAAACCAGCCAAACCAACATAACCAATAGAAATTTAATTCTCAAAATACAAAGGTTTGCCTTAAACATCCTGTAGAAGCATTAAGCAAAATATTAAGGGATAAAAACAAGCACATAACCATGCCAAAGACCTTGAAATCTGAACAGAGACTATGTTCGAAGTCAGACATGCATAAATAAGTGTCTTTGCTCAGTGATATTAATGAAATAGTTAATTCTGTTGTCATGGCAACAAAGAACAGCTGTGATGAAAAAAAGCTAAAGGTCTATACATAATGCCCAATGCAAGGTCTCTCTAGTTCTAAAGCTGATTTTCTTAGCTACAATAGAAGTGATGTGTTTTCAATATCATCCTAAGCTTTCATGTCAAATCCTTCCAGTTAATCCAATAGATAGACCAGCAGCATAAAAAAGAATATATGTTTGCACATTATAAACCTTATAAAAGAAGTTTACCTATGCTCAATCTCAAGAGGTGATCTGGAAAGTAAACATATACTCCTGCAAAAATAAAAACCTTTACTGAGTGGAAATTGTAAGAAATAAAATATGTTCCAATGGGATATCAGAGTAATTATCAAACACATTATTATCTAACCAGTCAGTAGGAATGTACTATATTTGGGATAACGACATCACTGTCCACAACAACAGCAATGCAACAGCAAAAATAATTCAATTTTAAAACCCACCAGAACATAATACGTGAACAAGTTTGTTTTCCAGGCTCATCAATGCTTTTCTGTGAAAGTGAATTCATTTCAATTTGCTGAATAATCACACCAGTAAATCTACCTTAGATTTCAGATCAATTTTGGATTCTGACAAAGATCCATGTAATATTTCACCTTTCTTTATAAACTTCTTCTCTCTACCCTCTGGTTCCTGGAAGATGTCCTGGCTTTCTTTGTCTTCCTCATCTCTGCTCCTCATGGATCTCTATCAGAACTGTTCTCTCCACTCTCGATCATGATTATAGCTTGGGTGCTCAGAGTTTTTTACCTGCATTATTGTAATAATCAAATGTGCCCCAACTTAATTTCTTCCCAGATGTCAGAGTTATCTTTTTAAAACACAAATCAAATTATGTTACTTGTCTTAAAATTTTTCAGATAGTCTCCCTTTGGTGCATGCTCAGTTGTTTAGTCCTGTCTGACATTTTGTGGCCCCATGGACCGTGGCCAGCCAGGCTCCTCTGTTCATGGGATTTTCCAAGCAAGTATACTGGAGTGGGTTGCCATTTTCTCCTCCAGGGGATCTTCCCTGACCCAGGGATCCAACCTGCGTCTCCTGCTTCTCTTGCATTGGCAGACGGATTCAGTGGTAACCCTGAGCCACATGGGAATCCCGGTCTCCCTTTATGCTCAGGAAAAAATCCAAACTTCTTTCTTTTTTTTTTATTCATCTGTCTTTCTTTTTAAAAATAAGAACCGCATATGTTTAAGGTGTACATGATGATTTGATGTACCTATACATAGTGAAATGATTACTACAGTCAAACTAATTAACATATCCATCTCCTCACATAGTTACTTTTTTTTTTTTAATGAAAGTACCTGAAATCTATTCCCTTAGCAGATTTTGAGAGTATAATACAGTGTTATTCACTACAGTCAGGGTATTCACTAGTCCTCTAGACCTAACACATCCTGCAGAACTGCAGTTTTGTGTCCTATGACCAACGTTTCCTCGTTCCCCCATCTCCCTGCCCGTTGTAACCACCATTCTGTTCTCTGCTTCTATATATGTTACATGTGTAAATAAGAGTCTGAAGTATTTTTCTTTCTGTGTTTGGTTTATTTCACTTAGTCTAATGCCCTCCAGTTTCATTCCTTTTGTTGCAAATGGCAGGGTCTTCTTAGAAGGTTCTTCATGATCTGAACCTTAGTGACTTCACTCTCATCTCCTGTGATGCCCACATCTTCCTTTCTGGCTGAAAATACCTTTCGAAGCTTTCCAAATGGACAGTATATTCTCAATGTCTGGGTTATTTTACAACTCTTTCTTCCTTTAATTTGAAGGTCTGTCTTTTTGCTTCTCCATTTAATGCTCTCCAATTTGTAATTTTAGATCTAACTCGTATTTTCAAAAGTAGACAACATAGTATTATATGTAATGATAAAAAGTGGTCCAAATTCAAATATCTCATCATCAAATCATTTAGTTAAATTGGGATATAGACACGATATGGAATATTTTGAAGCCATTATAAACTATGCTAGACGTATACATGTACTGATATAGAAAAAATTTTTTTGCTAACTTTTTGGGTTACTAACAGGTGAAGAAAACAGTATGTTCAATGTAATTCAAGTTTTAAAATTAACTTTATCCATGAATTATTTACACACTATAAAAGGCAAAGATTTTAATTGTATAGTTTGATGGATTCTTTTAATACATGGAGAAGGAAATGGCAACCCACTCCAGTGTTCTTGCCTGGAGAATCCCAGGGATGGCGGAGCCTGGTGGGCTGCCGTCTATGGGGTAGCACAGGATTGGACACAACTGAAGCGACTTAGCTGCAGCAGCCTGTAAACATCATCACAATCAAGATAAAGAGTATCCCATCACCCAAAATTTTCCTGGCTCCCTTAACCAGTCAATCCTACTGCTACCCCTGGCCCCAAGCAACCACTGATTTGCCTTCTATTATTATAGATTAGGTTTTTTTCCCCCTAGAATTTCAATGAAAACATATAGTATGTGCTTTTTGTGTCTGGTTTTTTTCTTCCAGCACAGTGATTTTGAGGTTTCTCCATGTTGTTTTATCGATAATCCTTTTATTTTATTGCTGTGTGGTACCCTCCTTCGTTGTTCAATAATTTATCTGTTCACGCCTTCGTGGACACTAGAGTTTTTCCAGTTTTCACCTAAGGTGTAAATGAAGTTGCTATGAACCATCAAGTACACTTCTTTGCATGGACATGTGTTTTGTTTCTCTTGGGTAAATATCTAGAAATAGAATTGCTCAGTTGATTGGTAAGGATATGTTTAACTTTACAAGAAGCTGCCACATTGTTTTCAAAAGTGGTTGAACAATTTTATTTTTCTTCAGTGAAGGAGATTCCAGTTTCTCCACCGTCTTAGAGTGTGATTCTTATCAATATTGGCCATTCTAGTTGGTGTGTAGCAATATCTCACTGTGGTTTTGATTTGTATTTACCTGGGCTCCAAAATCACTGCAGATGGTGATTGCAGCCATGAAATTAAAAGACGCTTACTCCTTGGAAGGAAAGTTATGACCAACCTATATAGCATATTCAAAAGCAGAGATATTACTTTGCCAATAAAGGTCCATCTAGTCAAGGCTATGGTTTTTCCAGTGGTCATGTATGGATGTAAGATTTGGACTGTGAAGAAAGCTGAGTGCCGAAGAATTGATGCTGTGGTGTTGGAGAAGACTCTTGAGAGTCCCTTGGACTGCAAGGAGATCCAACCAGTCCATTCTAAAGGAGATCAGTCCTGAGTGTCCTTTGGAAGGACTGATGCTAAAGCTGAAACTACAGTACTTTGGCCACCTCATGCAAAGAGTTGACTCATTGGAAAAGACTCTCATGCTGGGAGGGATTGGGGGCAGGAGGAGAAGGCGATGACAGAGGATGAGATGGCTGGATGATATCACCGACTCGATGGACGTGAGTTTGAGTGAACTCCGGGAGTTGGTGATGAACAGGGAGGCCTGGCATGCTGCGATTCATGGGGTCGCAAAGAGTAGGACACAACTGAGTGATTGAACTGAACTGAACTGATGATTAATGACATTGAGCATCTTTTCATGTGCTTGGTCATCTGTTTATCTTTTTGATGAGAATCTATTAAAATCTTTTGATCATTTTTAAATTTGTCCTTTTTTTCTTGAGTAGTAAGAATTTAGAATATTTTTTTATGGAAATAAGTTTTCTGTTTTATGTATATATTATTAATATTTTCTCCTTGTCTATGGCTTGAGTTTTCATTTTCTTAATGGCTTATTTTAAAGAGGAGAAGTTTTTATGTGATTATGTTCTGGTAAAAATAAAGTGTAAGCACATCTATTAAACCTGGAAGACAACCTGATTCTGCCTTTGCATTCCTGGAACCTGGCTCAGTATCTGACATAATCAGTGCATGATAAAATTTCACTGAATTCATTCAGCAAATATTATTGAGGACCTGCAATGTACTAGGAACTGTGCCTGGAACTGGAACACAAGTTATTTATAAAATTCAGATCTTGCAAATAAGTAGATTATAGTTCAATAAATGAAAGGTAGAGTACTGTATATGGACAAATCTCTGGATTGTCTGTGCCTAGTACTCTTGCCTGGAAAATCCCATGGACGGAGGAGCCTGGTAGGCTACAGTCCATGGGGTCGCTGAGAGTCGGACACAACTGAGCGACTTCACTTTCACTTTTCACTTTCATGCATTGGAGAAGGAAATGGCAACCCAGTCCAGTGTTCTTGCCTGGAGAATCCCAGGGACGGGGGAGCCTGGTGGGCTGCTGTCTATCGGGTCGCACGGAGTCAGACACGACTGAAGCGACTTAGCAGCAGCAGCAGAATTCCTAGCACTTACTAGGTACTTGAAAAAAATGTGCCAGTGAATGAAATGGAGTGATGATATTTTAGTGCCATTTTGTGCATGCATGCTAAGTCACTTCAGTCATGTCTGCCTCCTTGTGACCCTATGGATTGTAGCCCACCAGGCTCCTCTGTACATGGGGATTCTCCAGGCAAGAATGGAGTGGGTTGCCATGCCCTTCTCCGGGGGATCTTCCTGATCCAGGGATAGAACCCATGTCTCTTGTGTCTCCTGCATTGCCAGGCAAGTTCTTTACCACTAGTGCCAGCTGGGAATCCCAGTGCCACTTTAGTGATAGTATTAATATTTGTAGTGGTTCAGATACACTAGTTATTTAAGAGTTTGTTGTTTGTTTGTTTTTAGTTTAATAGATATGAAGGCAGACAACCCAGATAAATTGATAGAAGACTGAGAAAAGTTTATAGGAGAGTGACTAAACCAAATGAGCTATTACTCTGGGACTTCTGCAAAGCTGATGACTCCTAAAAGGACAGGGACCAGGCAAATAAATTTTTTTCATTATTTTTTTTTTCAGGAGAATCATCTTTAAATAAAAATGGAGCTCCAGATGTCTGCATGGAACTGTCTCCTTTTCTTCTTTATTAGAAGTGGTTAGATCAGATCTCAAGTCAGTTTAAATGTCTTAATTATTAACAAGACTATGATCATTCTTTACATAGATGTTGTCTATGTATTCCTCAGTTGTTAGAATCAGGACAGCAATGTCATTATCTGTATAATCAAATTGGATGATTTCATCCTCAGGCTCTCTAATATGTGTGATGCTGGTAACTCATTTCTTGAGAAACATTAACTCCTAGATATTAGATATGTTATTATTGCTTACTATGTTTGAACCTTTTCCTAATAAGGGCAAATAGAAATGGTGATTGCAAGAAGTCTCAAAACATATGAATAAAGAAAATGTTCTTTCAGCAGATGATAAATCCTAGTTATGTAGTAATTCATGTGTAAATAGAAAAGGCCTTTGGGAGTGTGGGGAGGGATTTTTTTTTTTTTCTGGAGAAATTGACCATTGACTATTGTTTTAATTGTGGGATGTATATTTCTTTTTATGATAATATTTAATGGGCAGGTTTTTAAGTTATCAAAAGTGTATGATAGGAGATTAAGGCTTTTTTGTTTTAATTTTATGGTAGCATTCTACAGGGTAGGGTCTTTTACAAACACTACTTTCCTCTGAGCTTAGCTTTTGTCTTTATTTTGGTAATAAATCACTACCTGTGGGTGGAAATATGCACCTTGATACATTTGATAATAGCTTTGAAGACAGAAAAACACACATTTTTTGGAGTGCAAATAAAGAACATGCACTATAATAATCTTTATCTTTTTCAAACAGGAATGCAGTTCTGGGGAACATAAGGCTGTTGTCTAATTATTGGTGAATTCTGAACTGCTTGTTAACTTGTATTAAATTGAATTTGGATCATCCCTTAATCTGACCAAAGCATTTTGCTATTACCTTTGCTAAAGTTTACCAGCTGGTTCATGATCATCTCTTCATCCTTCTACAGGACGACTGGTTATAGCGTTTCTTAAAAAGCAACAAGACTTATTTCAAGCTTTCTCATTTCTTCCAGCAGTTGATAGGCATTACTGTAGAAAGTCTTGGAGACAACAGAGAACTTTGTCTGGCTTATATTTTGTATGAGAAAACTCTGAAAGGGGCACTAATGTTTTTCACACCCTCAGAAAATACTGGAAGAAATCAGTTACTTTCTTGAAGGACAAGGTGATTTCTATTTTTCTGCCATAGGAATTCCCAGGTAGCTCAGTGGTAAAGAATCCAACTGCCAAGCAGGAAATGTGGGTCCAATCCCTGGGTTGGAAAGATCCCCTGGAGAAAGAAATGGCTACCCACCCCAGTATCCTTGCCTGGGAAATCCCATGGGCAGAGATGCCCAGTGGGCTACAGTCCTTGGGGTTCCAAAAGAGTTGGACATGACTTAGAGCAGCAGCAGCAGCATTCTGGCATAATTTAAAAATCTAATGATTGAAGAAGAGCGTTCTTAGAGAAAAGAAAGAACAATATATAATTTTACCCTCAAAAAACCAACTGAGACCCAAAGTCTAACCCAGTCATAATGTTTCATCTCATCAATCATGATAGGAATTTTAAAAGTTTGTAATTTTATCAATTAATCTCTCATTGCCTTATGTCTTTATCTCAAAAATGAAGATAATTGTACTGCCTTTCTCACTGACTTATTTTGAAGTTAAATCAGATCATATAAACAATCCACTAAGATAATAGATGTCACTTAGTAAGGGCTTAATAAATATTAACACTGCTATTAGATGACTGATGTTCATACTATTATTTCCCAGTTTTATTATTATTATGAATTACCCCTCTCTGGTTTCTGTAATGTTTAGAGTCAAGACTGTAAAATGAAAAGAGCTGAGCATTCATCTTTGGGGATGATCAGGAGCCGACATTACCCTTCTGGAAGAAGCATCCTCAAACATTGAGATCACTGTGTCCTACTTAATGGATAGCGTAAGCCTTTCTGCTTGTGTCTTGGAGGGAAGGAATGTCATGGGAGACTGCCTGAGCCTGAACCAAGGTCCTGAGTTATGATAGCAATTCCCACTGTGCTGAGAGAGCACCAAAGATAAGTCAAGAGTGGGTGGTAATCAATTCACAGATCTATTTGGCAATACAGATGCACAATTCCAACATCTAAAAAAACTCCAAAATCCAAGAGTGTTTTGGGAGGAGGGTATTGTATGGTTGTTGTTTAGTCACTTGTCTTTTGTCACCAAAGTTAACCTGATTTGCACTCACGTGGCAATGAAATCTGAATGGATGTGATGTGAGTCTATTATAGCATCATCATCACCCTTAGAGTGAATACACACAACCAGAAATATTAATGACTTCATATATGAAGAGCTGCCCTGACCTTTCTGGGGATATGATATACAGGGTGGGTTTTTTTTGGTGCTAAGTTGCTCAGTTGCTCAGTCGTGTCCGACTCTGTGACCCCATGGACTGTAGCCTGCCAAACTCCTCTGCCCATGGGGTTTTCAAACCAAGAACACTGGAGTGGGTTACCATTTCCTTCTCCAGAGGATCTTCCCAACCCACAGATTGAATCTGTGTCTCCTGAGTCTTCTGCATTGGCAGACATATTCTTTACCACTGAGCTACCTGGGAAGCCATGATATAAATGATATGCATATTCATTTTTTCCCCTAAAATGTGAGAAATTCTGAAATAGAAAACATGTATGGACCATAGCTTTGTGGATAAGAGATTAAGAACTACACCGAGTAAGAGATACATTTTGATCTGGTAAAGCAAGCTGACCCAGTGAGATCTGTTTACTCCTCCGTGGGCGATCACCTCCGAGCGTCCGCTCCCGGAGAGACATCTTTCATCTTCAGGCGGTCCTGGTAGGCTCCCACAGAGAGGGGAGGCCATCAATACGAAGCCACAGCCTGACTGTGGTGATTTCTTACCTTAGAGAAAGCAACCCGTCCCCACTTTTTTGAAGCCAGGAATCTAAATTTAAAGACTATTTGGGCAATCAGAATTCAATCTGAAGGGAGATCTCCTCAGTGAGGTTAGAATATGGCCTGGTGAGCCTAACATTTCTAGTTCCAATAAGGCCTTCCTTTGCATGTTGGAGACTTGGGTTCCTACTCATCGTTAGTTTTCAGTTTGGTGCTGAGAGCTCTTGCCCACACCTTTCCCCCTTCAGTACTGCAGAGGACCTGTGGCCACTCTGGGCTGACACCTTCCCTTTTCTTTCCACTTGTCTTGAAAATAAGATGGTATCTCTGAAATTTACAAATATCTAACAGATTATAGCAGACAAAGAACATCATGTTAAAGAAAGACTAGACACGGATGTTAGTGCTGTGCTGTGCTGAGTTGCTTCAGTTGTGTCTGACTCTTTGTGACCCTATGGACCATAGCCCACCAGGCTCCTCGGTCCACAGGATTCACCAGACAAGAGTGGGTTGAGGTGGTTGCCATATCCTTCTTCAGGGATCTTTCTGACCCAGGGGTTGAGTGCATCTCTTACATCTCCTCCAGGTTCTCTACCTCTGGTGCCACCTAGGAAGCCCATGGATGCTAGTTCTGGTACTTAAATGTTCTAGAGAAGGAACGTGAATTAGAAGGGTGTTTAGTAATGAAATCCTAGAAATGGTATCAGAGATGGAAATCATTAAAGCACTGTGGAAGGAAAGGACTCTGGCTAGGGAGGTGCTTTACCAGCCCAGGTGCTCTGGACTACTAGAAACTGATGTCAGTGAACATTCCAACCATCTACCAACTCCCTTTACTTTATTCCTGTTTTCTCTGCCTAGATGGAAAAAATATGTTGACATAAAGGCTTGCATTCCAGTCCCCTATTATGAAAAAGACATATTTTTTTGGATGTTAGTTCTAGAAGGTCTTGTAGGTCTTCATAGAACCATTCAACTTCAGCTTTATCAGCATTACTGCTTAGGGCATAGACTTGGATTACTGTGATATTGAATGGTTTGCCTTGGGAATGAATAGAAATCATTCTGTCATTTTTGAGACTGTATTCAAGTACAGCATTTTGGGCTCTTTTGTTGATAGTGAGGGCTGTTCCATTTCTTCTAAGGGATTCTTGCCCACAGTAGTAAGTATAATGGTCATCTGAGTTAAACTCACCCATTCCAGTCCATTTTAGTTTGCTGATTCCTAAAATGTCTATGGTCACTCTTGCCATCTCCTGTTTGACCACT
Organism: Bubalus bubalis; assembly: GCF_019923935.1. Taxonomy (NCBI): domain Eukaryota; kingdom Metazoa; phylum Chordata; class Mammalia; order Artiodactyla; family Bovidae; genus Bubalus; species Bubalus bubalis. The sequence continues at coordinate 46,494,680 of NC_059162.1, read as the reverse complement.
TCCAATTTGCCTTGATTCATGGATGTACCATTCTAGGTTCCTATGCAATATTGCTCTTTACAGCATCATACTCTACTTCCATCACCAGTCACATCCACAAATGGGTGTTATTTTTTCTTTGGCTCTGTCTCTTCATACTTTCTGGAGTTATTTCTCTACTGTTCTCTAGGAGCATATTGGGCACCTACTGACCTGGGGAGTTTATCTTTCGATGTCCTATCTTTTTGCCTTTTCATAATGTTTATGGGGTTCTCAAGGCAAGAATACTGAAGAATAAGAAGGCTTTCCCTTCCCCAGTGGACCACGTTTTGTCAGAACTCTCCACTATGACCCATCTGTCTTGGATGGCCCTATATGGCATGGCTCATAGTTTCATTGAGTTAAGACAATCCAGACATACTGGAATGCAAAGTCAAATAGGCCTTGGGAAGCATCACTATGAACAAAGCTAGTGGAGTGATGGAATTCCAGTTGAGCTATTTTAAATCCTAAAAGATGATGCTGTGAAAGTGGCGTCAATGATGCCACTCAATATGTCAGCAAATTTGGAAAACTCATCAGTGGCCACAGGACTGGGAAGGTCAGTTTTCATTCCAATCCCAAAGAAAGGCAATGCCAAAGAATGTTCAAACTACCACACAATTGCACTCATCTCACATGCTAGCAAAGTAATGCTCAAGATTCTCCAAGACAGGCTTCAGCAGTATGTGAACCATGAACTTCCAGATATTCAGGCTGGATTTAGAAAAGGCAGAGGAAGCAGAGATCAAATTGCCAACATCCGTTGGGTCATCAAAAAGCAAGAGAGTTCCAGAAAAACATTTACTTTTGCTTTATTGACTATGCCAAAGCCTTTACTGCATGGATCACAACCAACTGTGGAAAATTCTTAAAGAGATGAGAATACCAGGCCACCTGGCCTGCATCTTGAGAAATCTGTATACAGGTCAAGAAGCAACAGTTAGAACCAGACATGAAATGACAGACTGGTTCCAAATTGGAAAAGGAGTGTTTCAAGGCTGTGTATTGTCACCCTGCTTATTTAACTTATACGCAGAGTACATTATGCGAAATGCCAAGCTGGATGAACCTCAGCTGGAATGAAGTTTGCTGGGAAAAATATCTATAACCTCAGATACGCAGATGACACCACCCGTATGGCAGAAAGCAAAAAAGAACTAAAGAGCCTCTTGATGATGGGGAAACAATGGGAACAGTGAGAGACTTTATTTTTGGGGGGCTCTAAAATCACTGCAGATGGTGCAGCAGCCATGAAATTAAAAGATGCTTGCTCCTTGGAAGAAAAGCTATGACCAACCTAGACAGCATATTAAAAAGCAGAGACATTACTTTACCAACCAAGGTCTGTCTAGTCAAAGCTATGGTTTTTCCCCTGTATGGATATGAGAGTTGGACCACAAAGAAGGCTGAGTGCCAAATAATTGATGCTTTCTAATTGTGGTGTTGGAGAAGACTCTTGAGAGTCCCTTGGACTGCAAGGAGATCAAACCAGTCAATCCTAAAGGAAATCAGTCCTTAATATTCATTGGAAGTACTGATGCTGAAGCTGAAAGTCCACCTGATGTGGAGAACTTTGGCCACCTGATGTGAAGAACTGACTCATTGCAAAAGATTCTGTTGCTGGGAAAAATTGAACATGGGAGGAGAAGGGGACGACAGAGGATGAGATAGTTGGATGGCACCACTGACTCGATGGACATGAGTTTGAGTAAGCTCCGGGAGTTGGTAATGGAAAGGGAGGCCTTGCGTGCTGCAGTCCACGGGGTCTCAAAGAGTTGGACATGACTGAGTGACTGAACTGAACTAAACTGAAGGGCCTGAGAGTGCAGGCTCCTTGACTTTTCTGGTTCCTATTGTATAGTCTCTGTGAGTGGAGGTGGTAGGAGTTTGCCCCAAGATGTGGAGCTAGTCCTCTGTGTATGCTAATAAGCTCCCAGGACTGAGCTTCCAGCCTGTAGGACTTCTAGCAGGTGGGCGCAGGCTCTCCTGAGACTGCCTGCATTTGCCTGCAGAGAGCAGATGGGTGATAAGGTTAAGCTGACACAGACAGCTTCTCGAGTTGTCAAGTAGGAAATATGCATCTTTCCCTCCAAGTTTTCTTCTTGAAGGAAAACAGCTATTTTTGGTATTCTTTATTCTTTTCTAAGGTTAAGGTACATCAGGTTGACAATAATTAGTCAAAAATATTTACTAAGTGTCTGTTGTTTTCTCCTCACAGTGCCAGGCCTTAGGGGCATGCAAAAGAAGGAGATACGTTTCTGCCCTTGGAGGATGAAACAAATGAACTTAAACAATAAACCATTTCTGCAGCTAAACCAGGGCAGGTAAGTGTGGCTGGTTTGATTGACAGTGGGAAGACTTGGGGACTGACTTAGTTAAAAGAGGAGGAGAGAGGCGTGAGCAGATTTAGTGAGAGGTTCTAGAAACCTGTAAACAGGGAAGACACTTGTAGGTATGTAGGAGGCATGGAGGCGATGGGAGGGGTGATGGGGCTGGTTTGTCCACATGGAGAGCCCTGCTGGAAGGGGCAGCTGTTTATAGATTTAGCTCAGGGGCCAGCAAATCTTTCCTGGAAAGTGCCAATTTCAGCCATACTCTCTCTGTCAAAACTGCTGCTGCTAAGTCGCTTCAGTTGTGTCCGACTCTGTGCGACCCCATAGATGGCAGCCCACCAGGCTCCCCCGTCCCTGGGATTCTCCAGGCAAGAACACTGGAGTGGGTTGCCATTTCCTTCTCCAATGCATGAAAGTGAAAAGTGAAAGTGAAGTTGCTCAGTCATGTCCAACTCTTAGCGACCCCATGGACTGCAGCCCACCAGGCTCCTCCATCCATAGGATTTTCCAGGCAAGAGTACTGGAGTGGGGTGCCATTGCCTTCTCTGCTGTCATAACTAGTGATTATGAAACTCTGTTGCCACTCTGCTATGCAACTTGTTACCCATGAAAGCAACTATAGACTGTTCAGTTAGTGAATGAATGTGGCTTTGCTCCAATAAAACTTTATTTATAAACGTAATCTGCCTTGGTGTGGCCGCTGAGGTATGACAACCTCTGCTCTAGAACTGATAGTTGTTGGATCTGAGTTTTCAAAAAGATACAGAAATCAGGTTCATGATATGAAATATGTTGATTTCAAGAGGTTGACTCAGTAAGACTTTTAATGCCATCTGATATGAGCAAAGTTGTTTCTATGGCTCCATTGTGGCCAATTTGCATACTTGGTATGATTTGACATAGGCTTGAGGATAAACAGGATTTGATAGCTGAACTGGAGAGAAGAAAAGCCTTCTAATAAAAAAGAATAGCATGAGAAGAATTATCCAGAAACTGAAGGTGCCCATGATGATACTTGCCATGAGACCTTGGATGAATGACTTCACCTCCCAGGCTTGGATTTCCCAATTCTGCCTAATAAGAATTAAATTAGTTATTATTTGTAAAAGTGCTAAGACAACCCCTGGCACCGAGGAATCATCAAATAGCTATTGAGTTAATAATAATAAAAAGAGATGTTAAGGGAACTTAAAGATTACAAATTAGATGTTTAGGCCAGCTAACTAGTATGAATGAGTACATAAATTTTCCCTCATTGTCCATTTCCCATTGATATGTGTGTTTTATTATTTGTAGTGGTAGAGATTAGTGAATTCCACGCAGGCAGATAACTTCCATTTGGTCAAAAGTCAAACTCCACTCCTGACTGGTCACTCAATCTGCAAACATGTCTCTTGGTCCCAAAGGGACCAAGATATACTATATATACCAAATAGGAAGAAAAAGAGAGAAGGAACATCGAAGGAAATTTAGTATATGCTAATTGTTCCAATAGGTATCAGAGTTCATACCAAAATCCTATAAAGTATGACAGTCTTCTCATTCTCTGAGTCCAGTAGCCTGCTGCTGCTAAGTGGCAGTGGCATAAACCCAAATCCAATCTAATGTCAATGCCTGTGTCCTTCTTTTGTAGCTATGGTTTTCAAAAGGTATCTTGTGGAACTCTAGAGTTGAGGAGAGTGACCATAAGTCACTGTGAGCAGAGATCTTGTCTGTCTTTACGCTGAAACCACCAAGGCCTAGAACATGCAATGTGTGTGTTTGTGTGTGTGTGTATGTGCTCAGTTGTGTCTCATTGCAACCCCAAGGACTGTAGCCCTCAAGGTTCTTCTGTCCATGGGATTTCCCAGGCAAGAGTACTGCAGTGGGTTGCCAACTTCTACTTCAGGGGATCTTATATAGGAATCAAGCTCTCATCTCTTGAGTCTCCTGCATCAGCAGGTGAATTCTTTGCCACTAGGGCCACCTGGGAAGCATAGAACATACACTGTGTGTGTGTGTGCGTGCTAAATTGCTTCAGTCATGTCTGACTCTTTGCAACCCTATGGACTGTAGCCCACTAGGCTCCTCTAACCATGGGATTCTCCAGGCAAGAATACTGGAGTGGGTTGCCATGCATCTTACAGGAAATCTTCCCGACCCAAGGATCAAACCTGTGTCTCCTGCAGCTCCTGCATTGGCAGGCAGATTCTTTATCACTGAGCCACTGGGGAAGCCCCAGCACATGCACTAAGTATTTGCTTAAAAAAATGAATAAATACATAAAGGAAGGGAGGAGGGCATGAGCGCTTTTATTGTTGGCCTGTTTCAACCAGAGAAATTCAACTTGCATCAGTTTTATCCATTTGGAAGCCCCTGTAGTGCATGTCACTGCCTCCCCTCAAAAGCACATCATCTTGCCTGTAACACTGGCAACAAAACTCAGTGAATGTTTAAGCATCATTGCTACATTACTGGATAGCGTGTCTCTTCTAAGCCTGAGCTGAGATTAAAATCACCTGGCAAATAGAAGCCCTTGAGCCTATGCTTCAGGAGCCCCATATTACCAATCAGCATTTCTAGGACTGGCCCAGCCCAATTCCCTGGGCCCTCTTTCTAAAGGTGTATCCAATCATGCCATGTGTTCTGTGCAATGTGGGAATGGCTGTCGGGAGGAAGAGAATTTTTTTCCAACGACCTGAACATTTGCACTAAAGGATTTGCAGGCATGTGTCTGAGGTCACTGACAGATACAAACAGGGAGAGAGAGAGAGTACAGAGAGAAAGGCTTAGGCTGGGAATGCAGTTTCCATTTGAACTTTTGCCCCAGACACCATAAATATCAGGGCAACTCACTGGATCCCTTTAACAGAAGGTAATATAAGGAGTGAGGGCAACTTTTATTCTTTTTACCTAAAAGTAGAGCTGATGTCCCCTGGAGAAGGGCATGGAAACCTACTCCAGTATTCTTTCCCAGAGAATTCCATGGACAGCGGAGCCTGGCGGGCTAAGTCCGTGGAGTCACAGAGTTGGACATGACTGAAGAGACTTAACATGCACACACACAGAGTTGATACCATACTAAGAGGACTGAGAGCTTTGCTAACAAGAGGATGTCATGCAGTGGAAACTCAGATGAGCAGAATCCAGGTTCAGACTGAGGGGACCCTGGTGTCTCCAGGCACATGGCTGGCGTGCAGGAGCATGCAGGAGCACATGGTCCCATGGAGACAGATGCTAATCCTTTTGCTATTGTAGGAAGTTGAGAATGGGGTGTACTTTTAGAAAAGGGCTGTCATAGGTAGGCTTGTGGGCTTCCCCAGTGTCTCAGCAGTAAAGAATCCCCCTGCAGTGCAGGAGACGCGGAGGTGCAGGTTCAACCCCTGGGTTGGGAAGATCCCCTGGAGGAGGAAATGGCAACCCACTCCAGTAATTTTACCTGGGGAATCCCATGGACAGGGGAGGCTGGTGGGTTACAATCCATGGGGTCACGTAAGAGTCAGATATGACTGAGCGACTGAGCAACAATAATAATAGGTAGGTTTGCAAGTGAAGGCTGGCTGTTAACATTTATTTCATAATGTTATATGACCTCATTGGTCCACACAGTGACCTAGTGAGGCCTGAAGACATTCAAATCAGGTGAACATTCACACAAGCGCTGTTTGATTAGCCCAGTGCTGACAGTTCAGCGTGTGTCCCCATTGGAGACAGCCTCACTAAAATCCAGCCCTTCTTGCAATAGTTCTCTTTAAGTACCCTTTGTAATTCTTTGGATGAGGGTTTTCTAAAAACCTATTCTATTAGGGAGCCCCAAATCTGTAATTTCCTTCTAATGAGTCCTGTTAATTTTGTGACAGCCTTCTCCAATATCAACACCACACTCCTTCAGTCTGTAGGGGGGCTTCATAATGAGATGGATCCAGGGGGACAGAGAGCTGCCAGATACATTAAAGAAGCCAGTGTCCCTGACTAAGGAAGGACTTATTAATGATTTTAGTCCCAAAGGGAGAAATACACAGAAATTCCTCAGAAAGAAAGAAAGGGTGATGGTGAAATCAAAGCAACCCAGATGGCCTATAAACAGGCTAATTATGTGGAAGACCCAGAAGCGACTCTGAAGTTTCTTCCCCAGCTGCCTTTGGCGTCTGCCAGGTAGCCAGATGCTGGCAAGGCAAACACATCTTCCACAGGTCATCAGCAAAGTAGTGCCAAACATTAAAGCAAATGACAACCCCCTAGGATCCTTCTTATGTAACATGGAGTATTTTAGATCTTTATGGATAAAATTCTAGAGGGTTTAGAAACCACCATATTATTCAATGAATAAAAATTATTATACAGATTGTTTTTGTTACTAGAAAAGCATAATTATGAAATGTTGCATATATGTATCTGTTCATACCCATAACCACAATGTCAGATTAAGGAAAAATGGTACTAGCACATTGTCAGTTTATTATAACTGAGAGAGAAATGGCAACATTTTGATGAATAATGTCATTTAATGTCAGAGTTTTCTTTACCATCTTCAAAGTATCAAGTCCAAAGCTTGGGGCAGACTCTGAAATAAGAGACTGGGATTGTAAAGCTCTGCTCAATCTCTTGGCCTTGACCAGACCAACACCCTGACAGATATCCGAAAGCAAGGAGTGCAGGCCTTTCTCCCTAATTGAGTTTGGTGATTTCAGCAATGTCTGCAGAGAAGCCAGGCGCCTGACTCAGGATGAAGAAGGAGACAGAGGGTGGGAAAAGGAAGTGTGCGGGGTTCGTATTTTAAATGAATGGATCGATTTAACCATAGGCATAATGATGTCATTAAAGGCATCTTGGTGATTACAAACTGATGTTCCCATGAGGTGGAAAGATTAGTGCCCCCCATCCCCAAATCCAGATATTATTCAGGTGTCATTTTAAATTATACTTCATAGGAAGAGAGAACCAGGGCTTAGTCTAGAAACTTAGAAGGAATTTCTAGCCGACCTTTGCACTTTTCTGGGCTCACATATTGTTATGTAATTTTCTGATATACGTATCAGTTTCCATCATCATACTGTGAGTTCCCCGAAGGGAGGAACCATGTCATTTAATTCAAAATCTTATTCTGGGAGGTGAAAGAATGATATCATCAACAAATAAAGCTGGGACAAATGAAGAGCCATGTGCAACAGAATGAAGCTGGACTCCTACTAGTTTCTTAGACATTATACCAGAAGTATAAGCAGCAAAATAAAGTAGATAAATCAGATATTGTCAAAATTTTAAAAACTTTATGATTCAGAAAACACTATCAAGAAAGTGAAAAGACAACATATAGGATGAAAAGAATTTTTCCAAATTTTATATATGATCAGGGACTTGTATCTAGAATACACAAAGAACTCTATAACTTAATATATTAATAAAAAAAAAGCAGCCTAAGAGTCCCTTGGACAAAAAAGAGATCAAACCACTCAATCTTAAAGGAAATCAACCCTGAATATTCATTGGAAGGAATGATACTGAAGCTGAAGCGCCAATACTTTGGCCACCTGATGCGAAGAGCTGACTCTTTAGAAAGACCCTGACGTTGGGAAAGATTGAAGACATGAGGAGATGGGAGCAACAGAGGATAACATGGCTAGATGGCATCACAGACTCAATGGAGTTGGGTTTAAGCAAACTTTGGGAGATAGTGAAGGGCAGGGAAGCCTGGTATGCTGCAGTCCATGAGATTGAAAAGAGTCAGATATGACTTAGCGACTCAACAACCAAAGCAGAGATAGTAATACACACATGAAACAATGTTTAACATCATCAGCTATCAGGAAAATGCAAATCAATACACAAGGAGATACCGTTTCACTTTTCTAGGTGACTATAATCAAAAGGACAGATAATAACTAGTGTTGGTGAGGCTGTGGAGATATCAGACTTTCATGCATTCTTGGTGTGAATGTGAAATGGCACAGCCACTTCGGAAAGAAACCCAGTAGATCCCTGGAAGCTCAAACATAGTTACCACATGACCCACCAATTCCACTCCTAGGAATTGTTCCTACGCATGCACCCAAGATAAATGAAAACATGTCTACACTAAAACTTGGACATGAATACTTATAGCAGCTTTATTAATAATGGCCCAAAATGAAAGCAAGGCAAATGTACATCAACTGATAATGGGTAAATAAAACATTGGTGTATCATGGAATATGTAGTCACAAAAAGAAATAAACTACACACTACAAGATGGGTGGGACTTGATAAGGTTTTGCAAAGTGAAAGAAACCAGTCATAAAGAACCAAATATTATGTGATTACATTTACGAGATGTCTGGAATAGGGAAATCCATAGACAGAAAGTAGATTGATGTTCGCTTGGGGTCAGGGCAGAGGGGAATGGGGAGTGACTGCTAGTGGGTATGGGATTTCTTTTGGGGGTGATAAAATTCGTAATGGTGATGGTTGCACCACTCTGTGAATATACTGAAAGCTAGTGAATTGTATACTTAAAATGGCTGAATTTTTGTGTTATGTGAATTACATCTCAGTAAAGCTGTTAAACAATCTATTATGTCCCTGGCTTACAATATGCCAGACCCTCAACCTGGTCATGGGAATGCAGATATGCATATGGCAATTTCTAGCAACTTAATGCACTCATGTTTGCATGCATGCTAAGTCGCTTCAGTTGCATTCGACTCGGTGTGACTCTATGGACTAGTAGCCTAGCCCACCAGGCTCCTCTGTTTATGGGATTCTCCAGGCAAGAATACGGAGTGGGTTGTCATTTCCTTCTCCAGAGGACCTTCCAGACCAGGGATTGAACCTGTGTTTCTTAAGTCTCCTGCATTGGCAGGCAGTTCTTTACCCCAGAGCCATCTGGGAAGCCCAATGCACTCATAGTCACATGCATAATGAGCAAAGATATTACCAGGAGGAAATAATTAACTCTCATCTCTGGGCATGCCCTTGGGAAGAGGGCTTAACTTCTTGAGTTAGTTTTTGAAAAAAAAAAAAAAAAAGAAAGAAATTTACTCTTAGTATGATCTGATGAAGAACAATATATAAAGAGGAAACAGCACTTGCTAAAGTATTGGGGTTTATATGTATATATCTTGGTATAACGTTCACTTTTAAAAATTCTATGCTAAAAAAGGAAAAGATAAAGAAGTTTTGAAAGCATTTTATTGGGCAATTGCTCTAGCATTGTTGAGAGGTAGGAGGATGTTGTGTGTTCATTTTCTGTCACATCTGACTCTTTGCAACCCCATGGACTGTCCACAGGATTCTCCAAGCAACAATACTAGAGTGGGTTGCTATTTCCTCCTCCAGGGATCTTCTTGACCCATAGATTGAACCCAGGTCTCATTGCTTTGCAGGCAGCTTCTTTACCATTTGAGCCACCAGGGTACTTAATGATCTCAGCTTGTTTTCCCTTCTGTTTACAACTGAGAAAACAGGCTAAGATCATTAAGTGCCATCCACAAGAAGGCACATCTAGGAGGCGGAGCCAGGATTCAAGCACAAGGAGTTTGATTCCAGAATCTGCATTCTAAATCAGTACACCACATCACCGGTCCACAAGATTCTGTTCACCTGGCATAAATTTGCTGTGAAGAAATCTTAGTCTTCCCCAGACTGACTTAAAGATGCCTTTATATTATTTCCATAGTAGCATGATCAACATTTTATTAGAAGAAAATTACTGTGTATTTCTAGTTTTTTCCCTTTACACAGTGGCTGATATCTACTGGTTATTAATAAATACATGTTGTTCCCAACTCTATTGCTAAATATATCTTCAATCCATCCCTTCCTCCCTAACCACACTATTGCTGCTTTATCAGTTCAAGTTCTCAAAATTTCTTGAGTGGCTGCAACAGTACTGTAATTAAACTGTGCTGCCATACCCATTGTCATACCTCGTGGTTTGAAATACTCCTAGTCAGCCTTTGTCTGTGCAACCAAAAAATACTCCTAGAGTCTCCCTGTTGATAAAACTGATCTGAAAGTTAAACGTATATACCTTTGGATCCAATTATTCCATAATTTGGGCAGCCCTGACACCTGAAATTCTTTAATAACAGTTATTTGATAAATGTGGAGGAGCTGTCTCTGCTATTTAATGCATGGTGATGAAGAGTGTTGATTTGTAAACACTTCTTGGCTGAGTGTTGGAGAAGGGCATGGCAAACCACTCCAGTATTCATGCCTGAAGAATCCCATGGACAGAGGAGCCTGGTGGGTTGCAGTCCATGGGATCACACAGAGTTAGACATGACATGACTCAGCATGCACACGTTTGGCTGAGTGTAAAAATGGTTGACACGATACTAATATGCAAAAGATGGTTTTTTTTACTGTTGTTGTATCAAACAAGCCATCTAAAATTTTCAACCGCCTGACAAATTCCATATGGATCTGTTTATAGTAATGAACATCTTCTCTAAGGAAGGTATTTTCTAAATTCTCTGAAACTGACAGTCAGTCATTAAAATGTCACTTAAGATGCAGAAAGTAATAAACTTCTTTTCCTAAATAAACAAATCCTTTACAATGCATAAAGATTAAGAAAACTTTGTTTCTCATTTTGCCTCAGCATGAAACTTGTGGGCTAGATTTTATTAACTCCTCAATTACACAATCTGGTTAGGGGCCTGGCAGCTTCAGAATTTTCTATTTACTACAGTTGTTAGATAGCATCACTGACTCAATGGACATGGATCTGAGCAAACTCCGGGAGATAGTGACGTACAGGGAAGCCTAGTGGTCTGCAGTCCATGGCATCACAGAGTCGGACACTACTTAGTAGCTGAACAACAATTCTTTCAGATTTTTCCTATCTAGTGGAGTTGTACTTTATACTTTAGCTTTTAATACCTTGATGACCAATGGAGTTGAACACATTTTCATACATTTTGTTAATTGATAGAATACCCTTTTTTTGTGTGGCCTCTATCATGGCTTTTGCCCATTTTCTCTATTGGTAGTCTGTTTTCCTTAATGACTTGTAGGAGTTTTAAGTTTCGTACATGAGTCCTTTGTCAGCTATATGTATTGCAAATACATTTTCTCACTCTCTGACTTACCTGTTCGTTCTCTTAGTGGTCTTCTAATGAAAAGAAATTCCCAATTTTTAAGAATTAAAAATAAATTTATTTTTGGCCATGCCTCATGGGTTGCGGGAACATGGTTACCCAACCAGGAACTGATCCTGGGCCCTAGGCAGTGAAAGCATGGAGTCCTAACCACTGAACCACTAGGGATTCCCAGAAACTCCTAATTTTAATGTTGTCATTATCAACTTTTTCTTTCATGATTAGGAATTTTGTTTCCTGCTTATTAAACATTGACCACCATATATCCATAAAATGGCTAATACCCATGCCCCAATAGAAAATGTTAACAAGGGTGAAGAGGAGTCTGATTCCTGCTGGTGAAGTGTGAATGGCTATAATCATTTTGGAAACTATTTGAGAAAACAAATAATAGTAAACACACATAATTCCTATGATTAAGCAGTCCCATTCATGGTTATTTCTCAAATGAAATGCATCCATATATGGACCAAGATGAATCTTCATGGAAACATTATTTGTAATAGTTAGAAAGACTACCAATGACATATACTTTCTTCAATAACAATATAGATATGAAATTATGACTTATGCACTGGAATACTACACAGCAATAAAAATCATCAAATTACCATTACATCCAATAGCATATATGACTCTCCAAAGGCTAATATCGTGTGAAAGACATCAGTCATTAAAAAATATATATATATATATAATATATATATATACATGTATATATAGTGGCAGACTTCTGTGGTGGTCCAGTGGTTAAGGTTTCACTATGGGGGGTACAGGTTTGATTCCTAGTTGGGGAACTAAGATTCTGCTTGTAGCGACATGTGGCAAAAAACAAAACATATTGTGTGGTTCCATTTATATAAAGTTCAAACAAAGGTAAACCAGCATGATGTTAGAGGTCATGGCAATGGTTACTTTGGTGGAAAATAAGAAGGCCCAAGGAGGATTTCAGAGATGTAGGGAGATTTTTGACTTGCATGGGGATTAAATGAATATGGTTCTCTTTGTGCAATAAGCTGAAACTTACAACTTGTGAAATTTTCTGCATGTGTTACATTTTAATAAAAGAAGTTTATAAAAAATAAAATTAGCACATAAGACAAAAATCATATTAAAATTCTTTTTGGAAATATTTGTCTCTACATTTTATTCTCTCATCTTCTACATATATCAGTGTAATTTGCTATTTCTTGGGCACAGATCAATGTTTAGTTTTTAATTCTAAGATCATGTGAGTTTCTACTTTAGATTTTTTTTTTATCTTAGGTACTAGATTCTAGAAACACAGAAATAGTATGGGCCTTAAAAATCACTTTTAAATCCCTTGATAAAGAGCTGAAGTAGAGCAGTGAGAATAGAAGTAGATACAGAAACAATTCTTATTTCAGACAGAAATAGTATGGACCTTAAAAATCACTTTTAAATCCCTTGAGAAAGAGCTGAAGTAGAGCAATGAGAATAGAAGTAGATACAGAAACAATTCTTATTTCAGAAGCAGAATTGATAAAAATTGGCAAAGGATGGGAGGAATAAAGTGGGACAGATTGTAGCTGATTTTTATTTTTTGGTCCAGCCATTCAACCAAATTTGGTAACAGTAGAGGCATAGAAGACAGAGCCCACAGAAGGCTCCCGATCCTTGCAGAATATATGTCTCTTATTGCTCCTATAACAAATGACCACAAATTAAATTACTTAAAGCAACACGAATATTTATTAACTCACAGTTCTGGAGGTCAGAGTCCAAAAAGTATCTCCATAGGTTAAAAACTAGGGATGGGCTGAGCTTCCTGCCTTTCTAGATTCTCTAGAGGCAAGTCCATTTTATTGCTTTTTCCAGCCTCTAGAGGTGCTTTCTTTTCCTGCCTTGTGACCCTGCTTCCATCTTCAAAGCCTTAAGTGACCAGTTGAGTATTTCTCCATTGCATCACTCTGACATTCTTTCTCTTCTGCCTCCTTCTTCCACTTATTGAGGATTCTCGTGATTGCATTCAGCTCACCCAGATGGTCCAGGATAATCTTCCTATTTTAAGGTCAGTAGATTAGCAACATTAATTCTCTCCAGTACTTATTTTCTCCTCTTGCTGTGTGTTAGTGTTAGTTGCTCAGTCATGTTATGTAGCATGATAGTCGCTCACTCACTTGCCATGTAGCATGATAACTTCATGGGATCCAGACATTAGGACATAAGCTGTTTGGGGAGGGGACATTATTTTGCCTACCACACAACACGATATTATTTGTTGTGATACAACCAAGATGATGTGAACTTTGGGCTCCAAGGGTCATATGTGGAACCTGACAATAAAGCCACATAAGCAGAATGGAGAGATGAAGGGAATCTAAGTTCTGTCAATGCCATTATTTGAAACTCCGCATCCAACAAACACTACCTCTGTGTTTTTAGATGTGTAAGCCAATAACATTCTTTACCTAAAATAGTTTGAATTGGGTCTTCTGTCACTTGAAATTAAGCTTCCTGACTGATATGGGGCAGGAAGGAAATGAAAAGTTTATTGTTATTTTAGTGGGCAATCTTGAGTGACTAGAAGAGGAGAAAATCTTCAAAAACTGCCAGCTGTATATGAATTTGAATTCATTAATGATAGTGGAATAGAGAAGGCAGGGACCCGGAAGCCTCTTGATGTTTATAGAACACAACATATGGAAAAGCAGTACATAAATTCTGTAAATAAATAACTGTACAGATACATTAATTAAGATAACTCACTACTGTAGAATTTATCAGTGACAAAATGGCTTGGCTTCTTCAATGGCATGGCAGTTTAAATGTGTATTAGAAGAATAGTAAATATGAGGGCAATAATAAATAATATCACAGTTAATAAATGCTGTAGATCAGTTAATGAAAGGCAAATATACTTAGAGGGACAACTAGCCGTGCAAGTTTCCAAGCTAAATGGGACTACTCACTTTAAAAATGTCATTTGTAATTTAAAAAATTTAAGCAGAAAATTTGTATTACTTGATAAAAGAGGGAAAGAGGTACCATATTAATTAATGTTATCATATTAATTAATAAAAGAGTTAGACTACATGAATCTCCCAGGATCATTAAAGATCTCATCCAAATTCTTACTCTGCATGCATTTTGCTGAATTCTGTGCATCTGTGGATAAAAGGGGAAGTTACAGCTCTGGGTGGATAATAGTGTGTCTAATGGCTTTCCTGTTAATGAATTAACTTCATAGGACAGAAGTAGACCAGATCCTGCCAGGTAATAAGCTCATTTCTAAGGACTGTATCTTAACCCTTTCAGACTATGGTTATTACACAATTTCTTCAAGTCATTAAAAGGCACCTTAAGACCACAAAAAGTGAATAAAACATCTGCAAATATTCATATTGTAAAAAAATAGATAATACCCACTTAGCAAAATGATCTGGAAGAGAAAGCATCATCTGAAATTTAAGTCAGCTGAGCTTCATTTCTAAATATGATAATTGGATAATTATATATACATATATATGCCAAAGAATGTTCAACTACCAAACAATTGCACTCATCTCACACACTAGCAAAGTAATGCTCAAAATTCTCCAAGCCAGGCTTCAACAGTATGTGAACCATGAACTTCTAGATGTTCAAGCTGGATTTAGAAAAGGCAGAGGAACCAGAGATCAAGTAGCCAACATCCGTTGGATCATAGAAAAAGCAATAGAGTTCCAGAAAAAATCTACTTTTGCTTTATTGACTATGCCAAAGCCTTTCATTGTGTGGATCACAACAAACTGTAGAAAATTCTGAAAGAGATGGGAATAGCAAACCACCTGACCTGCCTCCTGAGAAATCTGTATGCAGGTCAAGAAGCAACAGTTAGAACTGGACATGGAAAAACAGACTGGTTCCAAATAGGGAAAGGAGTACGTCAAGGCTGTATATTGTCACCCTGCTTATTTAACTTCTATGCAGAGTACATCATGTAAAATGCTGGGCTGGATGAAGCACCAGGTGGAATCAAGATTGCCAGGAAAAATATCAATAACCTCAGATATGCAGATGACACCACCCTTATGGCAGAAAGTGAAGAGGAACTGAAGAGCCTCTTGATGAAAGTGAAAGAGGAGAGTGAAAAAGTTGGCTTAAAGCTCAACATTCAGAAAACTAAGATTATGGCATCTGGTCCTATAATTTCATGGCAAATAGATGGGGAAACAATGGAAACAGTGAGACTTATTTACTTGAGATCCAAAATCACTGCAGATGGTGACAGCAGCCATGAAATTAAAAGACACTTGCTCCTTGAAAGAAATGATCAACCTAGACAGCAGAGACATTACTTTACCAACCAAGGTCTGTCTAGTCAAAGCTATAGTTTTTCCAGTAGTCATGTATGGATGTGAGAGTTGGACTATAAAGAAAGCTGCATGCTGAAGAATTGATGCTTTTGAACTGTGATGTTGAAGACTCTTGAGAGTTCCTTGGACTGCAAGGAGATCCAACCAGTCCATCCTAAAGGAAATCACTCCTGACTATTCATTGGAAGTATTGACGCTGAAACTCCAATACTTTGGCCACCTGATGCAAAGAACTGACTCATTGGAAAGACCCTCATCCTGGGAAAGGTTGAAGGTGGGAGGAGAAGGGGACAACAGAGGACAAGATGGTTGGATGGCACCACTGACTCGATGGACATGAGTTTGAGTAGGCTCTGGAAGTTGGTGATGGACAGGGAAGACTGGCATGCTGCAGTCCATGGGGTCACAGAGTCAGAAAATGACTGAGTGACTGAACCGACTGAACTGATATATGTTAAGTTTCATCACTGGGTTCTTTCATTTTTATTAGTCATCTTACTCTCTTTTTAAGAGAATCTTGACTTTCCAACTGCTTGGAATGTCTTTTTCCCGATTGCTAAGATGATGAATGAATGCTTAGAAGGTCATTCCACCAGTTAATACTAAGACAGTCTGACTTTGAGTCTAACAAATGTAGATTTTTGCTAGTAGCCTTTTATCTCTTTGAAGTGTATTTGAAATTTCTATGTTCATAAACATAAATTTCTATGTTCAACGCAAATGATATCTAATGTATTAAATGCAAAGCTATCATCTTCTTATTACAGATGAGGAAATTGAGGTTCAGTGGTATAGTTAAAGTATCCAAGTTCATGCATTTGGCATGCAGCAGGTATAGGTTCTAATAACGTGTGTGATGGACATGAGTTTGAGTGAACTCCGGGAGTTGATGATGGACAAGGAGGCCTGGAGTACTGTGATTCATGGGGTCGCAAAGAGTCAGACACGACTGAGCGACTGAACTGAACTGAATGTGTGTGAGATGAAAAATGTTTTTCATACTCGTAGGAAGATTTGAGAGGTGCGAATGAAGATGGGGAACAAGGACCATAGGCTGTGTAGTGAGGGAAGCTCAGTATTGGATTTAAATATGGACTTTGCCCTCTTCAATGTATGGTCTTAGGTAAATTTCATTAACTCTTTGAGCCTTGGTTTTTCATCTATGAAATGGGGCTAATAACCTCTAGTCTGATTACATTACTATATGCTTAAATGATACATTTTAGTTACATTTCAATTTTGGTTTGTTGCTATTGTTTGGTTGATAGAGTTTTGAAACAATGGTAAAAGAACTTCCTCTGCATTAAATGTGTGGCATATAAAGAATTGTTTAGTCTACTTTCTACTTTTGCATTCCAATTTCCTATGATGAAAAGAACATCTTTTTTTGGTGTTAGTTCTAGCAGGTTTTGTAGGACTTCATAGAACTGATCAGCTTCTTTGGCATTAGTGTTTAGGGCATAGACTTGGATTCCTGTGATGTTGAATGGTTTGCCTTGGAAACACATTTTGGATTCTTTTGTTGACTATGAGGGCTACTCCATTTCTTCTAAGGGATTCTTGCCCACAGTAGTAAATATAATGATCATCTGAATTAAATTCACCCATTCTCATCCATGTCCATTTTAGTTCACTGATTCCTACCATGTCAATGGTCAATCTTGCCATCTCCTGCTTGACTATGTCCAATTTACCTTGATTCATGGACCTAACATTACAGGTTCCTATGCAATATTTTTCTTTACAGCATTGGAATTTACTTTAACCACCAGATACATCCACAACTGAGCACTGCTTCCGATTAGGTCTAGCCACTTCATTCTTTCTGGAGCTATTCCTAATTGCTCTCTGCTCTTCCCTGTAGCATATTGGACACCTTCTGAACTAGGGGGCTCATCTTCCAGTGTCATATCTTTTTGCTTTTTCATACTGTTCTTTGGATTCTATAGGCAAGAATATTAGCATGAGTTGCCATTTCCTTCTCCATTTCCTCCTCACATTTTGTCAGAATTCTTCACTATGACCCATCCATCGGGGTGGCTCTACATGGCATGGCTCCCACTCCAGTACTCTTGCCTGGAAAATCCCATGGATGGAGGAGCCTGGTGGGCTGCAGTCCATGGGGTCGCTGAGAGTCGGACACAACTGAGCGACTTCACTTTCACTTTTCACTTTCATGCGTTTGAGAAGGAAATGGCAACCCAGTCCAGTGTTCTTGCCTGGAGAATCCCAGGGACGGGGGAGCCTGGTGGGCTGCCAGACGTCTCTGGGGTCGCACAGAATCGGACACGACTGAAGCGACTTAGCAGCAGCAGTAGCAGTCACCATGATAAAGCTGTGATCCATGAAGGGGATGTAAACAATATTTACAGGTGACTTTTTTGTTAATGTACAAGTCAACAAGAATTTTTAAGTTATTTTATTGCAATGCTGCTAAGTCACTTCAGTCGTGTCTGACTCTGTGCGACCCCATAGACGGCAGCCCAGCAGGCTCCCTCGTCCCTGGGATTCTCCAGGCAAGAACACTGGAGTGGGTTGCCATTTCCTTCTCCAATGCATGAAAGTGAAAAGTGAAGGTGAAGTTGCTTGGTTGTGTCCAACTCTTAGCGACCCCATGGACTGCAGCCTACCAGGCTCCTCTGTTCATGGGATTTTCCAGGCAAGAGTACTGGAGTGGGGTGCCATTGATGATAGACTCTCAAATGAATAATATAAGACAGACCTCTGATGTATCCTCAGACAATATTAAGAAGATCTTAGTAACTGAGTGTCGTTTTATTATTGAAATTATGTATAGATTATAAAGTATAACCTGATTATATGAGCTCTAGTATAAACATATTTTTAGGTGAACAGATGTTAAAAATTTGATGAACTCATTATTGACCAGGGAACCAGTAAGATTTACAACTTGTTCTAGTATAAACATTTCAATTTCAAAATAACAACACATAAGAGAAGAGACAGAAGATGATTTGTATTCAAAACATATCTTTATTTTCTAAATTGTTTCATTATAGGATGCTTTTAGGTAAGTAAAAATAATTGCTTATTCAGTGAGTTGTTTAATTAACCTGTATTATTATTATTTTTTTATCCTCACAATAACCTTGGGAATTAGAAACTGTTTTAATGCCAGTTTTAAAGATTAGACAGTTGAAGTTGGCTGTCTGAAGTAACAAGCAATTAAGTGACAGGCAGATATCAAACTCCAGAGACTGTAGTTATCTTCCAACTTTGGCTAAAGCTCAGTTATGTAGGGGACATATGTTTGGAATAGTAGTGGAGGGGTCTTAGCAGGAGAGTATTGTATTCCATTTTAATGGTGGTGGTTTAGTCGCCAAGTCATTTCTGACTCTTGCGACCCCGTGGACTGTGCCCTGCCAGGCTCCTCTGTCCATGAGGTTCTTGAGGCAAGAACGCTGGAGTGGGTTGCCATTTCCTTCTCCAGGGGGTCTTCCCAACCGAGGGATCGAACCCAGGTCTCCCGCGTTGCATGCAGATTCTTTACCAGCTGAGCCACAAGGAAAGCCCAAGAATACTGGAGTGGGTAGCCGATCCCTTCTCCAGTGGATTTTCTTGACCCAGGAATCGAAACTGGATCTCCTGCATTGCAGACAGATTCTATACCAACTAAGCTACAATGAGACCGCATTTAATTTAACACATGAAAGGATCTGGAGGTTTTTATAATGGTGGAGAAATATGATGGGACAATCATGTTGGCCAGTAATGTAGCATAACACCTGAAAAAGTGAGCAGGGATGTCAGCACGGATATCAGATGACCTGTTAGGAAGTTATTACAAGAGCTGGACAATACATGTTAGAGGAATGAACTATGGCAGTTTCTACAATTTAAAGCTGGGGAAAGCCTTGGGGAATGTTTTAGGAGTAAAATTGTTGGACATGGTAAAGGACTGGATGAAAACAGGGAAGAAAAAAAGTGGAGAAGTAACTATTTTGACTTTTGAAATTGAGTTTGAAATGCTTAAATACAGCAAGTGGTCAGATACATGGATAGAAGTCCAACTTGGAGGTATAGAAGTTAGCATCATCTGTACAGAAGGGGTGATCAATTAGCATGGAGGAGTGGGAAGAAGTCTCAAGGACATCTTCATTAGATCTGAACTGGTTGGTGATGGACAGGGAGGCCTGGTGTGCTGCAATTCATGGGGTCGCAAAGAGTCGGACATGACTGAGTGACTGAACTGAACTGAACTTTATTATATGTATTACTGAATGTGAATGGAATTTACAACAGAGTTAACCCCAAACTACTCTACCTCAGAATCTAAATGGTTGACATGAGATTGTATTTGCAGAAAAGATAGCAAATGACCATGTTGTTTAAAATGCTTTATAAAATTTTATTTAATATTATTTGATCATACAGATTTTGTGGTAAATGTGCATTTCTAAAAGTGCATAATCAAACATTTATTTTTCTCTTGATCTTGCATTTGTCATAGAAAGGTGCTATGGATGATTACATGAAGATTTACTACTTATGGATTCATATTAAAATATGCCACAAAGAAGAGATAAACAAGTTTATAAGATGCTATTTGCTGATTTTAAAAATAGAGGAATATAAAAATATTATTTGGCAGTAACAGAAAATACCATTTCTTTTTTAATTACTCTCGAAATTCAACATGAACACTAAAGTAAAGAGTTGGTAAAGTGGTATCACCCATATAATATATATTACCCATACTGTATTTCTCATTCTTGAATAATGAAGCACATGACCCCACTTCTGTATAATCTGTGCTGTGTTCAAACATTAATTGCTGGGATCATGAAGGTGACTATATTAGAAGCAGATAGAACTGATCTGTGCTTAGCAAAAGAGTGGCTTTAACCAGAGTTCCATCCTAACGTCTTACTTTGTTAGGAACATAGTTTAAATATTTAAACAGGAATGTCATGTTGATTCATTGGTAGCATTTGGACACCCATCTCAGGCCTGAGTGGTGAATAGCATAGCTTGATACAAATGGTTACTGAACACTCTCGCCTTCAGTATCCAGTTATTTCAGTGAAGAGAACTTAACTAAAGTTTCCCAAACCTTCATTGGCTTTCTTTTGCTACCACAGTAAATAATTATTTGACTTCATCTGAGCTTTATGGAGCTAATTACTTTTGCTTATAAACAGAGTTAAAATTAAATGTAATTTTTAATTATAAAATGTTTCCTTGGAAACATTTGTTGTAAGTTAAATTGTACTTTGTTCTAAAATACTTAATTTCCCTTACAATTAGAAATCAAAGACAGAACTCAGCATAGGGCAATTTGAAAAGTGTAGCATTAATTGCTACAAAAAAGTTAATTTTTTCATAATGGACAACTGATGGTGAACATCCAATTAACTGCTCCATAGTAATATTGAACAATTCTGCTCAGAAAAGAATTATTCTATTTTATGACCATTAATTGAATGATCACTGGAAGCAGACATTTTTAAAATTTAGAAATTTCTTTAGAAATAATCTTTTTTTTACATTTAGAAATTATATGTTTGAATTTAGAAAAAGCTGAGCATAATGATCACTATTGAAAAGATCAGCATAAGTAGGTGACCTCGAAGTTCACTGTAACTGTTTCACAAATCACCTTAACACACAGGATTCACAGCCAAGGGCAAGCCTCTCTTTGGTTCATAAGGTGTTGTCCTGGAAACCATTTTGATGCAGTCGATAATAGGGCAGACGGAGAGACACAGGGTACAGCCTGTACAAGTGTCAGTAACGGTGGGCAGGTGGGTTTCAGGATCAAACTGGATAGCCTGCAAACAGAAATAAAGAGTCTTGCTGTCACTGCCCACAAAGGGCAAGACGCCCCTATTTTAGCATCAACGTTTTTCTCCACTGCAGGAGAGCTGCACTTGGAGACAGCTACGCCCAGACTGTGGCGCAGCTATAGCAACAGTTGAGCTGCTAGAGAAGAGGGGGGAGAAAAAGACAGGAAAAAAAAATCCTTTTAAATTAGAAACACGATGTTTAAAATTCCTTAGAGGTATTTTTCTTTCTTTGTGTGAGGAAAATATTTCATAACATAGTAACTCTCTAGTTTCCTGCGTTGTGAGCAGAGTGTGGGTCCTGCCGGTCTGACCATGACCTGGTGGGTCGGCTACCTGAGGCGGGCAGGGCGCTTCCACACCTTGTCCTTTTCACACTCCTGGTTCTCGACAGTGGAGAATGTCACTGTCAGATGAGGCAATGAATGCACTTGTTTGGGTTTCATATTATGGCTATAGTGCTTACAGAAAGGCAATAGAAAAAAAAAATTTGCTTAAGAGCCAGCTTTCAGGTTTGAGGGTTTCCAAGCTGATTCTAGGCACTCTTCCACCACCAAGGGGAAAAGCACTGAAAGACGGGAGCCTGGACATCTGGCTTCTGGTCCTGGCCGGCACTCTTCTGCTTGGAGGACCAGGATAAAGCTTTCAGCTCTCAAACCTCTCAGGATTTTGAGAAACTCAATAATTTATTCCTGTCTCCCTCCTTCTCTCTCATCTTTCCTTCCTTTTAACATGATTTAATTTATAATATGGTGTAGCAATTGAACAACAGCAATCTGTAACATGCAATGAAAATACCTGGTGTGAAATTTACAATTGAGATTTTCATTTAAAGCCATGATAACTATTTGCCTGTTAAAGAGATATTTCAACAATGGAAACAACAGACAAGAATTTCCATCTAGGAAACACTTCAGGGCAGCTACATGGGGGCAGAGAGGGCTTGAGGACTTGTCGAGAAGTCTCTCTCGCAGAACAAGTCAATGTTTTTACTCAGACCGCGTGCTAATTTGGAGGGATGAGTGAGGGGGCTGAGAAAAATTACGAGGGTCAGTAAGCCCCCACCTTGCCCCAGATACTCCTGGAGGTCAGGTCTGCAAATCTTACATTTTCAAATAATTACTGAGTTCTGATTTTTTTTCCTGTGTCATATACAACATGTTATAAAATCCAATTAAAGTATTTGTTATGTTTATGCATTTCCATCCCTCAAATAAGGTTCCTTGCAACTTATTTTTTTTTCTCTTTTATGAACATAACAAATTAAAATGGTCTCATTAGAGTAAATTATGTCAGAGTGCTTACTATTTTTTAAAAATTCTGAGCTTTAAGGAAACAACCATATATCTGAACAAGTACTGTAGCTATGACAAACCATTAAGAAATGTGGTCTAACCAAATTGCTGCCATGTTTTGTAAAACAACATCTCAGATGACTGTTTAAATGAATAAAAGCTATTCTCTTCCTTATGTACTCTATTATAAATAGAAATCCAAGAAACAACTGATGAAAATAAAATAATACTTACATCTTAGAAATCTTACACTTTGAAATTTTGCAAACATGTAAAACTTCACATTTATTTGAAGATTTTGATTTTCTATTTTTTATCTTTGAGAGACAGAAGAGCCAAAGGAAGGCTTTTAAAAATCTTTTTGAATGCATAACTGCAATCTCCCCCCTCACTAATAAGATTATTTTTGTTGAAGTTTTGCCAAGGCTACAATTCCAAGGTGGGAGTCATAACCTCTAAGATTTAAGATGTTAGAACCCTGGTGCTGTGATTTTAGTGTTAGAACTTCCTGACATCTCTGTTTGGTTAATGAGAGGAAAGATGAAATGAAAATGAATATGATATGATTAGTATTTTCAAAATAACTGCTAGAGATGCTTTTCAGGTGTAGAAAAAGATGAGTAAATACAATGGGTAAAAATTGGGTATGGAACAGTGTTAAACTGAGGAGAAAGAGGTTTTTTAAAATTTAAACTTATGTCTGTCATACTTCCATTAGGTGGTCAGAAGAATACATAAAATCATATCACAAACAAATAGCATCTTTGTCCAAGCTAAATAAGGTAAATGAAATATAGTTTTTTTAAAAAATGGGCCATTTTATCTATCTTGAAAATTCATTAATCATCTTAAAGGGATCTTATTTTTACTTTATTATACTT
The DNA here is from genome assembly GCF_019923935.1 of Bubalus bubalis. Taxonomy (NCBI): domain Eukaryota; kingdom Metazoa; phylum Chordata; class Mammalia; order Artiodactyla; family Bovidae; genus Bubalus; species Bubalus bubalis. Next base: position 46,470,968 of record NC_059162.1, on the reverse strand, counting down.
CTTTAAAGTGTGAAATATTTAATGAAAACAATATTATTCTGTAGTTCTTAACCTGAAGACAGCTGATACCCACTTTTTTCTTTATTGTTCCACGGCAGACTCTCAGCTGAGTGCTCAGCGACTGGGAAGAAGCTCTGGCTCACTTTATGCGGTAGGAACACAACTTGCTCAGCTTTTCCAGCTACAGAAGGATTTCAGGTCCCAACCAGCACAGCTAGTTGGTGGCAAAACACTTTTTCTTTCTAACTGTAGTAAAAGCCCAATCAGGACTGAATGGAAGAGCACAGAAGGAAGCCAGTTCTTCAAGATCATGGAAATAAGTGCTAGTTCTTTTCCCTTTTTTCTCCTTTAAGGTATGATGCTTCCTTATGGCCATAATTGTGTGAATATTTGTTTGAATTTTTCCTTCCAATTTTATGAGTGATGAAACGACACTAAAACAATACTGTGCATTGAATGGTGGCATTGTTCATATGAACTATTAGCTTGCTTTTAAAAAAAATCACTAGAAAAATGGTATGGATGAACCTGTTGGCATGGCATGAATAGAGATGCAGATGTAGAAAACAGAGGTGTGGACATGAGGTGAGGGGAAAGAGGAGGTGGGATGAATTGGGAGACTGGGATTGACATATCTATACTACCCTGTGTCAAACAGAGAGTTAGTGGGAGCCTACTCTATAGCTCAGGGAGTTCAGCTCAGTGTTCTCTCATGATCTAGATGGGTGAGAAAGGGGAGGTGTGAGCAAGGTCCATGAGGGAGGGGATATATGTACATATAAACTGATTCACTTTGTTGTAGAACAAAAATTAACCTGACATTGCAAAGCAATTGTTACTCCAATGATAAAGGAAAATCACCACTGTGCTATGAATGTGAGAGGATGGAATGCTATGTCACTGCTGAGAAGTGACATTTGGCATGTCTGGTCTGAATCCCATACTTCACAACAAAAGATGCTTTCTGCTACAAAAGCCAGAAGAAACATGCCTCACAGCACCCTAATTACAGCATGATTCTTACCTGGTAGCCAGAGTCATTACAGGTCATGTAGCATTTGCCACAGTTGATACACATCTCTTCATCGATCACAGCCACAACCTGCTCTGTGTTGCTCAGTTCACCATATGTTCCAAGGTACTGAAGAGCTTTTCCAATCACATCCTAAAAGATAGGCGCCGGATTACTTACGGGGCTCATTTTAAAACATTACCGTGTTATGACTAATATCGGTCCAAATCTCCCTGTTTTTATAGAATGTTGCATTATCTAACTTAGAAGATTTTAGATATTGTAGCTCTCATGGATATACTTTTTATAATTGTAGCTTACATATTTCTGTCTCCTGAAAGATGGACCCTCTTTCTATATCTAGCTTAGAAACACAAGACTTAACTCATTGCATTCAACAGGTTATCCACAAATGATCTAAATCAATGTTTCTGTGGGCAGGAGAAATGACACATTTTCAATGGTTGTGGCTTCCTTTTCATCTGTTTTGGACTCTGAATGATCCAAGTAATAAGGAGCAACAAAGGGAAATGCATTGATACTAGAAAACATTAAGATTGCTAGGAATGAGAATAAAAATGTGAACACTATGCATTTATAGCACTGCGCTTGAAGTCTAGATTTTCATTTAAAAAAATGCTTTGATAGCATACCCACCTGTCATGTTTTGAAGAGTTATTTCATTATTTAAAAATTCTAATTTATGTTAATTAATTAGGTTAATCTAGTAGCTAAATAAGATGCTCTTTTACTATTAAAGAACTCGGATTTTCTTCATTCACCGTTAAAGATTCTTCATGCCGTTACACATCTTTGTTCTTCATATTAATTGGGAGTTTGCTTAATATGTGAAGCACAGAGGATGTTTCATCAACAATAAGAAACACTTTGTTTCATAAAACAAAACAAGAGAATGTAACAATGTTTGTCAAATTAGTATGCTGTCAAGATTTTCTGCTTCTGTTTTTAAATTTTAACAAGACAATCTTTTGTTTGAATTCAAGGCCCATGTTCAAGGAGGTTTCACTCTTATTAAAGCCATCTTCTGATATTCTCTTTGGTATTTTATTTCCTGCTCTTCTTTTTATGACCTTGGTTTACCCTTTTTAACTTTTATTTTTTTCCTGTTTCCACTCTAAATGACAATATGCTCATGACTTTGAGCTTTCAAACTGAAACAAAGTTTACATTATTATATACTGTTTATTGGTGTAGCTCTCAAGGAATAAGATCAGAAACTTACTGTCTTTTACTATTTTCTTTTCAGGGTGTTAAAGATATAACTTCAACAATCTCGCTGTCTGTTTATAGGGGGCTGCCTGGGGTCCAAATCAATATCTCTATCCAGAGTTTCTCTCACAAACTTAAGATCTTCATCAGTGGCATGATGAGCACCATTCCTAGAATTTGGTACAACAAATTCACCACTCACTGAACTTTTCATCAACATCACAAAATTGGATCTTTCTTCTGATTTCTTTAGTCATAGAAACACTACTAGGATTTCTTCAATCACTGAGGCTTGAAATTTCAGAGTTGTATTTTACTCCTACTTCTCCCTACTCCAATATCTCATTGGTTGCCAAGTCTTTTGAGTTCTGGATTTGCAAAATCTTTTGAATATTCTTTCCATGACCACTATAGTCTTTCAGTTCAGTTCAGTTCAGTTCAGTTGCTCAGTCATGTCCAACTCTTTGCGACTCCATGAATCGCATCACGCCAGGCCTCCCTGTCCAACACCAACTCCCGGAGTTCACTCAAACTCACGTCCATCGAGTCGGTGATGCCATCCAGCCATCTCATCCTCTGTCGTCCCCTTCTCCTCCTGCCCCCAATCCCTCCCAGCATCAGAGTCTTTTCCAATGAGTCAACTCTTTGCATGAGGTGGCCAAAGTACCGGAGTTTCAGCTTTAGCATCATTCCTTCCAAAGAAATCCCAGGGCTGATGTCCTTCAGAATGGACTGGTTGGATCTCCATGCAGTCCGAGGGACTCTCAAGAGTCTTCTCCAACACCACAGTTCAAAAGCATCAATTCTTTGTCTTTAACCACTATTAATTAATTTCCCATTACTTCTAAGGTAGTTGCAAGAGCCTACACAGTAAGCCTCATTATTATATTCTTCCTTCCCCATCCTATCTTATGCAGTGTTGTCATCTTTTTTTTTTATTTTTTTCCAGTGTTGTCATCTTAATCTGTGCTGTATAGCACAAACTGAATTTCCCACTACCTTACTATAAAAAAAAAAAATCTACTGAATTAAATACAGTTTCACATTTAAGTCTAGCATTTAAGACTTTCACTGGCATGCCTTTTTTGGTCTGATTTCTCACTTTCAAACTTTTACCATGTGCTTTAGCTATACTAGACACATGCCCTGTACTGAACTTATCAATCAGCTCTTCTGGTACCTAATTTTATCTTGGGTTTTCTGTCCAGAATACTCTTCCTTCCCATTTTGATTTTGAAAAATCTTGTCCATCCTTCAAAGACAGCTGACACACCACTACTCCAAGAAGATTTCCTGAATCTTTCCTTCTTTTCTAACCAAGAAAGATGTGATCTCTCTTTTCTTCTTTCTCTTCTTTGTCTCCCACCCCTTTCCTTCCTACACACCCACAATGGCTCATAGTATTTTATCTATTATGTGGAACTAATGATTACAGATTACTTTGAGTTCTTACTATGTATTGGGCCAGTGCCATAATTTTTAAGCATTTTCTCACTTAAATTTCACATATATTATAGAGGATGAAGTGCCTAATATCTAAGGTATAAGAGTAAGTAAATGAAAAAGCAGGCATTCAGACTAGGGCTGCCTAATTTCAAAATCTATGTCTGTAAGCACTCTGTTATGCTGACTCATCTGTTACTTATCTGTTTAGCAAATTCTGCTTCATCTTATACATATTTTTATATTTGCTTCCTATATGCAGTCTTTTACTAGGCTTTATTCATCTTTATGTCACATGTGGTATATCTTGCTCCTGAGATCACTGAAATCTAATGGATACTTGAATATTTGTTAAAATAAGTGCATCTTTCACTTCTTTATATATTAAATATATGGCAAAATATTAGGCTAAAATATTAGTTTTATTACAACTAAAATATTAGTTGTATGGGCCTAATAGCTATTTGTTAATTTACTAAATATTTTTTTTAAATATGAGATTCACAAAAAGATTTTAGTAATTTTTAAAAATCATTTTTTATTGGAGGATAATTGCTTCACAATATTGTGTTCAGTTCAGTCGCTCAATCGTGTCTGACTCTTTTTTACCCCATGGACTGCAGCAAGCCAGGCTTCCCTGTTCATCACCAACTCCCAGAGCTTACTCAAACTTATGTCCATTGCGTCAGTGATGCCATCCAACCATCTCATCCTCTGTCGTCCCCTTCTCCTCCCACCTTCAACCCTTCCCAGCATCAGGGTCTTTTCCAATGAGTTAGTTCTTCTCATCAGGTGGCCAAAGTATTGGAGTTTCAGCTTCAGCATCAGTCCTTCCAATGAATATTCAGGACTGATTTCCTTTAGGATGGACTGGTTGGATCTCCTTGCAGTTCAAGGGACTCTCAAGAGTCTTCTCCAACACCACAGTTCAAAAGCATTCATTCTTCTGCACTCAGCTTTCTTTATAGTCCAACTCTCACATCCATACATGACTACTGGAAAAACCATAGCTTTGGCTAGACAGACCTTTGCTTTTTAATACGCTGTCTAGGTTTGTCATATCTTTTCTTCCAAGGAGCAAGCATTTTTTAAATTTCATGGCTGCTGTCACCATCTGCAGTGATTTTGGAGCTCCCCAAAATAAAGTCTCTCATTGTTTCCATTGTTTCCCTGTCTATTTGCCATGAAGTGATGGGAACAGATGCCATGATCATAGTTTTCTGAATGTTGAGTTTTAAGCCAACTTTTTCACTCTCCTCTTTCACTTTCATCAAGAGGCACACAGATTTCTCAGGAGGCAGGTAAGGTGGTCTGGTAGTCCCGTCTCTTGAAGAATTTTCCACAGTTTGTTGCGATCCACACAGTCAAAGGCTTTGACGTAGTCAATAAACATCTGAAGTAGATGTTTTTCTGGAACTCTCGCTTTTTTGATGATCCAATGGATGTTGGCTATTTGATTGACAGTATTATGTTGGTTTGTGCCAAACATCAACATGAATCAGCCACAGCTATACATATGTCCCCTCCCTCCTGAAGTCCCCCCCCCCCATTTCCTACCCTATTCCACCCCTCTAGGTTGTCCCAGAACACTGGGCTGAGTTCACTGTGTCACACAGCAAGTTCCCACTTGCTATCTATTTTCCATATGATAATGTATATGTTTCCATGCTATCCTTTCAATTTCTCCCACCGTCTCCTTCCCCCACTGTGTCTACAAGTCTGTTCTCTGTTTCTGTGTTTCTACTGCTACCCTGCAAATAGGTTCATCAATATCATCTTGATTCCATACACATGCATTAATATACAACATTTGTATTTTGCTTTCTTACTTCTTCACTCTGTATAATGGGTCTATGTTCATCCACCTATTAGAACCAACTCAAATGTGTTATTTTTTTTATAGCTGAGTAATATTCTATTGTATTGATGTACCACAATTTCTGTAGCCATTCATCTGTCAATGGACATCTAGGTTGCTTCCATATCCTAGCTATTGTAAAAAGTGCTGCAACAAACATTGGGGTACACATGTCTCTTTCAATTATGGTTTTCTCAGGGTAGTTGCCCAGTATTGGGATTGTTGGGCCACATGGTAGTTTTATTCCTAGCTTCTTAAGGAATCTTGACTACTTCTTTAAATACAAAATCATCATAGTCAAAGAATCTGGATATGTTTAATATTTTCTGATACTATTTTAAGTCAGTAAATGGATGAGGTTCTTCTATGGCTGTAAAAGACAATATGTGATAGAAAATAAGTTTTTCAATCTAATAAACAACCCAGTCAAAATGGTTGTTTCATTGGGGTAGAGCATTACTTGACTGAAATAATCAGTAAATATTCAAAACATGATTAAACAGGAAACTCCCTAGACAGGAATCCAGCTTATAAGGTTTATTCCAAAGAAACAATGCATATTTCTAAGAAATGTTATTATAGGAAGCAAATTCACATTCTGCATATATCAAATACCATTTTGCACTTTATTGGAGAATTGTTCTCGTCATTTATTACAACACCATTTTTTTAATGTGAAACTAGATAAAACAAAGTCTTTGGAGCCTCTAAAGTTTATTAACACATGGTGTTAAATTGAGTCATTTGCAGTGATGTGATGAACCTCGAGTATATCACACAGAGTGAAGCAAGTCAGAAAGAGAAAGAAAAAGAATGTATATTAATGCATACATATGAACCCTAGGAAAACAGTAACTGATGAAACTATTTGCAGGGCAGAAGCAGAGATGCAGACATAGAGAACGGACATGTGGGCACAGTGGGGGAGGAGAGGGTGGGATGAACTGAGAGGGCAGCTTTGGCATACATACATTTGTGCTCGTGCACATCCACTCAGTCATGTCCAACTCTTTGTGACCCCCTCAACCATAGTCTGCCAAGATCTTTTGCCCATGGAATTTTCCAGACATTAATACTGGAGCAGATGGCTGTGTCTACTCCAGGGCATCTTGTCAAGCTAGGGACTGAACCCACATCTCCTGTGTCTCCTGCATTTGGCAAGTGGATTCTTTACCACTGAACATCTGGGAAGCCTATATATACACTACCATGTGTAAAATAGATAGCTAGTGGGAAGATGCTATGTAGCAGAGTGAGCTAAGCTCAGTGCTCTGTGGTGACCTAAGGGGTAGGATCAGGGGGTGGAGAGGAGGCTCAAGAGGGAGGGCATATATATATATACTTATAGCTGAGTCACAGTGTTGTACAGCAGAAACCAACACAACATGGTCAAGCAAGTATTCCCCAATTAAAAAGAAATCACCTCTCTTTAATCATAGTTCTTAAGAAAATTATATATATCTTTTAATCTGAAAAATGATACAAGAATGACAACTATTTTAAATTATTTTGGAAAGAGTATCAAAGAAAATGAATTATTATTCTATGCAGTGGAAAATGTGGACGTTTGTTTAAAATCAAAGCTTCGAGGAGGAGCCAAGATGGCGGAGGAGTAGGACAGGGAGAACACTTTCTCCCCCACAAATTCATCAAAAGAGCATTTAAACGTCGAGTAAATTCCACAAAACAACTTCTGAATGCCGGCAGAGGACATCAGGCACCCAGAAAAGCAGCCCAACTCTTCAAAAGGAGGTAGGAAAAAATACAAAAGACAAAAAAAGAGACAAAAGAGGGAGGGACGGAGTTCCGTCCCGGGAAGGGAGTCTCAAAAAGAGAGAAGTTTCCAAACACCAGGAAACCTTCTCACTGCCGAATCTGTGCCGAGCTTTGGAAGCACAGAGGGCAACATAACAGGGAGAAAAAAATAAATAAACAATTAAACATCGCAGATTGCGAGCCCTACGGTAACTCCCCCAGCGGAGAAGCAGCGCAGATGCCTGCACACGCCATTAGCAAGCGGGGGCTGGGCAGGGAGGCGCGGCGCGGGCTGCATCGCTTAGAGTAAGAATCTGGCCTGAATACCCTGAGTGCTATCTGAGCGAAATAATTGGGGCTAGCAAACCAGACTGTGGGATATCTACCACGCAAAAAGCCAGCCCTAACCTAAGACACCGCCAGGCCCGCGCACGGAACAAAGGACTGAACAGAGATAGCCAGCTGCAGACCTTCCCCCTCTGGTGACAGGCAGCCAGAGCCGGAAGGGGGCAATTGCAGCCCCAGAGAGACACTATCTATAAAACTGTAAGCAGGCTTCTTTACTGACTAAAACTTCTTGGGGGTCTGCACGGTCAACATCTGCCTGAGAAGGTGCGCCGGTTTTACACCCAGATAACCGAGTGGCGGGGAGGTGATAAGTTGCAGCATTGGCGCCCGCCAAACACCTCATCATCTGAGCTGCTCGGACCTGGGAAGAGCACAAAACACAGGCCCAACCGAGTCTGCGCCTCTGAGGACTACCCGAGTGCCTGAACCTGAGCGGCTTGGACCTGGGAGCTCAGCCCAGGGCCGGCCTCTGATTGTTCCCGGTGGAACAACCTAGAGCCCGAGCAGTGTGGGCAGGGAGGCTACATGCGCCGTTAGTGGGGGCAGACCCAGTGTGGCTGAGGCACTGCGAGCGCACGCCAGTGTTATTTGTTTGCAGCATCCCTCCCTCCCTCCCCACAGCGCGACTGAACAAGTGAGCCTAAAAAAAAAAAAAAAAAAAAAGCGTCCTCCACCGTCCCCTTTGTGTCAGGGCAGAAACCAGACACTGAAGAGACCAGCAAACAGAAGAAGCTATAACAGAGGGAAATGCCTTGGAAGCTACAGGCCATAGATTAAAACCCTGTGGTTACTACAGACTACATAGGAAGGGGCCTACAGATCTTGAGAAATATAAGTCGGACCAAGGAACTAGCCAAAAATGAACTGAACCCACAATACTCACAACAAAACCAGAGAAAGACCTAGATATATTTTTACTATTTTTACGATCAATCTTTCTTTTTTTTAATTTTTTTTTTAAATTTTAAGTCCTCTATTGTCCTTTAATTTTCACTTTTATAACCTATTACTTTGCAAAAAAAAAAAAGACCCTTTTTTTTTTCTTCAGCAAACTTCATATATATATTTTATAATTTTTTGACTGTGTTTTGTTTTTTTTTTCTTTTTCTTCTTTTCTTTAACATTGTATTTTTGAAATTCCAAACTCTACTATAGATTTTTAATTTTAGCCTTTTGGTATATGTTATCAATTTTGTACCTATAGTTTTTTTTTTAATTTCTGTGACTTTTTTTTTCTCTGTTTCTTTCTCTTCTTCTTTTATATAACATTGTATATCTGCAATTCCAAACTCTACTCAAGATTTTTAATTTATGCTTTTTGGTATTTGATATCAATTTTGTACCTGTATTTTCTTTATAATTTTTGCGACATTGTTTTTGTTGGTTTGTTTGTTTTCTCTCTTTATTTTTCTTCTTTTTTTTTTAACATTGTATTTTTGAAATTCCAAACTGTACTCTAGATTTTTAATTTTTGCTTTTTGGTATTAGTTATCAATTTTGTACCTGTAGTTTCTTTATAATTTTTGCGACCTTGTTTGTTTTTCTTTGTTCGTTTTTTTCTCTCTTTCTTTTCCTTCTTTTCATTAACATCGTTATTTTTGAAATTCCAGACTCTACTCTAGATTTTTAATTTTTGCTTTTATATATTTGTTACCAATTTTGTACCTTTAAGAACCCAATCTTCAGGACCCATTTTTCACTAGGGAGCGAGATTACTGGCTTGACTGCTCTCTCTCCCTTTGGACTCTCCGTTTTCCCCACCAGGTCGCCTGTATCTCCTACCTAACCCCTCTCTACTCTACCTAACTCTATGAATTTCTGTGTGTTCCAGACGGTGGAGAACACTTAGGGAACTGATTACTGGCTGGATCTGTCTCCCTCCTTTTCATTTCCCCCTTTTATCCTTCTGGCCACCTCTGTCTCCTGCCTCCTTCTTCTCTTCTCTGTATAACTCCGTGAACATCTCTGAGCGGTCCAGTTGTGGAGTGCACATAAGGAAGTGACTACTGGCTAGCCCACTCTCTCCTCTATTGATTCCACCTCATCTCATTTGGGTCACCTCTAACTCCCTCCTCCCTCTTCTCTTCTCCATGTAACGCTGTGAACCTCTCAGAGTGACCCTCACAGTAGAGAAACTTCTCATCTTTAACGTAGATGTTTTATCAATGGTGCTGTATAGAAGGAGAAGTTTTGAAACTACTGTAAAAGTAAGACCGATAACTGGAAGCAGGAGGCTTAAGTCCAAACCCTGACTCCAGGGAGCTCCTGACTCCAAGGAACATTACTTGACAGGAGCTCATCAAATGCCTCCATACCTGCACTGAAACAAAGCACCACACAAGGGCCAACAAGTTTCAGGGCAAGACATACCAAGCAAATTCTCCAGCAACAAAGGAACACAGCCCTGAGCTTCAAGATACAGGCTGCCCAAAGTCACCCCAAAACCATAGACATCTCATAACTCATTACTGGACATGTCATTACACTCCAGAGAGAAGAAATACAGCTCCATCCACCAGAACATCGACACAAGCTTCCCTAACCAGGAAACCTTGACAAGCCACCTGTACAAACCCACACAGAGCGAGGAAACGCCACAAAAAAGAGAACTCCCACAAAATGCCACAATACAGAAAGGACACCCCAAACTCAGCAATTTAAACAAGATGAAGAGACAGAGGAATACCCAGCAGATAAAGGAACAGGATAAATGCCCACCAAACCAAACCAAAGAGGAAGAGATAGGGAATCTACCTGATAAAGAATTCCGAATAATGATAGTGAAATTGATCCAAAATCTTGAAATTAAAATGGAATCACAGATAAATAGCCTGGAGGCAAGGATTGAGAAGATGCAAGAAAGGTTTAACAAGGACTTAGAAGAAATAAAAAAGAGTCAATATATAATGAATAATGCAATAAGTGAAATTAAAAACACTCTGGAGGCAACAAATAGTAGAATAACAGAGGCAGAAGATAGGATTAGTGAATTAGAAGATAGAATGGTAGAAATAAATGAATCAGAGAGGATAAAAGAAAAACAAATTAAAAGAAATGAGGACAATCTCAGAGACCTCCAGGACAATATTAAACGCTACAGCATTCGAATGATAGGGGTCCCAGAAGAAGAAGACAAAAAGAAAGACCATGAGAAAATACTTGAGGAGATAATAGTTGAAAACTTCCCTAAAATGGGGAAGGAAATAATCACCCAAGTCCAAGAAACCCAGAGAGTCCCAAACAGGATAAACCCATGGCAAAACACCCCAAGACACATATTAATCAAATTAACAAAGATCAAACACAAAGAACAAATATTAAAAGCAGCAAGGGAAAAACAACAAATAACACACAAGGAAATACCCATAAGGATAACAGCTGACCTTTCAATAGAAACTCTTCAAGCCAGGAGGGAATGGCAAGACATACTTAAAATGATGAAAGAAAATAACCTACAGCCCAGATTATTGTACCCAGCAAGGATCTCATTCAAGTATGAAGGAGAAATCAAAAGCTTTTCAGACAAGCAAAAGCTGAGAGAATTCTGCACCACCAAACCAGCTCTCCAACAAATACTAAAGGATATTCTCTAGACAGGAAACACAAAAACGGTGTATAAATTTGAACCCAAAACAATAAAGTAAATGGCAATGGGATCATACTTATCAGTAATTACCTTAAATGTAAATGGGTTGAATGCCCCAACCAAAAGACAAAGACTGGCTGAATGGATACAAAAACAAGACCCCTACATATGTTGTCTACAAGAGACCCACCTCAAAACAGGGGACACATACAGACTGAAAGTGAAGGGCTGGAAAAAGATTTTCCATGCAAATAGGGACCAAAAGAAAGCAGGAGTAGCAATACTCATATCAGATAAAATAGACTTTAAAACAAAGGCTGTGAAAAGAGACAAAGAAGGTCACTCCATAATGATCAAAGGATCAATCCAAGAAGAAGATATAACAATTATAAATATATATGCACCCAACACGGGAGCACCGCAATATGTAAGACAAATGCTAACAAGTATGAAAGGAGAAATTAACAATAACACAATAATAGTGGGAGACTTTAATACCCCACTCACACCTATGGATAGATCAACCAAACGGAAAATTAACAAGGAAACACAAACTTTAAACGATACAATAGACCAGTTAGACCTAATTGATATCTATAGGACATTTCATCCCAAAACAATGAATTTCACCTTTTTCTCAAGTGCACATGGAACCTTCTCCAGGATAGATCACATCCTGGGCCATAAAGCTAGCCTTGGTAAATTCAAAAAAATAGAAATCATTCCAAGCATCTTTTCTGACCACAATGCAGTAAGATTAGATCTCAATTACAGGAGAAAAACTATTAAAAATTCCAACATATGGAGGCTGAACAACACGCTGCTGAATAACCAACAAATCACAGAAGAAATCAAAAAAGAAATCAAAATTTGCATAGAAACAAATGAAAATGAAAACACAACAACCCAAAACCTGTGGGACATGGTAAAAGCAGTCCTAAGGGGAAAGTTCATGCAATACAGGCACATCTCAAGAAACAAGAAAAAAGTCAAATAAATAACCTAACTCTACACCTAAAGCAACTAGAAAAGGAAGAAATGAAGAACTCCAGGGTTAGTAGAAGGAAAGAAATCTTAAAACTTAGAGCAGAAATAAATGCAAAAGAAACAAAAGAGATCATAGCAAAAATCAACAAAACCAAAAGCTGGTTTTTTGAAAGGATAAATAAAATTGACAAACCATTAGCCAGACTCATCAAGAAACAAAGGGAGAAAAATCAAATCAATAAAATTAGAAATGAAAATGGAGAGATCACAACAGACAACACAGAAATACAAAGGATCATAAGAGAGTACTATCAACAATTATATGCCAATAAAATGGACAACGAGGAAGAAATGGACAAATTCTTAGAAAAGTACAACTTTCCAAAACTCGATCAGGAAGAAATAGAAAATCTTAACAGACCCATCACATGCACGGAAATTGAAACTGTAATAAAAAATCTTCCAGCAAACAAAAGCCCAGGTCCAGACGGCTTCACAGCTGAATTCTACCAAAAATTTAGAGAAGAGCTAACACCTATCCTGCTCAAACTCTTCCAGAAAATTGCAGAGGATGGTAAACTTCCAAACTCATTCTATGAGGCCACCATCACCCTAATATCAAAACCTGACAAAGATCCCACAAAAAAAGAAAACTACAGGCCAATATCACTGATGAACATAGATGCAAAAATCCTTAACAAAATTCTAGCAATCAGAATCCAACAACACATTAAAAGGATCATACACCATGACCAAGTGGGCTTTATCCCAGGGATGCAAGGATTCTTCAGTATCTGCAAATCAATCAATGTAATACACCACATTAACAAATTGAAAAATAAAAACCATATGATTATCTCAATAGATGCAGAGAAAGCCTTTGACAAAATTCAACATCCATTTATGATCAAAACTCTCCAGAAAGCAGGAATAGAAGGAACATACCTCAACATAATAAAAGCTATATATGACAACCCCACAGCAAACATTATCCTCAATGGTGAAAAATTGAAAGCATTTCCTCTAAAGTCAGGAACAAGACAAGGGTGCCCACTTTCACCATTACTATTCAACATAGTTTTGGAAGTTTTGGCCACAGCAATCAGAGCAGAAAAAGAAATAAAAGGAATCCAAATTGGAAAAGAAGAAGTAAAGCTCTCACTGTTTGCAGATGACATGATCCTCTACATAGAAAACCCTAAAGACTCCACCAGAAAATTACTAGAACTAATCAATGACTATAGTAAAGTTACAGGATATAAAATCAACACACAGAAATCCCTTGCATTCCTATACACTAATAATGAGAAAACAGAGAGAGAAATTAAGGAAACAATTCCATTCACCATTGCAACATAAAGAATAAAATACTTAGGAATATATCTACCTAAAGAAACTAAAGACCTATATATAGAAAACTATAAAACACTGGTGAAAGAAATCAAAGAGGACACTAATAGATGGAGAAATATACCATGTTCATGGATTGGAAGAATCAATATAGTGAAAATGAGTATACTACCCAAAGCAATTTATAGATTCAATGCAATCCCTATCAAGCTCCCAACAGTATTCTTCACAGAGCTAGAACAAATAATTTCACAATTTGTATGGAAATACAAAAAACCTCGAATAGCCAAAGCGATCTTGAGAAAGAAGAATGGAACTGGAGGAATCAACCTACCTGACTTCAGGCTCTACTACAAAGCCACAGTCATCAAGACAGTATGGTACTGGCACAAAGACAGAAATATAGATCAATGGAACAAACTAGAAAGCCCAGAGATAAATCCACGCACATATGGACACCTTATCTTTGACAAAGGAGGCAAGAATATACAATGGATTAAAGACAATCTCTTTAACAAGTGGTGCTGGGAAATCTGGTCAACCACTTGTAAAAGAATGAAACTAGAACACTTTCTAACACCATACACAAAAATAAACTCAAAATGGATTAAAAATCTAAACGTAAGACCAGAAACTATAAAACTCCTAGAGGAGAACATAGGCAAAACACTCTCCGACATACATCACAGCAGGATCCTCTATGACCCACCTCCCAGAATATTGGAAATAAAAGCAAAAATAAACAAATGGGACCTAATTAACCTTAAAAGCTTCTGCACATCAAAGGAAACTATTAGCAAGGTGAAAAGACAGCCTTCAGAATGGGAGAAGATAATAGCAAATGAAGCAACTGACAAACAACTAATCTCGAGAATATACAAGCAACTCCTACAGCTCAACTCCAGAAAAATAAATGACCCAATCAAAAAATGGGCCAAAGAACTAAATAGACATTTCTCCAAAGAAGACATACAGATGGCTAACAAACACATGAAAAGATGCTCAACATCACTCATTATCAGAGAAATGCAAATCAAAACCACTATGAGGTACCATTTCACACCAATCAGAATGGCTGCGATCCAAAAATCTACAAGTAATAAGTGCTGGAGAGGGTGTGGAGAAAAGGGAACCCTCTTCCACTGTTGGTGGGAATGCAAACTAGTACAGCCACTATGGAGAACAGTGTGGAGATTCCTTAAAAAACTGGAAATAGAACTGCCTTATGATCCAGCAATCCCACTGCTGGGCATACACACTGAGGAAACCAGAAGGGAAAGAGACACGTGTACCCCAATGTTCATCGCAGCACTGTTTATAATAGCCAGGACATGGAAGCAACCTAGATGTCCATCAGCTGATGAATGGATAAGAAAGCAGTGGTACATATACACAATGGAGTATTATTCAGCCATTAAAAAGAATACATTTGAATCAGTTCTAATGAGGTGGATGAAACTGGAGCCTATTATACAGAGTGAAGTAAGCCAGAAAGAAAAACACCAATACAGTATACTAATGCATATATATGGAATTTAGGAAGATGGTAACAATAACCCTGTGTACGAGACAGCAAAAGAGACACTGATGTATAGAACAGTCTTATGGACTCTGTGGGAGAGGGAGAGGGTGGGAAGATTTGGGAGAATGGCATTGAAACATGTAAAATATCATGTATGAAACGAGTTGCCAGTCCAGGTTCGATGCACGATACTGGATGCTTGGGGCTGGTGCACTGGGATGACCCAGAGGGATGGTATGGAGAGGGAGGAGGGAGGAGGGTTCAGGATGGGGAACACATGTGTACCTGTGGCAGATTCATTTTGATATTTGGCAAAACTAATACAATTATGTTAAATTTAAAAATAAAATAAAATTTAAAAAAAATAATAAAAAAAAATAAATAAATAAATAAAATCAAAGCTTCCATGTAGTACTGTCAGCTTATGAAAACCGTTGAGTCCACATTCTGGAATCTGGAGTTTGCGGAAAGGTTCATATAATCAGTGAGGCACATATGGCTAGTCTAGTCCCTGTTGGACACACATCTGTGGCGACTAGGGAAACTACATTCATTATTACAAGCAAGGTATGGCTGTACAAAGGTCACGTGACATGCTATAGTCATCCCTGATTAGTGGAAAAGTTTATGTATGAATGTGTATGTAGGAAAAAGTGATGCTAAATTCTTTAAAGTATAGATGATGCATTTGATTTAAATATCTGTTCCCAAAATTAATGTTGGAAAAGAGTACAGAATTCTAGAATCACATCTTTGTCAATTAATTATTTGTTTGGGATAATCAAAAGAACTTTGTAAAAGAGATCAGTCAATATTTCTGTTTAATACAAACTTTAGGATCAAAGAATGAGGAACTAGAGGACCCTCATCTATCCGAAACAGCCAATATTTATATTATTTGATGTAGGTGTTTAATTACTTTACCATTTCCTTTTCTGTACTGTTACCAATGTCACAGGTTCATATTTTTTATATCAGGTTCACTGCTTGCTTAATTATCCTATCAAAATAGGAAATGAGATAATTTGGTTTGTTTCTACTGAATTTATGCTGACACTTAATAATTTCTCCTTTAACTAATGTTCTCAAATCAAAAGTTCAATGATCCTTAATGAAGCTTTTCTACTTCTGTCTTTTCCTCACTCTCCTTGCCACATCCACTTTTTTCTTTTCTAAAAAACCTGGCGTGTTCATGCTCAGTCACTCGTCATGTCCAACTCTTTGCTGTCCAATGGATTGTAGGCCACCAGGCTCCTCTGTCCATAGGATTTTCCAGGCAAGAATACTGGAGTGGGTTGCTGTTTTCTTCTCCAGTGGATCTTCCCAACCCAGGGATGGAACCCACATCTTCTGCATTGGCAGGTGGATTCCTGACCACTGGGAAGAATGTGGGAAGCCCAAAAGAACCCAGAGCACCATTTATTTTTCAGCAGTGTGATACAGCAATATCATACAAAAATACTCTAAAAATATTGCATACAATTTATTTTTGATATCTTGTATAATGTCCTCTGAGGAAGGAGATAGGGAGGGTGACTGTACAATTAGAAAAAGAAGTCTAAATTCTTTAAATTTAGAGTTTAAATTCAGTTGAACTCTGATAACGGGACTCAGGATGAATAAGGTGAACTGGGAGGGCAGAGACAAAGCATGATTCAGGAAATAAAGAAGTAGATTAGTGGAGAAGGTGAGAGAAGCAAGCAAACCAAGAGATGGGATAGAAGCTAATGGAGTGTTAGTCACTCAGTCGTATCCAATTCTTTGTGATCCCATGGACTGTAGCCTGCCAGGATCCTCTGTCCATGGGATTCTCCAGACAAGAATACTGGAATGGGTTGCCATTCGCTTCTCCAGGTGATCTTCCTGACCCAGGAATTGATCCCAGGTCTCCTGCATTGCAGGCACATTCATTACCATCTGAGCCACTAGGGAAGCCCAGAAGCTAATGAAGATCTGGGAAATGAAGTGGGTGACGTGAGAGGGTTGAGTGGGAGATAGACAAATGGGTGTGATTTGGGTGTGGTGAAGGTTGGTTCAGTACAGATTTGTGGCCCTGATCACTATTCTTTTTATGTGGGTTGATTCAGGCTTTAAAGTAGCAAGTTCTTGCCAGACACTTTATATTTAAATGCGTTTAATGAGGCTAAATGGAGAAGGCAGTGGCACCCCACTCCAGTACTTTTGCCTGGAAAATCCCAAGGATGGAGGAGCCTGGTAGGCTGCAGTCCATGGGGTCGCTAAGAGTCAGACACGACTGAGCGACTTCACTTTCACTTTTCACTTTCATGCACTGGAGAAGGAAATGGCAACCCACTCCAGTGTTCTTGCCTGGAGAATCCCAGGGATGGCGGAGCCTGGTGGGCTGCCGTCTATGGGGTTGCACAGAGTCGGACACGACTGAAGTGACTTAGCAGTAGCAGTAGCAATGAGGCTAACTGTGATGTGTTTTTACTGTATCCTTATGTCACTCCACTCCAGTACTCTTGCCTAGAAAATTCCATGGACGGAGGAGCCTGGTAGGCTGCAGTCCATGGGGTTGCTGACAGTTGGACACAACTGAGCGACTTCACTTTCACTTTTCACTTTCATGCACTGGAGAAGTAAATGGCAACCCACTCCAGTGTTCTTGCCTGGAGAATCCCAGGGACGGGGGAGCCTGGTGGGCTGCTGTCTCTGGGGTCACACAGAGTCGGACATGACTGAAGTGACGTAGTAGTAGTAGTATCTTATTCAACTCTTGAATATGTTTTCCCTGTTCTTTTCAGTTCTGAGAGCATTCTTTATGGGGATGCTAGACAGATAATAGGAATTGAACAATTTTAATTGTAAATTAATTATATATCATCTATTCAAAGTAATAGGTGTTTCCTCTTTCCCTTTTAAAAAAAAGTTAACAAGTACATTTCTACTTTTCCTAATATTTTCTCCAAATTCAGATAATTTGAGGCCTTGTTACTTCTGAAACATGTTAAAATCTTAATGCCACTGTTTTCTGATCATTGTTGGTTATATGATCTCTATTTTCTCATATGACCATTGAAAACAGAATTATCTAAATGCTTAACTCTTTTCCTACTCCTTGTGAAACTCAGAGATTATGTCATCAAATTTCACTTTGGCAGCTTATCATTCTTCTTGATCAATGTTCAAGTTAGAGCTCTGACTACGGGATTGTTTTCTATTGTTGTTTCTGAATTCCCTGAAAGTAGATTCACTTAAGGTGGCATACTTGTACATTTTACCTCGGACTTTCTTTCTATGGCCTAATGAACTCTAAGATGATATAGAATGGTTACTTTCCTTCAAGATTCTTTTAGCTGCCATTTTCCACAAACAGATTTTTATAGGGAGCCAGAAATAAGCCAATGCAGTAAGTCCCTCATTGCTTCTTTCTCTTTTGTGAGATTAAATTTCCAACAAGGCAGTTCAATAATTTTTCCGATGTTTTGCCTTTAGTGGAGTGGGATTTTCATCTGAAGTCTATAAAGGCTTACATCGCTGCTCTATCTTGCCTGTCCATATTAACCATCTGGTTATGAGGTCTCTGATGTAATCCCAGGATAACACTTCTGTTCTCCTTTCACACTCTCCTGCAGCTGCTTCCTCCATGCTTTACCTTCAGGTATGTGGATTTCCATGCATGTGCACATCTTTTAGACATATACTGCTTCTCCTCTAGCTGTTTGATTAGACCTATTTATTTTAAATAAGATACACCTTTCCATCATCATATTCCAGTCAGGAATCACATTTCAAAATATCCTCACAAGACTTAAGAGATGATTTTTACCAAAAATTCTTTTCGTGTGTTTTAAAGTTCTGTTTGACGATTTTTCATCTCCTACTTGTCTGTATACAGACAACTGAGAATGTGAATACCTCCTGCCCATTTCTCTGGTATCTTCTGAAAATTGCTGGGGAAGTCCTCCAGTATTTTTCTTTCTGCGCCATCCCTTTTATGCTTCATAGTATATAATATGGCCTTACAGTTTTCTCTGAGTACTTTTCTCCTTCCCCTCACAACTCAATTGAAATAATAAACCACTCGATCAGGCTGACTGGTCTCCTGACAACACTGTCTTGCCAGTCTTATGAGATGCAGTCCATCTCCTACTAGAAGCAGCAGGAAGAAGAGATGAAAACATCACTAGTGCCCCTAAACCATTCATTTTCCTACCCAGAAATTCAAAGACGTTAGAGATACATTCCTGACTTCATAAAGAGAATGAGAATTCATTCTCATATATATCAACAGAAGTGGGAAGTATTCGGGGAACTTTATAAGTCTTGGCAGAATCTCAAATCTCTGTTATACGCTGCCTGGGAATAAAGCACGTCTCTTATTTAGCAGGGCCAAATATGCACACTGTCACTTCAGTTTTCTTCAGCCAGCAGACAAAAGTGCCTCCTATTTGGCTTCTTTTCTCTAGCACAGGTGAACCTGTGGAATGTCAGGAGCTTCTTCAGAAGGTCCTGGTTCATCTTTGAGAAGACTTTTATGTATTGCTGGAGGCCAGCTGTCTTTTGCTTACTTTATCTCATTCTTCCCCTTCAGTCTTCCAATACTGATGTGGATTACCCTCCTCTTCCTCAGAATCCTTTTCTTTCAATTTCTTTCACAAAAGTAAAAGCCCCACAGTATGGCAATATGTACAATAAAGGCTGTGTCACTATGAAGTGGAAGCCAAGATGTAGGGTTGTTAAAGAGGAAACTGACTGGATGCCAGGCAGACTCTGGTGAAAGTGAAGTTTCTCAGTCATGTCTGACTCTTTGATAACCCATGGACTGTAGTCTACCAGGCTCCTCTGTCCATGGGATTATCCAGGTAAGAGTGCTGGAGTGGGCTGCTATTTCCTTCTCCAGGGGATCATCCCAATCCAGGGATTGAACCTGGGTCTCCCACACTGCAGACAGGCACTTTACCATCTGAGCCACCAGGGAAGCCCAGCTGACTCTAGGGCCCTAGACTATTCCTTGCTGTAGGACTGACAGTCTCTGAGACCAGTTTTTAGCTTCCAAGGATGCAAGGAGAACCTGGATACCATGTTGGCTAGCAAAGACTTCTAGTTCTTAGGGACCCTTAGTCACTGTGTAACTCCTGGTACTCCAGCTGAAATTCTTAGAAGTGTGATCAGTACATCCCTTTGCCCTTTCACATTATATTAAGACCAATGGAGAAAACTGGATTATTTTCCTCATTATTACCTCTAGTTTGGTCCTTTCTATAAGTCTTATTGAACAAAAGAATGAGTTGTATTGGATTTAAGATCCCATGGCTGCAAATTATTCCAAGTATGTATTAATACTATGCTTTGCCAACATACTCATATACTTAAAATGCCACTTTTCTTTTTTTCTTTTTCCTCCCTTTCATGAGAGACAGTAGAAGATAGTGATTAAGGACTCAAGTTCTAGAGCCAGATTTTGGAATCAAATCTTGGCTTTGACATCTTTCTAGCTGTGTGACCTTAGATAAGTTATTTAACCTCTCTGTTTATTAATTACTTAATCAGTAAACTAGGGAAAACATGGGTACCTGATAGGGCTATGGTGAGGCTTAAATGAGTTAATTCACAGGCATGCAGAACAGTGAAACCTCATAAGTACTCAATAAACATTAGCTTTTATTATTAATTCTCTGCTTAATTAACACTAATTTATTAAACTCCATGTTAAATATCACCATCTCTGTGAAGCTTTCCACAATTACCCGAGGCAGAACTAATCCCTTTCACTCCTCTCTGTTCCCAGAGC
Source organism: Bubalus bubalis (assembly GCF_019923935.1). Classification (NCBI taxonomy): domain Eukaryota; kingdom Metazoa; phylum Chordata; class Mammalia; order Artiodactyla; family Bovidae; genus Bubalus; species Bubalus bubalis. The sequence goes on along the minus strand of NC_059162.1, from coordinate 46,450,122 downwards.
ATTTTGTACATATTTGAATGAACTGTAAATAATTTTTAACATGTGTCTTTCTCCCTTGTTAGACTATGAGCTCCATAAAGATAGATATCTTTCTTTTTAAAATTCATGTTGTATTCCCAGTTTCTAGCACAATTCCTGGATTGCAGCGAGTACATAATAAATATATGTTAGCACTACATCTCCTCCGAGATTAGGAAAATTGTGGTGCCTTAGACTGCGTACCTTGTATGTCTCTGGAAATAGACCCAGTCCTTAGCACACTGCCAGTCACATGGCAAATACTCAATAAATATTTACTGAGTGACTGATATTGAAACTGCCTACGTCTGTAGCAGCAGACCATTACTTCTTATCTGAGGTATTTGAAAGAAAAAGAAGAACAAAAGATGAGATCTATTGAGCATGGCTTGCTTAGAAATAATATTGTCACACTCATAACCAGGGAAGACAGGGGTAGATTAGAAACTTGAATGCATGGCTGAAAAACTTGTTCAGACAAGAGGGGCTTAGTTAACTTTGTGGGGCACTGGGGCCCTCTCTATAGCAGATGGGGAATAATATACTGTGCTAGCTGAGAGGATAAACAAAGCATTGTCATGGAGTTTAAACTATTGAACAGAGGAATCTATAAAGAGGCCAGCAGAGGAGAGAACAAACAAGCTAAAATAAACAGATGGGTGGACAGAAAAAATATTAAGCATGAAAATAGATAACCCAGAGCCTCAGGAAAATGGGAAGAAGGAAAAATGGTTATGTCAAGCACAGAAGAAACACTGTAGAGAAAACATGAAGGCAATGATGAAGCAGCAGAGGGAAGAACGTGGTGTGCCGGGGTAAGTGCGGTACAGTGAAACAACAAAAGCACGGGGAAGCAGTGTCTGATTCACAGGCAGAGATAAAATGACTCTTAAAGGGAATGTGACTATTCATTTCAATGTCATCCAGATGGAGTGGGAATTAATGAGGAAGGGGCGGGGGGCTTGCATGAAAGGGACAATAACTGTGTCCCTTACATTTGAATAGAACTATTGGAGAAGGAAATGGCAACCCACTCCAGTGTTCTTGCCTGGAGAATCCCAGGGACGGGGAAGCCTGGTGGGCTGCTGTCTATGGGGTCGCACAGAGTCGGACACGACTGAAGCAGCTTAGCAGTAGCAGCATGCTTTAGGTGAGGGGACTTCCCAGGTGGCTCAGTGGTAAAGAATCCGCCTGCCAATACCGGAGACACAAGAGCTGCAGGTTTGATCCTTTGGTCGGGAAGATGCCCGGGAGAAGGAAATGGCAACCTGTTCCAATATTCTTGCCTGGAGAATCCAATGGACAGAGGACCCTCATGGACTACAGCTCATGGGGTCACAAACAGTTGGACACAACTGAGCCGCTGGGCAAACATGCTGAGTACGATACTTGCACACACATCACTTCATTTAGAACAATGGAGTTGTGGCCATCTGACGTCTAGTATTTATTCTCCTTCCTGCCAGTGTCTCCCCTATCTTGTTGCAATAGCCTTCTAACCAGTCTCCCTGCTTTTGTCCTTGCCCATCTAGGATCTTGCTCAACCCTGCAGCCAGATGATCCTTTGAAAAACTGAGTCTGATTACATCTTTATTCCTTTTTAAAAAGCCTCCACAGTTTCCTGCAAAGGACCTTCCTACTTCGGAGTCTTTGCATTTTCTGTTCCTTCTGAATGGAATGTTGTACCCTCGGGTGCTTATCTGCATTTATCCCTCTCTCTCTGTGAAGTGTCTACTCATGCCATTTAACCAGGCAGGCAACCCCTGAAAAACCTCTCCAGCAATTCCTTTTCTCCAAACCCTGCTGCATCTTCTCCACAGCACTGTGACCATCTGATAATAGTATGTATCCACTCGCTCATTTGTTTATTGACTGTTCTCACCAAAATGCAGGCACCCTCAGAACTGGGCTTTTGTTTTGTTCACTACTGACTTGCTGGTGACTAGATCATTGCTGGAACATAGTGAGTGGATATTAATAGTCATTGGATGAATGACAAAATGGATGTATGGGTAAATAGGAAAATTACTGCCAACTGGCAATTGAAATCTCAGTGGTTACATGTGAAAGACACAATAAAACAGTATTGGATGCCCTTGCTAAGATGAGTAGCACTTTCTGACCTGTGGTCTACTTCCTCAGACTTTCTCTTCCCTCCCCTCCCCTCCTCCACATCACCATTTCCTTCTGGTTAGTCTCTTATTTCTTTGATCACTTGATCCCATTTTCTTCCCCAGAATTTCTATTCCCTCATAGGGTATTAGGTTAAGCAAGAAATAAAAAAATATATGAGAAGCTGCTGTCCTGTGACTGGAAACTAGTAGGCGGTGAGTATGTTAGTTATTTTCTCTTTATATCCTCCAGCACAGGTCCATAATTAGCCTGAGTTCACTAACTTCAGTATGTTCAAATCTATATTTTTCATCCACATCAAAAAAACTCATCAAACCTAAAAACACCGAGAAAAAAACCTTGATTCATTATCTTTTATTTTTCTTTATTTTAGTTCGTGGCTCAAAGGTTAAAGCGTCTGCCTCCAATCTGGGAGACCTGGGTTTGATCCCTGGGTCAGGAAGATCCCCTGGAGAAGGAAATGGTAACCCACTCCAGTATTCTTGCCTGGAGAATCCCATGGACAGAGATGCCTGGTAGGCTACAGTCCATGGGTTCGCAAAGAATCCGACATGACTTAGTGACTTCACTCACTATCAATAATCTAAGCATCTTAATCTCTTTAAATGCAACTCCTTACCATTCCTTATACCCCAGTATATAAAAGAATTGCCAAGTTTTAGAAGAATTAACAGGAATTCTTCAATTTTACCTCTGTCTCTGTTTCCATTACCCTATCACTGGGAATATCCCCTTTTCCTCTTAATCTTCTAGTAACTACCTAGTCTTGGTTTGGTTTCAAGTTTCTCAGTCGTGTCTGACTCTTTGCGACCCCATGAATCGCAGCACGCCAGGCCTCTCTGTCCATAACCAACTCCCGAGTTCACTCAAATTTATGTCCATCGAGTCGGTGATGCCATCCAGCCATCTCATCCTCTGTCGTCCCCTTCTCCTCCTGCCCCCAATCCCTCCCAGCATCAGAGTTTTTTCCAATGGGTCAACTCTTCGCATGAGGTGGCCAAAGTATTGGAGTTTCACCTTTAGCATCAGTCCTTCCAATGAACACCCAGGACTGATCTCCTTCAGAATGGACTGGTTGGATCTCCTTTCAGTCCAAGGGACTCTCAAGAGTCTTCTCCAACACTACAGTTCAAAAGCATCAATTCTTCGGTGCTCAGCTTTCTTCACAGTCCAACTCTCACATCCATACATGACCACAGGAAAAACCATAGCCTTGACTAGATGGACCTTTGTTGGCAAAGTAATGTCTCTGCTTTTGAATATGCTACCTAGGTTGGTCATAACTTTCCTTCCAAGGAGTAAGCATCTTTTAATTTCATGGCTACAATCACCATCTGCAGTGATTTTGGAGCCCCAAAAAATAAAGTCTGCCACTGTTTCCACTGTTTCTCCATCTATTTCCCATGAAGTGATGGGACCAGATGCCATGATCTTCGTTTTCTGAATGTTGAGCTTTAAGCCAACTTTTTCATTCTCCTCTTTCACTTTCATCAAGAGGCTTTTGAGTTCCTCTTCACTTTCTGCCATAAGGGTGGTGTCATCTGCATATCTGAGGTTATTGATATTTCTCCTGGCAGTCTTGATTCCAGCTTGTGCTTCTTCCAGTCCAGTGTTTCTCATGATGTATTCTGCATAGAAGTTAAATAAGCAGGGTGACAGTATACAGCCTTGGCGTACTCCTTTTCCTATTTAGAACCAGTCTGTTGTTCCATGTCCAGTTCTAACTGTTGCTTCCTGACCTGCATACAGGTTTCTCAAGAGGCAGGTCAGGTGCTCCAATATTCCCATGTCTTTCAGGATTTTCCACAGTTTATTGTGATCCACACAGTCAAAGGCTTTTGCATAGACAATAAAGCAGAAATAGATGTTTTTCTGGAACTCTCTTGCTTTTTTGATGATCCAGTGGATGCTGGCAATTTGATCTCTGGTTCCTCTGCCTTTTCTAAAACCAGCTTGAACATCTGAAAGTTCACGGTTCACGTATTGCTGAAGCCTGGCTTGGAGAATTTTGAGCATTACTTTACTAGCGTGTGAGATGAGTGCAATTGTGTGGTAGTTTGAGCATTCTTTGGCCTTTCTTTGGGATTGTAATGAAAACTGATGCCACTTCCTCAAAGAGGCCTTCCTCATCCCCTTCAATCTAAACTAGTTTGAGCATTCTTTGGCCTTTCTTTGAGCATTCTTTGAGCCTTTCTTTGGGATTGGAATGAAAACTGATGCCACTTCCTCAAAGAGGCCTTCCTCATCCCCTTCAATCTAAACTAGGTCATGCTATGAAAAAGACTGCATACATCTTGTATTTTTTCTTTACAGTTTGTACTATAAACATAATTTTATGTTTCTTTCTCTGTTCTATATGTTTCATGAGGATAGAGGCTGTGTCTGTTTTATTTTTTGTACTCAGTTCAGTTCAGTAGTTCAGTCATGTCCGACTCTTTGCGACCCCATGAATTGCAGCACGCCAGGCCTCCCTGTCCATCACCAACTCCTGGAGTTCGCTCAAACTCACATCCATCGAGTTGGTGATGCCATCCAGCCATCTCATCCTCTGTCGTCCCCTTCTCCTCCTGCCCCCAATCCCTCCCAGCATCAGAGTCTTTTCCAATGAGTCAACTCTTTGCATGAGGTGGCCAAAGTACTGGAGTTTCAGCTTCAGCATCATTCCTTCCTAAGAACACCCAGGACCGATCTCCTTTAGAATGGACTGGTTGGATCTCCTTGCAGTCCAAGGGACTCTCAAGAGTCTCCAATTCCTAGCACATTGCTTGTCTCATGGTAGGTATGCAATAAAGATTTCCTAAAAAATATATGAACTTCTTCAAAACTTCCAGCTTGGTTGACCTCCAGAGCTTTACACTCTTAAGTTTATTTTGTTGAATATAAGGAAATGGAAAGTCACCCTAACCGGTTACCTCCTTCAAGTTGTCCATTCCTAACATCATAACTAATAGCGGATAACATTTATTTAGGATATATTTAGGTGTAGACTAAAAAGCTGGAAAAGGAAATGGCAACCCGCTCCAGTATTCTTGCCTGGAAAATTCCATGGACAGAGGAATCTGGCAGGCTGTACAGTTCATGGGGCCACAAAGAGTTGGCCATGACTGAGCACATCAGCACAGACTGAAAAGCATTTCGCACACTACCTAATTTATAACTGCATGAGGCAGACATTTTTATTATGTCCATCTTACAGATTAGTTAGCTGAGGGAAGTTCATATAGCTGCTAAATGGCAGTGCCATGATTTGAACCCAAGCATTGTGACAGAGGGGTTTCCCAGGTGGTGCAGTGGTAAAAGAACCTGCCTGCCAATGCAGGAGATGCAAGAGACATAGGTTCAATCCCTGAGTCGGAAAGATTCCCTGAAGGGGGAAATGGCAACCCACTCCAGTATTCTTGGCAAGTAAGGGAGGAATAGAATCCAGATAATACACGAAGTTATCTTGGATAAAACAAGGACATATCTTAAGATTTTCCACTTCTGCAATGCCATAAACATTTAACGAAATGAAATTTGGGCTTACCAGTGTCATTTTAGGAAGTAGCCCATGTTTGAAGAAAGTCACTGCAAGGAATTATTATGAAGCTGTTTCCTTCATTGAAATATATAGCAAAGTTTTTAAGATTTTAGCAAATTACATTAATGGGAAAATAGTTTTCTGAATTAAGCCTAGAACTACTCTGTCACACAGAGTTGTTGTGTGGTCAATTGCTCAGTTGTGTCCGGTGCTTTGCGATCCCATGGACTGTAGTCCACAAGGTTCCTCTGTCCACGGGATTCTCCAGGCAAGAATACTGGAATGGGTTGCCATTTCTTCCTCCAGGGGATCTCCCTGATTCAGGGGTTGAACCCATGTCTCCTGCGTCTCCTGCACTGGCAGGTAGATTCTTTATCACTGACCCACCTGGGAGGCCCATATATATACCTTTATACATAATGTATACCTATCCCAGGTATTGTGAAGATTAATTAAATTATTGTTCTCTTTCTGTTTTGCTTCTACATTTCCTGAAGGAATTTGTTGTTGTTTAGTTGCTAAGTTGTGATCCACTCTTTGCAACCTCATGAAGTGCAGCACACTAGGCTTCCCTGTTCTTCACTATTTACCAGAGTTTACTCAAATTCATGCCCACTGAGTCAGTTATGCCATCCAACCATCTTATCCTCTGTCACCCCCTTCTCCTCCTGACCTCAATCTTTCCCAGCATCAGGGTCTTTCCCAATGAGTGGGCTCTTTGCATCAGGTGGCCAAAGTATCAGAGCTTCAGCTTCAGTCCTTCCAATGAATATTCAGGGTTGATTTCCTTCAGGATTGACTGGTTTAATCTCCTCACTGTCCAAGAGACTCTCAAGAGTCTTCTCCAGCACCACAATTTGAAAGCATCAGCTCTTCAGTGCTCAGCCTTCTTTATGGTCCAACTCTCGCATCCGTACATAACTACTGGAAAAACCATAGCTTTGAGTATAAAGACCTTTGTCGGCAAAGTGATGTCTCTGCTTATACACTATCTAGGTTTGTCATAGCTTTTCTTCCAAGGAGCAGGTGTCTTTAATTTCATGGCTGTAGTCACCATCCACAGTGATTTTGGAGCCAAAGAAAAGAAAGTCTGTCATTGTTTCCACTTTTCCCCATTTATTTGTCATGAAGTGATAGGACTGGATGCTATGAAGGAATGGAAGGCTGGGAAAAGTTGCAGTGCTTTTACATTGCATTTTTTTTATTTCAAATATAAATAATATTTTTCTTTTGATTCTTTTATACATACAGAAAAGATGGAGATCTTATGTTTACTTGAAACTAATTAACTAGAAAAATAGACCCACAATTCCCCCTTAACCCCAAATCATACAGTAGTTATAGTCAAACGTGGGGGGGCAATTGTGAAGAGCTGAAGGATCCAGCTTCTTCTTTACCATCTATGTCCACATCATCCTTTTAGCAGCACACAAATAATTTAAAGGAAACAGCTCAAGAGACTCTTTGAGGCTATTTTATTGTTGAAAGTCCCAAGTGTTCACTTTATTTGGAATTATGGCATTGAAGTGCTGGTAGAATTTGTGTTCAGCCACTTCCATATTTCGTTTTAGGACTCTGAATCATTTAACGCTCCCAATATCAAGTCAAAATTCCACTCTTTTTTTTATAGGGCACATTTTTTCTCTCTCATAGGTACAAGATATTTTTAAGGGTTCCAATTTGACTACTAAAGAGGGGTAACAGAGGAATTCCAGAAAACTCCTAAGAGCAAGCTTTTCAACTGATGCTTCAACCAGAAAATGGGGATGTAGGAGTAGACAGTCACTGAACAGAGAAGAATAGGTTTCAGTGAATGCAAAGCACATTCAGTGACGGTGATTTCAGCGAGAATATGGGCCTATAATACCACCCCGCCTCCTTTTTTTTCATTATGATTGCTTTAAAATAATTCCATCTTGAGGGAGGTGGGCAGGAGTGAAGTAGATGTGGCTATAAAGGGGCAAGCTGAGGGATCTTTATGCTGATGGAAATCTTGTATCTGACTGTGGTGCACACAGGGCACAGGACCCTACACATGGGGTGAAATTGCATGAACTAAACACACATGTATGCACACACATGCAAATGAGAAGTACAACTGAAGGAATCTGAATAAGATCAGTAGATTGTATCTCTGTCACTTTCCTGGTTGTGATACTGTACTACAGTTTTACAACATGGTACATTGCAGACACTATGTAAAGGGCACACAAAACCTCTCTGTATTATTCCTTACACCTGTATGTGACTCTACATCTCTTTCATATGAAAAAGTTGAAGGAAAACAAGAAATATAATGCACACATAATTCCATCTTAATGATAATTTTTGATATTATCCAGAAAATAATTCTAAAACCCAAATTTGAGCAGACTTTCCCAGGCTGAACCAGAGAAAGTTTTTCTACAATGTAAGGTATCATATTGATATTGATGGTGCATATTGATCATGCAGGGCTTCCCCATTGGCTCAGCAGTAAAGAATCTGCTTGCAATGCAGAAGACACAGATTCAGTCGCCAGGATGGGAAGATCCCCTGGAAGAGGAAATGGCAACCCACTCCAGTATACTTGCCTGGGAAATTTCATGGACAGAGGAGCCTGGTGGGCTACAGTCCATGGAATGCAAGAGTCAAAAACAACTTAGCAACTGAGCATGCATGCATACAAAAGAGGCTATCTTGTCATCACAGACAAAAATTTTTTAAACTTTCAATATATTTTAAAAACAAAACCAGTGATGTATTTAAGCAGGAAATAAACACAAACTAAATAGTAAAATCGGAGAAGGCAATGGCACCCCACTCCAGTACTTTTGCCTGGAAAATCCCATGGACGGAGGAGCCTGGTAGGCTGCAGTCCATGGGGTCACTAGAGTCGGACAGGACTGAGCGACTTCACTTTCACTTTTCACTTTCATGCATTGGAGAAGGAAATAGCAACCCACTCCAGTGTTCTTGCCTGGAGAATCCCAGGGATGGGGAAGCCTGGTGGGCTGCCGTCTCTGGGGTCACACAGAGTCGGACACGACTGAAGTGATTTAGCAAACAGTAAAATAGACATATATATATATATATATATATATATATATATATATACATATACACACACACACACACACACGGACAGCTTAATCTTTACCTTAACAGAAGGAATAGGTTTTTTGGGGATAAAGTGATTTCTCTCAAGTGGTAGAATGATCACATTTTCTTTTTTCAGTCTTAACTTTTCCTCTGCTATGATTTCCTTGCGCTTCTCAAGATAAGGTCCAAAGCTTGGCAGTTTCTAATAGGAAAACACACAAATAAGAAAGCATGTTACTTCACAGAATAGAAAAATGTGAGACTATAAACACATAAATATTATGAACAAACAAAATGTGTGTTTGGAGATTGGTTCAGGTAAACTGCAACAAGGTCTTCATTCTTGGACCATTAGTCTTCTAGGTATTAGATTTCATTAATTATTAAAAAGAACACAATATCACAATACCTTTACCAAATATGTATGTGTTAGATATACAAATGTTAATTTAAAATACATCTCTAAAAAGAGAATAAAATTCACAATGGTAAAATCAGACCATTCACTTAAAACAATAGCTATTAGATAGACAATTTGTTCAGTTCATATAGACAGAAGGTGAAACCTATTGATGGTTTTTTCCTCTTCATCAGGTTTTTAGCACACTATAGACACAGCCCAGTCTCTGACAAATGCTTTTGTCAATAGCAAAGATACTTTGCCAAAGTTCTAATCTGTATCTCTATTTTATTGTGTTCAAATTCTTACTACATCTCTTTAAAGATTGTAACTAACGTTTATTGCAGTCTACTGGAATAGCTGAAAAACAGAATGGTAAAAATATTGATTTCTCTGTACAGAAAATAAACTTTATTTGCATGAAGGTGGCAAAAATAGAAACGAAAAGCAGAAGAAATATCACATTGCTTAAACAAACTCCATCAGTATTCAAAATCACATTATGTAGCTTTAAATCTCAAGGTTATTCAATTGTACTTTACAAAGTTCATTTAGAAAGATACCTGGGTGTCATGGAAAAATGCTAAGTGGTTTCAAGTTAACATGAATATGCCCTCCTATTATTCATTATCTTATAATTATTTCCTCTTCACTTTGTCCTTCTCTTCTAGAACCTTTGATCTTCACTTTTACTGACATATACTGCTGATGATGGGCGCCATTGAATTCCAAATGTTACGTGTTTGCTTGTAACCTGGAACTGCTAGGCCTCTTTTCTAAGACTGCAAAAATAACCCCCTCCCACCTCTCCTGCAGAATAAAGCACATTTATCTCGCTGATGAAGGCTTGGAAAACTACAGTACTCCAAGGTCATACTGATCTCTGACCTAGCAAGTACTTTGGTACAAAATCATAGTTGTTTCAAAACACTGGCCTCTACCTGCCAGGTTGCATAATGCCCTAGGAAAGTGAGTTCTCTGGTCCTTTAGAGATGTCAATTGGGTAGGTAAACCAAACTTAAACTATGTTACAATTCAGCCAAACTGCAACTGGAAATTTATATTGGCAGAAAATACTCATGTATAACTATCTATGATTGTTACTTCCATTATCAATTTACTGTAATTATGTCAAGTCGAGCAAATAGAAACAATGTTATGAATGCCAATTTAATTTACATACAATTAAACCTGAACTATACACTTCATCTCCGCACCTTAATGCTTTCCTGAATTACTATATTTAATGATTACAGTAATATGTGAAATGATATGATGGAGGGAGAGAATATATGAATATATTGTATCTATTTAATCATAAAATAAGTGATGCTGTGCTATTAAAACGCATACAGTATAAAACAAATCCTTAATATTATCACATATTTAGGGCCCTTTAATATAGAAAAGACAAGCTTGCTTAGAGTATCCTCTACTGAAATGACTCTTTCCCCTGGCACATGAGGCGTTAGGGATTACACTTGGTGCCAATACCCCTTAGGGTTCGGATAACACCTCAGAAGGTGGTGAATGCATGTTCACTTGATACAAATCTTGTCAGAATATCACTCTCACCACACTTCTACATCAAGGACACTCACACACTAATCTTACATTCTTGAAGATTATCAAGATTTGTTAGTGTGAAACACATGACCTCTGAGGCTAGCAGATCCCTCATGAGGAAGGTGAGTTTTATGAAAATCTGAACCATTATCCTCTTCCTTGACAGGGTCTTATCTTATTCAACACTGTCTCATTCCACCTAAAAGTTCTATAAAGTTATTCAAAAGAAATCATTCTTGGAACTTGTTAATCTACTTTTAAACATAGACCAGAGGAGATATTTCTTTTCCATTTAAATTATTGTTTATCCAAAGAGAAATAAAGTAGTTACATTTAAACTGTGATGATTTAAATTGTTCCAATAATGGAAATAATAATAATAATGATAATAGAAAAATCGTTTGATGCAGAATAGAATACAGCTTGCACAGACACCAACCACTTGATATTTGGTGTGTTTTTTTTTTTTTTTTTGCAGTGGCTGACCATATTTGCCATATTTAACTAATGCAGCCTTTTCATGACTAGTGGTGCTCTAATTGTAATGTGTTAATCTTGTATAATTTATCCTAAGGAGAGGTTCTCAATTTAACATAAAGATTCTTACAGGACTTTCTCTGAGTGTTGGTTGAAGAAAACAGTGGAAAAGAAAGAAAACTCTTGTCAAAGTTTTCTTTAAATTGACAGCACATCCACACAGATCACTGACTGCCCCTTCGATGTTCTGCCATTTATCTCCAAATCAATGAGGGTCTCTTTGCATGTGGTTTCTCACTGCCATATGGAGTCTGAAGTGTTGGAGGAGCAGCTTCCAAAACTTCAAGGTTGCTATAGTCATTTTGCTTTCTGCATTAGTATAAGAAATTTCAGTGCTTTTAAAAAATTATTATTATGTTGCTCATACTTAAATGCCTCTAAGATAGCCGAAAACTGAACATTTGAAAAGTTAAGTTTTCTGAAAATAAAAAAGATCAATTGCCCCTTGCATCTGAGGACCATATATTACTCTTAGGCATATGTCTGTGTTTAGATCTTGCCAAAGGGACAAACCAGAGCAAAATAAAAATAAGAAAGAGTGAAGGTGAAGGTATAGTGGGCCACTGTATATGTGTGCAATCAGTGATGATTAATAAAGCATTTAGCTCAAATCTCTGCCCGAACATACAGTTAATTGATTTCCTATTGCAGGAGGAGAAGCAGCAGGCCCTGACAGAGCCAGCAGCAGGAGCTTTTCCTCTTCATTCATTATTTTCTTGCAGAAAAAGTTGTAGCCTGCGGTAACTCCAAGTGAGAGGTTTGAGCGTCATGCTATATTTCTTAAACAAAAGAAAAAGTTCTTTAGGACTCTCAAAGCTGCTTTGTAACTGATGAGCTGAACAAAGCTCAGAAATGGTGTGATTTTTGTTTCAACAGTTTCTCCAGGGATTCATCACTGATGAAATTGTCCTCACCAGAAAAGCTAAATCCTACTCATTTAAAGATAACAGTATCTCACACTAAAACTGCCTCTATCCAGATATTAAAAGCATTACATTGCCGATAGAAAAGTGACAACATAATGAATCAACAAGGATACCTTAAGCCAGCAAAGCTTTAAGGTAAAGAAGTCTATTTGGATTATAATTTATTCATGGATCAATCTAAAGGTAATTGAGCATATTATGAAGCAGAAGAGGGTTCTTGTTTCTAATAGAAGCAAGCACTAGTATCTCCCAGTTTAAATTGCATATTTTTTATGAGAATGGCAGCAAGTTGGCTAATAGCACCGGTCTACAGTGCTGTATGGAGAAGGCGATGGCACCCTACTCCACTGCTCTTGCCTGGAAAATCCCATAGACGGAGGAGCCTGGTGGGCTACAGTCCATGGGGTTGCCAAGAGTCGGACACAACTGAGTGACTTGACTTTCACTTTTCACTTTCATGCATTGGAGAAGGAAATGGCAACCCACTCCAGTGTTCTTGCCTGGAGAATCCCAGGGATGGGAGAGCTTGGTGGGCTGCTGTCTATGGGGTCGCACAGAGTCAGACACGACTGAAGCGACTTAGTAGCAGCAGCAGCAGCAGCACGGTGCTGTAAGAGATCAACTCTATTTTTTAATTGTACCCTCTTACTGATTTGAAACAATGAGGGCAAGAAAGGTAATTTCTTTGATAACCAAAAGGTAATAAGTTAAAAGATAAAATGATTTCAAGTTATACTGAGTGTGATATAAATATATATATTTCATATACTGTTAAAACACACACACATATACATACACTGAGTGCAATATATATATGTGTTACAAATTGCATACATATTTTGCACTCAGTATAAACCTGAAATCCAGATATATGTGTGTGTGTGTGTGTATACTGTGTGTGTGTGTACACACTGACAGATTGAAGAATAAATTAACTGTAAATGATATAGTATGCTTCAGGACTAAGAATTAATTTTTTTTACAAATTTTTTACAATTTTTTTATAAAAAACATGTTTACATATGACTTAGTTACACTATCTTTTGTAGTTTAGTCAACATCAGATCAGATCTGTCACTCAGTCATGTCTGACTCTTTGCGACCCCATGAATCACAACACGCCAGGCCTCCTTGTCCATCACCAACTCCCGGAGTTCCCTGAGACTCACGTCCATCGAGTCGGTGATGCCATCCAGCCATCTCATCCTCTGTCGTCCCCTTCTCCTCTTGCCCCCAATCCCTCCCAGCATCAGAGTCTTTTCCAATGAGTCAACTCTTCGCATGAGGTGGCCAAAGTACTGGAGTTTCAGCTTCAGCATCATTCTTTCCAAAGAAATCCCAGGGCTGATCTCCTTTAGAATGGACTGGCTGGATCTCCTTGCAGTCCAAGGGACTCTCAAGAGTCTTCTCCAACACCACAGTTCAAAAGCATCAATTCTTCGGCGCTCAGCCTTCTTCACAGTCCAACTCTCACATCCATACATGACCACAGGAAAAACCATAGCCTTGACTAGACGAAACCTTGTTGGCAAAGTAATGTCTCTGCTTCTGAATATGCTATCTAGGTTGGTCATAACTTTCCTTCCAAGGAGTAAGCATCTTTTAATTTCATGGCTGCAGTCACTATCCGCAGTGATTTTGGAGCCCAGAAAAATAAAGTCTGACACTGTTTCCACTGTTTCCCCATCTATTTCCCATGAAGTGATGGGACCGGATGCCATGATCTTCATTTTCTGAATGTTGAGCTTTAAGCCAACTTTTTCACTCTCCACTTTCACTTTCATCAAGAGGCTTTTTAGTTCCTCTTCACTCTCTGCCATAAGGGTGGTGTCATCTGCATATCTGAGGTTATTGATATTTCTCCCGGCAATCTTGATTCCAGCTTGTGCTTCTTCCAGTCCAGCATTTCTCATGATGTACTCTGCATATAAGTTAAACAAACAGGGTGACAATATACAGCCTTGGCGTACTCCTTTTCCTATATGGAACCAGTCTGTTGTTCCATGCCCAGTTCTAACTGTTGCTTCCTGACCTGCATACAAATTTCTCAAGAGGCAGATCAGGTGGTCTGGTATTCCCATCTCTTGAAGAATTTTCCACAGTTTATTGTGATCCACACAGTCAAAGGCTTTGGCATAGTCAATACAGCAGAAATAGATGCTTTTCTGGAACTCTCTTGCTTTTTCCATGATCCAGCGGAAGTTGGCAATTTGATCTCTGGTTCCTCTGCCTTTTCTAAAACCAGCTTGCACATCAGGAAGTTCACGCTTCTCATATTGCTGAAGCCTGGCTGGGAGAATTTTGAGCATTACTTTACCTGCGTGTGAGATGAGTGCAATTGTGCGGTAGTTTGAGCATTCTTTGACATTGCCTTTCTTTGGGATTGGAATGAAAACTGACCTTTTCCAGTCCTGTGGCCACTGCTGAATTTTCCAAACTGCTGGCATATTGAGTGCATCACTTTCACAGCATCATCTTTCAGGATTTTGGAATAGTTCAACTGGAAGTCTATCACCTCCACTAGCTTTGTTTGTAGTGATGCTTTCTAAGGCCCACTTGACTTCACATTCCAGGATGTCTGGCTCTAGATCAGTGATCACACCATCATGATTATCTGGGTTGTGAAGCTCTTTTTTGTACAGTTCTTCTGTGTATTCTTGCCATCTCTTCTTAATATCTTCTGCTTCTTTAGGTCCATACCATTTCTGTCCTTTATCGAGCCCATCTTTGCATGAAATGTTCCTTTGGTATCTCTGATTTTCTTGAAGAGATCTCTAGTCTTTCCCATTCTGTTGTTTTCCTCTATTACTTTGCATTGATTGCTGAATAAGGCTTTCTTATCTCTTCTTGCTATTCTTTGGAACTCTGCATTCAGATGTTTATATCTTTCCTTTTCTCCTTTGCTTTTCACTTCTCTTCTTTTCACAGCTATTTGTAAGGCCTCCTCAGACAGCCATTTTGCTTTATTTGCATTTCTTTTTCTTGGGGATGGTCTTGCTCCCTGTCTCCTGTACAATGTCACAAATCTCATTCCATAGTTCATCAGGCACTCTATCTATCAGATCTAGGCCCTTAAATCTATTTCTCACTTCCATTGTATAATCATAAGGGATTTGATTTAGGTCATACCTGAATGGTCTAGTGGTTTTCTCTACTTCTTCAATTTAAGTCTGCATTTGGCAATAAGGAGTTCATGGTCTGAGCCACAGTCAGCTCCTGGTCTTGTTTTTGCTGACTGTATAGAGCTTCTCCATCTTTGGCTGCAAAGAATATAATCAATCTGATTTCAGTGTTGACCATCTGGTGATGTCCATGTATAGAGTCTTCTCTTGTGTTGTGGAAGAGGGTGTTTGTTATGACCAGTGCATTTTCTTGGCAAAACTCAATTAGTCTTTGCCCTGCTTCATTCCGTATTCCAAGGCCAAATTTGCCTGTTACTCCAGGTGTTTCTTGACTTCCTACTTTTGCATTCCAGTCCCCTATAATGAAAAGGACATCTTTTTGGGGTGTTAGTTCTAAAAGGTCTTGTAGTCTTCATAGAACCATTCAACTTCAGGTTCTTCAGCATTACTGGTTGGGGCATAGACTTGGATTACTGTGATATTGAATGGTTTGTCTTGGAAACGAACAGAGATCATTCTGTCATTTTTGAGATTGCATCCAAGTACTGCATTTCGGACTCTTTTGTTGACCATGATGGCTACTCCATTTCATCTGAGGGATTCCTGCCCGAAGTAGTAGATATAATGGTCATCTGAGTTAAATTCAATCCCACGCCCGAGGCCAGGGGCGGTGGCCGGGAGAACCAACCCCATGTCCAAGGAGCCGTGGCTGCGCGGGCGCAGGAGGGCCTAGAGGAGCTATCCCACGTTGAAGGTCAGGAAGGGTGGCGGTGAGGAGATACTCCTCGTCCAAGGTAAGGAGCAATGGCTGCGCTTTGCTGGAGCAGCCGTGAAGAGATAACCCACGTCCAAGGTAAGAGAAACCCAAGTAAGACGGTAAGTGTTGCAAGAGGGCATCAGAGGGCAAACACACTGAAACCATACTCACAAAAAACTAGTCAATCTAAATCACACTAGGACTACAGCCTTTTCTAACTCAATGAAACTAAGCCATGCCCATGGGGCAACTCAAGATGGGCGGGTCATGGTGGAGAGATCTGACAGAATGTGGTCCACTGGAGAAGGGAATGGCAAACCACTTCAGTATTTTTTACTTGAGAACCCCATGAACAGTATGAAAAGGCAAAATGATAGGATACTGAAAGAGAAACTCCCCAGGTCAGTAGGTGCCCAATATGCTACTGGAGATCAGTGGAGAAATAACTTCAGAAAGAATGAAGGGATGGAGCCAAAGCAAAAAGAATACCCAGCTGTGGATGTGACTGGTGATAGAAGCAAGGTCTGATGCTGTAAAGAGCAATATTGCATAGGAACCTGGAACGTCAGGTCCATGAATCAAGGCAAATTGGAAGTGGTCAAACAAGAGATGGCAAGAGTGAATGTCGACATTCTAGGAATCAGTGAACTGAAATGGACTGGAATGGGTGAATTTAATTCAGATGACCATTAGTCAACATATACAATATCAAATGCCTATTCTGCACAAGGAACTGTCCCTTACTACATTAAAGGTTGAGTAATTTCTATATGTAATGTGTATAATTATCATTGCTAGTAATTTTATAAGTATCTCTTGTCATTCATTAGGGCTAGTGTCATACTGAATAATATATCAAGCATATCTAGTTTTGTTGTTATCTAAAGGCATTGTATACAAAGATCCTTGGAAAACTATTTAATCTCAATCAATGATCAACACAAAGTGAAGAGAATAAACTTTCCAAGATTTAATCTTTAACAAAATTCAGAAAGGCAATGAGTACTTTTGGATACCTAAAATAAAAATGTAGGAGCACAATGGTTGGGAGCCTGGGTTCTCTTAGTGTGTTCCTGCTGCTGCTGCTGAGTCACTTCAATCGTGTCCAACTCTGTGCAACCCCATAGACGGCAGCCCACCAGGATGCCCTGTTTCTGGGATTCTCTAGGCAAGAACACTGGAGTATGTTGCCATTTCCTTCTCCAACACATGAAAGTGAAAAGTGAAAGTGAAGTCGCTCAGTCGTGTCCGACTCTCAGCGACCCCATGGACTGCAGCCTTCCAGGCTCCTCCATCCATGGGATTTTCCAGGCAAGAGTACTGGAGTGGGGTGCCATTGCCTAACACACCCTAATTAAATCACTATGTGCTCAGCGTGATGCAAGAAAGTATGGGAAACAGAAATGAGAGGTCTGTTCTGTTCTGTCTGAATCCACTAATTTTTCTTCTTCCCTTCCTTCAATTATGACAGCAATTAATTGCTTATGTTTGATTCTGAATTTTATTCCATAATCTGCTTTAATGTGGCTTACATTTAGAAACTTGGATTTTCCCCATGAATAGCTTGTAATACTTTATCACTGATATAATACTAAGCAATTTTTCATGATATTATCAAATTTGGACCGTGGAAAACAAGAAGAAACAGAGAGGACCATCTGTACATTACATTATCATAATACTATATGGTGCCCCGTGGTACAAATTGGGACACTGGGGCTGGACATTGCAAAATATTTGATATCAATGAAATGTAACTCTTAGTTTAACCTGATAAATTTAAGTGGACAACTTATGATCAAAAATTTGACGTCTATGGCAGTCAAAAGCAATGATAACTCATGCTTCATAGTGAAAGCAGAAAGGCAACATTTGCATAGTGGTTAGGATACTGATTTAGAAGTCAAATTTGCATTAAAATCACAGTTTTACACCCATTAGCTATGTGACTATGTGCCAATTACTTAACCATTCCACTACTAATTTTCCTTATCAATGAAATGAGAATGATAATATCTAACTCACGATGTTGGTATAAGCATTAAATGGAATAACATTTGTAAAGTTCATCCCTGCCAATTTATTCCCACAAGCCTTAACTGCTTACATTGCACTGTGTACCATGCTCTGTATGACCATGTTTGCTCATGCTAGGAATGAGCCCACCCTGTGTTTTTAACCTGGGACATGTCCATTTGGTGTTTTGTCTCAGTTCAGTATTCACAGGATCTTAATAATGTCCTCTACTGACTCCCAACTCTCCCCAGTATTAAGAGCCCCTCGAAGTGTTGCAAAGCACTCTGGACACTTCTATCCTTGCATTTATGCCACTGTCGTATCATTACAGGCCTCTGACTTCATCTTCCCCATTTGAGGTCCTGGTTAGTTTTTGATGTAGCTACTCAATGTATTTTCTTCCCCCTTGTTTTTGGCTTGTTGCTTAGTTTTTTGTTTTTTCTCAATAACTTTTTCAAAACTTGAAAAATTACTGAATAAATGCATGCATGAATATCTTGAAAGTAAGTTAAAAGTCCTGCTGGTTGTTGGAAATGTCAGACAATCCCAAACAATTACTTTCAGAAAGAAATTAACTTACAGAAATAGGTTCTTTTAAAATTAAAAATTATATATTACACAACATCTGTGATTCATAAATTAAAAAAAAAAAACAGTGCAAGACGCCTACTTTATATATAAAAAACCAATCTGTCATCTTAAAGAACCTATAGTTAATAACAACAGCAGTACGCCAAAACAAAGGCTGTGGCAGAGGTGACCTCAGATGTCAGATGAGCAATGACAACGTGGACCTAACCCAGGCTGAGAGGGTGAACTTTTCTAGAGGAAATGACATTAGAGCTAAGTTCTGAAGGATAGAGTGAAAGTTGATTGGCGAGTAGTGAAGACAGAGATGTGAGGGTTAGGAAAGGGAAAGAAAATCTTCCAAGTAAACGAAATACCAGGCGGAAAAGAGTAACACTTTGGAAGCAGCGCTGGGGGGGTCAGGAGGCTGCTGACCCTCTGCCCTGTGTTTAATAAGATATAAGAGAGTGCAGAGCTTCTTCAGTGAAGGGCAAGCAGAGCATGTTTTGTTGTGAAGTGATGACACTGGGATGTATGTGAAGAAGAATGTCAATCAGGAGAAGAGAATCTAACATGAATGGAATGCCAGAAAAGGGTGAAGGAAGAAAGACTTGCTTTTTTCCAAAGATTGTGCAGGTGCTGGAGCCACAAACACAACGAGGAGGTGGTTCTTTCCAAAAGCAGCTTATGGCCTGTGAGGAGGACTGACTCGTATTCCACGGAACTGAGTAAGATCATTGCTGTTCTATATTGACATATTATTTAAATGATGTACAGCAGATTCCTCTAAAGAAACAAACTTTATTGCTTAAAGTGATAACTTTTAAAGCAATATCTTTAGCTTGGAGTTCAGGAGATTAAGTCCTGATGTAGTGATTGAAAAGAAATAAAACCAAAGAGATGTCCAAACCACTATGCATGAGAAATGCAGAAGAATCTGAAGCAGAGGGGGAAGAAAGGAGAGAAGAGAGGGAAGAGGAAAGATCATTAAGAGAAGGAAAAGAGAGACAGAGAGAGAGGGAGCAGAACCTGATGATGTGATGACTGGAGGACTTTCATAAAGAGGAAGAGCTAATATTCAACTTTAAGCTGTTTCTATTGCTGCAGCCCAAATCCTCCTCTATGACCCCTGAAACTTTAATAACATCTCCTACCCACTTACCTGCCCTGGAGAGAAATCTGGAAGAAAGTCAGGAAAACAGGATTGAGTTTCATGGTTGGATTAGAGAATTCTTGAGGTTGGCCCCAAGAATAGAGACTAATGAGAGGTGAGATTTGAGGGAGACTCAGAAATCAGTGGGAGTAAGAATTTATGACCAAAAGTGATGTAGAGAGCACAACCTCTAGGAATTTTGTAGCAATATCCAGAGGATGGGATTGGGTGATCTCAGCTGACATCTGGGTTATGTAGATAATTATAAGGAGGAAAGAGATAAGCAGAGGAAGAGGGGCACAGTTTGACATAATCCTGGTCTAATGAGCAATTTATTTCAACTAAGAGCTTCCCAGGCAGTGCAGTGGTAAAGAATCTGCCTGCTGATGCAGGAGGCACAGGAGACATGGGGTCGATCTGTGAGTCAGGAAGATCCCCTGGAGCTAGGAAATGGCAACCCACTCCAGCATTCTCGCCTGGAGGACCCCATGGACAGAGGAGGTCTAAGTCCATGGGGTCACAAAAGAGTCGGAAATAACTGAGAAACTGAGCATGCACGTAGCGGGCACGCAAGAGATTAAAGACTTTCTAGTAAAGGAGGAATTCAAACTGTGAAGAAAGATTATAAAAAGGAGAAATAGCACGTGGTGCTAGAAAAGGGGAAAAAAGAGAAAGGAATCGTTGACTAAAGGGATGGAAAGTTAAGAAACTACAGGATGAACTCATTCTTAGACAACCTAAACATAGTAAATACCTGAAGAATAGTAGCAAGTGAAGCCAGGAAATCTGTGGAGGGCTCTAAATTTAGGGGAAAGTGGTTTGAATTTTTATTCTTCAGGTTGTAGAGAAACACGTACCCTGATATACTTTTATGTAATCAGGTCTATGTGGTGGCAGACAGAAAGATGAATTGTTGGGAGAATGCTTGTGGCAGAAAGAGGAGAATGATACAGAATGTTGGAGATGCTGAGTTCAAGAAGTATATTGGATTTCAGAGCACTGTGAAAAAAAATTTAAATAGAAAGAAAAAGAAAAAAAACATGAAAGAAAGAAGAGCGGAATGGAGTGAGGGAGTAAAGGAAAGAGGCAAGGACGAAAAAGGAAATGAAGAGCAAAATCAATCAAAAAATGAATTTTTATACACAGGAAAATATTTTTTAAATATTGTATACTCTGAAAAATAGAGGCCCAATAGTAACTACACATACCAACCCCAAGAATTCACATAGGCCTTCACTCCCTCACAACTCACCAACTGGTGTGCCCCTTCTCTGACAATGGCTGCTGCCTGAAACCACCTCGCTTTCATTCTTTCCGACACAGAACTTCTCTCTGACAAAGTTCTGCTTTTACCTCTTTACTGCTCATCTCCCTGCAAATGACCTCTCCTCTCTCACCGTCCCCCACTCAATCAGAGTCTCAGGCGTTTTCAAAATTGTGTGGGAACTGTGTTAACGGGTGACTGCACAGGTTGTAAGCTACAGAAGAGTTACGTCTTCAGGAAAATGAACATAAAACAATGTGGGTAGGGAATCTGGGAGGGACAAAATGGGATTCCGTTTTCTTTCCTTGCACACTGGAGAGCTCCTGCTTGTGCTTTGTACTGGTGATGAAGTAGAGGGAGAAGACATGGGAAAATCAGCTTCCTCAACAATCGCTCTAGCGAGAGGTGACTGTAAGTTCTATACAGGAAGCAATTGTACCATCATCGTTATCTTCCTCAAAATCAACATATGTATCCAGCATCCCTTATAACAAGCCCTTTGCAAAGTGCAGGAGTACATCAACTCTTCTTCACTGAAAACCCATGAGGTGGGTATTGTTCTTGTCCCCACTTACAGTTGAGAAAACTGAGGCTTGGAAAGGCTGAATAACTTGCTCCAGTTCTTGCTTACTAATCAACAACAGATCCAGGATTCACTTCCCAGTCTATCAGATGCTAGACTCTGCACTGTGCTGTCACTCATACCTCTGTAGTCCTTACAAAGCTTATTAAATGAGTATTTACTCCATTTTTGATTGATGTAAAGACGAATAGCACACACATATTCCATTCCTTGAAATCTATGCTTCTTATTTTTCTCACTCCACAAACTGTGAAGAGAAAAATGCCTCAAAAGAATGCTGAACACATGCCATGCAAGATATCTGTATTAGTTTAGTCCTGTTTATTACTGGCCTCAAGTTTAATGAGCCCAAGTTAATACAGGTGAAAGGCCAGAGTGTTACATGCAGTGGTTAATGAAATACCATAGAGCTGCTGAGAAAATGATTAGCCAAATATGAATTTAATATGCTTCATTCTCAAGATGCAGCACCCCATGGGAGGCATCTTTTGCGGGGAGACAATGTGATATATTGCAAACAGTACTTTCTTGAGAGTTAGGAGATGTGGCTCCAACTGTAACCTAGCTACCAGCTCTTTTTGTGACCTCTGACAGTGCAGTGACTTTCTCGGTTTTCTCATCTATAAAATGAGGAGTTTGGACCAGATGATATATAACATTCCTTCCACTGCCACATTTTGCTTTGTTTTCAAATTCAGTTAGAAATCCTCAGGGTTTATGCCCAGGTAGCAACACATAGTCTGTGGAGGAAATGTTGGATTGAGTCATAACTTACATAACTCTTTCCCTCTTACTTAATGATAGAACATCCTGAATCTATTTAAGTAGTAAAAATATGGATAGTGTAACTAATATTTACCAAACCCCTGAGGCTGGATGAGTTCTTACACTGCTTTAGGCTTCATCGGTACAACCACATATAGCGTTGTTATCTATCTCATTAAGTAATAAAATCTGTATGGATAATTAGCAGAAAGAAAACAGTTTTTACAAAGAAAGCTATAAATAATCTGTATAAATTGGGAAATTCCTACAGATCACAACAAACACTACACTGTAATTATCTTTACAAAGTTTGATGTTTACTTACAAAGTCACCTGAGACACACTGTCTACAAAATGAACCATGCACATTTAGAGGTAGATATAAGTGACGCTGGGCATGAACCTGCCAAGTAAGTAAGAATAAAACGTAGATACACTTGTGATTGCATTTGTGTATATTGCAAGTTTTAGGCTGTTAAAAGAAAGTAGTAGTGTGTGTGTACGTGTGCTCAGTCGTGTCTGACTCTTTGTAACCCCATGGACTGTAAGCCTGCCAGGCTTCTCTGTCCACGGAATTTTCCAGGCAAGAACACTGCAGTAGGTTGCCATTTCCTTCTCCAGGAGATCTTCCTGACCTAGGGATTGAACCTGTGTCTCTTGTTTCTCCTGCATTGGCAGATGGATTCTTTACTGCTGCACCATATGGGGAGCCCCCCCCAAATAGAACCTTCTATAACACTAAAACAGTGCAATATACAGAATGGTCACTCATCTTGGATGCAGAGACTGAGACACTTAGTCTCCAAGACAAGTCACTTGCCCTCTGTGAGCCTCAGTTGTTATCTATGTAAAAAAAAAAAAAAAACCAATAATGATCACTCTTGCCTCCTCACTCTTCACAATTGTTTGAAATAGGAAGGCACTAACATTATTAAAATAGAGCTTTTACTGTTTTATAAAGTATAAAGCAGCCTAGAACTCAAGTGTTATTTTAATATATTGAGTATAAATGTGATTTACGCTCAATATAGCAAACAATATAAAGATGAAGTGAGTATGCTGAATTATAAAAATGTCACAAAAAACTACATATGAAGAAAGACTTCCTGAACTATAGTTCTTCCAGTGCTTTAGGAGGACTTGGATGCAATAATATGTTTTGAAATCCACCTTCAAAATGCCACTGCTTTCATGGCAAAATATTCCATAGAATGTCAAGGGCAAAAACCAATGAGGGAAAATGGAATAAAAATTATTTCATACAATGGGATAGAAGTAAAGGAAAACATAAAAGTGGAGTGATGAAGAAAATGGGACTGCTATAAACATGAAAAAAGGCACTCAGGTTTCAGGCTATATTTGGAGCCACTTTAGAAGATTAATCAATCTTTTTCAGATTTATATACTACAATACCTAATATTTTCCTACATGGAAACACCTGGATGATGGCTTTAAAATCCTTGTTACCTCAAAGTGTGGCACAAAATATAAAGTATTACATGTTAATCCAATCAAAAATCCTATTTGTGGTTACATTTCAGGATATATTGAAAAAAATGATCATCATTTTGAAAGTCAATTTTTAGGGTTTCTATGCTAAGCAGGAGATTTATATTGGAGAGAAAATGAAAGTAAGTGCAAGTTTTTAGTTGAAAGGAAAAGAATTTTCTAACATAATTAATTACCATGCTGGTAGGAAGTATTTAACAGGGGGAAAGAATCTTTTACATGTGTGGTAAAGGGCTCTATAAACAACAGCTTCTCCATGCAGGTTCGAATACACTAGCTAACGTCCATCTGTAACATCAGACTTGCATCCGGACCTGGGTCACTGCTGAAGGCAGTCATTGTCCCACAGATTTGGATCTTCCCCTGTCTCTTCCACACACATCACCTTCTAAACTATAATACCATTATTTGTGCATTTTCTTTTTTTCTGTATAGATCATAAACATTTTGAGAATCTGTTGATTCTTCATCATTCCTCTTAATTCTTTGCATCCAGTTGGCATTAATTAAGTATCTGATGAATGAATGAAGGATTAAATTTGACAGAAAACTATACTGACAAGTAATTTCAGCTAACCTTAAGGGGTCACAGCTTAACGATGACAACACATGATCTAGCCTGAACACTTTTGTACAAAATATTCAAAAAGATTCCCTCTATGCACAATGTTTGGCAAGAGTGGGATTGATCTAACACTTAATGACCAGATACATGCATGATATTTTGCCTGGTCCATAGTATTGCATAAACCAATCCCTGATAATAACATTTACTTTGAATTGTGAAAACATCCTATAGCTGAATAAGTAATAAGGTATTGTATGCTTAGAGCTCAATACAAATAATTTCTGTGTATTTTCCAGGTTCTCTGCTTTAAGTTTTTAATAAGAAAATAGTAATGACCCATGATTTCATTCTCTTTGTTAGGTAGTTAGAATAGGAAAAGGAGTCCAAAATGGCAGTGGCGAATGCTCAGGGAGGCCTGGCGTGCTGCGATTCATGGGGTCGCAGAGAGTCAGACACGACTGAGCGACTGAACTGAACTGAACTGAACTGAAAAGACAAGGAAGAGAAAAGCCCGCGAAAATAGAACAGGGGAAGGTGAAAGGAAGGTCCGAGGACCGAAGTGAGGACTTCAGGTAGAACAGCAGTCCTGACTAAGCCCAATTTACATAGGGCAGGCCTGGGGGAAGAAAAAAACACATAAAAAGAAGAGCCAAAGGGCTCTCTCTCTCTCTCTCTCTCCCGCACGCTGGGGCACTCTTCGCTTCACGTCTTTGGATCGACGTGCCCTCACGCCTCGAAGATGGATTTTCCTGCTATCTTCTAAATAAAATAGAGCTGTAACACTGAGCTGTAACACTGATTTGTCTAAGAGCTATAACACAGTCCGTTCAAGACCTGAGAGCTATAACACGGTCCGTCCAGGACCCGAGAGCTGTGACAGGCCGAGGGGGCTTTAATGTCCGTCACTCCAAATCTTTGTTGTGATGAGACAAAAACTGAGGAGCATACGCTCACCTGACATCTTCTTTATAAAAATATCAAACAACAAAATATTTTATAAATCATAGTTATAAAAAAAATCATTATTTTATTGAAAATTTACTTAAAACAATTGTAAACCTAGGCAATTATCACATTAGGTCAAATATCCCTGAAGGTACAATCCAGTTGATTCTGTGGCCTTCACAAAGGCCAAATGGTTGTGTAGTCCATGCTGTGGTTCTTTTTATCCCCAACCCCAGCCCTTAGGCCTAAAGATGAGCCTAATACTTGGCATTGACTAATACCACAAAATGAAGACAGCAAATAAATCAGCTATTAGTTGCATAATTATCTGAGCTTCACCAGACATCAGCCAGTTGTTGAATATCACATGTCCCAAGAAGAATTAGTACCAAATTCTAAAACCAAATAACATGGTTATAGATCTTAAAGTTTTAGAAATTGATTTTGTGTATTATCTCAATTTCTATCATAACATAATTATTATAATACTGATGAAACTTGAAGCCCACTGATGTGGCAAACACTTAACGCCCAAGGCCACATAACAGTAGGCAGCAGAGCAAACTCAGACCTTGGTCTCCCAACACCAAGCTTAACCCCATCCCCTTCTACATTGACTGACCATGTTCTTCCCAAGCTTTTTGGCTGCCATTTCACCTAAAACTACTGCAAGGTTTTTGGGAGTTTTAGTAGTTTGTAGTAGTTTTTCATGTAACAGGATTAAACATAAATAAATAATACTATAAATACATACAACATTTATCACAATTTTTATTGATATATATTTATCTAGTCATTTGTTTAAGGTCTAATCCTATCAGACAACAACTTCTAATCCTTTGTTGCACTCACCAAGCAAAATCTTTGCTTGTATTTAACCCAAATACCCAGTTATTTTATGTTTACACTTGAAAACTATATATGGATAGAGAATATAACTGCTCCTTGTCCCCAGCTGGGCACTCAGTCCTGTCCAATAAGCCTTGGAATGTTACCACTGTCAACCTGGGGCTTTCTCATTACAAAAGAACATTTTTATACCTCCTTCTTTCTTCTCAAATCTAAATTGCCACTCCTAATTGTTAGTTGATAGTCTTAGTTAAAAATCATTATATTATTGGTTAAAATATTTGAAACAATTTTTCTATCCTGAATCTTATAAATCTACCTCATTTGTACTATCATCCTTCATCATTTCTTCTATTAAGATGGGAAGAACACTGGTTCTTTCCAACAATTCATTGAGGGCTCTATCTCTCATATACACCTGATGATCTGAAAGAATTTGCTTCTGTAATTTTCATCTATGCTCATCCGTGATTCAATCTCATTTTTAAAAATATTATTTCTATTAACACACAATATGCTTTATTGATTGCACCAAAGCCTTTGACTGTGTAGATTACACCAAAGTGTGGAAAATTCTTCAAGAGATGGGAATACCAGACCACTTTACCTGCCTCCTGAGAAACCTGTATACAGCTCAAGAAGCAACAATTAGAACCGGACATGGAACAACAGACTGGTTCCAAATACGGAAAGGAGTACATCAAGGCTGTATACTGTCACCCTGCTTATTTAACTTATATACAGAGTTCATCGTGACAATTGCCAGGTTGGATGAAGCCCCCAGCTGGAATCAAGATTGCTGGGAGAAATATCAATAACCTCAGATATGCAGACAACACCACCCTTATGGCAAAAAGCGAAGAGGAACTGAAGAGCCTCTTGATGAAAGTGAAAAAGGAGAGTGAAAAAGTTGGCTTAAAGCTCAACATTCAAAAAACTAAGATCATGGCATCTAGTCCCATAACTTCATGCAAATAGATGGGGAAATAATGGAAACAGTGAGAGACTTTCATTTTCTTGGGCTCCAAAATCACTGCAGATGGTGACTGCAGCCATGAAATTAAAAGACCTTTGCTCTTTGGAAGGAAATATACCATGTTCATGGGTTGGAAGAATCAATATAGTGAAAATGAGTATACTACCCAAAGCAATTTATAGATTCAATGCAATCCCTATCAAGCTACCAACAGTATTCTTCACAGAGCTAGAACAAATAATTTCATAATTTGTATGGAAAGACATAAAACCTCAAATAGCCAAAGCAATCTTGAGAAAGAAGAAGGGAACTGGAGGAATCAACCTACCTGACTTCAGGCTCTACTACAAAGCCACAGTCATCAAGACAGTACGGTACTGGCACAAAGACAGAAATATAGATCAATGGAACAAAATAGAAAGCCCAGAGATAAATCCACGCACATATGGACACATTATCTTTGACAAAGGCGGCAAGAATATACAATGGATTAAAGACAATCTCTTCAATAAGTGGTGCTGGGAAAACTGGTCAACCACTTGTAAAAGAATGAAACTAGAACACTTTCTAACACCATACACAAAAATAAACTCAAAATGGATTAAAGATCTAAACGTAAGACCAGAAACTATAAAACTCCTAGAGGAGAACATAAGCAAAACACTCTCTGACATACATCACAGCAGGATCCTCTATGACCCACCTCCCAGAATATTGGAAATAAAAGCAAAAATAAACAAATGGGACCTAATTAAACTTAAAAGCTTCTGCACAACAAAGGAAACTATTAGCAAGGTGAAAAGACAGCCTTCAGAATGGGAGAAAATAATAGCAAATGAAGCCGCTGACAAAGAACTAATCTCAAAAATATACAAGCAACTCCTACAGCTCAATTCCAGAAAAATAAATGACCCAATCAAAAAATGGGCCAAAGAATTAAATAAACATTTCTCCAAAGAAGACATACAGATGGCTAACAAACACATGAAAAGATGCTCAACATCACTCATTATCAGAGAAATGCAAATCAAAACCATTAT
The DNA here is from genome assembly GCF_019923935.1 of Bubalus bubalis. Taxonomy (NCBI): domain Eukaryota; kingdom Metazoa; phylum Chordata; class Mammalia; order Artiodactyla; family Bovidae; genus Bubalus; species Bubalus bubalis. The sequence goes on along the minus strand of NC_059162.1, from coordinate 46,421,826 downwards.
GAGATACCATTTCACGCCAGTCAGAATGGCTGTGATCCAAAAGTCTACAAGCAATAAATGCTGGAGAGGGTGTGAAGAAATGGGAGCCCTCTTACATTGTTGGTGGGAATGAAAACTAGTACAGGCACTATGGAGAACAGTGTGGAGATTCCTTAAAAAACTGGAAATAGAACTGCCTTATGATCCAGCAATCCCACTGCTGGGCATACACACTGAAGAAACCAGATTGAAAGAGACACATGTACCCCAATGTTCATTGCAGCACTGTTTATAATAGCCAGGACATGGAAGCAACCTAGATGTCCATCAGCAGATGAATGATTCAGAAAGCTGTGGTTCATATACACAATGGAGTATTACTCAGCCATTAAAAGGAATACATTTGAATCAGTTCTAATGAGGTGGATGAAACTGGAGCCTACTATACAGAATGAAGTAAGCCAGAAAGAAAAACACCAGTATAGTATACTAACGCATATTTATGGAATTTAGAAAGATGGTAACAATAACCCTGTATACGAGACAGCAAAAGAGACACTGATGTATAGAACAGTCTTTTGGACTCTGTGGGAGAGGGAGAGGGTGGGGTGATTTGGGAGAATGGCATTGAAACATGTATAATATCATAGATGAAACGAGTCACAAGTCCAGGTTCAATACACAATACTGGATGCTTGGGGCTGGTGCACTGGGACGACCCAGAGGGATGGTATGGGGAGGGAGGAGGGAGGAGGGTTCAGGATGGGGAACACATGTATACCTGTGGTGGATTCATTTTGATATATGGCAAAACCAATACAATATTGTAAAGTTAAAAAATAAAATAAAATAAAAAAATTAAAAAAAAAAGTAGAAACATTACTTTACCAACCAAGATCCATCTAGTCAAAGATATGGTTTTACCAGTAGTCATGTATGGATGTGAGAGTCAGATTGTAAAGAAAGCTGAGTGCTGAAGAATTGATGCTTTTGAACTGTGGTGTTGGAGAAGACTCTTGAGAAAGTTCCTTGGACCGCAAGGAGATCCAACCAGTCAATCCTAAAGGAGATCAGTCCTGGGTCTTCATTGGAAGGACTGATGTTGAAGCTGAAACTCCAATACTTTGGCCACCTGATGCTGACTCATTTGAAAAAGACCCTGATGCTGGGAAAGATTGAAGGTGGGAGGAGAAGGGGACAGCAGAGGATGAGATGGTTGGATGGCATCACCGACACAATGGAGATGAGTTTGAGTAAACTTCGGAAGTTGGTGATGGACAGGGAGGCCTGACGTGCTGCAGTTCATGGGGTAGAAAAGAGTCAGACACGGACGGACACGATTGAGCTACTGAACTGAACTGATAATCCTTTCAGGAATCTGTCCTCTTTTCCAAACTAAGGAAATGCTTTGATAATGAGGTCATAAAGCACCTTTATATTGCAAATTACATGGCCATGCTTTGTACTCATTTTACTTTTTTGTGACTTAGAATACTGGAGTAGGTTGCCATTTCCTCCGCTGGGGGATCTTCCCAACCCAGGGATTGAACCCATGTCTGCTTTGTCTACTGCACTGCACGTGGGCAGATTCTTTACCTTCTGAGCCAATAGGGAAGCCCTTCATTTTACTTTATTTTTCAGTAATATTCACCTAGGAAAAACCCCTCCTTCTTTCTTAAAATACTACCCTTCTTTTCCTCCCACATCACTTCTGTATCCCTCTGGCTGGTTAAACTTTTCTTTACGAAACCTGTAAGTTAGAATATCCAAGACTCAGTCCTAGACACTCTTTTTCCCCCCCTCTATCAACATACTCTTTCTAAGTGATTTAATCTTGTCTCATGGCCTTAAATATCATTTCAGCTGTGTCTTTCCAATTTATAGCTCTGATACTGTTCTTTATACTGGGCTTCAGACTCTTAAGTCCAGCACCTAAATTAACATATTTAATTAAATGTTGGGAAGCAATCTCAAAATTAATGTATCTTAAGTAGATTCATTACTATTTCACTCCAAATAGATTTCTTTCTAATCTTCTCCATCTCAGATAATGGAGTGACTACTCACCCATTTGCTCAAGTGGAAAACCTAGGGTTATTCTAGGTTCTTTCTTTCCCTTACCATCCTGCTTAGATTATTCCTTCAGCAAAATACCTAGGCTCCACCCTCAACAGACATCCCCAAATTCTCCGCTTCTCACTGTCTTCACTGATAAGGCACTAGTCTGGGTTTCACTGTCTCTCACAGGGAACAGAGCAGTAGTCTCCTAACTCATTTGCCTCCTTTCTTTTTTGACTTGCTATAATGTATTCTCCACATAGCAACCAGAGCAATTGTCTCCAACAGAAATGAGAACAGGTCACCCCTCTGCTTAAAATTTTCCAATGATTTCCCAGTGTCCTTAAAATAAAATATAGAAGCTTCACAATAACTGCAGATTTATCTGGTCCCTGACTACTTCTTCAGTTCTGTTTTCTTTGTTTTCTTAATTCACTATATTGCTGCCATACTCGTCTTCTTGCTTTTCTCAAGTCTTATGAATTCCTATAGCCTTATACTTAAAGTAGACCCTCCAAATCACACTCTGCATATCTCACTTTTAATAATAATCCTATAATTAATTAATTAATTAGTGTTTTTTCTCTATCTTCTCTAGAAGGTATAGACTTCCAGGTTAAGTTGTTTATCAGTTTTGTTCATTGATGTTACCCAAGAACCTTGAACTCTGGCTGATTCATTGAATATTCTTAGTGAATGAAGGTATTGGGTAGCAGTATATAGTATATTTAGGATAAACAGTGCAGTCCTTGACGTGAACTTGGCTTCCAATCCTGGGTCCATTATTTACTAGGTTTTTGACCTAGCAAATTTTGTTTAACCTTCATGTCTCAGTTGCCTAATTCATAATATGGGAGTAATTTTTCATAGGGTGGTAGTAAGGATTATATAATTTATACTTGGTATATAAAACAAAGTCAGAGCTTTGTACATATTAGGCACTTAATAAATACTAGCTCTTATCTTCAACATCATTATTTTTATAGAAATCCCAGCAGGGTGTTACAGTTTTTACTATTACTATCTTACATGTGCTTTAGCATATTTTGCTATGTGCTTAATATTACCCTAGAATGAACATTTCCCTCCCTCCAATAAACTTTTTTCCCCAGTGTTTACAAGGGAAGTCAATGGATTAAGCGTGTTTTACATTATGGAAGATTATTTCACATTTAGACTGCATACATTCTATAGAGTAAGAATTGCTCACATAGTTATACAACTTTAAGCTCTGCGTGTTTAAGTAAGTAAAATTAAGGAAATGAAGAGTTGATGGTTGAGAAGTAAATATAAACACTAGTGCTTAAAGAATGAAGACAAGCCCTTTCTGTAGCCTAAAGTAAATGCTGTCATCTGTGGGGGTAGGGAAGAGCCTCAGATCTGAGCCCATTACCATGCTACTCCATGAACATCTGGCAGTCTGTCACTTCACAGGCAACAACATCTTCTCCAAACAGAAGAGACTTGAATTCATCAGGGATTCTCATAGTACAGTATATGCTTAACTTAAGTACCTGCTTTCCATGATTTCCATAGATTATCATATTCATGACACTGTGGAGTGAAGGCATTCTCCTCACTCTCTAACCAGAACATGAAAAAGAAATTAAAACACTGGCAGGCACTTTGTCTCCAGTTTGTTGGACAAGTAAGAAAAGGACTTTCTACCCATTTATGTAAATTAAATTCTGTCAACTCAGAGCATTTTAACAAAGATAACAGCCATCTGTCTATTAATAAATACCAGGCAAGATAACAATTACATTTGGAGTTGACTGTTTTTTTTTTCCATAAATGTAGGTCATTGGATATTTTTAAAGATGATGTTATAAATAAATTTGCAAATGCCCAATAACTTTCCCCCTTATCTCATTAAGCCAGGAAGAAATTTCAGCATGTACATTTTATGTTTGTTTTCTTAATAGTGGTTTTGGGACGTACCAGTCAAAGTCATTTTAGGAAATCAACCCTGAATATTCATTGGAAGGACTGATGCTGAAGCTGAAGCTCTAATACTCTGGCCACCTGATGTGAAGAGCCAACGCATTGGAAAAGACCCTGGTTCTGGGAAAGTGAAGGCAAAAGGAGCAGGGGCAGCAGAGGATGAGATGGTTAGATAGCATCACCGACACAATGGACATGAATTTGAGCAAACTTCTGGAGATAGTGGAGGACAGAGGAGCCTGGTGTGCTACAACTCATAGGGTCACAAAGAGTCAGACATGACTTAACGACTGAACAACAAGAACAAAATGTAATTAAATAGGTATGTGCTCACACACACACACATACACATATATATACACACACATATTAGTAAGACATCAGTACTCTAATCCAATATTTTGAATTCAACAGAAAGACATAAAGCATAGTAGGCTCCCTGTTGTCCAGGGGTGGTTATCCAGTTAGAAATTATCTGGGTCCTTGTATTTCATTGACTATCAGAAGAGAAGCATAAAGATATGTAACAGAATAATTAATCTGGTTACCCATCAAGCTTTAGGAATATACTTAGGAATAATATATTAATGAACAAATTGAGTTTTGGGGGATTATCTATAGACTCAATTAATCCATCCTGGTCCAATGCTCTATTAGTTAGATTTCAGAAAGTGACTTTTTAAACAGGTGATGATGAGATTCTGAATTTCCTTTTGTAGAAGATCATTCCAAGAAAATGTGTTTTTCTCTGTCTAGTGAAGTTTGGGACAGAGACTATGTTGCTGTATTAGAATGCCAGTTAAAAGTACTTGATAATTTTGTTTTTATTTATGACAAATTAAAAGCACAGCATTATATTTAATCACATTTAAGATGTTATCATATTTTATGAGGAAAAATAAGCAGAATAAATTGTTTAAAATGTTAATAAAACTTTTTTCCCTTCAGAGTCTGCTAATTTAAAGATGTCATCAATTAATTGCAAGGCATCCAGATTCAGAGGTATTAAAATGTGAAAAAAAAAAAACAAAAACGCATGTCTTATAATTGATGGGATATACTATGTTCCCCAAATATTTACTGGCTCAAATATTTCTAAGTTTCTTTCTTATCACTGTTAGTAGCTATAACAATGGTATTTCATTATTCCTAGAGCAATGCTATGTGAAAATTACATCATTCCTAAAATTCCACTCATAAATAAGAGTTCAAATTTTAGAAGTATAAAACAACAACAAAAACCTTATCATCAGAAAAAGGCAGGGAATAAACACTTTTATTTTCAGCTTTATCCCCCAAACAATGTGAGTATCTAAAAGAAAGAGAAGGCAGAGAGGAGAACTCACTGGATGCCTCTGATCTGGGTGGAGTCCAGGTCTGTACAACTCTGTGACAGGTATCTTTGTTTCCTGAATTCTACATCCCCCCATATCTAATCTAGACATAGGTAATGCCATTTAACAAAAGATTACTGTGAGTTCAAGGAGAAATTGTCATAAGCAATAGTGCTCCTTCAAAGAAAATCATATGTGATCATTTTTGTAAGAGCAAAATTCACCTCCTGTATTTCTTATGAATGTCTCTGCATGAGCTAAATACCAGAACAGTTGATGGACTTAGTTATTTCCAGAAGAAATGTCTGTTGATCAGAGTGCAGGGAATAATTCTAGCACTGCCCCTCGGAGATACTTTTTCTAGGACAGAACCAGCCACAGGAGAAAGCTATACAAGACAGTGTCAAAAGATAGAGCATTGTTATGCCATTTATAATGGCTGGTGTGGGTTACATCAGCCAATAGTCCTGGGAAAGTAGGTTATCCCTGAATAAGAATGAATCAAAACGATAATGTCCTAATTTATAAGAATCAATAAAGTCATAAGCAAATACTATAGACTCCTGTTAGTCATCGCGTGATGGAACTGTGTATGTGATGGCACTAATGGATTCCTTAAATGCAAATTACTGCTAAATTCCTAAGTAAACCGTCCCTCACTTCAGAGCCATTGTAATCCATCTCTTATGTCAGATGAACTGTGAGACTTATCCCTCTGATCGCACAGGATTTACTGCTTTTCTTCATTCATCTCTCATACTCAGTAACCCTTTTACTTCTCCTTTCCAAGTTTATAATTTAAAAGCAATCTATTCACCATTGAAAAAAGGACCCTAGTGTAAATAGGATGTCTTTGACTTATGGCCAAAGAAGCCATTACTGGTTATACAATGGTCCAGGTTCTATTACACATATGACAATCTGGGGAGCTCCAAGGCTCGCTTGCACTCAGCAATGTTTCCTGTCACATAGAATCAAGGTTGGGTACTGACTTTGGGGGTCTCCTCCTGCTCCTATTTTTTCATATGATCTCACATTTCATGTTTGAGAGAAAATTCCCAGAGGGCCAGGACTGGCTTCAGTAAGTTCTGTGGTTGGTCATCAAAATGGATTTTGGCTTTTTAAAAGTTCCAATACAGTAGGTTGGCTAAACTTGCATTCATTCTTCAAAATCCTTGATGGCCTTTAAAAAGAAAATCCCATACAGGAGGATTATAAGAAGTATAAGGAATGCTTACACAATATATTTTTAAGAGAAATAAAAAGTAGAATTAGATCAGTATATGCAGTATGATACCAATTTAGTTTGAGAAATTATTGTCTATATGTGTATACACACACCTGCACACACAGTTAGGGTATTTGAGCAGTAAGACTAGCAATGATCTTTTTTATACTCAATGTATTTTGCTAATTTTCTGCAGTGAGCATGTATTACTTTCATAATCAGAAAAATGTTATTAAAACAAATACTGTCTTAAAAGATATACTAGTGGAAAATATTATAAAACCTTTGTGGGATTAAATGACAATTATCATTGTGGGAAAATATTGCTATTCTTTTTTAAAACTATAAGCTTCAAGTATAAATTTGGGATGGTAGCTACCAAGTAAATCTAAGTGGGAGAAACCATATGCAATCAGTTCACTTCAGTCACTCAGTCGTGTCCGACTCTTTGCAACCCCATGAACCGCAGCACGCCAGACCTTGGTGTCCATCACCAATTGCTGGAGTCTACGCAAACTCATGTCCATTGAGTCGGTGATACCATCCAACCACCTCATTCTCTATCATTCCCTTCTCCTCCCGCCTTCAATCTTTCCCAGCATCAGGGTCTTTTCCAATGAGTCAGCTCTATGCATCAGGTGGCCAAAGTATTGGAGTTTCAGCTTCAACATTAGTCCTTCCAGTGAACACTCAGGACTGATCTCCTTTAGGATGGACTGGTTGGATCTTCTTGTGGTCCAAGGGACTCTCAAGAGTCTTTTCCAACACCACAGTTCAAAGGCATAACTAGACATAAATATGATAAGCAGATCTCAGGCCAGGTTCTAAAAAAATGGTTAAAATACACATTAAATCAGAAATGTTCATCCACTCTAACAAGGCATTGAATACAATTTGAGATTACATATGTTTATTTTATAGCTGTGAAAAGAAGAGAAGCGAAAAGCAAAGGAGAAAAGAAAAGATATACTCATTTGAATGCAGAGTTCTAAAGAATAGCAAGGTGAGGTAAGAAAGTGTTCCTCAGTGATCAGTGAAAAGAAATAGAGGAAAACAATAGAATGGGAAAGACTAGAGATCTCTTCAAGAAAATTAGAGATACCAAGGGAAACTCTCATGCAAAGATGGGCTCAATACAGGACAGAAATGGTATGGACCTAACAGAAGCAGAAGATATTAAGAAGAGGTGGCAAGAATACACAGAAAAACTGTACAAAAAAGATCTTTGCAACCCAGACAATCATGATGGTGTGATCACTCACCTAGAGCCAGACATCCTGGAATGTGAAGTCAAGTGGAAGCATCACTTAGGAAGCATCACTACAAACAAAGCTAATGGAGGTGATGGAATTCCAGTTGAGCTCTTTCAAATCCTAAAAGATGATGCTGTGAAAGTGCTGCACTCAATATGCCAGCAAATTTGGAAAACTCAGCAGTGGCCACAGGACTGGAAAAGGTCAGTTTTCATTCCAATCCCAAAGAAAGGCAATGCCAAAGAATGCTCAAACTACCGCACAATTGCACTCATCTCACAGGCTAGTAAAATAATGATCAAAATTCTTCAAGCCAGACTTCAACAGTACATGAACCATGAACTTCCAGATGTTCAATCTGGTTTTAGAAAAGGCAGAGGAGCCAGAGATCAAATTGCCAGGATCTGCTGGATCATCGAAAAAGCAAGAGAGTTCCAGAAAAACATCTATTTCTGTTTTATTGACTATGCCAAAGCCTTTGACTGTGTGAATCACAACAATCTGTGGAAAATTCAAGAGATGGGAATACCAGACCACTGGACCTGCCTCTTGAGAAACCTATATGCAGGTCAGGAAGCAACAGTTAGAACTGGACATGGAACAGCAGACTGGTTCCAAATAGGGAAAGGAGTACGTCAAGGCTGTGTATTGTCACCCTGCTTATTTAACTTATATGCAGAGTATATCATGAAAAACCCTGGGTTGGATGAAGCACAAGCTGGAATGAAGATTGCCAGGAGAAATATCAATAACCTGAGATATGCAGATGACACTACCCTTATGGCAGAAAGTGATGAAGAACTAAAGAGCCTCTTGATGAAAATGAAGAAGAGTGAAAAAGTTGGCTTCAAGCTCAACATTCAGAAAACTAAGATCATGGCATCCCGTCCCATCACTTCATGGGAAACAGATGGGGAAACAGTGTTTGTCTCCAAAATCATTGCAGATGGTGACAGCAGCCATGAAATTAAAAGACACTTACTCCTTGGAAGGAAAGTTATGATCAGCCTAGACAGCATTTTAAAAAGCAGAGACATTACTTAACCAACAAAGGTCCGTCTAGTCAAAGCTATGGTTTTTCCAGTAGTCATGGAGGGATGTGAGAGTTGGACTGTGAAGAAAGCTGAGCGTGGAAGAATTGTTGCTTTTGAACTGTGGTGTTGGAGAAGACTTTTGAGAGTCCCTTGGACTGCAAGGAGATCCAACCAGTCCATCCTAAAGGAGATCAGTCCTGAGCGTTCATTGGAAGGACTGATGTTGAAGCTGAAACTCCAATACTTTGGCCACCTGATGCAAAAAGCTGACCCATTTAAAAATACCATGATTCTAGGAATGATCGAAGGCAGGAGGAGAAGGGGATGACAGAGGATGAGATGGTTGGATGGTATCACCGACTCAATGGACATGAGTTTGGGTAAACTCTGGGAGTCGGTGATGGACAGGGAAGCCTGGTACTGCGATCCATGGGGTGGCAAAGAGTCGGACATGACTGAGTGACTGAACTGAAACTGAATGTTTATTTCTGAATATATAACTAAATGTCCTATATAGTGTGGTGGAAAATTAATATGCTTCCAAGAATTAAACTGTAATGTAAACTATAAGAATTAAAAAATCTAACTAATACTAGCCTTTATTAGAGTGAGATATTTATTCATTTTATATTTCTGAAAGGAGACATATATTTAGACAGATGCAATATAAAGCACTTATACTGGCCTCTCTGATAGCTCAGGTGGTAAAGAATCTGCCTGCAATACAGGAGTTCGATCCCTGGGTTGGGAAGATCCCCTGGAGAAGGGAAAGGCTACCCACTCCAGTATTCTGGCCTGGAGAATTCATGGACTGTATCGTCTATGGGGTCCCAAAGAGTTGGACAGGATTTAGCGATTTTCACTTTCACATTCATACATAATCATATTCAGAATAAAACTTTGTCCCTCCAAAGTTGAGTTTAACAGCTAAACAACTGTAGTTTACTGAATGTCCCCGAGCCTAAAAATACTGCATCTCCAGAAGGGTCTTGGTGGCAAGTATCATCTGCACTGAACAGAGTTGAGAAGAGCTATCAAGCTAAGTAATACCCACACACTTAGTTTCAATAGGACTGTTTGTGGATGAAAAAGAACACTTTTTATTGGCTAGTGATGTCTTTTGTAGGAAATTCTTTTTATGTAGAAGTCAGTGAGTATGAGAGAAGTTTCACTAGCATAATGAAAAAGTGAAGTTGCTCAGTTGTGTCTGACTCTTTGCGACACTATGGACTGTAACCTGCCAGGCTCCTCCATCCATGGGATTTTTCAGGCAAGAATACTGGGGTGGGTTGCCGTTTCTTTCTCTAGGAGATCTTCCTGACCCAGGGATTGAACCCAGGTTTCCCGCACTGCAAGCAGACTCTTTACCATCTGATCCACCAGGGAACCCCATGAATAATAAAACCAGTTTTTTAAAATATGAAACAAAGACTATATACATAAATTAGAGGCCATAGCAGCAAATACACTGATGCTGGAAAAATAAGGTATCAGTAGAGAGAGGATTATAAACAACAGTTGGTGAGACACAGTGAAGACTGGTACTTTACAAACATTGAAGACCCATTAAGATAATATCTACTTCATAAACATTTAAAAATTGGTATTTGTATTTCACTCAGGCCTGTGATACACACATATACAGCCTGTATAAATGAAATATATACTATACACACTATACACTATGTATACACACACACAGGAAGTACACATGGAGAGAAGCCAACTGTAATTTAAACTCCACCTTCCTCTGGAAGCAAAGGACAGATGCATAAAGGGGAAACTGGGCATGTGAACATGATCTAAAAAAAGTAAATGAAGGACATTATTGAATCAATAAAACATTAATTTTCCCATTATATATGATATTGAAGTTCAGAAAAAGTAGCTGTTGAAACTCTGCAAATGCTGAGTCATCTGATGTGATTTGAAAGCTGGATAATCTTCTGTCTGAATAATTCAATTAAGTTACATAAATGTGTATGCAGAGTACATCATGCGAAATACCAGGCTGGATGAAGCACAAGCTGGAATCAACATGTATACCTGTGGCAGATTCATTTCGATATTTGGCAAAACCAATACAATATTGTAAAGTTTAAAAATAAAATTAAAAAAAAAAATAAAAATAAAACAGGGAGAAGGCAAAAAAAAAAAGATTGCTGGGAGAAATATCAATCACCTGAGATATGCAGATGACACCACCCTTATGGCAGAAAGAGAAGAAGAACTAAAGAGCTTCTTGATGAAGGTGAAAGAGGAGAGTGACAAAGCTCACTTAAAACTCAACATTCAAAAAGTAAGATCTTGGTGTACAGTCCCATCACTTCATGGCAAATAGATGGGGAAACAGTGAGAGACTTTATTTTCTTGGGCTCCAAAAGCACTGTGGATGGTGACGTCAGCCATGAAATTAAAAGATCCCATGCTCCATGGAAGAAAAACTATGAGAAACCTAGACAGCGTATGGAAAAGCAGAGACATTACTTTGCCTACAAAGGTCCATCTAGTCAAAGCTATGGTTTTCCAGCAGTCATGTATGAATGTGAGAGCTGGACCATAAAGAAGGCTGAACACCTAAGAATTGATGCTTTTGAACTGTGGTGTTGGAGAAGACTCTTGAGAATTCCTTGGACTGCAAGGAGATCAAACTAGTCAATCCTAAAGTAAATCAGTCCTGAATATTCATTGGAAGGACTGATGCTGAAGCTGAAACTCCAGTACTTTGGCCACCTGATACAAAGAGCTGACTCATTAGAAAAGACCATGATGCTGGGAAAGATTGAAGGCAGGAGGAAAAGCGGACATCAGAGGACAAGATGGTTGGATGGCATCACTGACTCAATGGACATGAGTCTGAGCAAGTTCTGGGAGTCAGTGATGGACAGGGAAGCCTGGAGTGCTGCCGTGCATGGAGTCACAAAGAGTTGGACATAACTGAGAGACTGAACAACAGCAACAAATGTTTGGGCTTCCCAGGTGGCACAGTGGTAAAGAATTTGCCTGCCAATGCAGGAGACACAAAAAATGTAGGTTCAATCCCTTGGTCGGGAAGATCCCCTGGAGTAGGAAATGGCAACCCACTTCAGTACTCTTGCTTGGAAAATTCCATGGACAGAAGAGCATGGCAGGCTATAGTCCATGGGGTCGCAAAAAATCAGACACCACTTGGTAGGCACATGTGCACACCAATGTTTACTGAGAATCTACAATGTTTTAGGCATTGCCTTTTCTCACTGATTCACTGTCTGCAAGGAGACCCAGGCTAACTGCACCTCTGTGTGCATGTGCATACCTTCTCAGCTGCATCTGACTCTTTGAGACCTCATGGATTGTAGCCCATCAGGCTCCTGTGTCCATGGGATTTTCCAGACATGAATACTGGAGTGGGTTGCCATTTCCTACTCCAGGGGATCTTCCAAACCCAGGGATGGACCCTGAGTTTCTTGCATCTCCTTCACTGGCAGGTGGGTTCTTTACCATTGCGTCACCTGGGAAGCCATGGACACCTTCTAAAGGCGGCTAAGTTGTGTTGCACTGAGACACCAGCTTAGGAGGCTTAGAGACATACAACTGGTATGAAATGACAGTCCTGGATCTGCTATGGATCCAGGGGAGTTCTCACAGAATTCATTTCTGTACACAATCCCTTTCTTGCAATATTTTGTAGTGATGATGAATTTCCAATTTTGGTTATTGTCCTCTAAAATATATCCCAGCAGATTCTTGAAGAAAAACCTCACATCTCCATGGGACAAAAAGCATAATGACAGGTTGAATGTGCTAATACTACAGGTTTCCCAAATAAAACCTTCATTGATTGAATGCCTTATCATTATCAAGAGTCAATCATTTATCTGACCTTTCAAGTATATGTCAATGTATTGATGAACACAGATTTTTTTTCCTGAACAATCTTCACTAACAATCACTTCAGAATTATAGCCTGAAGCTTTATTATTACCGTATAATTGCAGAGGACACTTAGAGGCAGTTAGGTCAAGCACCGTTACCATCTTTCTCATATACTGATTCAACCTATATACTGGGGTTTATTCACAGTCTAGAAAGTCATACAGAGATTAGAAGAGAAAGTTAGTCCATTGGAGAGATATGCTGCATAAAACAGTCAGTATCATTAAAACATCAAAGATGAAGTTTTAAATATTATTTGATTTAGAATTTTGCATCATTATTCATAAGTTAAAAATTGTCTATTTTTTTTACTGTAGTACGATTAGGTCTTAGTAGTAAAGTTCATCAGGTTTCATAAGTTTTGGGGGGGGCCTGTATCTTTTTATAAGCATTAATTGTTTAAATAACATAGAAACCCATAAAACTATCAGCTATTCAACTGCAAAACTACTCATGCCTGATATGCTTCTTATGGTAAAATCTAAAGTTTGCATGCCAGTTCTATCGATGATAACTTGTTACATGTTTTCAAAATTTTGGTCATTTATATTTTATTAGAAATTGGCTATTCTCTCTAGATTTTATTGCCAACGAGTTATACATAACACATTATTATTCCTATTAATTCTCCGATATCTGAGGTTACTTCTGTTTTCATTCTTACAGAATATATTTTGATTTCCTACTTTTAAATTTTTAATAATTTTTTGTATTTATTGGCTTTTCTTTTCAAATGACATTTTTTGTTTTATACTTTTTTCTTTTCTGTTATTGTTGTCATTTTCCAAACATATCTTGCTGATACCCAGGAGAAGTGGATATTCTTAGATCCAATGTATCTCCCTGGTATAGGTTCACCTTCCCTTCTTTGAGCATTGTGAGCTCTCTTGATGATCTTCCATCTCTACTATGAGTACACCTTCTTTCTTTTCCCTTCTACTTTATCCCTGTCCTTAACCTTCTGTGAAGATGCTCTTTCTTTTTAAGATTAGATTTATCTTTCCTTCAACATTTCAAGCCAGAAACTTTGGCTTTCAAGGATACAGACCATGTGCATATACATGTGTAGAAAGCAATAGATGGTTGGAAAATAGATTCCATGTTCCTTGGCTTCTGCAAAGAAGTAGGGATGGGAAGAGAATAAAAAATTAGGTCCAGGAGTAATGAGTGACATTAGTGAGTTTTCTGTTTGTTTAAGTACCAGTAAACAGCAGCATCTGAAACAGTTCTGAAAAGAGTATTGAGTCTAGAATCAGTTGGGAAAATTAAGACTTTAGGTCTTTGCTTAAATTATTTTTTCTGCCAGATTCAAAAATTAAGGCTTCTCTAAGGGATCTTAGACTCTTTGCAACCCCATGGGCTGTAGCCCGCCAGGCTCCTCTGTCCATGGAATTTTCCAGGTGAGAAAACTGGAGTGGGTTGGCATTTCCTCCTCCAGGGGATCTTCTCAACCCAGGGATCAAACTTGTGTCTCCTGAGTTTCCTGCATTGCAGGCAGATTCTTTACCACTGAGCCACCAGGAAAGTCCAAGGGATCTTTTACAAAAATCATTTTATTTACTCAAAAGATTAGAGAGGATATAAAGTCAAACTGAAAATAAAAACCAAAAAAATTAATTGTAAGTTTTACAGTCCCTTGAATCTGCTTCAAAACCTTATAAAAGCTTATTTGCTTATTTTAAATGATTTATTTTACATTTCAGTGGTCTAGACCAGGTCATCTGAGGATTGAAGTTGAGTGAGAAAGTTCGTGTGCTAGTTGCAAATGGAAAAGAAATTTCTAAATTTAGGTGCATGGCTTTGGAGATCTCTGACTCTGGAATGAAGCTATTTGCACGTTGTCCTGGGCAAGGAGCACAGCTCCCACAAGGATGACTCTTCTGTGTGTAAGACAAATTCTCTACATCATTAAAAAAAATGTAATGAGATGAAACATAATATACTATTATTTAGTAATAAAGCAAAAAAAACCCTCATTGTTTTTCACAGGCTTTGTAGACAAAAGGTTCTTGCCTTCAGGTCTGGCAATTTTGAACAAAAAGCCTTCAGTATAAAAGCACACTGGATGTGTTATTTATTGTGATTTCTAGTGATGCATTAGAGGCCAGAACAGTATTTGAAAAGAATGCCCAATACCATGCATTCTATAACTGGTTCACAAACATTAGGAAGTCAATTTTATGCCCATTGACAACACATCTCATCCCTTCAGCGTGTCCCCAGAAGTCAGGTAAGAGTCCCGTGTAACAGCTCTGCACGAGAAGACTGCTGAAAGGCAGTGACATGGAAATTAGCACACTGCGTGTCCCGCTTTGCAGCCCAGTCCCTTGATTTCCATGATTTGACAGGAAGATGGTATCAAAGGCTGCGGAAAGGTGTTAAGGATAGGTGAGCAGTTAGGATCGTGTGTCACAGGCTGACAGCAGAGGGAGTGTCAGACTACCTGGGGAGTGAAGCCGAGAACACGGGCCCTATCATAGAAAATATGCTTCTTGTTCAAATTCTCAGTATGGTGAGGGAGGGGCAACCTTTCTGGCATGAATGCTCTACTGCTGTGAGGCTCCAGTGAAAGGTCTTCTCAGGGTTTGTTTAAAAAGGTCAGCTCAGGAACTACTGACCCCCATGACTTCATCCTGACAGTTGCAGCCCTCTCACAAAATCACTCTTGTCACTTCTAGCCTCCTGTGCTTTTCTGAAAACAAAACCCTCTACCACCTGCCGTCCATTATTCCGTCAGCGAGCAACACACGCTCTCTTCAGCTGATATTTCAATTTATTTGTGGTTAGATGTGCAATAATCCTCTGACCGAAGCGGAGGGAACAGTTTAAAGATTTAAAACAAAGCAAAGCCAGTGCTTCAAACATTTCTTCATGCAAAGCTTACCAGACACAAAAATGTGGCTAATTCTCCTTCGCACAAAAGCAAAACTAAGACACGCAGATGGTCAGCGCCTGCCCTCTGCAGAGGGAGAAGCGGGGTTGGCTCCAAGTGACAAATAATTATCCAGGTCCTTTGTAACTCAAGTTGTACCACTTCTCCTGTGAGCATCCACAAAGACGGCTGCATATATTTGCTATTAGCTCCTCCTTTGTCTGGGGATTTGGTTAAAGCCCTTTCTTCATATAAGTTTGTGTCGCCTTGTTCTCACATTTGACACCAACTGAAATAGCCTCGCAGAACCTTTGTTTCTATTTTCTTCAAAATGTGTATTCCTCAATGAGGAATTTCATCCTAATCTCTTCTTTTCAAAAGGATATGAATTGAACATGCAGAGAAGCAGCCTAACAGGGCCGATTATCAATTTCCATTTCCTTTCAGCACTTGTGCCACCCGTGGGCCCCTAGACAGCATTCCTTGAAGACAAAGGGTGTCTGAAATGGACAACTTTATTTTCTACACTGGTCTCTCTTAGTGGGCGACAGAGACTCATCGCCCATAATAAATCCTTCCTCTGACCCTTTTATATAATGCACAGCTGAGCTAAAAAGGAAATCAATGTGGCAATTTTAATTTAGCACTTTCATTCTGTTAATTTAGCTAAAAAATCCTATGCCATGACTTCCCCTTGTCAAAAGAGCCAATTCCCGTCAATGTAAAAATGTGAAAATGCTTTGAGCTTCTTCCCTTTTTAAAAATAGTATGGCTGTGTAAAACATGGGTCACATACTAAGCCCTCTGTGATTTTCTTGTGAATGCAAAGCTCCTATTGAAATCAATGTGAGCACAGCAAGTTGGAGAAATGTAGAAGGGCTCTAGGGAGAAAAAAATCTTGGCCTACACTTTGTTAGCTTTGCTAAGGATGCTTGGAAAACGCTGTAAAAACGGGATGCCAAGTGTCTAAAATGTGCACGAGGTCGTGAAGCCCAGTCATTTTTAGTAAACTGGGGCTGTTTAATCATAATTAATCCTTGGAGAGAGTTCTAAGTGAACAACACTGTGTTTTCTGTCCACCATAAAATGACTCATCAGTTTCACTCCTTCTCTCTGTATTTCATAGCAGGAGAATGACTGGCAGACAGAGACTTACTCATCTCTGGACATGGCATTGTCATAAGGGAAGGACGCCACCTCAAAGCCACATGGCAACCAGTGCCATGGTGGATGAGCAAATCCCATAAGGGAGGTGGTCAACGGGAAGTGAAAGTGAAAGTGTTAGTCACTCAGTATCAGTGCTGTCTAACTCTTTGCAACCCCATGGACTGTAGGCTGCCAGGTTCCTCTGTCCATGGAATTCTCCGGCAAGCACACTGAAATGGGTTGCCATTTCCTTCTCCAGGGCATCTTCCAGACCCAGGGACTGAACCCAGGTCTCCTACACTTCAGGCAGATTCGTTACCATCTGAGCCACTAGGGAAGCCCTTTCAACAGGAATCTCATGTCAAATGAATCGCTTCTTCAAGTCTTTGCTCAAACCTGACCTTCCCTAAGCATCCTTTTAAACTGAAGCTTTCCTGCTTTGTGTCATTCCCCAGCTCCACCTATCTATACAACTTACATGGCTTCTTTTTCTCCTCAACACTTATGACTTTCAACCTCTTTTATAATTTATTTTTATTGTCTATCTCCATTTCAGGTAAAATGTTAAGTGCCTTGATTACTTGTTCACTAAATTATCCTCAGAGCATGGCATAGCATTTGGCACACTGTAGGTACCTCGTAGGAGAAGGCGATGGCACCCCACTCCAGTACTCTTGCCTAGAAAATCCCATGGACAGAGTAGCCTGGAAGGCTGCAGTCCATGGGGGTCGCGAAGAGTCGGACACGACTGAGTGACTTCACTTTCACTTTCATGCATTGGAGAAGGAAATGGCAACCCACTCTAGTGTTCTTGCCTGGAGAGTCCCAGGGACGGGGGAGCCTGGTGGGCTGCCGTCTATGGGTTTGCACAGAGCTGGACACGACTGAAGTGACTTAGCAGCAGCAGCAGCAGCAGCAGGTACCTGGTAATCATTTCCCAAAGACATGTTACAAGGCCATATCTGCAGATTTGTTCTCTGTAGGGAGGAATGGCAGCACTGCACGTCTACTGTCATCCTAGACCAAGGCCTGCTGTAGAGGGTTACTGGAGGCTGACACATTATGGCTGTGTCTGTGAAGAAAGTCACCTCTTACTCTGAGAATCCTTAGAACTTCCATAAGAACTAAGACTAGTGGAGGAGAGGAAGCCCAACTCCAAACCAGACCAGTGAACTAGTCTAAGTGTGGGCTTGTGAACAATCAGATCCTGGGACTTGGGAGTTGTACAGACAAAACTAGCTGGTTTCAGTTTGACACAAGGCTTTTGCTATTGGGTCATTTAGTGAGGGTCATTATGGTGTAGGTACCATGGGTTGGGAGGATCACCCTGGAGAAGGAAATGGCACCCCATTCCAGTATTCTTGCCTGGAGAATTCCAAGAGTGAAGGAGCCTAGTGGGCTGCAGTCTATGGGGCCACAAAGAGTCAGACATGACTGAGAGAATGAGCACATTACATTACATTACCATGTCTGGCACTGCTAAAGAGATGCATCTGGCCTGTGTCTACAAGTAGATTATGATCTACAGTAGTTAGCTTGTATATTTCAAGACTGGAGCAGGACATGGAGTTTTACTACCTTGAATCTTGAAGAATGGCAAAGCTCTCAGCAGCAGAGATGAGTTGAATGGCATTAAAAGCAATGGGAATGGTGTTCCAAGAAGCTGAATGCATTCGAGGAATAGCAATTAGCTTCATGTAGTCCACTTAACTTGCAGACATGTTTACTGGAGGGATGTTGAAAAGGGAGATAAATCTAGAAAGACAGGTGGCTAATTATATCAGAGATTTGGTTTTATATGTTGTATTATTTTACTGGGGAACCAACAGTATCTTTTAAGGAGAGAACAGACTCCTTCAAAAGTCTGTGCTTTAGGTATGATATTATATTTTATTCTGGTTTTGTGGGGGTAATGGGGTGGTGGTAAACATAATTAGCTAAGCAAATAAATATTTATGAGTGTTGAATCATAAAACTTAAAAACTATGAAATTCATCCAATTTCTAATCTTTGATAAAAGAATATTCTAGAATAGAGTCACATTTGTTTTTCAGAGGCTTCCTAGATAGGGACTTTGCAGCTTTTCTCACTCATCTTTCCAGTACTCTGAACTGTTAAGAAATTCTTTCTCATTTTAAAACCAAGCCTTTTAACCTTCATTATAGCCAATTTTATCTGATTCCATCCTATATGTATACAGAGAACTACCATATGCCATATAAAAGTTAGCCTCCTAAATGCCTGAGAGAGTAAGGAAGAATATTTTGCTGAAATAATCTACTGTTCTCTAAAATCTTGTTGCTAGAATTTTTCCTAATGTCACTCATTTTATCCCTTTAGCCAAAAAAAAAAAAAAAAAGAAAGACAAAAGTCTTAGGTGTCTTTGCTCTCTTTATATTTCCTTCTGAAGAGTAACAATAAAACTGTATCTTGAAGAGTATGCCTATTGAAGAGACTAGCAGATGATCATTTGGTGGCTGTTTAATGTCACTGATTGACTTTTTAGTCCTCAATTGCATTGCTCTGATTAGTCTAATTAAATATAAGATTACCTATAACCTCAGATTTTCTTCTTTCTATACTTAGACCTAGTTAGGCCAGATCATCCTTCGTTACCTTAAGAGTAAAGGTTAACTATCACGTGACCAAGTAAGAGGGAAATGTAGTTTTGACATATTAATTTAAATTTGAAAGGTAGAGCCCTCAGTTTTAAGGCGATTAAATGTAGACTGCAATTTTTAATGCCAACTATAACATTTTAGGTTCTCATTTGACTTCTGAAAACTGGAAATCAGAAACACATTTACCTCGCATACCAGCCAGGACAAAGATAGACACACCAAGAGTTTACCACAGTTCCTGTAGATAAAATTTATTTTTTTAATAAATTCTGCCTCTAATAATAAGGTTGGCGTTTGACCAGTTCATTGAGACTTGGTCCTTTATTATCCTCTGAAATTGGTACTAGAAAATGAATTTAAGAAAACCTTGAAATATGGCACCTTCAATAGCCCAGAGGACAGTGCTACTTTCTAAATCTGATAAACAAAGTAAATATATGAAGAAAAATACATGTGCTCCTTGACATCACATTTATATACTAGCTTACTTATGAAATTTTTCTTTATTGGTCCTTTGAATGTAAGAAAATAAGAAACCTAAATGCTTTTAAAATGGATGAGAGTATTTATTCACCAAGAAAATATACATGAATGTATACCAATATTTACTTTTGGTTTTTATTCTTTCATTGTTCCTCAATTTTTCTTTTATTTCCTATTTACTCTTTAACAACTTTAAAAAAATGCTACATTACACCATCCTAAGCATCCTGTTTCCTATTTAGCTACTGCTGGGCTTGGGTGGATACCTTTATTGAGTTGTCAGGACGATGCAGATTCTGAGCCCTCAGCACATAGAAGTCAATATGCAATAATGAATCTGGGTCCCTGCCAAATATGGCCTGCCATGGCGAAGTTCCATCTCTGTATTTAAAATCATGCTGGAGTTTCTTGTGTTTCACTTTTCCGTGGATTTTGTTTCATTAAACAACTTCGAGAGAAGTAGTTTACACTTTAAACCTCTGCATGAAAGTCACTGATCAATCAGTGAGTTTACAGTTTAAAATGACACAATGACTAATGTGTAGGAACCAGAAAAAAATTTCAGAATGAACTCCTTTCTTATTTTACTGAAGCAAATGGCTCCCCCTGCCCTGCTCCAAACAGCACATATTTCTGGCATTTTAATATGTCATTAGTTGAACCAGATAGATTTTTATCCCTAATAAAATAATTCTCCTAAACCTGAGCTTATTTATTTCTCTTAATGCTTTGCTATGAGAAAAGGCAAATAGGCATGCTAACTGGGTCACAGTGCTTTAATATTATAACTTTTAGTAACTTTTCTCAGTAATTTTAAAATCACAGGGAGGCACAGTTTCCCAGCAGACAGCCAAGGGAAACCAAAAAACTAGATTTATTCCAAGCACAGATTCAATAGGTCAATGACCATATGCAAATGTGTGTTTTGCATTTTATATTATTTTCTTCAACTTGTTTCAGTGTCTCCTAAGAATGGAAAGTATATTTTCCATGGTCCAGTTGGAATTTATTTCTCCATATTTGGACAGATACTAGAGGTAAAATATTTGGTTTCCAAGGATAGAGACCCACTGAGAAAAATTAGATGTTACTAAAATTTGCCTGCATTTTTGGACATCCTGTAAGATCCATCTCTTACTTGCCTCCTGTTCCAAATGTCTGTGCATCCACACAGAAAATAGAGTGGTTTTCATGATCTTTTCTTAGTGAAATGCTGGGCAATCTTTGTCTTATGAATTTAGGAAAGGCATTCTCCTTCTGTCTGTGCACCCTGACTTTTTCTACTTGGTGTGAAAGAAAAACTCTAGTTTCATGGTAAATACCTAAATATGCCTGAGATTTAAAAGCCTTGGACACCCCTGGTGGTCCAGTGGTTAAGACTCCACGCTTACAATATAGGGGCTATGGGTTTGATCCCTGTTTAGGGAAAATCATGGCCCAAAAGAGACATTAAAAAAAAAAAAATTACTTCCCTGGTGGTCCAGTGTGCAGTGGTTAAGAATCCACCTGTCAATGCAGGGGATACAGGTTCAGTCCCTGGTTTGGTAAGATCCCACATGCTTCAGGGCAACTGAGCCCATGAACCACAACGACTGAAGCCCGCTCGCCTCAGAGCCTGTGCTCTGCGACAAGAGAAGCCACGGCAATGAGTAGCCCATGCACCGCAACTAGAGGGTAGACTCTACCTGCTGGGACTAGAGGAAGCTCTACTGTAGCACCAAAGATCCAGTGTAGCCAAAAGTAAATAAATAAAATTTAAAAGAAAATAAAAGCTTTAATTTACTGAATATGCCAGAACAAACCATGATAAGCAATAAATTATTTTTATATAAATGCTTGGGAATAGTTCATTCTGTTTGTTGTTGTTGGTTACTTGTTAAGTTGTGTTCGACTCTTTGTGACCCTATGGACTGTAGCCCGCCAGGCTCCTCTGTCCATGGGATTCTCCAGGCAAGAACACTGGAATGGGTTGCCATTTCCTCCTCCTGGGGATCTTCCCAACCCACAGATTGAGTCCATGTTTCCTGCATTGCAAGCGGATTCTTTACTGCTTAGTGGAGATGTAATTTATATCATTCCTTTCTCCTGATACTATTAATGGTTTATAAATCTATTTGAGATTAATAAAACAAGGATTAACTTTAGCCTTGCTCTTGCCTGATCTGTCACAGATTCTCAATTTGGGGGATAAAAATGAGTGAAATTTACTCTATGTGTGAGACTTTTTCCAAAACTGTTCTTTGGCTCTCATTTTAACAGATGTGGTATTAAGTGATGAACAGCTGGAGAAATTGAGAGGCAGTAGCTACTATTTCTCCACTTTTAGTACAAGGTTCCCAAACTATTTAAGTTGGGATATCTTTTCTTTAGATTCTAATATCTAAACATAAATCTGATAAATTTGCTTGAGTAGAGCTTCTAAATGTGAATATCTGACAAACTTGATTCTATCCTAGTAATTTTTATTATCTGTAGATTATGAAGCATTTGTATATAAATGTCCTGTCGAAAGCTCTGGATCTTAACAAAACAAGCGCTTGCTTTGATGTGCCTGCCTGGGTCCTTCTTCCACTCATCCATACTTAAACTGAAACCAAACTCAATTCTTTTCAATCCCCAAAGGCTCCATTATATCTCATGCCTCTCCATGTACACATATGCTCTTCTCTGGGCCCTATACATCTTTCTTCTAGGCTTAATCTAGTGAATCCTAGGTCTTTCTTTCTAAGCTGCTTCAGTCATGTCTGACTCTTTGTGACCCCATGGATTGTACCCTGGTGGTCTTCTCTGTCCAAGGGATTCTCCAGGCAAGAACACTGGACTGGGTTACCATATCCGCAGGGATTGAACCTGCATCACACTAGCACCACGTGCTGCTTCCTCTAGAAAGCACTCTTGTCAACACTTATTTATATAACACTTGAGGTTAACCCATTCATAACATTCACTCCACTCTCCTGAGTACTTTACATTCTCCCTAGGCTAGTTTCGTGAAGAGCAAGGACTGACTGTAATAGTATTATTAAAAACCATGACTGTCACACAGCTGTGCTCAAATATGTGTGTGGAGTAAATACAGGGAGGACTAGATAGTAAAAGTATCATCTTTTCTTTAATGTGCTTTCTGCACATGACTTCCCCATTTCAGTTCTTTTTAATGCCCTGGAAATAGAAGCTGGAAATTTACTCAAATCCTTTGTTTTCTTTGGGACTTTTCTACCTACTCTGCCTGAATAGTTATTTATTTATTCAACAAATATTTTTGAGTTTTATTTGTGTACAAGTCATTTGTCAAGGTTGTGGGAAAAAAACACCAAGGGAAATCATACTTGAGTGTTGCCCTTCAAAAGTTTGCAGTCTAATAGAAAAGGAAAGACTGGCATAAAGAACACTATTATCGAAATAAGAGTGTCATGCAAGAGAAATGATGTATTTAGTTGGAGAGATAAGGCAGGTCTTCCTAAACATGAACAAGGTCCTAAAGCACATTCAGGGTCTGGACATTTTGGCATACAGAGAAAAGACATTGCAAACGATGAGATAATGTGTGCAAAGAAGAAAGAGGAAAATAGAGAGCACATAAACACAGACAATACAGCTTCCCTGGTGGTTCAGATGGTAAAGAATCCACCTATAATGCTGGAGACCCAGGTTCAATCCCTGAGTCAGGAAGATCCTCTGGAGGAGGGCATAGCAATCCACTCCAGTATTCTTGCCTGGAGAATTCCATGGACAGAGGAGCCTGGCAGGCTACAGTACATGGGGTTGCAAAGAGTTGGACATGACTGAGTGACTAACACTTAAAACACAGACAAAAGCTTATTTGGGGCTCCAGGTTTATGAATGAGAACAATGTTGTAGTATGCTGAGAGGGAGCCTGGGTTTAGATAGTGGAGATCCTTCAATGCTAAGCTACAGAGTTAGATTTTTGGTTGACAAAGGGGACAACTGAAGCTTATGAGCAGAGCTATAAATCTCTCATTGTCTGGCTTCATCTTTCTATATAATATTTCTGTATCTTACTTTTTTCCTACAAAGCCACAGAAATACTTCTCATTTTGTTCCTTTCCTTATTATTTTATGACATAGTCATTGATTCCTCTAAAAGCCCCACTTGAAGGCTGCTGGAAAGGTCATTGTCAAACCATTTTCTCCCATCCCCATTAAGCTTTATTATTCACATCAGGTTAAAAAAATCTCAATAATTAGCATCTTTTTCAGTTTCTTACTGGCATCCATCCAATTCCAATTTACCTGTTACACATTTTCCTGGTCCTTATGAGAACTTTGACTCCAACTTTTCCATTTCTGGAGTCATTTCCTTGTCTTATATACCTCTGTGTTGTCTGTCTTTTGAAACACTAACTTGTGGCCAAGCTCCCTTGAACATCTTGGATTATAGAAAAAGCATATTAAATGGAAGCTGTTAATCTCACCCACATGATGCTATATATTGTAACGATAAACCTTGTCTGTATAGCTGATTTTGGATGAACCAAGCACATAGTAGTAGGTATTTAATAAGTGCTTAGTGAATAAATGAATGGAATGACTGTTGATTCATGTTGGAATACATGCTTCTTAGGAATAAGAATTAGTTTTTCTATTCTACACCCTCCTACACTCTCACTGGTACAGACAACTCAATAAAAGCTAATTAAATGAATGTAATTAATCCTTTCAGAAAAAGGAAAAATCCCAAGGAGGTGCAAAAGAGAATAAATTTTCTCACCTTCAAATACACAGAGCTTCATATATGGCTTTTAAGATAATACAGAAACATACTCTTTAAAAAAATATAGCCATTACTGATTTTTTTTTTAAAAGCCCAACTCAAAGGCTTCATATCTTTGAACTAAACAAGAATTCTGGGTTTTTATGGATTGCACAAACAGAAGCTGGATGTGGTTAGAGTTATCCGTGCCTAATATTTTAATTCCATTGTTCAATAATTCCCATTCCTTTGCATTACTTTTGCTTTATTATACTCTTATAATACTCTCAAATATATCTATAAAACTTTACAACCCTTTTCCAATGGCATATGGTGTGTGTTCTGAAGAGAAACATGTTTATGAGCTGAAAGATGGGAAGAAAATGTAAAGTGCTCTTACGGGACTTGGGGAGGGAATGCTGCCTGCTTGCGTGGCAGGAACATTGCAGTATATCAGACTCTTGCAACCTGAATCAGAGCTTGTCTGTTTCTGCAATGAACAGAAGTCTGGGAATGTACTATGCTAACTTTGATGCATTTACAGTTTCCTTGTTTTGGTTTTATTGTTGTTGTTGTTTTTCCTGCTGGAGATAGAAGTCAATAGTTCCTGGAACAATATTTTAATTTCATAAGCTACAAGAGGAGACATTTAGCATGTGGATAGAGGTGCGAAACCAAACACAATTTCACTGTCCTCTCCCACTGGAGTCCATCCAGATTTTGGCAGGCCACAGGTAGTTCCTTGGAGAACCTGTCGTTCTGTAATCATTCTTGTAAGCCTACAGAAGGTTCTGAAAGAGCCTCTGTATTCTTAAAACGCTTCACTTGTTGAGCTCCAGATTCAAACTTTTAGCTTCTTCCTATATGATAAATCGCTTCAGTTGTGTCCGACCCTGTGCAACCCCATGGACAGGGGTCCTCTCTCCGTGGGATTCTCCAGGCAAGTATACTGGAGTGGGTTGCCATGCCCTTCTCTAGGGGATATTTGCCACCCAGGGATCTAACCCACTTCTCTTACGTCTCCCTCCTGCATTGGCAGGCGGGTTCTTTACCACTAGCGCCGCCTGGGAAGCGTATACAGAGTTCTTGTCTTCTTCTTCACAATCATGGATCTAATCATGGAGACACAGAGCCTAGAAATCTTAGCATAGTCTCTAACTTCTCATTTTGGTTTCTAGTTGATCAACAAGTACAGCTCATTTATCCTCTCAATTCTCTCCTACCCACTTCTCCCTCTATCTTTGCACTTCCCTAGTTTCAGGCCTTGAACTTATCGTGTGTGTGTGTGTGTGTACGCACGCGCGTGCACACGCACACACGTGCACACTCAGTTGCTCAGTCGTGTCCAACTCTTTGCAGTCCCATGGACTGTAGCCTGCCTGGCTCCTCTGTCCATTGGAATTCTCCAGGCAGGAATACTGAAGCAGGTTGCCATTTCCAACTCCAGCAGATCTTCCCATCCCAGGGATCGAACCTGCATCTCTTGTGTCTCCTGCCTTGGCAGGCGGATTCTTTATCACTAACACCATCTGGGAAGCCTAATCTCCCATGGCCTACTTCAATCATATCTTAATCAATGCGACTCTAGCCTTACCCACTCAAATAACCCTTCAACATGCCACCCATAGGATGACTATTCCTTTAAGAAATCCTTATAACAGCACACCGGATGCACTCAGGGTCTTCTGCACATTCTGCTCAAACTTAAATCCCCTTGAACTTCTTCATCCTCTGAAATATGGCTCCTCTGTCAAACTGTGGTTTAAAAGATTCTTGTAATATTCCTGGATTTCTCCAGTTAGAAACAGTCTCACAATTAGTTGCTACAGTTTAGAGTCTTAGTCTCTATATTCTTTTATTAGCAAACATAAGGCCACTCATAGACCCTTGCCTAATAACTCCATTCTTTTTCCATTTTATTTTTCTCACTTTATCTATGTTCTGAGTTCTCCTTAACATCTATCTATCAATTGTTTATCACCTACTTATCCAGTTATTACCTATTGAAATCACTGTAATAAGTTTTAAGATATAAATAGAGTTGAGGAAAATATGCTAGTGAGTTTAACTTCATACAAGGAACATAAGATGGCACTTTATATATAGAAGGTACTCAAAGGTTTTGTGATTGAACCCAGAGAATTTTGAAGCATGAAAAAATTCCACAGAAAAAGATTACAAGTAAGATGTAATTGGTCA
The DNA here is from genome assembly GCF_019923935.1 of Bubalus bubalis. Taxonomy (NCBI): domain Eukaryota; kingdom Metazoa; phylum Chordata; class Mammalia; order Artiodactyla; family Bovidae; genus Bubalus; species Bubalus bubalis. The sequence goes on along the minus strand of NC_059162.1, from coordinate 46,395,046 downwards.
CTAGAAGGAAGCCAAACACAAGAATATGGTATTCATCCTTATTGGCTTTCATGTGTTTATAGTGAGTCATACTTCATAATTTTTACATAAAAGGGTGAGGCCACATATGCAGTATTTTCTCCCTACTATAATCCTCACAAAGAGGATCTATATGTAATAATACTCAGGCACCACCATATTCACTAACTCTGTTAAACAGGAGTCATAAAAAACAGTCATCAATATCTCTCTTACCTCCACCTGAGAAAGGTTAGTGTTATGGGATGTGCACAAAAGAGGGGCAAGGAGCATAGATGGTTGGTCCCTGATCTACGTCAGAGCAAGATAACGGAAAGACACTAAGAAGGTCAAGAGCAGTGGAAGCTGAAGAGACAACTATTTGTGTTTGTGTGTGTGTGTGTGAATGTTCATAGGATCTGAAGAAACTTGAGTTCAATGCCAGTCGTCATGGCATGACTGTGTATGACTCAATACAGAGGTGAAATCAAGATGTTCATACTGAGAAGTTCAAAGTATAGTCTCCTAAAGAATGAGGCTGCAACAAGTCAAGAGATCCAGTCATAACAGGAAGGAAATCCACCTTTCATATGCTCAGTTGGACTAGCAATGAAGAAAGATCATTAAAAACTAAATTATTATAGTTTCTAGGGTTACCTTAATGTATTTTTTCTTATATTACAAAACTTTTAATTCATTTATTTACCTTGGCTTGGTTGCTAAGGTGTCTATAATTTAAAATACATTTGAAAAGATTTCTGTGACCTTACAATTACCACACTATGAAGAGTGAATACAACTAAAATTGGGAGGAGCATGGAGAAAGAAGCCCGGGCTGGGGAGGAGAGGAACAAAAAAACTGTTTTTAAAGATATTTTTAAAGATACACACAAATAATGTAATTCTTTCATTATCTTCATCAGACTTTCTTACATCTCAGCATTCTTTAGGTCAATCAGTTAAATCTCTGCTAATGCTTTCATCAAAAGGAACATCATGATTGAGGTTAACACTTCAGTGCAAGAGCTGTTACTAATAATAAAAAAATTATAATGCTAAGAACTTTTTCCCTTTAGTGATATAGAAAATGGCCCTACAGATAAATTACTATATCATTTCACTAATATATTAAACATCCATAAACTTGACTATAGAATAGTTTACTAGGATAGAAACTGAATAAGATGCAGGAAATCTTTACAGCATAGGAGTTATGCATAAAACATCCTGTTTCTATATTTTTCAATTATAAAGGTAAAATAATACTATAGAAAAAAACCGACATGGAGAAAAGTAAAACACACACACACAAAATTAATGCTCTAAAAATTCTTATCATTTTCATGGGTCCTCCTTTCATCTTTTTCATGTGCACGTCATCATGATGTAAAATGATTAAGAATATATTTACTCATTTTGCATTTTATCATGTGGAATGTGCCAGAACACTGCCTAGAAACTGAAATATTTTATTCAATGATGTACCATGATTTAATCAATTTTCTGTATTGCTTCCAAGTTTTTACAGTTATATTTGATTATTGAATAATGGTGAAGTGAACTTATGTGCACATTTAAAAAAATGTATTTGGGAATATTTCCTTAGAATTAATTAAAAGGGTTTCTCAGGTGGCGCAATAGTAAAGAATCTGCTTGCCAATGCAGGAGAGGCAAGAGATGTGGGTTCAATCCCTGGGTTGGGAAGATCTCCTAAAGTAGGAAATGGCAACCCACGCTAGTGTTCTTGCTTGGAAAATTCCATAGACAGAGGAGCCTGTCAGAGGCTACAGTTCATGGGGTTACAGAAAGTCACACACGACTGTGCATGTATACGCACACACAGATTATAGGATTTCTTTTCCAAAGAGTTAAAACAATTAATATTTCCAAAGTGATCAATATTTATGATATCACCAGTTACATACTGATATACTTGATATTGTCTTAATATACATAAACGTAATTTTTATGCTGCCTATTTGTTATGTGATATAAAAATGATACTATTTTCCTTCAATTTTTTTCAAAAACTAATGGGTTTAAAAATTTTTTATATGTTCTTTATTCGTTGTACTTTTATTCATGAATTTGATTATGGAGTTATCAAGGTATATTTCTTAAAATTTTAATTTAACCTTAAAAACATTAAAAACATTAACTCTGCCATGCTTATTATACTCTCCCTAATTCTATTGCTGAAGTTTGATAAGTACTCAGTTTTAATTTCTACCTATTCATTGGTTTGTTTTTATATCTAATTATTAGTCCTTTTGGAATTTGCTTTGGTGTATGGCATAAGACGTTTTAGATTTCTTTCTATGTAACTGCTATACATTACCATATAATGTATTTTAATTAAAAATGCTTTCCAATTGTATGAAGCTCTCTGTGATACACAGAATTCACAGAACTTATTATACATTCTAGGTTCCATTTTTAATTTAAAATTATACTCTACATAGGTAGAGACTTGTTTTTAAGGGTTAAGTACATCAACAATATAATTATGGGAAGCAATATTATACTGATAATAATTTACTTATCGTCTATTAATAGACAATGACTTTTTGACCAAGCCAGAACTTTATAGAATTGGTGCTGGCCTGATCCTAAGTTTTCAAGAAATGAGAAGATTATTGCCTCCAATTTTTAAACTAAGTTATGATTCAATCTCCAAAATGAAAATAACCATTTTCATTAAATTTGAGTATAAATGTTTATTTTCCTTTGGTAAATGATCTGTTTAAAATAAGACTGCGTTTTGTATCACAACATAGTATTGTTAGCATGGATTCTGAAGCCAGACTGGCTGAGTACAGTTCTTTGTGTTGCTACTAACAGGCTGGATAGTTTAGGGCAAATTATTTAACCTCTTTGTGTACTACTTTTCTCATATATAAAATGACAACAGTAACAGTTATCTTCTGGGGTTGTTATAGAATTAATATGTATACATATAAAACTATATATATATATAAAACTTTACATAGTTTTGGAGGAAAAGGGGGAATTGTGTTAACAAAGATTTCCTAGAAAAGGTTATCATTTGGCTAAATCTTAAAATATAAGTAGATGTTCACTACTTAAATTTTTCATTTTGACATTAAGTTTTAGAAGTTGGTGGTTGCTGATTTAGCAGTGAAGTTTTACTACATACTTTTAGAAAGTTCTGCCCAGTTCTGCTGGGACAAGTTGAATGTTTCTTTTGCAAAGAAGTCCTAGGCCTGATGATGAAGTATGTCACTATTGCCTTTGACATGTATCTTCTCTTAGTAGAACTAGTATTGAAGAGTAACTCAATGTTGAGAGTATAAATGGTAAAAATCTAATAGAATAATTTACACAAAGGTGAATAGAAGCTAGTGGATTACTTCTTATAGGCAGGATCACATGTACATTTTTTATTTAAAAAGTGTCTCAAAAATAATTGATATTAAAAAAAATCTTCCTAAAAGTCAGCTTAACCCACCATTTTTCTAGGTTTCTCTAAGCATTAAGTTTGGCCACGATGAAGCAATAATTCTAGAGTTTATTAGCTCAGCTCTGCATATAGATACCTTTACTGAGCTGACTTGGCTAGGCTCAGTGATAAAGAATCTGCCTGCAATGCAGGAGATGCAGGAGATATAGGTTCTATCCCTGGGTCAGGAAGATCCCATAGAGAAAGGAATGGCAATCCATTTCAGTATTCTTGTCTGGAGAATCCCATGGACAGAGGAGCCTGGTGGATACATTCCATGGGGTCTCAAAGAGTTGGACATGACCGAGTGACTAATATTTTCACTTTAGCTTCTACTAAGAATTGAAGTGATATAGTTAATTGAAAGACATTTTTGTGTCTTTCACAAAATAGCAGCTGTAGGCATTGTACATTATACTAAAGAATGTTTCTTAAATATGGATCCATGTAACAAAATTTCCTAGTATTAAGTGCCTGCCAAGAACAAAATGTTGTCTCTTAAGACAAACCTAGTCATCCTCTTTTATTAGACAACAAGCACTGCAAAGCCAACTGCTACTATTAACTTTAGAGCTAAACTTGGTGTTCTGTTTTAGTCATATAGCTTATCTTTGATTTCTGATACAAGTACTTTTTACTTCCTAAATGATTCCTCATCACTCTTGAATTTAAAAAAAATTGTATTGTCTCAAATAATTTAAACCTGTAAACTGCTTTATAAACCATGTTGTTGCTGTGGTTGTTTAGTTGCTAAGTTGTGTCCGACTCTTTTGTGACCCTATGGACTACAGCCTGCCAGGCTCCTCTGTCCATGGGATTTTCCAGGCAACAGCACTGTAGGGGGTTGCTATTTCCTTCTCCAAGGGATCTTCCTGACCCAGGGACCGAACCTGAGTCTCCTTCTTGGTAGGCAGAGTCCTTACCACTGAGCCACCAGGTAAGCCCATTTGGGCTTTATTAAATGGAAAAAGAAATTTTTAAAAGACAGTGGTAATTTTTTTCTTTCCAAGTAAATTTCAGGGTCCTACAGCAGGATTTTTTTTGTTTTATACCTTCTATACCATTCACTTTTAGGTAGTCAATAAATAACTTGACTGATTGATAGCTGTCTTTTAAAAGAGGATGTCTAGAGAGGATTTTTACCAATGAATTTTCATTAAGAAATGACAGGTTAATAGGAGAAATATTAAACTGAGAGAGGCTTTCTGTTATTTTCAAATTCCTCCACAAGGGACTATGGTTATTTTCTATATGTAAGAGAGAGTATATTCAGGATCACCATTCTTTAAGCTGGAAAGGATTTCGATAGACTCCAGTTCCTTCATTTCAGAGATTAGGAAACCAAGGCCCAAAGAGCTTACATCATTTGCAAAGGTAGCATGTTAAGTCATTAGAAAGTCAAAACTGGAATTAAGGCGTCTCATTTTCCAATCGAGTCAGCTAAGGCCAATCCATTTATTTACTTTCTGTGTCTACACAGTAAAAATGAATTGCATTAAGGTTTGAAATCAAGCATGACCCTAATTAGAATCTCTATTCATAACCTCTAAGCTTTAAAAGTGCTAGGAATCATGACATAAATAACAAAATCCAGAGTGCCCACTGTGCCAGACCCTGTGTTAAACATGTTTCATTATTTCCTATAAACTTCACAGTAACCTCTGATGTAAGCATTGCCATTATTCCCATTTTATGGATGAGAAAATGAGCAGCAGGCCCCATGCTTAGTACAAGATTTAGCTGAGCTCTCATTTACTCCAAGTACTGTCTCACAAATCCATTACAGTAAATCCATCGCTTTCTTTTTTAGATACATAGAGATTTTACCAGGCCAGATTGAGCTACCTTAATATTCCTCTAATAGAATTCTTACTTCCTACCCACTTAGGCCTTTTCCCCGGAAACTTACCGCCATCAAAACAGAAGTTTATACTCAGCACTTGATGACTGAAGTCACAAACCGTGCTGGAACCCAAGCAAACACCAAGTATTTGGACAAGTCAAGCAGGAATAGTCTGAATTCCACCCAAAAGATGTGAAAAGAATGTACTACAATTAAGGCGGACCTTGGAAGAATGTAGGAATCAAATCTGTAAAGAGAAGGAAGGAATCTAAGCTGAAAGCAACTGGCTCCTTTCTTTGTTTATGCCATCCTCAACACCAGAAAAGAGTAGTATGCTAGGTTGTCTCAGACTAGAAAGAATAAAATGGACAATAAACACCATAATATTTAAAAGTGATGCAAATCAAAGAAAGTCTCAGTTAACAAATCTCTCCATTCCATGATTATGATATTTGCCAAAGGTGATCTGCCTGTTAATTTTTCTCATGAAGCCTAAGGAATCATATGGCAAATGCCAATGAAACGGTTCACTTTGAAGCATGTTAATTGTTTAGCTGTTGGTACCCCAGTACTATGTAGTGTCTGGAGGTCTTTTGTAGCTGTGGAATAGTGGGACTTTTAAAAATACTAAGAGTATAGTGTCTTCCCAGAGCTGAGTATGCTGGATGCCAGCCTCAGTGACACATGTCCCACCTAAATACCATGCCACACAACCCCATAATGTTTGCAGCAGATTTAAACATCTACCTTGGAGAGACAGAACATATTACTATTGATTTAGCTTGGTGTTTAATGTGGTTGTTAAATTTTAAATTGCTGTACAATGACCAATACTTTAGGTAGCAAGGTAATTCTTCCAGGTTTATCATCTCTCTTGAAGCTTGACTATTCAGTACTTTGTGTAGCATTAAATTCCAGACAGAGGAAGAGTTTTTCTTTTTATTTACTTATTTTTAAATACACAAACACCTAATAGAACTTTTCAGTAAGCTTTCTCATAATGGTTTTAACAGGAAAAGACAATTGCCCTCATTGTGCGCCTCTGAGGACATTTTGCCAGCTCTGTATCTCTATCAGTTTTTCCATAATGTGCTCTTGGCACACTTACTTTGGTATGGCTGGTTTGAGAGCACTGCTTTTTTTTTTTTTTATTCTTGTCACCAAATGTGGTGTTTTCAGCACTCAAGATACACTGCAAGTGGGGATAAATACTGAGACTGATTAATATCGAGACTACAACGGAGAACACGTAGGATCACCTGTCTCTTTATAAAATGAGCCTTTAGGAAATTACTTCATCTTGGGAATATGTCTGGCTATTCTACACAAGTGTTTAAAGGGTTAGTGGTTAATGTGCCAGGCAGCACTGCTCTCATTCCCACTGCCTATGAGCAGAGTGGTCTCGGTGGGTATACACCCTAAAGTAACGTAACACCTACTTTTGCCTTTCCCACAGAGAGACTGATGGCTTCACTGACCACACATGCCTGATCCAAGATGTTAGTGAACACTCTCAGCTAGGCGGTGGAGCTCTCAAAGGACTTTTTCAGTATCCACCACCCACGTTCCAGTCTGGATGAAGTGATGTTAGCTAGGTATGGGGCTAAGCACAGATACAACCTGGGTATTCAAGCTGACCCTACTGGTGGATGTTGGCTGCACACTGAATGTGGCCTGGCTGAAACGTGTTCCTATGTGAAGTGTGGCATGTGGAAAGTGGGACAGATGGCGGGGTCAGTAATAAGGAACTTGTTTGTTGTTGCCGAGTGGAGGCCATTTCTTCTGCCAGCATGACTCCACAGATTTATCCTGGCATTGGTGACCAAGGGGAGACAAACAACATTGTTCAACAAGCATTCTGAACGATAGCATATGGCCTGGAATAAATCTCTGGAGTATACCAGGATATGTTGTGTTGTGTTACACTGTGGTAGTATTGCTCCTAAGCAGTAGGGGGCATGATGAGTTTATCTGGTTAGAAGCATAAATAGAAGTGACTGAAAAAAGCAGCAAATATAATCTCATGTGCTTGTGAGCTATGGTGTGGTGTGTTGCTTCTAAGATTAATTGCTTAATAAACTGCATTACTTTCATTCTTCCTCATTTACTACCAGAAAATATACATATGGGTTGGGTTTTAGGGTGACAAAGTGTTGAGAATGTTTGTTAATTATATATATATATATCTATATGTAAGATATATATATATATAAAATATGTGTATATATGTGTGTATATATCTATCTATACATGAACTAATAAGAGGGAAGTACTAATGATGTTAGTCTAGAAGCTTAGTTAATTGGGAGTCTCTAGGGGAGTCACTCAAGTTGGTATCTGCTAATTAAGGCGATACATTTTCCAGGGATTTAGAAAACCAAGAGCCCGTCTGACTTTATGACCACTTGTGGGTTATTATGCAGGAGCAGTGACCAGCTTTCACTGATCCTACTCACATGGCTGACTTAGTTAGACACATTTTACTTTCACCAGAAAACTCATGGACAGTAATACAGTAACATTAGTCATGGAATAAAATACTAAGGGGATTCCACTTCAACTTTTTTTTAAGAAATCTGGAAATTCTGTCATTTAGTTTGATCTTTTTGAAAGAAAGAAAGAAATTTGCCACAACTGCATACTTCTTCTGAAGCTTTGTGGATTCATGAATCTTGTTTAGCCTAAGATAGTTCCTAATTAGGAATCCTGAAATTCCATTGGTCCTGTTCTGATCCATGCCAGCTTTGGTTCATTAGTGCTGCGCAAGTCCTGGTGCCTCAGATACTTCTTCCTCATTTCTGATGTTACAGCAATCAATTGATTAAATAAATGGGATTTTTAGAAGGCTGCAAAGTACTTTTCATTCTACTGGGAACAAGTTATTAAAATAAAAATAATTATTAGTAAAGTGGTTTCATAAGGTGAATCAAAGAAAAGTCAAAACATTGTGAAAAACTCAATAATACAACTTCCATATATGTAATAGAACAATAAAATAGCACCAAATCCAAAGACTGAGTTTTATTTGTGGATTTGAAAACTCTTGGACTTCCAGTATTTAAAACTTATCTCCCTATAATTTGGGTTTAACCTTAACATCTGAGAATGAGTGACCTGAAGAACTCTGGGATCTGCCCAGGGTTTTATCCAAACGCAAAAAGAGAGACAGAATGGGTTCTCACTGGGTTTGAGAGAGAATAGAGATGTTCCTGGCTTGTCATGAAAGTGCAGCTCATTCAGTTAACTGTAGTATCAGTTTTTCTAATACTCAAGTAATTTAGTTTTGTGTTATACTACAAATATGAACATGCGGCTTCCCAGGTGGCTAGGGACAAAGAATCTGCCTGCCAATACAAGAGATGCAAGAGCCATGGATTCAATCTCTGGGTCGTGAAGATCCCTTAGAAGAAATGGCAGCCTGCTCCAGTTGCTGTTGCTGCTGCTAAGTCACTTCAGTAGTCTCTGACCCTGTGCAACCCCATAGACTGCAGCCCATCAGGGTCCTCTGTCCCTGGGATTCTCTAGGCATGAATACTGGAGTGCACTGCCATTTCCTTCTCCAATGCATGAGATGAAAAGTGAAAGTGAAGTCACTCAGTCATGTCTGACTCTTCGCGACCCCATGGACTGTAGCACACCAGGCTCCTCTGTCTATGGGATTTTCCAGGCAAGAGTACTGGAGTAGGGTGCCATTTCCTTCTGCCCTGCTCCAGTATTGCCTGGGAAATCCCATGGACAGAGAAGCCTGGCAGGCTACAGTCCATAGTATCACAAAAGCCAAACATGACTTAGCAACTACGCATGTGTCCACAAATCTAAACATCGGTGTGAGCCGAGAGTGGGCCTTAAGTCATGTAGGTTTGCAAACACATGGAGGGTAAGGAAGGCTCTCTTCTGAGTACACATGACATATGCAAACCTTATCATTATAATCTCACACAGGGAGGTGCTACTATGGTGACCTGGCTTCATGGAGGAGGTGCTTGCATTTTCTGGCACAGTTCCTGACAGATAATGGAAGCTGGATAAATGCATGTCAGACTGAACTTGGCAGCTTGAGAGACAACAGGGCAGATGGACACAGAAAGTGACCAATAGGTTCATGAGGGGAACTAAGTTAGGGCATAAAGATGGACACCCTTGCTCTACTCTGCCTTACTTCCCTGACTTTATCTGTCACTTCTCCCAATCATTCTACTCCAGCACACTGCTCCCTGCTGTTTATTCAGGCTTTTGCACTGACTGCTCCTTTGGTTTGAAAATCTCTTCACAGGTGTCCACATGGCTTATTCTTCACATCCTTCACAACTGTGCTCAGATGTCACCTTCTCAATGAACTGCAAACCACTCTCCTCACTCCCATACTTTTGACTACTTTGTTCTACTCTATTCTGTTTACATAGCCCTGTCTTGTAACATACTTTCACTTGTTATCCCTAATGTTCATTTTTATGTCCCCTTTCTTGAATATAAGTTCTAAAAGGATAGGACTCATTTTTATTGATATGTCTTAATTGTCAAAGATGATGCTGTGAAAGTGCTGCACTCAATATGCCAGCAAATTTGGAAAACTCAGGAGTGGCCACAGGACTGGAAAAGGTCAGCTTTCATTCCAATCCCAAAGAAAGGCAATGCCAAAGAATGTTCAAACGACCACACAATTGCATTCATCTCACACGCTAGCAAAGTAATGCTCAAAAATCTTCAAGCCAGGTTTCAACAGTATGTGAACCGTGAACTTCCAGATGTTCAGGCTGGATTTATAAAGGGCAGAGGAACCAGGGATCAAATTGCCAACATTTGCTGGATCATTGAAAAAGCAAGAGAGTTCCAGAAACACATCTGAAGTGAAGTGAAGTGAAAGTGAAGTGAAGTCACTCAGTTGTGTCCGATTCTTTGTGACCCCGTGGACTGTAGCCTACCAGGCTTCTCCGTTCATGGGATTCTCCAGGCAAATACTGGAGTGGGTTGCCATTTCCTTCTCCAGGGGATCTTCCCGACCCAGGGATCGAACTCGGGTCTCCCACATTGTAGGCAGACGCTTTAACCTCTGAGCCACCAGGGAAGAAACTCATCTACTTCTGCTTTATTGACTATGCCAAAGCCTTTGACTGTGTGGATCACAACAAACTGTGGAAAACTCTTCAAGAGATGGGAATACCAGACCACCTGACACGCCTCCTGAGAAACCTGCATGCAGGTCAAGAAGCAACAGCTAGAACTGGACATGGAACAACAGACTGGTTTCAAATTGGGAAAGGAGTACATCGAGGCTGTGTATTGTCATCCTGCTTATTTAACTTATATGCAGAGTACATCCTGAGAAATGCTGGACTGGATAAAGCACAAGCTGGACTCAAGATTGCCGGGAGAAATATCAGTAACCTCAGATATGCAGATGACACCACCCTTATAGCAGAAAGTGGAGAAGAACTAAAGAGCTTCTTGATGAAAGTGAAAGAGGAGAGTGAAAAAGTTGGCTTAAAGCTCAACATTCAGAAAACTAAGATCATGGCATTTGGTCCCATCACTTCATGGCAAATAGACAGGGAAACAGTAGAAACCATGAGAGACTTTATTTGGGGGGCTCCAAAATCACTGCAGATGGTAATAGCAGCCATGAAATTAAAGGGCGCTTGCTCCTTGGAAGGAAAGCTATGACCAACCTAGGCAGCTTATTAAAAAGCAGAGACATTACTTTACCAACAAAGGTCCATCTAGTCAAAGCTATGGTTTTTCCAGTAGTCATCTATGGATGTGAGAGTTGGACTATAAAGAAATCTGAGCACCAAAGAACTGATGCTTTGAACTGTGGTGTTAAAGACTCTTGAGAGTCCCTTGGACTGCAAGGAGATCCAACCAGTCCATCCTAAAGGAAATCAGTCCTGAATATTCATTGGAAGGACTGATGCTGAAGCTGAAACTGCAATACTTTGGCCACCTGATACGAAGAACTGACTCACTGGAAAAGATCCTGATGCTGGGAAAGACTGAAGGCAGGAGGAGAAGGGGACGACAGAGAATGAGATGGTTGGATGGCATCACCAACTCAATGGACATGAGTTGGTGTTGGACAGGGAGGCCTGGTGTGCTGTAGTCCAAGGGGTCGCAATGAGTCGGACACGACTGAGTGACTGAACTGAACTGAACTGAACTGAATTGTCTAGGGCAATGTCTGGAAAATAATAGGGATTCAGTAGCTATCCTAAGCTGATGAAGAATGATTATAGGTGGCCTGAGGTTTCTGTGCCATGTTAACCAAATTCCCTTTGAAATACAACAGAATATATCCTGTGGGCAACTAAGCAATTACTGACCTCTAAGACAAGTAACTGCAATGTGTATCCATGACTTCCTACCAAAAGCCAGTATCCTGGGTATTTGAAAATCACATTCAAATACTACTCAGGGGCTCTTGAAGAGATACCTGCATTCCTATGTTCCCTGCAGAAGTTTTCAAACACACACACACACACACACAGGAATATTATTCAGCCATGAGAAAGTAAGAAATTCTGATACTTGCAACAAAATGGATGAACCTTGAGGGCATTTGACTAGGTAAAATAAGCAAGACAGACAAAGACAAATACTACACATATCAATTATATGTTAACTCTAGATAAAAAGGAAAAAGAAAAATCAAACTGAGAGAAACAGTAGAAAAGTGCTTGCCAGGGGCTAGGAGGAGGTTGGTGGAGGAAATTGGGAGAAGTTGGTGAGAGGTGCAAACCTAGTGATAAAATGAATAAAGTCTGAGGAACTAATGTATAAGTGATGACTACAGTTGATAGCACTGTATTATATTACTGAAATTTACTGAGAAAGTAAGACTTAAATATCATCACAAAAGTAAAAGAAAAGGTAAATCTGTGAGGTGATAAGTGTATTAATTAACTCTGCAGTGAGGGAGGGATCCTTTAACAATGTATACACATATCAAATTATCACATTGTACATTTTAAATATCTTACAGTTTTATCTGTCAAATTACATTTAAATAAAACTGGGAAAAAAAGAAGAATTATGCAGGGGCTCTCAAGTCAAATGGCAGGTGGAAGAACTGCTTTGGATGCCTCCTTGGTTGTTTGGAAGCGATTTGGAGGTACTCAAGATTTGAGATCTATCCCTATATTATGCAGAGAGAACAGGATTTAGACTACAAAGTTTTTCGAATCAACTTGCATTCAGAGAACACCGAGTGCACCAAAAATAATAACATGTTACATTAAGGAAAAATAAATCTATTTTCAGTAGGATTTCACCAAATATTTCTGGTGTTACCTTGAACAGCTAATGAGAATTCTGGTGAATGCATTTTAAAGAAAACTTCATGTAACATCAGGGAAGGAAAAGAAACTAGCATCCATAACTATATATATATATATATAAATTTGTAGAAATATATATATATTTCTACAAATTTAGAATTATAGATACGTGGGAATCTCTCTTTTTCTCAAAGACAAAAAAAATAAAGATAAAAGAAAAAAATAAAAGAAGTTTCTAGGGATTGTTTTTTCAGTCCTCTTCAAATAGCTTATTCATATAACTCCTATCAGATTTAGCTTCTTTGTATTGATTTAATTTCCCTTCTTCAGTGGTAGACTTCGAAAACTGAACTCTTAAAAAAAAAACTTTACATAATAATATATTTTTTTAAAAAAGTAGCAATTTTTCTTCAGCCTTTCTTTTGTGGCTAAACTAAGTTCAATTTATTCTACAAGCTAAATACTGCCAGTTCTTTACACCCTTCCTGATTGTGCTTTCTGCCACTTGAATAGTCTTGATTCTTTTAAATTTGGTTCTTCCAGGACTGTTTTGATGAAATATTTGATCAATATTCTTTAGAGACTCCTACAAAACATTCTAAAGCTACTACTTTCATTTTTAGACTTTGTCACTATAAAATATATATGTTCACTATGGGAAATTGAGGAAATACAGAAAAGAAAAAGCAGGAAACCAAAATCTCCCAGAATGTCTGCTCTAAGAAATGCCAGTTAATACATGGGTATCATCATAGCTGTTTCTTTCTGTCCACATATACATGTTTTTTGAACAAAACTGGAATTACATTTAGATATAATTTAGTTTCCTGGTTTTTAACCTAATATGAACATTTCCTAGGTACAGTATGCATTCTTTTTAAATATTGTATTTATTTTAAAAAGGAGTCACTTTCACTCTGCTAAAGTTGTTTATAACAAGATATATTTTTGAAATCCTGCTTGGTAGAACAGTTATATAAGGAGTATCTCAGCATTTGCTTTAAACACACCAAAATAACTAATGGCGAGTATTTGGAACTGAGAATACTTAACCAATTAGAGCAAACTGTTTGTACTGCAAAGGAAATAAACCCAGAAAAGTGACATGATGACCATCACTGATTGAGATATTTGAATCTTTTACCCAAAGAAACCTCAAGGACCTAGACTCTTGAGCAAGACGTTTTAGCATCATCCAATGACTGCAGCAATTAGGTAGACCCTTGAACGCAGTGACTCAGTGTCAACAACTATAAAAGAGCAAATATATTTTCATCTATATTCTATAAGGATTTTCTTAGAATTTAAGTCTGTCAAGTATTCACAGATTAAAAATTAGTTCTTTTTAATCATAAGAACTTTTTTTTTAACCATAGCATATTACCAGGAAACAGCTATTCATTACCTTATAGATTTATTTTCTGATATGAGCAAAATTATAAACCAAAAAGCATTCTGAAAATAAAATTTATAACCCAACTTTGTAGAGCCTTTTCTTATATGTTATCTTACAAATTTTTGTTCTACCAGAATTTGGGCAAAGAGGCTGCTATTCTTTTTTCTTTTATTAAATTATTTATGTGCTGGGTTTTCGTTGCTACATGGGCTTTTCTCTAGTTCTAACAAGTAGGGGCTCCCCTCTAGTTGCCATGGGTGGGCTTCTCATTTCAGTGGCTTCTCTTATTGCGGAGCACAGGCTCTAGGCTCACACACTTCAGTAGTTGTGGTCCATGAGCTCAGCAGTTGTAGCTCCCAGGCTCTAGAGCATAACCTCAATAGTTGTGTTACACAGGCTTAGGTGATCCACAACATGCAGGATTTTCTTACACAGGATCAAACCTGTGTCTTCTGCATTGGCAGGTAGATTCTTTACTACTGAGCCACCAGGGAAGCTCGAGTTATTCTTAATAAGTATGTATTGGCTGCCCTTCTGTGTCATCAAGAAGAGGTATCCCCCAGTCAGCAATGACTGACTCCTTTAGTGTATACAGTATTCCTAGTTGCAGACCTTTCCTACATGGTAATCTTTATTCCTGATTTGCTTTTCTGGTCATCAAACCCCAATATGTATAACCATGAATCAAATATCCAATAAATGGTAAACAATAATTCAAGTAATTTTTTAAGGCAGAAGGACAAGAAATGCTTGTCATGCATGTTTCCTTCTGCCCGCCAATGCAGGAAACGCAAGAGACTCGGGTTTGATTCCTGGGTGGGGAAGATCCCTGGAGGAGGAAATGGCAACCCACTCCAGTATTCTTGCCTGGAAAATCCCAGGACGGAAGAGCCTGGAGGGCCAGAGTCCATGGGGTCACAGAGAGTTGAACACAACTGAGCGCACATGCTGTATCTACATCCTTAAAGTAGATAGATACACAAGTGCTTGACTTTCTGCTTTACACAAATGTAGTAGAAGCATTTTTTGATTCTGGGCAACAAACCAGAACTTAATTAACTAGTAGATGAAGTAAACTATATGTTCCAGATGTAACAGGGAACAAGTGCACTCAATTAATAGAAGGTAAAGTCACAGCCCCCAGATGAAAAAGAACTAAGAGTCATCAGGTCATTCTACATGAAAAGTCCATTTTGACATTTCTGTTGTGTTAACAATCTGTTCCTACTCTGGGGGCCTTGAAGAATAAACAGCAATATTCATAATCTCTACTACCGGTTTTGTTAATTTTTTTGAAGACCACTGGATAGGTAGTAACCTAAAACTTCTCACTACTTAAAGTGTTCTCATTTCTGTAACAAATGGATTAAAATCCACAGAAAAAGTTCCAAAGAGTGACAAAATTATTGGGTTTTCTTGAGATTGTTCCGCTTACTTCTTTATGTGGAAATTTTCTGAGTCTTTGTGAAATACCACTTATTTGGAGTCATGTGCTATGTTGCATGCCTTTGGTAGATCAGAAAGATAGAGGACTCAGCTCCATCACTGCAATTTGATGCAGCAGAAAGGAGTGACAACTGAAGTAGCCTTAGACAAGTTATCACTTTTCTCTTACAAATTACATTCTTATTCATTTTACAGATATGCCAAAATAGCGTTTGTTCTCTCAGCAAATTTAACAAATAAAATAATATACCTTTCAATGCAGTGGCTAAGATTCAGTCATGTTGAGGGAAGGGTGATGTATAGAGAGATGTTAGCATGGTACAGGGTGCTGGGGTGGGGGCAAGTATGCACCGTTAATAGGAGAAGATGTCAAAAAAAAATGAAGCATAATAATAGTGCAATTTATCCTTGCTAAACGTACTGCAGTGTGCTATAATTAAATATGAAAACCTAAATTTATCTCTATGTTCGGTTGTCATTAATTTAACAGGGAGTGCACATGTTCTAATCTAATGGCTGATTTTTTTTTCTCCATGTGAAGCATATTAAAATGTATATTAGCCTCAAGGTGCATAAACACAAAATAATAGACCAAAGGTTTTGGCCTGTGGAGAAAAAAATCCATGCTCAAAGGCCGTCAAGTAGCTGTGATGCAGGGGAGACACTCACTTAGCCTCATTAAGCCAAAGCTCTCTTTTGCTTGTCTTTTGTTCTGCATGACAGCAGCCTCTTTGTTGTATAATAATTCATTCCAAGTTCGTTCCAAGCTACCGAAACTGGTGAACTGTGGCCATTTTAATGAGAAGTATTGGTGGTATGCATAATCTGGAAGCCACGTGGGCCAGACAATCACAGAGCACTGCAGCCAGCAAAATGAGATATTGTCGAAATCACAAATTTGTCAAGTTGTTTTTGGACAGGGTATTATAATAAGCACTAAAATATGCATCCTATTACTCTGCATCTGCCAGTCAAAGATCACAGTAATGAATGCGTGCTGCAGGGGAAACCAGGCCGCTTTCCTAAGTAAAACAAACCACAGAGTAGAGAAAAGAATTACGTGGTAGTGGTTTTTTTTTGTTGTTGTTGTTGTTTTTTCTTGGCATTGCTAATTTTTTTTTTTTTAATCCTTTCCACCTGGAGTCAGGTTCTCCTGGCATGGTGTCCACTGCTAGCAGTGAATACACAGAGCCTCCTGATGCCAGGGAGTATACGTGAATACATTGCTTTTTAATAGATGTGCTTACCAATGGAGAATGCAAAACCTCAAATTCAAGGCTTAAATTGAGTCTAATGAAGAATTCCTTGGAGACAAAAGAAAAAAATGAAGGCTAAGAAAATCTCTCCCGATGATATGAAGCTTTATGTTTTATCCTTTCCTACTTCAAATGACTTAACCTTTGGGGCTTGTTTTTTGTTTGCTTGTTTTCCTAGTTTGGTTTTTTTTTTTGTCTGTTGGTGTCTTCCTTTTTACAGGGCTTCCCTGGTAGCTCTTTTCCCTGTGTCTTGTTTTCTTGCTTTTTTGTCTGTCCGTTGATTGGTTTGGTTTTTAGACTAACCTGAAGCTTCCATACTAGCCAGTTTAAGAAAACAAACACAAGGTATAAGGTAAATATTTTCACTTGTCAATAAAAATGGTCCTCAAGGAGAGTGACCGTATAATTTCTCATCTAAACCAGAACTCTTCTGAGAATGAAAGAGAGAGGGGTATCAACAATTGAAGACATAAAAGCCAGGTTTGTCACATGCAAACTGGCTTACATGACCATCCTAACCATAAGTTCTTAGATTGGTAAATGTGAAAGAAACTCAACCATGACCAAAGGCAGTACAATACATTCTCTTATTTTAGACAGTTTGTATTAAACATGTAGGGGTTTTGTTTGTGCCTTCAACTAATAGATACTCCATAAGTTCTGGCTAGAAGTACAACGATTGGAAGACAGTGGTAGACTAGAACAAAAATCCATTGTTACACTACTTTCTAATCACTCATTGAAACAAATCTTTTTGAACCTTTGTTTAATGATCAGCAGGCACTATGAGAGACAACAATTTATAAAAAGTATGGTCCTTGTGATGTTTATAAACAGGCCTGAGGGTGGAAAGATGGTTAAAGACAGGTAGCACGATGACTCAAACAAATAGGTATACACACAGTCAATGTCAATGTAGGTATAAACCAGACAGTCCCTTAGTTCAGAGGAGAGAACTATCCTAGCTGGTGAGGAAAAACGAACAAAGCTTCCTAAAGTAGGTAATGAAATCAGGATGAGTAGAATTTCTTTAGACACAGACAATCGAGTCTGGGGAATTAATTGCACGTCAAAAGCCGAGATGTGGCAATTGTGATAGGAAGGGGCAGGGAATGTTCTGGGACCACTTGACTCAGAGGTGACGTGCAGAGGAATAACTAAAGTAAGGCTGGTATAATAAGCTGCACCAAGATCACAAAGAGCCTTGAATGCCAAATGAAAGAATCCTTTATGTCTACTGATCATGCAGTATCATTGAGGCTCTGAACAGGAAAATGAGTTTTGGAAAGAGTAAGTTGGCAGTGATATGTAAGAGGACTGGAATGGGAGAAGCTGAGAGGAGAAACCTCTTAGTTGCAGCGCAGGAGAGTGGTCCTAAAAACCTACACTAGAATATTGATATCTGAGTTGGATAAATGGGGCTGATCCAAGTACTTCTACTCTCTTTGAAATATCCCTACTGTGAGACTTATAACATTTCCCAAGTTGCATTGTAACTTCTCAGTGTCTTCTCTGTCCTCAGCCCACCAGCCTCTCTTGCTTCCATGTCCATCTCTTATTGGAGAGCAGGTCTTGAGCTCTACATTGAGAATGCTCAAGACCAAGAGGGCGAGTCTATTTATTCTTTTGCCTTAATATTTAAAAGTGTGAGCACTCTGGGGATATAACTACTTTAATTTATAGGTGCAGCTTTGAAAAAGAAGATAAATGCAAGGCAAACCAGAGCTCCGAGTTTGTTTTAGGTGGAAGAAGTCAGAAGTTCTGCCCACAGCTGAATCATGGAAGCCTGAAAGTGTAACAAATGTCTTGGGATGTAATGTTTAGAGTCTTAAAGCTGTGATGCGTGACAAGTTAAGCTCTTCAGTGCCAGAGGTCTCTGTCTCTGGGGCACTAATACATCCCTCCATTGCCCAAATGTCTTCTGTTTGGTGTGTATCTGTGTAGGGGTGTGTGTTTGTGTGTGTGTGTGTGTGTTTTCCTTTGGGACATTTGCTTTGAAATCTGGTCATCAAACTGGCTGTTCCCTGGGAAGAGCACCATCCTATAGAAAAAATATCTACATCAGCCTGCAATTTGTGTAACTTGCTAAACTGAAGACAGATAACACTGCATGGCAACTGGAATGCTTTCATTTATCTCTTAATTTCATTAGACTTTTCATCTAATGGTCAAATTTCCAGTTTTCTTTTTTCAACTCTGATGATGAATATTCAGAATTATTTTACTCACAGCTCTATTTCATTCTGTAGGGAATAAGAAGTATTCTGATTTTTTTTCTTTAAAGACCTCAATAATATTTATCTCCTACATGGAATCTTCAAATACACCAGGGCTATCTTATGGCTGGCTACACACTGGGACATGTCTACTATGAGATCCCTGGAAATAGCTGGTTTTAATTAAAATGAAATGTCACAATAATATCATTGCATATTCTGATGTCATAACAAAAATCATTTGATAAAACTTCTAAAGATTGTTCTACATAAATGGAATCCCCTACAGTGCATTGCCTGTATTTCCTTTATATGCTTCTGGTATATTCTTTCTTGCATTATAGCTATTTAAGTCTTACCTTTCAACTAAATTATAAGTTCTCAATAGATAACATCTGCTTCATTCTAAGTTCACAGCACAGAGCTATTCATGTGCGTTGGGCTCAATAGTTATTAGTGGAATAGAAAGGTAAATCTAAATGTTTCACCCTCCTCAGAGTTCATTTCTATTATAGAAACATAATATGTTGATGTGCTAACATAGGATGACAATAAATAGCAGTCTTTTGAAAACTTTCCCTTCTCCAGGGGATCTTCCCAACTCAGGGATAGAACCCAGGTCTCTCACATTGCAGGGTTGGGAAGATCCCCTGCAGAAGGGAAAGGCTACCCACTCCACTACTTTGGCCTGAAGAATTCCATGGACTGTATAATCCATGGGTCACAAAGAGGTGGACACGACTGAATGACTTTCACTTTGAAAACTGGCATTTACTAAATGGATAGGGTATGTGTTATCTTCAGATAACATTGTACAAATAAAATGCTCCACGTGGACCAAACTGAAAGCTCATATTGGTGGCAATGATATTGGATTCTAACTGTATTTCACCTGCAAAAGGCAGATTACCTTGCTCCATCCCCAGTGCCATCATCCTAGTCTATGGCAACAATTGCCTTGCAACTAAATTTCTGTAACAGCCAGTCCCATCTGCCTCGTGCAAAATAAAAATGCAAGCTCAGTTTAAAAAGTATTACAAACTTCAAGATGGAGTTAGAAGGGCAGTAAACGAAGATCAGAACTCTTTTGAAGAAGGGAGAGCTGTGAGACTGCACAGGTCACACACCCATGAAGCTGGGCCTGATAATAGTCTCCTAATGATTTCTCTGATTTGATTTTGCATATTTTCTGTTTTCCCATAGCAGAATAATGATGTATTTAAAATGAAATGTAGATAATATCATTGTTTCTGGGCTAAACCATTTGACAGTTTCCCTTGCACATTTAATATAATCCAAATTCTTTATCATCACCCATAAAGCTCTATACAATGTGGCCATTGCCAGCCTCTCTAATCCTATGCAGTGTGACTTTTACCCTTTTTCTCTAACTTTGGCCATACAAGTCTTCTTTCAGTCTATTAAACTAAATCACAAATGCTTTTCTCTCCCAGGGAATGCTGATCTCTGAGTCTTTCTCATCCTTCAGATCTCCTTTCAAATATCACTCTCTCGGAGAACCATTTCCTGATCCCCAAACCAAAGTAGCTAGGCATTCCACACATTCTCCTAAACACGTCTTTCTCTCCATTATAGTATCACAAACTTTAACTTTTAAAAAAATTAAAATTCGAGAGAATTTTATCTGACTATAACCTCCAAGAGGGTCAGAACCCAGTTGATCTTATTCACTCCAGTATAACAACATTTGGCACGAAGCCTAGCTTACGGCAGGAGCTTAATAAGCATTTGCTGAATGAATGAATGAGTAAAAGAATGAATGCAAGGTTCATTCAAATGCTCAATGACACTTTTCTCATTATTATCATTCTTTTCACGAAGTTAAGATATAATTCGCTCGGGCACCCAGAAATATAACAAGTTCACTTTGGCATTTGGAGGGGGGCGGGTACTTACTAGGCTCTTCTGTACCCAGGAAGAAGCTATTTTCTCAGAACAATGAGCATTTACCAATATTTATTTCTGTTATACAAAATAAGACCCAAAACTAAGTATCTTCTCACGTCATCTGCTTTCATGACTCCTGGATGGTCTGAGATATAATGTGTCTTTCTAGGGCTTTCTCTTTCTCACTTTCTATTCTATTTCAGAAAAATGGGCTGTTATTTTTCATAAGCCATCTTGTTTTTCTTTGGCTTCAAATAGAATTAGGACCCTTTTTAAGAAACCACACGCAAATAGAGTATACTGCCTCTTCCTGGAACTCTAGTACACTATTATGACAAATGTTTTTCATAGCAATATTCACTGTATGATGTTCAACTGTTTTTGTTGTTGGCCTGTAAATACTAGAAGTATAATTACTAGCGTTGACAAAGTAATAAAGTCAATAGAATAAAACTATGCTAGGATTATGGCATCTTGTTATAAGATAAGCAGCAAAATCAGTACACACATGGAAAATTAATATTGATATCAAATCCAGCTATCTTATGTTCAAAATAAAAAATCATTGCATTCTTAAAATATTCTTCTATGAAATTTATTCCATTTATAATGAGAAGGCTAAGAAAAAATTAAAATAATTAACATATATGTATATATGGCACCTATTAGGAACTTTTTATTATATATATTTATATATATTATGCTTATATAAAAATATACTAAATGTATAAACATATATATGTATGTGTGTAAAATTTATTTTGATTATCATACTTCTATGAAATCAGCAGGGGAAGATTTAACTATCTCCATTTTCTAGATGAAAAAACTGAGGCTCAGAAATACTATCTATGACCATGCAGTCAGCCAACAGTAAAGTCAGAATTCAGATCTTCAGAGTCCTATTCTTTCTATTTTACCATTCTATGTTTAACAAACACAGTAGACATAAAATGTATTTTAAATTTAAAATGTTCTGATGAACATATTCTACTATTCCTCCTGCTGAGAAACCTATATGCAGGTCAGGAAGCAACAGTTAGAACCGGACATGGAACAACAGACTGGTTCCAAATAGTAAAAGGAGTACGTCAAGTCTGTATATTGTCACCCTGCTTATTTAACTTATATGCAGAGTACATCATGAGAAACGCTGGGCTGGAAGAAGCACAAGCTGGAATCAAGATTGCCGGGAGAAATATCAATAACCTCAGACATGCAGATGATATCACCCTTATGGCAGAAAGTGAAGAGGGACTAAAAAGTCTCTTGATGAAAGTGAAAGAGGAGAGTGAAAAAGTTGGCCTAAAGCTCAACATTCAGAAGATGAAGATCCTGGCATCTGGTCCCATCACTTCATGGGAAATAGATGGGGAAACAGTGGAAACAGTGGCTGACTTTATTTTTTGGGGCTCCAAAATCACTGCAGATGGTGATTGCAGCCATGAAATTAAAAGATGCTTACTCCTTGGAAGGAAAGTTATGACCAACCTAGATAGCATATTCAAAAGCAGAGATGCACTCAGCACACTTATTATTGGTGAAATTTGAGGTAAGTCAAGGAGCACACCCAGTGGATCAGCCTTCTTTTTTTTTTTAATTGAAGTATAATTGATTTAGAGTGTGGTTTCTGTTATGCAGCCTAGTGATTCAGTTATACACAGATATATATATATATATATATATATATATATATATATATATATAAATCCATGGAAGAACTTAATAGCAAAAAGTTAATTCATGAAGAAGTCGTACAATAATTCATGAAGATTTACAAGAGTACATGATCTGAATTTGTCTAGTATTATTTACTAAGCCCTCATCAACCTTTCCCCATCAAAAAAGAAGTGTATTAAATTAACACTACAGTTATTTAAGAAGTAACTTTTTCTAGCCTGATTTCATATTATGAATAAAGTATTCATTATCTTGATGTCTTGGTTTCCCATCAAAATGCATTTAAATGGTATTTCCAGGAAATCTCTTGTGGTAACTTTGTAAAGCACTTACTCCATGGGAAACATTTTCAATACTTTCAATAGAAAAATACACTATGTAATTTTGTCCAAAGTTTCCAGGGATATGAAGGATTTCTTTCTTGGACTAAACCATCTCTAAATGAGATTTAAGAGTTTAAAAACTGGGAGTGAATATATGGCTGGATTACATTAAATTCAGATGAATGAGATTTGCAAGGTCATTGTCAGTATCAAATTTAGGTGTAAAATGCAAAGGTAGGAAGTTTGATGTTTCCACTTTGTTACGTGATACCTGTGCATGCTAAGTCGCTTTAGTCATGTCTGACTCTTTGCAACCCCAAGGACTGTAGCCTGCCAGGCTCCTCTGTCCATGGGATTTCCCAAGCAAGAATACTGGAGTGGGTTGCCATTTCCTCCTCCAGGGGGATCTTGCTGACTCAGAGATTGAACCAGAGTCTCTCTAAGCCTTCTGCATCGGCTGGCCGGATTTTTACCACTAGTGCCACCTGGAAAGCCATTGTTAAGGTGACAGCTGACTCACAAATATGTATAAGTATATATGGACATACACATATGCAGATTCCCATATTCATTCTATTAAATGATGGTGGGATATCACATATACATATATATATACACTCATTTAATATTTATGTTATATATAATACATGCTACTATATATATGTAGATAGGCATACATAGATATTGACATATACAATAGAAAATAGATATTAACATACAATATTTGTATATATTAATATATGTAATTATCTATATGATGTTAACATTATCAAGTTTTTTTGTCAAGTTGTTCCTCTCTCAGGTATAGCATGACTAAGAAATGGATACTTTTTAAAGCTTATGTTTGATAATTTTTGTTGTATTTTTCTGCTGATAAAGTAGAATTTTAAATATAACTTGTTTTATTTTTATCTGTCCTCAATTTGAGTGCTTCCTAGTTCATTAAATTTAGAAATCCCTTCTCATTGCCCCTCTGCCATGTACTTAATGATCTGTAAAACACTTAAAAACACACGAGGAGATCGATTTTTTTAAAAGAAACCCTACAGAGAAGCCTTCTGAAATGTGAGAAAAATCTTTTGTAATCAGCAATTTATTTATTTGTGTTTTAACTACTGACGTTCATATAACAGAGGTACTATTTTGCAGGGCAAACCTAAATATGCTCTGCAGCGTAATCTGATGATAGCTGATAAGAGCCTGTTTTAAAATTTTTTTTTTTTTGCATTACTATTGTAACATAACTAATTTAGAGCCTAATGAGCAGAATTACAATCCAGAGGAATAGGATTTAGGTTCAGCTGGGGGGAAACAGGACAACAGCTACCCTACTTCTACACTCCCTTTCCACCACTATCATGTTTGTGGACTATTTGTTGACATGATGTGATAGGTGAATTGAAGCCTGGCTGTAGGCTGCAGAACATAGTGAAGACAGAGTTAAGAGCATGTGTCTAGGCAACCTGCACAGTAGGTACCATTGTCCTAGGTAAATTAAGTGCGTTTTTACCTGTGTCATCATGAGAGTAGAACAGGCTAGAGCTGTATTAGACTGAACTTTTCTCAAGTGGGGAGTTGGCCTCAACTAGTTATCTTCTGTTTGGGAGAATGCTTACCTGCCTGAATATCTGAGCACACAGACTTGGGTTGGATACTATTAAGTACATGGGGTGTAACATTTGGGACATAGTTTTCTGTTTGATTTCATTACTATACTTCAAATTTCATGCTTCCTAGAATCAAAGGCTTTTCACATTTCATATTTCCATACAGTGTCAGATGTCTGACCTTGAGATCATCATTTAAACTATTCGTAGTTCTTTTCATCTATAAAACTTTATAACCTGTTGTTCTCTGGATCCTGTATGAAGCATGAACCTTTCTGCTTTTGTGGCCAAATATTCTCTTTGAATTTTCACCGGAGTCATTAAAAAACAACCATTATCTGCCTCTTCCATAATTTGTCTCTGGGTAGGAGGCCCCAAATTGCATTAGTTGTTTTTATTATCCTAATACATTGAAAGCTGATTTTACTATAATTTGTTCTTCACTTTCATCCCAGCTCTAGGTCTCCTGATACTACTGTTTTCTAAATTGTGTCTATTAAATGTCTTACTGTGTCTATTAAATGTCTTATTTGGCATTATTATTTCACAGATTCATATCTTACATTTAACCAGCTTTCATTTCATTTCTTCTTCCTTATTTGTAATGTCTTCAGATTCTTTTGTGCAAGTTAGCTTTTTCTGAAATTTAAAAAGTTTTCAGAAAACTACAAGTTTTATAATCATCTACAAGTTTCCTTACTGTTTTTTGGCCTCATTTTCCAGTGAGATCTCTAAATAAGACCTAGAATGTGCTTCTTACTTTGAGATTTTACTTTATTGTATTATCTATACTAGCACTCCTTAAATTTTAATGTACATGTCAAATGCCTGGGATTCTTGTTAAACTACAGGTTGTGATTCAGTAGATGTGAGGTTGGACCTGAGATTCTGCATTTCAGACAAGCTGCAGGTGATGTGATGTTGCTGGTTCAGATACCAGGCTTTGAGTAGCATTCATCTAGATCATTTTAACGCATGCAAATTACATAAATAACCTAACTGATTTCAAATAAAAGTTTAATGAAAATGCTCATGTTTTTTACACTTGGATTTTAGTTTGAAATAGTGGCTATTTGAGATGAATTTCTTTGACTTTGGATTAGAGAAAAGTTCTCACTTCAAAATGACCTTAAAGGGTGATGAGTGTTTGGTTTTCCCTTCTTCAGGATCTAGGGTTCTGCTTTGGGGTAAGAAAATGCCTACTTGGTTCTTTCAAGCTCTTCTTGATGGTAAGCTATATTACTTAATGTTTACTTATGTTTAAACACATGTCACCTTTCTGCCCATTCATTCAATTTTAGAGATCTCTTTTCAATGTCTTACCACCCTCTTGTCTTCTGCTTATTGGGGAGAATTATCTACTTATGTGAGATTTTATTCCTCAAATAATATAGGTTTCATTACTGACCCCTGAGGAACACAAATGCCTAGCTATTCCTATTATTAAGGCAGTACTCTGTAGAGGACATCAAAGTTCCTCTCATTACCACGCTGACTGAATGAAAAAGCAATGATTACAAGGAGCAAGCCAAAGCATATGAGACAGAAAAAAAGGAGCCTTGAACTTTCTTAAGACTCAGGAAATGTGTATTCCATGGCACAGAATGGAGTATCACTTCTGAAATATTTTACTTTCTGTGAAAACTGCCCACACATCTTGATGGATATATTTTCAAGTTGTACAAGCATTCCCATACCTGTAATATGTGTATAAGCTCTCCTTTATTTTTGACATTTTTATTCACCCTTAATGGTACATGGAGCTAAAAGTGATATATTTTCTAGACATGGCTTGATTTCAGGTGATGTATATCTGCAGCCAGAGAATAAGATTCTTTACAATGAGCAGTGTTGAATAAGTGCTTCCATAATAATCAGGCATCATGTATTTGGACTTGACTGCTCAGGGTAACCATATATATTCTTATTGAAGTGCTGGATGCTTACAAATGTTTTACTTCATTCTGCAGTTAACAAAAATGACCCTGAAAAGTACACTGATAGCAAGCAGTATTGCACCAATTATACCCTTCACTGCATTTGATTGTAGGGTTTTCTCATTATTAGCTTAAAAGTGAACAATACCAAGTCCAATTCCCCAGTGCCTTTTGTGCTTCTACAAATCATGTCAAGTTGCTCACAACCACTGAATTCATTGCTCTGATTTAGAGATGGCCATACATTGGATGAGAATTTAAAAACAACAATAGCAGGAAATGTTTTCAAACTGTACAAATCCGCAAACTCAGAGAATTTTATATATAGATAAACGTTCTTTTTATGAGGCTTCTTCATGTTCCTCACTTACTAGGGATGATTTTTGGAGAGTCTACTTCTGCTAATGGCAAAGTACCTTGTGTTGGAGTTCTTCAGCAGGTAATTCACCACAAGCGCGTGCGCATGCACACACACACACACACACACACACACACACACACACAAAGTCATCCAAAGGCAGTGAATAATGATTAAAAGAAAATGGAAAATGAAGGGAAGTGGGCATTTGGAAGAAGGGGATGACATCATTCTTTCAGCTTGAGGATGGGTTCAGTGGTATTAATCAGAGAGGTTAAAATTCAGAGAGAAATCCACAGTCCTAACTGGGTGAGAAACCAGAATTGAGTGTCCTCAAGGCCCCAAGAAACTGGGTGAATTTCTAGGAAAGGGGAAAGTTACAGAGCAGAGGATTCTGCATACATATTTGACCCAAATCTCTGACTGACTTCTGAGACATGCACACACTTCGAAGACTTCAAGCAGCCCAACTAAAGCTCAAATAACTGAGAAACATATTTTGATTTCCACTAAGTGGACAGAAGGACAGGGAAGCCTGGTGTGCTGCAGTCCATGGGGTTGCAAAGAGTCGGACTTAGTGACCAAACAGCAAAAAAGTGGAGATAAGACAGAGTTCCAGATTTGCATTTATATAAGTTAACTGTCTGCTGAAACAAATAAAAATCAGCACTCTTAGGTAGCAAATAATAGAGTCCAGAGTCTATACAACACATCATTTTCATACGATCCAGAAACAATAAAAAAATTGCAGACAGATGATAAAGCATGAAACTGTGTCATTTCTCAATAGAAAGGGCACTTAATATAGATCAATCTTGAGACAATCTAGATATTAGAATTAGAGGTCAAGGTTAAGGCAGCTATTATAACCATATATATAAAGAGAAACTAACACAGAAAACTAACCAATCTTAAACACATGGACCACAGCCTTGTCTAACACAATGAAACTAGGAGCCATGCCATGTAGGGCCACCCAAGACGGATGGGTCATGGTAGAGAGTTCTGATAAAACATGGTCCACTGGAGAAGACAATGGCAAGCCACTTCAGAATTCCTGCCTTGAGAACCCCATGAATAGTATGAAAAGGCAAAAAGATAGGACACTAAAAGATGAACTCCCCAGGTCAGTAGGTGCCCAATATGCTACTGGAGATCAGTGGAGAAATAATTGCAGAAAGAATGAAGATACAGAGCCAAAGCAAAAACAACACCCAGTTGTGGATGTGACTGGTGATAAGTAAAGTCTGATGCTATAAAGAGCAGTATTGCATAGGAACTTGGAATATTAGGTCCATGAATCAAGGCAAATTGAAAGTGGTCAAACAGGATATGGCAAGAGTGAACATCAACATTTTAGGAATCAGCAAACTACAATGGACTGGAATGGGTGAATTTAACTAAGATGACCATTATTATCTACTGTGTCCAAGAATCCCTTAGAAGAAATGCATAACCATCTTAGTCTACAAAAGAGTCTGAAATGCAGTACCTGGATGCAATCTCAAAAAAGACAGAATGATCTCTGTTCAATCCCAAGGCAAATCATTCAGTATCACAGTAATCCAAGTCTATGTCCTGACCATTAATGTTGAAGAAGCTGAAGCTGAATGGTTCTATGAAGACCTACAAGACCTTCTAGAACTAGCACTCAAAAAAGATGTCCTTTTCAGTATAGGGACTGGAATGCAAAAGTAGGAAGTCAAGAAATACCTGGAATAACAGGCAAATTTGGCCTTGGAGTACAGAATGAAGAAGGGCAGAGGCTAACAGAGTTTTGCCAAGAGAGCGCACTGGTCATAGCAAACACCCTCTTCCAACAACACAAGAGAAGACTCTACATATGGACATAACTAGATGGTCAATATTGAAATCAGATTAATTATATTTGTTGCAGTCGAAGATGGAGAAGCTCTATACAGTCAGCAAAAACAAGACCAGGAGCTGACTGTGGCTCAGAAAATGAACTCCTTATCGCCAAGTTCAGACTTAAATCGAAGAAAGTAGGGAAAACCACTAGACCATTCAGGTACGACCTAAAGCAAATCCCTTACGATTAACAGTGAAAGTTACAAATAGATTCAAGGGATTAGATCTGATAGAGTACCTGAAGAACTATGGAAGGACGTTTGTGATATTGTACAAGAGGCAGTGATCAAGACAATCCCCAAGAAAAAGAAATGCAAAAAGGCAAAATGGTTGTCTGAAGAGGTCTTACAAATAACTGTGAAAAGAAGAAAAGCAAAAAGCAAAGGAGAAAAGGAAAGATATACCCATCTGAATGCAGAGTTCCAAAGAATAGCAAGGAGAGATAAGAAAGAGATACCAAGGGAACATTTCATGCAAAGATGGTAACGATAACCCTGTATGTGAGACAGCAAAAGAGACACAGATGTATAGAACAGTCTTTTGGACTCTGTGGGAGAGGGCGAGAGTGGGATGATTTGGGAGAATGGCATTGAAACATGTATAATATCATATGTGAAACGAATCTCCAGTCCAGGTTTGATGCAGGATACAGGACACTTAGGGCTGGTGCACTGGGACGACCCAGAGGGATGAGATGGGGAGGGAGGTGGGAGAGGGGTTCAGGATGGGGAACATGTGTACATCCATGACAGATTCATGTTGATGTATGGCAAAACCAATACAATATTGTAAAGTAATTAGCCTCCAATTAAAATAAATAAATAAATAAATATATATATGTTTATTTAACTTATATGCAGAGTACATCATGAGAAACGCTGGACTGGAAGAAACACAAGCTGGAATCAAGATTGCCGGGAGAAATATCAATAACCTCAGATATGCAGATGACACCACCCTTATGGCAGAAAGTGAAGAGGAATTCAAAAGCCTCTTGATGAAAGTGAAAGTGGAGAGTGAAAAAGTTGGCTTAAAGCTCAACATTCAGAAAACAAAGATCATGGCATCCGGTCCCATCACTTCATGGGAAATAGAAGCTCAACATTCAGAAAACAAAGGTCATGGCATCCGGTCCCATCACTTCGTGGGAAACAGTGGAAACAGTGTCAGACTTCATTTTTTGGGACTCCAAAATAACTGCAGATGGTGACTGCAGCCATGAAATTAAAAGACGCTTACTCCTTGGAAGGAAAGTTATGACCAATCTAGATAGCTTATTCAAAAGCAGGGACATTACTTTGCCAACAAAGGTCCATCTAGTCAAGGCTATGGTTTTTCCTATGGTCATGTATGGATGTGAGAGTTGGACTATGAAGAAGGCTGAGTGCCGAAGAATTGATGCTTTGGAACTGTGGTGTTGGAGAAGACTCTTGAGAGTCCCTTGGACTGCAAGGAGATCCACCAGTCCATTCTGAAGGAGATCAGCCCTGGGATTTCTTTGGAAGGAATGCTGCTAAAGCTAAAACTCCAGTACTTTGGCCACCTCATGCGAAGAGTTGACTCATTGGAAAAGACTTTGATGATGGGAGGGATTGGGGGCAAGAGGAGAAGGGGACA
The DNA here is from genome assembly GCF_019923935.1 of Bubalus bubalis. Lineage (NCBI taxonomy): Eukaryota > Metazoa > Chordata > Mammalia > Artiodactyla > Bovidae > Bubalus > Bubalus bubalis. The sequence goes on along the minus strand of NC_059162.1, from coordinate 46,364,862 downwards.
ACAGAGGATGAGATGGCTGGATGGCATCACTGACTCGATGGACGTGAGTCTCAGTGAACTCCGGGAGTTAGTGATGGACAGGGAGGCCTGGTGTGCTGTGGTTCATGGGGTCGCAAAGAGTCGGACACGACTGAGCAACTGATCTGAACTGATCTGATCTGATCTATATATAAGACGGACACAATAAAAGACACAAATTGTATGGACCTAACAGAAGGCAATGGCACCCCACTCCAGTACTCTTGCCTGGAAACTTCCATGGACAGAGGAGCCTGGTAGGCTGTGGTCCATGGGGTCACTAAGGGTCGGACACGACTGAGCGACTTCACTTTCACTTTTCACTTTCATGCATTGGAGAAGGAAATGGCAACCCACTCCAGTGTTCTTGCCTGGAGAATCCCAGGGACGGCGGAGCCTGGTGGGCTTCCGTCTATGGGGTCGCACAGAGTCAGACACGACTGAAGCGACTTAGCAGCAGTAGCAGTAACAGAAGCAGAAGATATTAAGAAGTGGTGGAAAGAATATACAGAAGAACTGTACAGAAAAGATTTTTCATGACCCATATAATCACGATGGTGTGAACACTCACCTAGAGCCAGACATCCTGGAATACGAAGTCAAGTGGGCCTTAGGAAGCATCACTACGAACAAAGCTAGTGGAGGGAGGTGATGGAATTCCAGTTGTGCTCTTTCAAATACTAAAAGATGATGCTGTGAAGGTACTCCACTCAATACACCAGAGCAAATTTGGAAAACTCAGCAGTAGCCACAGGACTGGAAAAGGTCAGTTTTCATTCCAATCCCAAAGAAAGGCAATGCCAAAGTATGCACAAACTACCACACAATTGCCCTCATCTCACTCGCTAGTAGGAGAAGGCAATGGCATCCCACTCCAGTACTTTTGCCTGGAAGATCCCATGGACGGAGAAGCCTGGTAGGCTGCAGTCCATGGGGTCGCTAGAGTCGGACACGACTGAGCAACTTCACTTTCACTTTTCACTTTCATGCATTGGAGAAGGAAATGGCAACCCATTCCAGTGTTCTTGCCTGGAGAATCCCAGGGACGGGGAAGCTTGGTGGGCTGCCGTATATGGGGTCGCACAGAGTCGGACATGACTGAAGTGACTTAGCAGCAGCAGCAGCACACGCTAGTAAAGTAATGCTCAAAATTCTTCAAGCCACACTTCAACAGTGTGTGAAATGTGAACTTCCAGATGTTTAAGCTGGATTTAGAAAAGGCAGAGGAACCAGAGATCAAATTGCCAACATCTGCTGGATCATCAAAAAAGCAAGAGAGTTCCAGAAACACATCTAGTTTTGCTTTATTGACTATGCCAAAGCGTTTGACTGTGTGGATCACAACAAATTGTGGAAAATTCTTCAAGAGATGGGAATACCAGATCACCTGACATGCTTCCTGAGAAACCTGTATGCAGGTCAAGAAGCAATAGTTAGAACTGGACATGGGACAACAGACTGGTTCCAGATTGGAAAGTAGTACGTAAAGGATGCATATTGTCACCCGGCTTATTTAACTTCTATGCAGAGTACATCATGAGAAACGCTGGACTGGATGAAGCACAAGCTGGAATCAAGATTGCTGGGAGAAATAGCAATAACCTCAGATATGCAGATGACACCACCCCTTATGACAGAAAATGAAGCAGAATTAAAGAGCCTCTTGATGAAAGTGAAAGAGGATAGTGAAAAAGTTGGCTTAAAGCTCAACATTCAGAGAACTGAATCACGGCATCTGGTCCCATCACTTCATGCAAATAGATGGGGAAACAATGGAAACAGTGAGAGATTTTATTTACTTGGGGTCCAGAATCGCTATAGATGATGACTGCAGCCATGGCACTGAAAGATGATTGCTCCTTTGAAGAAGAGTTATGACCAACCTAGATAGCATATTAAAAATCAGAGACATTACTTTGCCAACAAAGGTCAGTCTAGTCAAAGCTATGGTTTTTCCAGTAGTCATATATGATTGTGAGAGTCAGACTATAAAGAAAGCTGAGGGCCAAAGAATTGATGCTTTTGAACTGTGGTGTTGTAGAAGACTCTTGAGAGTCCCTTGGACAGCAAGGAGATACAACCAGTCCATCCTAAAGGAAATCAGTCCTGAATATTCATTGGAAGGGCTGATGCTGAAGCTGAAACTCTAATACTTTGGCCACCTGATGTGAAGAACCGACTTATTGGAAAAGATCCTGATGCTGGGAAAGATTGAAGGCGAGAGGAGAAGGGGATGACAGAGGATGAGATGGTTGGATGGCATCTTCAATTAAGTGGACATCAGCTTGAGTAAGCTCTGAGAGTTGGTGATGGACAGGGAGGCCTGGCATGCTGCAGTCCATGGGGTCTCAAAGAGTCATACACGACTGAGCTGAGTTGACTGAACTGATCATAACAGTGCTTGTCATATTAAAAAAAAAATGAGTGATTAGAAACCTACAAGAAAGAAAAGCTATAAAAATGAAACAGGATCACAGTCTAAAATTGAAAAATACAGTATCAAAGATAAAATTTTCACTATGTTGGCTCAACAGCATAATGGAGATGGTATAAGAAAAAATATTCAGTAAGCATGAAGGGAGATCAATAGAAATTATCCAATCTGAAAACGAGAGAAAATAAACAACTGAAAAAATAAGTAAAAGAACTTTAGGGATCCATGGAATAATATCAATGTCTAATAAACATTTAATTGGAGTCCTAGAAAAAAGGAAATACAAAATAGGACACAAAAACTACTTGAAGAAATAATAACTAATAGAACTCAAATTTAGTAAGATGCATACATTTACAGACTTCTCAGGTGGTACAGTGGTAAGGAATCAGCCTGCCAATGCAGGATATGCAAGATACTCAGGTTTGATCCCTGGGTCAAGAAGATTCCCTGGAGTAGGAAATAGCAACCTGCTTTTGTATTCTTGTTTGGCGAATCTCATGGACAGAGGAGCCTGGCAGGCTACAGGTGATAGGGTCACAAATGACTCAGACACGACTGAGCACACATGCACAGGCGTATCAGTTCAGTTCGGTCACAGTCCTGTCCGATTCTTTGAGACTGCATGTACTGAAGCACTCCAGGCTTCCCTGTCTGTCACAAACTCCCGGAGCTTGCTCAAACTCATGTCCATTGCATCAGTGATGCCATCCAACAGTCTCATCCTCCATCGTCCCCTTCTCCTCCTGCCTTCAATCTTTCCCAGCAATTGGGTCTTTTCATATGAGTCAGTTCTTTGTATCAGGTGGCCAAAATATTGGTGCTTCAGTTTCAGCATCAGTCTGTCCAATGAATGTTCAGGACTGATTTCCCTCAGGACAACTGGCTGGATCTCACAGTCCAAGGGACTCTCAAGTCTTCTCCAAAACACAGTTCAAAAGCATGAATTCTTCAGTGCTCAGTTTTCTTTATGTTCCAATTCTCACATACATACATGACCACTGGAAAACCATAGATTTGACTAAACAGACCTTTGTCAGCAAAGTAATGTCTCTACTTTTCAATATACTGTCTAGGTTGGTCACAGCTTGTCTTCCAAGGAGCAAGCATCTTTTAATTACATGACTACAGTCACCATCTGCAATGATTTTGGAGCCCAAGAAAATTAAGTCTCTCACTCTTTCCATTGTTTCTCTATTTGCCATGGAATGATGGGAAAGGATGCCACAATATTAGTTTTTTCAATGTTGAGTTTTAAGCCACCTTTTCACTCTCCTCGAAGAAGGCAATGGCACCCCACTCCAGTACTCCTGCCTGGAAAATCCCATGGATGGAGGAGCCTGGAAGGCTGCAGTCCATGGGGTCGCTGATGGTCGGACACGACTGAGCGACTTCACTTTCACTCTCCTCTTTCACTTTCATCAAGAGGCTCTTTAGTTCTTCTTTGCTTTCTGCCATAAGGGTGGTGTCATCTGCATATCTGAGGTTATTGATATTTCTCCCAGCAATCTTGATTCTAGCTTGGGATTCATCCAGTCCAGCATTTCTCACGATGTACTCTGCATATAAGTTAAATAAGCAGGGTGACAATACACAGCCTTGACACACTCCTTTCCCAATTTGGAACCAGTCTGTTGTTTCATGTCTGGTTCTAACTGTTGCTTCTTGAGCTGCATACAGATTTCTCAGGAGGCAGGTCAGGTGGTCTGGTATTCCCATCTCTTTCAGAATTTTCCACAGTTTGTTGTGACCCATACAGGCAAAGGCTTTGGCATAGTCAATAAAGCAAAAAGTAGATGTGTTTCTGGAACTCTCTTGCTTTTTTGATGATCCAGCGGATGTTGGCAAATTGATCTCTGCTTCCTCTGCCTTTTCTAAATCCAGCCTGAATATCTGGAAGTTCATAGTTTACATACTGTTGAAGCGTGGCTTGAAGAATTTTGAGCATTACTTTGGTAGCATGTGAGATGAATGCAATTGCGTGGTCGTTTGAGCATTCTTTGGCATTGCCTTTCTTTGGAACTGGAATGAAAACTACCTTTTCCAGTCCTGTGGCCACCGCTGTGTTTTCTAAATGTGCTGGCATACTGAGTGGAGCACTTTCACAGCATCATATTTTAGGATTTGAAATGGCTCACCTGGAATTCCATCACCTCCACTAGGTTTGATCGTTGTGATGCTTCAAGGTCCACTTGACTTCGGACTCCAGGATGTCTGGCTCCAGGTGAGTGATCACACCATCATGGTTATCTGGTACATGAAGGCCTTCTTTTTATAGTTCTGTGTATGCTTGCCACCTCTTCTTGATATCTTCTGCTTCTTTTAGGTCCATACTGTCTCTATCCTTTATTGAGCCCATCTTTGCATGAAATGTTCCCTTGGTATCTCTAATTTTCTTGAAGAGATCTCTAGTCTTTCCCATTCTATTGTTTCCTCTATTTTTTTTTTTTTTTTTGCATCGTTTGCTCAAAATTCTTTCTTATCTCTCCTTGCTATTCTTTGGAACTCAGTTCTCTTCTTTTCATAACTATTTGTAAGGCCTCCTCTGACAACTATTTCTCCTTTTCACATTTCTTTTTTTTGGGGATGGTCTTGATCAGTGCCTCTTGTACAACGTCATGAACCTCTTTCCATAATTCTTCAGGCACTCTGTCTACCAGATCTAATCACTTAAATCTATTTCTCACTTCTACTATATAATTGTAAGGGGTTTGATATAGGTCATACCTGAATGGTGTAGTAGTTTTCCCTACTTTCTTCAATTTAAGTCTGAACTTGGCAATAAGGAGTTCATGATCTGAGCCACAGTCAGCTCCTGGTCTTGTTTTTGCTGACTGTATAGAGCTTCTCCATCTTTGGCTGTAAAGAATATAATCAATCTGATTTCAGTATTTCTGGTGATGTCCATGTGTAGAGTCTTCTCTTGTGTTGTTGGAAGAGGGTGTTTGCTATGACCAGTGTGTTCTCTTGGAAAAATTCTGTTAGGCTTTGCTCTGCTTCATTGTGTACCTCAAGGCCAAACTTTCCTGTTACTCCAGATATCTCCTTCCCTTATTTCATAAAGTTTGAACATCAGAATTTCAGGGGGAACACAACAGCTTTACACACAGAATCAGTCAGAGTTTGACATGTACCATCCAAATTATGTACTTTGTCTATGATAGACACTACCATTACTGGAATTTAAGAATGTGGTTATATGAATAAAAGCCTTACTTTAATTGCTTCTTTTTTTTTTCAAGGCCCAGTTCCTAACAAATTCTGAAAAAATAAATCTGGACTCGGTCATTGTTTGTTCTCCAGTTAATTCTTCAAATAGCTTCAGGATAGCTTTAGTTAACTTGGCAAAATGCCCTCAAAAGTGAATTAGCATGTTTAACAACCAGGCCAATCCCTCCCTCATCCCCACCCCAAGCAAAGTCTGTTTCATTTCAAGCAGGGAGTTTAGCATATAGTGGACTAAATTTCATCCTGTGTTCCTATCTTGAATTGGCTGATTTGGAGGCAGGCAGACTTCCTGTATCTCATGCAATTTAGAAACAACAGCAGATTAGTGATTAAATTGGCTGAACAACTTCTGGCTTGTATCAATTAATTTCTCCAAGGATTTTCCTTAAATAAAGCATCTTTTCTACACAGCCGCAAGGAGTGTCTCAAACAGCCCAGTATATAATACACCACTATCTTTGAATACTTTCATTTTTAATGTTACAAGCTCTATCACAGAAAACAGCCTGGAAATGCTATGGGGGCAATCCATCATTATTCAACATTAATACAAGTATAAGAAACAACAGTATCAATGTTCCAATAAACCGAGACTCTGTAAAGAACTCTCATTTTCTGAAAGCATCTGCAATCATGAGGGATATGAGAGTATTTCTAAGCCAATCAAGAAAGAGTTATATATTTGGTATCTATAGAGATATCCTCCTTCTTAGTTTCAAGTTCAACATGAAACCTAAACCATGCATTGCTGTTGTTGTTTAGACAATAAGTCTTGTTTTACTCTTTGCAACCCCATGGACTATAGCCCGTCAAGCTCCTCTGTCCATGCAACTTGCCAGGCAAGAATACTGGAGTGGGTTGCCATTTCCTTCTCAGGGGATCTTCCTGACCCAGGGATCAAACCTGCATCTCCTCCTTGGCAGGTGGATTCTCTACCACTGAGTCACCAGGGAAGCCCAAACCATGTGTAGTTAAAGTGATTTTCCAAGAGGAAAGAAAATAACCAACCTCCTAAGACCACACACTGTGAACAGTAGTAGAAGAATGGATGACCCTCCTTTGGAAACAGGGTTGAAAGGGTAAGGCTGTTCACTTGCTTCTGGTCCCTAGAGTTTGATTCTTGAAAAAAAAAAATGTAGAAGGTAAAAAAAAAGCTGTAGAGTAAAACAGTCTTTATTCAGATGGGGAAAAAAAAACCAAAAAACTTTCCTCTTGGGATTTTCTTCAAACGCTTGATGCTTTACCTGTACTGTTCCCTCAGCCTTTGGCAGCTGATCAACTCAGCTATCTACTCCTTCCAAACTTCTCTATTCTCCCAATTCCCAGATACTAGGAATTATCTGCCAGGAGTTATATTTTGTGTTGAGAGTTCTCCAAACATAATGAAGAGTGCAGAAATTTGCCAAATGGGTCAAATCTTGTGCTTTAAAGTTAAAAAACAAACAAGCAGAATTTAATGCAGAAACAGGAAAATTACCTATGTACCCTACTATCTGAGCATTTTGGAAATTTTCTTTATACTTTATTTTCAGTACCTTTTATTACCACTAGTGTTTTCAACAACTTTAGAGAGCATATTAATGGTAAATTAGAAAATAGGAGTGCTTCTGATAGCAAAAGTTTAGATTTATTAAAAAGTGGAAGAAGGGATTTATATATTAAATTCTTTTTTCTTTTCAGAGAATATTCATGAAAATTTTATATTTATCAAAAGTTTTAGTGCTGATCAAAAGTTAAAATTATTCTTGCCATAGGAAAAACATGGTAAATACTTTTGCAGAATATCTTCCTCATATTCATACACTCCCTGGATTTATTTAGTATTAGACTTAAAAATTAAAACCCATATCACTCTATTTCCTGTAAGTTGCCACTTCTTGACACTGTACAATTCTTGGACATAATTACTCTGAGTCTCTAGAGTAAGATCAGTAAGTAACTAATGAAAGATTCCTGGCAGAAGGAGATAGAATGAGACAACGACTACATAACTGAGATCAAATGATATCCATGGGGAATATGGTGCTCTCTATATTCCATAGAAGTCTACAGTAAAAGCTCACTAATTTGGATGAATTGTGTGAAGAGTTCTTTTGAATTGGTGAAAAGTCTGAATTATAGATTATTGAGAAAGAAATACACATCCACTGGAAAAAATTGCTAACAAATGCTCATTTAAAACAGCACATTCATTGTTGGTTTTCCTAAGAATTTTGATAGCATACTTGAAAGCTCTTAATTATCTTAAGTAGGTTAAACAGTTTCTGGAAATGTGTTTATACTGATAATTTATTTAACAACTCAGTATTTTTTATATCAAATAGCATAAAGGTATACTAGAGCTACTAATGAATAAACATCCTGAATTTTAGTTATATCTAAACTTGACAACTGTGGGGTTGGAGAAGACTCTTGAGAGTCCCTTGGACAGAAAGGAGATCCAACCAGTCCATCCTAAAGGAAATCATCCCTGAATATTCATTGGAAGGACTGATACTAAAGCTGAAACTCCAATACTTTGGCCACCTGATGCGAAGAGCTGACTCATTTGAAAAGACCCTGATGCTGGGAAAGATTGAAGGTGGGAGGAGAAGGGGATGACAGGATGAGATGGTTGGATGGCATCACTGACTCAATAGACATGAGTTTGAGTAAGCTCTGGGAGTTGGTGATGGATAGGGAAGTCTGGCATGCTGCAGTCCATGGGGTCGCAAAGAGTTGGACACGATTAAGCAACTGAACTGAATTGAACTGAAAATTTACAAGTTTGTAGTTTTCCATTATTAGTCTCTGAAAAAATTTGAGGCCTTTCTTTCAGAAGTCCACTACTCTTATTTAAGATTCATAAATACATAACTTTAATTAAATATGATCATATTCTGAGTTTGGTTTTCAAATTTGGATGACAGATTTCTATAATGCATGAGAAGCCTAAACTTTTTCTTTCAAAAGTCATAGATTCTAATTGTAAATCTGAAGAACTCTGAGAATATGAAAACATTGTATAAGTCTGGTATTCTCCAGACAGCAAGTTAAGCTTTTCACAGGGAAATAAGAATATTATGAGGCTTAACTAATATCTATCTTGTTCTGTGATAGTCATCCCCTATAGGGTTCAACAGGCTATCATAGTCAAGCAGCAAATCCATTCTGAGAATCAAAGTACATTTTGCCAGCAGCCATTCTTTTTTGAGAGGGATGTGGAATGGTTTGGGATTTGTGTTCTGATTTCCTGTTAACTGGGTTCAAATCCCAGCTCAGCTATTTACTAGCCTTGAGTGTCTTCCCATCTGTGAGACAGGGATACCAGCAAGACCTATTTCATAGGCTGTTCTGAGGCTTAAATGAGGCACTCAGTCCAGCACATGGTACTTTGTAGGAGCCAGGAGAATGTTAACAATAGTTATGTTTGCTAGAGAAATATCAAAAAGAAGTTGAGTTCTTTTGGCATGAATTGTTCTTAATAAGTTTTCATTTCTCCCTACCTCTAGGGCCTCCCTGGTGGCTCAGACAGTAAAAAACCTGTCTGCAATGCCAGAGACCTGAGTTTGATGGCTGGGTTGGGAAGATCCCCTAGAGAAGGAAATGGCAACCCACTCAGTAATTTTGCCTGGAGAAATCCATGGACAGAAGACCCTGGCAGGCTACAGTCCTTGGGGTCACAAAGATCCCAACACAACTGGGCAACTAATACAACAAAAACTACCTCTACCCATGAGCATTGTTTTAGACAAATTCTGCTTCCAAAAGAATAGTCTTTCTTTTCACAATTTATATATATATAAAAACCAATGAAAAAAAAAAAAAACAAACAACCAATGAGTTCTAGTGTTTTCCAGAAGGCCAAAGTCAACTTTAATATTCAGAAATTTTCAAAATTCACATTTTTCCCCCTTCAGTAAAATGGATATATCTTCAAAGTTATTTGTGTGTGATTTCTTCCCCTGTGTGTGATAATTTCTCAGAGATGACCAGTACTGTGTTTGATCAGATTTTCAAGCTCACTCAGTTCCTTGGATGCAATTTGTCTGGGGCTGGAAACTTGCATTTAAAGTAGTTCAGTACTACCTGACTACACTTGTTCATATTGAAACAGGGCTTCAATTTGGATTTAGTGATTTTTGTTCTGCTCTTTCCAGACTGAGATGATCCTTCTTGGTGGAGAAGATGGAAACCAAATAGGAGCTGAGTAGTTCTGTCAATTTTGTATCACCAGTGAACACCTAATTTTATATTTACTTTCCTAAGAAATGATCTGATCACTAGCGTTTTCACCTGGTAGCTCTTAAAAAAAAATATATATATATATATATATATTTTACCGATGAGATGGATACCTCCACATTATTCTTTTCTTTCAAAATCAAAGTAGCTCCATATCATCATCCTTCTTACAATTTGTCTTAGATGAAGCATCTATTTATTTCTAAGGAAAAATATTTGGAGGAAATACTCTTAGTATGAATATGTGTTTACAAATACTTGTGGTAATGACCAGATTTTCTTCTTCTTTTATTTTTTTTTGGATGAATTGGGTTAAGTTTTGAAACACTGTCATACTTTGCTCTTTAGATTAACTTATTCTCAGCTTGTAGCAGTTTATCACTACTGAGTCAAGTTACATTGTTCTAACCTGCATTCTGTACACATTTAGTATAATAAATAAAAAAAATTAAAAAATACTCTTTGATGCTGACCAGCGGTATAACTCTTGTATGCACAGCTATACCCTGCTTGGGATTATTGCTTGACTTTATATACTCACTACACTGAAATCTTCTCAAATACACCTTTAGAGCTTGCCCCTCCACCCCCAAATCCTGCTGCTGCATCATCCACCCCAAATTCTGTTGCTGCTTCGTCTCACCCCACCCAGCTCTGGCATGTTATACCTTGAAACGCCAAATAAAAATAAAAAATGGATGCAAAACTTTAATTGTTTTCCTGGAATTTTTCTAAGGTTAGAGTATAAGGCCAGGTTTCTCTAGGACTTCCAGAAAGAACCTTATAGAAGTAAATACAGGAGGTATAAAGCATTGCAAAACTAGGGCATAGTACCTACATACAGATCTAGGGAATTTTCAAGTACCACTTGTAGGTTTAATTTTGCTTTCCTGCAGCCCGCAATGCTTGAATAAGGACTACAGGAATGGAAGCTTCGTCTGGAATATAATGAAAATGTTTCAATATTCTTGGAAAGTGTATGGAGGGGTTTGCATACCAGTAATAAACCTGTATAAACCTGTCACTGCCTGGTACCCTGGACAGTGGCAGGCATTAGAAGCCCATAGGAGACTGTGTACCGTAGGAGAGTCTAAAGTTCATTCAAATATACAGATACTGCCTAGACGGCTGATTTTATATGGAATTGAGATGACTTAAGAGAGAAAGACGGCAATGTTCACAGTTTGGCTGGGCATCCAGCCAGACATGCACACAAATCGAGACAGGCACGGCAGCTGCTGGAGAAGAGGCCTGATGCTGGGAGAACAAAGCAGTCCGCTGGAGCCTCTGCAGACTTCAGGGCCTGGCTCCTCCCCGTTGTCTGAAGGCTTTCTCTTCTCCATTACACTCTGGCTCCCTTTATCTTCAACATGATTGAAGACAAAAATGAGCAGACAAGAAGGACTAGATTCATTAAGGCAGTTGGTGGAGAAAATATATGCCTATAAATACATAAATTCATAACCCAAACTGGATTTGTGGTAGAGGATCTAAAAGTCAAAAAATCCAAAATAAAGAGACAGAACTGAAGGAAGAGATGAGTTCACAACCTCTGCCAGTAAACAGAGTACACGGAGGATCGGCCCAGTAAGCAAGATGCCACTGTGGCTAATAATCTTAGTGCTAGTGGTTAACGGCCTAGGGAAGGATGTGATGTGCCTGCAAAAGTAATGATTTATCCTGAGTCCACTGAATACAGGTGAGCAAGCAGGTGTCAAGTTATTCCCAGTACAATCCACTACCACAGGTCACTGGAAGGGAGGTGGAAAGTTCACCACTTTGCCCACAAATTAATAGAATCCTAGTCTGCTATCTGTCAAACGAGGATCAAATCTAAAGCATTCAAACCAAGGATTGCCTTAGCACAGGATGATAACTAGAGACAGTGAAGCACAGAAGGCAAGTGTGCAGGTTTTGTGAGCAAATACACTCAGGTCTAAATGTTGTCTTTGTTTTTATACTAGCATGGGAACTTGTATGACTTTCTTCACCCTCCTGACTCTTACTTTTCTCAGTAGAAAGAGAATAATGGTTGAAACTTTACATGGATTACTTTAAGGATTAAAGTAGCTAACATACAGACCCTCAAAACAACACTACAAGACACCCAGTTGAAAGTTTTTTTATCGTATCATCGTAATTACTGGGCAAACAACCAAGTGTGAAATCATGCACTGACTCTAACAGCTTAGTCTGTGTTATGAGATGAACACATAATCAATGAATGGCAGAAACAGGACTTCGCCAGCTATATATTCAGTGGGTGCAGCTGAGAGGTCTCACTGGACCCCAGGAATAACAAGACTGATCCCACTGACAAGACAGAGAATGGTGAGACCAGGGAAGAGGAAGTGCATTGGAACAAATGAACTCTTAGAATGTTAGAAGATACAAGAAAATTTTCAAGCTAAGGAATCACTGAGTTTATGACCATGACAGGAGTTAAGAAATGAGGTGAAAGTAGATTTTGTGTCCCATAGAATCCAAAGCACTCCACTGTCACAATCATAGGTGGATGCTTCTATTATTATCTTTCTTCATAGGTTTTAGAGACTCTAGAAGTGGGTAGGAGAAGGGGATTCATATTTTATAAACTCCAGAGTTTGTATATTAGTGAGTAAAAACTGCCTTACTCTGGTTAACACTTTTTTTGGACAATCTTCAAGTAGTAAATAAAGTACTTAAAACTTATTGGATTAAGCTCTGATGAGCCTAGAAATGCTAAGAAGGAGAAAGATAGGCATGATCTGATACAGAGTTATAGATCTGATTTCTGTGTGTGAAAATTCATATAACTTTGTTTTTGTCACACTGATTTTGATAACCTGCCATAAAACTTTTGTTAATGCTAAGAGGAAAGACACAGCTAACGCTATAAATTCATGTAGATATCTCTGCCTTACATATTTTGGTAGCAAATTAAATTTATCACTTCATTATCCCTTTCTGGCAGTTGGAAGTTGTAGACTTTAATGGAAGGTGCCAGGGTTGCTAATAGAATCTTCTCGTCACAGATGAAGGAAATGTAAAAGCAAAACTCACAAAGATTTGATGGGATTTATGCTAAAAGACAACGGCACCCAAAAGCACAAGCTAAGAATGAAGCCTGTACCCTATCAGGGGATGGAATTAATTATCTAACAGATCTGTAACTCTTTCTCTGCTATAAATAAAGACACAGAAATTTTCACGTGATCACTTGGCCACAGCCATTGCCTAGTATAGATTGGAATTAATGAGGACATTTACATAAGCTCGTACTACTGTTTTCATCCCTCAAGACAGTTCATCTGTCCCTTCTCAACTGCTCCTTATTTCCCAGGTTGAGATGGACACATTACTTTCTGCTTCTATAACTCTGATATCATAAAAGCAGTTATGCTGAAAGAAGGTATAATTAAGTGGTTAAAGGCAGTTTTTGCAATAAACAAAACATGGATTTGTATCATGCTTCCACCAGTAACAACTAAACCTCTTTAAGCCTTCAATTCAGTGCAGCTCTGTTGCTCAGCCATGTCCAACTCTCTGAGACTTTAAGCTTTAGCTTTCACCTTTATAAAATAAGGATATAAATATATGTGTGTGTATATAAGTAAATGCATATATACGCACATGTGTATATAGTTATGTAAAGCATTTAATGAGTTTATTATTATTGCCATATTTTTTGCAATTGACCATCCCTTGATGATAAAGTGTTCGTGTTGTTCATCACTCAACCTCAATTATCTACCACAATGCCTGGTATGTAACAGATATTCAATATTTGTTGAATGAACAGATATATATTTAAATGATTAAAAGACTCAAAGCTTCTGAGCTAGGCAGAGAGACATAAAATAAATTCTAGTTAATACTCAAAATGAAACCTGACAACAAAAGTTATGAGTTCAGAAAAGATATGTGATATTTGTTTCCAGGCATATGTTTTTAGGAGATGAGACTTAGATGACAAGAAGCACAAAAGCAGAACTTGAAAGAAAAAAAACTACCTGCATCAAAATATAGCTTTGAACCATTTATACTTTGCCATAGTAACACCCCACAAAATGCAGAAAATGTACCTGTATGAATGGAAATTCAAACTCAAGAGTTTTGTCTTTATTTTAGTAAATGTTATATATAATTTTATTGTCCATTATTAACAGTGCTATTACAAGACAAAATGTCAATGCATATATTAAAGCATTAGAAAGGCATTTGGCTTAAATTTCCAGACAGATGTCCCACTGGGTTTGTTTGTATAAAGGTGGGTAGGACATTAGGGCAAAAGAGCCCAGCCCTGCATGTAACAGTCTATCTACAATCGATTTAAGGTTCTGTTCTGGGAGCTGTGGCCTCGGGCAAGGCCAGCTTTTACTAACTGAGGCTACAGGCACTGGCTGATCCTACAAAGCAAAGCAAGTTGAAGGTCTACCAAAGGACCTAATCAAATTTTCCATCTTTACGAAACAGCTTCTCATTTGCATTGTGATGCCACATCCCTTACCTGTGTCACTCCTCAAGGAGCCAGATGTTCCCCTTCTTGATTTCTAAGACCTAGCCAGCCTCCCTGATATGCAAGGCCTGAAGTATTCCAATTCCACGCCCAGCTGCTGCAGGGGAGTTGGCAGAGGGAAATACATTTGTTTATGCCCCCAGCCATCCATTTTCTTTAAGCTAGTTTCCAGCCAAGATTGTTATCTAGGTACCAGTTATTATTTTCCAATGGTTAAATTCACAAGGTTTTTAGTTCCCAAAGGCTATCTGATTAAAAGGAATTTGGACACAAAAAATGTCTTTAGTATTTCTTGTATGATAGATATATCTTGCTTTGTCCCTAGAAATATTACTGAATGTTTCTTCTCTAGTTTCTTTCCTGGCCAGTTGTTTACTTTTTAAAAGTAATTTAATGTATTTATGTATATTAACACACAGAAAGATACATAGGAACAGTATACAGTTGGAGGAATTTGAATAAATAAATATATCCATAAAACTATAACCCTAATCAAGGTATAGGACCTTTTTTTATTTTTAATTTTATTTTTAAACTTTACAATATTGTATTGGTTTTGCCATATATCAAAATGAATCCGCCACAGGTATACATGTGTTCCCCATACTGTCCTCCCACCTCCCTCCCCATGTCCTCCCACCTCCCTCCCCATACCATCCCTCTGGGTCGTCCCAGTGCACCAGCCCCAAGCATCCAGTATCGTGCATAGAACCTGGACTGGTGACTCATTTCATATATGATATTATACATGTTTCAATGCCATTCTCCCAAATCATCCCACCCTCTCCCTCTCCCACAGAGTCCAAAAGACTGTTCTATACATCAGTGTCTCTTATCACTCCAGAAAATTCCCTTATGCTTTACTCCAGTAAATTTCTACTTATCACTGTTGTGATTTTGAGACTGAGCAGGACCCTATGGGGTTCCTGGGAATGGAAGACTTTCTATGTCCCCATTTCTTGTTTGTAGGGAATTGGCTTAGCCTCCATGACCTTCTCTGAGTTCCAAACAGCAGGTTCAAACTGTTGCTAACCAGGGCAGGGAGGGGATACAGAGACAATGGAGGAGCAGTCAAGAAACAGTAGTGAAGCCTTGGGACAGGATCCTGGTTCTGCCTCAAGGGATATACCTAACAATATTTTTGAGCTCTTCTGTATAAATAAACCCCCCAACAAATTGAAGATGTGAACTACTTGGTGAAGCATTCTTCATTCTATAGAGAAGGTTGGTCACAGTTTGGTAACCTCAAGAACCACAGAAGTACATCAGGAGATTGCCTGAGGCCAGATTACAGGAGTGTAGGCCCTGGACATCCCTGATCCTTATCAGCAGCCTCACTCTTGAACCACTGCTATCAAATTCCTCACCATATCCCCACCAGTTGGGACACAGTTTTGGAGCACCAGCCTGCTGTGCCCCAACTTAGCCTCACAAAGCAATAAAGCTATTCTTTGCTGCTTCACCCAAAACTCTGTCTCTGAGATTTGATTCAGCATTGGCGCACAGTGGCTGAGGTTTTGGTATCAATTTCTAATAACATAGACTTATTTTTCCCATACTTAAATTTCACATAAATGGAATTATTTTCTAAGTATGCTTTTGTGTCTGGCTTCTTTCTCTTAACAGAATGTTTTTGAAATTTATCTATCTCAAACTTTAAGGACATATGCTTTTATTTCTCTTGGGTAAATACCCAGGAGAATAGTTTGGTCTTATAAGAAAGTGTTCATCCTTGCATGAAATGTTCCCTTGATATCTCCAATTTTCTGAAGAGATCTCTAGTCTTTCCCATCCTATCATTTCCTTCTATTTCTTTGCATTGTTCACTTAAGAAGACTTTCTTATCTCTCCTTGCTATTCTCTGGAACTCTGCATTCAGTTGGGTGGTGTATCTTTCCCTTTCTCCCTTGCCTTTTTCTTCTCTTCCCAGATTTTTGTAAAGCCTGCTCAGACAACCACTTTGCCCTCTTGCATTCTTTTTCCTTTGACATGGTTTTGGGCACCTCCTCCTGTACAATGTTACAATCCTCCATCTATATATAGTTCTTCAGGCAGTCTGCCTACCAGATCTAATCCCTCAAATCTATTTGTCACCTCCACTGTATATAGGTTGTACCTGAAAGGCCTAGTGTTTTTCTATATTCTTCAATTTAAGCCTGAATTTTGCAATAAGGAGCTCATGATCTGAGCCACAGTCAGCTTCAGGTCTTGTTTTTGCTGACTGTATAGAGCTTCTCCATCTTCAGCTGCCAAGACTATAATCAATTTGATTTCAGTATTGACCATTTGGTGATGTCCACGTATAGTGCTGTCTCTTGTGTTGCTGGAAGAATGTATTTGCTATGATTAGTGTGTTCTCTTGACAAAAACTCTGTTAGCCTTTGCCCTGCTTCATTTTGTACTCCAAGGCCAAACTTGCTATTACTCCTGGTATCTCTTGACATCCTACTTTTGTATTCCAATCTCCTATGATGAAAAAGACATCTTTTTTTGGTGTTCTAGAAGGTCTTGTAAGTCTTCATAGAACCAGTAAACTTTAGCTTCTTCAGCATTAGTGGTTAGGGCATAGACTTGGATTACTGTGATGCTCAGTGGTTTGCCTTGGAAACCACCTGATGCGAAGAGCCAACTCATTGGAAAAGCCCCTGATATTGGGAAAGAGTGAGGGCGGGAGGAGAAGCGTGTGGCAGAGGATGAGATAATTGGATAGCATCACTGACTTATTGGCTTCCTTGATAGTTCATTTGGTAAAGAATCTGTCTGCAGTACAGCAGACCCCAGTTCGACTCCTGGGTCAGGAAGATCCCCTGGAGAAGGGACAGGCTACCCACTCCAGTATTCTGGCCTGGAGAATTCCATGGACTATATTGTCCATGGGGTCACAAAGAGTCAGACACAACTGAGTGACTTTCATTTTCACTGACTCAATGCACATGAGTTTGAGCAAACTCCAGGAGATAGCGAAGGACAGGGAAGCCTGGCGTGCTGCAATCCATGAGGTCACAAAGAATTGGATATGGCTTAGTGACTAAACAACAACAACATAAGAAAGTGCCAAAGAGTTTTACAAAGTGGTTATAGCATTTTATATATCCACTGGTCTAGTTGTTCCATATTCTTGCCAACATTTGATGTTATCAGTCTTTTTAATTTTAGCCATTACAGTGGGTGTGAGGAGGGTGTGAAGTGGTATCTCATTATAGTATTTTGCTGCAATTTCCAAAGTCACCTAAACATTTTTCTCTTTTTTCTTACCCAGGTTTATCTGTTTTTACCTAGTGCTGTCCTTTACTTAGAATATGATTCCTAATCACCAGTCTACCTAAACTATAGTGATGTGAAAGACCACCTGTGTGATGGAACAGAAGTTGGTGATAACAAAAGATACATCTACCAAAACATTTCCTTAACTCATTACTGCTAAGCTTCCTGTGAGTTCCCCAGAGGGGCAGAATGAACCACTATCAACATAGCATCACAGATAGGCTTTTCAGAATTTTGGTGAACTAATTAAACAGGTGGTCTGCTTGCTAAGTCATGTCCAACTCTTGTGACCCCGTGGACTGTAGCAGGCCAGGCTCCTCTGTCCAAGGGATTCTCCAGGCAAGAATATTGGTGTGCCATTTCCTTCTCCAGGGGATCTTCCCAACCCAGGAATCAAACCCAGGTCTCCTGCATTGCAGGCAGATTCTCTACCATCTGAGCTACAGTGGAAGCCCCTAATTAAATTGAGGTCTGCTCAATCTTGAGGTCAAAAGACTAATGAAAAAATAAAGACAATGGTGTGGGGCTATAGAATATCTGTTATTGAGCTCTCTACCTTGTTTCTTTTATTCAATTGCTTCTTTCTTAGGCCTTGACTTCTACTTAACCAGCTAATGCATTCCTCTTTAGCCCAGGGAAATTATCCTTGAAGCTCATTAGAATCAAGTGTATCTCTTATTAATTGATTCAAAGTAGAAAAAGAAAAAAAAACTTACCACGTTTCATACAATTTAGGTTAAATAAAATTTTTGAATACAGTGCAAATCAATTGAACTGTCCTTTCATGTTGCATCCTTCAACTGCTGAATATTCTATATGGCATTTCACAGAAATATGATTTGATTTGAGAACATCTGCAGCAGTCTGGAACATATTTTCCCCTGTACTTGACTTTTAGCTCATTATAGCTCTCAGATGTTCTCTCAGCAATCCTGTGACATATTGGAGTGTTACTGAACAAACATCAGTGAAGCCTATGTCTTGAGTAGTGTCAATCTCAGTTGAAAATGTTTCAGCTTTCTTAGCATCAACACTGGAAGAATTTAATTAACCCACTGAAACTTTCAAAATGATAGTTAATGCATGTAAGAAATGAGAAATCTGAAACGGAGGAGGAGAGTGGATAAGTGCTTAACCTCCCACAAGCTGATACCTGCCACCCTCAGTCTGCACTGAGCCAACGCATGAGAAGCCTTGCTCTCTGTGCAGCCTCCTAGATTTTGCTACGAAACCTCTGGCTTGCTCTATAGCCCCTCCGGAGATGGAGAAGGTGGAGGTGGCAACTACTGCGGTCACACTCCCCTGGCCCCCAAACAAGGTCAGCTTCCAGCCTCTAATCAGCTCCCATCCAGCTGCTCTCATGTTTTCAGTAGGTGGGGTTGGGATACCAAGGTCAGAAAAGCACTGTTGGCAGTGACACGGTTTTTTGCCCACTGCTGCTATTACATTAAGGAAGCAGCTGGTGAGATAATGGATGCCAAAGTGCTTTGTAAATTATAAAGTGCTTATATAATTGTCAAAAATAATCACTACTGTTATTTCATTCCTAGGATGCAGGAAGAGCACTGAACTGGACCATTGGGTGGCAAAGTCCACCATTAAGCTGGCTAGATGGGTGTGTGGGGTCCAGAGAGCGGGGTCTCTGGTGAGAGTACAAATTTGGAAGATAACAGTAAGGAGAGCCATGGATAGGCAAATGTTCATATTTAAGAGCCAGAAAAAGGAGAGGTGTCCTGAAAGATTAACTCCAGGAAGGTTCTCTTCACACATAGAAATGTTATTTGCCTCTAAGCCTCTGCAGACTTTCTGCCTTAGCCTAGGGTATTCTTCCGATATTTACTAGACCTTCATTTCAGATTACTTTGGGAAACACCCTCAAACTCCTCGATACCTCTGCTATCCTGTGCATTTCTCTATATCACTGTCATCGTCATACCATATTATATAAATAACTCTTTAATTGCCTGATTTCCATACTAGTCTGTGAACCTTTTAAGGAAGACAACATTATAATGCTTGGCACATACTAGGTGCTAACAATTGTTTGCTTGATAAAAGGGAAGGGAGAAACAAGTAGAAAAGTGTGTTCAAAAATCAAAGGAGACATTTCAAATAGGAAGAAGTGGTTGACTATGGAATGTGACAAGATGTGGTGAAGACAAGACTGGGAAATGATTGGATTTGGTGATCATTATATCATGCAACCCTCACAAGAGTAGTTTTAGTGATTTTGGGGGGTGGCGATAGACAGAAATCTAATTTAAATGCATCAGAGACCAAAAAGCAAGTAAAGAATGAAAGAGTGAGTAGAGGCAATGTTTTCTGGAATCTCAACTCTGAAAGGAAGAAAAAAATTCAGAAAATATTATTTATTTTTCTCAATAATCCTATGGAATGCCTACTGTTATCCCAAGTTTTTCGATGAGGAAATGGTGGCTAAGACCAAGTATGTAAGTTGCCCAAGGCCTTACTACTAACAAGAAAGAAGCTCTGTGAAAGGCATACATTCTGCTCAATTTCCTCAGCTGGATTAGGCCAATGGTTGGATCTCTTCATAGTAATTTATTTATAACCAGGTACAGGGCAGGAATAATTATCGTTGCTGTGTGGTTTGGAATAAATGTCTATCTAGTATCTTCAGGCATTTTACTAAGAGATCAGACCCAGGGTAGGGTGATGTAATGGGAAATTGCATTATGGTACTAGCTGCCAGCATGTGGAAAGAGGTGCAGAAAGAAAAGGGAAGGTCATTAAAGAAAAGCTCTTCTGTTTTATAATTTTTCAAAGGGCTACAGAGCTATCAATCCTCTGGCAACAGCTACAGGTTATTTGCAATTCTATATTAATCCTCACTGGCTGGTAATAATAAACTCGAAATGTCAGTGACTTAATACAATAAAAGCTGATTTCTCACTCATTAAAAAAAAGTCTGTTGTATCTCTGGATATCTTCAATGTAGCAACTCAGCAATCTAGGCCATCCATTTTATGCTGCACTTTCTCAACTTGAGTCTTCAGAGTTTGCTGTGGCATAGGACAGGTAATTTAGAGACCTGAGCACCCTCTGTGAAAGGCTTCCCCTCCGAATCACACGCCACATCTCACTCACGTGGCAGTGACAAAAGCATGTCACCTGGTCATACAGAACATTTAAGAGGCAAAGAGGTTTTCTTCTCCTACAGAACTCTGAAATGCTAGTGAGCACTACCAATGCTGACCACAAACTCTGTAGGCATGAACAGAGGAGAAATCAGCTTGCATGCTTGTTATATATCTCAGTGAAGACTGTATACAGTAGTCTTAGAAGAATTCTTAGGAGGCCTGGATTATCCCAAGTGCCACATGTTTACTTTCATTACCTTCACTTAAGACCTACATTAAATATAAAGAGATACTTAGCAACACTGGGTAACATTTAGGCTCCAAAAGGTAACCACCTTGATAGCCCTGAGATGATGGGTACGATTTACAGCTCAGTTGGAATGGGCACATGCAGAGAATAACTGCCAGCAGAGGATCTAGAGAAGCTTCTCCAGTTTGAGATGAAATAGGATAAAACTGATAATGCAGGAAAGACCAGAAAAGTGATTTAAAGAGAAAAGGCAACAGAAGTTCAAGAAGCACAGTCTTGACATGATTATCCAGAAAAAATCCACAGCAGATGGGCCAGCATGGTGTGAGGAGCTGGGAGTGAGGCTTCAGGGTGCTTCTAGGTCTATGAGACTACTTCACAGACAGAGCCTGAAGCTGTAAATCAAAGGCTCCAAGAATCAAAGGATTCTCTACGTAGCATGAGTCATGTTCTCTGAGCAGGTTGCAGTCACTTCCTCTCAAACACATTTCTAAGGGTCACTGGTGGCCGTGAAGCACAGACTAGTATAGGCCATGGATTTTAGACACTAATAAGATTGCTTTCCAATGTCTATACAGCATTAAATGGACAGGAAATTTAGAAATGAAGTGATTAATTAGATCAACATGGGCAACCAAACAAACTTGTCAGGTTTCTGAAGAGAAGAGGAAAAGAGATAGATACTTCATCTGGATATCTAAATGGATTTAGTTAATTGAGAGATTGATTGCCAGTTATTCAGTACAATTGAAGATATCTTCACCTATCCTTCCTGAACATCCAGGGTTTTAGTAACACTATTCAATGGCAGTCACAATGCATGAAATTTCACAGGTAAAAAATACAAAATCAAAATGAAAAATAAAATACAAAAGCAAAGTACTATGGTGTGTCTTGTTTGATTTTCTGGGAGAAGGTAAATCGGATCCCTCTTTTGAATTTCAAAGAGCAGATATTTAATTTGTTTTCTCAAATCTTAGATTAAGACAACTTGGTATAAAGCTGAATATAACTAGAATTTCTGTTTGCTCTTGGCATTATCAAACTGACTCCTTTGACTCCCTTAATATCAGAAAAATATATCTTTTATCTAATATACTCCCTTTATTCAAGTGGACAGAAGAGCTCAAACAGACATATAACAAATACCTGTTTTTTTTTTTTTTTCCTCAGGGAGACTCTCAGGGGCACAGCTCAGAGTTACAGAGAGATATTTTGCTTTATTCCATAAAATTAGGATATTCCATAAAATTAGGAACAAAGCTAACTGGTTTGCAATAAATGTTCACTGATTTTGTAGAGTTCTTAGGAGTGGGAAGAGGGAATGAGTTCAAGGATAGTACTTGAATTCAAATTTTGTCTTACATGCTTATAGTAATGGTTTCTTTACAAATCCTCAGTCCCCACCCAGAACAAGAGAAATCCTAATCTTTTTTCCTGGCTTAAAAGTACCATCAAAATGAATGTGGGTAACTTGTGTTGAAGATGAAAAGCACTTTTGCACAAGTTCTAAGTATATAATTAATATTAATGAGATGCATTCTGATTAAAGTAGTATATTTGATGAAGTATGAGGAATAACCACTTACTTTCATGAAAGTGACAAAGAGAATAATTTCATTTGTACTTGGCAATTAGATATCAATTTAATGAGTGAGAAAAAATAGGGAATTATACTTTTTAAAAGCATGATGGAGTTCTGGGAGCAGTAAAAATGTTATATGGTTTATATTTTATTTCAGGCCTACCATGGTAGACCACAACAAGGGTGCAATGTTTACAAACACAGGAGCTCATGGTTGCCCAAATTCCTAAACCAAGCTCCACATTCTGGGAAGTGAAAAGCCATGTCCTGAAACATCTTGTTCTGTGTCAGGGCCCATGTAGGCATTTCCATTCAGTTACATACCTCTGCTGGACTTAGCTTTGAGCTGGGCTTAGCACTCCTCTACAAAGTGCTCCCAGTAATTTCTACAAAGTGATCAGAGTTCCCTTGTGAAATGAACCCTCCCATCCCAGAGATGGGAGAAAACACGGGGAGATTTATAGGGGAAGAGCTATTCTGGTTATAAGCACTGCAATACTATCTTTTCCCATAAAATGAGAAACTTCTACCAGCCCCTCTCCTAATGGTTCACTTCATATTCTGACAGTTACTCTGTCAAAATAGAGGGCAAAAGTAGGCCCCTCCTTTCTACCTATTTTAGGACCAGTGATGAACCATTCAAACCAATTTACTGCCCAAACCCCCAATTAACAAATTTATCTCCATTTTGGGCTTCCCTGGTAGCTTAGATGGTAAATAGTCTGCCTGCAAAGCGGGAGACCTGAGTTTAATTCCTGGGTTGGGAATATCCCCTGGAGAAGGAAATGGAAACCCACTCCAGTATTTCTGCCTGGAGAATCCCGTGGACAGGGGAGCCTGGTGGGCTACAGTTCATGGGGTCGCAAAGAATCAGACATGACTGATCAACTAATACTTTCATTCACTTCACGTTCCTTTCCATTTTACCTGGAAAGCAAACACTGATTTGTTCAGGAACTTTTTTATATGGGTAGGAAAGGGAGTGCTTCAAAGGACAAAGTTGCCAGCTTTTAACCAGTTCAAATGAACCTAATAAGAGCATGTTATCAATAGAAGGCCAAGAGAATGTATAAAAATAATCTATGAATACCAGCTGGAAAATCTATGCAAAATCTAGGATAAATCAATTCATAAAGCATCACTCAAATGTTCATATTTACCCTAAGATTATACATATATTTTGGATACAAATATATCATATTCAAATTACCCCCTATCTAGCTAGCTAGCTATGTTAGAATTAATTATAACAATAACTGCCATTGCTGCACATCAAATGTCTGCTATATGCTATACACATCACACATATGATTTCTAGTCCTCACAAAACACAAAGCACATACAAAATCAGTATCATTGTCTAAATATGTCATTCTAGGAAAGGAGAACTGCAGCATTCATGTGGCTGGCCCCAGTTCATCCAGCAGTAAGACACTGAACCAGGATTCAAACTCAGACCTGCCGGACTCCAAACACTGTGCTCCTTTTACCACAGTAGTGCGCTGACTTCACTGTGGGATCCGTACACATTCATGAGACGATGAGACACTCAGGACTACAAGACTATCAAGGACTATCAAAACTTACCCAACAGTTTTTGCTTCTAAGTAGGAATAATCACCATTTATAACAGGTGGTTGCCCTATTCTTCAAGGGTACTTGGCAGTTCAGTGTTCTACCTAAGATACTACTCAAACCATCTGATGATATTTAGAGATGTAAACAAGTTGACACAATAACAATGAGGTAGACTGATTTACTAATTTTGGAAAGTCTGAATTTCTAGGAACCAATTTTTTTTTGCCATGTCCTATGAAGTGAACTAAAACAATAAAAAATATTTAGCCTCATATAACCAGTCATAGAAAGTGACCTCAATAATATTGCTTTCTAATTCCATCATTACCCAAGTAACTGAAAGTAATGTAACATGCTATTTGGAACTTCTCTAACAATATAACGTAACTCCTCCCTTCCCATACACGCACACAAATAACTGCAGGGACAAAGCTGTAATGAGAGAAGAAAACATGGACAAGAAATACAAGGCCATAAGATGAACTTGAAAACAAATGACCTTTATCTTCTTTGTACTCTCTTTTCTTGGTTAGCTTTGCAAGTGATCATTCAAGAAACTAGCAAAAACATGTTATCATGGAGCATGGAAACAAGACCCAGTTTCCCCCTCAGTCAGTCTCTCCCAACAGGAAGCTTCCATAAGCCTCATATCCTTCTCCATCAGAAGGCAAACAGAAAACCACAATCACAGAAAAGTAACCAATCTTAAACACATGGACCAGAGCCTTGTCTAACTCAGTGAAACTATGAGCCATGCCTTGTAGGGCCATCAAAGACAGACAGGTCATGGTGGAGAGTTCTGACAAAACATGGTCCACTGGCGAGGGAATCGGAAACTCCTTCAGTATTCTTGCCTTGAGAACCCCACGAACAGTATGAAAAGGCAAAAAGGTAGGACACTGAAAGATGAATGCCCCAGGTTGGTAGGTTCCCAATATGCTACTGGAGATCAGTGGAGAAATAACTCCAGAAAGAATGAAGAGATGGTGCCAAAGCAAAAACAACACCCAGTTGTGGATGGGACTGGTGATAGAAGCAAGGTCCAATGATGTAATGAGCAATATTGTATAGGAACTTTGAATGTTAGGTCCACGAATCAAGGCAAATTGGAAGTGGTCAAACAGGAGATGGCAAGAGTGAACATTGGCATTCTAGGAATCAGCAAACTAAAATGGACTGGAATGGGTGAATTTAACTCAGATGACCATTATATCTACTACGGTGGGCAGGAATCCCTCAGAAGAAATGGAGTAGCCATCATAGTCAACAAAAGAGTCTGAAATGCAGTACCTGGAGGCAATCTCAAAAATGACAGAATGATCTCGGTTCATTTCCACAGCAAACCATGCAATATCACAGTGATCCAAGTCTATACCCCAACAATTAATGCTGAAGAAGCTGAAGCTCAATGGTGCTATGAAGACCTACAAGATCTTCTAGAATTAACACTCAAAAAAGATATCCTTTTCATTACAGGGGACTGGAATGCAAAAGTAGGAAGTCAAGAAATACCTGGAGTAACAGGCAAATTTGGCCTTGGAGTACAAAATGAAGCAGGGCAAAGGCTAACAGTTTTGCCAAGAGAACGCACTGGAGAAAGCAAACACCCTCTTCCAACAACACAAGAGAAGACTCTACACATGGACATCACCAGATGGTCAATACTGAAATCAGATGGATTATATTCTTTGCAGGCAAAGATGGAGAAGCTCTATACGGTCAGCAAAAACAAGAACACGATCTGACTGTGGCTCAGATCATGAACTCCCTATGGCCAAATTCAGACTTGAAGAAAGTAAGGAAAACCACTAGACTAACAGGTATGACCTAAAGAAAATCCCTTACAATTATACAGTGGAAGTGAGAAATAGATTTAAGGGATTAGATCTGATAGAGAGAGTGCCTGAAGAACTATGGATGGAGATTCGTGATATTGTATAGGAGAGAGGGGTCGAGACCATTCCCAAGAAAAAGAAATGCAAAAAGGCAAAATGGCTGTCTGAGGAGGCCTTACAAATAGCTGTGAAAAGAAGAGAAGCAAAAAGCAGAAGAGAAGCAAAAAGCAAAAGAGAAAAGGAAATATATACCCATGTGAATGCAAAGTTACAAAGAATAGCAAGGAGAGATAAGAAAGCCTTCCTCAGTGATCAGTGCAAAGAAATAGAGGAAAACAATAGAATGGGAAAGACTAGAGATCTTTGAGAAGATTAGAGATACCAAGGGAACATTTCATGCAAAGATGGGCTCAGTAAAGGACAGTAATGGTATAGATCTAACAGAAGCAGAAGATATTAAGAAGAGGTGGCAAGAATGCACAGAAGAACTGTACAAAAAAGATCTTCATGACCTAGATAATCATGATGGTATGATCACTCACCTAGAGTCCGACATCCTGGAATGCGAAGTCAAGTGGGCCTTCAGTTCAGTTCAGTTCAGTTCAGTTTGCAACCCCACGAATCACAGCACGCCAGGCCTCCCTGTCCATCACCAACTCTCAGAGCTCACTCAAACTCATGTCAATAGAGTTGGTGATGCCATCCAGCCATCTCATCCTCTGTCGTCCCCTTCTCCTCCTGCTCCCAATCCCTCCCAGCATTAGGGTCTTTTCCAATGAGTCAACTCTTCACATGAGGTGACCAAAGTATTTAGGAAACATCATTACAAACAAAGCTAGTGGAGGTGATGGAATTCCAGTTGAGCTATTTAAATCCTAACAGCGATGCTGTGAAAGTGCTGCACTCAATATGCCAGCAAATTTGGAAAACTCAGCAGTGGCCACAGGACTGGAAAAGGTCAGTTTTCCTTCCAGTTCCAAAGAAAGGCAATGCCAAAGAATGCTTAAACTACCACACAATTGCATTCATCTCACACACTAGTAAAGTTATGCTCAAAATTCTCCAAGGCAGGCTCCAACAATACATGAACCATGAACTTCCAGATGTTCAAGCTGGTTTTAGAAAAGGCAGAGGAACCAGAGACCAAATTGCCAACATCTGCTGGATCATTGAAAAAGCAATCGAGTTCCAGAAAACATCTATTTTTTTCTTTATTGACTATGCCAAAGTCTTTGACTGTGTGGATCACAATAAATTGTGGAAAATTCTTCAAGAGATGGGAATACTAGACCACCTGACCTGCCTCTTGAAAAATTTGAGTGCAGGTCAGGAGGCAATAGTTAGAACTGGACATGGAACAACAGATTGGTTCCACATAGGAAAATGAGTACGTCAAAGATATATTGTCGCCCTGCTTATTTAACTTGTATGCAGAGTACTTCATGAGAAATGCTTAATCGATGAAGCCCAAGCTGGAATCAAGATTGCTGGGAGAAATATCAATAAGCTCAGATATGCAGATGACACCTTATGGCGGAAAGTGAAGAAGAACTGAAGTGCCTCTTGATGAAAGTGAAAGTAGAGAGAGAAAAAGTTGGCTTAAAGCTCAACATTCAGAAGACTGAGATCACGGCATTGGGTCCCATCACTTCATGGCAAATAGATGGGGAAACAGTGGCAGACTTTATTTTTTTGAACTCCAAAATCACTGCATATGGTAACCGCAGCCATGAAATTAAAAGACGTTTACTCCTTGGAAGGAAAGTTATGACCAACCTAGTTAGCATATTAAAAAGCAGAGACATTACTTTGCCAAAAAAGGTCCGTCTAGTCAAGGCTATGGTTTTTCCTGTAGTCATGTACGGATGTGAGAATTGGACTATAAAGAAAGTTGAGCAACGAAGAATTGATGCTTTTGAATTGTGGAGTTGGAAAAAGCTCTTGAGAGTCCCTTGGACTGCAAGGAGATCCAACCAGTCCATCCTAAAGGAAATCAGTCCTGAATATTCATTGGAAGGACTGATGTTGAAGCTGAAACTCCACCTGATACAAAGAGCTGACTCATTTGAAAAGACCCTGATGCTGGAAATAGTAAAGGCAGGAGGAGAAGGGGACTACAGAGGATGAGACTGTTGGATGGTAACACCGATTCAATGGATGTGTTTGAGTAAGCTCCAGGAGTTGGTGATGGACAAGGTGGCCTGGTGTGCTGCAGTCCATGGGATCGCAAAGAGTAGGACACTAGTGAGCAACGGAACTGAACTGAACTGATTGATGCAACAGCCCACAGGCACGTCTCTCACCATGGATTTTTATTTTAAGTTTCCATATACTTGTTGATAAGATTAAATTGTTTCAAATAATTTCAGTTTACTTTAATAAAGTATTATATATATATTCTGGCCACACGTTCTTTGTGTGATACAAGTATTATGGATAGTTTCTCCAATTCTGTGATTTAAATTTTCATTTCCTTAACTTGCCTTTTGATGAACAGAAGTTAATTTTGATGAAGTGCGACTATCAATTTTTTCTAGTATGTTTTTGTATCTTAAATAAAAAAATTTTCTTATCCCAAAGGATATTTACTTACATTTTCCTTAAAAATTATATAGTATTGTTTTTACTTTTATATCTGTGATATACTTATTGTGTCCTGTGTGAGGTTAATATGAAGGTTCATTAAATATCTATATATCTATATCTATATATGGTTATCCATTAATTCCAGCTCCATTTATCGAAAAGTCTCACCTTTCTCCATTGTATTGTTTTGATGTCTTTGTCAAAAATCAATTGAGTGTATATGTGTGGGTTTAATTCTAGACTTTCTATCTGTTCCATTGATCTATTTGTCTATCCTGACACTAAAACAGACTTGCTTGACTACTCCAGATTTATAGAAAATCTTGAAGACAGATAGATCAAATCTTCTAAGTATGTTCTTTTTCAAGATTCTTTTGGGTACTGTTGGACCTTTGAAATCCAATGTAAATTTTAGAATCAGTTTGTCAACTTTTACAAAAACATGTTCTAGGATTTTGATTGGGATTGTTGTATATCTACAGATCAATTTGAAGAGAATTGCATCTTAGAATATCTCTCTATTGATATTTCTTCATTTTTCTCAGCAACTCTTTATAGTTTTGTAATTTGTAGTTTTCAGTGGGTGGTTACTGCACAAATTTTAATTTGTTCCTAAGTATTTTGTAGATTTTGAATGCTATTGTAAATGGCATTTTAAAATTTAATTTTTGGATTGTATATATAAAAATACAATTGACTTTTGTATATTGTCTTTATCTTGTGAAACTCTGCTAAGTTCATTTGATTTTTAGTTCCAGAGAATAGAAAGGAGAAATAAGAAGTCCTTCTTAAATGAACAATGCAAAGAAATAAAAGAAAACAATAGAATGGGAAAGACTAGAGATCTCTTCAAAAAAAACAAGATATCAGGGTATATTTCATGCAAGGATGGGCATGATAAATGACAAAGAGAGTAAGGACTCAACAGAAGCAGAAGGGATTAAGAAGAGGTGGCAAGAACACCCAGAAGAACTATACAAAAAGGGTCTCAATGACACGGATAACAATGATGGTGTGATCACTTACCTAGATCCAGACATTCTGGAGTGTGAAGTCAAGTGGGTATTAGGAAGCATTACTATGAACAAAGCAAGTGGAGGTGATGGAATTCTAGCTGAAAGCTATTTAAAATTCTAAATGATGATGCTGTTAAAGTACTACATTCAATATGTCAGCAAATTTGGAAAACTCAGCAGTGGCCATGGGACTGGAAAAGGTTAGTTTTTCATTCCAATCCCAAAGAAGGGCAGAGCCAAAAATTGTTCAAGCTACTGTACAACTGTATGCGTTTCACACACTAGCAAGGCTATGCTCAAAATCCTTCAAACTAGACTTCAGCAGTATGTGAATTGAAACTTCCAGATGTAGAGGCTGGTTTTGGAAAAGGCAGAGGAACCAGAGACCAAATTGCCAAGATTCCTTGGATCACAGAGAAAGCAAGAGAGTTCCAGAAAAACATCTACTTCTTCTTCATTGACTATGCTAAAGCCTTTGACTATGAGGATCAAAACAAACTGTGGAAAATTCTTAAAGATATGGGAATACTGCCTTACCTGCCTCCTGAGAAACCTGTGTATGTGGTTTCAAGAAGCAACAGTTGGAACTAGACATGGAACAAAGAACTGGTTCAAAATTGGGAAAGGAGTATGTCAAGGCTATAGACCGTCACCCTGCTTATTTAATTTCTATGCAGAGTACATCATGCGAAATGATAGCCTGGATGAATCACAAACTGAAATCAAGATTGCTGGGAGAAATATCAACAATCTCGGATATGCAAATGATATCATTCTAATAGCAGAAAGTGAAGAGAAACTAAAGAACCTCTTGATCAAGGTGAAAGAGGAGAGTGAAAAAGCTGGCTTAAAACTCAACATGCAAAAAACTAAGATCTTGGCATCTGGTCTCATCACTTTATGGCAAACAGAAGGGGAAAAAGTGGAAGCAGTGACAGATCTTATTTTCTTGGGCTCCAAAATCATTGTGGACAGTGACTGCAGCCATGAAATTAAAAGACTCTGGCTCCTTGGAAAGAAAAGCAATGACAAACATAGATAGCATATTAAACAGCAGAAACATCACTTTGCTAACAAAGGTCCATATAGTCAAAGATATATTTTTTCCAGTAATCCTGTATGGATGTGAGAGCTGAACCATAAAGAAGGCTACATCAGGAAGAATTCTTTTGAATTGTGGTGCAGGAGAAGACTCTTGAGAGAGTCTCAGAGAGCGAGGAGTTCCAATAAGTCAATCTAAAGGAAATCTATCCTGAATATTCATTGAAAGGACTGATGCTGAAGTTTCAATACTTTGGCCACCTATTGCAAAGAGCTGACCCTTTGGAAAAGATTCTGATGCTGGGGAAAACTGACGTCAAAAGGAGAAGGGAGCAGTACAGGTTAAGATGGTTAGATAGCATCACTGATTCAAGACATGAATTTGAGCAAACTTCGGGAGATAGTGCAGAATAGGAAAGCCTGGTGTGCTGCAGCCCATAGGATCTCAAAGAGTTGGACACAACTTATTGACTGAATAAGAACAACAATAGTGTTTACAGGTGCTTTACAAGTTTTATGTACACAACATTACTACCTGCAAATTAAGACAGTCTTCATAGTTTTTGTTTCCAATTTAGATACCGTTTACTTCTTTTTGAGTCCTTATTGCAGTAGTTAGGACCTCGAGTATAATGTTGGATATAAGTAGTGAGTGTAGACATTTATGCCTAGTTCTTGATCTTAGGGGAAGTTGATTTTTTTTCACCATTACATATAATATGAACTATAGAATTTTTATACATGCTTTATCAGATTGAAAGTTTCCTTCCACTAGATTGCTTAGGTTTTTATGATGAATAGTTGCTGGATTTTGTCAAATGCTTTCTCTGCCTCTAAGGACTTGTATCTAGAACATATATAGAATTCCTAAAATTTAATTAAAAAATCAAACCAATTTTTAAGTAGGGGAAAGAACTGAATAGACTCTTCAGAGAAGAAGATATATGGATGTGTAAAAAGAACACAAAGAAGTGGTGAACATAATGAATTTTCAGGGCAATGAAAATTAATATTACAGTATGGTACTCATGTACATACACTAAAATGTCTAAAATGGAAAAGAAAGAGAATACTAAATGTTGGCTGGAATGTGGAAAAACCAAAACACCCATCTGCAGTTGTAGGAGTGTAAAATGCTGCAATCACTTTGGAAATCTGTTTGTAGGTTTCTTATAAAGCATACACATTACCTTATGATTTAGATATTACATGCCTGGATTTTACTCAAGAGAAGTAAAAATTTGTATTCACAAAACCATTTATGCCTGAATGCCTATTTCAGATATATTTATAATATTGGGGAAGTGAACATAGCCCAAATGTTGATTTGAATGCATACTCAAATTGTGGTATATTTATACAATAAAATATTATTTACCAATAAAAATTAATTGCTTTACAGCCCCCCAAACATGGATGAATCTCTGAAACACTGTATTGAGTGAGAATAACCACACAGAAAAAAGCATACATTATGGAATTCCAGTTGTATCAAGCTAAAGAATATGAGCAAACTAACCTATGTTGATGGAAATTAGTGTTTGCTTCTGGTGGTAGGAAAGACAGAGAGATAATGACTTGGCAAATGTAGAAGGGAATCCAAGAGGTGTTGGCAGTGTTGTGTATCTTGATAGATGCAAGGATTTTATTGGTGTATTGTTGGCCAAAACTCATCAAATGGTTTAAGATCTGTCCATTTTTATGTAAACTAAACTTCAATTTGGAAAAATGAAAAGCACAAAAAAATAAATAGCATGAAGACATAAGACTTTTAAAGTTTTTAGTAAACAGGAGATACCACTGTTACTATGAGGACTTTTGTGATAGTCATGCTTATGACATTATATATTCCTTGTAGATGCTTCGTTGTTCCCTGTATTGAAAAACATACCAGAGACAAGTAAATAGATAGACATCTACATACAAAGCACCACAACTAGATAGCAGTAGTTTATAAAATCATATTCCTTTTGATTTTAAAAACACGAGAATGATGCATCTGGCCATATAGATGCACAAATTTTGGTTTTTATCATCAAAATAAAACCTTGTATTATG
Source organism: Bubalus bubalis (assembly GCF_019923935.1). Taxonomy (NCBI): domain Eukaryota; kingdom Metazoa; phylum Chordata; class Mammalia; order Artiodactyla; family Bovidae; genus Bubalus; species Bubalus bubalis. Next base: position 46,332,146 of record NC_059162.1, on the reverse strand, counting down.
AATCACTATACAGGCACCAGACAGTGTTTCTGATTTTATCCCAATGAAAGCTTTTTAATGAGTACACATTATGTTCACTTATTAATATCACTGATAGGTATTTCATCATATTTTAATACCTACTGAAAGTAATTTGGCACGTTTACTGTTTTCTTCTAAAATGCTTGCTATTCTTGAAAGGGCCTGGCTGGAATTTTAATTATAAACTGGCTTTCTTTTTTTCTTCTAAAGAAGGACACCACAGATAGTCTGTGCAACTTAATTCTATAAACATGGAGCCTTGTGCAAGGTGCTTGAAAATTCAAATATAAATGAGACATGATCTCTGTTTTCAAGAAGCTCATAATGAGCTCAGTGATGGACAAGAAGTAATATAACTAGAAGATCATCTAATAACTGTAATACTGGTTATATGAACAAAGGGCTGGAGGAGAAAAGTGAAAGTGAAAGTCACTCAGTTGTGTCTCTTTGCGACCCCATGGACTATACAGTCCCTGGAATTCTCCAGGCCAGAATACTGGAGTGGGTAGCCCTCCCCTTCTCCAACGCAGGGATCGAACCCAGGCATCTCGCATTGCAGGCAGATTCTTTACCAGCTGAGCCACAAGGGAAGCCCAAGAAAACTGGAGTGGGTACCCTATCCCTTCTCCAGGGAATCTTCCCAACCCAGGAATCGAACCGGGGTCTCTTCCATTGCAGGCAGATTCTTTACCAACTGAGCTATCAAAAAAGTGACTCAATTTTCCTACAGGGAGAGGAAGACAGTCATAGATGACTTCACAAAAGAAGTGACATTTAAGATAGATAACACATTTAAGATTTAAAAAAATAAAAGAGTGTTTAATATATCATTCAGCAATTCAGCTACCATGCTGTTGCTCCTACAGGATGAACATTAGGTCAGGCAGTGGCACACAGTGTGGTCTAGACCCTCAAGAAGCTTATACTCTAGCTACATTTTGCCAATTCTAGAAGGAATCAAGGTCGCTCAGTTGCATACCTCATTCTTTTCACTCTGGCTTCTTTCCATCTCATTTTACTAGACTCATACACCATAAAAGACTTTTAAGTTCAAAGTTACTATTTTTCTTTTTTCATTTTTGATGTAATGGGGGAAATGATGGCATGGTAAATATTGACTGTTAGTTCTACCACTTAGATGTTTTCTTACAGCATTTATTTATTCATTCATTTACTTATTCAAACATCATTTATTAAGCCCTTACTGAGTACCCAGGAATTGGGATACAAAGGGGAAGACTGTCTGGCAGAAGAATCAGAGATGCAGACATTCAAATGCTGTGTGATACTGGTTGCAACTCAGACGGAAGAAGAAAAGGAGAAATTAACCCTGGTCAGAGAGGTCAGAGAATAACTCAAAGAGAAGAGGATGCTTTAATTACTCTTTAGTGAACTGGAAAGACTCCAGATGTAAAGAAGAGCAGGTGAAAATGCGCACAGACCCCAAGCAATCAGCTGTGTTGTCCTGTGTTGTTTTCTCTCAAGGGCTCTTGCTTAGGAGTTCTGCTTTTATCCTAAGCACAGAAAAGCGCAGTCATTTCCTTCCATGCTTTCTGATTGTAAAATTTTGTTTTTTTCTTTTAGCATGCTATTTTTTCCATGTTTCTCAAGCAAATAATCTCAACATAATTCTTATTTTCACACCTTAAAATGCCAAATATTAGCATTTTATTTTCTAATGTCACTAAAATATATACTTCGCCTCCAACTCTAAAGAAGAATTTGTGGATAAAGATATAATCGCAGTTACATTTTCATTTAAGTATTCTTCACAACTCTTTATCTAAAATACTTAAGGCGAATCGTATTTCAAAATTCAGAAACTTTTTTGGACTTTAGGAAAGAAAAATGGTACATTTACTACATTATACCTAATACCTCCAGCAAGATGCGGAGTGGCAGCCTGGACTCAAACACATTAGTCTCTCTGCAGTAAACATGCAAATGTTCACTCGAAGAGGAATAAATAAAGATTATAAATAGCCTCATATCAGTTCAGGCCAGGTTTGCTGCCAAATGAGTTATGTAAAACATTTGGTTACCGAGTTTTTTGGGTTTCAGAATTGTTAATGAGAGGATGTGGACTTGTGGTTAATCCTCATTTTATAGTTTAAGACACAGATTTAGAGAGATTAATTAACTCACCGGAGTTGCTTAGCTAGTAAGTGACGAAGCCTCATAGAAACCCCACAGGCTTACTCTGAACTCTGCCAGTAACCACTGTCCCACATACAGCAAGCAAACATTTCACTTTTATTGAGCTGCCAGGTTTTTGCCAGGTAAAGAGGGGAGTAAGGTAACTGAGTATAAAATAAAAGGGTGTGGCTACAGATGCCCCTCTGTTTTTGATGATACTGTGAATAGTCTCAACTTCCTAATCCTCACAGACATCCTCATTGCTGACTGTGGAGGAAAGGAAACAAGGATTTGGCCAAATTAGTCATGTTATCTTTCAAGTAATTAGTATATTTAATATATTCTCCCTAATGCATGCCTCACGTATTAATTGATTAAACTTCCCAAGCAATGTTTCTTCATGTGACTTTGGAAGAGCAAGAAGTCAGGCATGGACTCTGGATGTCATGCCTTTGACAACTGTCTCTGCCTTACAATTCTTGCTTACGTGTTTTTGATCCAACAGCTGAACTAACTCCCTGGTTCCTCAATGGGCATGTTCAACCACTGGTCATTCAGAACCCAGTGTGCTGCTTCTCTGGATTTCCTCTCCCTATTCTCTATGCCATTTCTCTTTCAGCTCAAAATCATTTCTTACCAGCTTTCTCCCACAAAAGAAGCTATGTTGTGTCCATCACTATCTTCTCAAGTCTCTGACTGTATTCAGTTGCTATTCACTTCATCCCTCTTGGCAACATGGATCTTTGTGTTCTTCCATCAGAATCAGGATGTTAAAATGCAGATTCTTGGACGCACCTTTGACCAGTTAAATCGGGATCTCTAGGAGTGGAGCCGGGGAATCTATACTGTCAGACGCATGCCACATGGTATTCAAGCACCATGAGTTCAAGGTAACAGCTTTGTGGTGTAGAAGAGCTATGACTGCCCTTCCTATGGAATCTACTCTCATGCTTGCAGGCACAAATTTATACAACTTGCACCATAAGACCAGAGCAAACTATAAATGCCTGACTTCTTGCTCTTCCAAAGTCACATGAAGAAACATTGCTTGGGAAGTTTAATCAATTAATACGTGAGGCATGCATTAGGGAGAATATATTAAATATACTAATTACTTGAAAGATAACATGACTAATTTGGCCAAATCCTTGTTTCCATGGCTCAAGTCTCATTTTCCTCCATCTTCAAACACTGCACTGTAATTGGTTTCTTCTAAATTTCTACTCTAATTTATTCTAGCCTGACCTCTGAGTGAAAGATTAAGTAGAGTAACAATTATACTTTCCAAACAAATTTTTTTCCTGTCTAAAGAAGCCAGCTATTTCTAGTGGGCCTTTTTAAAAGCGTATGCATCTTCTCTTGTTTCCCTATAGCATGAAAACATGGTAAGAAGCAGCATCCTACTCTTTAGCTAATGAGAATATAATATGAATTACTGTCAAAGATACACACACATACACACACCAGGAAAGAACAGCTAGGAAGCCACCTGTACTGTGGACCCAGAGTGCTTTGATTCACTATTAGGAATATTAACCTAAAGGAGATAGTCACCTATTGTTTGAGTCATGTCAGCCCTCACCAGAGACTCTGGGGCATAGATCTATTTACCAGACCATCTGCTTGTTCCTCAACTTAGTGCTGAGAAATGAATTAGTAATACAATCACATAGACAAGATCTTCCTTTTTTTTTTTAAACAAATGATAATACTGGAAATTACGCTTACAATTTTGATGAAGGCTGGGCTTACCAAAATGAAGTCTAAACCTAGATTCAAACTATCTGAAAATCAGTTTCCACTTATGTTATTGACACAAGTGTCTCCATCATTACCTATCTTTTATTTGAATATGTAAGTTTTGAAATGAGTGTGGAAGTCCTTTAGAGACAAAATGACTCAGTGCAATGCAGCCTTTTCCATTTCAGCTCTCACGATGACTGCATACATTTGAGACAATGCTTGTATAGATGGTCATAAACTATCAAAACCATCATGTCAGAAACAATTAACTGGATATGTTTACATTGCATGAGCGTAAAGTTATTTGTAAATTTTTTTTAGTTATGAACAACCTTGGGATATTGATGGTCATTGATAAAGGCATGAACACTCACTGTCTAAATACTTTCAGACTCAGTTTATAGTAATATGATTAGTTACACTAATAATACTGCTTAGGCACAGTCTTGCTAATTATAATATTATAAATATTAATGTCACCCAGCCTTTCTGTTTGATTGCCATTCATGGAGTCATTCATCACGATATTTTCCTGGAAACCAGCAAGATTTTATCCCCCCTCCCTTTTATTTTTGATCACTGGACTTGCAGTCATTCATACACATTAATCTATAAGAAGCTCTTATTTTTGGCTATCTGTTCAGAGAAGAATAGTGATATTTCCAATTAAAACTAGTCAAATGTAAATCATTATATGATGTTTCTCTTATTCTTTCTGAGTCCCTAACCATGCCATCGAAAGCACAGAACCCAGGGTTTTTGTTTTCCATTCTTTTTCATGTGACCTGTTTCAAGTTAAGATTCATTTGAATTATTAAATGCTTCCTTAAAGAATCTTTTTATACTTGCCTCTCTTTTTTTAAAGTTAATTATTGATGTAGTGACAAGCTGAAAAGACTAAGAATTATAATTTTTTTCCTCCCCTCATTCAGGACTCAAGAAACGTCTTCTGACAATGGTTGTCTATTTAGAATAATACAAAGGAAATACAAAGGCAAAATACTGAATGTTGTTTCAGAAAAGATTTGCTAAAATCACTGTATTATACAAAATGTAAATGTAGTGTATATTTCTCTGAAAATAGCAGTTAGAGAGAAAGTTGGGACATAACCTTTTGAGCCCAGATTTAACCACACACATAGCAGAAGCAGTTACAAAAGATACTGATTAGATTTTAATTTTAAAAACTTCATCATATTATTCAGGGCTCCAGTGATTTGATTGTCTGAAAATAGAAAGGTAATGTTATAATTTCCAGAGCTGGTTAAAGAATAAAGAAATCTCCACCCTCCCACTGGAAAGAATGCCAGTCATCACCATAGTAAGCAAGAATTTGGAGGCATTTTATACTATAAACTTCAATCTTTTTCCTTTATGTGACCTTGTGTTATACAGGTTTCATAAAAATGTAGCTCAGAGACCTGTCATATAGTTGTAATCAAGGCTCCTTCAGAACGATTCTACTATGCAGTCACATCCAATGGGGCATCTGTGTTTCCCCTGTTAGTAGGACAGTGGGAGGGCAAACAAGACCCGAAATGGAAAATGAAAAAGCCAGAGTCCTCAAGGACAACCCAAGAGAGGTGACCACGTACCTTTCCCACAAGTTCAGCAATACAAGGGACTGGTTTCCCTTTCTGGTGACTCCTCGTGGCTGGACTCTGCCCATCCCAGTCCTGTAGTTCTTCAATGCTTTTCAGATAAAGCAAGGCTTTGAGGCCAGTGCAGTAGTCTTGGATGACAGTGAAATCCTGATTTTGAATAGCACTGCATACCTAGAAAAGGTAGAGCAACCAACAGAATGTCAGTTCAGTTCAGTCAGTTCAGTTGCTCAGTCCTATCAGACTCTTTGCGACCCCATGGACTGCAGCACACCAGGCCTCTCTGTCCATCACCAACTCCCAGAGTTTACTCAAACTCATGTCCATTGAATTGATGATGCCATCCAACCATCTCATCCTCTGTTGTCCCCTTCTCCTCCGGCCTTCAACCTTTCCCAGAATTAGGGTCTTTTCAAATGAGTCAGTTCTTCACATCAGGTGGCCAAAGGATTGGAGTACCAGCTTCAGTCAAACCAAGAGCTAATTCTCCAAACAGACTCACTTTTCAGACAGTCAACACAATTTACTTTAAATGCCAGGCACTGGTCTAAGCAGGACATGTCAGTCATTGCCTGCAGGGGATGGGAGTGTTAGGGAAGGAAAAACTGCCAAGGGGCACAGGGAAACTTTCAGGGACTATGGATACTTTCATCAACTTGATGTGGGGACAGTCTCACAGGTATATACATATTTCAAAACATCAGACTGTATACTTTAAATACGTGTAAAGTGTTAGTTGCTCAGTTGTGTCTGACTTTGCAACCCCATGGACTGTAGCCCTCCAGGCTCCCCTGTCCATGGAATTCTCCAGGCAAGAATACTGGATTGGTTTCCATTCCCTTATCCAGGAGATCTTTCCAATCCAGAGATTGCACCCAAGTATCCTGCATTGCAGGCAGATTCTTTACCATCTAAGCCACCAGGGAAACCCTTAAATATGTGTAGTTTACTGTAGGTCATGTATAGTCAGTATGGCTGTAAAAAATTAGGTCCAATAGGTAGAATTTCCAAGGAGTTAAATTCAGCACAACCTAAGAATGGACATTTAATCTCTCATTTGCTCTCTGTTAAGATGTACTGCTTGGAGGTACATGTCCGGGCTGGTCATGTACCTTGTTTGAAGGTGGTCATGCTGGGCTGGAGTGCTCTCATCAGTTAACTCAGCCCTCAGGTACCAATGCCTACCTCTTCAGCCTCATATATTGTTGTTCTTCTTTGTATTCACTATGCTCCAATCATCCAGGTCTTTCCTCTTTTCCTCAGATTTTCCACATTGTTTCTTTGCCTTGAGACCTCGTAAGACCTTGCTGCCTGGAAGGCCTTTGCCTTTTACACATGGCTGACCAACCCCCCAGCTTCAGTCTCATGGGAAATATTACTTCTTCAAGGAGGCCTCTAGGAGCTCCATATATGGAGGCCTCTAGGAGCTCCATATATGGAGCTATAGGTTAAAGCCTCCTTAACTCATACAGTTTTGACTTCTAACTTTTGCAAGATTATTTGATTGACAGCTCCCTTCCCCGATAGACTGAAGTTTTAAGAGGGAAGAACCTATATTTATATTGGACAACATATTATCCCCAGTGACTAGCACAGAGTATGTCACTTATTCTGCTCTTAATAGAGATACGTTTAATGACTGCATATGCAGGAGAGATTTTTTTTTTTTGCATGACCATTTGTTAGAAAATAGAGATTTAATTCTAGAGTTAAGGAAGGCTGTATCTGAGAAATTAGGATCCTTCTAAAAACAACATATTTGAGAGTCTGTTAGGATTTGAGTTAGAGCTGGAATTCAGTGGACTTAGAGAAACACTTTCAGATTGATTACTTACAAAGATAATTCTCCAATTTTTATACTACACATAGACTCCAGAAACTCATTTACAACTGCTGGTAGAACTTCATCCATATGGCCCACCATCACTTAAACAGAAAATTTATCACCTAGAATTCAATGACTCTCCACAACCATATTTCAAATCAATCCAAAGAAACAACCATCCAAACAAAAGTAAGCAAAGCAAAACTTATTTCTAGCCTATCTTTCCAGATGTTAGATTCTTAGCATATATCATAGTGCCTGGGGATAGCAGCCAATAAAGAAGCTCCAATACTTCTGGCCACCTGATGCAAAGAGCTGACTCATTGGAAAAGACCCCGATGATGAGAAATTGAGGCCAAGAGGAGAAGGGGGCGATGAGGATGAGATGGTTGGATGGTATCACGGACTCAATGGACATGAGTTTGAGCAAACTCAGGGAGATAGTGATGGACAGAGAAGGCTGGCATGCTGCAGTTCATGGGGTTGCAAAGAATCATATACTACTTAGCGACTGAATAACAACAACAACAATGAAAACTCATGTCATATGTGAATGTAGATGAGGAAATACCTGAAAATAGAAAGATAAACCATATTCTATTTCAAGGTCTCTTAAAGCCTTCTGGGTGTTTAATTAATATATTTCATTACAATCCTCATGCCTAGCACACCACCAAATACTTAGCTGTTGCTAGGCTGGTTGAGAAAATTTACTGAAAACATACTGAGAGGCTCTAGAATAGGGAATGGGAAATAGATAGAAACAGAGAAAGGGCAAGAAGAATGTATACCTAGCGGTTCTCAGCAAAGAGTGGTAGTCATTTCACTATGTACATATAAAAAGGCCAAATGTGGGATTCTGGGAATAGAAGCATTTAAAATGAAGGCTTAAGGAAGACAATGAAGGACACTCAGAAGAGACATAAGACAGCATTGCCCAGGATGTCAAATGCTGCATGAAGGGTCAATAATATCAGAGGTGAAGAGGTATCATTAAATTTATCAATCAAAAGACATTAGCATTTATGGTGGATAATTTCTGCAATAGGGCAGAAGCGTGTTATGATGAATTGAGGACTGGATGAGGATTGAGGAACTGAAGATATGAAGATGGAATGATCTGATGAGAAGTTTGGCTCATGTAAGAAAAAGAGCAGAGCTAGTGGTATAAGTAGGAGAATTTTGTGTACAATTTTTATAAGGATGAAAATGGCTATGTTTTAAGGGAATGTGGCCATTTTATATTTCAGAATAAAACAGAATGGCTTCTGTATATTAAATTTCTGTCAAACTTTGTTGAATGATGATGTGGTAAGAATAAAACAATGCAATATATAACATGAGGTAGGCTCTTATGATGGGCCACATACTCTGTTCAACACTTTTTAATGTATTATATCATGAAGTCCTCAAAATAACACTAAGAGGTAGGTTTAATTTTTAGCCCTATTTTACAGATGAGGCAAGTGAGATGCAGAGACATTAACTGACTTGTCTCAGGCAGGCCACATGGTTGGAAAGTAGATTATACTACATAATTCATGACCATGCAGGCTAAGGTGACTTAGGTGTAGACATTCACAGCAGAAAAACTCTTTTCATATAATGAAAATTATTTTTTCCATGAACCAAAACCATGCATATATATTTTAAATGGTCAATTATCTTCAACCCAAATATAACTATTGTTTTGAAAAACTGATACTAGTAGATAAAAATTGTCAATGTCTTCATGTTTTACTTCTTACTTGTATAGTATGAGTAAAAACAACAAGCCAAAACCAAAAGCAGAAATAAAAACCTTTCATTTCCTATTGTGAAGGGCTGTATGTTACCACCATGTAGGAAAGAACATTGAATAACTAAATACAGACAAGAATATTTTCTAGGAAGTCCATTTATATCACATAGAAAACCTGTTTCTCAGGAAGAACAATTTAAGCATTAATTAGGCCTGTTATAACTTTCTTAGAGTTGTTTTCTTTTCAGAACAATGATAAAGAACATCATTATAATCTCCTTCACAGGATTTTTTTTAAACTGTAAAAGTCAACTGACACTTTACTTAATCTTCTTTGTTCCCTGTGAGATTCTATTTTTTTTTGTAGTATATGCTAATGGGTACACTTTTACTATAGTCTTAAAACATTTACCCATATGAACATAAGAGATCAGATTTTGAAAATCACATCATGTCATGTAATATATAGGATGTTCCCGACTGCTGTGAAAACCTGCTGCGGAAGGGACTCTAAAATGGACTCTCGCCACTTCGCAATGCATGAATAGTCAGGTTTAGTCTTAGTCCTCCCTAACTTTCCTGGTGAGGAGATACAGAAGCCACTACTTCCCTTAATCCACAATTTGTATAGAGTGGACTCAACCAAGTGGTGCCAGAGTGATCGGAGTGACTTGTGTATTTTAACTACGGAAGATCATATGGTGCTAAAGACTAAAAAGACTTCCTCTTTTTCCCACCCTCTTGTATGCTCTTTATTCTACTGTGCTTACATAATTGGGAGCTGCATTGAGCAGGTGAGGAGGACATAGGACTTGAAGAGGGAGGAGAGACTACCAGCTGGTGACTTAACATGACTGGGATGGGGTGCTATGCTGGAAGCCCTGGACGCCACCATCAGGGTCAGAGGGGACCACTTCAGACATGTTTCATCATAAAGCAACTGTCACACTATAATATACTTCCTGAAAATAATTTAACTTTTTTCCCCATAAGATTAAACATTAATTTTCTGAACGAATTTCTGATAATAGAAGCTTTTAGATTGCTATCTTTGAAAAATAATATATATATATATATATACACACACACACACACACACACATATTATCAGAGGGTCTTATTAAATTGTAAATTCTGTTTCTGTAGGTTTGGAGTGAGTTCCAAGTTTCTGCCTTTGTGACAAGCTTCCAGGTGGTGCTAAGGTTGCCGACTACACTTAGAATAACAAAGATTTAAGCACTGGTGGGGATGAATCTCTTCTTATCTTAGAAATGACTTCTGCAAAGTAAATTTCTTCCAGACAAATAATTTCCTGCTTTTTATTATCAGACTGCAATATTTTGGCCGTTTAAAGCTCTACTTACAATAATGTTATATGTGAAAACACAAGAGTAGTTTTCTGATGTAGTAAGTCCATGGGATTTGATGCTCAGAAAATGGATTTGCTCAGAAAGGTGCCTTGTTCTTCCCTAACCTGCACTGAGGGCTTTATCTCTATCTCAAAGGTAAATGGTTCCTTTTAAAACTCCAAACATGTAGCTGCTATTCCTAAATGGGTGTATTTTATATGACATCTCTTAATTGTTTGTTTAACAGCTCTGATTAGGACTCTTAATAGCTGTTAACATGTTTGCTCAGTATAATTTGTAAGTTCTTTATGGTGAAGGCTGGTTTATCTTTCTTCGCAGCAGGGCATCAGGTGCCATTATAAGGATCATTGCCACCATTAATTATTTCCATGAGCGTGAATCTCCCTACAGTGAGCTGTTCTAAATAGGGGCCCTTGATTCTCAGCAGGGCCAGCTGTATGCAAAGGCTGAGTATGTGGTGACCCCCTGTGCAGCATGATTTGAGGTGTGCCATAAAGTTCCCATGGCCACCAAACGGTCCCCTCCAGAGATCTGACACAGTGCCCTGAATTTTCACTTTAGGTGAAGACATATTTAACAGGAGCCTGTCTATGCAAAGCAACTGTAAAAATACCTGGGAGGTGACAGAGGGTTGCTGGGTGCTACTCGTTTCTCATTATTTTTCATTAAATGAGATTAACTATATTAGTAGTAAATTACCTATTTATGATGGTCGATATCAATAACCTCAGATATGCAGATGACACCACCCTTATGGCAGAAAGTGAAGAGGAACTAAAAAGCCTCTTGATGAAAGTGAAAGTGGAGAGTGAAAAAGTGGGCTTAAAGCTCAACATTCAGAAAACGAAGATCATGGCATCCGGTCCCGTCACTTCATGGGAAATAGATAGGGAAACAGTGGAAACAGTGTCAGACTTTATTTTTCTGGGCTCCAAAATCACTGCAGATGGTGACTGCAGCCATGAAATTAAAAGACGCTTACTCCTTGGAAGGAAAGTTATGATCAACCTAGATAGCATATTCAAAAGCAGAGACATTACTTTGCCAACAAATGTTTGTCTAGTCAAGGCTATGGTTTTTCCTGTGGTCATGTATGGATGTGAGAGTTGGACTGTGAAGAAGGCTGAGCGCCGAAGAACTGATGATTTTGAACTGTGGTGTTGGAGAAGACTCTTGAGAGTCCCTTGGACTGCAAGGAGATCCAACCAGTCCATTCTGAAGGAGATCAGCCCTGGGTGTTCTTTGGAAGGAATGATGCTAAAGGTGAAACTCCAGTACTTTGGCCACCTCATGCGAAGAGTTGACTCATTGGAAAAGACTCTGATGCTGGGAGGGATTGGGGGCAGGAGAAGGGGACGACAGAGGATGAGATGGCTGGATGGCATCACTGACTCAATGGACGTGAGTCTGAGTGAACTCCGGGAGTTGGTGATGGACAGGGAGGCCTGGCGTGCTGCGATTCATGGGGTCACAAATAGTCAGACACGACTGAGCGACTGATCTGATCTGATCTGATATTTTTAAAATCTCCTTCACATACATTGAGAGAAATTCTAAATACTCAAAGCAAAGCTACAAATTAGGCAGATGAGAGGATAGTATCAATATTTGTGCTTTAACAATGAAAAGAGGTTGAACTTGAAAAACTATTTCTTAAAATCTAATCAAGTGGGTTTTATGCCACATCAAGTAGTATAGCCTAGGGGTTAAGCGTATGCCTGTAGAAGTTTGGCAGAATTGGGTTTAAACTACATCTTAGCTGCCTAAGTATGTGCAATTTTCTTCACTTAAAAATGGAGATTAAATACTATGCACATAGGAGAGTAAAAGGTAACATATTTAAGTACATAAACTAGTGAAAGTGAAAGTGAAGTTGCTCAGTGGTGTCCAACTCTGCGACCCCATGGATGGTAGCCTACCAGGCTCCTCCCTCCATGGGATTCTCCAGGCAAGAGTACTGGAGTGGGTTGCCACTGCCTTCTCCAGGGGATCTTCCTGACCCAGGGATTGAACCTGGGTCTCCCATGTTGCAGGCAGACGCTTTAATCTCTGAGCCAGTAGCCAGCACTTTGTAAGCTAGATTGGCACCAAAAATAAATTTCATAACATGTATAAATCATCATAGCATGAATTAGGCAGAATATAATTTTTTAAATCTGTATTTTTGTGGTCTAATGCAGTAAAAGGTCATGGATATTTTTTTTTATTTGCATTAAGCAATAATTTCAGGAAAAGCTTAGGTCTTGTCAAAAGACATGTCTGAGACCCAGTTAAGTCCTTCAGTACTGTGTGACTGAAACTAGTCTTTGAGCTTTTTGAGTCCTCCTCTCCCACCTTCCAATTTGAAAACAGTAGATGATGATATCTTATTCATCACTGTGAGGATGAAACTACCTCATGAAGGTGGAACTACTGTGGAAATTGTAGTGTTATTTAGACAGACTGGTATTAAACTCCACAGTTTTCATCAAGTAATCTAGAAGTTAAAGGGCTTAGTGGAGGTTAAAATGGAAACTTTTGCCTGTAAAGAAAAAGCCAAAGTCCTTGAAATGTAAAAGACAATGAACTAGAAAACTAGCAAGCAGAATTCAAACTGGATTAAAAATACTAATCTCAGGCAACTAATTTGGCAAAGAAGAGTTCTAGAGAAGTATGACATGTGAGGCTGGCATGGGTTTTAGTGTAGCTGAGTAGCACAACTTTCAAATGATATTTTGAAATGTGACAAGATTTTTAAAATAGGGATCTTAAAGTATTAGACATAATTCAGATAAACCCATAATCATAACGATTCCTTTTCCTTCTTACTACACAGATGGACAAACTACACTCCAGGTCTCAGAAACGTGTGCCACCACACTGCAAAATATACGGTTACAATTTAAGTCCAAAGTAGTCTCAAAGTTTCTGTAAATTCATTAGTAAGAGGAGCATTGGAGAGTGATTACATTTCAGTAAAAATGGAATTATGCTGCAATGCTTAACACATACCAAAATATACTAATAACAGAGTCTTATGTGGTTGGAGGAAATTCAAGAATATTCCCATTAAACAAACAATCAGTGAAACAGTGAATGAGAAGGATTATCTACTGAATTCTTAAAAGATTTCCCAGAAAAAGAAGGAAAAAAGTGATCCTATGATCTCCCTTTACCAATCCATTTTGATAAAGGGTTAATCTGTTTAAGCAATGTAAAACACCTGCAGTATTTTCATAGTGCTTTATTGTTTTCAAAGACAAAAAGGAATTTAGATATTTCTTTGTGTCACAGGTTAGGAGTCCAGAAAGGTTAAACTGTCCATGGTAACATATAATTGGAGGCACTGTTGGTCTTCCCACCCAGTCTGAAGTTTTCTAGCTAAGGCACTGACTTTTAATACCAGCACTTAGTCCATGTACCAATTCTAAGAGCAAGACAGAGAAGGTGCTATTAAATCTTTAGTTGAGTGAAGAAATGGAAATTAAACATTGAATGCTATGTTCCAACTCAAAAGATTAGTAGGTGATAGAGTCAATGGTCAGATTCAGGTCTTCAGACCTCTGCTTTTGTCTTATTTCTATAAATTCAAAAATCTTAATTGTAATGTCTTCCGTAGTTGAATATGCTCATATTTGTGATTTTCATAAGAAGCACATTATTGAAAAATAATTTCAAATTTATTATTTAATGAATAATGTCAGAAATCCACAGATCTGTATAAGGATTTTAATAATTAGATGACTACTGCAGGTTTACTATTGAAACTGGAAAACAGATCTCTATTGTTGTTGGCTGAAAATGCAGTTTCCAACTCCATCTGTCCACACCCACTGATTAAAAACACCAGATTTTCCGAAGGCATGGAATCAAGTAATTCCTCACTGAATTGGGTTCTGACCAGTACTGATAAACATGTATAAAATTACAGTGTACTTTTGAAACTGGTACACAATACATACTATTGAAGTAATAATTCACAATTACAATATCCCCCTATGAGGTTTTGGTACTACATAAACATGGCACTGCTTACTGGAATTCATGAATAAAACACCCAAAATTATAATTTTATAAAGCTATAGGTGAAAAGACAGCCCCTGGAGACACACAGTACATAGGGAGCTACACAGGGATGTATTTGTATATCCACATAAAACCACAAATCTTAGTTGTTCTATCACATTAGTTTCCATTTGTTGGAGCTGTACGACATCAAAGTTGTGATGTCCCTATATATTGCATTTAGCAGTAATGTAACAGACTATGTGAAGAAATCAAAGTGAGAGTTTCTAAGTAGTTTCCTGGCAATTGAGACAGCAGGCTCTTTCATCTGCTCTGTAACTGTAGCGATGCATTGATTTAAACTCCTTCTGAGATTTCAAATGCTTTTATACTCTTAGGTCTCTCAAGCAGCTTTTTTTTTTTTTTCAAAGTGATAAAATTCTAGCATTCAACAGAATACCATTTTGTTTCCCCCAAAAGGAGAGGGCTTATTTCAGTTTTGTTACAAACCTGCACAGGATCACTAAGTAAAATAGCTGTCCAAATGCCATCCTATTAAGAAATCTGGCTTTGAGTTCAGTTTTCTACACTCTGACTGTAGCAAATTGGAGAGGGGGCAAAAAGGACAACAAACAAATAGCCCCACCTAAGTTGTTTTTTTCAAAGTTTCAACTCAGGAAAAGCCTAATGGATAAGAAGCTAAGCTTATTAATTTTTTCAATTAACTGCTACTCATTGATAAATCTTAAAGGTATAGGAGTCACTTTGTTTTGTATATTCATCTATTTCATTGTAGATTACATTATTTATCCTCTTATCTAATCCTTAAAATTATATATTTCCTGAAAAATTCTAACTGTCTGAATGCCTCCTTTTTCCCAATCAAGAATGAATTTTATGGAGCTTGAAAGGTTATTTTTCAATGTCCATCTGTAGTCATTCTCTTTCTGATGAATTTCGTAACCCACAATTCAGCTGAATACAGACTAAGTGTATGAAGTGTTTCCAAGGTATTTTATACTGGTATCCAGACCACTTCTGCCAACCAGAATATATTCATCTATTCTCGAAGTGTTTTCTCAAAGGCAGCACAGGTGGTGGGTCACCCACTTGACTGTTATTTAGAATAGCACGTGGAACTGATCTTACTCATACTTTGTTGATGACACAACTTGACTGAAGATGGCCTGGGCTGATTAATTCCTCATGTGAGGCCACTTTTTTTTTTTTTAATGCCATGTTATGTGGCATGTGGGATCTTAGTTCCTTGACCAGGGATTGAACCTGTGCCCTTTGCAGTGAAAGTGCAGAGTCTTTACTGGAGTGCCAGGGAAGTCACCAGCCTCAGCTGATTAGTCAAAGGGATATGCCCTGCAGGTGAGATTGCCTCTGTCCCCCTCCTTGTCTCATCCATTACAAAGTCAGTTCCAGGTGAACTCAGATCTCAATTATGACCTGAACGAAGAAAAAAATAATAAAAAGAACCATACAGAGACACAGCACCTCTATTTGCCTTTTATGAGGGGCTAGAGAGAAAATGAGTGAACCAGGCACAACATGCAGGGCCAAAGAATGGTGACTTCTGTCCTGCCTCTTCAAAGACACTACTGTGGACGACCCAGCTTCCTCACAGACATAAATACAAGACTAAAAAGACTGGGGTAAGACCTGGAGTCTTCTGTACATCAGGGTCTTATGCAGCCCATTCTTTGGTTAGGGGCTATGGCTGCAGTTTGAGGAAGCTTGGTCACTTTTGCTTCAGAAGCAGTAGATTTTTCTACTAAAAAAATTCTCCCCATCCTGGGCTATTGCTGTCGTGCAGCATCACTTACCACAGTAATTTTCAATTGCTCCGCGGCACAGGTGGTGGTGCAAGGGTTTCGTGTAGCACTGTGCAAGCTCAGCACCTCCCACGATCAAAGTGGGGCAAGAAAAGGAAACTAAATACCTAAACAATAGTTGTCAGATGACTAAAATCCTTAATTTTAGGCAATCTCTCTTTTTCAACAGAGTCAACACAGCTGTGAAAACTTGACTTACGATATCATTTACTAAAATACCACATGGGGTTTGGATGACAGAAAGAGAATAAGTCATAAAGCCAAGAAAGGAAATGTCTATTGGGCAAATTATCCCATGGAAATTTTTTTCTGGACCTTGAAGATGAACAAAGGTATGTGGATACTCAACAATATAAGGAGACATTCATCATTCTAAGAAAAATGGACTATTTGCCTGCAACGAGAAAAATGTTAATGTGAAAATTAGCATATTAAATAATACTGTCCCCTTCTGAACTCAAAGCATTCATAATTCAGTAGTTGATTTTATGCTTAATCTATTATTGGTAAAAACACAAATTTGTGAGAGTGGTCTGTAACTGTTATCAGTGAGTCAAGAATCTTGACTGAGTTGCCAATGTAGTCTGGGACAGAAAGTTAGACAAAGCTCAGCTGATTAAGAGTAAGTACTTATGAAAGGGAAAGTTTCTCAGTCATGTCCGACTCTTTGTGACCCCATGGAATATAGTCCATGGAATTTTCCAGGCCACAATACTGGAGTGGGTAGCCTTTCACTTTCCCAGGGCATCTTCCCAACCCAGGGATCAAAGCCAGGTCTCCTGCATTGCAGGTGGATTCTTTACCAGCTGAGCCACAAAGGAAGCCCAAGAATACTGGAGCCTATCCCTTCTCCAGTGGATCTTTCCGACCCAGGCAGATTCTTTACTAACTGAGTTATCAGGGAAGACCTAAGTACTTACAAAGTGCTATAGAAAAAAATCCTACCAATATCTAAGTTAATATAGTGAAAGCACTTGCATGTACTGATGGAAGGTTGGAAAAGCAAAGCAAAAAGGTTTATATTTTTTTAAAGATGTGTTCTTTTTACACATTAAAGACCTAAAGACAAAGAGCATTAAAGACATTCTTCACTCCTTTACAATACAGCTGGAAAACATGAGGCACACAAAGTTTGTGACTTTGTGGAAAAATCAGGGAAATAAACTGTATGCTTGGGTTTTTTTATTATTAATTTAATGAAGACAAGAACCTAAAGACAAAATGCCTGGCTTTCAGGTTCCAAAAATGGATCATTGGAATATGGTTACAGATGAATAACTGAAATGATCAAACAAGCAGTTTTATTTCTGCATTTCTCACTAAAATGGCATATATTTTATGATGTGTGGAATATGAGAATTAACCTGAGGGAAAATTACCAACACCATGAAAAATTCTAGGCTGAGGGTTTTAGGATACTCCAAGGTGATCATATGATTTACCATCAAAATTGTGACACTTGAGGGGAAATGGGGAAATTAGTAATGAAAACTGCAGGACAATCAGCATAAATTAAAACTGTCCTGGAGAAATCTAGGTCTATGATTTTCTTATTAGATGGCTTTCTTCCCTGTGTTTAGATTGGACGGAGATTTTCACTTATCCTCTTAGAACACATTCTAAAATGTTTTGTTACTTTTGGCTTGGTTAAACATTCTGGTCCTTCAGGTACTTATGCAGACTTCAGAACAGAACACTGGATTGAAGTCATAGGGCCTTTAATGCTTAGGTAGAATCTTGGATACCTGATCTGATCTAGAGAAGCTGAGGTATAAAGGGGCACTCTTGGCTGCCAAGGGTCTTTTGGCGTAAAAAGAACTCAAGAAGTATAGAAACAGTAAGGACTGCCCTAAATCTGAATCTTGTAGGCCAAACAAAACCATCCTTAAGGGTGGAAAAATCTGATGTATTTTACATATTTAATAGTCTGTTCTTTTTTACTATCATTTCCTTACACTTTACCCAAATTCTTTTAGGCTTACTGCACTTTGAAATTCACTTAATAGTTATTACATTTCAAGCACTGTGCTTTAAAAAAGTTCATTTAAATATCACAATAACACCATGAAATAATTTTATTGTCTTCTTCAATAGACAGATGGGAAACAGAGAGTCTGATTGGTTCAAAATTGGGAAAGGAGTATGACAAGGCTGTATGTTGTCATCCTGCTTATTTAACATATATGTAGAGTAAATCATGAGAAATGCCTGACTGGATGGATCACAAACTGGAAGAGCTGACTCATTGAAAAAGACCCTGATGATGGATAAGATTGAGGGCAGGAGAGGAAGGGGATGGCAGAGAATGAGATGGTTGTATAGCATCACTGATTCAAAAGACATGAATTTGAGCAAATTCCCAGAGACAGTGGAGCATGGAGGAGCCTGGGGTGCTGCAGTCCATGGGGGTCACAAAGCACTGGACCATGACTTAGTGACTGAACAAAAGAGAGTCAGAGAACTAAGGACCTTGACTAAGATCATACAGCTAATAAATAGCAGAACAAAAGTTCAAATCCTGAGTCTATCTCCTTCTAGATCCCTTTCTCAAAATTCCTGTGTACTCTTGCTTTTCTGTTGTAACCACTACAATAACTCATGAAGAAACAGGGATAAATAAATAACTGTGTGTGTGTGCTCACACGGTAAGGAGTCTGCCTGCAGCGCAGGAGACCCGGGTTTGATCCCTGGGTCAGGAAGATCCCCTGGAGAAGGGAATGGCAACCTACTCCAGTATTCTTGCCTGGAGAATCCCATGGACAGAGGACCCTGGCGGGGCTACAGCCCATGGGATCTCAAAGAGTCAGACATGACTGAACGACTAACACACACATATACATATATTATGAATCTATAGATATAAAATAGAACTCTTGTGAGGACTGTATTGAATAAAATGGCATGCATCTAGTTCATGTACCTAAAGTACATGTATAGCAGGTATCATTGCCTGGATCTCACTCTTCAGCTTCCAGAAACACAGTAAAAAGATAGGTGCTATAGCTGTTTTGTTCATCACTGCACATTTACATCGAGATTTGTGGTTGGCATGTGACTTGTTCACTGAATAAATGAATGAAATAAGATGAAGATATGAGAGTAATAGCAATCAATGATGAGCATAGTTCTCTTTCATTTTCTGTCAATAACATATTTTCTCTTCCTCTACTTACACAAATACATCATAATTCAGAATTCACACCAACCCACAATAAGATATTATTTTAATTCCTACTATATTAGAGTCTGTACTATTCACTACCCCATTAAACATTAACTTCTTTGCATTATCACTTAACTCTTTTTGGGGGTATCAATGCCTTTCTAGTATGCAAAGAAGCAGCTCTGCTTCTTTAACATTCTTCCTGATAATCAACATATTTTGTCACAGCCAAACTTGGCCTGTATATGGATTATTGCTTATCTGGGAGTCCCACTCTAGATACCTGAAACTTGACAGCAGTTGTCATTTGATTTTTCTCTTCTAGTAGTCTCTTATAATAACAACTGGATGCATATGTAATTTATTTATCATGTCCAATTTATGTAATGTTCTAAAATACTAATTTTCACGTGTATATGTAAATATGTTGAAATATTCATATAGAGCAGTCTAGATTTTAGCCATTGGTGAAGAATAGATAAAATAGAGCCAAGAGAAGTTAAGGGAAAAGTTTCTGTGTTTTTCTGTGCCTGGGTTTTTTAATTTAATTTTTTCACTTTTGCAACACACACATCCAGGTCAGGCCAGTGTCTCTTTGGATCAGGACCAATATTTCCATTTTAAAGAATTCTTTCTCTTTGATTATTTCAAATTTATACTTTAAATGTAAAGTTAAGAACTTTATCAACTTCCTCTAAATAGCTCAAGGTAAATAAATTTATTTACTATTGAACAGATTTGTGGAAATATTGGTATTTGATACATTTTGCCCTCCTTTAATATGTATCCTGCAAAATTGCTGCATCTTCCCAGTAAAGACCTTTTCTATTTGCTTGGGATGTAGCCAGGAGTGTTTTATAGATCATTCTGAATTTTGATCATAAGAGAGCAATTTTTTGACATCATTTCTTCAAAAAAAGTTTTTCCCTATTACTCAAAAATTACCCACTCACTCATGTATTCTTTCATTCAATGATACTAATTTATGAACCAGTCATCTGGTTTCTTTTCAAATTCTATTATCAAACAAAACTTCTGACTGCAGTCTCCTGAGAGTATGCTGTTTGTTTTATATCTATCACAGTGAACCTTCCTCAAAAAGATGTTGTCAGGACCAAACGAGACGAGAATTATGAAGTACTATTTACGAGAAGGCTTTCTTGCTATATGTACGACACAGTGGGTCTCATTAGAGGTAAGAATAACGATTCAAGTTCTTAATTGTGTATCTTGATATGAAACTAGTGCCTTTTGAGTTTTGTTCCCATGATGATTAATTTCTAAGACAAGTTACTACATTGAGCCCCAGGACGAAAGTGATCACTTCTATGTTGTAAGTGATTGACATATCACACACAGATGAATATATAAGATAAAATGTGAGGACCAAGAAACGAATGAATTTCCACTGTTATGCTTTGACAACATAAACTAAAATCTGATTGTTATCCCCTCTCCACATATCAGTACATTGTAAGTTTTAAATCAATGATTGAATATGAATTAGACTATGTATATGAATTAAAGAAAAGATAAGTTAAATGCAGATAAGTGAATTTTATGTGTTTTACATTTCAGTCTTTCCTATGAAATGTTACACTATAAGTTCACCTATTACTTACATCCCGAGGTTGTTATAAGGAACGTTCCCTAATTATATAATGCTCTAAAATGCTATAGATCTGGCTTATTTTTTTTAACTCTCTTTAGATTATTCACATTTACTTTGTGTGTTTCAGAGACATCAGGCCCTATCAATATGCAACATTATTCTTTATTTAGTAAAACCAGGCATGTGCAATATTGTCCACGCTGAATTCACCAGTGATTAAATTGATTTTTAGCTTGCATCATTGTTTTCAGGCCCAATGATGAGTCATGGAACTTTTCTCTCACCTCGTATATATTACTGCATCTGGTATCATTAGGATGGAATTAACATCCAGGATGTAGTGACTGATTTAGGGAGATGATAATGAGATTATGGCTCATGCCCTTAAAGCATGACAACTGAAATCCTATCATTTTCCACATGAGGAAATATGCTAAATATTATAATATCTGACGTGTCTATCACTGTGGGATTAAGCCAGCTATCTGAAACAGGTTTGATATTTTGATCCTTAGACATATTATTGTCTTGTCTTACAAACAAAGCATAATTGATTCGGAGATAATGAGGGTTTACATTTGCAGACCCAAATTTCTAATTCCAAGAAGTTTTCAGGTACTCTTGGTTCAAGTCTATCAGCATAAACAAAAAAACAACATCACTATTTTTCTTTTCTCTGATTTCATGGGGTGGGATCAGGGTAAGAGAGGTGTTTAACTAGGAATGTGTATGTTTCAGACCAGGAGAATCTGGTCTGAAAGTTTTCAAAAGATCCATGAGTCATAAAAACATTAAATGTGTGGGAAATTTGACCCCTCAAACACAACAGAGAAGCAATATTTCTTGAATGTTTGAAGAAAATGAACTAAGAAAATGAATGAGAATGTTTTTAAACACTGATAAATTTAGGCTTTTTTCCCCCTTTGGACATTTTCCCCTTTAGACATTTTATTTATTTTTTAAAAAATATACATTTGCATCAAATTTTATTCTTTAAATTGTTTCCATTAACACGATCTTCTGGATCTCACCTTTGGGATATATATATATATATATATATATATATATATGAATAATAAGGAGCAACTGAAACTGCCCTCTGAACTATTCAATACTAGATGCTTATTGTATATTTCTAGACATATACTGGTATAGACATCTATAGAATATCACTCAATTCTCAGCATCTATCCACAAGCACTTATCCGTGTATGTACTGTGTGCCTAATACTGCCAAGCATACATCCCAGTTGAGAGAGAAGACAAACATCTATGGGTTATACATGCGTTTGAAGGCCTGGTACATTTCTGGAAAGTAGGATAGAGAAAAGGAGACACACAACTAGCTGACGTCTCCACTAAGGTGTCTAGGACATCTGAACTATGGCCAGAAAAGCACTCTTAGTTTTCCAGCTCCTCACAACTTAATTCTCCAATAGTCCAAACTGAGGAATCATTTCTCATTCCTTTTGATTCCTGCCCACAAAATTCTAATGTCTCAGAAAGTCTTATTGCACTCCTTTAAATATATACTGTGAATCACTTCATTTCTCTCCCTATCTATTGATTTTTGTTATTAAATCCATCATAATCTCTCATCTGGACTATTAGAATATTCACTTTTCACTGTTGACCATTCTCCAGTTATCTACACAACTAGAATAATTATCTTACAATATAAATTAGATCATATTTCAACACTGATTAAAACCAGAAATGTCTTATCTCACTTTGCAAATGGGAACATCTTATATAACTCCTGACAAAGCTCTGTATGACTTGGTTCCTGCTTACCTCTCTTTCTCATGCCTGCTATAGATGCATTTTATTTTGTCACTCATACCTTTATTTTTGCCCTACCTGCCTATAATACTCTTCTCTGTATTTTCACATAGTTGGGTGGTCTTCTCTTTCAATTCTCCTCTTAAATGTCACCTCTCCAGATCTCCAACCAGTCAAACCAGCCACCCAGTCACTATCACATTTTCTAGTTTAAGAGCACTGTGGAGCACCTACCACTATTTGTGGCATTTTTTTCTTATAGGTTTGCTTCTTATTACTCTATTTGGTACTATCAGATACTAAATAACTATTCAGAGAATGAATGGGCATTATTTATAACCACTACCTAACACTGCTTGGTCACATGACTTTCATGACTAAAGTTCTCAACAGATGTTACTTATTGATACCATCAAAGTTAATCTCTCCCTATCTATTTAACTTTTCCTACATAACATATAGCTTTAAAAATTAAAATACTTGCATCAGACATAAGCATTTATATCAAGTGTGATCATGTTTATTGATAGTCTAATGTTAATACTTTAATGCATAGAATTATTTGTGAAATAATTCTTTTTGTGAATGTGCTTACTTTTAAATTAGGCAGGGTTCATAAACATTTATTTAATTTGATTACATTTGAGATAATAATAATAGTATAAATATTAATGGATTCCTTTAAAAGGTACCATGTCTTATTTACCAGTAAAATTAAAGAAACAGAACTCTGAAGTGTTCTCAATATCCCTCTTGCTTACCTTCCAGGTTTTTCACTGTGAATCACTATTAATCCAAATTTAAAACCTTTATATTTAATAACTCTGTTACATACAGTATTTAACAATGTTAATCTATCTCTTTGTTGCTGTGTTGTTGTTTAGTCCCTAAGTCATGTCCGATTCTTTGAGACCCCATAGACTGTTGCCCACTCAACTCCTCTCTCCATGGGATTTCCCAAGTAAGAATACTGGAATGGGTTGCCATTTCCTACTCCAGGGGATCTTCCCAACCCAGGGATTGAACCCGCCTCTCCTGCATTGGTGGATGGAATCTTTACCACTGAGCTACCTGAGAAGCCCAATAATACATCTCTAGATATGTGCATTAAAAAAAATAGTATTATTTAGGTATGGATGTGAGAGTTGGACTATAAAGAAAGCTGAGTGCCAAAGAATTGATGCTTTTGAACTGTGGTGTTGGAGAAGACTCTTGAGAGTTCCTTGGACTGCAGGGAGATCCAGCCAGTCCATCCTACAGGAGATCAGTCCTGGGTGTTCATTAGAATGACTGATGTTGAAGCTGAAACTCCAATACTTTGGCCATATGATGCAAAGAGCTGACCCATTTGAAAAGACCCTGATGCTGGGAAAGATTGAGGGCAGGAGAAGGGGACAACAGAGGATGAGATGGCTGGATAGCATCACTGACTCAATGGGCCTGGGTTTGGGTGGACTCCAGGAGTTGGTGATGAACAGGGAGGCCTGGTGTGCTGCAGTTCATGGGGTCGCAAAGAGTCAGACATGACTGAGTGAATGAACTGAACTGAATACCATAAAAATTATCTATACAAGTGTGTAAGTCAATGAGTTCTAGTAAGCTTACAGAGTTGTAGAGCCACCAGCCAGCCCAAATGCACCCTTTTGCAGTCTTTCTCCCACTTCCTCCCCAAGCTGCCAGCAGCTACTGATCAGTCTTCTATCTTTGTAGATTTACTCCTTTTGACCATTTTCATATAAATAGAATTATATAATACAAATAGAACTGTATTTTCTGTCTGCTGGTCTTCACTTAGCATAAGGTTTTACACATGTTAAACAATCTGTTGTTATGATATCAGTCTATTTTACTAGTGAATACTTTGCCATTGGACATACCACATTTTGTTTATCCATTCATCAGCTGATGGGAATTTGAACTTTATCCAATTTGAGGGTATAAGGAACAATGCTGCCATGACCATATATGATTAAGTCTTCTTGTGGATGTATGTTTTTATTTATTTTAGATAGATATGTAGAAGTGAAACTTCTGGATTGTGTGGTAAATTTATGTTTAACTTTCTAAGAGCTTCCAAAATGTTTCTGAAAGTAGTTGCACCATTTGACATTCCCACAAGCAATACACGAGGGCTCCAGTTTTTCCACATACTCACTAGCACTTATTACTGTCTGCCTTTTGAAAATATAGTTATTCTAGTGGGCAAAATGCCAATAAAGTATAGTGGTTAAAATCAGATATGCTAAGTCAAATCATATGAGTTTAGATTACAGTTTTGCCACTTATCATCTTATAATTTGATATTTCTGTTTATAGAATGGGAATGATACCAATAACTATCTCACAAGATTATTGGAGGAGTAGAAGAATTAGTATAACTATTAGCTGACAAAAGCATCTGACACTTAGTAAATTCAATGTAAGCACTAGCCATTATAATAGTTTTGTTATTAGATTTGCAAAGTTAAAATGTATATACATTCTTATTGTGGATTATAGTAAGGCTTTGGTAAACTACTTATGTTCTCTTCATTATCACTTCCTTACATGATGTTGGCTTAAGATAGTTATCACAATATGCAGTCACTAGCATGTCAACTGTTACACAAATGGAACTAAATATCTTACATATAATTAGAAAGGGTAAGACCCCGAATGGCCAGAATGACCTCCCAGACAACTCTGGTCAAAACTGGGACTTCAACTGATTTAAGCATTTATTCACTAACTCATCATTTATTCATAAAATGTATCTATCCATGAAAAACATGGAAAGCTACTATAGACAAGTTGTTTTCCTATATAAAGTTGGATTCAGTTCCCAATCAATTGACCATAAGGACCTTATTCCTCCCTTTTCTTTATCTGCATATTTGTTTCTTTGTCCCCCTTTTCCTTTGACTGTTTGGATGATTAATGAATCATTGCTGCTTCACCCAAAAACTGAATGGAGAAAGAAGCAAGGATGAGAGTACCCCTTCTTGAATCACTACAATGCCTATTTTAGATACTGTTCTAGAAAGACACAAATCTCATGTGCTCTTCAGATATATTTCATTTTTTCAAAAATTTGTTCCCCTTTGGCCGCACTGTGCAGCACATGTGATCTTAGTCCTCTGACCAGGGATCGAACCTGCATTATTTGCATTGGAAGCAGAGTTTAACCACTGGATCAATAGGGAAGTCCCTTCAGACTATGTTTTGAATGCAAGTCACTCAGTTTTAAAATATTATTGAGAGCATTTCAGAGCACTTCCCCTGGCTTTCCAGCTATTAATAGAAGTGGGATCACTTCTGCATGCTTAGGTCACTGCTGTATTAATTTCCCCAAGTTACAGGGAGTCTTGGGGTACCCATTTAATTCTCTCACAGCAAGCCAGTTTTACTTGAGATCACACAATTTCTTAGCTTTCTGTGTCTCATTCTGGGAGTGAAGTCATCACTTATAAGTGATCTTATGCTAAAAATTCACTTACTGATTGACAATACCACTTACATTTATAAAGCAAAGATATGAACAGGATGAATATGATATTTCATTATTACTGTTCACAGGATTTTTCTTTTTTTCTGAAATCCTATGCTTCTTTTCTGTCTGAAAAGAAGTAAGGCCAGTGGATGAAAGATACACGGAAGCAGGTATAAGCCATGGAAATATGAGGCAGAACTTTCTTATAGTTTTAACTGGATAACTTGTAATGTAATAAATTATCTGTCATTGTGAATATAGAGGCTTGATAACCAGATGTGCAGAAGAGATTAGAATCCTGGATGAAGTGCCACCATGGGCCACACTACAACTCATAGGAGTCTGCTTTTGCAGGGTGATAAAACCCAGAAGGATGGGAAAGTTAACTCTCTGGAAGGATAGACTTTAACCAATGGGCAACAGAAGACTGAAGGGAATGGTAGATAAATTTCTTCATTTTCACTGAAATAGATTGTCCCTAGTCCCAGGGCATGGATTTTTTTAATTTGTTTCTTTCATTCTTTTTTTTTTTTTTTTTTTTAATTTTCCTTCTGTGCTACCAGCTTGCAGGATATCAGTTCTATGCTGAGAGACTGAATCCAGGCCACCTCAGTGAAACAGCTGAGTCCTAACCACTGGACCACCAGGGAATTCCTTCAAGGCAGTGGTTTTTATCTACAGTGTCTGAAGGCAATCCACATTGCCAACTGCTCTCTGCTTGTCTTTGCATCTTGTGAAGCAGTGGCCAACTCAGTAATGCATCACTTTGTATTCAAATGGCATCTTCTTTCTCACTTCTATTTTCTTTCACTCTCGCTATCCCAGATTTTACCTTCCAACAAAACGTCAGCACTTGATCTTTCCCTTAGACTCTGTTTCAATCAACCTGAACTAAGACTACCTACATGCTAGAATTGTTGTTGCTGTTGTTTAGTTGCAAAGTTGTGTCCAACTCTTTTGTGACCCCATGGACTGTAGCCCACCAGGCTCCTGTGTCCATGGAATTTCCCAGGCAAGAATACTGGAGTAGCTAGTGAACAGCAGAGCTAGGATTTCACTCTGCACAATGTATGCATTTTCATTAGTGTTGAAACATTAATCAGTGAGGTGCAGTTTCTAAGGTCTCCCATGCCTGGCTGGCAAGTCTGAGGCTGATATCATTGCCTGTGTAGCAGACTCTGGACAAGACCCTTGGGTCCCTGACACATTTTTATGGTTAGAATAAGGTCTCTAAACAGCTGAGATCCACTTCCTTTCAAGAATGTGGTTGTTGGGGCATCAGATTCTACCTCCTGGGCTATGTAGCTCACATGTTCAAAACGAAGCATCGCTAAACACATATTTAGTTGCACCAAAGTTTCTCATATCTTCCTGTGTAGAGGTTTATTATAGGTCTATTTTATTTTATGCTTACTTTGTAGATTCTCCTTGAATCATTTTTGCTCACCACCATACAGTGCATATTATATCCGTTCTGCACACAGATATGCCCAGGCGCATCCTTCTCCCTTATGTGACTACTGGGGCTGTACTACAAAGATCCCCACTTTGTGTTGTGAGAGACGACTGAAAGTGAGCTACTTTCACCTACAGAATACTTGCGTTTTGCTCTATTTAAAATAATGACCATAGAATCTCTTTCAACAAAAGTTCATCTGTGTCAATGGATAGAACACAGAGGATCAGATCACCTGCCGTAATTGCAAATTAATGCTCTCCTGGTAATGCATTAACTACACACTATTGATCTATAGTTGAATCATAGAAGAACTACTGAGAAGTGATTTTACTTTCCTATTTTTTGTGCTTTTATTGCTTTTTCCATAATGCATTCTTCTTTCAACTGGAATTTTCTCTAATTGTATCCATTTTTAATTTCCCACAGTGAGATGACTTCTAACTTGTAATTAGAATCTGTAGAAATTCATGTCTCTGTCTCAAAAGCTGTTTAGCAATCTATTGAACTGTAACTTTTATGCCATAAAACACATACATGATGCAAAGATACATATTTTTAGAGAGGCAAGCTTTTGAATGATTTTTTAAAAACTTAGATAAAACCAAAATCCATTTGGTCCTCTATCTGAAATTACAATTTGTTGAACAGTCTACAATAAAATATTCAAAAGTTTCCCCTAAAAGCATTTTACGTGGGAGTATTGATGATGTGATTTCCATTCCTTGAGCAAACTTTTAACATATAAGTAAACAGTTTCTATCAGATACATTTTTTTAAGGAGTGTAAGTGCAAGAGGAAGATGCCAAAATCCAGTAAATATTTATAGATATCTGCACAGAATACTTCTGACAAAATCCAGATTTTCTCATGTTTGTCTCAAATTCAATTGATAAAAATTCTTCTACTTAGTGGAACTGATCATAATCTTGTATCTCAATGCTGAATTTGATCATGCTCCTAGTTTAGACATAGGTTATCTGGCCTTAGCCTGGTTTCTGAATTGTGAATTAGGAGTTGCTTGAACCGAAGAGAGATTCTGAAGTTTCCTTTATAACTTCTCAAACACCTTAAACTTATCATTGATTTTTTAAATTTCTAAATGGGAGACATAGTTGTGATTACTAAGCAGCAGCGGCAATGCTTTCTAACTCTCTATTCAGTCTGAATTCTGAACCCTAACTTAGTACCAAAATGAGTTTCTAAAATATTAAGGTGGATTTTTTAAACAAATACACAATTATGCACATCTAAATTAGGTGGGTTCTTCAAAATAATCACTTTGGTGGATGTTGGCACTCCTCTGAATAATTTTGTTACACCTTTTTGGACTTGTTTATTAAAGTCAGTTTATAGACTGAGAGAAAAAGAGACTTGTGATTTTGTATATGTAACTCAGTTCAACAACCAACTTTGTTCACTCAACTTGGCTCTCCTTAGCTTTGTTTCTAGGAAATGAGATCCATTCTCAAAGTATGAAGAGTAGTTACTGATGGAATTGAAAATACTTTAGCTCCCAAGTGACTATTTTTAATAGTCATTTGAGTGGATAAGTTATGAAATGATTACTTAAAAATTAGTTACATTCAATCACAGTTCATTTCAAATAATAAACTGATAAACTGGAAAGATTCAGAGAAAACCAACATAGAAAACACAATGTTTGAAAAATAATATGTGAAAAAGAATATCTAAGATACTGGGATTTTTTTTAAGAATAAAAAGGTAAATAGTAGTTTAAAATTTTTTGTCAAACATATGAAGATTCTTTGATGAAGAAGTGAAACTAGTAGTTAACCAAAGCTCTTCATACAAAGCTAAAAGGAACGAACAATATAAAGGATCTGGCCAGAGTTAGGAAAAAATTTAGTCAAAGAACTTCACACAAGATCAGAAATTTCATATGGCTATATCTGCAAACATCTTAGCTAATTCATGGTTATTTTCTCACATAAAATAGTCATTGTGTGATATAGTTACTTTTTCTTATAGTAAAACTATCATTCAAAAAGATTAGATTTAATTTCAATTAATTTCTTTTGAATGTAGATATTAATCTATCAAGTGGTGAGTATATAATAATTCAAAAGCCTAGCAGGCTTCCATTTAATTTCCTCTATTTACTTATAAACAACATTGCTGCCCTGGAATCAAGATGCTTTTCAAAAACTAAAACCTCTTCCATTAAAGAAACCATCTATTAAAGTAGTTTAAAAATAATGTAATAATTGACAGTAATTTGAGTTTCATTGAATGGATACTAAGAGCATATTTTCCTTATATATTATCCTAAGAATACAGGGTTTCTTTTTAAATAACTACTTGCATATTGTTCTTAACATTGTAAATGAAACACTCATTAAATCTAGGAAACAAGAAATTGCATAGTGGAAAGAAAACTATTAATATATGTATTTTAACTAGCTATGTAAAATAGTTCTGATGCCATTTAAAATAACTTTGAATGGTATCAACTGTTCTACCTTCAGGTACCATAGCCTGACTTCAAAGTGAACGATGATGAAATAAAAAACACAAAATAATTGAAAAAACATATTTTTCACTTACCCAACAAGAATTTAGAATACAGTAGGCAAAATTTTTACTATCCAAAAACCCCAACTTAAATAGCTGAAGCACTGAAGTCTTCCTGTGCATTATGACCAAGAGAGAATGTCTGCTACGCATCTGCATTCACGTGGAAATAGTGTCATCATGCTGCTTCAGTTACTTCTTTTCCTCTAGTTTCAATAAAATAATACATCTCTTGATCACATTAAAAAATTCCATTTAGCTGGAGCTAGCTCCATCAGAGTAGCTGATTATTGTTAAAAATTGATTTGGTTATATAACTCTAGTGAGTGTCTGTCATTTGACCATGACTCACAGCAAATGCCCACTACACTCCCTGTTTCTGTTGTATTTCAGGATTTTCTATTAATTTCAGTGACAAACCCACACAAAAGAAATGGATTAAAAAAAATACCCATACAATCTCAATGAAGGCACAGGTCATAATTGTACATGAATGAACTGATGGCTTCCTATAATTTCTGATGTCCTGAATCAAAGTCCTTAGGAGATTGAATTGTAATGGCAGTATAATTAAATTAAATTATAGAAAATCAAAGTAATTCAGTGGGAAAAAAAGGTAGTATAGTACTTATATCCTCTATATATATACAATAGAGGAGAGTGAACATTTTGTGATGAAACTTATCACTAAAAACAACTGACTCAGTCTGGGTTTTGGTTGTAATAGAAAGTCCTAAGTAGCTTTTTATTAACAGAAATTTTAGACTAACACTTAAATCAGATGAAGGGGATATAGAATTCTGAAGGCTAAGTCTGGGACAAATGATTTAAACTAAAAGTAAAAAAAAAATAGCCAGGGTTAATTTATTAACATAATCATTTCAAACTGTTTTAAAGGGAAATTATTCAAATTGTTTATTTACTATCCCTTTTCTAAATAACTCATGGACATCCAGAAGCAAACTTCTTTTTTTCAGAGCAGCCCTTCAAAAGATTTAAGACTGCAAGAGTTTATGAAGAGTTTGAGAATGTAATTTAGCAAAGGAATATTTATAAATTTCAGCACTCAGTATCTGAAATTTACTAATAATATTCATTTAGAATTTTTATAGATCTAACTTGCATATTAAAACTAATGACAGCCTATCAAAAAACATGAAAAATAAGATTTCAAGACACTGGGGTTCAAAAATGAATTAAGTTAGTTGACTTGACTGACTAATAAGAGCAGTTACCCAAGAATACAGACCCATAATCAGTTTTGAACCTTATTTCTTGGCCAATGTGTTACATCTTGTTCTGTTCTAATAGTCACTTTTACTCCAAAATTGTTTCAGGGAAATGCTCTGGAATATTGAAATTACTCTCTAGCTAACTGCTTAGTTTTTCTATTCAACATTAACTGAAGCATTTTTAAAGAAAGGTTATCCATAGAGTCACAAACAGTCAGACATGACTTAGCAACTGAACAAAAATAAACTGGATATTTTCCCACTAAAATGTTAAAATATTTGTCAAAGCAAGTTGCAGAATAAGATAACAGAAATAAACAGTGCCAATGAGAAATGGTGAAAGTGAAAGTCGCCCAGTCGTGTCCAACTTTTTGTGACCCCCATGGAGCCCGCAAGGCTCCTCTGTCCATGGAATTCTCCAGGCAAGAATACTGGAGTTGGTTGCCATTCCCTTCTCCAGGGCATCTTCCTGACCCAGGTCTTCTGCATTGCAGGAAGGCTTTTTACCAATGATACATTCCTAAAAATGTAACAGACTTTGAAAAGCAAAAAATTGCCTATTAAAATGAATTCTGAAACCCTAAAAGAATTTCCATTTATAAACTGCAAGGTGATCTAAAATATTTTGTGATTTTTTATATTTCAGTTAAACTCTCAATTAGCAAAAATTTAGGCAAGTGATGCTACAACCTAAATATTTTTATTCAATAAAAATTTCCCCGATTCCTCACCTTCAGTTGTTTATACAAATGTTTCCTTTGCAGTGAAGCCTCTCTTTTTTCACATCATGTATCATCTTACATACCAGATAATATACTTATGTTCCATATTTATCATATCTTTGTCCTCCCTAGAATGTAAGCCACATGAGGTAATGAACTTTTGCTTGTTCTACTCACAGAAGTATGTATTCCAAATTCCTAGAATAGGAATGCAGGCATGTAGATTCTCAATAAATATTTATTGAATGAATAAATGAATGATTCTCTGTGATGTGTACTGATTAACAAGAAATTCATGTTCTGTCACACTTATCAAACCAAGGAAATAAATTTTAACATTATATTTTTGAAATGTCAGTACTTTTTATAAAGGCACATAGAAGGTCATGGTTATTGAATGCATTTAAAACTGAATTTGAAATTGCTACTTTGAGTATAATTTTTTATTCTAGTAGTGAATTCACCTATCTATGTAGTTTATATATGTGTATCAAGAATATTAGAATCAAATGTTTAGACATTAAATTTAATTTAATCACAATTCTGTACCTATTACTTCTCTTTCTATACTCCAGTGTATCAGCACCATCATGCCATTTAAATACATGTCATTTGTATGACAGTGTCTTGTAAAAAATGTGTCTTGTCAGTACACACTTTACATTTGAGTAGAAATAGTTAGAAAAATAGATTTCATAGCAGTCCACCTTAAGATATATAAGTGGATGAGCTTTTCAAGGGAAATATTACAGAACCAGAGAAGAGGATGAAGTAGGCAGTAAGAGCCAAGGAAGAAATGGCAACAGAAAATGGGAGGGTGATGACAGAGGGATTTAGGGCCTTGAAGTGTACAAAACTTGCCAGAGGGAATTTAATGGGAGTTTTTTTTTTTAAGATGAATAAAAACTGATGCTTACAATCACCCAAGGCCCCGCTGACATTAAGTATTGTGAATTTGGAGAAAATTCAATTGGCAGAGTTACCTGAATTTCTCTAATAATATTCAGCAGCCCAGAACTATAGCAAATGAAAGGTTAGATTAACCCAGGTCAGAAGGCAATGGCACCGCACTCCAGTACTCCTGCCTGAAAAATCCCATGGATGGAGGAGCCTGGTAGGCTGCAGTCCATGCTGAGGGTCGGACACGACTGAGAGACTTCACTTTCACTTTTCACTTTCCTGCATTGGAGAAGAAAATGGCAACCCACTCCAGTGTTCTTGCCTGGAGAATCCCAGGGACGGGGGAGCCTGGTGGGCTGCCGTCTAGGGGGTCGCACAGAGTTGGACACAACTGAAGTGACTTAGCAAAGCAAGAAGTAGAAGCTACAATGGAAGAGATATAGAAATATTATACCTTTTCCACCCTACTCAAATGCCAAGTCAAAATTGTAAATTCAAGGATTTTCCCACTCATAACTGTCCTAAATATATCTTAATACTGATTTTAGTTCTCACTTTAGGTAAAATTGGTTTAAAAATATTTTCTGGCTGAATAAAAACATGACTAAAACTAATGACAGATCAGTTCAGTTCAGTCGCTCAGTCATGCCTTACTATTTGTGACCCATGGACTGCAGCATGCCAGGCCTCCCGGTCCATCACCAACTCCTGGAGCTTACTCAAACTCGTGTCCATTGAGTCGGTGATGCCATCTAACTAGCTCATCCTCTGTCGTCCCCTTTGCCTCTCACCTTCAGTCTTACTCAATAACAGAGTCTTTTCAAATGAGTCAGGTCTTTTCATCAGGTGGCCAAAGTATTGGAGTTTCAGCTTCAACATCAGTCCTTCCAATGAATATTCAGGACTGATTTCCTTTAGGATGGACTGGTTGGATCTCCTTGCAATCCAAGGGACTCTCAAGAGTCTTCTTCAACACCACAGTTCAAAAGTATCAATTCTTCAGCGCTCAGCTTTCTTTATAGTCCAACTCTCACATCCATATATGACCACTGGAAACACCATAGCCTTGACTAGATAGACCTTATTGGCAAAGTAATGTCTCTGCTTTTCAATATGCTATCTAGGTTGGTCATAACTTTTCTTCCAAGAAGTAAACATCTTTTAATTTCATGGCTGCAGACACCATCTGCAGTGATTTTGGAACTGTAAAAAATAAAGTCTGCAACTGTTTACACTGTTTCTCCATCTACTTGCCATGAAGTGATGTGACAAGATGCCATGATCTTAGTATTCTGAATGTTGAGCTTTAAGCCAACTTTTTTTACTCTTCTCTTTCACTTTCATCAAGAAGCTCTTTAGTTCTTATTCACTGTCTGTAATAAGGGTGGTGTCATCTGCATATCTGAGGTTAATTGATATTTATCCCGGCAATTTGATTCCAGCTTGTGTTTCCTCAAGCCCAGCATTTCTCATGATGTACTCTGCATATAAGTTTAAAAAGCAGGGTGACAATATATAGCCTTGACATACTCCTTTTCCTATTTGGAACCAGTCTGTTGTTCCATGTCTAGTTCTAACTGTTGCTTCCTGACCTGCATTCAAATTTTTCAAGAGGCAGGTCAGGTGGTCTGGTATTCCCATCTCTTTCAGAATTTTCCACACTTTATTGTGATCCACACAGTCAAAGGCTTTGGCATAGTCAAGAAAGCAGAAATAGATGTTTTTCTGGAATTCTCTTGCTTTTTTGATGATCCAGTGGATGTTGGCAATTTGATCTCTGGTTCCTTTACTTTTTCTAAAACCAGCTTGAACATCTGGAAGTTCACGGTTCACGTATTGCTGAAGACTGGCTTGGGGAATTTTAAGCATTACTTTACCTGCGTGTGAGTAGTGGGCTTTTAATACACACTACACTAGATAATTCAGATCGAAAGGCAGCATTATATCTAGAAGGTATAGCAGCATGCTATATAAGTAATTTCAAGCATTACTTTGCTAGCATGTGAGATGAGTGCAATTGTGGAATAGTTTGAGCATTCTTTGGCATTGCCTTTCTTAGGGATTGGAATGAAAACTGACTTTTTCCAGTCCTGTGCCCACTGCTGAGTTTTCCAAATTTGCTGGCATATTGAGTGCAGCACTTTGAGAGCATCATCTTTCAGGATTTGAAATAGGTCAACGGGAATTCCATCACCTCCATTAGCTTTGTTCGTAGTGATGCTGCCTAAGGCCCACTTGGCTTAGCATTCCAAGATGTCTGGCTCTAGGTCAGTGATCACACCATCGTGATTATCTGGGTTGTGAAGCTCTTTTTTGTACAGTTCTTCTGTGTATTCTTGCCACCTCTTAATATCTTCTGCTTCTATTAGGTCCATACCATTTCTGTCCTTTATTGATCCCATATTTGCATGAAATGTTCCCTTGTTATCTCTAATTTTCTTGAAGAGATCTCTAGTCTTTCTTATTCTATTGTTTCCCTCTATTTCTTTGCACTGATCACTGAGGAAGGCTTTCTTATCTCTCCTTGCTATTCTTTGGAACTCTGCATTCAAATGGGTATATCTTTTTTCCTTTGCTTTTTGCTTCTCTTCTTTTTACAGCTATTTGTAAGGTCTTCTCAGACAGCCATTTTGCTTTTATGCATTTCTTTTTTGGGGGATGGTCTTGTTCCCTGTCTCCTGTATAATGTCATGAACCTCTGTCCATATTTCATCAGGCATTCTGTCTATGAGACCTAGTCCCTTAAATCTATTTCTCACTTCCACTGTATAGTCGTTAGGGATTTGACTTAGGTCATACCTGAATGGTCTAGTGGTTTTCCCTACTTTCTTCAATTTAAGTCTGAATTTGCCAATAAGGAGTTCATGATCTGAGCCACAGTCAGCTCCCGGTCTTGTTTTTGCTGCCTATATAGAGCTTCTCCATCTTTGGCTGCAAAGAATATAATCAATCTGATTTCGGTGTTGACCATCTGGTGATGTCCATAATGACATATAATTGATACATAACCTGCAATTTTACACCAGTAAAAGACTATGTGTGGAAATTTACATTTCTAATAACATCAACTCAGAGTCAATATTTTATGTAGCTGGCAAGTCTCCGAGCCTAAGCTGAAGGAACACTTTGGCGGCCACTTTTTAATACCATGTTGACCCTCTCATCCCCTCTTCACAATCTGTTAAAAAAATCACAACTCAAGCACACTCACTTAAAAAATTCATTCAACAAATGTTTAATGTGTTTCTGCTATACACCAGCCAATACATCAGGGTGACTAGTGTTTTATGATGATGCTTGGCATGAAAAGACACATTAAGCCAAGCAGATTTCCTCTTTTGAAATCTAAGCCAAGAGATAGATACTCAGCTGGTAAGGTATTTCATGTAAAAGGTGGAACTGAAAGACCATTATGTAAAATGGCCCATGATGAGCATGTGCTAGGCAGTTCAGAGGAGGCAGAAATGAGGAATAAGTCTTAAAGAGGAACAGACAGAACTATAGATTCCTTTTGGGAAAAATCACATGGCTCACAAAAGAGAGGTGGAAAAGGTCTCTGCCCTCTCTGGGTAGAGAACTGCCCCATTGGTTCTTGTAGTTCCTGTCTGCATTCATAAATATTATACAATATAGGCTTCATTTTCTTCAGGAAGTTTGAATGATTCTTTGCTTTTCAATCCCAGATGAGCCCAAGCAGAAACTGCAATTTGAGTGATTCTTTCACCACATGTTTTTATGAGGACACACAGCACTTTCTATATTCATGTATCTGCATTGTATTTACACATCTGGATATCTGCTCTGTATTCTTTCTTCCTTTCTCATGCCCCAAAGTACCTTCTTTCATAATTTTTCTTTTTCTTAAGGAACTTCTTCCATCATTCTTTGAGTTATGCTTCCTGGAAATAAATTCTTGGTATTTCTTGAATTAATGTTTTGTTTTATCTTTCTTGAAGGAAGGAAATAGGATTCCGGGTTGCTCTTTTCTTTCAACAACTGAAAACTTTTGTCCCACTTTCTGGACTTCATGGTTTTGGATGAGAAATCTATTGTCATTAGAATTTTTTGTTCCTTATAAGTAAAATATCATGATTTTCTTGTTTTCAAGGGGTTGTTTGTCTTTAGTTTTCAGAAGTATGATGATGATATGTTTTGCTATAGATTTCTTTATGCCTCTCAAATTTGGGATTTGATAACTTCTTGAGTTATTGAGTACATCATGAGAAATGCTGGACTGGAAGAAACACAAGCTGGAATCAAGATTGCTGGGAGAAATATCAATAACCTCAGATATGCAGATGACACCACCCTTATGGCAGAAAGTGAAGAGGAACTCAAAAGCCTCTTGATGAAAGTGAAAGTGGAGAGTGAAAAAGTGGGCTTAAAGCTCAACATTCAGAAAACGAAGATCATGGCATCTGGTCCTATCACTTCATGGGAAATAGATGGGGAAACAGTGGAAACAGTGTCAGACTTTATTTTTTGGGGCTCCAAAATCACTGCAGATGGTGACTGCAGCCATGAAATTAAAAGATGCTTACTCCTTGGAAGGAAAGTTATGACCAACCTAGATAGCATATTCAAAAGCAGAGACATTACTTTGCCAACAAAGGTCCATCCAGTCAAGGCTATGGTTTTTCCTGTGGTCATGTATGGATGTGAGAGTTGGACTGTGAAGAAGGCTGAGCGCCAAAGAATTGATGCTTTTGAACTGTGGTGTTGGAGAAGACTCTTGAGAGTCCCTTGGACTGCAAGGAGATCCAACCAGTCCATTCTGAAGGACATCAGCCCTAGGATTTCTTTGGAAGGAACGATGCTAAAGCTGAAACTCCAGTACTTTGGCCACCTCATGCGAAGAGTTGACTCATTGGAAAAGACTCTGATGCTGGGAGGGATTGAGGGCAGGAGGAGAAGGGGACAACAGGGGATGAGATGGCTGGATGGCATCACTGACTCGATGGACTTGAGTCTGAGTGAACTCCGGGAGTTGGTGATGAACAGGGAGGCCTGGTGTGCTGCGATTCATGGGATCGCAAAGAGTCAGACACGACTGAGCACCTGAACTGAACTGAACTTATTGAATCTTGTAAGTTTATGTCTCTTTCAAAAATTGAAAAGTTTTCAGATGTTATTTCCTTTTCATCCCCTCTTTCCTTGATCTCTCCTCTGGCATTCTGATAACATGAATATTAGATCTTTTGCTGTACTCCCTCAGTTCCTTGATACTCTGCCCATTTTTTCCCTTTCAGTCTTTTTTCTCTCTCTTTTTCAGATTGGTTAATTTCTACTTCTCTATCTTCCATTTCACTGATTATTTCTCTGTCCTCCCCATTCTTCTGTTGAGCATGTCAACTGACTTTTGCATTTGCTATTGTATTTTTCAGTACTGAAGTTTTCATTTTTTCAGTACTGAAGTACTTTATATCCTCTATTTTTTGAGACCTTCCATATTTTCCATTTGTTTCAGGCATGCTTGTAATCGCCATGTTAGAGAAATTTTATGATGACTGATTTCAAAATCTTCATCAGATCACTCTAAATCTCTGTTAGCTTGGTATTGGCATCTATTAATTGTCTTTTACCATTCACCTTGAGATCTTCCTGGGTCTTGGTATGATGAGTGATTTTCAGTCGAAACACTGACATTTTGAGTACTATGTTAAGATATTCTTCATCTTATTTAAACCAGTTTTAGCTGGCTTTTCTGGATACCATTCTGTCAGGGGAGGGGGAGGTTGCTGCCTCTTTACTGCCCAGGTACCCTACTTGACCCCCATTGACTCTGAAGGACATTCTCCATGTTACTTCCAGGATAGGATAGTAGATCTGGCTCCCCACTAGGCCTCCTCTGACACCAGGGAACTGTGGTGGGAGAGACAGAGTGGCCTTGTTACCACTGGGTGGTGATAAAAGTCCTAATTCCTCATTAGACTTCCTCTGACAGTGTCCCAAAGGGGAGGAAAAGGGATACCTCATCACTGTCAGTGGGGTGGAAGACCATGCCTCCAACATGTGGGGGATCATTACTGCCCATAGGCAATGCTAAGTGCCTTGTTACAGCCTCCTGAGACAGGAAGTCTAAGATTCATGCTTGTACTTTGTTTGTGTGGACAGGTTTGGCACTGCAGGTTTTAGCTGCAGTATTTGGCTGGAGTAGAGCAGTCATGGTCTAAAAGTTTTCTGTCTGCTAGGTTGCCCTTTCTTGGTTCTCTAGCTACAAAGGGTATATATATATGTGTGTGTGTGTGTGTATATATATATATATATATATATATATATATACTTTTTTTTTTTTTTTTTGGTCTACCCCTGTTGTTGTTTTCCTGTTGCTGGCTTCTTTGGATCCAAGTCTGGATATATGAGGCAAAAAGAAAACCCAGGAAACTCTCCACTCTGTTGTGACTTGGGTCCTGAGATTCCTAGCCAGACTGCCTTCTCCTCACATTTCAGAGTCTCTTTATGTTAATTTATATATAAAATTCAGAAGCATAGGAAAAATTACATCTACTCCATCTTCTTGGAAGCAGAAGTCTGCCTCCATTAACATTTTGATATACATTGTTTTCACTTTATATTTCATAATGGGAAGTTGATTCCAATTGTCAAATTGGCAACACATTATTTTACACTTCACATTCTTGCCAGAGAATATAAGTGATGCTAAACACTCTGCTCCCCAATTACCATCAATGCTAGGTAGTAAGAAGCCATATTAAAGGAATATTACCTCAGAAGTCACAGCCTACTTGTAATGTGAAAAATTTTACCTTTGGTTCACATCACATCACTGAAATCTGCATATCTGGCCCCTGAGAGTAATGCTTATACTATAAAATGCGGAGGCACTGTATTGCATCTACACTGAACAAGATTATAATGTAAAAAGAAGTATATAATTAATAAAAAATAAAGTGATTTCTAAGTTATTTGTAGAGGGTTAATAAGAGTATGGAGAAGGCAATGGCAACCCAGTCCAGTACTCTTGCCTGGGAAATCCCATGGATGGAGGAGCTTGGTGGGTTGTAGTCCATGGGGTCACTAAGAGTCAGACACAACTGAGCGACTTCACTTTCACTTTTCACTTTCATGCATTGGAGAAGGAAATGGCAACCCACTCCAGTGTTCTTGGCTGGAGAATCCCAGGGACGGGGGAGCCTGGTGGGCTGTTGTCTATGGGGTCACACAGAGTCGGACACGACTGAAGTGACTTAGCAGCAGCAGCAGCAATAAGAGTATGATGCACTACATCTCAGAGTATCCTTTTATGAAAACAATGAAAAAATCTCCTTCAGCTTTATATCACAAGAAGGTACACAACTTATTTATTTCTATATTTTGAAAAACTGCGATTTCTTTGCTTTGGCTACCAGGAAGTTCAGAGTCACTTTTGTTAATCCTTACAGTACCATACAGCAGAGACTTTGCATTGGCCTTACCTTCAGCTTCTTTTATTTTCCAGTCAACATTTTGCTTTCATCCAGGTTTCCTCATGTATTTGGTTTTTATCCAGTAGCACAGTATGCATGTTGGTACCTGATCCCATTTATTTTAGAAACATACAGGTGCACAAATATGTTTAAAAAATAGAGGGTTTATAAGTTCTTAAAAGGATAGGAAATGATAGGAAATGAACCTCAGGGTTGTTCTCAACTCATAACAGAAACTTAGTAAGTGCCACCCAGTTTGATCCCACAAGGATTCTTTCTTAAGAGACCCTACAAGAACATATTTGTTGTCACATAATTTACCCTTTATTTGTTAGATGGAGTTTTATGAAGGGACAGACAAACACAAGTACTACCTGGAGCACTGAAGCACCACTGTGGAGAAACTGAAGACCACTCTCAGCTGAGTCAATTCCACCAGTGGCCAAAATGGGAAATCCAGGCAAAGCACGAGCAATGGAGGTCACAGCTCTCAAAGCGATAGGTCTGATGGCTATGCCTATGGAAAATAAGGGTGATCAGGGGTTAGAGTATTGACCACTTGAGCATATCGCCTTATAACACTACTGTGTGACGGCAGTGTTGTACTAGACAAAATTCAATTTCATCTCTACTTAAGATATATGAGTATGCAAAACAGAAACATTGCTATGTTTCAAAGTATGTTCATTTATAAATGGATAGATTCTTATTTTAAGGACTTTGATGCTATTATTGCATGCAGGAATGTTAGGCAAGTGGGTAGAGCAATGCAAACTCCTGCATAAAATACATACATACTACAATTTGATATATAGTACCATGTAAAAGATCGTATGGAACACTCAAGCATCTGTTTGAGAAAGAACAAGGAATGGCAGATTTTGTAAAAGAAAAACAATCACATACAGTGCATAAATAGACATACAGCTCTGTTATGTTTCCACGAAGTATAAAGCAGCTGGTGTGAATCGAGATACTGCAAAACAAGTAAGGTGCTGATGAACTTACAGATTCCATATTGCACTTTACATGTATTTTCCCAAATCTGACGAAACACAGTGAGCCTAATCTAATTTTTCATATGTTAGAAATTTTTAACCAAGTTAAAGAGAATTGACTAGAATTCAGTAATTAGAGAGTGTATATTTGATTTTTTATACATTATTTAACCAAACATTACCAATACATTATTTGCTAAGCGTAATAAAAGCTGCAGGGATGGACAGAAGACATTTTTAGGTCATATTTCACATGATTACACTTTATAAGGCTGCTTAGACTCTCAAGGGTTAACACAATCTGGAGTAAATTAATGTTCTCACAATATAGCTATATAATTTAATATTTCTGATGTACACTCATAAGTCAATGGCCCCTTAAAGGCATTTTCTGAAGTAAAAGTAGTTTCTTTTGTGCAAGAATGTGGCATTGCCTCAACCATACCTCCACAAACAACTAAACAAGTGAAAGGTAAAACAAGTCTTTGGTGGTGAGTCCTTTGGCATCCTGTCCACCTTCACCAGCATCTTTACCAGTATTCTCAGTATGTATTTATTGGTGTTCCCATTAAGGAAGCACAAAGAGCTTTCATTAAAATCAGTGATTGGGCTTCCTTGGTCACTCAGTGGTAAAGAATCCACCTGCCAATGCAGGAGACATGAATTCTATCCTCGATCCACGAAGATCCCACATGCCGAGGAGCAACTAAGCTCGTGTGCCGTAACTATTGAGCCTGTGCACTAGAGCCTAGGAGCCA
This sequence comes from Bubalus bubalis, assembly GCF_019923935.1. Taxonomy (NCBI): domain Eukaryota; kingdom Metazoa; phylum Chordata; class Mammalia; order Artiodactyla; family Bovidae; genus Bubalus; species Bubalus bubalis. Next base: position 46,289,830 of record NC_059162.1, on the reverse strand, counting down.
CAACTACTGAGCCCGTGTGCTGCAATGAGAAGTCTGCACACCACAACTACAGGGCAGCCCTTAGTCACTGGCAACCCACTCCAGGGTTCTTGCCTGGAGAATCCCAGGGAGGGGGAGCCTGGTGGGCTGCCGTCTATGGGGTCACACAGAGTCGGACACGACCGAAGTGACTTAGCAGCAGCAGAGACAAGCCCTCACATCAATGAAGACCCAGCATAGCCAAGAGTAAGTAAGTAAACAGAAATAAATTTTTAAAAAAACATAAAAATAATTAAAAAAATAAAATCGGTGGTTTTCTTTTCATCTTGTTCATTTCAGATGAAACTGAATTTATGTGTAACTAATGCTTTTGCATTCAACACCAAAATGTTTGTGGAAATGACTACTTGGTGCTCCCAAACCTAAAAATATCTTCCTCTGGATATTAGTATTCTTAGGCAAGAACATTCAATGCTGAAACTTCGAAATTCCATAACTGACATTTAAATACAAGGCAGTAAGTTAGGGCCATTTAGAAACTGAACATCAAAACCCTATTTCTATTTTAAAATATTTAGCAGTGACTTCTTCTTAGTCTGAATGTTTTAATCATTGAAAAAGGTGAACACAGTGGACAGGAGGATGCATGGAAAGAACACACACACACATACTTGTAAAAACATATCTTCAGCTATACTAAAAAGAAATTTTGAGAGTAAAGGTTAGAAGAAAGCATTTTTAGGGAATTTGTAACTTGAATCTTTTAGACAGACATATAGCTATCCTGGCATAATATAAATGACATGTTCAATATATACTAAGTTGATGGCTCCTTTACACACATGTTACTTTGAAGCAATAAAGAAATATTGGGATTCTTTTTTTTTTTTTTCTTATTCAGTTGACCCTAGAGAGTAAAGGAAATTTGTGCTAAGCAGATAAATAATTTATTTCTAACTGCACTGTTAGAAGACTATCATTAACACTAAGGGGTAAAGTTTCAAAGTGGTACACAGGGATTTGGCCACATATTCCAATTGATATTAATGGACATCAAATGGCAAAATCCCAGAACACAGCTTTGAAAATTTAACCAGTTCCATTTAAAGGGCAACATTATTACACAGGTGTTAAAGAACATCAGCAAACCCTCAGTGGCATTTTAAAATGTTCTGTTAGGTCAATAAGATGTTTTCTACTTGATGTTTCCCTTCTTTTTCTAAAGCTTTTCTAATTTACCTAATGAACATGAAAACCTTTCAAACTAATAAAGGCATCTTTTTAAAAATTAAGAGTAATTATGTTCTCTAAGGAAATGTGATCCAAAAATGAAGAAATGGATCCTTCTGTTGCTGGGTAATAGTAAATTCAGTTTTAATTTCCATTATAAATTCTATTTGATTGGTTTTCTTAATAACTTGATTTAAATGAAATATAATCTACCTGTTCTCAGCATTTTTTATGGGGAATAGGTTTTAAAAATGACTTTTATCTGCCATGAAAGGTTTTTGGAAGGAAACTAAAGGTACATAAAAAGATCTTTCAAATTGTTATACAGAAACTTTTTTTAGTTTTAAAATGACAGAAATGAGGAAATAATAGATTCAATACAAAAATAAACTTCTGGTCACATACAGCAATACCACAAGATTATACATATGTTAATCAAAATGCATAAAGATTTTCAGAATCATGACTATTGAGATAATTTTTTTTTTTTAATTTTGGCACTGCTATGGTAATTAATGATTTTAGATCAAAAACCAGGGAGGAAGAGGCCAGTTCAAGAAGCTCAAGGAATTAAAAGTAGACTCCATCCTAAAGGAAACAACAAGGTTTAAACTTAAAAAATTGAAATTCTATTAGCTTAAATTAACTAATAGGAAACATGCAATTTAAATTAAGTCTTCATCTACATGGGATAACCAGATGGGCCTGATGGGGAATTCAGTTACATCAAGCATTTCCGTTTCAAATGTGTAGGATATGCCAAGGAAAGTTAGCCATCCCTGAATCCCCACATTTTGAAAAAAGCTGCAGGTTCAAACAAAGAAACAAACAAATGTGAACCACACCTGTGAGTTCCAACACTGATGCCAAGACATGTACCATTAAGAAAACTTTGCATTCATTTAAACATCATATATTTTATAATTACTCCTAGAAAGAAGGGAATTTGAAGATGAACTAGTTACAGTATCAAAGAAACAACAGGCTCAACTGCTTAGGTTAAAATTCTAGCTCCGCTATTTACAAGCTGTGTAATCTTGTGAAAATTTCTCAATCTTTTAATCTATAAAATAATAAAATTTTAATAACTTTACAGAGCTGTTCTGAGGATTAATTATATATATATATATATATACACATATATATATATCTAAAGGGCTAGCTCATGATGAAGATTATATGTGTGTGCTAAGTCGCTTCAGTTGTGTCTGACTCTTTGCCACCTCATAGACTGTAGCCTGCCAGGCTCCTCTGTCCACAGGATTCTCCAGGCTAGAATACCGAAGTGGGTTGCCATTTCCTCCTCCAGGGGATCTTCCTGACCCAGGTGTCGAACCTGGGTCTCTGGTATTGCAAACTGATTGAGTCACCAGGGAGGTGCCAAATATTATACAAATGTTTGCTATTATAACCTGTACTACCCTAAAAGGACAACTGATTTCAGAGGGAGCATTTCTTTAGCTTACTTTGTGCCTTCTATGTTGTTGCTGTGTGCTTAGTAATGCAATTTTTTTTTTATTGTAGACAAAAGCATGATGCCTAGGATGATGAAACTTTATAACCTTTGCTCCCTTAGAAGAACCATCTCCTGCTTCTTTTCCCCATCTCTATTGAGTGACGTCATGATGCTGGTAGGATTAACTGACTCCAAAGCTAAAAATCTCAAACACAGACATCCATATATTACCTTTTTTTTTTTTGAGAATCAGAAGGTCCATGTGCTAAATCAATATGCAAAACTTTTAATGACATCAGAACTTGAGCTTATTTGTGAGAAGTAAGCAGAACTTTACTTAGCATGACTAAATCCTTGAAGAGAAAAGACTTTTTTAATGGGCAAGATAGTGTGGAACATATGCTAATTTTGGATAACTGAAATTTTGAATAATTGAGTTTAATTCTGTTTGTTTTTGCCTTAATCATTTGACTTCTAGGACAGCTACTGTTACAGAATTAATTGTTAGAGCTAAGTCCACAATAAACTCCCTGATAATAGCTCTAGCTGGCAATAAAACAGAAATTGGGTTATAATACTCACTCGTGCTCACTGTGTATACAAAAAGAAAATGTAGTTTTAATTTGCTTACATTAATTAAAATATAATGAATTAAGTGGATAACAAATTCATTAGAAATTGAACTTTGACTGCCTAATTGTTAACAGTTTTAACATCACATAGAAGAAAGAAAATAGCAAATCTAAACTTTCAAGGATTTAGGAGTTGAGATTGATTTTTATAAAACATAAATCAAGCACCAAAAATTTATATTTTAAAACAACTTTAAAATGTTAATGAACCTAATATACTGATAAATATGTAAAGCACAACTAATTAAAAATACATCTCTACACACGGATTAAAATCCCCTGAGAAAATTAGCATAATTCAACCAGAAACTGAAGTACTAGAAGGATCAGGGTTATATCAAGAGATGTGAAATCTAAACAGGAGAAATGGGAGAGAGAAAACCAGTTGTTTTATATTGTTATTTCAGGCTTATTGTAAAACTAAAATTTTTCTTATGAGATGTTTTAATTTTTGTTAAGTATTTCAAGAAAATTTCTCCCAGTCTTTATATCTTTATAACTGTTGATCTGCTTTATAACATATTCAATATGTTCATAGTCAATTCATATTCAATAATTTGGTACCTAGAATGTGCTAGACATTTTATTTTAAAGCAATAGAATTAATACTATTTACCAAAGAAGGGGACATTTACCTCTCTGGGTGCTTGCTCATGAAGTGATTTCCAAATTCCCTGATACTAGACAGGGAGACGGGGCCTTAATATACAGCATGAGTTTTAACCCTTGCAGTGCTGTGCAGGTAGATGCTATCGTGTATGTGAAGAAAGGGTAGTTCAACCTGAATAAAACTTGTTTGATGTCACAGTTTAAAAGTGTAAAGATCAAGTCTCTGTGTGGAGTCCATACTTTTGAACTGAGAACTGACAGTGCAGCAATTATGATGAGCATCACCTTCAGAAAGCCAGTATCAGTACTGCCTGTGGTCTAATGCTCAGACGGTTTCGAAAGTCCACCCAAGTAGGTGTAAGTCTTGACTCTATTACTTTACACAATTGTGACTTTGAGCAAGCTCCTCAGCTTCCTAGAACGTCAGTTTTTGGTATTGGTGAAACAGAAACATCAACAACAACAATATCATAGCAACTTGGGGACTATTACATGATATAGTTTGTGGAAAGCATTCAGTCCAGTGCCTGGTTTGTAGTGTATAACGGTTGATATTACTACTGAAGTCACAGAAAATTGATCAGAGAAATAAGTATTCACTAGAAACATGTGTGGTTAAACACTTAATACTTAAGGGGTGTTAGTTAATATTCTAGATAGTAAATTTGGAGATCCTAAGTCATTTCATTTCCAAAAAATATAGTTTAAGTCTATGATTGCAAATGCATTTATTTGTGTGATGAACTTTTATTAGATTTATAATGCAATTGCAATATCTAAAGGTATATGTCTTACCCTGAAAACCCATTTTGAGAAATATAATCCATTAGTGCATAGATACAAAGTTACATGCACAAGATGTTCCTTGAAATACTGTTTTATATAACAAAACAGTGAAAAACAACCTAAATAATCACTAGTAGTTATGCTAGAAAATAAATTATAGTTCATTCATGTATGATGCTGCAGGAAACTTTTAAAATTGACATGGAAATATGTCTAGGATACATAGTTATGTGTTAAATCACAAGTAACAGAACAATATATAGGGTGTGATCCCATTTTAGGTAAAGAAAAAATATGATTACACTTAGTATGTGGACATGTAAATGCACAGAATACTGTGTTTTAAACTGCTAATAATTATCTCTGGGGAAACAGGCTGAAGAACTTTCAAGTTTGAGATCTGTACTTCCATATTATTTGATTCTCTTAGGTAAGAAAGTGTTTATGATTCTCTTCTGCAATGAAAAATGACTTTTTTTTTAATAATGCGTCTGAAACAATACAGGAATAGGCATTTTCAGATTCTGTGCTGTGAAACTTTTATGTACAAGATGTGCAGTGCTTCTACTCTCTGTACTTTCAGAAGAGCACTTTTGGTTCTATATCTAATATTTTAAGTAAAATATTAACAGAATATATCCAAAACAGGGTGAACAGGATGACTGATCTCTGTCCCTGTCTTTCTTTCACAGACACACACACATAATGAGATGGAACCAGAGCTAGAAAAAGCATATAAATAGTTTTGTTTGGAATCAAAGGGTAAGCAAAATCAGTAAAGTTAAATTTCAGTAAAGCTAATTGTCAGTTTTATGAAGTAGTTTAGGCTACAGTGATTTAGCAGAATACAAGAAAGCAAGAAAATGTATCCCACTTATACCAATTAAGGATATTGAGTTCTATTACTAAAGTATGCAATTTTAATTTTAACAATATCTGTCAAAATAAATTCTATCCCCATAATTTAAAATGTGTGTATATATATATATATACACACACACATACATACATATATTATATGCAAATAGTTTATTATGTAAAGTTAATTCCACTGTTTCGGCTACAATAAAATTAATTTTTAAATAAAAATTTTAAACAATAATATGTATATGTGTGGTGTATAAAATGGCTGAAAGTATTAATAATCTAATGGTTGTCTTCAAGTATTTAAGAGGTAATCATGAAGAAAGATTCCATCTATGTTTTTTCTCAAAAGATAACTAGAACCAATGGTTAAGCACACACTTTTGGTTCTATTATTATTTTTTATCATTAATTAATATCATTAAAATTTGCCAGTTGTAAATTCAGCAACAGAAGTAGCTACATTGGTATGCCCCTATCACTTGAAACTAAATGGGTATTTGGCAGGTAGTGGCCAGTAGAAAAGACCTCTGTACTATAGAAAATATTGGATTATATGATCTCTTCCAATTAAAAATTCCAGGATACTATGAACTTTGTCATGGTATTTTAAGGAGTAATTTTATATGCTCTGTGGTTTCCCAGTAGATACCAATGATGAAGCTAACATATAAAAGGATTGATTATAAGTGAAAGTCAAATTTTAACATTCAATGCATTCAATATGGGCTTCCCTGGTGGCTCAGGTGGTAAAGCGTCTGCCCACAAAGTGGGAGACCTGGGTTTGATCCCTGGAATTGGGAAGATCCCCTGGAGAAGGATAAGTCAAATATACTTCAATAAATTTTTTAAAAAATAAGACTAAATTTTGTAACTAATTTTGTAACTAATAAAGAATTGTTGTCCACATATGATAAAAGCAAGAATACAAGTATAATTGTTGGCTAGGATTTAGATAGAAACAATAGTAATTTATGACCTAGCTTGCCTAGGAAGTCCCAGTTTGTCACACCTATATTTATTTTTAATTACATGATGCAATTATAAATACCATCCCCTTTCACTCAAAAAGCACCTAGTTTGGATTACAAATTATAATGAAATTGTATTTAGGGATTATAGCACAAAGATAATTATGGAAGCAAATGAAATTTGATTTAGAACAAAATCATAATCTATGAAAAAATTAGGAACTGACTACACTGTCCAAGACTCAAAGGATGGCATGAAGAGACATATTTCCTTGAATTTATTACTAGAAGGAAAAATATAGGGTATTTATATGTGATATCTGGGCATAATTATTCTATATGTTCTTTCTATTTTCAACCTGTAGGTGGCCACCACAAGCTACACTTATTAAACAACTCATTAGTAGCATTTTCAATACTGTCCTCTTCAGATAATTAGCAATTTATTTAAATAACCAATTTCTGTAGAAATAATTGCCATGAAATGCCCTGAACCTACTTTTTTATAAACTATAATAAAAGTGTTAAGATAATCCCTGACATTTGCAAATGCCATTAGTTCACCTTTCCTTTTGATAGTGCTATGGCATTATGCTTAAACAATTACCCGATAACACAGCGGTTTAATGAAACAGTACAGTAAGCACATTCTTCAATATGGTCAGCAAGGACATTCAGATTTAGAAAGAAATCCAGCATGCAGACATGTTAACATTGAGTAAAGACACACAGACAAAAGAAAAAAGATTACTGAAATAAGTACATTGCTGCTATTTCCAACTTGGTTAGTTTTCATAGTAGATGCTACAACATATGTATTCTCTTTGGAAACAAGAATGGAAAGTTTTGCAAATTGGTTCATGCAATTGGCTGGTGTTAATTAAAATCATGTGAATCTATGAATATGCAAAATATACTCACCATATTATTTATTCAGTAACCTCTACACAAGAGAAATAAGTAGAGAATTTTTCTTACTCTCATTTTTAAAATATTTAAGTATGTTTTTACTTACAAAATGATGCAAATTTTCAAAGCAGAGTTATCAAGAAAAACTATAAACTGCTTTTACATCTCAGCTGGTATTTAGCATTTAAAATGGACCAGGGTTTGGATCTCAGCTTCTTCCTTGTTATTCAGCTCCCTATTCTAAGACCCACTGATAAGGGCTCATGGTATGTTTCTGAGTCACCAGAGATAAAACTCTCTGAGACTGTCACAATTTTTAAGCTGTAGGCCTTCATATGATAAAACCGGACTAGAATTCAAAACCAATGGCTGTATCACTTTATAGCAAAAAGAAAATACTCCTAAGGGTCTACTGAATACCAGGTGCTCTACTAAGACTAGAGATTTCTTCAAGAATATCAGAGATACCAAGCGAACATTACATGCAAAGATGGGCTCAATAAAGGACAGAAATGGTATGGACCTAACAGAAGCAGAATAGATTAAGAAGAGGTGACAAGAATGCACAGAAGAACTGTACAAAAAAGATCTTCATGACCCAGATAACCACAATGGTGTGATCACTCACCTAGACCAGGTATCTTGGAGTCCAAAGTCAAATGGGCTTTAGGAAACCACTATGAACAAAGCTAGTAGAGGTGATGGAATTCCAGCTGAGCTATTTCAGATCCTAAAAGATGATGCTGTTAAAGTGCTGCACTCAATATGCCAGCAAATTTGGAAAACTCAGCAGTGGCCACAGGACTTGAAAAGGCCAGTTTTCATTCCAATCCCAAAGAAAGGCAATGCCAAAGAATGCTCAAACTACCACACAATTGCACTCATCCCACACTCTAGCAAAGTAATGCTCAAAATTCTCTTTTGTTGAAGTGAGGCTTTAATAGTATGTGAACTGAGAACTTCCAGATGTTCAAGCTGGATTTAGAAAAGCCAGAGGAACTAGAGATCAAATTGCCAACATCCGTTGAATCATAGAAAAAGCAAAAGAACTCCAGAAAAAACAGCTACTTTTGCTTTATTGACTATGCCAAAGCCTTTGACTATGTGGATCACAATAAACTGTGGAAAATTCTGAAAGAGATGGGAATACCAGACCACCTGACCTTCCTCTTGAGAAGTCTGTGTGCAGGTCAGGAAGCAACAGTTAGAACTGGACATGGAACAATAGACTGGTTCCAAATCGGGAAAGGAGTATGTCAAGGCTGTATATTGTCACCCTGCTTATTTAACTTATATGCAGAGTACATCATGACAAATGCTGGGCTGGATGAAGCACAAGCTGGAATCAAGACTGCTGGGAGAAATATCAATAACCTCAGATATGCAGATGACACCACCCTTATGGCAGAAAGTGAAGAAGAACTAAAGAGCCTCTTAATGACAGTGAAAGAGGAGAGTGAAAAGTTGGCTTAAAACTCAACATTCAAAAAACTAAGATCATGGCATTTGGTCCCACCACTTCATGGCAAATAGGGAAACAATGGCAACAGTGACACTTTATTTTCTTGGGCTCCAAAATCGCTGCAGATGGTGACTACAACCATGAAATCAGATGATGCTTACTCCTTGGAAGAAAAGCTATGACCAACCTAGACAGCATATTAGAAAGCAAACATTACTTTGCCATCAAAGGTCTGTCTAGTCAAAGCTATGGTTTTTCCAGTGGTCATGTGTGGATATGAGAGTTGGACCATAAAGAAGGCTGAGCGATGAAGAATTGATGTTGGAGAAGACTCTTGAGAGTCCCTTGGACTGCAAGGAGATCCAACCAGTCCATCCTAAAGGAAATCAGTCCTGAATATTCATTGGACAGACTGATGCTGAAACTGAAGGTCCAATACATTGGCCACCTAATGCAAAGAACTGAATCACTGAAAAAGACCCTGATGCTGGGAAAGACTGAAGGTAGGAGGAGAAGGGGACAACAGAGGATGAGATGGTTGGATGGCATCACAGACTCGATGGACATGAGTTTGAGCAAGCTCTAGGAGTTGGTGATGGACAGGGAAGCCTGGTGTTGTGTAGTCCATGGTGTTGCATAGAGTTGGACATGACTGAGTGACTGAACTAAACTGAACTACTAAGTTAGCTCAGATCGTAAAGAATCTGCCTGCAAATCAGGAGACCTGGGATTGGGAGATTCCAGGTCTTCCCAATTGAGATTGGGATTTGATCCCTGAATTGGGAAGATCCACTCGAGAAGGGAATGGCCACTCACTCCAGTATTCTTGACTGGAGAATTCCATGGACAGAAGAGCCTGGCTATGGTCCATGGGTTCACAAAGAGTTGTACCTAACTGAGCGACTAACATTTTCACTTTCACTACTAAGTTACTTACACATTATTTCTAACTTCACAATAAGTTGTATATACATTATTCCCCCTGTACAGTTGAAGAAATTCAGAAAAGTTAAATACCAAATGTATATAAGAAAGACAGGGTCATGTAGTGAAGTAACACATTATAGCAATAAAATAATTAGTTCACAATGTGACCATAAAATACATTGATAGGTTTGAATTTGAGGGTTTTTCTTTATTTCCAGATTACCATATCCTTCTGTCTCTTTTGTTTAAGTACCTCTGGCAGTGCTATAAACCTGTAAATACAACAAATTTACCTATATATATAAATATATGACTATTTAAAAATACATATTTCCTTGGTGAAGAGATTCGGAACCATGAGTTAGCATATTTGGTGTATAAATATTTCTCATTTGATTTTGCTTAAGAATGTTCAGGACAAATGTTATGAAACCACATAAAAATCTCACAGTCTATGTGTGTTCAAAAATGGTTATTCAAAGAGAAAGAGGAAGTTTAAAATGATGGTAATGCTGATAATTAGAAGTAGGCTTTGCTCTTGGAGACCCAGGACATTTAAAAATGAAGACATAAAAAATAACAAAAAGAGTTCTCACATTCATTAGGATCATATTATCTCTTTCTTTGGAATGTCATATATTTCTTTCCTCTCTGAAATTCTGTACTCAGTTTACACTGTAGGTGTTTCCATGGTCAGGGTGTCCATGGTCGCACCTGCTCTACCATCAAAATTTTCCTTTTATTCTCGTTCTTTTTATTTGACAATGAATTACCAGTGTAAATTTCTGTGCCCTATGATAAGGCTGTATTTCTCACAGCCTGATGAAACCCAGGTTGTACAGCAAGCACTGGGGTTTTGTTCTCTTCTCTGGGGTGGATACCTCGCAAAGATAATAATGGGCTTAATTTTTTTTTATTGAAGTATAGTTAATTTATAATAATACATTAATTTCAGGTGTACAGCACAATGATTCAGTATTTTCACAGACTATACTCCACTGAATGTTATCACGAGAGCATAGCTTAGTTTCCTGTGCTATACAATACATCCTTGTTGCTTAGCTATTTTATACACAGTAGTTTGTATCTCTTAATCTCATTCTCCTATTTCGCCCCACCCTTCCCCTCTCTTCATCAGAAACCACTAGCTTGTTTTTATATTGTGAGTCTGTTTCTGTTTTGCATATATTCATTTGTAATATATTTTAGATTCCACATACAAGTGATATACAATATTTGTTTTTCTCTGACTTATTTCAATAAATAAAATGTTCTCTATCTCTATCTACATTGCTGCAAATGGCAGGATTTCATTTTTTATGGCTGAGTAGTAATCCACTGTGTATATCCCACCTTTTTATCCATTAGTCTACTGATGGGCATGTGGGCTGCTTCCATATCTTGGCTATTATAAATAGTGCTGCTATAAACACTGGATGCATGTATATTTTTGAATTAGTGTTTTCATTTGCTTCAGATGTGTACCCAGGAGTGGAATTGCTGGATCATTTCCATGGGGTCGCGAAGAGTAGGACACAACTGAGCGACTTCACTTTCACTTTTCACTTTCATGCACTGGAGAAGGAAATGGTAACCCACTCCAGTGTTCTTGCCTGGAGAATCCCAGGGACCCTGGTGGGCTGCTGTCTCTGGGGTCGCACAGAGTTGGCCACGACTGAAGTGACTTAGCATAGCATGGTAGTCTTGTTTTTAGCTTTTTGGAGAAACTCCATAATAGCTGTACCAATTTACTACTCCATAGTAGCTTTACCAATTTACATTCCCACCAACAGGTACAAGGGTTCCCTTTTCCCCACATTCTCTCCAACATTTGTTATCCATAGACTTTTTGATGATAGGTGTTCCGACATGTGTTTAAAAATAATAATGTGGACAAGGCATCTCCAGCTGGACCCTATCAGAACCCTCTGAGAACCAATGCTCCTGTAAACTCACTAGGCACTTTGGAAAGTAGGAGCTCTACTCACCAATATTTGCTCTACTGATCAGTAATTGCCCTGTCAACTAATTGACAGTAAAATTTCTTCCTACATTTCAATAGGGTAAAAAATGAGAAATCATTGTTAGTCAAAATTATTTCTTGTACCTAGTATGATGTCAGTTGCTAAAAGGCAGCAATAAAAGTATTTCCTCTCATTGAGCTTATGAGACTAAGTAGCTATAATGAAGACATGGGCAACACATGTTCACATCCTGATTATCTGAACCAGACTGAAGAATTGATGAAACTCAGAATAGGATGATCGAGGAAGGCTGAAGTGGTTCAGAAAGGCTTTATGAGAGATGCAGGATACCAGCTGGGCTCTTGAGAGACGAGTAAGTAGGTTTGGGGTTCAGAACTAGGATATTTCAAATTCTGGCAAGGGTTGGGGACAAGGTGGGCAAAACTGCAGTTACAGTAATGAATAATTCATGTTTCTGAGACTGTTACATTAATAACTAAACTAAAGTAGCCTCTCAGGTTGGGGAACCATATACAATGAGTTTGGGTTGCATGGGGGTGTTGCCTGGTGAGCAGAGGGCAACACCCCCACTCCCCCAAATATTGCTATGAATTTCTATACAATACTTTATTATGTAAAGTTTAAAAAATAAAATAAAATTAATTAAAAAAAAAAAAGAAACCACAAAAAATAAAATAAAATAAAATAAAACCTGATTTTTAAACTACTGAGTTGGCATGACAATTTTTGAATTCTTATGAATTTCAACAGTGTCTGAAAAAAAGATATAATAAAGTGAAAGAAGCCCAGATTTATCTCATTGTTAATAAAAATATTTCTCCAAGGAAACTAAACAGAATATATAGTCTATGTAGTAGCTCAGATGGTAAAAGGATCTGCCTGCAATGCAGGAGATCCGGGTTTGATCCCTGGTTTGGGAAGACCCCTGGAAAAGGAAATGGCAACCCACTGCAGTATTCTTGCCTGGAGAATTTCATGGACAGAGGAGCCTGTGGGCTACAATCCATGGGGTCACAAAGAGTCAGACAGGACTGAGTGACAAACACATACACATGTCCCTGGTTGTAGCCTTTATAGATCATAAGGATCTTTGTAGTCTGATTTTAAAAGTAATAGGATTTTTTTTTCCATCAGAAGGGACAAAAGTTGCAATTAAAATTAAAATAATGTTTCTTCTTTTTACAACTTAGGAGGCTTGTGTAATGGAAGAGTGTACAAGTACCACTCCACTCAACAACTGCTGCTAGTATCATACATTTTCATTTTCATAAATGCATTTATGGTCTTAAAAAACATCATAAATATTGCAGGAATCTGCAGCAAGCATTAAAACAGAGCACACGGTCAAGCAATTAGGAAAGGGAAAATAATTTAACATTACATTTCTTTACAAGATCTTCCAAACTATTACCTAGAGGCACTCTTACACTATGTTAGGTCATGGGTGTATTCTGGAAACTTCTTTTATACCAGAGGGCAACCGGGGGCTTAAACTGGTCATCTAGCCTCAACATGTGCTTATCCATGTGTCCCCTGATATTTTAGTGCTTTGAACTATAAGCAAGGATGCTCCTTGGGCAAGTGAGTAGTTAGAAACCAGCAGCTATTTGGACAAACTATATACTGGGAAGGAACATCTAATGGACATAAACAGAACCATGTAAAAATCAAATAAGATAATCTATGTAAAGCAGGTACCTCTGTGACAAGCACATATGAAGTGCTTAGTAAGCAGCACCATCACAACAGATTTTTAAAACAATATAAATAAAGGACACTGTGAACAACTTTAGGCAAAAAATTAAACAACTGCAATGAAATAGACAAATTCCAAGCAAACCATATCTAAGCAAAAATAACAACAAAAAACAAAAAATAAAAATAAAAAACCTCATAACTATCACAGAAATTGAATTAGTAATAATTATTATTATTATTATAATAAAACAATTGTAACAAGCAAACTGCAGGCCCAGATGGCTTCACTGGTAAATTCTATCAAACTTAAGGGCTTCCTTGGTGGCTCAGAGGTTAAAGCATCTGCCTGCAATGCAGGAGACCTGGGTTCTATCCCTGGGTTGGGAAGATGCCCTGGAGAAGGAAATGGCAACCCACTCCAGGATTCTTGCCTGGATAATCCCATGGAAGGAGGAGGCTGGTGGGTCCATGGGGTCCCAAAGAATTGGACATGACTGAAAAGAATATCTGGCAACCCACTCCAGGATTCTTGCCTGGATAATCCCATGGAAGGAGGAGGCTGGTGGGTCCATGGGGTCCCAAAGAATTGGACATGACTGAAAAGAATATCAACATTATGGAAATAATTGCAGAAGACAGAACAAGAGGGAACAGTTCCCAACTCATTTTATGAGACCAGCATAATTCTGATACCAAAATCCAACAAATATACTAAAAGAAAATAAAATTGTAGGCCAATATTCTTCATTAATATAGACTCAAATGTCTTTAATAAAATTCCAGCAAACTGTCTTTGAAAAAGCTGATAAGTTAATTCTAAAATTTATATAAAAATACAAATTAGAATAACCAAAACAATTATGAAAAAAAAAAACACAATTCAAGGATGCTATTTCACTTCAGGACTTGCATAAATATCCAGTATCATGATAACAATATAAAAATATAGACCAGGATGAAATCCAAAAATAGTCACCACTATAAAGTCAATTGATTTTTGACCAAGTCACTAAGTTAGTTCAGTGGGGGAAAAAAAATCATTCTAACAAACAGTGCAGAACAACTGGATATTCGTAAGAAAAGGTGATTAAAAAAAAACCCTTAGTTGCTCTCTTACTGTATACAAAAATTTTTTAAAGATTCAGAATGAACTAGGAAAACAAACAAACAAACAAAACGTAGGAAAGTATCTCTATAACCTAGAGTTAAGCAAGATATTTTTGGAAAGAATATTAAAACAAGTTACTATATAATAAAAAATATTGATATATTAGATTTTATTAAAAAAACAGTAAAGAAGCCAAAATCGACAAAAATTATTATATTCACATACATAAATTAAAAAAAGACCTTATATCTAAAGTGTATAAAGAGTTCCTAAAAAACAATAATTACAAGATGAGTAATAACTAAAATAAGCAAAACTTGATCAGACTTTTTTTTTTTAAGACATATAAATGGACAATGAGTACAGGAAAGTTACTCCATGTTAGAGAAATACAAATCAAAACCTACATGAGCCTCCACTTCACACTTATTAGAAAACAGGTAAAAACAAGACTGATAACACCAAACATTGACATGAGTGTGGAACAAGTTGAACTCTCATATATAGCTAACTGGAGTACAAAATGGGAAAATCACTTTGGATAATTGTTTGAAATCTGTTTAAAAATTAAACATATATCTATCCTATGACTCAGCAATTTCACTCCTAAACGTTTGCCCAGGAGAAATGAAAATAAGACTACAAAAGTGTACGTACAAGAATGTTTATAATAGCCCCAAACTGGAAACCACCCAAAAGTCCATCAACAAGAGAATGGATAAACAAATTATGGTCAATTAATTTAGTGAAAATTATCAGCAATAAAAAGGACTTGCCTATTAGTACCTACAACAATATAGATGGATATGAAAAATATGATAGCTGAGTAAATGAACCCAAAAAGTACACACACACACAACACACACAAACACAGAGTAGTAGGGGTGTAAAGAAGAGGGAGACAGAGAGAATGAATAAATTATTTCATTTATATGAAGTTTAAGAATAGTTAAATATATATATATATATATATATATATATAGTGGAGGAACTGATTGTCAAGCAGTACCAAGAGAATTTTCAGGTATGAAAGAAATATACTCTATTCTGTAGTTACTCCATGCATGCTCAGTCGCTCAGTAGTGTCTGACGCTTTGTGACCCCACAGACTGTATCCGGCCAAACTTTGCTATCCATGGGATTTTCTAAGGAGGAATACTGAAGTGGGTTGCAATTTCCTCCTCCAGGGGATCTTCCTGACCCAGGGATTGAATATGTGTTTCCTGCACTGGCAGGTGGATTCTTTACTACTGAACTGCCTGAGCCCCTGTAGTTACTAAAAATGTAGACAGTAGTCAATGGTAATTTAGCTGAACACTTAACATTTGTGCACTGTATCCTATATAAAATACACTTCATACAAAAAATAAAAAATATGTAAATATATATATGCTGCTAAGTCGCTTCAGTCGTGTCTGACTCTGTGCAACCCCATGACATCTGGCAGCCCAACAGGTTCCCCCGTCCCTGGGATTCTCCAGGCAAGAACACTGGAGTGGGTTGCCATTTCCTTCTCCAGTGCATGAAAGTGAAAAGTGAAAGTGAAGTCACTCAGTTGTGTCCGACTCTCAGCGACCCCATGGACTGCAGCCTACCAGGCTCCTCCATCCATGGGATTTTCCAGGCAAGAGTACTGGAGTGGGGTGCCACTGCCTTCTCCAAAATATGTCCATCTTAAAAGTAAGCATCTCCCACCTGGATCCACATCTAAGTATTTTAGATGGTTAGATCACTCAAAGACTTCATTTTACAAAATATGAGAGTATCCTTCCCATTAGTGGGCAGGAACTATATCTGAGAAAAAATGAATCTTACATTTTAAAAGTAAACAGGACTAAAGATCGTATCTGCAGTACATCACGGAAGAGAAATATGGAGAACAAGATGACCCATCAGAAGTACTTTTTATGATGTTCTTGGCCTCTTCACTGCTTGTAATCTTCATAAAATATTCTTGAAAGCAATGCTTTTAAAGATGCCATATACATCCTATGTAAGCATGTATACGAACAAATACACACCATCAGTGATGTTACTGATTGTTAAGAATAAAGATGAATGGAGAACAAAAGTGATGTAAATATAAAGACAGGTTTTATGGCCAGCCTGTAGATCTAAAGCACAGCCCCTGAATTAGCCAGGCATGCTAAGCACTGCTTCATGTAGAAAGACACAACTCCAGTAAGCTGCAAAGGCTGTTTGGCTTTTTGCTGACTGTTGTACTGAGTAACACTCCAGAGCCAAATTTCAAAAATGTCATCAACTGATCATAAATATTGATAACATATAATGGAGTTTCTTTTTCTGCACTTTATGTCTAAATTGCTATTTGAGTATATCTTTACCTCTCCAAAACAAGAGAGCGAGTGGTCAAGGGTGTTATTCCTATTAAAACCTTGTAATCATAAACTATCTTCCCAGCTGAATCTTTAAAGACTATTTGGCTTAGAGCTTACGTCAAGTCTATGATGGGTTTGAAACGAAAAAACCCTCTCCCTATTTGCTGCTTTTCCAATCTTTTATGTTTTCTGATGAAATTTCAGGCTCTTGTCAAATTGAGGTCATTACTTTGTCGATTGGCATGGCTATTTAGGCTGAACTGGCAAGTGTGCAACCCCGGATGATTCAACTCATTGCCAAATGGCATTTAGCTAACTTCTGCATGCATGAAAAGGAGACAGCCTATTATCAGGACCAACATGGTGGAAAAAGGATATATAGTCAGTATCTAATACACATATCTAAGCAGAAATGTGATGCATATGTTTTTCCTCATTCATAGATGCTCATTCAGTTTATATTGTTGCCGTAAGTGTTTCATCGTCCAAATGCTTAAATTGTGCATAATGATTTCAAATAGCATTGGACCACTCAGAATCGGGCATGGGCATCACAGATGTGCCAAATCCAGTTCCAGAGGCATGGCTAGAACACAGTTTCTATGCCTCAAGGGGAGAGACTTTTCTAAAGAGACTTTGCCAAAATTGCTATATGTTGTTTTTCTCAACAGAGCTCAAAGACTCTTTGTAATTGTGTAGTAGCTGACAGAAGTCATCTAGGACTATATTAATCTTTCTAATATTTTCAAGGATATCTGCAATGGGTATAACTAAGGCCAGCAGTCACAATATATTTCTCTTTTCTAACACTAATATTTGTTTTACTCTAGGCAATAAGAATTGTAATTGTCATTGCTGTTTAGTTGCTAAGTTATGTGCGACTCTTTTGTGACCCTATGGACTGTAGCCTACCAGGCTCCTCTGTCCATGGGATTTCCTAGGCAAGGACACTGGAGTGGGTTGCCATTTCCTTCTCTAGGGGATATTCCTGACCCAGGGATTGAACCTGCATCTCCTGCATTACAGGAAGATTCTTGACCACCGACAAGCCACCAGGGAAGCCCAAAGGCAATAAGAATAAAGTGTGAGAAATAGAATGCTCACAAGCAGTAAGTGGCTTGAAAAAGGTCTCCTGTTTACATTCTAGAAGATCATTTATTTATAAACTCCAAAATACAAATCATAAGATTCCCAGAGTTATTATTTACTAAAAGCTAAATTGTTACAGAACAGCTCTTAAGATTTGAAATTTTAAAATGGCAAGCTATTAAAAAGTTTCAAGAAAAAATGATATGTGTCCCATATCTAGCACACACTGAACTAGAGAAACATATTTGTGATTGCCAAAAAAAGGGCTAGCACTCTAAAGACTGTAGGCAAACAAAATGCTAACAAGTTTAATTATTCACAATGGCACATTTATGGAGAGTATAATGCTGCAATCAATAATTACAAGCCCACACAAACAGCATTGTAATAATTCTACAAGGCATGTTCAGAAGTGAAATAATTTAGAATTTGAAATCAATAGCATTCATAGACATTGGAAAATGTCAAATGGAAAATGAATGTCAGTGTTTGTATTCTTTCTGGAACATTCTCACTACTTAGATTTTAGTCATTTCTTAAAAGATTTCCTAGTATCTAAAAGCAAAAGCAAACATTTGCCCAGTCATGTCTCAGTTAACTCTTCCAACAGATTCAGATTTGTCAGGGAGCTGTTTTATACACAGCAAAGTGTCACGTCTTCACGAGAATGCAAGATAACCCCAATTTTCCTCCTTTAGTCTTTGTTCCTTTTGGCTTCTTTCCCTTATGACCTTCTCAGCCTCCAGTTTCACTTTGTTAGCTTGTCAGAATAAAGGCTTTGGCATAAATACTTTTTACCATAATATATTACTTTGGTAAATTTGTAAATTAAAATACTTATAATTGAAAATAAAAGAAATTGTGTGATGGACATATGTAAATTATGTACTATAATGTCAACTTTTCTGTTAATCCAAAATCATTTCAGAAAAAAAAAAATGAGTTTAAAAGAAATCCCTTATACAGCACTTGGATTCTTCCTGCTCATACAAAAAATATCAGTTTGTCTATACTGTTTGGCAGAAATGAAGACACAAATTTGTGAATACTGGAAACAGTTTTTTTAAAAACATAACATTTATAACACAAGGAACTCTGCTCAATGTCATGTGGCGATCTGGAAAGGAGGGGAGTTTGGGGGAGAATGGCAACATGTTTATGCATGGTTGAGTCCCTTTGCTGCCCATCTGAAACTATCATAACACATGTTGATGGCTATACTCCAATACAAAATAAAAAGTTTTTAAAAATTAAAAAAAACATAGCATTTATAGTTGTTTTTATTAATTGCCATTTCCTATTAAGAGATAATAGTAATAATAATAACTATCTTTTATTAAGCTGTCTAGGCAATGGCACCCCACTCCAGTACTCTTGCCTGGAAAATCCCATGGACGGAGGAGCCTGGTAGGCTGCAGTCCATGGGGTCGCTAAGAGTCCAATACGACTGAGCGACTTCACTTTCTCTTTTCACTTTCATGCATTGCAGAAGGAAATGGCAACCCACTCCAGTGTTCTTGCCTGGAGAATCCCAGGAACAGGGAAGCCTGGTGGGCTGCCGTCTATGGGGTCACACAGAGTCGGACACGACTGAAGTGACTTAGCATAGCATAGCATAGTAGCAGCAGTATATATAAAGTTCCATCTAGTCAAGGCTATGGTTTTTCCAGTGGTCATGTATGGATATGAGAGTTAGACTGTGAAGAAAGCTGAGCACCAAAGAACTGATGCTTTTGAACTGTGGTGTTGGAGAAGACTCTTGAGAGTCCCTTGGACAGCAAGGAGATCCAACCAGTCCATCCTAAAGGAGATCAGTCCTGAGTGTTCATTGGAAGGACTGATGCTGAAGCTGAAACTCCAATACTTTGGTCACCTGATGCAAAGAGCTGACTCATTGGAAAACACCCTGATGCTGGGAGGGATTGGGGGCAGAAGGAGAAGGGGACGACAGAGGATGAGATGGTTGGATGGCATCGCCGACTCAATGGACATGGGTTTGAGTGGACTCTGGGAGTTGGTGATGGACAGGGAGGCCTGGCGTGCTGCGGTTCATGGGGTGGCAAAGAGTCAGACATGACTGAGTGACTGAACTGAACTGAGTATATGTAAAGCACTCTATTAAGGTTTTTACTTAAATAGTTTCATTTAATTTTCAGCAAACCCTTAGGAGTTTTTACTTTAGATGCTCAAAGAGGTTAAATATCCTTCCCTTGTAATAATAAGTGAAAGATCTTAGATTCCAATCAAATCTGTTGACTCCTAAATTAGTGCCACTTTCCACATTGCCTCACTTCAAAAACTTAGCATTTTTGTACTTATGCTCATACTAGTATGATTCCAGGCACCATTCTATGTTACACATTTGAAAGAGTGCTCAAAAATAACCCTGAAAACAAGCTGCTATTTGTCCTAAAAACAAAAGGAAACACCCTGACATTTTCTAGTAAAAGCTGTTCTAGTTATGAAAATATTTCACTATCTATTCTTTGCTGACACTTCTTCAGGTTACTTTAAAAAAGGATGTATTTAGCCTTTGTTCATTAATAGACTGATGTCCAATCACCTTGAGTTTCGCCAAATTACCTATCAAATGAAAAAGAAAAAGCAGAAAATTTAATTTGAGATTACTCCAGAAACTATGGTATCCAGGCTGTTTGGCAGTCAAAGGGTGGAAAAACCAGATTAGATAGATGGATATATTTACATATTCACTTTTACATTAAACAGAGTGGATGACACATCCCTGTATAAAACCTATTATTTAAGCACTTCAAGTGAAAAGTGTTAAAATAAATGGCTCATGACTTATGAAGTGTTAAAATAAACGTTTATTTCAACACTATACATGTCATAAGCCATTTATTTCAACACTTTCTACTTCAGAAGATTCACTCAGACAAAAGGAAATATTTCCTTTGCTAAGATATGTCAAGAGGCCAAAACACAGAGGCTAAAATCGGAGTTTCAGTGCTAGAGTCCTTGGTTTGGAAAGGCTAGATCAGAAGATGTGATGGGAGTTTTGATGCTTCACACCTGGGAAAAGCTTTCAGAATGTGGTACACAGCATCGCCTACAGTGGCTTCATTTAGACATCACATTTATTTAAACCAATTTTGAGACTTCAAGGCCTGCCTGAGCATCAGATTACAAATGAAACATACTGTTTGGTGGTATTTCTACAAAGAAAACATACGTTCTACTTCATGAATCCACTAATGAGAAGAGTCTGATGCATCCCAAACTCTCCAGGAAATGGAGCTTCCAAGAATAAAGGTAGAGTTTCATAATAAAGCTTATATGGCACTTCTTATCTGCTAATCTCCATTCTAAGTGCTGTACAGATATCAAGCAATGTAATCCTCCCAACAGTTTGGCAAAATGGGTTCTCTTATTTTAGCCAATTTTTTCCCCACCTGGGAAAATTCTAAGTGGTTGAGTAACCTATCCAAGAGAAACTAATAAGTGGTGGCACCAGAATTTTACCCGAAGCAGTGAGCACCAGAGTCCTTGCACTTCATCCCTGGTCTGGGCTTCTGCCTTTCAGAAATAGGATAACATTATTTTGTGTCATGGTCTAGAAGTTATGTAAGTTTAAGAAGTTGTCAAGTTCATGACTTCCTCTTTAGGCAGGGCCAGACCAAATCGGTGAAAATTATCTCCTCTGTAAATAAGCTAACAACAGTAAAATCATTAATGATATTTCTATTAATATAAGATACTAATATTGACTTATGACTGATGACAGTTATGTATTCTTTCTGTTTTGCCTATATTAAAATTCATTTTCCTACATAAGGTTGAACACCTATGGATAAAATGAGAATGTCTGGTAGTGACTGAATTATTTCCCTCTACAGTGTTTCTATGGCTTCTAGACAAAAACGCTGGCAATTCCATTTTTAAGCAAAGCCAACAGTAGTAGATTTCAAATTCTGAAGCTCTCTCTGGGGTCTCTTTTATAATGTGACTAATCCCATTCACCAGGGTGCCACCCTCATGACTTAATCAGCTCCCAAAGGCCCTACCTCTTAAACACATTGGGGGTTGGGATTTTAGCATATGGATTTGGGGAGACACAAACATTCCGTCCATGACACCAATCAATCCCTTTGACAATCTCAAGGCCAAAAATTGGTAAAAAGAAGTCAGGAGACAGAAGGCATTGTTACATATGAAGAAAAACTTTTAACATATCCACAATGAGGGGAAAATTTCTTAAATCATGATAAGGGTCATTTCAAAAGAGAAAACTAAAGTATAGCAAAATTACAAAATGCATCTCTCAAAAAAGATACAGAATTTTTTCCTCAATAATAAGTTGGATAATATTAAAATATATACTAATATGTATATGATCTCTACATTTGACATGCTGTTATTAGAATACAAGCTATTTCAATAGTATAATTTTGGTAACAATTTATCATATAGTACATACACTAGATGAATGAGATCCATCTTCTCATAAATGAAAACCTGATATTTAAGCATTATTATTGAGAACAGATTTTTGTTTTTTACTACTGAGACTAAAATAAAGATTATATATACATATATGCAAGGCTTCCCTGATGGCCCAGCTGGTAAAGAATACACCTGTAATGTGGGAGACCTGGGTTCAATACCTGGAGTGGAAAGATCCCCTGGAGGACAGCATAGCAACTCACTCCAGTATTCTTGCCTGGAGAATCCCCATGGACAGAGGAGCCTGGCGGGCTACAGTCCATGGGGTCACAAAGAATTACACATGTTTGAGTGACTAAGCACACATACATAGATACATATATATGGTACCTGAGTGTGAATATCTTAACAACTTTTCCTCAATTTAAGAGACATTTCAGACCTTCATCTGGAAAACAGTTTGAATTGAAAAAGAACTTTTACACAAATTTAAACTATATATAAGACTTCCCTGGTGGCTCAGTGGTAAAGAAAATGCCTGTCAATGCAGGAGACACGGGTTTGATCCCTGGGTGGGGAAGACCCTCTGGAGAAGGAAACAGCACCTGGGAAATCCCATGGACAGAGGAGCCTGCCGGGCTACAGTCCATGGGTCACAAAGAGTTGGACATGACTTTAAACAACAAAAAAGTATACATAAAGAACTCAAGTGTTTTCAGCTACTAAATCACTAGATATTTCTTAAATGCTAACTATAAAGTAGCTATTGTGTTTGGAGGTGGTGAAATAACTTATTGTAATACATGCTACTGGCTCCAGAAACACCTGAGCAAATGGCCATGACAGCTCAGAGGAAGGTACCATGTACTCTGTCTAGTTGGGTCATCTTTAAGATAATATGAGCTAAGTCTTAAAGGATAAGTGTTTTTTAAAAAGGCAGAGAAGGCAGGTAAAGAAATTACAGATAGAACTGCATGAGCAAAAGATCAAAGATCTGGATGTAATTGAAACATGAGGTGTGTCACAGGCCTAGAGTAAGGCTGCATTAGGCGAATTAGAAGGGACAGGAAGAGGAAAAGTCTGGAAGGAGAGTGTGGCAGGTATCTCTGGGACCCACATCTCATCTTCTCAACCACCTCTGATTTCTAGTATAGCTGAAGAGTTCCAGGCCAGCTATTACTAACCCAAGAATGCAAAGGCACACTTCACATTCTGCTAAGGCTTCTTTCAACTTTGTGCACCAGGGTTGAGGCTGGCACAGTAAAAAGCATATTACATCTGCACAACTGCACCCACAGAAGTTCCAAGCAGTTAAAATTCCCTGGACAACTTTCAAGTAGGGGATGATGGGTGCCACTGGATAAATGCTTCAGCTTTCATGCTTCAGGTGGAAAATTCAGCAACAACCTTTGCCATCTCTATATTTCTTGGGAGTTTACAGTTACGGTCTCAGAATAATGCTCTTCATTGGCTTTTGCTTCTTCTTTGCCTCATGTTCCCTCTTCCCAAATAAACTAGCTGCGTCCGAGTTTTTGTCACAGGTTTGGCTTTCAGAAGAACTCAAGCTAAGGCACCGAGAGTTACAATGGGGCCTGTCTCTGAAGGGTCCTACACTCCACTCAGCATTTTGGATTTTTTTCTCACAGGAGCAGGGAAAACCTCTGAGAATTTTGAGCTGAGTGGTCACCAGATCCAATGGTATTGCAGACTTTGTAAATGGTAGTGGTGGTAAGGATTAGAAGGAGATGAAAGCGAAAGTGAAGAGATTATAAAAAGGTCATTAGATGACCTTTTAATAATAATCTGTTGGAGTAAAAGATGTAAGTCCCCAAGGATATACTATACAGTATCATGCCCTTTGTATAAACTGCAAATCCAAGCAAAATCAGATATCATATTGCTTAGGTGTATTACACACACACACACACACAAATACATACAAAAAATAAAATTAAAGAAAAAACAAGATCTTGGTAAACATGATAAAGTTTAGAATGGCAGTTATCTCTGGGTGTGAGACAGGAGAATAGGAGAGGGAGGAACAGATAGGCTTGGTTGTGGGCAACTTTTAGTTCTTAAATTGGGTTAGTGGGATCATGGGCTTATATTAATGAAATAATGAATTAATAAGTAAATAAAAGAGTAGTATGCATGGACCAATCATGATAGTAGTGTTTTGTGACTGAAGACCCATCTTTGTGAATCTGAGATAATCCAAACAAATGAACCCCAAACTAGTGAGATTAAGAAATAAGTATATTTTTGTAGATTTCTACTTGGCTGTTTTTTGGTGAAAAAAAAAATATAGAATTGATTATTCTCCACTTATTTCACTTAAGCTCTGAAAAACTACACAGGAAGCTCCTAAAAAACCAGTAACAACTGAAATAGTAACTAGAGTGGAATTAAGTTACTTATGTACACTGATACCTGACTAGATAGTATCTAAAACAGACAAGATCAAAGAAAAGAAGTTCATCATGTGTAAGTTTATGGGCTTGGACTAAATCAAGGTTATAAAGACAGAAAATGAGGTAAATGAAATTCTGTCATATTCAGAGATGGATCACATGGGAACCTGTCATCTTGAGATGCACAGAGTAAGAGGCTGAGAGGCATTCAGAAGACTCAAGAGGTTACCTCTACTAACTAGGATAATTTTTGGTTTGTAGAAGATAATTTGAATTTGCATGAGTACCTGAGGTTATCTAGGTGGAAAACACCTGAGCTACTTAGGAACATGGAATATAGTCCATTATTTATATTTTGGTTTGTCATGCATAGTGTGCACCGCATAAAATTAGGATTCTGTAAGTGTCTTCTATATATATAGTAGCCTAAGAAGGTGTGACAGTGTTGACTATTGGAAAGCATTTCCCAAAATGTTGTCCAATTGAAAACTCATCTTTGGATTTTAGGGTCATAAACTCAGTATAAATTCTGCTTTCCTCTCTTGATAGCAACCATGAACTGGATTTTAATCACTCTAAATATAAAGCTAACAACACCTACCTCATAAGGTTGTTGTGAGAATCAAACGAAATTCTGAAAATGCTTTGAAACAGTAAAAGTGTTACACAAATATCAGTTACCATATCATTTAGAGAGTAGCTTTGAAAATTGATGGATACTTGGCAACATGAAGTCTGTTTCTGGTGAGGATGATAAAAGCTAAAATTTATTGCCTTTACTATATGCTAGCTAGATCTTCAAGTATTTCATGATTATCCCTTAATGATGATGGCAGATGTCAGAGTGATAAAAACGCCAGTGAATCAAGGACCAAAGTGTTCAATCAAGGTGGGAAAGTGACTTAAGGACAGTAGGTGAGAGCAAGTGACATAACTGAGGCAAGGCCAGTGCAAAAATTCAAGTGGTATAAAAAAGGCAAGAACTTCAAAGGATGGCAATTGAAGGCAATTACAGCAGTAATTTGGAAGTAGTAAAATAATAAAATAATTATATGAACATCATTAATTTTTGTTCACATTAAAACTCAACAAGCTTTAATTCTTGCTTTCTATTCTCATCCCTCCCCCATATCTGTTCAAGGCAGTCTAGCCAGACTAAAATAAGGAAAAGATACGGACAGTGCATGTATGGATAGATAGGAATGTACACACACCTCTACGTATATATAAAGTTGCCTTTCACCACTGTCATTCTTGGCAGATAAAACACTATAATCATTTTATAGTTGAATGGCATATAATGCAATGAAAGGTCTTCACAGGAAAAAAAATATTGTGTTTTCACCCTTTACTTTCTTTAGCAGTGATTAGTTCCAGAAATATAAGGTATCATCACTTCTCAAAAAGCGCTGTAGGTTATAAGACTGCTCCTCTGAAGTTGGCAACATGTAATAAATGTGCTTTATTTCTGAACATCAATCAGTTTCAAGAATGGCAGTTGCTTGTAGAATGGTAATAATAGAAATAGTCAGCTAATAAGTACTCTAGGCTTTAAAACACTGGATGACAGATGTGAAGCCTTCTTGTTATAAAAGAACACTCCCTTATATAATTATGGTTTTATAACTAGTTACATCAGTTTCTAAATATTTAGTTTTTAAGATTTCTGTATCTTTTTTGTAACGAAATTTATACGGCACTGTTCCATACTGACATAAGAAATAAGATATAGAAATATATTCTAGAACTACTTGAAAGTATGCTGGAAAGATGCAATGGCATTACATCGTTTACTCTGAAGAGTTTTCCATTTTAATAATTACTAAAACATGATTTGAGGGTATTTTAATTTACTGCAAAAGTATGGACTTGAAGTAAGAATGTTTATGATATATCTTGCAATTATCTGAAGTTAAAATGTTTAAATAATTTTTGAAATAGTTAGATACATATACTTTATTGAATGTGCTCTTTGATTAAAAAAATGATGATTTTTTTTTCAAAAGCAAAATTACTTTTTGTGTCAAATACAGAGAAAAAGGTCCCTAACCTAATGTGAGTTATAATTTGCTGGAGAGAGGGTTTGCAAAGTGAACATAATTATATAATGTATCATATCTGAATGCCAAAGAAATACTGTGGACAGTTCCAAAGGAGATCAGAGAGCAGGTGAATTCCAAGATGTGCTGGGAAAAAGTGATCAGCAAAGTACAAAATGAGATAAATAGACCTTAGGCATTCCAAACTTTAGAAACTGTTTTGAAAGAAGGCATGGAAGTGAGAATGTATACAATGATTTCATAGAACAAGATGATAAGTGTTCAACTTGAGTAGACATTCTGTAAAATGTTCACTGAGATGCAAATTGGGAAGCAGATGCTTGCTAGATTGCAGAGGTTTAGTCTAGGATGGCTAAGAAGTTTGACAAGTGAGACACTGGCATAATACACAGAGTTCCTTCTGAGTAGCATTGGTCAGATTTTGAAGGAGATTTTAATTAAAGGTGAAGGCAGAGAAAGGAAAGGTGAACTAATTGGGTGCCTCTATGTGCTGGGCACTGTGACAGACAACTTTGTCTTTAAGTATGACATCTTTATAATTTACTTTATCACAAATATGGTATTTTAAATCATATAATTCAAAATTATTTTAGAAAACCAATCATACAAATATGGGAAAGTTCAGTACTAAATGAAACTTGCTTGTAGGGATTAAATTATGACAACCGTCTTTGAGAAAGAGATAAAAGAACCTATATTTCAAGAAATATCAATAACCTCAGATATGTAGATGACACCACCCTTATGGCAGAAAGTGAAGAGGAACTAAAAAGCCTTTTGAAGAAGGTGACAGAGGAGAATGAAAAAGTTGGCTTAAAACTCAACATTCAAAAAACTTAGATCATGGCATCCAGTCCCGTCACTTCATGGCAAATAGATGGGGAGAAAATGGAAACAGTGAGAGACTTTATTTTCTTGGGCTACAAAATCACTGCAGATGGTGACTGCAGCCACAAAATTAAAAGACGCTTGCTCTTTAGAAGAAAGGCTATAACAAACCTAGACAGCATATTAAAAATCAGAGACATCACTTTGCCAACAAAAGTCTGTCTAGTCAAAGCTTTGGTTTTTCCAGTAGTCATGTATGTATGTGAGAGTTGGAACATAAAGAAGGCTGAGCACTGAACAATTGATGCTTTTGAACTGTGATGTTAGAGAAGACTCTTGAGAGTCCCTATGAATGCAAGGAGATCAAACAAATCGATCCTAAAGGAAATCAATCCTGAATACTCGCTGGACAGACTAATGCTGAAGCCGAAGGTCCAATACTTTGGCCACCTGATGCAAAGGGCTGACTCATTAGAAAAGACCCTGATGCTGGGAAAGACTGAAGGCAGGAAGAGAAGGGGGTGACAGAGGATGAGATGGTTGGATGGCATCACCAATTCGATGGACATGAGTTTGAGAAAGATCCAGGAGTTGGTGAAGGACAGGGAAGCCTGGCATGCTGCAATCCGTGGGGTCTCAAAAAGTTGGACACGACTGAGTGACTGAACAACAACAAAAATATATCAGAAAAGACCCAATTCACATCTTTTTCCTATAGAGGTGGCTTCCCTGGTAGCTCAGAATCTGCCTGCAATGTAGGAGACCCCAGTTCAATTCCAGGATCGGGAAGATCCTCTGGATAAGGGACAGGCTACCCACTCCAGTATTCTTGGGCTTCCCTGGTGGCTTAGCTGGTAAAGAATCTGCCTGTAATGCAAGGAGACTTGGGTTCAATCCCTGGGTTGGAAAAATCCCCTGAAGAAGGGAACAGCCACTCACTCCAATATTCTGGCCCAGAGAATTCCATGGACTATATAGTACATGGGGTAGCAAAGAGTCAGACACGGCTGAGCAACTTTTACTTTCTTATAGGAGGTAGGAAAATTGTGCCAAATAGCTATTTTATTTTAAAAAATTAATTTCAGAAGTTAGTTCAAAAATTATTTCTGAAGGTTGAGATGAGTGTGATTTTAACTTGAGAAAATGAAACCATAATCTTAGAATTGAGAAGTAAGACTAAGCCAGGCATTCAGCATGCATTATCTCATTCATCTCATAATAGCTCTGGGAGGTCTGATTTGGGTTATTATCTTCAATTCACAGTGAAGATACAGAGGTCATCAGCTGGTAAGTATGCCTTTGATGTTTAAACTCATTCAGTTCTTTGCATCATTTATGTGGCCTCCACCCAGTAATTCCTGAAACACTGAACTATCAGCAATTTCTTGAAGCGATTGTGTTTATTCCCACCTCTGTGTCAATTCTCTTGTTATTTCCACTGTCTGAAATGTTCTTCACCTTCTTTGCTTATTCTTCCCTTACGGTCCCTACAGAATGTGATGTCCTTTTGGGGGCCCTCTTGGGTCATCCCCAGTCACCATATTCCTTTCCTTTGTTCCCTCTAGCACTAGCAGTCATCACCTTGAATGACAGCAGTATAGGCATGCGTGCCTCTTCCTTTGTCGTATGCATTCTGTAAGGGCAGGAGAAAAGTCTAGTTACTACCTTGACTGTGAGCATGTTCATGGAAAAGAAAATAAGAGTGCCAGAATATTGTAAAATAATTAGCCTCCAATTAAAATAAATTAATTAATTAAAAAAATAAGAGTAGGCTTTAGGAAACACTGAGCATGACCAGATAAGTTTCTGAAGCTCTTTTCAGCCTGTTTCTTCAAGGGTTAAACAGGGCCAGTGAAAATAACCACCCCATAGAGTTAAACGGGAAAATGCATGTAAAGTGCTCCATACTGAATCTGTCACATGGTAAGCTGTTAATGAGTGTTAGTTCTTTCTCACCACTACCACTACATCCTTATTCCTAGCTATTAATAAAATTCATTACTTAACTCCTGAAAGATTGTAAAGGGTTATGTTTTCCTCTAAAACTTGAAGGCAGTTTTAAGTTTTACAAAAACAATCATCATTGGGAGATTGCCATTTGAGTTTGAAGAGTCCTGATGAAAAATAAATTAACTTTTATTTCTTTTATAATTTATATTTTAATTTTTGATCAAAGCCTTGAAAGAATTAGCAATTTGGGATAGATTAACTTTTACCTGGAAGATGCATAAAGGACAATATTATCCTTCTTTTTTCTCTTTCTCTTTTTTAGGAGGTGGAAATTATAAGACATTTTCTAATAGAAAAGATACCAGACTTAGGCATATAGTTAGTTTTATTCTGGATCCATGCTGGGAGAGAAAACAATGAATGTTCCATTTCATTTATAATTTCCACTGTGAACATGATAAGGACTAGTATATTCTCAAATCAAATTAATCCACATTGTAGCATTTAAGATACAGTGAAAATCCCTAATTCAAGTGTACAGTATCACCTATAAAGCCAAAATAAATGGGGTGAGATAAGAGTTCTCAGTCTTGGGTTATAGTGTCAATGCAAGACTTGAGCTCTGTTAATTCAACAAGCTTGATCTTGATTGCCAAAGCATGCTTGTCAATATTTAGCTCCCAGGGGGCATGTCAGGGGCCTTTACAGAAACTAGCTTAAATACAAAATACTATACCAGGATTTGTGATCCTTTTCCTAAGACTCAGATTAAACTGCTGATTTTTTTTCCTTTAGCTTTTTAAACCAGGAACATGTTTTCCATATTTCTATAGTAACAAGAAGAGGAAAAATTGCAAAGAAGAATTGTAAATGCTATTATTAGGATTTCTTGAAACCCAGATAAAATTCTGTCACATAGAATCACTATAAGGCTTTTATCTGAGGTTTGAAATAGCATTTTCCCACCATGATTATAATACAGAAAAAAGTTTGGAAAAAATGTTAATCCATACTGAGAAATAAATGTAAAACAGATGAGATTATGGGTAGTGATTCCTACAAACTTAAAAACAAATAGTTTGCAATTTTAATAACTCTATACTTAGAACCTTCTTCAATGATACTATGAAATTTCTAAGCTTCTGTAGCCATTATTCTTAACATTTAAGAAAACATAGTGAGGACCGATCTTATAATGAAGAAAACCTACACCCACTATGGTGATTAAGAATAAATCATGATAAGAAAATTAGTATTTTGTGATAGACTAATACATTTCTATTTTCCATCTGACTTTTCTGGTTTAATAGATATAGGTTAGCAATCTACATTTCCCTTTTATTGAGCCTGACAAAGCATTTATGAAATTCAGTATGATGAAGATTATAGCAAAAATAATAACAAAATGATAAATGCATTTCACATAATTGAGAAATTATTCCTTTCATTTTGTGAAAAAAATTTCATATATGTCAAGTTCCTTACATAATAGAACTGAAAATGGCCTTGATATCACTTACCTTAGTGTTTTATCCAAAATAATGACTAAAGATGAAATCAGATCAATGCTGCACTAGTAAGAATCAAGCTGAAACCACCAGAGGAACCAGACCATGATCCAGCTATTTTTGGTTAGCTATAGACAGCTGTGAGGCACAGTTCTTTCATTTAATACATAAATGGCAAATTTTCCTTCTCAGTCTACAAATTTCTGAATTGAAAACTCTAATGATTTACTGAAATAATACAGTTTTGATTTATCATATTTGTTTTCCTAAGGGAAGACAAATATCTGAGATACATTTTTAAATTCTACTTGAACTTTTATGTAATGATATACCCTCCCACCATTGTCCCTAACCAGCTTCCTCAATGTCAGTTGACCCTCATAATTATTCTCATATTTTATAGATGAGAAACTAGGCTCGGATGGCTCAAGTGGGCATAAGATAGCACCAAGTACTTAAACCATGACTTGAACCTGGGTCTGCTGATTACAACCTTGGGGCTCCATCTTTATCAACATATCAGAGATTTCTATATCAAAGGAAAGCTTGGATACAAACAATGATGAGCTTCTGGATCTCTCTCTATATATACATGTGGGTATTTTAAGAGAGACATGACTCTCCAGCATGTGTTGAAGATTTAGTTAGGGAAACATAAAGCCTAACCATTTCAGTTATACTGTGTGCAGTCTTAGAAAACCACTTCAATTTCCCCCTGATAGATAACAGCAGCAAGTCAGTTTTTCTTCACTATCCCTTTTAACCTTGGACACTGCCTTATTGGATGCTGGGAATCCTAGATACAAATTACACCACATTACTTTGCTCTGGTTCGCCGCATTTCTGCCTCATTAGTATTTACTTTTTCTTAAATTCCTAAACTCATGTAGTATGTCCTTTGCATGTCCTCTTCCCTCTGCTCTAAGTATCCATATGATTGCATGATTGGCACCTTTTACTCACACAAGTCTCAGCTCAAATCTATTTCTCAAAGATACCTACTCCGAACCCCAATCTAAAGCCCCTCTCCTTTCTTTCTTTAACAAAATCTTACCACCTAGTGTTTCTATATTCATAACAGAAGTAACTCAGATTATCCTCCTGTGTGTACCTGGTCGCTGAGTTGTCTCCAACTCTCTGCAATCCCATGGAGTGTAGCTCACCAGGCTCCTCTGTCCATGGGATTTTCAAGGCAAGAATACTGGAGTCGGTTGCCATTCCTTACTCCAGGGGATCTTCTGAACCCAGGGATCGAATCTGCACTCCTGCTTCTCCTGCATCCACAGGTGGATTCTTTACCACTGAGCCACCCTGAGATTATCCTTCCTAATTGTTTATTTCTCCTCTCTCTACCCTCTCCTCCTGGAGAGGAGTGCTCACCGTTGTTTGCTCAGAGTCTAGAACAGTACCTAGCATATGGTAAGCTCTCTTACAAATATGTTGAAGGATAAAGAATTGAATCAGTCTCTTTAATATCCAGATACAATATATCCCACAAAATATATCCCACAAAATATTTTTAAGAAATAACATTTGTCATTATCGGCCCCATCTCTGGGAAGTTGTGTCGCTATGATGTATAAACAACCTCATTGCCTATTTTCTATTATGTAATTTATTTTTTTAATATAAATACTGACTATATGATGAATCTGGTATTTTAATCTTTCCATTATGCTTTTAAACACAGTATTTCTTTAATAATTTCAGGTCTCCTATTAACTAGCTCAATTTCAAACATGTCACCTATCTATTCATAAATCAGAATATTTTAGTATTCTCCACTTAGATGACCAATTTTCTAAGAAAATCTCATTCCTTTACTGTAGTATAAGTTTGATTCTTTCACTCAGAATTTTATAAATTATACATTCTTCATCAGATATATTATTCTCCATAACATTTTTATGGAGAAAAGTAACATTTTGTGTTTTGAGTAAAAGTGAAAATTACTTTTAAGTCATATGAATTTAGACAAATAGTAGTATTGAATAAAGTTATTACCAATTACCAGATTTTTTTAGAGAAAAAGATGGAGCTATCTGAAATAAAGAACTGTAAGTTTCCCCAAAATTAACTCATAACAATTTTAATGGAATATGCATTTCAGAGAAATACTGTGCTATAAAATCTGTATGATTCGTCCCTCTGAGTTTGGAAGGTATTCATAAATGTCCCTAGACAGCTTAGTATGTCAAGGGAGAATACCAGCCAGGGAATAAAAAATAGTGCAGTTGAGCCCAGAATACTCAATTGTCAGGAGAAGAAAGCTCTGCACCATGGACAGAGAGTGCACAAGAAGCATCGAGACAGACTCTAGGAAGGCAAATCAATACCTGATTAAATAACATTGCTGTGGCCTACTATTCAGGGTCCTGGAGCTTTGGCTTTCCCATGCAATTCAGTTGAATTAATGAAGGTATACTTCATTATACCTTGTCCAGTGACCTCTGCTGGATTTGCAATTTTCTTCATCTTTTATGTGAATATTTCAAATGAAAGCTATATCATCATGCTCTGCCCTTCCCTTTAGAAGACTAGTTAGAAAGAAAACTTTTATTTAGGTCAGAGTAACTCATCTGACCCTCAGAAGAAAGTTCCTGAAGAGTTCAGCATCTTAACTCAAATGGTGATTTAAAAAGAGAGATGGAGTTGGGAACCTATCTTTTTTTCCTCTCTTAGCTGGGATAAGCCTTCAAGGCAGCCTGAAGTTGTAGGTTGCATAAGATTATATTCCAGATCATTCTTCAGCTTTGGTGAGGATAAGAAGGATTAAGACCTGATTTCATGACTGTTGGTTTTGAAGAAGTGTGGAGTTAGAACACAGCTTCACAAACTCCAGAATCAGGTGTTTGGTTCATTTTTTTCAGCAGTGTGCTCTCTGCTAAGCCACTGAGGAGAAGTTTTATTGTCAATGAAATAACATAGTAAGTAATAACAAAGTCCTTTAATTCTGATCTCATCATTTAGCATACATGGACAGCCAAATTCCCCTTGCAAAATTTTGGTACTCTTGAAGTGTTCACTAAGATTCTTCAGAGGCTTAAGTGAGGAAAAGCATGGGATCTCTGAGTGTCACACAGAGGCACGTTATTTGGCTCTTCTGTCAACTTTGTTAGCTGAGCAAGGTTCCCCACTAGCTGTTGGGGGAGCTCAAAGTTTGTGCTCTGCACAAGAATCACACCAAGCAGAAACCTGACTGAGCACCCAGCTTTACTTTGGGAATTGTCACCATTAGTCCCTCATAAAGAATACACTTGTCAACAGCTTTGGCTGGAACACCACTTGCTCCAAAGACTAGATCTTTAAACTAATAATAACTTTTCAATGTGTTTGTTATTTTTTCTTATATCCTAGACAAGCTAAGAATATTATGCAACTATTAAAAATGATAATCATGATAATTTCTAATTGCATGACAAAACATGATATAATTTTAAGTGAAAAAGAATGAAAATAAAATTGAATATACAGTGGTTTTCAATGATGATAAAATATAAATTTCTTGTGTGTGTATAGACATACATGTGTACAAAACAATGAATTCATGCACACACATGTATCAGTAGTGAAGACAGCATAGAATTACTGAATTTTATATTTTTAATATATATTTTTATTTCATCCAGATAAAATTTTTTAACAATAATGTCTTTGTTTTGATAATCATTTGAAGATGTCAAATTTATTGGATTTAAGATTGCTACAATTTGAAATCATTTGGTATAAGAGTATTTGTTATATTACTGGTAGCCTTGTCACTCACTGTTCAAGTCTCTTCCCTTTCCAAGCGTCAACTGGGACCAATGCAGGGATGCAATTTTGGCCATCCAAGAATACTATACTTAGGCATAAAGAGGAAGAATGTTTTATATCTTTTCTCCCAGAGCTGTTCCATGACAGCTTGCCTTTTACTATTAATACTTGCCTGCTGTAACTGTACTTAACCAGCTTGATTTGGCTGCCATACCAAAACACCATGGACTTAGTAGCTTAAACAGTAGAAATTTATGTCTCTCAGTTCTGGAGTCTGGGAAGTTCAAGATCAAGGTGCCAACTCACTGAGTTCCTTAGGAGGGGAGGGCTCTCTTCTTGGCTTTCAGGAGTCTTCTAGCTATGTCCTCATGCAGGAGAAAGAGAACCCTGGGGTCTTTCCCTCTTCTTATAAGGGCACCACCACCCTTGTGACTTTATTTAGCTTTATTACCTTTTCACATGTCCTATCTTCAAATCCATAAGGAACTAGGGCTTCCTAATGAATATGAATTTTGAGGGGACATAATTCAGTCCATTGCTAAATAATTCACTTAAACTGAGCAAAAGTACTCATATTTTCATAAATATTCAAATGGAAGATAAACTGTAATGCCTCAAATTAATCCCACTGAAAATAAAGTCATCTATATTCAAGCTCTTAAAGTCTTTCAATCATGTTGTACTTTCCCAACAAACTCATTCTGTGAAAGAAACAATATGATATTTTGGAGATTTCAGTATTTATCTGCTAGGATTATTTTAAATAGTGAAAGTCATTCAGTCCTGTCCAGCTCTTTGCGACCCCATGGACTGTCCAGTCAATGGAATTCTCCAGGCCAGAATACTGGAGTGGGTAGCCTTTCCCTTCTCCAGAGGATCTTCCCAACCCAGGGATCGAACCCAGGTCTCCTGCATTGCAGGTGGATTCTTTACCAGCTGAGCCACAAGGAAAGCCCTGTTTTAAATAAGCAGGCAAATATTTTTATCATTATTTAACTGTTATTCTTGCATAATAGAGAATAACCTCATAACTGAAAAGGCTGGATATTAGAGTAAAATTCAATATAAAATTAAAAGTTGTCAAGACCATGAATGCATCCTTATAGGATAAAGGAGGAAAAAGACCAAAATTTAGGTGAACTGGCTTTTGTAGTCTGACATAAAATTTTCACTGACAAAATATGTATGATTTCAAAAATATTTTATTGGAAATTTATTAGATATAAGTAAAAATGTCTTTGGGAAAACTGAACTGGTAACTAAAATGTAGCTTCTTGATGATAAATCACTATTATTGATGATGTGCATAAGATTGTTTATGAAATGAACATGAGAAAGAGTACTTCCAAATTAACATTATTTACATACAATTTACTTTTATGTACATATGAGTAATGAAAGTAAGATATTAAATAATATCATTAAGCATTTGAAAATTTTATTCACATTCATACAATTTATTTATACAAATTGGCTGAAAGCTTTTTTCTCAATCATCTCATTGGAAAAATGGAGGACTGCATTATAATCCTAGGCACCATGTATTTGGACAGAAACTGCCTTTATCCAACACTTAATCTGCAAAACTTATAGTGTATTAACTATATACAAAATAGTTTTTAACACTAACTCTCTGGATACTGGGTGGCTCAAATGGTAAGGAATTTGCCTTCAATGGAGGAGACCTGGGTTCAATCCCTGGGTTGGTAAGACCCACTGGAGGAGGAAACGTCAACCCACTCCATTCTTGCTGGGAGAATTCCATGGACAGAGGAGCCTGGCAGGTTGTTACAGTCCAAATGAGTCAGCCGCAACTCAGTGACTGAGCACACACACACACTGTGGATATTACTTTGAAACCCTGAAGATAGATGCTCGTCTAGTTGGTAGTTTTCTTCACACCACTTAGCACAATGGCAATTATCTTCTAAATGTTCAAGAGTTATTCCCTTACTAGAGTGATCACAAGCACCTTGAAGGCCTGAGGCCATACATGTTTCCCTCACTTCATTCCAGCAGACTGCCTGGAATATATATTTATTAAAGGAAGGAAAGAGGGTAGAGAAGAAGGCAAGAAGGCAATGGAATCACTAAACACCTAATAATATCCCATTAGGAGCCTGAATTATTAAACAGTGAGAAAATGAGTTTTGCTTTTCCAAGGATCTATGCTATTGTGACGTTGAAAGGTAGTTTGGTACTGCAGAAGGATGTCTACAGACTCTAAATCGCCATTCTTCTCCTTCCCCAAACTGCCTCCTTGCCCTTCTGAACCAAATGCTATCACTCCCCATATATGAGCTACTCCTTTGGATTACATCACAGATATCCAGAAGAATCTAATTAAAACAGACATTCATTATATGTGGGAGTTAATAAGCTAAGCCACTTATGCCATTTCTCATTCACATGGACAGCTATGACGTCTGAGTGGGATAACACACACAAGAGGTAAAGTCTGCTGTGAGTGTGTAGGGGGCCAGAAAATATTTGGAATATAAACAATCATTACCCCAAGGTGGGGCTTGGGAGGCAAAAAAATTGGGCTCAAACAAGGAAAGGTAATATGGGCACTGGGAAGTTGTCTGCTAAAAGGGGAAGTAAAAGTAAGAGAGGCAAAAACTTTGTCTAGTTAGGTTCTCCTAGAGCCAGCCCTGGAACTAGCTATATACTTTCTCTCACAAACGCTTTTATGTATTTTGAGTAATTTTAGTAAGGATGACTTCTGTTACTAATATCCATCTCTTGTATTGATTCCACAAGCAGTTATTGAAGATCCACTACTACTACTACATACCAGCAACTTTACTTACAGAAGAGTTTCCTTTAAATGACCAATATAGCATTTCTGCGCTAAAAGATCCTTCAGACTACTGAGAGAGAGATAGAAACAAATAATAACCACACAAAATGATTGATTTCTTTGATAGAAGCACATCAAGAGTACATGGAAGTCACTGAAGGGAGCATTTAATTTAGCAAGAGAGTTTGCAGGAAAGATTTGTTTGCACAGTGAAGAAAAACTGGGATTTCCCCAGTCAAGGGATAAACAAGAGAAAAGCAAGAAGCATGGGAACC
This sequence comes from Bubalus bubalis, assembly GCF_019923935.1. NCBI lineage: Eukaryota > Metazoa > Chordata > Mammalia > Artiodactyla > Bovidae > Bubalus > Bubalus bubalis. The sequence continues at coordinate 46,251,791 of NC_059162.1, read as the reverse complement.
AGGGAACATTATAAGACCAGAGGGTGACAGGTGAGTCTAGGGAGGTAGACAGGTAGGAAAATAACAACAACAACAGAAGAAACTATGGCTAGAATGATGGCTAAGGATAAGTCTGTGCACATTAATAAAGTAGGGTATGATGTAAAAGAATAGACAGAAGATGGGAGAGAAATCATGGTAGCAAAATGAGTTAGGAGTTTACTTTAATGTTCCGAATCAGAGATAATCTTGGAGGTTAGAAGAAAAAGAAAAGCTCAGAAAAACATCAATTAAGTAGACTTTTTAGGCTTTAGAGACCAATCAGATATGGTAATACTTATCATAGGCTCTTATTTTAGGAGGGGTAATGTGCATTGAGTGAGCTTCCCAGGTTGCACTAGTGGTAGATTTCACCTGCTGGAATTCCTCAAGCTGGAATCAAGATTGCAGGGAGAAATATCAATAACCTCAGATATTCACTTCATATTTCACCACCCTGATGGCAGAAAGTAAAGAGGAAGTAAAGAGCCTCTTGATGAAGGTGAAAGAGGAGAGTGAAAAAGTTGGCTTAAAACTCAACTTTCAAAACACTAAAAATATGGCATCCTGACCCATTACTTCATGGCAAATAGATGGGGAAACAATGGAAACAGTGATAGACTTCATTTTCTTGGGCTCCGAAATCACTGCAGATGCCTACAACATCAAAAGATGCTTGCTCCTTGGAAGAAAAACAATGACAAACATAGACAGTGTATTAAAAACCAGAGACATCACTGTTGAGAAAAGTCTATATGTAGTCAAAGCTATGGTTTTTCCAATAGTTATGTACAGATGTGAGAGTTGGACCATAAAGAAGGCTGAACACTGAAGAACTGATGGTTTTGAACTGTGGTGTTGGAGAGCTCTTGAGAGTCCCTTGATGGCAAGGACATCAAATCAGTCAATCCTAAAGGAAATCAACCCTGAAGATTCATTGGAAAGACTGATACTGAAACAGAAGCTCCAATAGTTTAGCCACCTGATGTGAAGGGCCAACTCATTGGAAAAGACCCTGATGCTGGGAAAGACTGAGGGCAGGAGGAGAAGGGGGCAACAGAGGATGAAATGGTTGTAAGGCATCATAGATTCAATAGGCTGAGTTTGAGCAATCCCCAGGAGACAGAGAAGGACAGGGAAGCCTGGTGTGCTACAGTCCATGGGGTCACAAGAGTCAGACACGACTGAGTGACTGAACAACAATAACACAGATTGGGCTTCCCTGGTAGCTCAGTTGGTAAAGAATCTGCCTGCAATGCAAGAAACCTGGGTTCAATACCTGGGTCAGAAAGATCCCCTGGAGAAGCGAATGGCTACCCACTCTAGTATTCTTGCCTTGGAAATCCCATGGACAGAGGAGCCTGGTGGGCTACAGTTCATGAGGTCACAGAGAGTCAGATACGACTTAGTGAATAATACACACACACAAATATACAGTTCATTTGTTCAATTTATTGCCCACTCACCACTGTTTTCTACTTTACCACATCCCAAAATAATTGTCTGGATTCCTGTTTCCCACTTGGTGAACCACTGAATCACAGTGTTCAAATGGAATCACTTGCACACTTGGAATAATAATAATTCATCTCAAGCATGCTCCCTTGAAAGTGAAAGTGTTAGCTGCTCAGTCATGTCCCACTCTTTGAAACCCCATGGACTGCCAGGGTCCTCTGTCCATGGGATTTTCCAGGCAAGACTACTGCAGTGGGTTGTCATTTCCTTCTCCAGGGGATCTTCCAGACCCAGGGATTGAACCAGTGTCTCCTATGTCTCCTGCACTGCAGGCAAATACTTTACCTGTACCATTAATCATATTCTTCTTTCTTATCAGTAATTGCAGTTTCCTTTGGCTTTATATCACAGTATTCCATTTTAAGAGCAAGAGATAATTGTGAGCTTTTTGAAAGATGTCTTGTTTTCTGCAGTTTGAACTTGGGACAACAGATTTTGTCAAAGGCAAACAAGCACGTTTTCACCTTTTAAAAACTCAAGTTTTGAACACATCTGTGAAAGGTCTTGATTCCATTTGGTACTCCGTGAAGTCCTAGGAAAACCCAACTCACATTCATATTTATTTCATCTCTACTTTTTATCCAACTTCCACTACATTTTAAAATTACTTCCTAAATTAGTAAAAGCAAATAAAAAGACAGACGGCAGAGAGCACTGGCATATAAGCTTATTTTATTTGAGCATGCTACATTTAGCTAGAAGCACATTCTGATGCTTCTATTGGAACCTTTATTTACACAATAATTAATCACCTATATATGTCTTTTATCTGAGTAAATGATCAACAACCCTTTCTAAATATGTTAAGGAGTTCATTTCCATCTGAATTCTCCTGACAAATACTAAAATAGATAACCTTAATAAGGCATTAATGAGATCATTATAACTAGTTTTGTCTGTATTTAAAGCACAGATTTAAGATCTTCATTAATGATTAACTACTGGAAAACTTTGTCCAATCCCTTGAGTTATTTTTAAATCTTCATATACTATAATTACATATACTCAATCATAAAACTTTCCATGGTGCTGAGCACAATTGAACTTTGAATAAGAACAAGTACGTTACAAATCTTGGCTGTTTAAAAGGTTAATCTTTAAATAGATTAATGACGTAGTGATCTTTACTTATTTCAAGCCTATTTTTTTTTTTTTGACTGAGGAAAAGATACTTTATTACAAGCTATCTCTCTGACCAGACTTATGGGAATAATTTCTCTAGACTATTTACCAACAAATATCTTGAACTTTTTGACTATAAGGATTCTCTGCTGCTACTGCTAAGTCGCTTCAGTCGTGTCCGACTCTGTGACCCCATAGACAGCAGCCCACCATGCTCCTCCGTCCCTGGGATTCTCCAGGCAAGAATACTGGAGTGGGTTGCCATTTCCTTGAGATCAGATAAATCGTATGTAGTTGATCTTAGATCTTTATTTTCAGTTGTATTAAATTTTTACAAAAGTGTACATTTTCTCATTAGTTTTTAAAGGAATGACAATTAGTTTTAAAATTATATTTGAGCCAAAATCAAACTGCAAAATTTTAACACTAAAGTTACCTGGCAGAAATGAAAACAAGGGTGTTTTACATATGGTACCACAAAATTAAAAACATAAGAATATTTGAGATTTCCTTTCATTAAATACAAAATAGTTATTTCAAAAATAACTCATAGGTGACTATATTTTAAATTCATAATGTACAATTTCAGACTTAAATTCAGTTTCAAGGCAAATTAATGTGTGTGTGTGTGTGTGTGCATGTGTGTGTGTGTGTGTTTGATCTCTGATTCATATCTGATTCTTTCAACCCCACAGACTGTAGCTCACCAGGCTCCTATGTCCATAGGATTTCCCAGGCAGGAATACCTGAGTGGGTTGCCATTTCCTTCTCCAGGGAATCTTCCTGGATCAGGGATCAAACCTGTGTCTCCTGCATTGGCAGGTGGATTCTTTATCATTGGGCCACGAGGGAAGCCCCAAATTAGCTAACAGTCTCCAGCAAAGAGGTGAACTTAAGAAATGTAATTTTCTAACATAATCAAGCCTTTCAAAAGATGGTTCGCCATGAGCCCAATAGGGTTAAGGGTAAAACTCAGTATTTTCTGACCCCTGAAATCTTTACAAAAAAATGAATGCAGAAAATCAACACAGAAATTTATAAACTATGCTAATATGCTAATAGGATGACATAGATATTTATCTATACTCTAAACTATTTCCTCTTACAAGATATCATTTTTTAATATAGTCTAATTACCTCCACAGAAACTGCAAAATGGAAGTCAAGGCTTAAAAGTGTAAATCTGTGCTTCTGTGTGCTTACTAGCCAGAGTTTTAAAGTGTCGGAGAGGACTAAGGAAGGTGATAAGCCATTTATAAATTGGAAGGCGTTTTGTATTTGCCTAGAAATATATATTGTCAATATGTGATTAAATTATTGCACCACTTTTACTGGAGGATTTCTGTACTTATTGCTTTTTTTGGCAAAACATTTATCCCACTCCTTAATCTTGTCTTCTTTCTTGCATGAATTCACACGTATTAAAATGCAGGTGTCTTGCTTGTCTGATATATGTCATTTGCATTATTTGAAACCCTGAAGCCCCCAAATTTCTTGCAGTCTGTACAATTCAGGAACAAAATTATTTAGTAATATGATTCAAAGGATAAGATAATGTCTAATGAAACATACATACACAAATAAGCTGTTTTTTTAACTTTCCCATTGAACTTTAGGGGTAAAGTTGGAGAAAATATCTCTTTTGAAGGAAGCACAGACTCTAAATTATCATCATAGTCTGTGAATTATTATTTGATGCCTATTTTGGTCAGAGGAGACTTTATACACCATAAAGTTATGGCAATCTTTACTTCAGAAGGATATACTTCAAAGAATAAAGTGAAATAAAATAAACTTTACTTTAAAGGAGGTAAAATAAACCTGAGTTCAGATAATATGTTGAAGCACAAGATGTACTTATACAATATGGATCTGGAACACTATGAACAAAGTACATATACTCATTAACAATGATCATCATAATAATAAAATGTCCAGTGAGTATTTACTAAGTATTGCTATACTTGAAGCTCCATGGGGATAAGATGTGATCAGTGTGAGTGACCACGGTACCTTGGTACGTGGGACTAGCATCAGTTACATGCTTGACAAGTCCTTCTTTCCTGAAGTTCACAGTTTAAGGAAGACAGATAAGAATTTAGAAGTAGAATACCATGGAACCTTGATTGAGAGATGCACAGTATGCATGGACTTAGGAGGAGGGGCTTCTAAATTGTTCGGGGCAAGTGTAAGGAAAACACTGGACTTTGTCTGGAAGAATACATGAAAGAGTGACTCTTACAGTAGGAATGCCTCTATATATAAGGGAGCAGTGTGACTGTAGGTACATCAGCAAGAGAGAGGTTGACATGATGTACACGTGTGGGTGGCTCAGCATGGTCAGTCGTGGCCTCCCACAGCTGTTAAGTAATGAAAACAGATGAAGATGGCTGGGCTGGACAGAATCATGCATGAACTTGGAATGTCATGGTAAGGCAACTTTTATCCTGGAATTCTGTCCATTTTATAAATTCTAGTCAAAAATGGTACCTCTCCCACAAACCTCTGATCTTTCCAGAAAGAAGTAGGTTTTCCATGGAGCTTCTCCAGAACGCTTTTTGAGTTGATCTTCTGGCATTCCCTTCATTTTATGTTGAAATAGGTGGTGGAGTAAAAAGAAGAGGGATGTAGGATTCAGAAGGGAAGGGATCTACCCTCAATTGTGTACAAAGCTGTAGTCTATCTGCCTTTGGACAAGTCTATTAACCTTATTACTTCTGGGTAACAATACATACATTTACCACACAGGATCATTGTGAGTAAATGAAAGTACTCTAGAAATGTTACTTGAGTTATTTCAGTATATATCATGTTATTTCCTATAAGAATGCACACTCCTTTAAAGGGGACTAGATTTAGACTCTAGGAGGGATGGACAGTAGCTTGCCAATTATTTATAAGCCTAAAACCTTGAAGATCTATCTCAATCATTACTTCTTCCAGGAAACTTTTGCTTTGTCCCTCTCCCTGAATGGTTTTAAAAGACGCTTACTCCTTGGAAGAAAAGTTATGACCAACCTAGATAGCATATTCAAAAGCAGAGACATTACTTTGCCAACAAAGGTCCATCTAGTCAAGGCTATGGTTTTTCCAGTGGTCATGTATCGATGTGAGAGTTGGACTGTGAAAAAGGCTGAGCACTGAAGAATTGATGCTTTTGAACTGTGGTGTTGGAGAAGACGCTTGAGAGTCCCTTGGACTGCAAGGAGATCCAACCAGTCCATTCTGAAGGAGATCAGCCCTGGGATTTCTTTGGAAGGAATGATGCTAAAGCTGAAACTCCAGTACTTTGGCCACCTCATGCGAAGAGTTGACTCATTGGAATAGACTCTGATGCTGGGAAGGATTGGGGGCAGGAGGAGAAGGGGATGACAAAGGATGAGATGGCTGGATGGCATCACTGACTCGATGGACGTGAGTCTGAGTGAACTCTGGGAGTTGGTGATGGACAGGGAGGCCTGGCATGCTGTGATTCATGGGGTCACAAAGAGTCGGATACGACCGAGCAATTGAACTGAACTGAACTGAATGGTTACTTCCCCTCTCCTCGATTTATAGATATGTGCACAGTTATTACATGGTGCTTGCTGTATTCTGCCTTCTAATCTTTCTTCTCTCATGTTCCTTTGCTAGATCCTCCTACTCTTTTTGAAAACAGAAGTTGAGACAGTCTTTGGATCTCTTCTCTTTATTAGTATGCATATCTAGTCTAACTCATCAGGTCCCATGATTTTTAAATACTGCACATCCTTCATAGTTGGAATGCTCTATGTATGTCTCAAGCTCTTCCTTTCCCCTGAGCTTCATAATCAAATATCCAATCAGTGACTAATCTTCACTTGCATTTCTAATAGACATTGTAAATCCAACACATCTGAAATAAACTACTGATCTTCCTCCCCACTTCCATGCCATAAAATTGGTCTTCTCCAGGGTCCTCCATCACTTTAAGTGGCACCATTGTTCATTCAGATCCTTGATCCAAACTACTTGGAGTCATCTGTAACGTCCCATCCTCTCACTTCCAAAACCCAATCCATCACCTTGATTTACTTATAAAGCCTACCCTGGATGCAATATTCCCACTCTCCATTGTTACCTCACTAGTCTAAATGACCATCATCTTTTGCCTGGATTCCTGCATTAGCCATCAAAATGATCTCCCCATCTCGATTCTCTCTACCACAGAATAGCTATTGTGACACTGGACTTAAAAATGGAAATCAGGTCATACACCCATCCTAAAAATTAGGATAAAATCCAAAATATACAGAAGGCCTCCCTGATCTCTGTTTATACCTCTAATTGCATCCTCAACCACTTTCCTCCTCATTCACTTGACTTCACACCACACATCCTCCCTGATGCTCCTGAGCGTTCCACCGTTTCAGGGCCTGGGTGTGGTACTTCCCTCTGCAGATGGAAATATGGCTTGTCCCCACATTTACTTCAAGTCTTTTTTTTTTAACCATTATCCTTTATAAAATTGTGATCACGTATTTCCTTTGCCCCTTCTCCTGTCTTTTCTTTACAGAACTTGTAACCACATTGCATTGGGAATCTATCTACCTATTTATTCCATGTCTCCCCTATTAGGATGTTAACCTTTGTGATAGCAACAGAGCTCATCTATCTTAATCAGTCTTATATTCTTGAGCAATTGAAAATAGCAAGATGATATGTATTGAATAAATATTCAATTAATAAATGTTTAATAAAACAGATATCATAAATAGGTTTGAATAACTGATTTCAAGTAATGGACCAGTTTAGCATTTGGATGCATTCTGATCATGCTCAATTGTCTCCTGACACACCAATCTCTTCTTCATAGCTTAACTGAACATTCATGAGTGATAGCTTACCTTTTCTGTTTCCCCTATAAGGCACTTTCTTCAAAATGTTTTCTTCGGTGGTACTGATCCATGTATTTAGTTTGCAATTTTGCAGTTCACTTTATGTAACTAACTCTGATTAATATGCCATATAACTATTTACTGTCATTCATCTCATGACTCAGCCTGTTCCAGGAAATGCAAAGATCAAAAAATATTAATTTCTCTTTGATTGTGGCTTAATATTTTTTCATCTTCATAGATGTATTCCACTCTAACTCGAACAATTTCTAATGTCATTGAAAGTCTGCCTACTCAGGGACTTGAAAGCCAAAAGTTAGTGTAATAGTCTATAACAGAGCAATGTGCTTTGAGGCTCCAATTTTCAAAAGTTACATTTACTACTTGACTGCCCCTTTACCACATCATAATTCAGGGAAGGACAACCAAAACCTCCAGAAAGTGAGTGGATAGGGAAACAGATATACAATTGTTGTTGATAATATAAGAGCACATGACTAAGCTGAGTTAGTTCAATGTTCCTCAATTTTCTTAACTCAATGCCTGAATATAGAAAGTGACAGACCAGTGCTCCACTTATGCTGAATTACCTGATGGTATTACCAACCCTCAAGCAGACTTCCTACCGTTGCTCTCCTCTAAAAGTTTGAAAACTGTGTAGAGGAAAATGAGGACAACCAAATCAGGCTAATTTGATGTACATAATTGGAAAGAAGACATCATTTAAGGAAAAAAAATAATTTCCTGTCATTTGGTTATGCTACAAAAAGCTAGAGAAATCTAAAATCCTGAGTTCTGTGCTGAGAATATTTTCCTTGCACATGGAAATTTACTAGTTCCCACATCAACTTTAATTATGTGTGCATGTGTATACACAAAATACAATGCAACCACACACATACATATAGATTACACTGAATAAGACAAGGGTATTTCACAGAAAATTTTTCCATAGCTCTTGGTAGACACTGAACTTGAGCTTAGAAATGGCAAGAATTTACTTTTAATATAATGTGATGTGTTAGATTTCTAAGTATCAAGGTTCTTACTCTGAGATTTTTCAAATAATTTTTTCTTTATTATTCTGAAATGTAACACACATTTGAATGAATTGCAGATTCACCACATCTACTCAGTCCTTCCTGAAAACACCACCTGGGTGACAGAAAGTAAGTATTAAAAGAAAATAAGCACAGATGTATGAAGACAGGGAGAGTAAGGAAGGTACTTCTGCAGATGAAAAATTCTGGAACTTGGAAAGTGAACTGAAAAGTAGTAACTGACTTAGCAGAAACCTATGAACATTCATAGTGTGGAAATCCCAGGAAGGCTCAGGAGAGTGGGATATAGGGCTCACAGGGGATTGAAAATGGGACTATTGTTTGAAGATTGATACGTAAAATCAATCCCTAGGACCCTAGGTCCCCTCTCCCACTCTTTGCAGTCAGGTTGGTCCCTAGAGACCAGAGATGTATTTTTATGGAGAAAGTGTACTAGAGATACATCAGATATCAAACTAGTAGAAGGCTGTGATTGAGATGATTATGAAAAGTAGGGATATGAAATGAAACTCTGTGTATTGAACACTGAAACTATTGTTTACCCTTCTTTCTATTTCTATCAGGAAGACATGTGCTTTCACCGTAGGACACTTGAGGATTCTTCTCCTAAGAAACTACCTATTCATAGAGGAAAGCCCTCAAGATACTCACAAGTGTGAGCCCCAATAAAAAGGAGAGCTTATTTTCCCATCATTTAACATTTAAATTCTATAACTGATCAAGTCCACACACAAACTCAGAGCTTCCAATCAGCTTTTAATGTCTCAGGCTCAAAACTGAATCAAGAAAAAGAGCCCTGGATCCTCACACATTTCAGAAAGTCTCCTACATGAACTAGAAAAATAAAAAAACAAACCATCAAAATAATAAATACATGAATAATGAGGAGGAAATAGTAAGTATATAAGAACTGAAGGAAAAAAAATGGAAACCATTAATATCCTTAGAAAGATCAAGATAAAACATTGCATTCAAAAGATCAGGATGCAATAAAAAAAACTCCCAAAAGACAGAGTAATTAATCTCCCAAAAGAGAGAACAGTAAGATTCAAATGGAAGAAAAATATTTTTTTTTAATTAGACAGGAGAATTACTAAAAGAAATACAGGAAAAAATGAAGACAAATTATAACACAATAATACCAGAAAAAATTTTAGATCGAAAAGGTATAAATTTTCAGATACCAAAGCCCTGAAAGTTCAACAGAAAATTTAAAGGAAAATCTTCACTGAGAAAATCAGATCACAAGGAGTAAAGAGATCTGAAAGGAGGAATATATGTATCTTAAAAGGGGACTTCCCAGGTGGCAGATTCGTCAAAAATCCGCCTGCCAATGCAGGAAATACTAGAGACATGGATTTGACCCCTGGGTCGGTAAGATCCCCTGGAGAAGGAAATGGCAACCCACTTCAGTATCTTGCCTGGAAAATTCCATGGACAGAGGAGCCTGGTGGGCTACAGTCCATGGGGTCACAAAGGGTCAGACTGCATGTGCATGCACACACAGTTTTGAAAGAGCAGGCATTAACTTCAATCAGATTCCTCAATAACTGGCAGAATAAATTGGAATAATGTCTTAAATGTTAAGTTAAAAATTACTTTAATGAAGGAATTTATGCTCAAATTATTAAATATGAAGATAGAATAAACATTTTCAAATATGCATGAACTTAAAATTTATGAGAATGCTTAGACTATCTCAGGAAGTTCTCAAGCTAAGTTTCAGAAAAAAATATAAATAAATACACTAAGCATGAGGAACAGGAGGACACAGAAATAGAGAATCCAACACAAGTACTAAGTTAAGGGACATTCCTAAATGATACCAGATGGACACATAGAGCATAGTTTTCTTTTTTTTTTTTAATATACATCAAATTCTCTTTAATTCTTCCAATAGGGTGTCAAATCCTCTACTTCACTATCATCTTTTGAATTAAATATTCTCTTTAAAATATTTTAGCAATTTGATTCTTATAAATAGCTCACTGCTGCTTTACTTTGCATGTTTCTGTAAACTGAGTCAAAAGAGCTTTTTTTATTATTTATTTTACACTTTTGCTCAAACAACTTTAAAACTGTACCTCTAGTTTAAGCCAGACCAGCAAAGAACTGCTTCTATTGAATTAGACCTGGATATCATGCTAAAAACTGACGGATGTCATTAGAAAGCCAACTCATTGGTGATAGCATGTTGACTCTTAAGCCTTTTGTTGATGATAGAGTTACTATATCCCATGGTATTCACTCAGTAAGAAGGCATGCACCTTAGTTCTGAAACAACTGCAGTATCATATTACAAACACTTTTTACATTCACATTTTAATTTTGTTCATTTATTTTAAAAAATAAATATAAAACTCCATGCAAATACATTCAGTGTCTTCACTGTGATAATTTTCCATTTCTTTCATCTTTAGAAAGCTATTCTTTCCCATTTTCCAATAGGGTAAATATCTATCTTTTTTTTCTTTTTTCAGTAATTTAATCTAGTACAGTACTTCTTTAAGTATTTAATATAAAACTTATTTTGATATATAGTATAAAGAAAGAATATACTTAGACTTTTTTCCCAAAGGGCTAATTTACCCATTCATCATATGTTTAATAAAACATCTTTTTCCAATTGACTTGAGAGTCTTCTTTTATAATATGTTATATTGTTTGGAATACAGAGTTTCAGAATTTTCTGTTATGTTCCTTGGTTTGTCACTGATTGTTATGGTAGCAAACATTTAAAAATCATCATAATTTTGCAATTGGCTTATATAATCAATTGTGTATGCCCTTTTTCACCTTTCTTTCTGATACTACTCAGTAACTTCTTTTTTCCTATTTGGTCTTGGTTCTGAACTTTAAAATAATGCACGTTTTAGTAAAAAACTTATTGTAATTCTATAATTGCATTAAACATAAAACATTATTTGAAATATCATATTTACAATAATGAGTTTTTTACTACAAGAATATACTATATTTTGTTGTTGTTTAAGTTGTTAAGTCATAACTGACTCTTTTGCAACCCTATGGACTGCAGCCCACTAGACTCCTCTGTCCATGGTATTTCCCAGGCAAGAATGCTGAGTGGATTGTCATGTCCTTCTCCAGGGGGATCGTCCCAACCCAGGGATTGAATCTCCTGAATTGGCAGCTGGGTTCTCTACCACTGAACCACCAGGGAAGCCCTTCAAATCTGCTTTTCCATGCTCTGCAGTTATATTGTTTCTTCCTTTTAATTCCATATGTTATCTGCTAAGGTTGAAAATGTTATGCTTTTTTCCCCTTACTAGTGTGAATGCTAGTGTATAGGAAAGCAATTCATGCTTGTATACCTGCTGTATGGTGTAGGCACTGCTACCCTAAAAGCATAGGCTTGTGAATCAGTCAGACTTGGCTTCAAATAACAATGACCTGAGTCTATGACACAGTTCTCCTCATTTATTAAATGAGTCTTTGCAAAAGCTGCTAAGCTCACTTCCTGGTACTCACTCAGGGGCCCTTTAATAAGAGGAAGCTGCTATAATATCTTAGTGCCATCATCGTCATTACAATGTCCTAAACTAAGATTTAATATTTCATTTTGCATTTCCTAGGTATAGAAGCAAAGCACCTACAGACAAGTAACAATATTTTCTAAAAATTTATATCCCTTTTTTCATGTTATGCATAATTTCCAGCAAAATATTAGGTAACCATCTGATGATAATATGTAGTTAATATTCATGAAATCAAGCCACCCTTGCATTCCTGGAACATCATTCTTTGGTTAAGATGGATTATTTTAATATAGTATTGAAATTCAACGTCTTAGTAATTAATGTACAGTTAGATTCATAACTGAAACTGATCTAAAATCTTTATTTGGTGCTTTTAAAAAAATCAACTTTTTAGTATGCTGAGTTTCATAATGACTTTTCCATTACAGAAATATTCTGGTACTATTTCTGTAGTATTGGCAAAGAGGAAGCACCTTATAAATGCAACCAATTATTTTATACATATAATTTTGCTTAACCATCACAAAACTGCTTCTGAAATAAGCATTATTCTTATTCCTACTATGCAGATGAGAATATTCAGGAGATAAATATTTCCCAGGGTCTCAAAATGTATTAATTCAAGAATCTGTGCTTTTGAGCACTACACTGCTTAACATGACTTTCAAAAATATTATTTTCTAATCATATTACCACACCACCATTCTTTACATCAGATCGTAATTTTGAAGATACACTCATTCAGCAGTGTTTATTGAGCACCTCCTATGTGCCAGCCACCACTGTAGCAACAGAAGATGTATCATTAAGTAACACAGTAAAATATCTCTGCTCTTGGGAAGTTAACATTTTACTGAGTAGTGTGTGCATGCATGCTCAGTCATGTCTGACTCTGTGACCCAATGGACTGCTAGGCACCTTCATCCATGGAATTTTCCAGACAGGAATACAAGGGTGGGTTCAGTTCAATTCAGTCACTCAGTCGTGTCCGACTCTTTGCGACTCCATGAACTGCAGCATGCCAGGCCTCCCTGTGCATCACCAACTCCCAGAGTCCACCCAAACCCAGGTCCACTGAGTCGGTGACGTCATCCAACCATTTCATCCCCTGTCGTCCCCTTCTCCTCCTGCCCTCACTCTTTCCCAGCATTAGGGTCTTTTCAAATGAGTCAGCTCTTCGCATCAGGTGGTCAAAGTATTGGAGTTTCAGGTTCAGCATAAGTACTTCCAATGAATATTCAGGACTGATCTCCTTTAGAATGGACTGGTTGGATCTCCTTGCAGTCCAAGGGACTCTCAAAAATCTCCAAAACCACAGTTCAAAAGTATCAATTCTGCACTCAGCTTTCTTTGTAGTCCAACTCTCACATCCATACGTGACCACTGGAAAAACCATAGTCTTGACTAGATGGACCTTTGTTGACAAAGTAATGTCTCTGCTTTTCAATATGCTGTCTAGTTTGGTCATAACTTTCCTTCCAAGGAATAAGCATCTTTTAATTTCATGGCTGCAATCACCATCTGCAGTGATTTTGGAGCCCAGAAAAATAAAGTCAGTCACTGTTTCCACTGTTTCCCCATCTATTTGCAATGAAGCGATGGAACTGGATGCCATGATCTTAGTTTTCTGAATGTTGAGCTTTAAGCCAACTTTTTTATTCTCCTCTTTCACTTTCATCAAGAGGCTCTTTATTTCTTCTTCACTTTCTGCCGTAAGGGTGGTGCCATCTGCATATCTGAGGTTATTGATATTTCCCCCAGCAATCTTGATTCCAGCTTGTGCTTCCTCCAGCCCAGCATTTCTCATGATGTACTCTGCATATAAGTTAAATAAGCAACGTGACAATATACAGCCTTGACATACTCCTTTTCCTATTTGGAACCAGTCTGCTCCATGTCCAGTTCTAACTGTTGCTTCCTGACCTGCATACAGGTTTCTCAAGAGGCAGGTCAGGTGGTCTGGTACGCCCATCTTTTTCAGAATTTTCCACAGTTTATTGTGATCCACACAGTCAAAGGCTTTGGCATAGTCAATAAAGCAGAAATAGATGCTTTTCTGGAACTCTCTTGCTTTTTCCATGATCCAGTGGATGTTGGCAATTTGATCTCTGGTTCCTCTGCCTTTTCTAAAACCAGCTTGAACATCTGGAAGTTCACAGTTCACATATTGCTGAAGCCTGCCTTGGAGAATTTTGAGCATTTCTTTGTTAGTTGTGAGATGAGTGCAATTGTGTGGTAGTTTGAGCATTCTTTGGCATTGCCTTTCTTTGGGATTGGAATGAAAACTGCCTTTTCCAGTCCTGTGGCCACTGCTGAGTTTTCCAAATTTGCTGGCATATTGAGTGCAGCACTTTCACAGCATCATCTTTCAGGATTTGAAATAGTTCAACTGGAATTCCATCACCTCCACTAGCTTTGTTCATAGTGATGCGCCCTAAGGCCCATTTGACTTCATATTCCAGGATATCTGGCTCTAGGGTGGGTTGCCATTTCCTATTTCAGAGGATCTTCCCAATACAGGGATCAAAACTGTGTCTCTTGCATCTTCTTCACTGGTTGTTGTATTCTTTAATATTGGGCCACCTGAAAAGCACTCACTGAGTAGTAGCAGATCATAAACATAATATGCAAGTAAAACTTTTGTGGAATGTGTCTAAATGCCCTTGGTATTTTGATAGTGGCTACACTGAATCTGCAGATTACCGTGGGTAGTATGGCCATCTTAACAGTATTAATTCTTCCAATCCATGAGCATGGTATATCCTTCCATTTTTGTGTTGTCTTCAGTTTCATTTGTGTCTTATAGCTTTCTGAGTACAGATCCTTTACCTCCTTAGATTTATTCCTAGGCATTTTATAGTATATGTCCTTTTTAAATTTCACTATTTCATAATAATTACCCTTAAGTTTTTCAAAGAGTTGTTTAACCTTTATAAAATTATCAAAGTGAAGCCAAAAAAAAAAAAAAAAAACCCCAAAAAAACAATTTTCCAATTTAGGATAAGAAGTTTGAATACTGGAATTTTCACCAACAGCTTTATTTATCATAAATTATTCTTTGTTAAAATAATCTGGAATTTAGATCTAACTTAGTTCCTTTTAAAATTTTGCTAATATTTGTGGCTTCATTTTCAGGATTAAGTTTTGACATAGGTATTTAATTTTAAAACTCAATTTACAATAACTATTTAGGCCTACATATTTGGTTAATATTTTAAAAGCTTAACATTTATGCAACACCCTTCTAATTCTTAGATTCATAATTTAATTTAATGGTTCTCATACTTTAGTGTGCATCAGAATCACCTGGAGGGCTTGTTAAAACAGACTGCTGGGTGCTACACTTCAGAATTTCTGATTTAGTAAGTCTTGGGGTTTACCCTGAAAAGTCTGTGCTTCTAATAAGTTCCCAGGTGATGCTTGCTGCTGGTCCAGAAACCATAATTTGAAAACCACTTTTGTAATTGATCACTCAGTTATTTAGTACATATGTCTTCAATAATATTTTTAAAGAATGATATATTTTCTGAGCCCTTGAATATATGAGAATCTTTGCATATTAATATCAACTTGGATATTTAATTACCATTTCTTCTAATATGTGCCACTCCATTTTCTTCTGCTATTTCGCTTTGCTGAGACCATATCTGGTGTTAGCCTAATTCTATCCATCTACTCTTATAATTCAAAATATTTTGTAGAATGTGCTAGGTAAGTCTCTTTACAGATTTTTCTGGTAATCAGTGAATCCTTTTATAGTTAAATTATTTTTCAATTTAGGAAAGGCTATTAACAGTTTAAAAATATATGCCTTTCATTATGAAATAACAAATGGAAATTGCCTATTAAAGAAACTAAAATATAGAAAGTAAGCTTAGAATAGTGACTGGTGTCTTTTCTCTAATTTCCTACTGCCCCACACCCATCTTGCTACCTTCAGCAAGAATTCTGTTTTCAGAATTCTGTATGTCCATCACCTTCTCTTTCATGATTTTGACTTCTTTTTCTAGTCTGTCTACATTTGGGAGAGATTCCTAAGGTTACCCTTCACAACACTGATTCGAATTTCCATGGTATCTATTTTTCTCTGTCATAAAAGCAGTGTGTATTTTGTTTGTGCTATTATATTTTCGCTTTTTTACTATTTTTCCATTTCTTAATTATTTTCCTATCCATTCTGCATCTTCTCATCTCAATCCAACATGAATAAATTGCCCCTGTTTTTTCTGTCTGCTTGTTTGGGCAAATCCCCTCTTCAGGACTAAAGGTACATGCACCATTGATGTTCATATTTCAAAGGTAAATTGGTAGGCTCTAGCAGACCATGGGAGTCTGTGAGACTAAAGTAGGAAAGTTTTATCTTTTCTTCCTTGCCTTGATCTCTGACACTCTTTACAGATGGAATATATGTAAAACTACATAATTCCCAGTGAACAGATACTAGGAGTCTTGGAGTTTCTAATTCTACTTGAAGATCTTAGCTTATGAGGATTAGAGCTCTTAAGTATTAGGCATTGCCTCCAGCTACTCCTTGCCACCCCTCACAGAGAGAGATGAAGTTTTCATTCATTCTAGAATCCATCTTATGGCACAACAGCAATTCTGCTTGCCTTAAAGTAGGTATAAAAGTTCTAAGTACTTCTTGGCTCTGTTTTTATCTATTCCTGGTTTAGAAAAATCTCAGAAAAATTATCAAAAATATTCTCATAAAAACAGCTCTTTTGATACATTCAATCATATGCATATCCTCAGAAATACCTGGTCAGGAGTCCTATAGGAGTGACAAAGAAGAGCCACTAAAGATGTATCCCATCCCCCAGATTTAATACTTATATGTAAAGTTCAACAAACAGAAAATTAGCAAAAATTGTTTGACATGTGTGACATCTGGCTAAGTTAACTCAATGTTATGTTGCTCCTTTGAATTTTTGGTCAGTCTTTATTTTTTCATTCCTGTTTCAGTGAGAATTTTGGAGAATCTATCTGTAGGTCTACTCCTTTAAAATATAAATTATTATTAGAAATATCAATGACTAAACTGAACCGTCAAAGATATATTGGTTCACTTCATTTTCCTTAAGACAAACATCTCAAATTTTTATATGAATTATGATAACTTGTAATGGTGACAGTCCCCACATTAAAATCCCCTCCCAACCCTGCCAAATGAGGACTGAAGATCACAGGTGCTGAATCTCGCAAGATTCTTGTTGAGAAAAGTAAGTATTCCTGACCTCACCTCAGATCTACTGAATGAGATGGAAACGGCAGTTAACAAAGCCCTTAGGTGACAACATCACACAAAACCCTTTGGTGATCCCTGTTATAAACCTATATAAAAATGGTAAAACTAAACAAAATTCTTTTGGAAATGATTTAGAATAATGGACAAAGAATACACATGCAAGTACACACCCAAGCACACACACTATTTCTACAAAAAAGTTATCATACCCCCATCAAGTATAAACTTGCTGTTAAAACAAAAATTTAGGAAGCTAGAAAAGCTAAGGCAAAAAGACAGTTCAACTACACAAACTACTATTGTTAGCCCAATTCATTTCTACTATGTTTTATTTTACACTATTTAAGACAGAAATTTATAATTCCATTTTAACATTGGACTAAACACTAAAGTAAAAGAAAAAATGTTTGGAACTAGTGAATAAAAACCCAGCACAGAAATAATTTGATCCATTAAACCTTTGGCATCTGCCTTGAAAAGTACATATGTTTCTTTGTGTTATTTCTCAGTATATTAATATGAGAAATGCATGAAGCACAGAGGTTAATAGGAATACTGAGAGGTTTACTAGACCACTTACAGTATAATTGTGACCTGTCATTACTGTGGATTTTTTTTAAACAGTGATTAATCTTAGTGGTATATTTATAGGTTAGTTTCAGCCTAATGTTTTTTTTATTGTTAAAGAAATACAAAAGTGGTTCTCTGTGTATTTTCGGCCTATAATATGTTAAGAACATTACAAAAGCATAATAATGTAAATTAATACAGGATGAACCAGAATAGGAAATCTGCTATAACACAGAACAATTTATGGTTAAATTCATAATATCAAGAGTAGAACAACATAAATCCCAATATACCTAGGTATCAGCTGTGTGACATTACAGAATTGACTTGGCCTTTCTGTGCCTCAGTTTCCTTTTCAGTAAAACAGGTCACTACCTGTGACCACTTGAGCAGGCTGTAGTGATTAAATGATACCACATATGAAAAGCTTTTAGTATCTGGTGCATAGTAAAATGGCCTATTGTCTATTAGAATTTCTTAGGTACCAAAAGCTCACCAGCAAGTCAAGATGGATGGCAGAGATTAAGAGGCAGTCTAATTCCAAAACTTTCTGCATTAAACACAGCTGAAAATTAGGACTCAAAAGGCGTTTCTTAAAAAAAAAAAAAAAAAAAAAAAAAAGTGTTTCTTGCAGGTCAAAAGCGAAATGTGTTAGTCACTCAGTTGTGTCCTACTCTTTGTGACCCCGTGGACTGTAGACTGCCAGGCTCCTCTGTTCACGGAATTTCCCAGGCAAGAATATTGGAGTGGATTACCATTTCTTTCTCCAGGGGATCTTCCTGACCCAGGGATCAAACTCGCATCTCCTACATTGCAGGCAGATTCTTTTGCAGGTCTAAAAGCTGCCTCTAACTTTCCTATGTTTGGGTGGAGATGACAAAGAAACAGCAAATGCCCCTGCTTTTACGAAGTTTATAATCCAATTAGGTCAATCATTAAAGAGCTTTGCTAAATGAACAAAATGTTCAAGACACATTCCCTGGGACTCTTTTTTTTTTTAATTTTATTTTATTTTTAAACTTTACATAATTGTATTAGTTTTGCCAAATATCAAAATGAATCCGCCACAGGTATACATGTGTTCCCCATCCTGAACCCGCCTCCCTCCTCCCTCCCCATTCCATCCCTCTGCGTCGTCTCCTGGGACTCTTGATTTATGTCTATATACTTCTTTAAAATTAATGAACAGGGATTAAAATTTCTTATATCATATCATGCCCAATGTATATTAAGAATGTCTCACCTTATTATTTTATGTTTATCTTCTTTTGTTTTAAACCAGGGAAAGTGAGAAATAACGTAGCTTACTTTTTCCCTTTCAGAAAGGGCTTAGCATTGATTTTTTTTGGCCCAATTTCTTCCCCACCTCATAATTTTCAAAATTTCCTTTTCTCTCTCTCCATTTAATGAAAAACAAACATCTCTGAATTACTTAATAGTGCTTTTTGCAAGCTCAGTTGAAATTATGGAGGAGATGGTACTGCTCCTGTAGAAAAAGATGGATCTGTCCAAAATGAAGGTGAGACAGTTGTAGGAATACATGGTCATTTGTAACTGACTGAAGATTACAAAGAAGGAATTAGGAAGGACACCCAAAGTTTGTTCTCAGCATCATAGCTGGATGAAGCCCTCATACAGTTTATCTAAGTCAGTAACAAATAAGGTTATTTGTAGCTATATTGATCACAGTTTCATTTCAAGCAAATGCTGCATGATTATACTTTAAGAAAATGCCTGAATGCTTTCTGTCTTTTTTGGTGTTGTCTGTTCAATTCAAGATTTTTTCCTAATTCACCTATTAGACTCAATTTTCCAATATGGAGATGAAGTGATACAGATAATAAGGGACACGGGTTTCACAAAGTTCACAGGCTTTCAAATCCAGATAGAATAAATTTTAGATTACTAAGTGACATTTGTACCTTATTAGAATTTAATAAGTATACCATATTTATACCATTCAGATTTATTGTGGCAGATTTTGGATGAAAACATTGATAAAAATGCCTAGCAAGTTCATCTTTGGAGACAGATCTTACTTTGAATCTGACATGTCCTGGCTAAGTAAACTTTGGCAAGTCACTTAACTATCTGAAGTTTGAGCTTCTAAGACTGTAAAATGGGCCTAGTAACAGCCACCTCATAGGGTTATTTAAATAAGAATGCACTTAGAAGTGTTTAATACAGTGTTGGGCGCATAAAGATCATATTATTAAAAAGCCTTGATATTCCACACAGCTGTTACTAATTTTTTGAATAGCCAGGGCTGAGGAGTGGAGAAGGCGATGGCACCCCACTCCAGTACTCTTGCCTGGAAAATCCCATGGATGGAGGAGCCTGGTAGGCTGCAGTCCATGGGGTCGCGAAGAGTCGGACACAACTGAGCAACTTCACTTTCACTTTTCACTTTCCTGCATTGGAGAAGGAAATGGCAACCCACTACAGTGTTCTTGCCTGGAGAATCCCAGGGACGGGGGAGCCTGGTGGGCTGCCGTCTATGGGGTCGCACAGAGTTGGACATGACTGATGCGACTTAGCAGCAGCAGCAGCAGGGCTGAGGAGTGCAGAAATACTGATCAAAATGCTAGTTCAAACTGCTGGACTTTTGGTAAAAGCACAGCAAAGGAAATTAAGCCACCAGACCAGATTCCTTTGCCTCCTCTATTTCAGCCTTAACTCTTTCCATACCATCACTCCTGTGTCATCCTGGCAGTCTGCACCTTTAATGCATCAGATACTACCTAGGCCTCATCAAGGAGTTCACCATGCCCTATACTTAAAGACCTCTGGGAACTTATCAGGTATTCACATGATACACAATTGTCTGGGTTGCACACCAGGACACTCCTTCACCTAAGAAGATTGCAGGTAGCTTCCAAGGTTGATAAGCATTATGGCAAACAGGCTATAAACATGACTGGGAGACTCAGCGCACAGTGTAATCCTGAGAACAGCAGAGATCCTGTGCACTGGAACAGATTATCTCCACAGCATTGGTGCCCCCTCCCTTTCACTGATACCAGGATACCATTGTATGGGGACGGCAGGAAAGAACTAAGTGAAGAGAGAACAGGAGGCTACCAATACTGTTGTCTTCTATATTTTAAGAGTCTGAGAAAATAACTAGGTTCATTGATATTTAAGAGCCTGTCCTGGGAGAAAACTGTTATTATTCAGTATGTTAGTATCTATACAAAGTCTAAAAGGAAAACATAGTATTTCACAATCGTGAGCTTAATTTTACCCTTGTCTGCCTCTGACACCTGTTTCCTCTTGAAAGGATTACTAATATCCATAAATGGTCTTTAGTGGCACTCAGAATGGATTCTCTTTGCATAAACAGTGGTTTGCATTCAACATTTAATCTGGAATGGGGTGATATTTTTCGTATAGTGAAACCTCAAATACTGTGTTCCACACGTTTTCTAGGAATTATTTTTGACCCTATTAACTACAATTTGTTTCAGATACTTAACTGTGGGTAGAGATTCTGCATTTATTTATAGGATACCATGAGTCTCTAATTTTATCATGGATTAAAGACTTTTAGGTTATTTTAGAAATAAGTTATTCAAACCAAATGCTCAGTGACACTAACTGTATGTCATCTACTGTTCAATGCATATTCTCTAGCTCAGGATTCATGTATCAGAAATTCAAGAGGAAGCCTCCAGTAATCTGTATTCTAATATGTCCTCCAGGTGCTGGCACACATTGAAGTTTGAGAAGCACTGATCTCCTGGAGTCTTACCTCACCAACCCGACTCCATAAGTAAGAATTAGCTACAGTTTAGAAGCTAAATAGAAATATTTCCTTTATCGCCATACATGAGTCCTGGTACATAAAAGAATCACACATACAAATCTTAAGTCCAACAATTAAGAGTTAATCTATATATTTTCTACTATGTGATCAGGTATTTGCTTCTAGAGGCTTTCAAGATCTTTTACTGAGAACCATTTTGATAGTCCTCTAGATGAAAGGAATAAATGCATTAGCTGTATAGTCAGAGTTTACTGGAGAGTTCAGACCAATGCTTACGGATTTCAGCCAACGTGTGGATAAAGATGGCGAAGAATCTCATTCTAGTCATGCCCTCCTTTCCTAATTTCCCTTTTCACTGTTTGGTCTTCCACTTTTCCTTAGGGAGCCGGGTGATTGATAGCCTAATCCAATGACTGTATTACAGCTGCCTCAACTAGGACTCTTTTCCTTATCATTAGCAGTTAGCCTATGGTTAAATTCACAGCTCACTGCTTGGTACAGCCCCTGAGATTTAAGGGTCTGGCCTTTAGAAAATATTTAACGTAAAACTGAAATCTTGACATACTGAGAACTCAGTTCTCTGCAAGGCTTCTTTAATTAATCCAATGTACTGTACCATTGTTCTGTATGAGACTGTGACATGGTGAACTGTTTCTGAAGCTTACAGAGATGTGTAGCTCTAAATTAAATAGTCGCTGACGTGTACCTACACCGATTTTTTAGTACAGTAGATATGCATGAATCTGTGAATATTTAAATTCAAGCTCAAACAGTGACACAATACTCTCTAGTTTTACTTTCATAATAGAACATTTTTATTAATTTCAAGCTTGAAATCATTATGAAAACACACACAGAGGAAAGAAATTTAATAATTCATTACCACCACTGCAAAGGTAAGTTTTCTTAAAATGCTTGTCAGGGTCCTTTAGTTTACAAAGTCTATCAAATATTTTCTTAGGATCTGGTAACAGATATTATTTTCCTAATTTTGAACAAAGAAAACATATATAATATCCAGATGCCCAAGAATTTGTTGGCTCTTAAACAGTATTCATTTTTATCATTTCTCTGCAGTTATTTTACAATACCTAAGGAAATAACGTAGACCTTGATCTATGCGTTAAACCTCTGCCCTAGCTCCAGTCCGTCCATGAGCTGTAAGCGTCTATGAATGTGGCAGCTGAGTCCCAGATGAAAAATTATGCATCTCATAAACTGCTATTCTGCTGAAATGTCAAGCCAAGCCAAGGCTGTACCTCAAACTCAGCACTTGGCATTTTCCTTCTGTCTGCTTTGTTGCCATGAAGCAAACATGAACAGTGAGGATTTGTGTAGGGCAGGTAGCAGGCGAGCTCACTGTCAAAAATCTATTATTAGGGCTCTGATCTCCTGCATAGACCAACGACGGCCAAACAGTGAGAAACTCTGGCTTCAGAAAAAGCAATATAATGCAAAAGGAGATTCTTTGTCAACCTGTACATACATATATTCAAATAAGCATGATTTAAATGAGAAGAGTTCTAATGGTGAGCTTCTCTCGACTAAGTTGATAATTTATAAAGAAAATTATAATTCAGCATCTTTATTTGATATGCCTACTTTTGACTGTCCTGTAAATATACTACATATATTTTTTATAACAAATGCTTTAAGAATTTGATCAAACTTGTGATAGTCTAAGAATGTTTTTAAATATGTGAATAACAGACTAGACTATTTTGCATTATGTTGGTACATACTAAAAAAAGAAAAGAAATAAATGAGTATAAAGTGAAAGGTTCTTCTTTTAATTATTCTTTTTGGTATGATTTATCGCTACTTTTTTATTCATTTAAATATTATTTTTATCAGGCTATTTTAGACATTTCAGTATTAAAAGCTAAGTTCTTATTGATAAAGATGGTTACAATAGAGAGCTGAGATTTTATGACATAGTAGGCGTGTTTTTCTGAAAGGATTTTATGCATCAGTAATCATGTGATTGACACAAAATAATCCAGCCCATTAAAAACTACTTCTTATAAAAAAATACCAGTACTGTATTTTAAGATATAATCCTAACGTATAGTGTAAGAACTTCAAGAAATCTTACCAAAATTTTCAGTTGCTTGCACGTATAAAAATAGTTATTCAAAAGAAAATGAAACTGAAACTTTGGAGTTTCCAATCTAGTGTAAGTTTTGTTGTCTTCCCCATTTTACACAATAGTTACTAATAAATACAACAAAATAAGTTTAAGTTTATGATTGGAGCAGGTCACACTGGAGTGTATTTCTGTAGTGCCTGGTAGTAGTGCATACTGCTAGGTTATTGCACAGTCCCAACAATCTTTCAGTAACTATTTTAAAGACAAACATAAAATATGCAGTGTGGAGCCAATGCTTAAGATTCTTTTTTAAGCTACTACATTGATCCCAGCAAGTTTGCTGAACTATACATTTTGTACTCGTTTCTAGCACTACATTGGCACAGTTATACGTTGATGGCACATTTCTAACCTGCACCTTCTTTTATTGGTAATTCCTATGCCATGTTGGTTTTACAACACACACACACACGTTAGGCTTGTAAATATAAGCCTTCAGTGTCCAATAGCCCACACTGCAAGATTTCAAATCACACATCATTTATTTGTAGAATGTGAGAGTATTTATGGAGTACACCATTATCATTTGCTAAGAAATACAAAATTATTTAACCTCTGTAGTAATCCTTCATGTGACTAGAAAAATCTAGGTTCCTGGAAAGAAATCAAATCTTGAAAGCCATCTTTGATGAATTATTCAGAAATCAGAATAAAGATTGAAAGTATTAGTAGTGAATAATAATAGTGTTCTACTGTTTTAACTGAGTAACTTGATACAGATTCAATAATTTCAAACATCTAAAATTTGAAATTGAGAACAAGAATTTCCCTTTTTTGACAAATAAAGTTAGCAAGCAAATAAAAGTACAGGTTAATTTTTCAGCCTGTAGAAAGTAAATTTTATCGAGCCTTCTGCAGATAACTTTCAGAACTTTTCCCTATATGTGGGTATGAATGTGTATGTGTATGTGATTACATGTGAAAGAAAGGAAACATGTACTGGGCAACAGAATAACAATAAACCTAAGGGGTTTGCCTATTCCCCACTGATAAAAAGAACCTTTTAGAACACAATAAGGAACAATAACAAGAGTCCTTCAAATGAGTTTACCCCTTTCCTTGATTACTGTTTCTCCTGATGCAGTTATAAATGAATAAAGGTTATCTTCCTGAAGTCAGTTGCAAGAAAGACATAACTTTAGTTATGCCATATAGGACTCATTTTTAACTATCTCTAAAAGTGTGGTCTTATCCACAGAGATGATTTCATGTGAAAACATCATACCACAGACGTGTAGTACCATTTATATAGGTGATAGTAATCACTGAATTAGGAGTGGGCTTAAGTATCTTTATTATTTGAGGATAAGATCAAGAAAAAGGTCAAAGTTTGAAACTAAATTAAAAAAATAAACTAACTAAAAGTAAGAAAAATAATGAATAATTAACTTGAGGACAGAGCTAATAAATAATCCTGAAGAGATTAGTATTTCTTCTGACCAAATAGAAACAAAGATTTTTCTCCCCTCCCTTCGAAAAAAGGAAAATCCAGTAATTTACTCAACTCTGTAGTGATACAAGTGTTTCTAGAATAAAGAATGGATTTATTCTAGATTAAAGATGGATTCTAGAATAAAGAAAATTGGGTGGTAACAACAGGGTATGAGGTCTCTACTGTTCAAAGAAAGGTAGAGAATACTGATCCTTTAGAGTCAGTGATTTGGACAGAAGTACTTGTATGGTGGAAAGCTTAATTAGTCATCCTAGTTTCATGAAAATATTCCTTATGAATACTGAACAAGATTTCTTTTGATACTATTCTCATTATGAAATCACCATTAATAGACTCATACTGTTATCATGAATCTTACCAGGTATTTCTCCTACAAGTAAAATATAGGTTTATACATCATTCTTACCATGAATTGGTTCATATGTTTGATGATCTTCCCTACTCCAATTACCTACAGATGACTTGGCAAATTCATCTGTTATTTCTAAAATAACAAAGCTGAGGACGACACCTTGGGATGAAGTACTTACTCTCCCTCTTGATATAAATTTTAAACTTCAACAGGTAGAAGTTACCTCACTTAATGACTTCTATAGGCAAAATGACATTTCTATTTAACAAAAAAACCTCCCTCTAAAACAGCAACTTTCCAAAATTTTTGAATTAACCACAGTAAAAAAAGTCATTTTATATCATGACCTGGTACTGAAATATACCTATGTATGCATTACATGGATAACTAAAAAAGATGTTTAACCACTGCTTAGCCCACCCATGAGCAAAGCATTTGAACATTTTTCCTATCCAATTTCATTAAAAAAAAAAATGATTACAGTTCATTAAGCTTGATTCCATAATACACTCACTCATAAGCTGGGAACCAAAGTTTGAGAAACATTGCTTTAGAATACTCTAGAATCCAGACTAATCATATTTAAAATAATGAAACTGACATTCCTTAGCTGAGGTTCTATTTCTGAAGCTAGCCCCCATCAGCTAATGTGTCTTAAAGGAAGGACATTACTGAAATGTGAATATTGCTCTATAGCATGTACACTACTCCAAGTTCCTCAGCATTTCCCTGCTGAAACAAAACCAAAACCCCCATTTCAAATAACAGGAATCTTATTCTGAGGAAAAACAAAAACACAAAACAAAAACTGATCAAGAGCTAGAAGGTATTGAAAGAGAAAAATATCCTTTCCCGGCAATAAAAAGTATGTTTCGTATTTCAGGTGGCTATCCAAAACTGAACTCTTTTCAGCTTTCCCTTAAAAACAAAACAAAACAAAACAACAACAACAACAACAAAAAAAACCCCTATGATTCCAGCAATTTTTCTAAAAGTAGATATTCCAGTGTTCTGAGACAAGACTTGAGTAAGTATTAGCACTGGAAATGAGCTGTGGGAATTTTTTTTTTTTAATTTTGTAAAAATACCCGGCATATTTTGTATGGTTTTCTATACCGAAACAGAGTAATTGATAAAACTAGGAATGGTATTTAGCCATTTTGATATTTTCATCATTCCTAAACTTTGAAGCCATTATTATTTAACACATTTTGCTAGGCTAGGTTTCGCTATAACTCATTCTGAAGGTACTTTGTCATAGAACTGACTTCTATCCTAAAATATATTATCATTGCCAGTTTAAACTGTTTTTCAGATTATAATACCTTTAAATTAAAGCAAACATTGCCTTAAAGGAGAAAAAACTATTAATTCCGTCAATATGGAGAGAGTCTATTTTCAAAACAAATTGTTTAATGTTAAAGGACTGAATATAGACCCTATTAGAAATGAGGTACAAAACCTTAAAAATATTAGGGACACTTTGTTATTTAAAATTGAAGTTCCACACAGGCTTGGCTGAGTTTATAGCCCAAGTGAATATTTATACATGAATTTATAAATCTTAGAAAGAGATTTTTATGGAAATGTTAACAGGCCGTGAGGTATAGCTGAACTTGTTTGCAGGTACCACTATAATTCCTAGTGTATGTATGCTTAAAAGACTGCAACACAAAAGACTTTTTCCAATGCTGTAATTCCATCATTTTGTTAGACTGAGTTATACTGTGGGAGAATATTCAGAAACTGCAGCTCAAATGAGAAAACGTGAATGGTGTTACTTATATAAAATACTACTGCAGTAGTTCTTTTATTAATTTTTAATGTTCAGTACCCTCTGTGACCTCCTTTATTCTCTTGCTGTCAACATGGCAGGCTGGAAAAATTGAAATGGGCTGACAGAAAACACAGGGCACGTTATGGCCCAACTCTGGAATCTCGCAACTCTCTTTCTGAGACACAGGCTAACTCGCTCCACCTTATTCTGCATTACAATAATATTTAAGGCCCTGTTTGATAGCTCCTGTTAAAAGGGAGTTCTGTCTGGACCCCGAACAGGTGCTCCTCGTCAGCCTTCCTCTTTCTGACATTGTGGGAATGGCATTCAATTAAAAGCAGAATATACTCTTAAAAAAAAAAAAAAAAAAAAGCATGGCTTATAGCCACACTTCACGCTCTCAAAACATAATACCTCAGCATGGAGAGAGCTTTATTTGTGTCTATGCAGCCTCTTCCAAAAGCACATTTTGGTCTGATTCAGCAATGCTTTTCTTGAACAGTGGGACACTGCTATGTTATGTATATTTACCACTGTCTCTATCACCAAGGAGACTAATCCCCATACCAGTACAGTCAAGAACCTCACAGCACCGCCTTTGCATGACCAAGTTCATGTTGTCACAGCAACAGACTGCACCGAGCAAAGACACTGAACGGGACTTGGGGATTAAAACTTCTCTTTCTGTTTCAAATGCAAGTGTTTTATGATGAGAAAATGTGCGCGAAGGTATGAGGTCTGCAAGTATCTTGTCAGCTGAAGCTATAAATGGAATGTTTTAATGGTTTATTTCACAGTTGTGAAAGTAAGATTTTTGAAGAATGAAGATTTCAAACTTCTAGGAAGAGTGGAAACGAACCCAGACTATGGAAAAAAGGTATTAAAATCACTGTGCTTATATTCTTCTTATAAGGCCTTCGTATTAGCTTTTACTAATTAGTAATGAGACAACTGTGACAATGAGAAATCCTGAGTAATGCACAGACCACAAGAGAATAGAATGTGTGTGAAGCCCTATCTTGGTATTCTCTCTTCTTGTGCCATCAGTCACTTGATGGATCTGTTCCATTTGTCATAACTATTAGGAATTTTGACAAGCAGTGAGTTATAAAAATTTGGAATCAAAAAAGACACAGCATTCTTGCTGGTAACATGATCTCTTGAGTTTTTACCAATCCTCAAGGAAGCAGAAATGCAAGGAGAGGGTAACACCTACCGGACACTCCGCCGTATGTAGTCCGCTTCCCAAGGCCCACTGCTGGCCAGGGTGTGCCATCAGCTTTTAATCCCATGAGACCTGAGACAGTGTTGGTGGCCGTAACACCATCTGCCCCACCTACGAAAAACACAGCGTTCATCTGCAGCTCTTAAAGGAACAATGGTTAAAACCCATTCAAACCTACACAATCCAGGAAAATGCACACACTACTTTCTCTTGACAGCTTTTCCTCTCCTCAAATGTATCCACGAATTTCATTCCCATAATTATGCTTAACATGCTAGACATAAGAATTTTTAATTATCACCACTTTATTTTTCCAATTATTATACAGAGTTGTGTTTTGTACTCAGTGTTATTTTCCAGGTAATTTACAATATCTTTACAAATCAGGATGCAATTTCCATTGGATAGCATGCAAGCATATATGATTTGTAAAACCCTGCACTGATTGTACAATTGATGTAATCAAGATATTTATTGAGCATATGTTTAAGGCAATGTACTAGCTTCCATCAAATACAAAGGGAGATCATAAGCAATTTCACCCGTGGAAGCAGCTATCTTATAAAAAAATTTCATTAAAAGTTCAAGTGCTGTTGCTGGACTGTTACATTATGAGGTCATTTATTTTGCAGTGGTCTGCTGTGACTGTGGCTTTGTTTTCTAATTCTTTGTGTGTAAAGCAGGTACTTATTAGGAAAACTGATCCTGGGCCAAAGTTTGAAGTCCACCCACTAGGTTGAGTATAGGTATGGATCTATTACATTTGTGAGATCAAGTGCTCAATTTAATAACTTCCTTAAAGTTTAAACAGAGATGTACACATAAAGTGGTAGATGAGATACATTTTATTATGGCTACGAAATTTAGGCCCAGAATACATAAGGAGGCAACTGACGTGAGTTGGGTTCTTACCTTCCTTTGCAGCTCTGGCTATGCTTACAATATCAGTGACATTTGGGGTCAACTTGGCAAAAAAAGGAATCCGAACAGCTTGCCTAACCCAGCGACAGATGTTCCGCACCAGCTCTGGATCCTGTTCAAATAGGTCAGTTAAATATAGAAAATAATTAAAGAATTGTGATCAAAATGTGTACTGGAACAACAGCAAAGCTGGAGATGTGCAAGACAAATCCAACCTGACAATGAGCTACATGATAAATTTCTCAAATTCTTCCTCAGTATTACACCTAGGCTCATTAGGGAACGAAGGTTAACACACTTCAAGTGAACTGCAAATTCATCACATAAAGGTTAAATTCCTCAAGGGAGCCTTTGGAAAATAAAATTGCAAAGAACCAAATGGAAAGTGTTTCCCACTTGCAGTTAAATAATATTAGAAATAAAGCATAGACTTCTGGGGAGGTAAGTTTGAGAAACATCACAGAATTTCTAATGACCTCATTGGTTTAAGCCTATAAAAATATTTGAAGAGCTGACTCCCAGATGAATGATATGAAATCGGAAGCTTATTGTTTTCATTATTAAAAGACTTAGTCTTGTTGAAGTATATTCAAAAGAAAATATGTGACTTCCTAGTCGATCTAATTATGATATATAGTATATGCTAATATGGGATAATTCAGCCTTAGGTTATACACGAGCTGATCAGTAACTTTAGCTTACTTCTGTAAATGTTACTAAGATCTTTGCAGTACTTTTCAACATTCATCTACTTGAAAGAATTGATCAAAATGACAAAAATGAAACAAAATATCAAACGCTCATTTTTAAAAGCAAGGCATAGACATTTTCCTGAGCCTGTTTCTTGTAATTTTTCAGGCTTCTAGTTTCTCATGGGACAAGTATCATTTAGAGGGCAATCACCTT
The DNA here is from genome assembly GCF_019923935.1 of Bubalus bubalis. Classification (NCBI taxonomy): domain Eukaryota; kingdom Metazoa; phylum Chordata; class Mammalia; order Artiodactyla; family Bovidae; genus Bubalus; species Bubalus bubalis. The sequence goes on along the minus strand of NC_059162.1, from coordinate 46,221,358 downwards.
CCTTTCCATTGAAAATAACTTAGCAGTAGTAATGTTCTTTGATTTTAACACATACAATAGTCCTTTTTTCATTACTTTTAGTGCAAAATTTATTCTGACAGGTAATGATAATGTGCTTTGATAAATTACATTAAAATATGCAATAGCAATTCATTATTGAACTTGGTAATATTTTCCTAGGAAGTTAAAATGCTTTATTTTTTTTTTTAAATTAAAGATCCACCCAGAAAAATACAGACATATATTTACTCCATGGAACATGAGGCAAGTATTTCATTTGTAATTAATATTTTTATATGTAAGAAAGTTGCTCTTTGCATTTTAACCTTTCAAATTCTTTTAAGACTAGATTTCTAATGTTTTAACCTTTAGAAAAGAACCTTTTCACTTAGGTTTAATGTATCTTGATCAGTCATCTTGTATTACTCTAAAAGTTACGTATGTGCTAAGACATTGCAATGAGGTAATTTCTGTAGATTGTTATTGTCTCTATTCAACAAACTAATAATTTTAACAAGAAATCTTTGACTTGGCTTGTTCTCTTTTCAGAACAGTAATTTCTTCATTAAACATAAATATTAAAAAAGCACTATATAGAATGCTCTACAGGGCATACTGTGCATTATGAATAGTAAAATCTAGAGACTTAACCATACAAATTCTAACTCATGAAAATGGAGATCTGCCCCTGCCCATGCAATGTTCATGAAATATTTATAACCACTGCATTGGCATTATGAAGGCAGTTGCATCTTTGTGACTTTCATTTTTAAGTTATGAATTTCCATGGGACTTAGCCTAGAAATGACAGTAACTCTAGATGATACAAATTGCATGTCCTTTGTGAAAGCTCTCTTTAAGGCAGAATTTACCAATAATTTAAAGATCATCGAATCTTTAAATTGCATAATACATGGCAGGTAGCCTGATAAGAATTAGTGAAACAAATTTAACATATTGTCTGGTTCAGATACAGTAGACACTGATAATCTGATATATGTTTCTAAGTAGCTTTCAATACTATTGACCACCATGCCTGTATAGTTTACTTGGAACATTTGTTACACTTTCTTCTTTGTTGATTCTCACTAGTTGAATACTTTGAATGAATGCCTTTTATTAATTTCAATTTGAAATTTGTTCAAAATTTTTCAGTTTTTTTTCTTTTTTTTAACTATGGTCCATTGGCTACCTTTATTTACTTGAATTATCTGCCACTATACTTCTAATATGGAGAAGGCAATGGCACCCAACTCCAGTACTTTTGCCTGGAAAATCCCATGGATGGAGGAGCCTGGTAGGCTGCAGTCCATGGGGTCACTGGGAGTCTGGACACGACTGAGCAACTTCACTTTCACTTTTCACTTTCATGCATTGGAGAAGGAAATGGCAACCCACTCCGGTGTTCTTGCCTGGAGAATCCCAGGGACGGCGGAGCCTGGTGGGCTGCCGTGCACGGGGTCGCACAGAGTCAGACATGACTGAAGCGACTTAGCAGCAGCAGCATACTTCTAACAGGGCTTCCCTCATAGCTCAGTCGGTAAAGAATTTGCCTTCAGTGAAGGAGACCCAGGTTCAACTCTTGGGTCGGGAAGACTCCTGAATCCTGGGTCTGGAAGAATCCTGGAAAGAATTCCTGGGTCGGAAAGATCCCCTGGAGAAGGAAATGGGAATCCATTCCAGTACTCTTGCCTGGAGAACTCCATGGACAGAGGAGCCTGGCAGGCTACAGTTCATGGGGTAGCAAGGGTTGGACATGACTTAGCAACTAAACCACCATATTTCTATTGGTAAGGTTTATGCTGTTAACCTTAAGTATATAGTGAGTAAGACATATGTTACCTGTTTCTATACACAGTTGAGCTAGCTGTTTACTAATCCTCATACAAAGCTGAAACATAATTTGATTGTCAGAATTTTAAAAACAACTTCTAGCCAACATTATTATAAAACTTAATGACTGCTCTGTAAATTGCAAAGTTTTGTTTGACAGGCATAATGGGGAATATTCTAATACTACTAAAAATGTGGTGAGGCTAATAAATACAAAACAATGAATCTGTATACTTTGGGGAAACTATTCACATACTTCTAAAATCCTCACACTTTTGCTATGAATGATTAAGATTTAAAAGCAATGAATAGTGCTCTGCATCTTCTCATTTGCTACAGATAGCATCAGGTGGTGATGACCTTCCTCACAGGCCAATATCCTTTTTATTTTTTATTTATTTATTTTTTTTTACTTTACAATATTGTATCGGCTTTGCCATACATCAACATGCATCCGCCACGGGTGTACACGTATTCCCAATATTCTGAATCTTATTGAGATGAATAAACTTTAGACAATTTATAATTCTCCCCTCTGAAAATTCTTTAGGATAAGAAATATACAAAGGTACTATAGTCTCTCAGACAAATCAAGACTTTAACATTATCCACACCAACAAAAAGTCAATAAAAGAAGACAATTTTGGACTTCTTTTCCAATTCTAAGCATATAACACTGTAGGCACTCAAAAAATTCTGTTGTGTCAATGGAAGAAGAATAAATGATAATTTCATAGATTTTCAATTGATTTCTTTATATATACATAAATTTATAGATTATGTCTGGGTTTAAGAAAAACAAATACATTTTATGACAGAGACTGTCTAAAAGGATGAAATTCACGAAGACTTTTTTACAAATCAAGAAAGATTCTGAAGAAAAATGGTTGATAATCGTGGAAAAAGAGCAGCCTAACAAGTGAAAAAGCTGGCTTAAATCTCAGCATTCAAAAAATGAAGATTATGGCTTCCAGTCCCATCACTTCATGGCAAATAGATGGGCAAGCAATGGAAAGAGTAGCAAACTTTATTTTCTTGGACTCTGAAATCACTGCAAATGGGGACTGCAGCCGTGAAATTAAAAGACCCTTGCTCCTTGGAAGAAAAGCTATGACCGACCTAGACAGCATATGAAAAAGCAGAGACATTACTTTGCCAACAAAGGTCCATCTAGTCAAAGCTATGGTTTTTCCAGTAGTCATGTATAGATGGATGTGAGAGTTGGACTATAAAGAAAGCTGAGTGCTGCAGAATTGATGCTTTTGAACTGCGGTGTTGGAGAAGACTCTTGAGTCCCTTGGACTGCAAGGAGATCCAACCTGTCAGTCCTAAAGGAAATCAGTCCTGAATATTCATTGGAAGGACTGATGCTGAAGCTGAAACTCCAATACTTTGGCCACCTGATATGAAGAACTGACTCATTGGAAAAGACCCTGATGTTGGGCAAGATTGAAGGCAGGAGGAGAAGGGGACAACAGAGGATGAGATGGTTGGATAGCATCACCAACTCAATGGACATGCGTTTGAGCAAGCTCTGGAAGTTGGAGATGGACAGGGAAGCCTGATGTCTGCAGTCCATGGGGTCACAAAGAGTCGGAAACAACTGAGCAACTAAACTGAACAAATCTTTTAAAGTGTCTAGTCCACAGAAGGTTCACCTGTATCACCAAGTTTTTATTGGCTTTTCCTACAGATATGCACAATGCCCATCCCTGATTGTGATTTGTAATCTCTCCCCCAGCAACTGCTTGTATGTGTGTGTGCTACTTTAATATCTATTAACCCCTTTGCCATTTATGTGATCACCAAAGAAAATCGTGAGGCAGCAGAATGGGTTGTCCTGTGATGGAGGTGTGTCTTATCACAAGCAGGAAAGCAATGAAACCCTTAAAGATGAATGACAGCCCAGGAAAGCACCTGGCGGTCTTGAGGGTACTATGTGACATAAAAGCACCAGATTAAGCTTGTGAGATGCTAAGAAGAGGATAAAAGCAAACGAGAGCTAAATGTAACCTCTGTGACAATTTTAATGAGGAGCAGACCTATGTCTGTCTGTAATTAATACACTCTGGAATAGCTTCCTATGAAGTATGAAACAACAATGATAATAGCAAAAAGCAAAAAAAATGTAGTTCTGAGAAAACTGTTGCAGAAATCTCCATTGTCCCAAACTGGCTGTTTTTAAAAGCTTAATTTTCTATCTGGGCCACAAGATAATAATTTTTAATTCCAGTAACTAGTATGTCTCTAGTTACACATGAAGGAGGCTCTACAAATGATACACCCTGTTGCTTTTGAGGACCCTTAAATGACCTCTCCATTGTACGACAGGTATTTCCACCAATTACCTAGGACATCAAATCTCATTGATTTCATGCCCTGGTACAAAGGAATAAGCACTAGAGAATGAGACTGTGAGAATTTCTTGATAAGCTAAATTACAAGTGAAATTTTTGACTTTAAGAAACATTTTTCTCCAATTTCCCTGGTAATTTTCACTCTGTACAATTCTTTTCAAAATGGCTTTCTTAGAAGGTGGCATTTCAATGAATCCACTGAAAAATTTTACCAGTTATGAAATGTTTTCCACTAAGGAACTCCTAAGTCTTAATTCACATGACATGCTAGCATTTTCATTATGTCCACTTTTCTGACAGAGAGAACTGGGGCCCAGAAGATCAATCTCAGTACCTATTTCACCTTTTTAATTTTCTTTCCCATTATCATGTCCTAAACCATCATCTTCTTTAGCAAAATTGCCCCCTAAAGTAAAATGCAGCCATCAATTGTAAACGAGAACTATAAAAGGCTTCTACTTCATTTATACCTGTAAGACTAGATGCAGGTTCAGAATAACAGGCAGAAGTGATGTGTTTATCCTTCTATGTTAATAAAGCAAGACAGGTAGAGTTAACTACTCCAGCTAACATAGGAATGCAGATGTTTTAAGTTAACTTGTATTTTAGCATATGTCCTTCTTGTACCAGTTTTCCTGACATAAGAGTTCTAATGATGGCACAGTCACTTTGGAAAATCACTTGGTACTTTCCTGTAAAGGTAAATATACACTTACCAATCTAAAAAGCAATTCCATTCTGAGATATATTCAAGATACATGAAAACATATATGTACACAAAGTCTTGCACACAAAAGTTCATAGCAACTTTTTCAACATATCTCCAAATTGAAAACAACTCAAATATCCATTAGTAGAATGAACTGGCATGTCTACACAATGGAATACTAGTCAGAAATTAAAAAAAAAAACAACTAAGAAATCATGCAACAGCTTGGACAGAATTAAGAAAACATTATTCTCAGTAAAAAGTGAAAGTGATAGTCGCTCAGTTGTGTTCAATTCTTTGCAACCCCATGGAGCCTGCCAGGCTCCTCTGTCCAAGGAATTCTCTAGGCCAGAATCCTGGAGTGGGTTGTCATTCCTTTCTCCAGGGGGTCTTCCTGAGCCAGGGATCAAACCTCATCTCCTGCATTGCAGGATCAAACCCCATCTCCTGCATTGCAGATTCTTTACTGTCTGAGCCACCAGGAGTATTTGCTATATGATTACATTTGTATGAAATTCCACAAAGGAAAACTATGCTGATAGAAAGCACAGAATTAGTTACTGTGACTGAGGTTTGGGGATGGGAGACAGATTAAATGGGAAAAGGTGTAAGGAAATTTTGTAAATTTTGTAAATTAAAAAGTGCTCTGTATCTTGATTGTGATGGTACTTACATGAGTATAGACATTTGTCAACATGTATCAGTGTTTTGATTTGAATGTGTTTTTTTCTGTTTTAAGTAAATTATACCACTGCAAATTTCATTTAAAATATTAATGAACTATACAATCCACAGAATTCTTCAGGCCAGAATATTGGAATGGGTAGCCATTTTCTTCTTCAGGGGATCTTCCTAACCCAGGGATCGAACTCAGGTCTCCCACATTGCAAGCAGATTCTTTACCAACTGAGCCACCAAGGAAGCCCAAGATAATTTCAAGGGTGTTTAAACATAAATAGGGTTTCCCTGGTGGCTCAGATGGTAAAGCATCTGTCTGCAGTGCAAAAGACCCAAGTTTGATCCCTGGGTTGGGATGATCCCCTGGAAAAGAAAACAACAAGCCACTCCAGTACTCTTGCCTGGAAAATCCCATGGATGGAGGAGCTTAGTATGCTACAGCCCATGCGGTCGCAAAGAGTCGGACACGACTTCACAATTTCACTTTCACTTTCTAAACATAAATAGAAAATTAAAGCCAGGGTCATTCTAGGCAATATGGGTTCTATCATTTTAACAAATATTTACTGACCACAAGGCACTCCAATTGGCCTCTGCTGGAGACAAAGATGAGTCAGATGAGGAAGGCAGAGTCTCCTAGGAAGTACAGTCCACATACACACACAAAAATGTATGGCTAAAGTGGTAAAGAATCCACCTGCAGTGCAGGAGACACAGGAAACAGGAGTTCAATCTTTGGGTCGAGAAGAACCCCTGGAGGAGGAAATAGCAACCCACTCCAGTATTCATTCTTGCCTGGAAAATTCCATGGACAGAGAAGTCTGGCACGCCACAGTCCATAGAGTTCCAAACAGTCAGACATGACTGAGCATACATGCAATGGATGTTAAGTACGAAAAAGGAGATCCTGATATGCTCTCATTTCAGAACACTTCAGAGCACGTAGCACAGCGTTTGGCACAGGGTAGGCACTTAAATACTCTTGAATTGATAGAGCTCACATTGCATAAATTAACATTGACTTTCTCATTTATACTTACTTAGAAGAAAATTGGGAGTATAAAATTATTGGTCCAAGGTAACCTAATAACTATTTCAGGCACTATGAATTACGTTAGACAATGGTGTTAAAAATGTATAATACACTATCTCCATTCTTGAAAACAAAATAAAACACTTCATAATTGATGGGAGGATATAACAAACATGTAATATGAACATACAATAAGTGTACATACATGTCATGTATATACGTATAAAATATTTTATACGTATACTTTTCTTCCTTCATGTCCCCTGTGCCTTAAGTTGAAGAAAGCACAGAACTAACTGCTTGTGTGTTCTCTCCTCCCCAGGCACACATAGCCTTCTCCATTCTGAGTCTAGCTTTGGGCCTTTCTCTGCTTCTGCCTGGAATGTCCTTTATCTCTTGTCCCTTGGATAATAACCCTTTCCCTCCTACCTCAACACAGGATGGATTACTAAATAATGACTCCTTTTTAAATACTCCCAAAATATGTCTTTATTACTTCATTTATTACAGTGTTTTATAATCTTTTTTTGTTTGTTTGTTTCATCTCTACTAGACTATCAGTCTGTTACGGGATATATTGTACTCCTTTATCCTGATCACTTTATATGAAGTCTGAGATACTAAAGATAATAAATACTGTGTTGAACAAAAGAATGAAGAGTTCCTAAATGTGGACCAGTTTTCCACAGTGAGAAAGAAAACAATTGCCCCTTCCCTTCAAAGGAGCCAAAATAAGCTGGAGCTACCCGTAGCTCTTGTCCCACAAGCCAGTGGAATTTGGAAGCAGTCTTTTGTTGTCCTCTACCAGGTAGTGAACTGCTTTCAAGACAGCAGTGCCCTCCTGGGCCCCGCAATGCACCAAAATCTCCCTGAGGTCCCAGGCTGCCCATGGCCCTTTCTGTCTGAATCTTTAGGATATTGAAGGTTTTCCAGAGTGTGTACCCCTAACCTTGCCTCAAGACCCAGTTAGTGGTCTCTGGGGTTTGCTGGGGAAGTCTACACATAGTTTTGTCAGTTAAAGGGAACTTGTATTACTTTAAATACCATTCCCTGTGACTAGGGCTTAATGCTATTTTTTCTTCCATTCATACAGCATTTCTCTAGCATATGATTCCTCTGATGTCTCTAGTGTCATATTCCCCCATTCCCACACACTTAGTTTCAGAACCTTAAACTTTTAACAGATGGATGAAAATTGCCATGGACTATTAATACATAATTCTTTAGAAATAAGTGTTCTTTGAGTCATTATTTTTAATCTCATCTGAGGACCTTCTGGTCTACCAGCTCACTTCATTGTTCCAAATGGCAATTGTTCATGGTGGAGGTCAGCTCTGAACACTGTTCAAATTTTCTCCTCCATAATTTGCTCCTATGGAAGCAGATTCAGACTTCTTTGATTTATCTTGATCCTATCTTAATCCAACTATAAATCCATTGCTTCTACTGACCAAGGCAATAAAGCTGGAGAAGATGTATCTGACCACTAGTCAGGTCAATGGACATCTCCTGCTCACAGTGCTATGCTAGCCGATGAATCTCTTGTGGAAACTCTTCCTTATAGCACTATTGCTCTCTTATTATACAAGTACCTTGCGCCTCTATTCTAGAAACCCCAAATTATACCAAAACAAACAAAAATACAAGCTGAACTCAGATTCTGTAAGTGGATCAACTTTTTGAACTGTTGAAAAATTGTCTAATCTTTCGCAAGAACAGATGAATAGATACACAAGGTGACTTAACTGGGTTCTGAAATGTTCTTGTGAAGGCACGCAGAAGCTGGCAACTCTGATAGACTGAGTCAGGCACCACCCAGACATTCCTTCAGGAAAAGACTTATGTTCAGTTGCAGCAGTGTGGTGAGCCAACTGCTCACCTTTCCAAGTTACCTTCAGCTTATAAACTGAGGTCAGGGTCCTCTTGTGGAGGACTCAGGCAATGGACAGCAAAATCTTGGTATAAGGACCCAGCCATTCCATCCAATGCAGGATTCCTCTAGTCGGCCATCTCTGCCCTACAGTTCTCTGTTGGACTGGTGAAGACTCTTCTCATATCTGTTTCAGGGTCTGACTGCTCCCCTTCTTCAATCCTGAGTCCTGCCTATTTTTTCCACAGGTGTTACTCCTCAAGAACTCTTTTGCACTTTTATTTATTTATTTTTTTTAATTTTATTTTATTTTTAAACTTTACATAATTGTATTAGTTTTGCCAAATATCAAAATGAATCCGCCACAGGTATCTGCCTGATTCCCAGAGGCTTCAATTCCTTACTTGGATTTAAATTCTCTCTGTGATAGGATTAGGGTAAATTCTAAGCAAGTTAAAGAAGAAAAGGAAACTCACCCAAATGACCCCAGTGTGTCTAACTGAGAGAAACTCAGGCAAACTAAATGGAATCCCAACAAATCTCAACCTCAGCTTTCCTGGAAGCTCCTGGAAAAAAATCAAGCCACTTTACTCAACAATGGACAATATATATACTCCTGAGTAAGAAAAGGCCCAATACCAAGAACCAGGACTAATTTTCTCCTGAAAAAGACTGTTTTAAGGGAATAGTAGCAGACAATGGTTGGGAGTCCTCCATTCAGACAGTTCAGAGTCGTCATTGGAGAGTGTAGATAGCTACTTCATCTTTGATTCAGAACCTGCTGGAAGAGTCATTGCTGTGATGTGGGACACTGGAAATGACTGTGAGGAAGTCTATGGATAAAGTAGATGGTACTTTTGTGTCTGAAAGGCCAAGTCTACCCATCAGGGGAGTGCAGCCAGGGGAATCGGAATATATGCTAGTCCTTACCTCCCTGCCATGTCTCTTGTTGATAAAAGAAAGTAATGGCAATTAATAATGTCATGAAGAGACCTTTGTAAACTTCCTATAGGTGCATTGGGTCTCTAATATTCTATCCTAAAGTCCGCTTTTGCTTTCATATCCAGTCTGCTTGCCTGAACTCTTGCATTTCTGGACTTTATCCTTTGCCCACTTCTTTCTGAATAAGATCTCCTTGAGTCTTGCCTGAATTGACCTGCAGTTGCCCTGTTTGCATCCATACTTGACCCGTGACCTGTCGGTCAGTTACAGCCAGTCATTCCCTTCTGCTTCACAATGATTTTCCTTTGCCTATGCTGGGTATTTCCATCACTACTTCCTTTGTTTAAGTTTTTATCATCCCTCTCCCCACCCAAATCAAGAATGACACAGGCCCCATGTCTATCTTCATAGGCAAACAAATGCATGTTGAGAACCATATTCTGGCCATAGTTCATAGAAATAGAGATGCTTCAAAATCCTCTATATTAAAACATTTGTGAAAATGGCTTATTCTTTTCAGCATTATTTATGCTGAGGCCCTGCAAAGACCTTGATCTTTCCTTATATGTGGGGTGTCATTTATTTGTGAATTCAAAGGTTAGTATTGTCCATCATGCAAAAAAAGTGTTGTCCATAGTTTGTTAATGAGGTTACTCAGAGTAACCTGAAAAATCTTACTCTATGGAAAAATAGGCTATGCACATGTTTTGCTGATACCACCAGTAGGGGTTCAAAACTGTGGGCCAGCTGAGCCAAACTGAAACTCAGCAGGCTTCCCAATCACTGTTCAGAACACACTCAAAAGGCTTCAGTGGGTAATGAAATGCCAGCAGTCACTTCACTACTGTGTGTGGATTCATTTTAGGTAAGGGCAAGTGAGTATTTAAGTGTATAACAAGGAGTTTTTATTCTTTGCAGACTTCAGGCAGCTTGACATTTGTTTTCTTAATGCAAAACATTAGTGTAAACAGTGTAACAATTGATATTTTATACATCTGTTGGTCTATTCACTTAGTCCACTTTTCTGAATGCTAGAGTTAAAAACAACCAGAAGCACAAAACCTCAGTATCTGTATAACCCCGTATTGGTGTGAATGATTAACCGACACAGGGAGGAGGCTAGTGTAAAACCGCCTTCTGCCCTGGAGCACCCATAATGCTAATACATTTAGGCTGAAGGGAGTCTAGGGAAGTCATGCTTCTGTTCTGGGAACTTTATGAAATCCAAGCAAGAAGGAATTATTGCTGAGGGAATTTTAAATAATATAGCAGAGAAAACTGCAATCCCTTGGCAATGAATGGTTTCAGCTAAGGGAATGCATCCATAACAAGTTGGTACAGTTCCTTAAGGGATTTCTTCCTACTGCTGCTATGAGAGCTAGGAAGAGGTATCTAGCTAGGTCTTTGTCTTGCCAGTTCAGTAGACTGATTTCACTCTGTAAGCTGAAAAAGATTTTGAGATAACTAAAAGAAGGGTGACTTTATTGAAAAGTTTTTGTGTAAAAATATGGGATGTGAAACATATAGAACGTGACCTGTAGGAAGTGTGATTTTTCACAAACTCTTGATAGGAAATTCATGGATTTTAGGTTTTCTCCCAAATTTTGAGCAATCTGAATGCATTTAATTTTTATAAATTTATCTGTTTATACTCATGGCTTATAAGAGCATACATCACAAGGGCTGTGTGTGTGTGCATGCACGTGGGTGTATGTATGAACTTATGTGTGTAAAAAGAAGATTCTCTGTTTTAAAGTCTTTCAAGTGTAAAGGAAAGGAACCATAGTGAGCCTACCCCCTCCCACCCCATTATGGAGGCTTCTTACAAGTATATATGGGGAAGTAAGAAGGGAAGGAAAATATTTTTGGCAAAGGAAGAGCCAGGCCTCTGGGGTCTGGGATGTCTTTCATGTCTGTAGGACACACAGCAGCTCTGGTGACACTTTGGTGAAATCAGTGACAAAGAGCAGCTCTTACTCTCTTGTTTTCCTTTAAGAGTTTGGTGTCTATGGTTTTTAGGATTAGAAATTCTGTGGTATTAATGAATTTGCTCGTACTTTTCAGTATCTATTTTTCCATTTCTACTTCTACTCCCTTTCTATTTTTTCCTATATTGCCTTTTTGGTTCTCCAATTCAATTTTGCTATGACCTGCCACAGAATCTATATATTTCAAAACCAAACCCACACAGAAGATTCTCAGATACAAGCAGAATAATTCTTTTGGTTTTTTGGCCATCCCTCCTACTTCGCACCCTTCCCATTTATATTGTTAAATCCTCATCGCATGAAGTTTTGGTGGGACACAGAAAGTATCACCAATATGGAACCCACTGAAGAGATAATTTTTCTGTCCCTGTTCTCTGTCAACCAAGAAACAATAATATGGTTTTAGGCATGGCCAACTGCTGTTCTGTTCCAGCCCAAATTTCCAATCTCATAATCAGAAAACTGGCTGATGTTTCTTTGTGTAGTGTGTGGTGCAGCATCTCCTGACAGTACCCAACAAAGGCACCGGTGGCAGATATCAGCACTGGTGGAGGCTGCATTATGGGGAAAATCCTTGCTGCCCATTTTCTGGATCCATTGGTTTCTGCCCCTCTTCTAAGCCTGACTTTCCTGCCTTCTCTGGTTCTCTTAGACATCTTGTATACTTTCAATAAATTTCCTTTTCACTTCTGAGACCAGAATCAGTTTCTGTTTCTTACAATTAAGAGTGCTAAATGATAGTTAGCCAGCACCAAATATAGAGTACCTTATTGCCTTTGACACCAGACTCCCTGATAGCCTGCTGTATCTCTTTCTTTAGTCTGTAGGTGGTCACTTTTTTGCTCAGGATACAAAATCTATTCCAATGAATTGTGATCAAGATATCTAGCACACATACTTTTCTGACAGCAAGATACTGTCTTTGATAATTTTCCTTTAGAAAGGAGCTTTGGGTGGGGCAGGTCCTTAGCTTCATGGATTATATAGTATAAATAAATAATATTTTTATTTAATCCCCAATAATTAACCTGAAACTTTCCATGAAATGTGAAATTATTTTTAAAAATAAGGTATTAATTTGTCCTCAAGTACAATCAGAATCACTTAGGACACTAAAAGTTGGTCAAAGTCAAGAGAATATATAAATGCCCTTTGGGATTACTATATGTCATTATTTGTCTATAAATCATTTAGCATTTGACTATGTCATAATAAGCAAGATATTGTATTATTAAAGAGGCCCTTGCAGAAAGAAGTAATACATATCACCTAGGTATAGGGAAGCTTGATTTGAAATTTATTAAGAGTAGCTATGATTTCTTAAAAGATGGATATGTAAACAGAGACTGGTAATACAGCCCATAAGAAAAAATATCTTGAAGCACTGAAATTAAATTAAAATAGGATCTCCCTTTCACTCTGAATACCTACATGATTACCAATTTGACAAGAATCTTTCATTTATCCCAACTCAACTTTACTAAGGTGCCTGCAGCCTACAGAGTTGATAAAACAGCTGATGAACCTTGCATGAGGGAAAAATCTTCAAGTTGCTTGATGCACAAAATCATATTAGTATTAAAAAGAGATAAGTATTTACTTTTGTAATATTCAACAAATGTAAAGTACCCAAAGGACTGCTAAATTTAGATAGTTTCTACTTTGCATTTTTTCACTTAAAAATAAGTGTGGTAAACCTTACTGGATCATACAATTAACATTCACATGCTGCAGCAAATAATTAGCTTTCTAGAATATTGGGCAAGGACAGAATTCAGCATTACAAAAAGACTTTACTTATGCATTTCCAGTTGCTAATATTCCTAGATCTTAACATGGGGCAGTTGGAATCACAAATGCAATAGTCTTATTCTTACGTTTTCCTCTCCCTGCTCAATAAAGTGTTTGTGGGAATTAAAAAACTATAGAATATAAACCTTTCTGAACATTTGCAATCACCCTGCAGCTAACCATGAAGACTATATGAATGGTCTCATTTTGGAATAAGAAACAGACATAAAAAGAACTCCAATTTTCTTTCCTTTGAAGTGTGTGCAAAAAAGGTGGGACATTAGTGGCAGAGTGATTACTTTTATTTACTTCTAAAGTGTATGCCTTTGGGGTTGAGGGGAAAGACTGGAGTCTTGAAGGATTCACAATGTGGCAACAACTAGAGTAGGGCCTCTGGAGAAACACATGGATAACGAATACCTAGGAAGCCTCTAAAGCATAGGAAGGCATGGTGTGATGGGAAATAGAAAAAAATCATCCAAATTATTGCTTTTGGAGGGAACAGAGAGGAGATATGACTAAACTGTTCAATGAGAGTTTAGAGTCAGCTTTCTAAAGTGTCTGTGCCTTATCCTTTAAGCAATCAGAAAATATGAAAAGCCAGATTGGAGGAGCCAAGATGGCGGAGGAGTAGGATGGGGAGAACACTTTCTCCCCCACAAATTCATCAAAAGAGCATTTAAACATTGAGTAAATTCCACAAAACAACTTCTGAATGCCGGCAGAGGACATCAAGAACCCAGAAAAGCAACCCAAGTCTTCGAAAGGAGGTAGGAAAAAATATAAAAGACAAAAAAAGAGACAAAAGAGGGAGGGACGGAGTTCCATCCCGGGAAGGGAGTCTTAAAAAGAGAGAAGTTTCCAAACACCAGGAAACCTTCTCACTGCCGAATCTGTGCCGAGCTTTGGAAGCACAGAGGGCAACATAACAGGGAGAAAAAATAAATAAACAATTAAAACTCACAGATTGTGAGCCCTATGGTAACTCCCCCAGCGGAGAAGCAGCGCAGACACCTGCACACGCCATTAGCAAGCGGGGCTGGGCAGGGAGGCACGGCACGGGCTGCATCGCTTAGAGTAAGAACCTGGCCTGATTACCCTGAGCGCTATCTGAGGCGAAATAATTTGGGCTAGCAAACCAGACTGTGGGATATCTACCACGCGAAAAGCCAGCCCTAACCTAAGACACCGCCAGGCCCGCGCATGGAACAAAGGACTGAACAGAGATAGCTGGCTGCAGACCTTCCCCCTCCGGTGACAGGCAGCCAGAGCCGGAAGGGGGCAATCGCAGCCCCAGAGAGACACTATCTATAAAACTGTAAGCAGGCTTCTTTGCTAACTAAAACTTCTTGGGGGTCTGGAGGGTCAACATCTGCCTGAGAAGGTGCGCCGGTTTTACACCCAGATAACCGAGTGGCAGGGAGGCGATAAGTCACAGCAATGGTGCTCGCCAAACACCTCATCATCTGAGCTGCTCAGACCTGGGAAGAGCACAAAACGCAGGCCCAACCGAGTCTGCGCCTCTGAGGACTACCCGAGTGCCTGAACCTGAGCGGCTTGGACCTGGGAGGTGCAGGCAGCCCAGGGCCGGCCTCGGATGGTTCCTGGCAGAACAACCTAGAGCCCGAGCAGTGTGGGCAGGGAGGCTACATGCGCCGTGAGCGGGGGCAGACCCAGTGTGGCTGAGGCACTGCGAGCGCACGCCAGTGTTATTTGTTTGCAGCATCCCTCCCTCCCTCTCCACAGCGCGACTGAACAAGTGACCCTAAAAAAAAAAAAAAAAGTGTCCTCCACCGTCCCCTTTGTGTCAGGGCGGAAACCAGACACTGAAGAGACCAGCAAAAAGAAGAAGGTGTAAGAGAGGGAAACACCTTGGAAGCTACAGGCCATAGATTAAAACCCTGTGGTTACTACGGACTACATAGGAAGGGGCCTATAGATCTTGAGAAATATAAGTCGGACCAAGGAACTAGCCAAAAATGAACTGAACCCACAATACTCACAACAAAACCAGAGAAAGTCCTAGATATATTTTTACTATTTTTACGATCATTCTTTCTTTCTTTTTTTTTTTAATTTTTTAAAAAAATTCTAAGTCCTCTATTGTTCCTTTAATTTTCACTTTTATAACCTATTACTTTGCAAAAAAAAAAAAAAGACCCTATTTTTTTCTTCTTCAGCAAACTTCATATATATATTTTTTATAATTTTTTGACCTTGTTTTTTTTTCTTCTTTTCTTTAACATTGTATTTTTGAAATTCCAACTGTGCTCTAGATTTTTAATTTTAGCTTTTTGGTATATGTTATCAATTTTGTACCTATAGTTTTTTTTTATAATTTCTGTGACTTTTTTTTTTCCTCTCTCTGTTTCTTTCTCTTCTTCTTTTATATAACATTGTATATCTGAAATTCCAAACTCTACTCTAGATTTTTAACTTTTGCTTTTTGGTATTAGTTATCAATTTTGTACCTATATTTTCTTTATAATTTTTGCGACCTTGTTTGTTTTTCTTTGTTCATTTTTTCTTTCTTTTCCTTCTTCTTTTTTTTAACATCGTATTTTTGAAATTCCAAACTCTACTCTAGATTTTTAATTTTTGCTTTTATGTATTTGTTACCCATTTTTCACTAGGGAGCGAGATTACTGGCTTGACTGCTCTCTCTCCCTTTGGACTCTCCTTTTTCTCCACCGGGTCACCTGTGTCTCCTCCCTAACCCCTCTCTACTCTACCCAACTCTGTGAATTTCTGTGTGTTCCAGACGGTGGAGAACACTTAGGTGGAACTGATTACTGGCTGGATCCATCTCCCTCCTTTTCATTCCCCCCTTTTATCCTTCTGGCCAACTCTGTCTCCTTCCTCCTTCTTCTCTTCTCTGTATAACTCCATGAACATCTCAGAGCGGTCCAGTTGTGGAGTGCACATAAGGAAGTGATTACTGGCTAGCCCACTCTCTCCACTATTGATTCCACCTCATCTCATTTGGGTCACCTCTAACTCCCTCCTCCCTCTTCTCTTCTCCATGTAATGCTGTGAACCTCTCTGAGTGACCCTCACGGTAGAGAAACTTTTCATCTTTAACGTAGATGTTTTATCAATGGTGCTGTATAGAAGGAGAAGTTTTGAAACTACTGTAAAAATAAGACCAATAACTGGAAGCAGGAGGCTTAAGTCCAAACCCTGACTCCAGGGAACTCCTGACTCCAAGGAACATTAATTGACAGGAGCTCATCAAGCACCTCCATACCGACACTGAAACCAAGCACCACATGAGGGCCAACAAGTTCCAGGGCAAGACATACCAAGCAAATTCTCCAGCAACAAAGGAACACAGCCCTGAGCTTCAAGATACAGGCTGCCCAAAGTCACCTCAAAACCATAGACATCTCATAACTTATTACTGGACATTTCATTGCACTCCAGAGAGAAGAAATACAGCTCCACCCACCAGAACAGCAACACAAGCTTCCCTAACCAGGAAACCTTGACAAGCCACCTGTACAAATCCACACAGAGTAAGGAAATGCCACAATAAAGAGAACTCCACAAACTGCCAGAATACAGAAAGGACACCCCAAACTCAGCAATTTAAACAAGATGAAGAGACAGAGGAATGCCCAGCAGATAAAGGAACAGGATAAATGCCCACCAAACCAAACCAAAGAGGAAGAGATAGGGAATCTACCTGATAAAGAATTCCGAATAATGATAGTGAAATTGATCCAAAATCTTGAAATTAAAATGGAATCACAGATAAATAGCCTGGAGACAAAGATTGACAAGATGCAAGAAAGGTTTAACAAGGACCTAGAAGAAATAAAAAAGAGTCAATATATAATGAATAATGCAATAAGTGAAATTAAAAACACTCTGGAGGCAACAAATAGTAGAATAACAGAGGCAGAAGATAGGATTAGTGAATTAGAAGATAGAATGGTAGAAATAAATGAATCAGAGAGGATAAAAGAAAAACGAATTAAAAGAAATGAGGACAATCTCAGAGACCTCCAGGACAATATTAAATGCTACAACATTCGAATCATAGGGGTCCCAGAAGAAGAAGACAAAAAGAAAGACCATGAGAAAATACTTGAGGAGATAATAGTTGAAAACTTCCCTAAAATGAGGAAGGAAATAATCACCCAAGTCCAAGAAACCCAGAGATTCCCAAACAGGATAAACCCAAGGCGAAACACCCCAAGACACATAGTAATCAAATTAACAAAGATCAAACACAAAGAACAAATATTAAAAGCAGCAAGGGAAAAACAACAAATAACACACAAGGGAATTCCCATGAGGATAACAGCTGATCTTTCAATAGAAACTCTTCAAGCCAGGAGGGAATGGCAAGACATACTTAAAATGATGAAAGAAAATAACCTACAGCCCAGATTATTGTACCCAGCAAGGATCTCATTCAAGTATGAAGGAGAAATCAAAAGCTTTTCATTCAAGCAAAAGCTGAGAGAATTCTGCACCACCAAACCAGCTCTCCAACTAATACTAAAGGATATTCTCTAGACAGGAAACACAAAAATGGTGTATAAATTCAAACCCAAAACAATAAAGTAAATGGCAACGGGATCATACTTATCAGTAATTACCTTAAACGTAAATGGGTTGAATGCCCCAACCAAAAGACAAAGACTGGCTGAATGGATACAAAAACAAGACCCCTACATATGTTGTCTACAAGAGATCCACCTCAAAACAGGGGGCACATACAGACTGAAAGTGAAGGGTTGGAAAAAGATTTTCCATGCAAATAGGGACCAAAAGAAAGCAGGAGTAGCAATACTCATATCAGATAAAATAGACTTTAAAACAAAGGCTGTGAAAAGAGACAAGGTCACTACATAATGATCAAAGGATCAATCCAAGAAGAAGATATAACAATTATAAATATATATGCACCCAACACGGGAGCACCGCAGTATGTAAGGCAAATGCTAACAAGTATGAAAGGAGAAATTAACAATAACACAATAATAGTGGGAGACTTTAATATCCCACTCACGCCTATGGATAGATCAACTAAACAGAAAATTAACAAGGAAACACAAACTTTAAATGATACAATAGAACAGTTAGACCTAATTGATATCTATAGGACATTTCATCCCAAAACAATGAATTTCACCTTTTTCTCAAGCGCACATGGAACCTTCTCCAGGATAGATCACATCCTGGGCCATAAAGCTAGCCTTGGTAAATTCAAAAAAATAGAAATCATTCCAAGCATCTTTTCTGACCACAATGCAGTAAGATTATATGTCAATTATAGGAGAAAAACTATTAAAAATTCCAACATATGGAGGCTGAACAACACGCTGCTGAATAACCAACAAATCACAGAAGAAATCAAAAAAGAAATCAAAATTTGCACAGAAACGAATAAAAATGAAAACACAACAACCCAAAACCTGTGGGACACGGTAAAAGCAGTCCTAAGGGGAAAGTTCATAGCAATACAGGCACACCTCAAGAAACAAGAAACAAGTCAAATAAATAACCTAACCCTACACCTAAAGCAACTAGAAAAGGAAGAAATGAAGAACCCCAGGGTTAGTAGAAGGAAAGAAATCTTAGAGCAGAAATAAATGCAAAAGAAACAAAAGAGACCATAGCAAAAATCAACAAAGCCAAAAGCTGGTTCTTTGAAAGGATAAATAAAATTGGCAAACCATTAGCCAGACTCATCAAGAAACAAAGGGAGAAAAATCAAATCAATAAAATTAGAAATGAAAACGGAGAGATCACAACAGACAACACAGAAATACAAAGGATCATAAGAGACTACTATCAACAATTATATGCCAATAAAATGGACAACGTGGAAGAAATGGACAAATTCTTAGAAAAGTACAACTTTCCAAAACTTGACCAGGAAGAAATAGAAAATCTTAACAGACCCATCACAAACACGGAAATTGAAATTGTAATCAAAAATCTTCCAGCAAACAAAAGCCCAGGTCCAGACGGCTTCACAGCTGAATTCTACCAAAAATTCAGAGAAGAGCTAACACCTATCCTGCTCAAACTCTTCCAGAAAATTGCAGAGGAAGGTAAACTTCCAAACTCATTCTATGAGGCCACCATCACCCTAATACCAAAACCTGAAAAAGATCCCACAAAAAAAAAGAAAACTACAGGCCAATATCACTGATGAACATAGATGCAAAAATCCTTAACAAAATTCTAGCAATCAGAATCCAACAACACATTAAAAAGATCATACACCATGACCAAGTGGGCTTTATCCCAGGGATGCAAGGATTCTTCAATATTCGCAAATCAATCAATGTAATACACCACATTAACAAATTGAAAAATAAAAACCATATGATTATCTCAATAGATGCAGAGAAAGCCTGTGACAAAATTCAACATCCATTTATGATAAAAACTCTCCAGAAAGCAGGAATAGAAGGAACATACCTCAACATAATCAAAGCTATATATGACAAACCCACAGCAAACATTATCCTCAATGGTGAAAAATTGAAAGCATTTCCTCTAAAGTCAGGAACAAGACAAGGGTGCCCACTTTCACCATTACTATTCAACATAGTTTTGGAAGTTTTGGCCACAGCAATCAGAGCAGAAAAAGAAATAAAAGGAATCCAAATTGGAAAAGAAGAAGTAAAACTCTCACTATTTGCAGATGACATGATCCTCTACATAGAAAACCCTAAAGACTCCACCAGAAAATTACTAGAACTAATCAATGATTATAGTAAAGTTGCAGGATATAAAATCAACACCCAGAAATCCCTTGCATTCCTATACACTAATAATGAGAAAACAGAAAGAGAAATTAAGGAAACAATTCCATTCACCATTGCAACAGAAAGAATAAAATACTTAGGAATATATCTACCTAAAGAAACTAAAGACCTATATATAGAAAACTATAAAACACTGGTGAAAGAAATCAAAGAGGACACTAACAGATGGAGAAATATACCATGTTCATGGATTGGAAGAATCAATATAGTGAAAATGAGTATACTACCCAAAGCAATTTATAGATTCAATGCAATCCCTATCAAGCTACCAACGGTATTCTTCACAGAGCTAGAACAAATAATTTCACAATTTGTATGGAAATACAAAAAACCTCGACTAGCCAAAGCGATCTTGAGAAAGAAGAATGGAACTGGAGGAATCAACCTACCTGACTTCAGGCTCTATTGCAAAGCCACAGTTATCAAGACAGTATGGTACTGGCACAAAGACAGAAATATTGATCAATGGAACAAAATAGAAAGCCCAGAGATAAATCCACACACATATGGACACCTTGACAAAGGAGGCAAAAATATACAATGGATTAAAGACAATCTCTTCAACAAGTGGTGCTGGGAAAACTGGTCAACCACTTGTAAAAGAATGAAACTAGAACACTTTCTAACACCATACACAAAAATAAACTCAAAATGGATTAAAGATCTCAACGTAAGACCAGAAACTATAAAACTCCTAGGGGAGAACATAGGCAAAACACTCTCTGACATACATCACAGCAGGATCCTCTATGACCCATCTCCCAGAATATTGGAAATAAAAGCAAAAATAAACAAATGGGACCTAATTAACCTTAAAAGCTTCTGCACATCAAAGGAAACTATTAGCAAGGTGAAAAGACAGCCTTCAGAATGGGAGAGAATAATAGCAAATGAAGCAACTGACAAACAACTAATCTCAAAAATATACAAGCAACTCCTACAGCTCAACTCCAGAAATATAAATGACCCAATCAAAAAATGGGCCAAAGAACTAAATAGACATTTCTCCAAAGAAGATATACAGATGGCTAACAAACACATGAAAAGATGCTCAACATCACTCATTATCAGAGAAATGCAAATCAAAACCACTATGAGGTACCATTTCACACCAGTCAGAATGGCTGCGACCCAAAAGTCTAAAAGCAATAAATGCTGGAGAGGGTGTGGAGAAAAGGGAACCCTCTTACACTGTTGGTGGGAATGCAAACTAGTACAGCCACTATGGAGAACAGTGTGGAGATTCCTTAAAAAACTGGAAATAGAACTGCCTTATGACCCAGCAATCCCACTGCTGGGCATACACACTGAGGAAACCAGAAGGGAAAGAGACACGTGTACCCCAATGTTCATCGCAGCACTGTTTATAATAGCCAGGACATGGAAGCAACCTAGATGTCCATCAGCAGAGGAATGGATAAGAAAGCAGTGGTACATATACACAATGGAGTATTACTCAGCCATTAAAAAGAATACATTTGAATCAGTTCTAAGGAGGTGGATGAAACTGGAGCCTATTATACAGAGTGAAGTAAGCCAGAAAGAAAAACACCAATACAGTATACTAATGCATATAGATGGAATTTAGAAAGATGGTAACAATAACCCTGTGTACGAGACAGCAAAAGAGACACTGATGTATAGAACAGTCTTATGGACTCTGTGGGAGAGGGAGAGGGTGGGAAGATTTGGGAGAATGGCATTGAAACATGTATAATATCATGTATGAAACGAGTTGCCAGTCCAGGTTCGATGCATGATACTGGATGCTTGGGGCTAGTGCACTGGGATGACCCAGAGGGATGGTATGGGGAGGGAGGAGGGAGGAGGGTTCAGGATGGGGAACACATGCATACCTGTGGTGGATTCATTTTGATATTTGGCAAAACTAATACAATTTTGTTAAGTTTAAAAATAAAATAAAATTTAAAAAAAAAGAAAGAAAATATGAAAAGCCATAGGGTTAAATCCATGTTTTTGAAATATAATTCCATATATGTCTATGGGTTGGGTAGGATAAGACACAGTGCAAGCAGGGAGATCAATCTGAAAGAGAAGAGAGGCCTATGGTATAGGAGTGCTAGTGAAAATCAAGAACATCAAAGTGGGCTGTAATATCATATTAAGGATGAATATTAAAAACTTTCAAGGTGAGAACAAACTGTTGAATGAAAATCAACAACAATTCTGTGGTTTTTCATTGTAGGGGGATAGCAATTTCATTAACCAAGTGAGGAAAAAATAGAGAAACAGGTTTGGGGGTAAAATGATGGATGAGTTTTAGATAACATTGAGCCTAAGGTCCCTACAGGACAGCTAGCTGAAAGAATCCAGTTGAGAGTTAACAGAAATCCGGATCACAGGATCACTGGAGCATAGATTTAGGAGTTGTTAGTATGTAGTTGGTGGTTGAAGTCTTGTGAAACCTTTGCTATTTCAGAGAGAGAAGAGAACAATGAGGAAAAATCCAGGGAAGAAGAGAAACTCCAATAAAGAAAATGTAGATGTAGTTCTTGATATAAAATACACCAGAGAAATCAGGTAGGATGAGGACTGAAATGTAAGCAATAGATTATATCCCTTAGAGTCATTGGCGATTTATGGCACATATAGCTAGACATTATAGAGATGGAGGCAGATTACAATGGGTTAAGTAGTTATATTTATAGATACACATAGCCCAAGAAAACCAACAATAAAATTGGATTTTTCAGTTGATGCAAAATTGATGAGAGGCCAACCATAATCAAGTAATCAGACTTTAGCACCCCCACTCCCTTCCAAAATACAGGGCTTCCATGTCTCACTCACAGATGGACCTCCCCTCAGTTAGAGGATGTACAATTTGGTTCCTCTAGAATGTTTAACTTAAGCCAATGTTATTCATAATGGGATTTTCCTGAACCTAACATACCACAGAGATCACTATTAAGAGATAAAATGACATAGCAGCCACAGTCATTTCTAAATAATCAGGAAACAGACAATAACCTATACTATACATATAAACTATAATATGTAGTCAAAATCAGTCACTATATAATTTTATAACAGTCATATTAGTCCACTTATGTTAAACTACCAGATCAGAATTTATTAATATGTTTTCTCCATCCACAATATACTTCCCCATTCATATCACACACATTAGTGTCAACCATTGAGAGAATTAATTTTCTCATTTATTTTTCCTTAGGATTTTATATATACTTGTATTTGGATGGCTCAATATAAATATATTACATAGATAAATGAATTAATATTCTGTAACTAGATAATACAATAAAAATAATTTAAAATATTAATCAGTTCAGTTCAGTCACTCAGTGGTGTCTGAATCTTTGCGAACCCATGAATTGCAGCACGCCAGGCCTCCCTGTCCATCACCAACTCCCGGAGTTCACTCAGATTCACGTCCATCGAGTCGGTGATGCCATCCAGCCATCTCATCCTCTGTTGTCCCCTTCTCCTCCTGCCCCCAATCCCTCCCAGCATCAGAGTCTTTTCCAATGAGTCAACTCTTTGCATGAGGTGGCCAAAGTACTGGAGTTTCAGCTTTAGCATCATTCTTTCCAAAGAACACCCAGGGCTGATCTCCTTTAGAATGGACTGGTTGGATCTCCTTGCAGTCCAAGGGACTCTCAAGAGTCTTCTCCAGCACCACAGTTCAAAAGCCTCAATTCTTCGGCACTCAGCCTTCTTCACAGTCCAACTCTCACATCCATACATGACTACTGGAAAAACCATAGCCTTGACTAGATGGACCTTTGTTGGCAAAGTAATGTCTCTGCTTTTGAATATGCTATCTAGGTTGGTCATAACTTTCCTTCCAAGGAGTAAGCATCTTTTAATTTCATGGCTGCAATCACCATCTGCAGTGATTTTGGGTTGTACATTTCCAAAGAGATATTTGTTAGAAAAGAGAAAGACTACATACTACTAAGTTAAAAAAAAGGTCAGTTCTCTATGTCTAAGGGGAGAAGGGAGAGGGTTCGATGTATGGAGAGAGTAACATGGAAATTAACAATACCATATGTAAAATGGAATTTGCTGTATGACCCAGGGAACTCAAATAGTGGCTCTGTGACATTCTACAAGGGTGGGATGGGGAGAGAGATGGGAGGGAGGCTTGGAAGGGTGGGGATATGTGTGTACCTATGGCTGATTCTTGGTGATGTGTGACAGAAAACCACAAAATTCTGTAAAGCAATTAACTTTTAATTAAAAAAATAGTCACAAAAAAGTCAAATTACATTAAATATAGCATGCTTTCATAAAGCATCTTTATGTAATCTTTTGCTAATTATCTGAGAGTCATATATTTACTCTCCAACAATTAAATTTCTTTAAAATTTGCCAATATTTTCTTCTGATTATGTTCGAATCAATCTTTATAGAAAAGAGGTATAATTTATAAATGCTTAGGTTAATTTTATTATATCAGTTCTTCATACCCAAGATGCTTTTTAATTTATGCCTTTGTTTTATTTAACATTTAATTAAAGCTAACAATTTGTTTAAGTGTGATAAATTAAAGAAAATGTTTCCCAAGTTGGGTAACAGACAACTTTTAAATGTTACTTCCGAGACTTCAGAGCACTATGGCAGGATGAAATTAATAGCCTAAAACAGCTATTAGAGAATAAGGGAAAAGAAGAAAAATAGTTATAAATCAGAATTTTGCTAAAATTGCATAAATAGGAATGAGCATTAACAAAAATATGTTTTAAGATATGGAATTGCTACCAAATTGGATACTACATACATTCAGTTTTATGGTTAAGACATTAACTCTGATTATCCATATTGGAGTTATAAGAGCTATTTATATTATAAGCAAATTTAAAATCCAGTAAATTTCTCTTTGCCTTGTAATCAGGGAAAATGTACATTTTAAACTATATTTCCAGTTCAGTTCAGTCACTCAAGTCATGTCTGACTGTTTGCAACCCCATGAACCGCAGCACGCCAGGCCTCCTTGTCCATCACCAACTGCCGGAGTCCACACAAACTCATGTCCATTGAGTCGGTGATGCCATCCAACCATCTCTTCCTCTGTCGTCCCCTTCTCCTGCTGCCCTCAATCTTTCCCAGCATCAGGGTCTTCTCAAGTGAGTCAGCTCTTCGCATCAGGTGGCCAAAGTTTTGGAGTTTCAGCTTCAACATCAGTCATTCTAATGAATACCCAGGACTGATCTCCTTTAGGATGGACTGGTTGGATCTCCTTGCAGTCCAAGGGACTCTCAAGAGTCTTCTCCAACACCACAGTTCAAAAGCATCAATTCTTCGGTGCTCAGCTTTCTTCACAGTCCAACTCTCACATCCATACGTGACCACAGGAAAAACCATAGCCTTGACTAGCCGGACCTTTGTTGGCAAAGTAATGTCTCTGCTTTTTAAAATGCTATCTAGGTTGATCATAACTTTCTTTCCAAGGAGTAAGCATCTTTTGATTTCATGGCTGCAATCACCATCTGCAGTGACTTTGGAGCCCAGAAAAATGAAGTCTGACACTGTTTCCACTGTTTCCCCATCTATTTCCCATGAAGTGATGGGACTGGATGCCATGATCTTAGTTATCTGAATGTTGATCTTTAAGCCAACTTTTTCACTCTCCTCTTTCACTTTCATCAAGAGGCTCTTTAGTTCTTCTTCACTTTCTGCCATAAGGGTGGTGTCATCTGCATATCTGAGGTTATTTCACTTTCATCAAGAAGCTCTTTAGTTCTTCCTCACTTTCTGCCATAAGGGTGGTGTCATCTGCATATCTGAGGTTACTGATATTTCTCCCAGCAATCTTGATTCCAGCTTGTGCTTCCTGCAGCCCAGCATTTCTCATGATGTACTCTGCATATAAGTTAAATAAGCAGGGTGACAATATACAGCCTTAACGTACTCCTTTTCCTATTTGGAAACAGTCTGTTGTTACATGTTCAGTATTTATTATTTCCAGTATTTAATTTTGAATTAAAGTGACACTTGAGAAGCGTTCTTCTGGTTACTAACAGGTAAGGGTAAGAGATACCTTTGAGTCAGTATACATGAATAAACACTAAACAAATATTTTACTCTATTTTTGAAACATAAATACACTTTCAAATTATCTTATATCATAGTTATGAGTTTGATAACTACAAGCTTCTATTACCTAGTATTATGTATACCTAGTATTATGTATGACAAATAGATTCAAGGGATTAGATCTGATAGACAGAGTGCCTGAAAAACTATGGACAGAGGTCTCGATATTGCACAAGGCAGTGGTCAAACCATCCCCAAGAAAAAGAAATGCAAAAAGGCAAATTGGTTGTCTGAGGAGGCCTTACAAATAGCTGAGAAAACAAGAGAAGTGAAAGTCAAAGGAGAAAAGGAAAGATATACCCATTTGAATGCAGAGTTCCAAAGAACAGCAAGGAGAGATAAGAAAGTCTTCCTCAGTGATCAGTGCAAAGAAGTAGGGGGAAAAAATAGACTGGGAAAGACTAGAGATGTCTTCAAGAAAATTAGAGATATGAAGGGAACATTTCATGCAAAGATGGGCTCAGTAAAGGACAGAGATTGAATGGACCTAATAGAAGCAGAAGGTATTAAGAAAAGGTAGCAAGAATATACAGAAGAACTACACAAAAAACATCTTCATGACCCAGATAACCATAATGGTGTGATCACTCACCTAGAGCCAGACATCCTGGGGTCTGAAGTGAAATGGGCCTTAGGCAGTATCACTACAAACAAAGCTAGTGGAGGTGATGGAATTCCAGTTGAGCTATTTCAAATCCTAAAGTATGATGCTATGAAAATTCTGCACTCGATATTCCAGCAAATCTGAAAACCTTAGCAGTGGCCATGAGACTGGAAAGGGGCAGTTTTCATTCAAATCTCAAAGAAAGGCAATGCCAAACTGTTCAAACTACTGCACAATTGCACTCATCTCACATGCTAGCAAAGTAATGCTCAAAATTCTCCAAGCCAGGCTTCAATAGTATGTAAACCGAGAAGTTCCAGATGTTTAAGCTGGATTTAGAAAAGACAGAGGAACTAGAGATCAAATTGCCAACATCCACTGGATCATCAAAAAAGCAAGAGAGTTTCAGAAAAACATCTACTTTTGCTTTATTGACTATGCCAAAGTCTTTGACTGTGTGGATCACAATAAACTGTGGAAAATTCTGAAAGAGATGGGCGTACCAGACCACCTGACCTGCCTCTTGAGAAACCTGTATGCAGGTCAGGAAGCAATAGTTAGATCTGCACATGGAACAATGGACTGGTTCCAAATTGGGAAAGGAGTACATCAAGGCTGTATATTGTCACCTGCTTATTTAACTTATATGCAGAGTACATAAGTACTCTGATTTGCTGGATTGATTGGCTGGATCTCCTTGCAGTCCAAGGGACTCTCAAGAGTCTTCTCCAACACGACAGTTTAAAAGCATCAATTCTTTTTCACTCAGCTTTCTTTATAGTCCAACTCTCAAATCTGTACATGACTACTGGAAAACCCATATCTTTGACTAGACATACCTTAGTCAGCAAAGTAATGTATCTGCTTTGAAACGCTGGGCTGGATGAAGCAGAAGCTGGAATCAATATTTCCAGAAGAAATATCAATAACCTCAGACATGCAGATAACACCATCCTTATGGCAGAAAGCAGAGAGGAACTAAAGAGCCTCTTGATGAAAGTGAAAGAGGAGAGTGAAAAAGCTGGCTTAAAACTCAACATTCAAAAAACAAAGATGGCATCCAGTCTCATCACTTCATGGCAATTAGATGGGAAAACAAAGGAAACAGTGAGAGATTTGTTTTCTTGGGCTCTAACATCACTGCAGATAGTGACTGAAGCCATGAAATTAATAGACACTTGCTCCTTGGAAGAAAAGCTATGACCAACCTAGATAGCATATTAAAAAGCAGAGACATTACCTTGCTGACTAAGGTATGTCTAGTCAAAAATATGGGTTTTCCAGTAGCCATGTACAGATATGAGAGTTGGACTATAAAGAAAGCTGAGTGCCAAAGAACTGATGCTTTTGAACTGCGGTGTTGGAGAAGACTCTTGAGAGTCCCTTGGACTGCAAGGAGATTCAGCCAATCAATCCTAAAGAAAATCAGTCCTGAATATTCTTTGGAAGAACTGATGCTGAAACTGAACATCCAATCCTTTGACCACCTGATGCAAAGAACTGACTCACTGTAAAAGTCCCTGATGCTGGGAAAGACTGAAGGCAGGAGGAAAAGGGGAGGACAAAGGATGAGATTGTTGGATGGCACCAACTCGATGGACATGAGTTTGAGAAAGCTCCAGGAGTTGGGGATGTACAGGGAAACCTGGCATGCTGCAGTCCATGGGGTTGCAAAGAGTTGGCCTCAACTGAGCAACTGAACTGATCTATAACACGATAACAGGAAACTGAGATGCAGATGTTAGCCAGTAAAAAGCTTCTAAAAGTTAGATTAATTCTTAGCCAAGTGATTCACTTACACTAACCTTATTGTATGACTCAATTTTCTTAGAAAACTATATACTGCTATATTTTATATGAGATCAGTTGTCAGTAGCTAAAATTGCAAATGTTCACACTCATGTTCAAATGGATTATGTTTAGGTATTCTTGCCTGGAGAATCCCCTTGGACATAGGAGCCTGGTGGGCTATAGTCTATGGGGTAGCAAAGAGTTGGGCATGACTGAGTGACTAAGCACACACATTGAGATTTAAGGAGAGAAGGAATAAAGGAAGCAATAGGAAGGTAGGTATGCAGGTAGGATAACAAAGACGAGACCCAAGAAACTGAATTAACTCCTCCAAAGCATCATGACATTTTATTTTTGTTACAAATTAAGTGATAGTGCCATCTGTGTTTTCAGACATAGATACAGAATGGTATAGAATTAGCTGAATATCTACCTTTATTAAGAAAATAATTTTGGGGAGGAGAACAAGATGGGGGAGGAGTAGGTGGATGTGGAGTACATCTCTCCCCATGGATACATCAGAAATATACCTTCAGACACAGAAGTGCACGCCGAACACCAGCTGAGAGCAGACAGGAGGACCTGATCAGTGGAAAAGAATATATAGAACCATGCAAAACTTGGTATGCTGAAGGAACTAGGGGGAAAAACACGAGTATTGGTAGGACTAGACCTACCCTCGGCAGGTGGGGGAAATGAAGCAGGAGTCAGATCCTCACAGCCGGGCAATTGTCTGAGTCAGAGTAGAAACATTTAAGGCTGCGAGTGAAACAGCTGATATGTGGCAGCCTAAATGGAATAAGAATCAGACAGTCCTTGACGCAGCCATACATATACTGGGCAGGAACACGGGTCTCCTGGAAGCGCCAGCGGCTGGAAGCTGGAGTTTAGGGATTGTGGAGCAAACCCAGGGCAAGGGCTGCAATTGACTGCAGAGTGACAGATTGAGAGGACGTGAGGGAGGAGATCGTGGTGAGAAATGCCTTTTGGGGAAAGCCAGGCAGCCATGGAAGTAAGGCAATACTGTAGAGTCATGGGGTGTAGAGCGTGGAGCCATCACCTCTCTCTCTTGCCACAAGCTAGCATCACAGCTGAAGAACAGAGAGGCTGGCCCATCAAATGCCTGACGCACTGAACTACAGAGTAGGACCCCACCCAGAGTGCCCCTTTAAGTGCCTGATGCTCTGATCTACAGAGAAGGACCCCAGGCAAGGGATCCCTCTAAGTGCCTGAATGGGCAGAACTACTGAGAAAGACTGGCCAAAGAGGCCTTCTGATTGCCACCTACAAGAGGCTCTAAAAAAGACTCTGATAGGGCCATAACTCCTGCCACAGAGGCAGTTTGTGTCCCTGAACACTTGGCACCGCCAGGGTCCCTGCAGTCCAAGCAACTGCACTACCTTCATGTTCAACTCTCACTGGGGCAGAGCTGCCACAGGCAAAACAAAACAAAACAAAACAAAACTGTGTTTATGGGCACAGGGTCACTTCGGTCTTGACAGACTCTTTGTGACCCTGTAGACTGTGGCCTGCCAGGCTTCTCTGTCAGAGAGGGGGTTCTCCAGGCAAGAATACTGGAGCGTATTGGCCAATACTGGTTGCCATCCCCTTCTAGAGCATTATATTTCCTGCTGCCCTAGCCGCCAACCCCCCCTGAGGGGGGGTTGTACCTGGTGCTGAGTACCTGAGTACCTGGTGCTGCCAGAAGCCCTGAGACCCAAGCAGCTGCACCACCTCCACACCTGGCACACAGGGGCAAACCCAAGCCCTTCAGGGCAGCCTCAGGAGCTAAACCCCAGTGGATGATCCACATGTAGAGGTGGATATAAAACCACAATTGAAACCCAGTGGCAGTGTAGCTAAGGAAGAAGACCCAAAACCTTCCCACCAGCTGTACACGCTGCAGATTAAATCCACACGATCAACTAAACAGACTCTATCTATGGAACATATAAAAGGCCATTGAGAGCTCCCATAAAAGAAAGCACACTGGCTGAGATAGCTGTGGACGTTAGAGGCAAGAACACACAGGAGTAGGACCAGATTAGAATCTGAGTAGCCCCCGCAGCTGGAGAAGGCAATGGTACCCCACTCCAGTACTCTTGCCTGGAAAATCCCCATGGACGGAGGAGCCTGGTAGGCTGCAGTCCCTGGGGTCGCTGCGAGTCGGACACGACTGAGCGGCTTTGCTTTCGCTTTTCACTTTCATGCATTGGAGAAGGAAATGGCAACCCACTCCAGTGTTCTTGCCTGGAGAATCCCAGGGACGGGGGAGCCTGGTGGGCTGCCGTCTATGGGTCGCACAGGACTGAAGTGACTTAGCAGCAGTAGCCCCCACAGCAGGTTCAGAGGTCAGTACAGTGTTCGAGGGCATCCTAGGTGGACTGTGATTCCCAGCGCGGCAAAGGACTCTGACAGCAGTGACTCAAGAATAACACTTATTATTCTTATTTTTTGACTTGTTCTGTAGATTCTTTTGGATTTTTTTTTTCTTTTCCCCCCTTTTTCCCTCCTCTGTTGTAGTTGTCAATTTTATTGGCACTAAGAAATCCAATTAACCTTTTGAACTTTTGTTGTTGTTTTTTTTTTTTTTTTCCCTCAGTCACATTTTTTACTGTTGTCAGAAACCTCTGCCTGTATGTTGGCCTTTTGCAGTTCTGTGGAGTTTTCCTCTTTTTTCAGTTTCAATTTTTTAAACCTATTATTTTTTTTCTACATTTATTCCCTTGTTTGCTTTTCCTACTCTTCTTTTCCCCTTGCAGTTAATCTTTAACATATATAAATCTTCTTTATCTACCTCTATTTAACTCTGAATATCTATTCTATCTTTCTTTCCTTTCTCTCCTTTCCTCTCAACATATTTGTTAGTTTTGTTTTCATTGATTTATTCCCCACTTTGCACCTTGCTTTAGTTTTGTTTTCCAGTTTATGCTTTATTATTTTTGCTCTGGTAGATACAATTTTTGGTTTCCTTTGTTCACTGGGTCAATCTATTGTACTTATTTTTGTTGGACTATTTTGTTTTTGCTTATGGGTATATATGTACATTCAGTTACACTTTCTATTGTTGTTATAAACCTCTGCCTTTTTTCCCCCCTTTTTTCTTTCTTCTTCTGTTTTTTTTCTCTTTTCTATAATTTTAATTTTTTAACCTATTTTATTTTGTATACATTTATTCCTTCATTTGCCTTTCCTACTGTTCTTTTCGCCTTGCAATTAATCTTTAACATATATAAATCTTCTTCATCTAGCTCTATTTGCATATCTATTCTTTCTTTATTTTCTTTCTTTCCTTTCCTCTCAACACATTTGTTTGTTTTGTTTTCACTGCTTTATTCCACTTTTGGCACCTTGCTTTAGTTTTGTTTTCCAGTTTGTGCTTAAGTTAGTTTTATTCTTAATTGGTAAATATAATTTTTGATTTCCTTTGTTTGCCAGATCAATCTACTGTACTTTATTTTTGTGGGAGTGTTTTCACTTTGCTCATGGGTATATATGTATATATGTATATTCCATTATATTAATTATTATTTGCCTGATTTTGTAACTGCCATTTGTCTGGGGTTCATCTTTGGTTTCTTGATTTTGGATATTTGTTTTATTCTCCCTTAATGCCATAACAAAACACTTGTGGAATCTTCGTCCCTAACCAGAGATCAAACCCTGAGCCTTTGGAGTGGGAGCACTGACTCCAAGACCCTAGACTAGGAGAGAACTAACCCTAGGGAGTATCAAATGGTGAGAACTCACAAAAAGGAAACCACTTGAATATAAGACCGGGCATCACTTAACCACCGGTAGCACCCAGTGCAGGATGCCTCACCTAAATAACAAACAAAACAAAAATACAAACCCAATCATCAGCAGATAGGAGTACCACCTCACTCACCCTTGCCCATCAGAGGAAAAACAAACTAACAAACAAAGAACAATGCAGCACAAATCTCACCTATATGAAGCTCACACAAGCCACGGACCAACCTTAGGAGGTCAGAAACCAAAAGGAAGAAAGAATTCAACCTTCTTCAAGGAAAGAATTCAACTTCCTTTGAAGCCTGAGAAAAAGAGACCTCAAACACAATAACTTAAAATAAAAAAATGAAAAGGCAAAGAAATACTGCACAAATGAAGGAACAAACTAGAAACACAGAAGTCCAAACAACACAAAAAAAGAAAACTACAGGCCAATAACACTGATGAACATAGATGCAAAAATACTCAACATAATTTTAGCAAACAGAATTCAGCAACAAATCAAAAAGCTCATACACCATGATCAAGTTGGGTTTATTCCAGGGATGCAAGGATTCTTCAATATATGGAAATCAATCAATGTGATACACCATATTAACAAACTGAAAGATAAAGACCATATGATCATCTCAATAGATGCAGAAAAAGCCTTTGACAAAATTCAGTAATATTTATGATTAAAACTCTTCAAAAAACAGGCATAAAAGGAACCTACCTCAACAATGTAAAGGCCATATATGAAAGGCCTACAGCAAACATTATTCTCAATGGTGAAAAACGGAAAGCATTCCCCCTAAGATCAGGAACAAGACAAAGGTGTCCACTTTCACCACTATTATTTAACATAGTTCTGGAAGTCCTAGCTACAGCGATCAGAGAAGAAAAAGAAATAAAAGGAATCTAGATCGGAAAAGAAGAAGTAAAGCTCTCACTGTTTACAGATGACATGATATTGTACATAGAAAACCCTAAAGATAGTATCAAAAAATTACTAGAGCTAGTCAGTGAATTTAGCAAAGTTGCAGGATACAAAATCAATACACAGAAATCACTTGCATTTCTGTTAACAATGAAGAATCAGAAGGAGAAATTAAGGAATCAATCCCATTCACCATTGCAACAAAAATAATTAAATATCTAGGAATAAACTTACCTAAGGAGACAAAAGAACTGTACATGGGAAATTATAAGACACTAATGAAAGAAATCAAAGATGACATAAACAGATGGAGAGATATTCCATGTTCCTGGGTAGGAAGAATCAAAACTGTGAAAATGACTATACTACCAAATGCAATTTACAGATTCATTGTGATCCCTATCAAATTACCAATGGCATTTTTCACAGAACTGGAACAAAAAATTTCACAATTCATATGGAAACATAAAAGACCCCGAATAGGCAAAATAGTATTGAGAAAGAAGAATGGAGCTGGAGGAATCAAGCTTCCTGACTTCAGGCTATATTACAAATACAGTCATCAAGACAGTATGGTACTGGCACAAAAACAGAAATATAGACCAATGGAACAAGATAGAAAGCCCAGAAATAAACCCATTCACCTATTTTTGACAAAGTATGCAAGAATATACAATGGGGCAAAGACAGCCTCTTCAATAAATGGTGCTGGGAAAACTGGACAGCTAAATGTAAAAGAATGAAATTAGAACACTTCCTAACACCATACACAAAGATAAACTCAAAATAGATTAAAGACCTAAATGTAAGACCAGAAACTATAAAACTTTTAGAGGAAAACACAGGCAGAAAACTCGATGATATAAATCAAAGCAAGATCCTCTATGACCCACCTCTTAGAGTAATGGAAATAAAAACAAAAGTAAACAAGTGGGACCT
Source organism: Bubalus bubalis (assembly GCF_019923935.1). Classification (NCBI taxonomy): domain Eukaryota; kingdom Metazoa; phylum Chordata; class Mammalia; order Artiodactyla; family Bovidae; genus Bubalus; species Bubalus bubalis. The sequence continues at coordinate 46,187,279 of NC_059162.1, read as the reverse complement.
GATTAAACCTAAAAGCTTTTGCACAGCAAAGGAAACTATAAGCAAAGTGAAAAGACAACCCTCAGAATGGGAGAATATAATAGCAAATGAAACAACTGACAAAGGATTAATTTCCAAAATATATAAGCAGCTCATACAACTCAACACCAGAAAAACAAACAACCTAATCAAAAAGTGGGAAAAAGACCTAAACAGACATTTCTCCAAAGAAGACATACAAATGGCTAACAAACACATGAAAAGATGCTCAACATCGCTCATTATTAGAGAAATGCAAATCAAAACCACAAAGATATACCACCTCAAACCGGTCAGAATGGCCCTCATCAAAAAGTCTACAAACAACAAACGCTGGAAAGGGTATGGAGAAAAGGGAACACTCTTGCACTGTTGGTGGGAATGTAAATTGATACAGCCACTATGGAATACGGTATGAAGATTCCTTAAAACACTAGGAATAAAACCACCATAAGACCCAGCAATCCCACTCCTAGGCATTTACCATGAGGAAACCAAAACTGAAAGAGACACATGTGTCCCATTGTTCATTGCAGCATGATTTACAATAGCTAGAACATGGAAGCAACCTAGATGTCCATCAACAGATGAATGGATAAAGAAGTTGTGGTACATATACACAATGGAATATTACTCAGCTATAAAAAGGAACACATTTTAGTCAGTTCTAATGAAGTGGATGAACCTAGAACCTATTATACAGAGTGTAGTGAGTCAGAAAGAGAAAGAAAAATACTGTATTCTAACACATATATATGGAATCTAGAGAAATGGTACTGAAGAATTTATTTACAGGGCAACAATAGAGAAACATACATAGAGACTTATGGGCATGTGGATAGGGGAGGAGAGGGTGAGATATATGGAGAGAGTAACATGGAAACTCACACTACCATAGGTAAAATAGATAGCCAATGGGAATTTGCTGTATGGCTCAGGAAACTCAAACAGGGTCTCTGTATCAACCTAGAGGGGTAGGATGGGGAGGGAGATGGGAGGGAGGTTCAAAAGGGAGGGGATATATGTATACCTATGGCTGATTCATGTTGAGGTTTGACAGAAAACAGCAAAATTGTGTAAAGCAATTATCCATCAATAAAAAATAAATTAATTTAAAAAAAGAAAATAACTTTGATTAAAATTCCACTTAAAGCTATATAACTTAGGCTGGAGCAGGCATTCAGTGAAATAGAACTTCACAATACTAAGGGAATTTTCTTCATACCATTTATTTATTACCTAAGAATCTTTACATTAGAAGGAAGAATGCCTTATTTCTCTCAACTTCAGGTTTTATATTTCAAGGTCCTTTTAATTCCATCTGAAATGTTACTGAGATAATCACTGTTAATTATTTCTGATTGTGAACACTGAGAACAGTCTTGGTGTTTCCAGGCCTTGATACACCCCTCTTACCTTGCTGTGCTATCTTTCTCTCTGTGCTGTTCTGTGCTTAGTCGCTGACTCTTTGCGACCCCACAGACTGTAGTCCACCACGCTGCTCTGCCCATGGAGATTCTCCAGTCAAGAATACTGGAGTGGCTGCCAAGCTCTCCTCTGGGTATCTTCCCAACCCAGGGATCAAATCTAGGTCTCCCGCATTGCAGGCAAATTCTTTACCATCTGAGTCACCAGGGAAGCCAATTTGGCACTCTGAGGTCTGAGTTGTTTGCTTAAAATGATGACATATCCTATCTGCATATGGGGTCTTTGAGCCAGTTTTCCTGTTTCTGTTTTATAACACACACACACACACACACACGGCTTCCCAGGGGGTGCTAGTGATAAAGAATCCGTCTGCTAATGCAGGAGATGCAGGTTTGATCCCTGGGTTGGGAAGATCTCCTGGAGGAGGACACAGTAACCCACTCCAGTAGTCTTTCCTGGAGAATCCCATCAACAGAAGAGCCTGGTGGGCTATAGTTCACAGCATCACAGTTGATCAGGACTGAAGAGACTTAGCACACATGCATATTATATATTTAGTAAATATATTAACGGTGGCAGTAATATGAACGTAGGACTAGGACTAGCTCTACCATAGGCAAATTTTTGGCAGTGTGTTTGCAGTAAGAAATCTCTCTCTGAAGACCTGATCATTTTGTTTGGTTCTCTGTCTTAAAGGCATCTTCATCTGCTCCAAGCTGAGTACCCCATCTTCAGGCTTTAGCGTGACTACAATCCAGGACAGCCACCAGCAAATAATAGTGCTGCTGCATCATATGACGGAGACTAACTATTTACCACTTATTGGATCCTGGCATACCATAAGCAATAACATAAATCACAAACTCTGGGGAAATAAATGATAAGTGAAGAGTCAATAAATGAATAAATTCCATATTATTACTGGTAGACAGTGAGAAACACAAAAGAGGCAAGAATTAAAACTACTCCTTCATACAGTAAGTCTCCGATATTCATAGACTAAATATTTGAAATCTCAAGTGCTTGTGAATGACCCCATAGAACATATATTCATATATAGTTTTTAAAGAAACTTTGATCATGGCATGAGGTTGGTGTGAATGAAGCACTTGGCTAGGAATAAGCCTAATTTTTAAGAGTTTTTATAGTTAGCACCTACATTGCAGTGCAGCTTAACTTTTTTTTTTTACTTAGAAGTACAAAATAATTTTTGAATATATTAAAAAACTCTTGTGTAGAGTGACCCCAAAAGAAGCCCACTAGCTAATTATTAGGATGGAAATGAGAAAAAAAGTGCAACAGTTTTATAAAGCTGATGCATCTCAGGAAATAGAAATTCTGGGTAAATTTGATGATGACTCAGGCAAAAATGAGTACACCGTACGCTCTATATGGGAAACAAGACAAAGTGATGCTTGAAAATGTTTCAGCTGGTGCTCAATTCAGAATTTATGTTAATAGCATTATAAGTGAATTTAGTTCTGTTTCTATAGAATCATTAGGGTCTACAGGGATCAATGAAATATTTCAGTTACACTTAACTGCTTACTGCTTTTTATGAGGAAAAGTATATATCACAGTGATACTTAGGGATTTGAGACCATCTTGGGACCTGTCGCTCATTAATATTGAAGTCTTAGCACTTGTAGATTTACTTTTCTTCTATTATTTCTTCTTAATTCCTCAGTAATTGCTAAAATATGGCTTATTCAGCTTACGATGAAACTCTTTTTGAAGGTGCAGAGTTTTCTTGAAAGTTATTTTTAAACTTGACACTACAATGGATAGACACTGAGGACTTAAGATATCTTAAGAACTTCAAATTCTCCAAATGCCCAGGTGCTAGCATAAGCCACAGTTAAAGTTATACGCCCAACTGCTGTTGACTGCTTCTGCTTGGTCATTTTTTGACTCATTTTTGAAAACTATGGCAGGCTTTATGGGATTTCTAACAAGCATATACATGGTCTGTGGCCACAAATAGTTTATATTCTAAGAGGGAAGCAAAGCATATCATCAGAGTATAGGCTGCTCTGGGGTGCTGGAAGCAGCATGATGACAGAGTGAAAAAAAAAAAAAATGTGGGATTGGAATGAATTAAGCCTTTGTTTCCCTGGCTCTGTCACTTAGCAGCTATATGACATGTTCCAAGCACACACTAGAAGCTCAACAGACAAGATAAGCAACAGAAATTCTGTTGAGTTTAGAGAAGGAAAAAGTCATGTTGGGACAGTGATTGGTAGATATTTTGACTCTATCCTTGCAGAACAAACAAGCTTGACTGGGCAGACGTTGGAAGGAAATCTGTGCTGTGACCTAAACACAAACGAAGGTGTTGTAGGGAACAGGAAAGCCAGGTTCATAGTGGGAAAAGCAGAGAAAATGCTGCACCTTGGAGCTTCTGCGGATGGGTGAGGGGAAATCAGCTCAAAACTGTAGATTCCAAAAGAAAGACAGGTTGCTTGTCTCTCTGATGAGCTTCCTTTGAGCAGAGAGGGAACTTCCTTTGTTTTTCATCATGCTTTCCTTTGCAACATGCACAGGAAGCTCTGCTGTCAGCTTTTTGTAGAGGCTGCTTCCTAAATTTAATTAGAAGATGCTTCCTAATACGGAAGCAGAGCCTCCCCTCTTCTTTCCTTTATTGCAGTTTATCTAATCAAACTCAGCTCATCAAATTTCCAGCTTGGTTGTTTTCAATACTGTGCATCAGAATCACTTGCGCAGTTAAACACAGACACAGACACACACACATACACACACACACACAGAGGCCTTTGAGTCAGCCTTTTGGGAGAATCTAGGGAAGAAATGCCCATGCATCTTTTGGAAAGAGTTTCACTGGTGATTCTAATCTTCAGAAATGATTGGGAAGGAACTTTTAGGTCATATCTTTTTTTCTTAGCAATTCTTTAAAATGCAGGTCAAAGATAGTTACCTGTTTAGATATAATAGCATCCTTGTTTCTCCTTGGGATAACTGTGTATTTTCTCCTTAAAATAATGGAGTATGTCACCTTGTGAAATTAACTGCAGAGATATCAATACCTGAAAGCTAACTTCATTTACCAGAGCTCTCTCTCTGACCCACTGGGTCCCCACAGTCTTCTGCATTACCTCCCATTTGGCCAATTCAACAGATAGAAACAAAGTTAACTCTAAATTTCTTACATTTTAAAACAGCATGTTGGAAAGTACAACAGTGAAGTTGCTTCTCTCCTAAAAACAATCCACATACTTTTTTGAGGCAAAGACACAATGGAGTGCACTCTTTCTAATTTCTTTTAGTTTTCTATTCCTCTACCTTCTTCCTAGTGACATGAAGCCATTCAGACCTCCTTCTCACTTTACTCCCAAGGGCTGTTTTCTTGATCCATTTCCTTATGTTCTAGCATCTCATTCTCTTTCTTCAGGGTAACTGGTTCCATAAATTTAAGTCATGAAGTTACCACTAGCTTAATGATTTTCCCTTATAAAGAATAGTCACATTTTAAAAGGTAACTCCAGAAAACAACAATAAAATAATGTCCCCACCTCATAGAATGACTTAGTAATAGTGGAATAGTGGATAGTTTAGACACCATGGCACAATAGTAGAAAAGATTCATTTGACCAAGAAGACTTTACAAAGAGCCTCCTCAATTACACCTTGTAGACTATTCAATGCCTGACTAGTAGGTGCTCAATAACTGTTTAGAATGAAGGACTGTGCCAATATATTTAAATGCCAAGGAAAGAGAACTGAACCAGAAGCCAGAGAACCTGAGTTCTAGCTTAGGAACAAGATGAAAATGGACGTGAAAAGGAGGAAAACATGTGCTTAAAGGAATGGGAATGAGCCATAAAAATACAATTTTTAAAAGAAAGGAAATCTCAAGAAGGAATTCTTGAAGAATCAGGTCAAATTCTGTGCAGAAGATAAGGAAATAGATGATTGTGAAAATGCCATTGGTGTTATTTCTAATAGTATTTTGGCTAGAGTGAGAGGAAAGTCAGGCAAAACAAGTTTGGGGGAGTGTAAGCTGTGAAGAAGTGAAGGCAGTTTTCCAGATGACTGGAAATGAAGCGATGAAAATAAAAGGACAGATGTATTGAGATGGTGGTGGGACTGGAACAGGTTTATCTCAGGATTTTGATCACACATGTTGGAGATGGGGAAGGGCCAGGGCAAGGGAGAAATTAAAAATATAAGTATAGGGAAGAAAGTGAGACATTAAAGAAGTAGACAAGGTTAGGATTAGGCACTTGAGAAGAAGGGTTTGTCTTGTAAAGGAGGAGGGACTCATCTGATATTCAGCCTACAGGGGAATGCCAACTAGAAAGAAATATTCCCAGGAGAGTCAGAGCAATGAGGGGGCAGAATTCCTCAGGACTCTACGAAATACCTCCCACTACAGTCTCTGTCTCAGGAAAAGTATTCATTGTACCTTGTTCAGACCACCACACATGGGCTCAACTCTCCAGTATAATGTACTTAGTTAGGTCTCCCAGGACACATACCTACCATCTCCCACTGCTTTGAGGCAAAAGACCTTCAAAAGGTATATTAGCAGATGGGTTCAACTTTTTGGTTTTTGCTCAGAAACTACTAAGGGAGGTCTAAATTGCAGAATTTTGACTCAGTACATTTTTTTGGAAATTGGAGTCCAGCTAAGAAAGTGCCTCAAATGAAATCAGTATGGGGCTGAGTAGGATTTTGAAGGACTATATCATCAGGAATCTCTAAGTCTGGCAGAATGGCAAGAGATAGCTTAATGGCTGAACACCACTTAACTATATTAATAGGCGTGGCTGAGTTAATGCTGGGCAAGAGCTATCTCCCAGCAACAGAACCTGAATCCATGGCAGCCCGACTGGCTAAGTGAAGAACTTGGTTTACTTCATAGGAAGTGAGTTACCACTAAACCAGCAAGCAGAAGGTGACCCCTGCTTAGCTCCATTGACAACTATATCTTGACTCCCTTCTTTTCCTTTTCTAAATGAGTGGCTCCTCCATGTCAGTTTATTAAATGTGGCAATTACTTTGTTATAGAATTTTGTAGATGAAGTAGCAAGATATCATGATCCTGTTATTTTGCCCTGCCATTTTAATCTCAAAAATATTTTGACTGAAATTAGGCTCAGCAAGAAAAAAACAAAAACAAAAACAAAATAAAGGTGAAAGTGAAAAATCATATACATTAAACCTTCACACTTGATGCCAATATTTAAAACTGTGGAAACAGATTCTGGGAATATAGAAAGTTGCCAGAATAACTCAACACCTAAAGAAGCTCTGAGTTCCCCAAAGACAGCAAGTGTGAGGCTTCATTAACCTTGGGAAGGGGAAAGAAGCAGAAGTCCCAGTAGATCTGAAATTAATACAGCAGATTTTTGTTGCCACTAGAGAGGGCTCAGCCAACATATGCCAGTGATGCTCCTATCTTGCACATCTGTCCTCTGGAAAGGTACCTGATCTGCTAGGGCAGACAGACCTGGAAGGCCTGCAGGCTGGGGAGCAGAAGGAATAAATTTCTCCAAGCATTCACCTTTTAGGAAGAACTGACTTTCTTCCACTTGCACCTGTAAAGTTTTAGGACCTGATCCTATACCCTTCTTAGAGAAGGGGTTCAGGGGTTTGTGTGATCACTAGCTCCTGAAACAAAACCTGTACATCAGCCACAACCTTCCACTTGCTCCAGAGAACCTCAAGTCCTGGCCTGTTCTTGAGTGACAAAACCTATGACATAGGGAAGTCAAAGAAGAATTAATACCTATTCCATAGACTCTGTAAGTTGTGGGAAGGAGGTCAAGTGAACAGGTAGCTATTATTAAGGAAGAGCTAATGAATTAGATAGAGAAGAATGTTAATTTACATGTAATGAGTGCTCTCAAGGAGCTGCAATTAGAAAATAAAAATCACTTGAACTGACAATAATGATTTTCAGAATTCTAATAACTAACAGAGAAATTGAAAGAGACAGTAGCCACTGCTGAGAACTGAATTAGTTGCCTGGATGATCAAATGAAAGGGAGGGGGAGAAGAAAATTAGCAATAAAATAAGAGACTTAGAGGAAGATCTAGGTGATAGAATATGCAAAGAAGTAGAGTTCCAGATGGGGAAAAATTGAGCATGGAATAGAAGTGATAATCAAAGAAATAATAGAATAAAAATTCCTTGGGTTGAAGAAAGACTTGTGCCTTTTGAATGAATGGGCTCACTAAGACTCAGACAGGATTAATTTTACAAAAAGCCACACACCTAGATATAATCAGGGGAAATGTCTGACCTCTGATGCTAATGAAAAAAAAATTCTTTCTTCTACCCAGAACAAAAAATAGTTATTTTACAAAGGAAAGATTATCTGCCTATGCTATTAAAAGAAAAGGACTGTGATCCAAGAATCTTTCAACCAGCCAATATAATACTCAAATGTTAAGGAAAAAGCACAATGGTTTTCAACATTCGAGGATTCACAAAATATGCCACCCATGTACTGATATCTTATCTGTAGAAAATACTTGAGGAAGTACTCCCAACCTCATAAAAAATTCAACCAGAAGCAAATCGTTTCGTTCTGAGGAAAGAAGAATACAACAATGGAAAATGTTAAGCAACTTGTTTTAATTATATGATGATAACTCCATAACTAAGATTTAGAATAGAAGTTATAATACAGGATTCTTAAAATTTATATATATATATATATAATTTCCCCCAGCTATTTAGGAAACCCAGGAATTGTGGAGGGAAGAAAGTGGAGGAAGGCAGGCAGAAGTCTGAAAGTCTCTAAAAAGCATAGGATAAGAGCTTCAGGGGTAAAATAAGCAAGTAGGTTGTTCTGGTAGAGTCAGCATAATTATTGAAGTTGATACACTAATTGAGAAATAGTGCTTTACATATCATTATGAACAGAATTTCATATTGGAGTAAAAAATAAATAAAAAGGAAAACAAGAGGGGTGAAATTCAACAAAGAAAGTAAATAGTAAACACAAAATAATATGAAATATTATATCAATTAGATCAGTTACCACTATATATGTGAGTAGGTTGAATTCATTATCAAAATTTTAAAAAGATCCAGATTGGGCTTAAAAAAATCAAATCAAATAGCTAAAATAGAAAAAAAAAAAAAAAAAAGAGAGAGAGAGAGAGAAGGTAGAAATAGTAATTTAATTTTAAGAGTGAAAATCTAGACCAAAAACTTTAGTGAGGATAAGGAGTGATATTATAGAGGGATAACTAACATATTCCCAAAACTATATTCATAAACTATACACCAAGCAAGATAATGCATTTAATATAACTTTAAGGCATAAGGTTTATTTAGCATAAGGCTCAGTTGGTAAAGAACCTGCCTGCAATGCAAGAGACCCAGGTTCAGTCCCTGGGTCTGGGTCAGAGAGATTCCCTAGAGAAGGAAATGCAACCCATTTTCAATACTCTTGCCTGGAGAATTCCATGGACAGAAGAGCGGAGCAGGCTACAGCCCATGGGATCCCAAAGAGTCGGACACGACTCTGTGACTAACTTTCACTTAGATGCTCCCTAGTGGTCTAGAGGTTATGATTCTGCACTCTCACCACCGCAGCCTGGGTTTGATTCCCAGTCAGGTCAGGGAAGCTTTTTTTCTCGGGCATCCTTGGTGGCTCAGATGGTAAAGAATCTGCCTGCAATGCAGGAGACCTGGGTTTGATCCCTGGGTTGGGAAGATACCTTGGAGAAGGGAATGGCTACCCATTCAAGTATTCTGGCCTGGAGAATTCATGGACAGAGGAGCCTGGCAGGTTACAGTCCATGGGGCTGCAAAAAGTCAGACACGACCGGGTAACTTTCACTACAATTCTAGGAAGCAAATAGGAAAATACTTAAAAAACGATGATTGGAGATTTGAATAAATCTTTTAGATGTTGACTGAAAACTAAGTAAGAATATAGATCATTTGAATGATACAATTAACAAGCTTGATATAATAATTGTGGAATTATTTAACATATGAAGCACATGTATTTTTCTCAGCTAGCAATGTGAATACCCTGGACATACAATTGGCCACAAGAGGAATATCTCAGCAGTTTCCCCTGCAATAGTGATCTTATTTACTGAGTTCTTTGACTAGAAACCAAAGAATTTTAGGCATTAACCACCAGTTGATGACCTACCACAGTCCTGAGTCCACTGATGTTATTGTAGGAGAGTAACAACAGAGCTGAGTTAGAGAGAGAAACTGATTCAATAGATAGAGAAGGTACTGAGGCATTAAATTCTTGTCTCCACTCTTCCCAAGTCAGCTGTATTGCCATTCCTGTGGTTTGGCTAGAGCCAACGTTTCCCTCATTTGGCTTAAGCTTTTATATTTTCATCCAAAAAAGAACCAACTAATTCAAGGTTCTCTCTCTCTTTTTTCTCTCCACACATAAAACACAAACATGTATACCAAATTTATATAAACACTTTCATTCACGTCAGTAGAATTGCAAAAACCCCAAATTAATGCAGAGAGCCTCAGATTTAGGGGCTTCCCTTGTAACTCAGTTGGTAAAGAATCTGCCTGCAATGCTGGAGACCCAGGTTCAATTTCTGGTTTGGGAAGACTCCCTGGAGAAGGAATTGGCAACCCACTCCAGTATTCTTGCCTGGAGAATCCCATGGACAGAGGATACTGGCAGGCTACGGTCCATGGGGTCACAAAAGTCAGACACGACTTTGTGACTAAACCACCATGATCCTCAGATTTATATCCCTATGCATAAGGCTTGACAACTTAGATTTCTCTTATGAACCTTTCTTTTCTTCCCCAGAATAGCATAATTTAAGAAAAAAAATGTTTTTTGTTGAGTATAGAATATATTTGGGAACCCATGGAATTTTTAAATTTCTAAATTCTTTCACTGAACAAAGACTACATCCCTAAAAATGAACATTTTGAGTTATCTGGCTTAGCATTTTAAAAGGTGAAATTTACCTTAAAGACTTTTTCATTTTACCCACAAAGTTAAGGGTTCTCATTTTCTTTACCTCAAAGCAGCTAAGCATGATGATCTGATGAGGACAGTTGGTTTCTTGGTCCGCCGTTTTATCATTCCATGTTTCTCACCTTAATAACAATTGGCATATCTTTTCCTGTTGTCAGTGCTAATAGCAGCTGCAGAACTAAGTCTTTCAGATGAAGCCTAACTACTCCATGGGCTGGAGCCAACTCTGTATTCAGTGACATCAGCTGTTGCTTGAAATTGGCCATAGTGGAAGCATTTATATGACAGAAAGCACAAATATTACAGATCAGGGCTTTATTTTCCATAGAGCTAGTCAACAGCAACTACTGATTTTGTTCCAGGTAGTTGATTAGACAAAGTTTGGAATCTCATGCTCTAGTAGGATAAAATAAAAAGTGGAAAAGGCCTATATAAAGACTGATTATGTTTCACTTGAGTAAATGAATTTATTTCTGAGAAGTATAACTTTTTTAAAAAAGTCATGGACTCCTTAAACTAATAATTTTAGGAAATGTTAAGTCTGAAAAATCATCATAAAATTACAAGCTAGAAAAGAATTGTACTTTTGCTTAAGGCAAGTTAAAAACATGATCTTTTCTACTTCCCTTTTTAATCTCTTATATTCTTGTAGTAGTGAATCTTTTTAGTGTCTACTTCCAAGAACAACTAATTTAATTTTTCAAAGGACAGTTAGAAAGGCATTTCAGCAAGTAAGAATTTTTCATATTATGCCTTAATAAAACTTGGAGACCTGTTATTACTCTATGGAGAGAAAAAATTACCAAAGCTTTTTCTTTCTGATAAAGCACTGAAACATTCTTATTACTTCATACAAGTTAACAATGCTAAGCAGAAGTGGACTTATGTTCTTAATAGAATTAATCAACGTCCAGCCGATTATAACCAGTATTAGGTTCAGACTTGGCAAAAATGCAAATCACAGTCATGTACGGGAACATGAACTGAAATCCCTTAATTTTCATCCACAAAATGTCCAGAAAAGTAAGAAAGGTAAATACAAGGTCAAAATCGAGCACTGAAAGTTTAACACTGATGAATGTGCAGAAGTCTAAAAGATGGATTTGTGTTGGGAGTTGAAGTCATGATAAGGGGGTTGTCAGGAGGAGGCAGAGTCCTGGCTCTAAGGGGTTTGAGTTGTTTTTATTTAGCAGCCTTTGCAATTTCTGTCCTTGCCAGCACATGAAGGGGCTTATCATCAGCACCCCCACCACTCACCATCATCACCACTTGAAGAAGGACAATTCAATTTATTTTTATGATAGAGACCAGTTTGAGGTCTGGATTAAGTCAGCTACTTCCTGTATCTGACTTACAGTTTCAGGTATTTTTAAAACACTGTTAAAACAAAGAAGTGGAACTCTCCCCCGCCCCACCAACACACACACATTAAAAAAAACACAGATAACACCAAACATTAAAAAAAAAAAAAACACCACTTATAAAAATACTGAAAATCAGTGCAGTTCTTTAACGTTATAAAGGTCTTCCGAGATGTGTGTGTGTGTGTGTGTGTGTGTGTGTGTTTAATTGTCTCAGCTATCTTCTATGAACCGAGAAAGACCTTCTTTTGTTTGAACGTGACAGATCAGTTAGAACTGTGGCAACTACCATTTACAGCTATTGATTTCAATGTGACATTAAAGGCCCCAAATTCAACCATTATTCTCTTCAATTGTCACAAACAAAGGTTAATAATAGTTGAGTTTGGACTGAAGGAATCAAGTAAAGATTGCCAACTGAAATTAGCACGTTGTTCCTCTCTGAGTCACAAGTCAGTATTAGGGTCTGCGTTCCACAGATTACATATATATTAACACGATTTTAAAATGTGTCTTTCTCCCCAAAGTAATATTTGAAATCCAGAAAAAGAAAATGTAGTTTCATAAGAAATCAAGCCATTTAAAATAATAAATAATTTACAAATATATTTCTCTTCGCAGACAGTAAAAACATTTTGTTTTGCTGCTTCTATTGCAGCAAAATAATGTTTCTCATAACTGTAAAAAGTGGTATGTAGCATGATTAAACAATATTTCAACCCTTTAGTTCATGCAGAGGTTACCAGCTAGAGGGGAGAAAGGTTTGATTAGGTTTATTTCTTCCATGAGAAATTTTAAAGGAAAGCATACAACTTCTTTAATATATGAGTGCTGAAGCTACAAATGGCTTTCTTTTATGGGCAGGTATGAAAGAATAAGTCCCTTTTCTATAATAAATAGGCAAAAAATAGCTGGTAAGATATTATAAATCTTCACAAAAGCAATGGCAAATTTAAAATGTCAATAAGTCTTTACAATTTCAACTTGTTTATATTTGTATCATAACTTACTACCTGTTTTGCCTATTAGTAAATGGTAAATAAAGCTTTATGTGCTGTTTCCACTGTGAATTTTTCTTTAAACAGTATCTTGGTTTTTAAAATTACTCCAATAATTTTAATTATTTTTGACTGATAACATTATCATTAAATAGTTATAGAGCACTATCAAATTATAATTCTCATTAGATGGAAACTAGTCATTTTTGCACTATTTCATAGGCAAGAATTCTAGATCAAGTAATGAGTTTAGCATAATTTATTGTAGATCGTTATTTCCAATAAGAAAATAATGAAACTCTTCCCAAAAGTTAACCTGCAATTATCAGTCCCAAAGTCTAAGGAATTTTGAAAGTGAAGCAATATATTTCCAAATAAACCTGGTGCATTCTTTGAACAGGCAGAACAAAACTGGGCTTGATTTAATGCCATGCAAAATATTTCATAGCTTAATAACAATAGTGGTAGTGGAATTATTTTAACTACAGGGTCACATCTTGTGCACTCAAACATAATAATATCCTTTTAAAATCTGACATATTTTGAAACACACAAGAATTAACAATTGTTCCTATATAATTGTATAAAAAATGTTTCTTCCTTCCTTTTTTTTTTTTTGTTTGTTCCTTCCTAATCCCACAGTTTCTAACCACTATGAGCATTAGTGTGTATTCTTCTCACTTTTTATCCTATATTTATATAGGCAGATATGGGCTTCTCCAGTGGCTCAGAACATAAAGAATCTGCTTGCAATGAAGGAGACCCAGGTTCGATCCCTGGGTCAGGAGGATCCCCTGGAGAAGGGAATGGCTACCCACTCCAGTATTCTTGCCTAGAAAATCCCCATGGACAGAGGAGCCTGGCGGCTATAGTCCACAGGGTCGCAAAGAGTCCGACATGACTGAAGCGATTTAGCATGCATATGCTATGCTAAGTCACTTCAGTCATGTCCGACTCTGTGCGACCCCATAGACGGCAGCCCACCAGGCTCCCCGTCCTTGGGATTCTCCAGGCAAGAACGCTGGAGTGGGTTGCCATTTCCTTCTCCAATGCATGAAAGTGAAAAGGGAAAGTGAAGTCGCTCAGTCGTGTTCGACTCTTAGCGACCCCATGGACTGCAGCCCACCAGGCTCCTCCATCCTTGGGATTTTCCAAGCAAGAATACTGGAGTGGGGTGCCATCACCTTCTCCATTTAGCATGCATGCATCTATGTATATACTGTGTAGTATGTGTGTGCTCCTAACAGAAGCAGAAGATATTAAGAAGAGATGGCAAGAATACACAGAAGAACTGTACAAAAAAGATCTTCACGACCCAGATAATTATGATGGTGTGATCACTGACCTAGAGCCAGACATCCTGGAATGTGAAGTCAAGTGGGCCTTAGAAAGCATCACTACGAACAAAGCTAGTGGAGGTGATGGAATTCCAGTTGAGCTATTCCAAATCCTGAATGATGATGCAGTGAAAGTGCTACACTCAATATGTCAGCAAATTTGGAAAACTCAGCAGTGGCCACAGGACTGGAAAAGGTCAGTTTTCATTCCAATCCCAAAGAAAGGCAATGCCAAAGAATGCTCAAACTACCACACAATTGCACTCATCTCACACGCTAGTAAAGTAATGCTCAAAATTCTCCAAGCCAGGCTTCAGCAATATGTGAACCCTGAACTTCCTGATGTTCAAGCTGGTTTTAGAAAAGGCAGAGGAACCAGATATCAAATTGCCAACATTCCCTGGACCATGGAGAAAGCACGAGAGTTCCAGAAAAACATCTATTTCTGCTTTAGTGACTATGCCAAAGCCTTTGACTGTGTGGATCACAATAAACTGTACACAATTCTTTAAGAGATGGGAATACCAGACCACCTGACCCACCTCTTGAGAAACCTGTATGCAGGTCAGGAAGCAACAGTTAGAACTGGACATGGAACAACAGACTGGTTCCAAATAGGAAAAGGAGTTCATCAAGGCTGTATATTGTCATGTGTTTATTTAACTTATATGCAGAGTGCATCATGAGAAAAGCTGGACTGGAAGAAGCACAAGCTGGAATCAAGATTGCTGGGAGAAATATCAATAACCTCAGATATGCAGATGACACCACCCTTATGGCAGAAAGTGAAGAGAAACTCAAAAGCCTCTTGATGAAAGTGAAAGTGGAGAGTGAAAAAGTTGGCTTAAAGCTCAACATTCAGAAAATGAAGATCATGGCATCTGGTCACATCACTTCATGGGAAATAAATGGGGAAACAATGGAAACAGTGTCAGATTTTATTTTGGGGGGCTCCAAAATCACTGCAGATTGTGATTACAGCCATGAAATTAAAAGATGCTTACTCCTTGGAAGGAAAGTTATGACCAACCTAGATAGCATATTCAAAAGCAGAGACATTACTTTGCCAACAAAGGTTCGTCTAGTCAAGGCTATGGTTTTTCCTGTGGTCATGTATAGATGTGAGAGTTGGACTGTGAAAAAGGCTGAGCACCGAAGAATTGATGCTTTGTAACTGTGGTGTTGGAGAAGACTCTTGAGAGTCCCTTGGACTGCAAGGAGATCCAACCAGTCCATTCTGAAGGAGCTCAGCCCTGGGATTTCTTTGGAAGGAATGATGCTAAAGCTGAAACTCCAGTACTTTGGCCACCTCATGCGAAGAGTTGACTCATTGGAAAAGACTCTGATGCTGGGATGGATTGGGGGCAAGAGGAGAAGGGGACGACAGAGGATGAGATGGCTGGATGGCATCACCGACTCAATGGACGTGAGTCTGAGTGAACTCCGGGAATTGGTGATGGACAGGGAGGCCTGGCGTGCTGCGATTCATGGGGTCGCAAAGAGTCAGACACAACTGAGCGACTGATCTGATCTGATGTATGTGCTCGGACTTCCCTGGTGGCTCAGACTGTAAAGCGTCTGTCTACAATGTGGGAGACCTGGGTTTGATCCCTAGGTCGGGAAGATTCCCTGGAGTAGGCAATGGCACCCCACTCCAGTACTCTTGCCTAGAAAATCCCATGGATGGAGGAGCTTGGTGCAGGGTACTGTCCATGGGGTCGCAGAGTCGGCATGACTGAGCAACTTCACTTTCTTCTTTCTTTTATGTGTGTGCTCAGTTGTGTCCAACTCTTTGTGATCTTATGGATTGCAACCCACCAGTCTCCTCTGTCCATGCAATTTTCCAGACAAGAATATTGGAGTGGGTTGCTGTGCCCTCCTCCAGGGCATCTTCCCGACCCAGGGATAGAAGAACCTGAATCTCTTATGTCTCCTGCATTGGCAGACAGGTTCTTTACCACTAGCACCACCAGGGAAACCATATAAATACATATACATATATTTACATACATGGAAATATATATATACACACATACCACATACATACATATATATACACACACACCACATACATTGATATACATGAAATATTCACTTCTTCCCTCTGATTAAGACATACAGACCTACCTCATTGTTTTTGATAATGGCAGAGTATCCTGTTGTATGGATCTGCCATTCCCTTAAAGATGAATTTTTAAATTGCTTCTAGTTTTTGTCTTTTTACAAATAGTGCTGCACTGAACTATATTAAGCATGTTTATGTACATTCTAAAATTTTTATAGAATAGCTTCCTAGAATTGGATTACTGGGCTAAAAGTTCATGCCCTGAAATTTAGTTAGATTCAGCAAAGTACTTTCTCAAAGAGTGGTGCGATTTACTTCCTCACTAACAAAATAGGAACATGCCTGCTTCCCCCACACTCTCAATAGCACAGAAGGCTAGGCTCCTTGCCAATTTAACTGATGAAAAATTTGATATCTGTGTTGGCTTAATTTGCATCTCCATGCTGACCAATGAGTTGAATATCTTTTCATGTTTACTGGCCATTTGCAATTCTGCTTCTTTGAATTCACTACCCATTCTTTATAGGGTCGTTTGTCTTTTTCTTATTAATTGGCTAGAAATCTTTTCTTCTATGTCTTTTTTTCCTCCGGCTTATATGGATAATGCATGTTCACTTTAGAAAATTCATATAGACAAAACAAGATTAAAACTGTCCATATTTCTACCCACACAGAGATAAAAAATTTTTTTTGGCTTACGTCTTGTTAGTAGCATCAATGATGAGATAAAATAATTGTATTTGTTCTGTTTTATCACCTCTCCAATTCACTCAGCAACATAGCCTTGGCATTTTTCTATACTTTTACTATTCATCAACAACTCAAAATAAATGTTGAATCAAAGCAGAGCTGCTCAATCAGCTTCCTCTCATAGATTTCATATCTTATACTGGATCATGATGACTGTGGAGATACAAGAATATGCCTTTTTGTTGATAAGTGGAAAACTGCAGGAAAAAAATTGACAGGCACCTCAACTGCAATTACATATGCAAACAGGCTCTATTTTTCTAAATATTTACATGTATTATAATCTTCACTGAAATTCCATAGAATGAGTACTATTATTAATCCATTTAATAGAAGAGGAAATGAATGCAGCAATCTAGTTCTAGGATCTTAGTATCTGTTCAGTCTGCCTAATGGAAGTACAAAAGCACCAATGAAATTATTCGCACTTGGTTTGGTGTTTTTGAATTATTTTTCTTAAGACCATTTCCACCCAACACATTGCAGGGATTTTAAATAGAGACTTTCTTCATTATTTAAATAGAATAAATACAAAAGAATATTTATGATGAGAGGGTTGATTGGCATCACTGACTCAGTGGACATGAGTTTAAGCAAGCTCCAAGAGATGGTGAGGAACGGGGAAGCCTGGCCTGCTGCAGTCGATGGGGGTGAAAAGAGTTGGAAACGACTGAGCAACTGAATAACAACAACAACAACTAACAGTTGTCTCAGAACCATTTAGTTATTCATTCAATATTTTCACATTGGTTTGCAATTATAGCACACTTAAATCAAGTTTCCACATGATTTTTTTTTCCATGAATATTCTATTCTGTAACTTTGTTCAACTATCTAAGCCAGTACCAAAGTCACTATCTTAAGAGCTATAGCTTTATAACAATTGTTGATAGTGGTTAAGGCCCACTCAATATATATTAAGGGCTTAGAACAATGTTTAAAAGTGAATAAATGTTATATGAATCTTTACTGTTATTATTGAAAGTCTTGGCTATTTTTGTGGGTTTATTTATTTTTTGTCATCCATATAAACTTTGGATTCAGTTGGTCAATATCAATAAAATAATTTTGCTGGGATTTTGACTGGATGTTCAATAAACATTGAAACCAATCTGGAAAAAAAGTGAAAATATTTATGTGAAAGTCAAAGTGTTAGTTGCTCAGTCATGTCCAGCTCTTTGCAACCCCATGGACTGGAGCCACCCGGCTCCTTTGTCCATGGAATTCTCCAGGTGAGAATAGTGGAGTGGGTAGCCATTTCCTTCTCTAGGGGAACGTCCTCACTCAAAGATCAAACTCGGGTCTTCTGCACTGCAAGCGGGTTTGCAGGGAAGCCACAGGGAAGAAGATGATAATTTTCATTTTTTTACATCTTTTTAAAATGTCTTCAATCAAAAGTTTTAAATTTTCTACAAAATGATTGTATACATCTTTTGTTAGATTAAATCTATTTAATTATAATTTTAATACTATAATAGTGTATAGTTTAAAAAAATACATTCCTAACATTGTGTAGCTAGTGTATAAAGACAACTTGTTGAAAGCATTTCCTCTAAAGTCAGGAACAAGACAAGGGTGCCCACTTTCACCATTACTATTCAACATAGTTTTGGAAGTTTGGGCCACAGCAATCAGAGCAGAAAAAGAAATAAAAGGAATCCAAATTGGAAAAGAAGAAGTAAAACTCTCACTATTTGCAGATGACATGATCCTCTACATAGAAAACCCTAAAGACTCCACCAGAAAATTACTAGAACTAATCAATGATTATAGTAAAGTTGCAGGATATAAAATCAACACACAGATATTTGTATATAGAATGTTTTCCCTAGAAACTTTCTAAAATCCTTTTATTTCTAATAATTTACAGTGGATTAATTTAGGGTTTCATTGATCAGAGTATATATATTAATAAGTTTTTAAGTCCTTATATTTAAACATTTTTACATTTTAGTTTCTTAAAATTCTTAAAAATTTTTAAAGAGATGGGAATACCAGACTACCTTACCTGCCTCCTAAGAAATCTCATGTGAATACCAGACTAGCTGACCTGCCTCCTAAGAAATCTAACAGTTGGAACCAGACATGGAACAATGGACTGGTTACAAATTGGGAAAGGAGTACATCAAGGCTGTATATTGTCACCCTGCTTATTTAACTTATATGCAGAGTACATCATGCCAAATTCCAGGCTGGATGAAGAACAAGCTGGAATCAACATTGTCAGCAAAATATCAAAAACCTCAGACATGCAGATGACACCACCATTATGGGAGAAAATGAAGAGGAGCTAAACAGCCTCTTGATGAAAGTGAAAGAGGAGAGTGAAAAGGTTGGCTTAAAACTCAACATTCAAAAACCGAAGAAAATGGTATCTGGTCCCATCACTTCATGGCAAATAGATGGGGAGAAAATGGAAACAGTGAGAGACTTTATTTTCTTGGGCTCCAAAATCACTGCAGATGGTGAGAGCAGCCATAAAATAAAAGATGCTTGCTCCTTGAAAGAAAAGCTATAACAAACGTAGACAAGCAGAGACATTACTTTGCCAATAAAGGTTCGTCTAGTCAAAAAGCTTTGTTTTATTTTTTTTTTTTTCCAGTAGTCATGTATGGGTGTAAGAGTTGGACTTTAAAGAAAGATGATGGCTGAACAAGAATTGATGCTTTTTAACTGCAGTGTTGGAGAAGACTCTTGAGACTCCCTTGGATTGCAAGGAGATCCAACCAGTCCATCCTAAAGGAAATCAGTCCTGAATATTTATTGAACAGACTGATGCTGAAGCTAAAGCTAAAAAACTTTGGCTACCTGACGCAATGAGCGACTCACTGGAAAAGACCCTGATGCTGGGAAAGACTGAAGGCAGGAGGAGAAGGGGACAACAGAGGATGAGATGATTTGATGGCATCACTGACTCAATGGACCTGAGTTTGAGCAAGCTCTGGGATTTGGTGATGGACAGGGAAGCTTGGCATGCTGCAGTCCATGGGTCACAAAGCTTCAGTGGGTCAGGAAGCTTCCATAAGACTTCTATCCTTCACCATCAGAGGGCAGACAAACTGAAAACCACAATCACAGAAAACTAACCAATCCAGCTGCGTGGCACTGGAGCGTCCAGTGGCGGCTGCGCAGTGCTGGTAGGCCGAGAAGAGATACCCCACTTCCAAGGTCAGGAGCAGCGGCCTAGAGGAGATACCCTATGTCCAAGGTCAGGAGCAGCAGCTGTGGTTTGCTGCAGCAGCTGTGAAGAGATATCCCACATCCAAGGTAAGAGAAACCCCACTAAAGAGTAGGTACTGAGAAAGGGCATCAGAGGGCAGACAGACTGAAACCACAATCACAGAAAACTAGCTAATCTGATCACATGGACCATGGCCTTGTCTAACTCAGTAAAACTAAGCCATGCCCTGTAGGGCTACCCAATACAGACGGGTCATGGTGGAGAGTTCTGACAAAATGTGGTCCACTGGAGAAGAGAATGGCAAACCACGTCAGTATTCTTGCCTTGAGAACCCCAAGAACAGTATGAAAAGGCAAAAAGATAGGACACTGAAAGATGAACTCCCTAGATGGTTAGGTGCCCAACATGCTACTGCAGATCTGTGGAAAAATAACTCCAGAAAGAATGAAGGGATGGAGCCAAGCAAAACCAACACCCAGTTGTGGATGTGACTGATGATAGAAGCAAGGTCTGATGCTGTAAAGAGCAATATTGCATAGAAACTGGAATGTTAGGTCCATGAATCAAGGCAAATTGGAAGTGGTCAAACAGGAGATGGCAAGAGTGAACATCGACAGTCTAGGAATCAGCGAACTAAAATGGACTGGAATGGGTGAATTTAATTCAGATGACCATTATATCTACTACTGTGGGCAAGAATCCCTTAGAAGAAATGGAATAGCCATCATAGTCAACAAAAGAGTCCGAAATGCAGTACTTGGATGCAATCTCAAAAACGACAGAATGATCTCTGTTCATTTCCAAGGCAAACCATTCAATATCATGGTAATCCAAGTCTATGCCCCCACCAGTAACACTGAAGAGGCTTAAGTTGAAGGTTCTATGAAGACCTACAAGACCTTCTAGAACTAACAGCAAAAAAAGATGTTCTTTGCTTTATAGGGGACTGGAATACAAACACGCAAATTCGGCCTTGGAATACAGAATGAAGCAGGGCAAAAGCTAATAGAGTTTTGCCAAGGAACACACCGGTCATAGCAAACACCGTCTTCCAACAACACAAGAGAGGACTCTATACATGGACATCACCAGATGGCCAACACCAAAATCAGATTGATTATTTTCTTTGCAGTCAAAGATGGAGAAGCTCTATACAGTCAGCAAAAACAAGACCAGGAGCTGACTGTGGCTCAGATCATGAACTCCTCATTGCCAAATTCAGGCTTTGAATTGAAGAAAGTTGGGAAAAGCACTAGACCATTCAGGTATGACCTAAATCAAATCCCTTATGATTATACAGTGGAAGTGACAGATTTAAGGGACTATCTGGTAGACAGAGTGCCTGATGAACTGTGGACAGAGGTTCATGACATTGTACAGGAGACAGGGATCAAGACCATCCCCATGGAAAAGAAATGCAAAAAAGCAAAATGGCTTTAAGAGGAGGCCTTACAAATAGCTATGAAAAGAAGAGAAGTGAAAAGTAAAGGAGAAAATGAAAGATATACCTATTTGAATGCAGAGTTCCTAAAAACAGTAAGGAGAGATAAGAAAGTCTTCCTCAGTGATCAGTCCAAAGAAATATAGGAAAATAATAGAATGGGAAAGACCAGATATAGCTTCAAGAAAATTAGAGATACCAAGGGAACATTTCATGCAAAGATGGGCTCAGTAAAGGACAGAAATGGTATGGACCTGACAGAAGCAGAAGATATTAAGAGGTGGCAAGAATACACAGAACTGTACAAAAAAGATCTTCACAACCCAGATAATCATGGTGGTGTGGTCACTCACCTAGAGCCAGACATCCTGGGGTCCCAAGTCAAGTGGGCCTCAGGCAGTTTCACTACAAATAAAGCTAGAGGAGGTGATGGAATTCCAGTTGGGCTATTTCAAATCCTAAAAGATGATGCTGTGAAAGTGCTGCACTCAGTATGCCAGCAAATTTGGGAAACTCAGCTGTGGCCACAGAACTGGAAAAGGTCAGTTTTCATTCCAATCCCAAAGAAAGGCAATGCCAAAAAATGCTCAAACTACTGCACAATTGCACTCATCTCACACGCTAGTAAAGTAATGCTCATACGTGAACCGTGAACTTCCTGATGTTCAAGCTGGTTTTAGAAAAGGCAGAGGAACCAGAGATCAAATTGCCAACATCCACTGGATCATGGAAAAAGCAAGAGAGTTCCAGAAAAACATCTATTTCTGCTTTAGTGACTATGCCAAAGCCTTTGACTGTGTGGATCACAATAAACTGTGGACAATTCTTCAAGAGATGGGAATACCAGACCACCTGACTTGCCTCTTGAGAAATCTGTATGCAGGTCAGGAAGCAACAGTTAGAACTGGACATGGAACAACAGACTGGTTCCAAATTGGGAAAGGAGTATGTCAAGGCTGTATAATGTCACCCTGCTTATTTAACTTATATGCAGAGTACATCATGAGAAATGCTGGTCTGGATTAAGCACAAGCTGGAATCAAGATTGTCGGGAGAAATATCAATAACCTCAGATATGCAGATGACACCACCCTTATGGCAGAAAGTGAAGAAGAACTAAAGAGTCTCTTGATGAAAGTGAAAGAGGAGAGTGAAAAAGCTGGCTTAAAGCTCAACATTCAGAAAACGAAGATCATGGCATCTGGCCCCATCACTTCCTGGCGTATAGATGGGGAACAGTGGAAATAGTGGCAGACTTTATTTTTGGGGGCTCCAAAATCACTGCAGTTGTTGACTGCAGCCATGAAATTAAAGACGCTTACTCCTTGGAAGGAAAGTTATGACCAATCTAGACAGCATATTAAAAAGCAGAGACATT
Organism: Bubalus bubalis; assembly: GCF_019923935.1. Taxonomy (NCBI): domain Eukaryota; kingdom Metazoa; phylum Chordata; class Mammalia; order Artiodactyla; family Bovidae; genus Bubalus; species Bubalus bubalis. The sequence goes on along the minus strand of NC_059162.1, from coordinate 46,164,368 downwards.
ACTTTGCCAACAAAGTCCATCTGGTCAAGGCTATGGTTTTTCCAGTGGTCATGTATGGATGTGAGAGTTGGACTATAAAGAAAACTGAGCACCGAAGAATTGATGCTTTTGAGCTGTGGTGTTTGAGAAGACTCTTGAGAGTGCCTTGGACTGCAAGGAGATCCAACCAGTCCATCCAAATGGAGATCGGTCCTGAGTGTTCATTGGAAAGACTGATGTTGAAACTGAAACTCTAATACTTTGGCCACCTGATGCAAAGAGCTGACTCATTTGAAAAGACCCTGATGCTGGGAACGATGGAGGGCAGGAGGAGAAGGGGATGACAGAGGATGAGATGGTTGGATGGCATCACTGACTCAGTGGACATGAGTTTGGGTGAACTCCGGGAGTTAGTCATGGACAGGGAGTTCTTGTGTGCTGTTGTCCATGGGGTCCTAAAGAGTCGGCCACAACTGACCGACTGAACTGAACTGATATTTTAGTTTACTTAAAATTATTTTTCTCACTGAATTGACATTTTATATCTAGTACAATGTAGAACAGGTATGTTAACCAGCAGCCATCTTTGTTTCACAATGACCTGAAAGAAATTCTTACCATTAAGTTTGATATATATTGCAATTATTTTGCAAACATGTTTGATTACTTTTAAGGAAATTCATTCCCGTTCATAGTTTTCTAGGATGGTTTTAAAATTATAAATAGATTTGAGTTTTATCACATATTTTTTCTGTAGCTATTGAGATGATCATGTGAATTTCTTCCCTTTTAACTGTTTATATGATAATTTATATTAATTTATATATTTCTGGTTATAAACTTGCTTCATTGAGATAAGCCCCAAGTGTCATTCCATGTTCACCTTTCTTAGACCTCGTGGGATTCAACACGTTAATATTTTGTTCGGTGCTTTGTATCAGTGCTCATGAATAAGATTAGCCTGTAATTTCTCACACTGGCCTTTTAATATCGAGGTTATGCCTGTCTCATAAAATGAGTTGAGAGGGTGTTCCTTTTTTTGCTATGATCTATTATATTTTAAAATCTTTCCTCCAAACACTTCCCATTTTTTAAAAGCCACTTTTGGAAGGTCTGCTTTTTTCCTATGCACTGAAGACCAATCTGAATGTAATGTTGGTTAGCAATTCTATAGTTAAAATGGAAATTAGGAGTCTTTTTGACTAATTAGGTTTCAAACAGCTTTTAGTTGCACAGTATATTCATGGATGTTAGGATGGCATTGTCACAATTAAGGTTTTTGAAAAAATCCTTTCCAAGAGGTTGTTTCCCATCAACAAACAGAAGTAAAATTAAATGCCCGATTAACAAACATAATGTCCTTTTTAATAATTCTCAGCACTCTGGTAATTCTGCTAATATTACTGTGCTATCTGCAATTCTTTCCTTTTGTTTCATGTTTTGAATAATTCAATTAAAAGTCTGACAAAGCAATAACAAGGGATTAAATGTTGTCAAATTGTAACTCAAAATAAAAACATAAGCTCTTTGGGAGTATTTATTAAAAATCTACAATGCCTTTTCAAGTGTACGAGGTTCTTGGATTCTATAAAGTTAACTGCTTAGCCGAGTTATCCCGTTTCCTCTTTTGTGCCCAATTCCAATAAATGAAGAAAATAAAAATGTGTAAAACTGAATTACTTTCTAGCAAATAGACCACTTGGGAAAGACTCTGAAATGTCTCTATCTGGCCTATACTGAATGAAGGATGATGCCTTGCCTCCTTTTCCCCTGTATGTGAAAAGATGGATCAGTTATATGATGAGTACTGGACAGTAGGGTCTATAATTTTGACCCTTTATCTGGAAACTATTAAGATACAAGACAAGGTAGAGGATATAAAAAGGAATGTGATATAGATCTACTCTTTACTAAAGTAATATTTCCTTTAGTAATGGAGGTAGGATAAGAGTCATTTTCATGCATAACTAATCTCATCTGGTTGATGGGCAGAAGGCAGCCAGGAAAATACGCCAAGGAGCGTATGGATCAAGATGTCAGCACCACAGGATTCATACCTCCCATATAGATACAATTCTGCTCTCATCAGGGTCTTCCCCCGTGGCTAAGCAGTAAAGATCTACCTTCAATGCAGGATCTGCAGGAGATGTAGGTTTGATCCCTGGGTTGGGAAGATCCCCTGGAGAGGGCATGGCAACCCACTCCAGTATTCTTTTCTGGAGAATCCCATGGATAAAGGAGCCTGGCGGGCAACAGTCCATAGAGTCACAAAGAGTCAGACACTACTGAAGCGACTTAGCACACACACACGCTGCTCTCATCAGATTAAATGATGAAGAAGGATACAGTGAGGAAATCACTTATTTTTACATCAGGATTAAAAATAAATGAATACAACTGGGCATCATTTAAAAACAGGAGCTATGGAGTAGTGGTAAAATGGGCAGGCCTGCAGACAGACACTCTGACTCTGAGGCCTAGCTTGGCTAGTTCTTAGCTGCTGGATTTTGCACATATTGTTTAACCTTTCTATGCTTCTGTTTCTTTATCTGCAAAAATCAGGAACATGGTAATGATAGCTCAGAGGGCTGTTTGAAAATTAAATAACATAATCTATGTAAAATGTTAATACATGTCTTGGTATATAGTGAAATCTCATAAAAAACAAGATCTATTTGTTACTGCCAATGTATAGCAAACTATAAATTCTTATTAAAAAAATACTGATGATTGGATTTCCCTCAGAGTGCAGTGGTTCAGACTGCACTTCCAATACAGGGGGTATAGGTTCAGTCCTGGTCAGGGAACTAAGATTTTATATGCGTTACGTGGTGCAGCCAAAAAAAAAAAAAAAAAAAAAAAAGCGATGATTTTATGAAAATAAGAAACCATGAGACACATTCAAACAAGAAAAATGCTAAGTAATCAAAAAAAGAAGAAAAATGTAGTTAAAGAAATAAAAAGAAAGTAAATGAACTTGGGCAAACTCTGGGAGATAGTGAGGAACAAGGAGGCCTGGCATTCTGCAGTCTACATGGTCAGGAAGAATCAGACACAATTTAGCAACTCAGCCACAACAACAAATCGTGAGACTTTTTTTTTTTAATTCTTGTGACATAAAAGTAATCTCAGACCTGGGACTGCCCCTCTTGAGAGCTGGAGAGGGAGGGAAGAATGACAGGAAAAGGTGACTGAAAAAGAAAGGAAGTCATAAGGAAATTGAAACTTCCTTTTTAACTAAGGAAATTAAACTTTGTTATAATACTGACTGGGGCATTGGTGGTGAGAAGGAAGAAATTAAATATTCAAATATAAGATTTAGCCCAAAATACATTACTTAAACAGCTTACTAATATGAAACGTACCACTGTATAATATTTATAAAATTATTTAAAAAATAATACTATAGCCCTCTATATTTACCAACTTTCTCTATTTTTATGTTCACAACTTATACCAGAATGTGGGTTGCCCATGCCAATTTTATATTTACTCATCTCCATATAAGTAGATAATTTTTGTAGGCAACTATTCCACCTGGCAAATTCAAAGGTGATCTGAAAGTTTAGGTTCAGGAGTCAGCAAAATAAACTAACTGATAAAATAATAGCTTATTTTTGATGATTTTTTTTTAAGACTACAAGCTTTGTATTAAGACTGGCACCAGTCAATAAAGGCACAGGAAGAACTAAGCTTCAATTATTAGTGATGTTATAAGTTACAAAATAAGGAGAAAATATATGACAATTTTTTTTTTGTTTTATATACTGATTTTAAAAATGTTAGCATTTAGTCAACTGTTTATATCATGAGTGGAATCTGGTTGGTAAAAATGTAATAGGAGATTCAAAACAGATTGATACTGTCAATTTTTAAAAACTGGGGAATCGTGCTATAGGCACAGAAAACAGAAGCAATGCCCAGCCAAGGCAGAACCATTTAGCAATGAGATGATTAAAACTCTAGAGGGTGAAATGGGTTCACCTAATAAAAAAGTCAGTTTTGTTTGATGAATCAGTTATAAAAACCCTGCTTTTTAGGAACAAATCTGTGGGAGGTTTCCTGAACTTCTCCTCTTCTATTTTGTCACCAAAAATATTTTCCCGTGGCATCTGTTAAGGATGCAAGTGTCCTAGTTACTATATTTCCTTATTTACTTTCGGTCTATTATCTCATTTTCACTTTCACAACATCTTCATAGCTCTTTATATATGTTCCTCCCTCTTCTTCTCCCAACTTAGAAGGACAATATTAAAAATGTAAGGGTGAAATACGTGAGAAAATAACATGAACATTTTAATGTATCTGGAAGCTGACAGGACAACTGACTTGTTTTTGTGGGTGCATTGTTGTTCAGTCGATAAGTTGTGTCCTGCTTTTTCAGACCCAGTGGACTATGTGCTACACTATATTACAAGTTTGAGAGTTTACACTGAAAACCCAATTAGCAAAAATAAGATAAGTTGTTCCAATGGCATTTGTAAAATGATATTAATAGGACCAGTGTTTCTTGAAACGAATTATACAGGAAAAAAGTTAAGGGACAGAATTCAGAGTAGCACAAAAAGAAAAATAAAATAGAATAAAGGAAATATAAATTTGGAGACATGAGGAAGAGTAGGGAGATTAAAAATATAAGGGAAATGAATATAGAGATAGAAACAAATCATTTAAGTGGCAAAAAGCAATATACTTATTTTTGAGCTACTTTTACAATTCTTATTTTAAATAAGAAGTACAATTCAAAAATAGCAATGACCCTGGAATACAATGAAATAAATAGATAATGGAAATATAAAAACATAATAGGGATAGAAACATAGAATCAAAGGTGATTTAGGAGAAACCAAATTAGAAAATCGTTTACAAAAAAATAAATAAGTGAAAACAGAGGGAAAACATTTAAAAGAAACCAGGAAAAGTTTAATTGTAGATTTTCATTTAATTCATTAATATTTAATAAATATACATATTAATACATTAAATTCAGCTATAGCAAATATTAAAAAAATCATGATCACAGCAGAGGTGAGGGTATTGTTTATATTTGTCTTTAAATGCAACTCAAAATTGAGATTGGAGAATCTGGTATATTCTTGAGTGCTCACTGCCAAGGAAATTTGAGCCTCCTAATCCAATTTAGGAAGAAAATCAGAAGTTCTTTGTAAATAAGTCTAAATAAAAAACAGGAGTGCTAGATCCAAAATGATCAAGGAACAGAAAATGGAGAAGGTAGAATGACAAATAGCAATATGTGACCACAGAAAGAGGAAAGAAATTGGGAATACGGGACATAACTAAATCAAAGAATGCAAAAATGCAGAAGAAAGCTGGTAGTGTCCAGTGTCTTCAACACCATCCTCACTCCTGCCATGTAATAGTTGCTCAGTTAATAACTAAGGAATTAATTAAACCAATGGGTGTTTCAAGTACCAAACAATCATTTCAGGCTGTGTTCATCAGTGGAAAAAGGATGAAGGAAAAGCAAATCAGTAGATTTGCCAGGAATAGTGTCAAAATGACTGCCACTTTGGAATAATAGACCTATTCTTGGAGAAAGATGAAAACACTGAATAATCTGAAATTAGGAACAAAAACATAGAGATTCTTTGTGAATTGATCTACAGGGAAGAAATAGGTCTTCACTGTTCTCAGAGAACTATTCTACTGATTGCTTTGATTGTTTTTTTATTGTCACCAACCTTGGCACTCCTCTGGCCATATGTGTGGGATTCTTGGAACCAAAATGAATATTACATACAGTAAAGTACACCTATCCTGAAGGGAAAATGACAACCACATAACATCACGCAAAAGAATGCCAACAAAAAAGAGAATTTGTTTTTGCATTTTATGAGACAATAAGGCAGAAAGAAAAAGAAAAGTAAAGCGAACGACTGCATGACAGAAAAGAGCGGGGCTCACAACACACAAGACCAAGAAAAGGGGGTGGGGGAGCCCGCTAAGGCAGAAACAAGGTAACAAAAAGGACAAAACCAGCAGTAGAAAAGAACTGTCAGACACAAAACCCTCAAAACAATAGATACGAAAGAAAGGAACAAGATGACAGGAATAGAGCAGCATGGAATCTAGTAAGAAAAAGAAACAAAAATTTCAAATAATGGATTTTCTAACACCCCCGCTGTTCTGCCAGTGCATTGTGCCACAGCCTCACAGAACAGTGCATAATTTATTATGGTCACTCGCTGCCAGGCTGCTATAAAGGGCAACAGCTATATGAAAATACTCCCCACCGCTGGATGGCTTAATGATCTACCCTTTGTAGAGGGTAGGGCTGCGGAATGGCAGGCGAGGACAGAACCACATACAGGCAGGATGGTGTTATGCATATTTAGTGCTCTCCACCATGAGAAAGAAGGGTGAATTAACCCTGGGGGCACCTCTGTGGTGGGCAGTGTTTCACCCCTCTCCAGCGTCTCCTGGATAATCGCCATCTATCAGGGACAGTTTCTGAATGCCTGGTACCACACACTGCTTCCTTTAGGGGAGGGATGATGTAAAAATTGCAACGATGAAAAAATAGATTTTTAGAAGAAAAACAGTCCTTGAAAATTAGCATTCATGACTGTAATACTGCATTATATTTTAATCACGTCTGGAGATTTAACAAAGAACCTAACCCTGTTAGGGTTCCTCTTTATAATGAATTTGGATACAGGAAAAATAAATAGGACATAAAAATAAACATCATTAAAATCATTTTTACCATTCATTTTCAGGAACATGGCCTTTTCAGTAGTATTTATATAGAAGAGCTTTCATTATTTTCACAAATAGCACTGTCTTCAAAGACAGATTCATCAGTAAGATAGGTATTCATTTCTATGGTCAGTAAAGCCAGGGATTACTTCTTTCCAATTCTTTTTTGAAAGGCATTCGTGCCCGAAGTTGGGAGCAGAGGTTCATGAATTAGATGCCCAGGATTTCAATCCGGATGCTACCCTTTATGTGCTGTGTGGCCCTGCCACATTACTTACACTGGGTTCTCCCCTTTGTAAAACAGGAATTAATAATAGTCCATACACCATAGATTTGCAGTGTGGATTGCATGAGTTAGACCTTGAATCAGAACCTGGCAAACAGCAAGGCAGGTTTCATTGATTGTGTGAAAGTGAAAGTGCAGTTGCTCAGTTGTCTGACTCTGTTTTATCCCACAGACTATAGCCCACTAGGCTGCTCGGTCCATGGGATTCTCCAGGCAAGAATACTGAAGTGGGTTGCCATTCCCTTCTCCATGGGATCTTCCTGACCCAGAGATGAAACCCAGGTCCCCTGCATTGCAGACAGATTCTTTATGGTCTGAGCCACCAGGGAAGCCCAATCAGTGATTTTTACCTATTCTCAAATAACGTGGGAGACATTCAGGAAGCATATGTAATCCAGAACTTTCTGTCATTAGGTGATGGGCATGGAGACAGGAGATAATAATCTTCTTAATTCCACTGGAGGCCAAGCTGATGTGGTATACTTTTTTTTCCCTTCCCTCATTCCTGGGTACATACCTTGTTTATACAGGGTAGCAAATGTGCAAAAGGAAGTCATAGTCAGACATTTTGACATTTTTCATCTTCCAAACACCTACAGTAACATGTGGAAAGGCTTATTCTTACAAAATGATTAGTGAGCTCCAAAAATGCAATATTTTAAAAGGAGGTAGATTCCTGCCCAGGGCACAGGGAATTAGGAATAATATGTATATGTGCGTAGTATGTACTTCTAGACAAACATGTTTAGAATGGATTTGAGACATATTGAAGAAATCATGGCATCTGGTCCTATCACTTTATGGCAAACAGATGGAGAAACAGTGGAAACAGTGGCTGACTTTATTTTGGGGGGCTCCAAAATCACTGCAGATGGTAACTGAAGCCATGAAATTAAAAGACACTTACTCCTTGGAAGGAAAGTTATGACCAACCTAGACAGCATATTAAAAAGCAGAGACATTACTTTATCAATAGAGGTCCATCTAGTCAAGGCTACGGTTTTTCCAGTGGTTATGTATGGATGTGAAAGTTGGACTATAAAGAAAGCTGAGCACAGAAGAATTGATGCTTTTGAGCTGTGGTGTTGGAGAAGACTCCTGAGAGTCCCTTGGACTGCAAGCAGATCCAACCAGTACATCCTAAAGGAGATCAGTCCTGGGTGTTCATTGGAAGGATTGACGCTGAACCTGAAACTCCAATACTTTGGCCACGTGATGCGAAGAACTGACTCATTTGAAAAGACCCTGATGCTGGGAAAGATGGAGGGCAGGAGGAGAAGGGGACAATAGAGAATGAGATGGTTGGATGGCATCACTGACTCAATGGACATGAGTTTGGGTAAAGTCCGGCAGTTGGTGATGGACAAGGAGGCCTGCGGTGCTGCGGTTCATGGGGTTGCAAAGAGTCGGACACAACTGAGTGAGTGAACTGTACTGAACTGAACTGAAAAAATCAGGCACATGAAACCTAAAACATTTGTGGTGCAAAGACAACAAAAAATCAGAATAAGGAACTGTGATTGGTTTTACAGGCAAGTAAAATGACCTAAAATGTAAGTTCTTAAGTTACAAAAAATCAAGAACTGCTTTACTGAGTCATATTCATAAATCACTCTGCTCCAGACCTTCTTAATCTGAATAGCACAAAAATCCATTTTGCATGAAGGCTTAATTCATCACATTACTCATTCATTCACTCATTCATTCATATCTTTATTAACCTGTCCAAAATATTTACTGAACCTATAATGTGTCAGAATGACATTAAACCTGGGTGTTCAATGTACAGTAAGTCACTCTAGCCATAGTTCCTTTGTCTGTAATGTAGATGTTTATCTTCCCCCTCAAAGCTGATTGAAGAGTGGATGCAATTCCATGCATAGAAAGACCTAGCACATTGCCTAGAATAATATGGGCACTAAGTAAAATAAACTCAAATTCTACTGTTCATTAAAAAACTCTTTATGAATTGATTATCTTGGTATACATACATACACACACATACATACATACATACATACATATTAGTGGTAAAGAATTTGCCTACCAATGCAGGATAGGTGGGCTTGAACCCTGGGTCAGGAAGATCCCCTGGAATACGAAATAGTAACCTACTCCAGTATTCTTTCCTTGGAAAATTCTATGGACAGAGTAACCTGGCAGGCTACAATCCATAGTGTTGCAAAAAGTCAGACATGACTGAGCACGCACACACACACACATATCTATACATCTATATATATCGGTAACTTTATAGCCACTTCAAAAATATAATTCCTTATTTACCATTAGGAAAACTGTACACTTCACTTTACCATGTCTATCATTTCTATTGAGAGAATAAATATCTAATACATTTTATACATGTTTAAGTTTTTAATTGTTTAAAATAAGCATGGCTCCCTTTGGAGGAAAACTTTTAATAAGAGTTTAATAATAAGAAATGGAGAAAATATCAGAATCACAGATATGAGTGGATGGACCAGGACTGGAAAGGTAAAGATCTCCTAAGAGCTAGAATTGTGTGTGCTTGTGTGCATTGTTAAGTTGCTTCAGTCATGTCAAACTCTTTGTGACCCCATGGATTGTAGCCCACCAGGCTCCTCTGTCCATGGGATTCTCCAGGCAAGAATACAGGGGTGGGATTATAAACCATTTATTTGTCTGAGGCAAGGTCATAGGATGAATAAAGAATGCTTATCTGTTCTGTGTAAGAATGCATCATTCACTACATCATGGAGCAAAGGAGAGAGAGGCAGAAAGAGTGAGAATGCTGAAAATATTTGTTTTCCTGGATCCAATCACGAAGTCAACTTTAACCTTGTATCATCAATTACATAGGGAATATACCTGTCTTAGTTTACAACACCAGAATTTTGGCAAAAGCTAGAAAGCTAAGAACTATCTTTCCATTTGTTTCTTCCTTAGAACCTCCATACAACGTATCTTCAGATGCTGCTCCGTGTGATCCTTATCTTTGGCATATGCATTTCTCTATCTCTACCATCATTTTCCTAATCTAAGATACAAAGCACTGATATTTCTTACTTGAACTATTTATTGTAGGAGATTTTAGCCTGTCTTCTCAAGTCTATTCTCATGCTCCTCTATTCTGTTCTCTCAAAATGAAAATATAGTCTTATCATATCCACCACTATCACCATTCAACTCACCACTTATTATTTGTGAGGTTATTTATCCAATATATCTCTACTTTACTAAATGGAAAGCTACTTGAGGACAGATAACATGTCTATTTTTATCACTGTATTTTCAGCATTTCACACAATTCTTGGTACATTGTGCTATGCTCAGTCATGTCTGACTTTCCCCAACCCCATGGACTGTAACCTGCCAGGACCCTCTGTCCATGGAATTTTCTGGCAAGAATACTGGAGCAGGTGGCCATTCCCTACTTCAGGAGATACTCCCAACCCAGGGATGGAACCCACGTCTTTTAGGCCTCCTGCATTGGCAGACAAATTCTTTACCACTGCACCACCTAGGAAGCCCTTGGACATGGTAGATACTCTAAAAATTTATTGAATGAATGAAAGTAGAGAACTATTTGGTGATTCAGGGAGTGCCAAATAGGCTGTCTAAAATCTATTTCTCCTAAATAAAAAGGCTATTCTCTAAAAGTTTGAGACAGTCAACAGTGAACAAGGAAAGAGGAATAGAGAACAGACACTAGAAGTGAAGAGAACTAACTGCTCCTGCATACACTGAAGCATAACTATAGGAAAGACAGGAATGGAATGCATACTATGGCGTTGCCATACAATATCTGGTGTATTCAAGAAGAGAAAAATCTTGGCAATTGAAAACTGGTAACAGAAATCACAGCTGATAGAGGACTAGAAATTTTACAAAAAAGACAAAAACATCTGCATGTTCTTTTTTGATGAGTGGTTAACATCCAGGAAATGTAACCAAATTTGCAACTTGATCTATCAAGACTTTTAAAGCTGTATATACCCAGGAACAACAGATAGAGAAAAATAAACACTCAAACCATTAACTCTAGAAAAAGTAAAATAGCAAATATTATAAGAAAAGAACTAAAGATATTCAAGGCATCTAACAGTGGTTAAAATTGACAGTCATCTTAAAGTTGATATCCCTTTTAACAAAACTTTTATTTTCAGAGTATATATTAATTAATCACATTGTTACTTGATAAATTGATTTTTTTGATGAAAGAACAAAACCATCATTAGCTCCAAACATGAGTGTCATTAAGATTTCTGCAACATAATTGACAACAAAACAGACTTCATGTTTGTGTAACATCTGTGATACCCAACAAGAACCACCTCATGCGTTTGAGGGTGGGGGAGCCTAACAGTTCTCTGGGAATGTGGCTGCCAAATGATGGTAACAAAAGCCATAGAAGTTTCAATTTTGAATCAGTACTCCTAGGCTGTAAATGCTATGAGTTTGTTAAATCTATTTTCTTTGACTTATTTTTGTGGGGAGAGGGCAATATTTTCACCACTAGTCAGACAACCCGATACATCGCCTTCCTAATGTTGCTCCCCTATTCCCAGCTGGAAGACTTAAACTGATTGTGCTTTAAAGATTACTTCTACCCCAGTGAGAAATGTGTAAAAACTGTCTCTGAAGTAGAAGTTGCCTTAATTTTACAGTCTTCTTAGAAGTGGTGCCTCTTATACCTTCCCTTGATTCCCCTTATTTATTATTCTCTCTCTTACCTTATCTTGAACTCTGCTGCCTCTGAGTCTTTAGTTCCTGAGTTCTTATTAGATTTCTGTCCAATCTTGCTTTTTTACCCCAAATTCAGCATCCTTTATTCCTGGGTCTTTCGTCCATTTTAACATCAAATTCAAGCCCTGTTTGCTAGTTCTTCCAAACGGAGGAGCCTGGTAGGCTGAAGTCCACGGGGTCGCTAAGAGTCGGACATGACTGAGCGACCTCACTTTCACTTCTCACTTTCATGCATTGGAGAAGGAAATGGCAACCCACTCCAGTATTCTTGCCTGGAGAATCCCAGGGACAGGGGAGCCTGGTGGGGGCCCATCTATGGGGTTTCACAGAGTCGGACACGACTGAAGCGACTTAGCAGCAGCAGTTGGATCCTATGACTAGACTCTCCATTTCTTTGTCAATATTTCTATTTTAATAATTATGGTTCCCAACTTTGTTTCCATTTCACACTGCTGATACCTATTTACTCTTCAACAACATATGCTTTACAAATTGTATGACATCACAGACTAAGTTCACAGTCTCTCCCTCACCTTACTCTCACATCCCTCTCTATAGGTCAAAGATATTTTTAGTTCATCTTTGTGCCCAAGTCAACAGACATATAGAAAACTCTCAAATTTACTGTGGTGTGACCATCTGAAAGTGATTCATAAAAAAACTTAGAAATGCTATTGCTGCTTTATTTCAGCATGATAAGTATAATAAAAACCATGCTAAGTTTAAAAACACATATTTCAATGTTCTTCCTGCAACTATTCACCAGGTGGTCCACCTATTTGTACAACATAATTATTTTATAAATGACATATACATGATTGTTATTATAGATAGCAACAATTGATATTTCCTGATCTAGAACTAACATCTCAGTTAGTTAGATTAGATTTAAAGGATGTTGCTTTCTCCTAAACATTTATAATTTTTAATAGAAAGCAATCATTTTTATATCATTAGCCAGCATTAATAACTAAAATTGAAAAACTCATAGAGAACCAGCTTAAGGCAAAATATTGGCCATTGTAGAAATGCCTCTTACAGATCTCCTATAGTTATCTACTTATCCAAGCACCCATGTCTATGCAAATGGCTGAGAATTAAAATCAAATAAAAAGTTAGGCAACATAATATAGTGTAAAGCAAATATTTCTTTTTAATCAGAGATACTTTTTCTCATAAACAAGTTGATAATCTATTTTAAAGCACTTCCAAAATTGTATCACCAAAAGGAAAATAAAAGAAGGCAGGCTAAGTAAAATGTGTTTGGGTAATATCGGATTTTAGTCGCTTTTGGCAGGAACTTATATCATGCAGCCATTTCTTGTCTTTCTTCCAGGAATGAGGTTATTTTACAGTGCAGTGATTTCCAAACCTATGATGTCTCAGGGATCAATCCACAGAGGCAAACCTAGCCTGGCCCATGTTTAACCAATCAGCTCACAGACCTCAGGTACAACTTTCCAGCCTAAACTTACATTGATCCATGCTGATTAAAGCAAAATTACACATCACGTTCAGGAACAAAGCAGCACTTTGCCACCCATGTTTCTTAGAGGAGGCTAGAGTCAGAAAGGGTGAGAGGAATCAAGAACCTGAAATACAGGAGGCCTCATGTGCACACATCTAACCAGTATCAAAAAGGAAATTTAACTCAGCAGTGATCCTCACCTTAGATCCCCCAAGACATACCAGAGACAGCACTGTGGCTTCAGTTTGTTGTATTTTTACCATTGCTGGGGCTTCTATGTCTGTTTCTCTGTTAAGATTTCTCATATTCCCAAATGCCTTCATTTCACTCTCTGGGGTATATAGGAAGTGCCATGACTAGTCAGCTGTTTTGGCTTTAAAAGTAGTATCTTTATACTGTCCTCTCCACAGACATGCCATGGGAACCAGATGGAGGCAGAGCTTTGGTCATTGTTCCCTAGACCTTGTACGGCAAATGAGATAGAAGGTCTGTTAGCCCAGCTGCTGGAAAAGGTTTTATTTCCCAAGGGAAAGGATAGCACATCTGGGGCAATGCGGTCCTCATACTCAGTTTTGGATTCTCTTCCTGGTGACAGACATCTGCTCTCTGGCAAGGGAAAGAGCAATAATCTGTGTTTTATGAAAAATGTTGGCATGTTGTAACAGAAAAAAATCTATTTTTTTTTCTTTTTTAAACAGAAAAATACAGAGTTTATGCAAAATTAAATTTGGACACAGAACAGATCATGAGGGAAATATCAAAATCTTGCTCTAGGTGATATTAATATAAATCAGTACTTATTTAAGATCACTGAACATATAAGATTTAGCAATTTTAAATCTGTTTGTTTTGCCTAGCTAAATCATCATAAAAGCAGGACTGTAGATGTATTTCCTGATGGTAACTGTTAAGATTGAGTTGAATATTCCAGTGTTCACAAATTCTATGTAGAGAATATATGTAAACAAATGGATGGGGTTGTGAGAAAGCAAGACATAGCAAGTGATGAGAGTGGTGCACCATCTTTATTCAGGATTCTGCTCTGTCTGTAAAGTTAGAGCAGTTTTCCCTCCAATTATATACTATCATCTTGGAATTTTCCATTCAAAGGAATTGTTACTGAACTAGTTGTGCACTATTTAGCAATCACACCTATAATGAAGGCCAAATCATGGCTTGCAAACACTGAACGATGAGAATCCTCCAAGGGCAAGATAAACAACATCTTCGCAACTTCTTAGAATTTTCAGGTAAAGAAATCCAAACTCATTGACAGTGATTCAGTTTCTAGGTCACCACAGATTGAAATGAGAGTATGTATCTAGTTTCTATCTTTAACCTGTTCATTTATAACATATTATTTTTTCTTTATCATGGACAATTTAATTGATAATATATACCCAATTAATGAATTAGAGGTCATCCACCATAGAATTAGACAGGTGAATTTTACTTGAATAATTTCAGTTGAAAAGATATGAATTCCAGGTGGAGAGAATAATAGTATTTAAAAAGGTACAGAGTAGGAAGTTTCCAGGGCAACTGACTGACTCATTCAGTTGACTGGAGATCTGATTACACCCAGATGACATAGTGGAAAATACTGGCCAGAACACTAGACGGGGGTCAATGACAAAAGCATTACAGGCGCTGGGCTCTGCTAGTTGGGTAGCTCAGACTAAGGCTATTTAGATCACTTTCCAGTCCCAAATTCCTGTCCTCAAATAAGGAGGTTGAATTGGGAAATCGTCAAGGTTCCTTTCAATTCTGAGAGTCTGTGCCACATCATTGACTCAAGGCAAAGAAGAAAACAGCTGGTACGAAAAATAAGAAAAAGCTTTAAAAATACATGCTTTCTGATGGCAAGGACAAAAAATCATCTTAAGGAGTTATGTAACTAGTATTATAAAGTCCTGTGGAACATGTTGCCTCCTGCTCTTCTTTTTTGCTATGTGGAAGATAAAATAGGAAGGTAGGAAGACAAGGCAACTTATCCCATACGCCATACCCTACTCCCTACTATTTTTCTTTTGGTAGCTGATGGAGGGTCTAAGAATTAAAAGTACTGCTGGCTGAAGAAAGCAATCTAGAGAATCTTCAATGTCAAGAACCAAGAAAATTAGCAAAAATCCTGGGAAGGCTTGGTTTCAATATTTTAAGGTTGAATCAGAGAGGTACATACTGATAAAATCCATATTGAGTGAGCACTTATCCTTGGTCAAATGTCTGCTGCTATTTACGTATACCACATAGAGGGTTAAAGGAGCCTAACGAAGCTCTAGTTCCTCACTGCCACATGTCAGTATAGGTCAAGTGTGGCCGTACCTTCTTTATTTCAAGAGATGAAGGAAGTAGATTTTTTTTTTTTTTGTCAGCCACCTGTTTTTAAAATGTTGGTAATAATTTAAAAAATAAAACAAATACAATAACAATAGAAAGCTATTCAAGGCCTTTTCAGCTCCTGTGTGAATCTAGGTTAGGAGGTTCTATGAAGTGGAAGTAAAAATATTCAGCATAATTCCGAAAGGACGGAAGAAGAATATTTACTTAATGTCCTATGGACACTTAGCATTTTAGATAAGAAGACTGCAAAGAGGTGCCATTTCATCTGCACTTTATAGAATTTATTACAGTTCAAGTACCTTTATAAAGTAATATGCTGTCACAGAAATTAGTTTACATATATTGCACATAGATGACTTTAAATTTGATTGTCAAGACATCAGAGCTCCCTCATTCCTGAGAGACAGAACACATACATAGAATGTTCAGGTGTGTTTGGGAGTTTAGAGCTTAATCCTGCTCTTAATTTTAAGTTAATAATGATAATATTTATACTAACATTCGAATACTGATTTCTTGGGAACTGTTCTCTGCGCCTTCCCTATATTCAGGCTTGCATGCTAACTAAAGCTCAGGCCTGGTAGCCACTGACAGATTCGTGACCTGGGAAACATGGAAGGTCAGGTTTTTTTGTTTCTTCTTTTTTAATTTGTTAAATGGAATGGAAACTCATCCTACTTCAGAGGATTTTTATGAACTGAAGAAAAGACAAAAAAAAAAATTCATGTTGAAATATAACTCTGACTCTTTGGACTATATGCCACCCAAACTAGAAGGTCTTTTTACCTTTGCCTGAGCATCAAGTTTATTGGGTGAAACCACTAACTAAAATGGAAAAAATGTGATAGAAGAGCAGGCTGACATACTAAAAGCACAAGGGTTCTATTTTAACTATGTAAAGTACAAAACGTCTATTAAACCAAGGTTTTTTAAACAACTGCTAGTTAGATATTCATCAAATAAATAAAATATACCAAAAAGTGAGCAGAACTGATTTGTGTTAAAAAAAAAAAAGAAATTAAATAAATAAAACATTGACTTTCATGCAAGCCAGGTAAATGTTAATGCTTTTAAAAAGAATAACATAATATGCAATTTTTATTTCTTTAGTTGTTCTTATTTTACCAGTGGTCTTTATGAATAGTTTAAAAATGACATATTAGCTTGCTGCCTATAATGTTAGCATTTAAAGAATATTACAGCTGGAAGGGGATTTAGAGACCATCTAATTCAAATGCCATATTATAGAGATGGAAACTGATGCTTCAGGAGAGTAAGTGGCTTGATCAAGGTGACAAAGACGGTTGATGGAAAGAATAAAAAATGTTGTGCTGTCAGTGGGAAGTGACTGGAAAATGTAGCTAGTGGTTGGTAAGAATGTAACCAAGATGGGAGCCTTCCCAGAGATGTGAGATGTATATTAAACCAGTTTCTGAAAATCAAAAAAAAAAAAAAAAAATGAGATTGCCTTTAAACACTTAGCAAGTGTCCTCCTAAGTGTTTAAGATTTTATATGAAGTTTCACCATGCAGGGGATACACAATTCAAATTCCCGGGTCAGCTTGAGATTTTATTTATTTCTATAAATTCCATAAATATATATGACGTCTCTATGTCATAAAGGTTATAGCCTTTTCTATTCCTATATTTCACAACTTTTAGTCACTATGGAAACATATATAAAGAGTTTAAATTTACATGTATATGTTCAAATATATACAGCTAATTAAACTCAGGTGTAAAAGCAGTGTATTTCACTTAGTTGATTTGCAAAAAAATATTTGAGATAAAGAAGAAAAAAAATGTTTAGAGAGGAAAATGTACGGTATTACTATATTCTGCTTATACTCATCTTAAGGAGCTAAAATCATTATGATTTCTAGAAACACCAGAAATGGTGACAGTACAAAAGAGTGTTTCTAATGGAAAAATATTCTAGCCATGGAACTAATGTCAGTTTGAGTCACTGATGAAGCAAATGTTTCTCAGGCTCTGGCGATACACATAGCTCTTTACTTGGCACAAAGGGAGCTTTTAGCAAACGGGATGCAGATCATACAATGATGAGGAAGACAAATTGGAATGGCTCCTCAGTCTCCCAACACTGGGTACAAATTCCCCATCCCACCAACTTGTGAGTGTTTAAGACCATAAACCTTAGGGAGGGAGGAAGAAACAATGGAAACAGGAGGCAGAGAAAAAGGAAATAGGAAGTAAAGGAGAAAATGAATAAGCCCCAGATGTCTTCGTGCCCACTCTAAAAATTCAGAGGTATAGTCAAGTTTTTTTTCCAATGTGCTAATGTTCTTCCTTCCTGATATCTAAAATATTGAAGATGCATGTGTCCCAAGGCACAGTAATCATTTAAATTATGTTGCAGCAAACTAATTAAATTAGCTTTATTTTTCAATTATACAATGTACAAGAGAATATAATTCAAAAGAAAAATTCCAAAGTTGGCTAGTAGAATTGGTTATAGTTTTAGAGATTATAACTAATAAGAGAAATGGAAATGCTTCTAAGTTTCCTTCAGTCCAAGACATAATAGTTTTTGGGACATACGTGTTCCATGAGTTTTAGAAATCTTAATAACTGACTGAAAAATTTTAGCACTTGCATCCTCATTCAGCCAAAGGCTGTTTTATCCAGCTAAATAACTCTGGGGAGGATCCACCTAAGACATTTAACAGCTGGGTAAGTTTTGAGGTGTTCACAGAGCAAAAGTCCGCTCTAAAAAATAAACTTAAAGCTGGCTAACATTTTCAAAATAATTGTCATATTTGTGGGAAGAAATACATATGAAAATACATCTTTCTTTTAAAACTTAGTCAATAGATTCAAATTTTCTATAGCTGTTTTAATCCATGTAACTAAAAGATATTTGGGACAGGTGTAAAGAGAGAAACTCGACTCCCTCGGGCTTTGCTCCAGATGTCCTTTTAAGAATGTTCCTTGTTTTAACCAAGTTACCTATCATGACACACTAACTGCTGCCTAATCACATGACTTATAAAAATTATGATGTAGCATAATGATGTTTTCCCTCTACAGGTAATTCTGAGGCTTGTTCTGTTATCACACTGAATGATCTTCTGGATAATCTGCTGTGAGTGGAGTAGAGAGTATACTTGAACAACATTTGACTAGGCCACCTTCTCCTGCTGCTACAAAAGAATGGTTTCTTCCCAGTCACAAATCTATCCTGAATGTTAATTAAATATTTACAAGGTACTTTAAAATCCTCCCTGGAAAAAAAAAAAAAAAATCCTCCCTGAATGCTAATCTGAAAATAGCAACCTACATTCATTTGAATAAGCAGAAATTTCTGCCTGTCCAAATTAAGCATCTCTGGCCTCAGTTTAATTCAGATAATTCTATGACTTGGGGGAGAAAAAAAAAAAAAAGAACTGACTACCTACTATGTATAAGGTTCCATGTCAGATGTGGAAATAAAACTAAACTTTCTAGGACTAGGAAATTTGTCATAAATTACAACAATTTGTATTATTTAACTCACATCATTTCCCTCTGGGCTTGAAAGCTAAATTAGTTGCAAAATCCTCACCTTTTTAGCATTAAGCTTTTACATTGTTCCTTAACATATAACACTGTATCTAGTTACATAAAGATGCAGTATTTTCTACATATTAACACAGATTTCCACATTTTATTCATTAAGTTTCTGAAAGAGTTTTAACATGAAGGTTCCATTTATTGTATCAAAAAATAAAAATATCATCAAAGTCTTTTTGCAACTCCCAAAACACAGTTAGAGAATAATGATCATATGCTAAAAAATGTAAAATGCAATTTGTGCTGTGCCCCATTTACTACAAAATCACTACGAACAATGCATTTTGTACAGTATATTGCTCCAGGGAATGTGGATCAGCATCAGGAATGAATAAAGAACATTGCATTTGAAATCAGCTAATTCTGCCTCAGCGCTTTTAAAAACTATTTGTTATGATATTACCTCCTGTCAAGCACATAATATGATATTTTCCTCAATAAAAACTAAACAGTTGCTGTAATTTCAGCTTCTCTAATTTTCTACTTTTTAAGCACTAAATATTTAAACAATACAGACCTGGAAATCTCAAGCCAGTCATCTGATCTTCCCATTTCCTGCCTAAAGTAGAGTAACTATCTGTACAGGGGCCTGCTCTGTCACAGACATACATAACGGCAGCTGTTGAGGTCCTTACCTGCCCACAAGCCAGGCCCATTCCTCTTTCTCCCATGCCATGCGGACACGATAAATTTAACTCCAGGGCATCTGCTCCAGAAGCCTTTAAGATGAGGAAGGAAAATGAAAAAAAAAAACACAAAGCTTTAATTGTGTATTAATAGGCTTTCACCACTGACAATACAACATAGGTCACATTTGACAAATTTTAACTACTCTGTTTTCTGCACCACGGCTATTGTATGAGGTGTATTCTGACTCTCTCAAATGAGGGTATCTATACAAGGATTATTCAGTTCAGTCGCTCAGTTGTGTCCGACGCTTTGCAACCCGATAGACTGAAGCTCGCCAGGCTTCCCTGTCCATCACCAACTCCCAGAGCCTACTCAAACTCATGTCCATTGCATCAGTGATGCCATCCAACCATTTCATCCTCTGTTGCCCCCTTCTCCTCTCACCTTCAATCTTTCCCAGCATCAGGGTCTTTTCCAGTGAGTTGGTTCTTTGCATCAGGTGGCCAAAGTATTGGAGCTTCAGCTTTAGCATCAGGCCTTCCAATGACTATTCAGGACTGATTTTGTTTAGGATTTACAGGTTGGATCTCCCTGCAGTCCAAGCAACTCTCAACAGTCTTCTCCAACACCACCGTTCAAAAGCATCAATTTTGGGAACTCAGCTTTCATTATAGTCCAACTCTCACATTCATACGTGACTACTGGAAAAACCATAGCTTTGACTAGACAGACCTTTGCTGGCAAAGTAATGTCTCTGATTTTAATATGCTATCTAGGTTGGTCGTAGATTTTCTTCCAAGGAACAAGCGTCTTTTAATTTCATGGCTGGAATCACCATCTGCGGTGATTTTGGAGCCCCCCAAAATAAAGACTGCCACTGTTTCCATTGTTTCCCCATCTCTTTGCCATGAACTGATGGGACCGGATGCCATGATCTTAGTTTTCTGAATGTTGAGCTTTAAGCCAACTTTTTCACTCTTTTCTTTCACTTTCATCAAGAGGCTCTAGTTCTTTGCTTTCTGCATAACAGTGGTGTCATCTGCGTATCTGAGTTTATTGATATTTCTCCTGGCAATCTTGATTCCAGCTTTGTGATTCATCCAGCCCAGCATTTCTCATGATGTACTCTTCATATAAGTTAAATAAGTAAGATGAAAATATACAGCCTTGATATACTCCTTTTCCGATTTGGAACCAGTCTGTTGTTCCATGTCCAGTTCTAACTGTTGCTTCTTGACCTGCATACAGGTTTCTCAAGAGGTAGGTCAGGTGGTCTGGTCTTCCCATCTCTTTCAGAATTTTCCACAGTTTATTGTGATCCACACAGTCAAAGGCTTTGGCATAGCCAATAAAGCAAAAGTAGATGTTTTTCTGGAACTCTTTTGCTTTTTCCATGATCCAGCAGATGTTGGCAATTTGATCTCTGGTTCCTCTGCCTTTTCTAAAACCAGCTTGAACATCTGGAAGTTCACGGTTCACATACTGTTGAAGCCTGGCTTGGAGAATTTTGAGCATCACTTTACTAGCATGTGAGATGAGTGCAATTGTGTTGTAGTTTGAACATTCTTTGGCATTGCCTTTCTTTGGAACTGGAAGGAAAACTGACCTTTTCTAGTCCTATAGCCACAGCTGAGTTTTCCAAATTTGCTGGCATATTGAGTGCAGCACTTTCACAGCATCATCTTTTAGGATTTGGAATAGCTCAACTGGAATTCCATCACCTCCACTAGCTTTGTTCGTAGTGATATTTCCTAAGGCCCATTTGACTTAGCATTCCAGGATATCTGGTTCTAGGTGAATGACCAGACCATAGTGGTTATCTGGGTCATAAAGATCTTTTTTGTACAGCTCTTCTGTGTATTCTTGCCACCTCTTCTTAATATTTTCTGCTTCTGTTAGGTCCATACCATTTCTGTCCTTTATTGAGCCTGTCTTTGAAATATTCCCTTGGTATTTCTAATTTTCTTGAAGAGATCATGAGTCTTTCCCATTCTATTGTTTTCCTCGATTTCTTTGCACTGATCACTGAGGAAGGCTTTTTTATCTCTCCTTGCTATTCTTTGGAACTCTGCATTCGAACGGGTATATCTTTTTCCTCCTTTGCCTTTAGCTTCTCTTCTTTTCTCAGCTATTTGTACGGCCTCCTCAGACAGCCATTTTGCTTTTTTGCATTTCTTTTTTTGGGGGGTGGTCTTGAGCACCACCTCCTGTACAATGTCACAAACTTCCGTCCACAGTTCTTCATGCACTCTGTCTATCAAATATAATCCCTTGAATCTATTTGTCACTTCCACTGTAATATCGTAAGGGATTTCATTTAGGTCATACCTGAATGGTCTAGTGCTTTTCCCAACTTTCTTCAATTTAAGCCTGAATTTGGCAATAAGCAGTTCATGATCTGAGCCACAATCAGCTCCCGGTCTTGTTTTTGCTGACAGTATAGAGCTTCTCCACCTTTGACTGCAAAGAATATAATCAATCTGATTTCAGTATTGACCATCTAGTGATGTCCACATGTAGAGTCTTCTCTTGTGTTGTTTGAAGAGGGTGTTTGCTATGACCAGTGCATTCTCTTGGCAAAACTCTGTTAGCCTTTGCCCTGCTTCATTTTGTACTTCAAGGCCAAATTTGCCTGTTACTCCAGGTAGCTCTTCACTTCCTACTTTTGCATTCCAGTCCCCTATAATGAAGACAACATCTTTTTTGGGTGTTAGTTCTAGAAGGTCTTGTAGTTCTTCATAGGACCGTTCAACTTCAGCTTCTTCAGCATTACTGTTCGGGGCATGAAAGTGAAGTTGCTCAGTCGTGTCCGACTCTTTGGGACCTCATGGACTGTAGCCCCTAGGCTCCTTCCATCCATGGAATTTTTTAGGCAAGAGTACTGGAGTGGGTTGCCATTTCCTTCTCCAGGGGAATCTTCCCAACCCAGGGATCGAACACGGGTCTCCCACATTGCAGGCAGACACTTTACCGTCTGAGCCACCAGGGGCATAGAACTCGATTACCGTGATATTGAATGGTTTGCCTTAACAAACAGAGATCTTTCTGTCGTTTTGAGATTGCATCCAAGTGCTGCATTTCAGACTCTTTTGTTGACTATGATGGCTACTCCATTTCTTCTAAGGGATTCTTGCCCACAGCCATAGATATAATAGTCATCTGAGTTAAATTCACCTATTCCAGTCCATTTTAGTTCACTGATTCCTGAAATGTTGATGTTCACTCTTGCCATCTCCTGTTTGACCACTTCTGATTTGCCTTGATTCACGGACCTAACATTCCAGGTTCCTATACGTATTGCTCTTTACAGTATCAGATTTTACTTTCATCACCTGTCACATCCAAAACTGGGTGTTGTTTTTGCTTTGGCTTCGTCTCTTCATTCTTTCTGGAGTTGTTCCACCATTCTTCTCCAGTAGCATATTGGGCACCTACTGACCTGGGGAGTTCATCTCTCATTGTCATACCTTTTTGCCTTTTCACAGTGTTCACGGGGTTCTCAAGGCAAGACTCCTGAAGTAGTTTGCCATGCCATTCTCCAGTGGGCCACATTTTGTCCGAACTCTCCACAATTACCCATCCATCTTGGGAGGCCCTACACTGCATGGCTCATAGTTTCATTGAGCTAGACAGGGCTGTCAGAGAAGGCAATGGCACCCCACTCCAGTAGTCTTGACTGGAAAATCCCATGGACGGAGGACCCTGATGGGCCGCAGTCCATGGGGTCGCTAAGAGTTGGACACGACTGAGTGACTTCACTTTCCCTTTTCACTTTCATGCATTGGAGAAGGAAATGGCAACCCATTCCAGTGTTCTTGCTTGGAGAGTCCCAGGGATGGGGGAGCCTGGTGGGCTGCCATCTATGGGGTCGCACAGAGTCGGACACGACTGAAGCGACTTAGCAGCAGCAGCAGCAGACAGGGATGTGCTCCATGTGATCAGTTTTGTTAGTTTTCTGTGATTGTGGTTTTCATTCTCTCTGCCTTCTGACGGATAGGGAAAAGATCCTTATGGAAGTTTACTGATGGAAAAGACTGAGGGCAAAACTGGGTCCCATGGGCTGGGCCACGTTCAGTTCAGTTCAATCAGTTCAGTCGCTCAGTTGTGTCTGACTCTTTGCGACCCCATGAATCGCATTATGCCAGGCCTCCTTGTCCATCACCGTCTCCCGGAGTTCACTCAAACTCACATCCATCGAGTCGGTGATGCCATCCAGCCATCTCATCTTCTGTCATCCCCTTTTCCTCCTGCCCCCAATACCTCCCAGCATCAGAGTCTTTTCCAATGAGTCAACTCTTCGCATGAGGTGGCCAAAGTACTGGAGTTTCAGCTTTAGCATCATTCCTTCCAAAGAACACCAAGGGCTGATCTCCTTTAGAATGGACTGGTTGGATCTCCTTGCAGTCCAAGGGACTCTCAAGAGTCTTATCCAACACCAGAGTTCAAAAGCATCAATTCTTCGGCATTCAGCTTTCTTCACAGTGCAACTCACATCCATACACAACCACTGGAGAAACCATAGCCTTGACTAGATGGACCTTTGTTGGCAAAATAATGTCTCTGCTTTTCAATATGCTATCTAGGTTGGTCATAACTTTTCTTCCAAGGAGTAAGTGTCCTTTAATTTCATGGCTGCAGTCACCATCTGCAGTGATTTTGGAGCCCCCCAAAATAAAGCCTGACACTGTTTCCACTGTTTCCCCATCTATTTCCCATGAAGTGATGGGACCAGATGCTATGATATTTGTTTTCTGAATGTTGGGCCATGAGTAAATCTTTAATGCAATTTTCCATTGATGGGCGGGGCTATGTTCCCTCCCTGTTGCTTGACCTGAGGGCAAACTCTGGTGGAGGTGATGAAGATAATGGCAACCTCCTTTAAAAGGTCCCATGCAAGCATTGCCGCACTCAGTGCCTCCAACCCTGAAGCAGGCTACCGCCAACCCATGTCTCCACCGGAGACTCCTGGACACTCATTGGCATGTCTGGGTCAGTTTCTTATGGGGTCACTGCTCCTTTCTCCTGGGTCCTTGTGCACACAAGGTTTTGTTTGTGCCCTCCAAGAGGGCGTATGCCATACCCAGGTCTGCTGCCCCCAGAGCCCCTGCAGCAGGCCACTGATGACCTGTACCCCTACAAGAGACATTCAGACACAGTTCTAATAACAAAAGCAAATACACATTGAGTGTTTATGACACTCGCTGCTCTCTGTGAGTTGTGTTTCTTATCTCTAACTCTCATCCTCCTTGGAATAATCAGGTACCAATTTTACAGATGAGGAGACTACGGCACAGGGAATTAAATGACCAGTATCAAGTGACACAACAGATTTTTAACTCAGGTCTGTTTGATATCATGTTGATTCTGCCCTATACAGCTTCTATTTTTATAGAAACAAATCTTACTAATTCTGGATAATTGGTACTGAAGGTACCAGGACAAAGAGAAATGTAGCAGGCTGGATGGAACAAATATAAATAAAATTTCAAATGTTCTTTTATCAATTAACTTTTATTATTTATTAATACTGCTTTCAAATGCTTCAGAGCATTCAAGCATGTTAATTACCCAAACTGGGAACACTATTCATTGTATTCTATGTTGCTTTAAAAAAACTCAAGTGGAAAATAAGATTGTGGTAATAGTTCAAATTAAACCAAAATATATAAAAATAGTTTTTCTCCTCTCTCTTTCAATTTCATACCTCTAAAGTAATCTATGTTAACAATTTATGTGTAATTTTCTATTTTTCTATATATTAAAAAAAGTAAAGGAAACATATAACACATGTATCAGGCTTATTTTTTCTTCTTGGTTTTGCTCTTTATATTTTCATTTTTTTCTTCTAGTTTTATTGAGATACAACTGACATACAACACTATATAAGTTTTTGGTGTATAGCGTAATGATTTAACTTTAATGCACCATGGAATGATTACCACAATAAGTTCAGAGCACATCCATCATCACATATAGACACAAGATAAAAGAAAAAAGTCCTTGTGATGAGAACTCTCAGGATTTTCTCTGTTACATACTGCAGTATTAATTATAGTAATAAAGTTGTACATTACATCCCTAATACATCCTTTGTTATAACCAGAAGTTTAGGCCTTTTGACTGCCTTCACCCAATAACTCTGGTAACCACAAACCTGATCTATTTTTCTATCAGTTCAGTTCAGTTCAGTTCAGTCCCTCAGTCGTGTTTGACTCTTTGCAACCCCATGAATCACAGCATGTCAGGCTTCCCTGTCCATCACCAACTCCCGGAGTTCACTAAGACTCACATCCATCGAGTCAGTGATGCCATCCAGCCATCTTATCCTCTGTCGTCCCCTTCTCCTCCTGCCCCTAATCCCTCCCAGCATCAGAGTCTTTTCCAATGAGTCAACTCTTCGCATGAGGTGGCCAGGTTACTGGAGTTTCAGCTTTAGCATCATTCCTTCCAAACACCCAGGGCTGATCTCTTTTAGAATGGACTGGTTGGATCTCCTTGCAGTCCAAGGGACTCTCAAGAGTCTTCTCCAACACCACAGTTCAAAAGCATCAATTCTTCAGCACTCAGCCTTCTTCACAGTCCAACTCTCATATCCATACATGACCACAGGAAAAACCATAGCCTTGACTAGACGAACCACTGTTGGCAAAGTAATGTCTCTGCTTTTGAATATGCTTTCTAGGTTGGTCATAACTTTCCTTCCAAGGAGTAAGCATCCTTTAATTTCATGGCTGCAGTCACCATCTGCAGTGATTTTGGAGCCCAAAAAAATAAAGCCTGACACTGCTTCCACTGTTTCCCCATCTATTTCCCATGAAGTGATGGGACCAGATGCCATGATCTTCGTTTTCTGAATGTTGAGCTTTAAGCCAACTTTTTCACTCTCCTCTTTCACTTATATTTTTCTATAAGTTTGTTTATTTTTGAAGTATAATTGACACCTAATACTATGCTAATTCCTGGTGCACAACACAGTGATTCAATACTTTTATACATTTCTATACATTACAAATAATCACCATGATAAGCCTAGTCACCATCTGTTATCATACAAAGATATTACATTACTATTGACTATATCATGCATTTCATACCCATGACTCATTTTTTTTGTAATTGAAAGTGTATACCTCTTAATTTTCTTCACCTATTTCTCTCATCTTTTTAAACTGAATCAATTTTATTTTATTTTTTAAAAATCCATCCTAAGAAACATGAAGCACAGATAATTTTGTTTTAATTTAATAATTAAGTAGGAATCTTTCTTATTTACCTCATTAATTTATACAAATGGGTCCTATAGAAATGAACAAAATATTTCACACTAAGCATTCTTAAAATAACTGGAGAACCATAGAATTCTTTAGAAGTCTTCTGTAAAAACTCTAAGAACAATTAAAACACTTTTTTTTTTTAATTTGAGAAATGGAAGATAAACTAAATGATTCCTTTACCTAACTTCTAGAATTCCTTCAATGCCACCATTTCTTTTTGAGTAAGGTAAGCATGGCTCAGTTTCCATAATATTATAACATGTCTATCACATCATGGAAAGACTTTTTTAAAAGTTCATTATTTTCTAAGCATATCAGACCTTTCTTTAGTCCAACAGCTTTTCTTCAAATCTTTCTTTTCTTCCTAATTGTTCAATATTTTTTCCTATTTTATTAATTTTAAATAAGGCCTCAACAAACAAGTATTCTATCGATAGTTATATCTTTCTTGGTTGACTTTCTTACTCACTTTTACTCATTAGTGAGTCTGCTTTTCCTTCTGCACATTTGTGAAAGTTCATTGAATCATTCAGCCTATTTTCTAACATGGTTTTATTATGGTTTTTGTAAATGCTTCATGTTGTTTGAAAATTATTTGAATCACAGTTTGGTGGTAAGCTTAGACAAAACACAACCAGCTAAACTCTGAGTTCTAATCCTAGATCTGCTAAGGAACTTGGGCAAGTAAGTTAACCTTCTTTGTTCCCATCTGTTCAAGTGTAAGGGCTTCCCAGATGGCTCAGCACTAAAGAATGCATCTCCCTGAAATGCAGGAGACTCAGGAGACATGGATTCCATCCCTGGATCAGGAAGAGCCTCTGGAGGAAGAAATGGCAATCCACTCCAGTATTCTTGCCTGGAAAATCCCATGGACAGAGGAGCCTGGTGGGCTACAGTCCATGGGGCCTCAAAGAGTTGGACACGATTAAGCACTAAGCACACACACATTCAAGTGTAAACTGGAGACAATAGGACCTATCTCAAAACCATGTCATGTGAGAATCTGCAGCTTAATTAAAAGATTGTACACTGCAAGTATATATTTTTTCTTATTATGTCTTAGTTATTTCAAATATTTCTTTTAGACTTATTTGCTTTAGACTGCTAATTGAAATGCAGCAATTAATAGCAAATCAATTCAACAACATTTTGGAATAAGCTTTAGGTGTCATTTGTATAGATATTTACATTATACATATTTTCTAAAATGTAAGTGCAAGCTTACAATTAGATTCTTAGTAGACAATAATAACTAACATTTATTGAACACTTACAATATGTCAGATACTTTACTAGGATTCTTATAATGGATATATCATTATTCCCATTTTGTAACTGATAAAATCAAGCTACAAAGAGTTCAAGTGACTAATTTATTATTCTAAAGCTTGTAAATGAGAATAGGATCTTTAAATCAAACATTTTAAGTATAGAACCTGTATTCTTGGTCACTATCATAACTTATTAGAAATCAGGTAATCCATGGCTAGAACTGTTTTAACGTGATAACAAAACATTACAACTCGACATCCTTCAAGTTTCTAAATATTAAATAGATATTAAAATCTTGTAAGACCACTTATTAAATTTAGTCTTTTCAGTGACTGTCAAAAATTTTCCCACCACTATACACATATACAAATGCTAACCCACTAAACATACCCATAAAGATCTTTGAAGTGAGGATCTAGGCCTCAAAAACAGATAATCCTGCTCAAAATAACACCAAGAGCTGGGGAATATTCATTTGGCCTCTGCTTCAATATTCTTGTCATACGATGTACACCACCTTAAAAGGCAGTTAATTCTATTTCTAAGCAACCACATGCATTCAAAAAGGCTTAATTGCTGAATTACCATGAAATGTTAAATTAACTGAAACTGGGCATGCATTCTGACTCCTGTTAGTCACAAGCTTTTTAGTTTAGTCACTTAGCCCAGAGTTTATTCTGCCTCACCTAAATGATTATACAATAAAATAAACTAGTGAAGGCAGTGACATAGAAAATTTGCTGCTCCTAATTTCATACATTATCTATTTATCATCTGTTTATTGGCATGAAGTAGAATGATGTGTTAATAGTGTGGACCATAGAGCCAGATTTCATGGGTTTGAATCCCACTTTTACCACATACTAGCTGTGTGAACTTGGGCATATTATTTAACAACTTTTGGCCTCAGTCTCCTCATTTCCAAAACATGGAAAACAGAAAAGTACCTCACAAGATTGCTTTTCTAAGGTACAAATAAATTTAATAAAAGTGAATGACTTAGAACAGTGCCTGGACTGCAGTAAATATTATGTAGTATAAGCAGTTAATCTAGTCTAACTACCTGTCTCACTGTCTATCCATCTATCCATCCATCCATCTATCCATTCAGTTACAATCTTCAACTTGCTGTTCCTCAGCTTTGATCTGAAAAAGAATATAAAGTAGCTATACACACTTCGGGGGCTTTACAGGTGGCTCAGTGGTAAAGAATCTGCCTGCCAATGCAGGAGATGCAGGAGACGAGGGTTCAATCACTGGGTTGAGAAGATCCCCTTGAGTAGAAAATGACAAACCACTCTGGTATTCTTGCTAGTATCCTCTGTCCATGGAGAATTCCATGACTGAGTGACCGAACAACAAAACAACAAAAATCCATACTTGGGATTGGGGGAAGGGGTGGCAGAAAACCATTCTAAGAAATTCTCAGAGTAGTGGTAGTAACGTGATTTCTAAAATTCTCTGAATCATTTTGTAAAACCTCTCAGAGAAATTAAGGAAGCAAAACCACAAACCCTTGTACAATACATCCAGCAAAATGGGGTACACGGTTCTTTTCCTTCTCCTTTCCTTACCTCTCTCTTCCTTATCGATCTGTGTAGTTCTAAAGTCACTGGCTGGGGACGAGCAAGGTAGGTGACTAGGAAGTTCTGAGGAAGAGCCATGAGGGCCCAGTGAGGGTATCAGAGCCTGAGCACAGTGAGAATGACAGATGTGTGGATGGTGGCTTGGGGTAGTAAATCAGAGCCCTAGTGGGAAGAGAAGTCTTCCATGGGTCAAGGGGAACAAGTAAAGGATATAAGAGACCAAGCAGGGTAGAAAGACATGAAGCTACATTTTTTGGTGCCTGCTCAGTCAGTCACTCAATCATGTTCAACTCTTTGTGACCCCATGGGCCGTAGCCTGCCAGGCTCCTCTGTCCATGGAATTTTTCAGGCAAGAATATTGGAGTGGGTTGCCATTGCCTACTCCAAGGACACTTCTTGGATTCTCCCTAATTTTCTTCTGTTAGAAGAATACATGAGGCCCACTGCCAACTTTCTACATAGCAACACTGTCAATTAGTCTCAACTATCCAAAACTGGGGACTCAAGTTCTCTGGGATCTTAGACCACTTCGAAGTGGACCCAGGACAGGTCAACACTGGATTGGCTTGGGCCCCACTGGGTACTAAGTCTGTGATTATCTCTTATCTCCAACTAGGCATCTATCTTTCCTGATTCTATTCTGTCCTGCTGACTGTTAGTATTCAGGAATTTATATCCAACTGGTCCTATATATTCCTATCATGTACCTCTGTCTGCTTTGTATCTCAGCCTATTTGAGATTTCCTAACTTCAACATCTATTTAATTTTATGAAATACCACTAGTCCAGATCCTAGTTAAAAAAAGAAAACATGAAAAGAACCTGGCTTCAAAGTGGTTTATTTGGACTCTCTGCTAGGAATAGTATGGTCACCTGGTTTTGACACCTATGCCTCTCAGCTGGACTTTCCTTGTCTTGGCCTTCCAGTTATAGTCAGACCCTTGGCAATCGCCCATCAAATCCCTAACCTGAAACTTTCAGCTTTGGATTTTAATCACCTCAAGTTCATTGTGCCAAATCAAATTCATTCTTCCCATTTACTCTGTAATTGCTTCCTTTTGTTTATCACATGCCTGTATATCAGCTCTGTGCCTTTATTTTGCTTCATTCAACAAATATCTGAGGACTATCCACTGACCAGCAAAGCCCTGTGTTTGGAATTGGGGGTTAAATAGTGAACCAGGTGAGGTCTCCACCCAGACAGTTTGCTTTATCATAAGGAAGACAGGTGAAAGAGCTGATGACATCACTGTTAATCACCAGTTTTATTAAATTCTGTGGAGAAAAGGCACAAGCAGAGGTAGACCCAGATTTGGGGGAGGAGCCTGAAGTTCATACAATTTGCAGATACTTCTTTAAAAATAAAAATGATTTAAAAATTAAAAAGAGAAAATCAGGTATGGGCCTTGGAAGTAGCTTGTACAAGTAAGGGCTCTGAAACTTAAGCTTCATCAACTTTATGATAAACTAGCTTCTGAGCATAGCATTTCAGAAGGAGTAGGACAGGGGGTTAACCTACTAGTTAGGGAGCTCCAAGAGGAGGAAGAGAGAACATTTCAGCCCAGGGTAATGGCAAAGGCTCTGAGGTGCACGTGTGTTGGAGGAGTAAAAGAAGGTCACTGGGGTCTGGAATATAAAGAACACACCCAAGGGGACACCAGGGGAACGGCCAGGTACCAGACCATACAGGTCAAGTTAAGAGTTTTACATGGTAAGAAGGCTAGCGGGAAGACTGTGGTTGATTGAAAGCAAAGAGATTAATGGGGCTTTCAGATTAGGATGGTAGCAACTCACATTGAGGGCTTCCCAGGTGGCACTAGTGGTAAAGAACCTGCCTGCCGGTGCAGGTTAGATAGAAGAGCAGGTTTGATCCTTGGGTTGGGAAGATCCCCTGGAGGAGGACAAGGCTACCCACTCCACTGTTCTTGTGTGGAAAATCCCATGGACAGAGGAGCCTGGCAGGCTGCAGTTCATAGGGTCACACAGAGTCGGACATGGCTGAAATGACTTAGCATACACAAATGCAATGCATATTGAGCCACACCTAATTTATATGTCTCCTCAAATTTGATGGCCTTACTTGCCACCCAAGCTTTTGCCACTAGCTTAAAAAAGAACCTTGGTCCCTGTTGCTGTCCTCAGCTTTCCTGTCATTTCCAGCTCTCATAGTTCCCTCAGGATAAGAGCAGGACTCTCCACTGAACGTGTCAGAGTGGGAGCTCCAGGAGGGCCAGTGCTCTCAACATGCTGTGGGATTTGGCTTCTGAAGCAGTTGCTTAAGGAGGGAAGGACACGCAGCCCAAATGTGCAGAAGAAAGTAAACCTTTGGGGTGTAAAGTGTGACGAGTGAGAGAGAAGAAACAGAAGGAACCAGTAGATATATGTCCTTCACTCGTCTTCTTCTCTAAACTGTTGTGAGGCAGGATGATCCCACACAGCCCTCCCATCCCACATGGCTGAGCAATTGGCTCCATCTCCTTGTGAAGTGGCAGCCAGCTCTGGAACGCACCACGCTCCATCTGCTTTCCCTTCTTCCCATTGCCTTCACTCCCCTCACACCCCCTTTAATCTTATTGCTTTGGAATTGAATCCTTCAGTGAAGCATCTTCACATTAATTTTGACTCAGGCTCTGTTTTCTAAGCTAACACACATTAAGAAAGAAATGGATTCCAAATCTATTCAAATGAGTTCAAGATCTATTTAAGATCTACTATGGGGTATGGTTCAATTTGGTATACACATTTAAACTGTGAACATGTCTACCTAGCTGAGGCTATACCTTATTCACCTTTGTTTTGGATGGCCAGGGACTCTGCAAATAGTAAGTGCTTCAGAGATCTTCCCTCCATGGAATTGGAATAGTTTATCAATGTCCCAGAAAATGTGATCA
Source organism: Bubalus bubalis (assembly GCF_019923935.1). Classification (NCBI taxonomy): domain Eukaryota; kingdom Metazoa; phylum Chordata; class Mammalia; order Artiodactyla; family Bovidae; genus Bubalus; species Bubalus bubalis. The sequence continues at coordinate 46,131,618 of NC_059162.1, read as the reverse complement.
GATACCTGAACCAAAGAAACTGAGCAGAGCCTAACAATGCTACTGATTTGACACCAAGCTATAAAAACTTTTCTGGAGGCTGCTTCTGTTTTATGGTGCTCAAAAAATAAGACAAATTAAAACCAGGTTGAGGAATAAGACATTAAAAATATGTGTATTCTAGAGAGTTAGAGTGAAAAGGAAAGTTTGGTTCAACATGGTTCTATTTCCAAGAATATGCATGTGAAAAAAATGATATATTGCATGCACACTGACTTTTAAAAACAGCATCTGGTAGATTTTACCATATTTTAAGAATGTACTAGGTTCCTGTTTTTTTAACCACCCCCCAACATGGCCTTAAATGTTTATTCAAAATAATACAATAAAATGTTAGTCTCCAATGAAGTAAATAATAATGGTCCCTTCTTGTCCAAATTTTAATTCTGATATAGAGTTTCTCTCTCAATCTCTATTTTTTCATATTTTTGTACAACTGGATCTACTCTATTACACACATTCATTTCTGTTTTCAGATATAACAGTAAAGAGCTGATAGCAAGATTTTCTGAATTCCCTGTTGTGCAATTCAAGAATTAATCTACTCTATGGAGAGGAACTTCATGAATTTAAAGTATATCCATCATCATATTAAGTGATTTGCTGAACTTAAAAGCAATGGCTTGTAGAACAGCTGGTATGTTCTCTCAGATTCCTACCCTTCATTATCACCACCCCCAAACAAATGTACATTTTAAGCAGTATAGTAACTTTGGCTTGAACACTTCTGTTTTTGTTGATTTGTTTTAATGTGGGCTCTTCCATTGTAAGAAAATCTGTTTTAATCTGTTGTGAAGCATGTGTTCACAGAAACAAAACCAAATACTGACTCTACAAAGTTTTATTGGGTGCCTACCATATGAGCTATGGTGGAATCATGCTGCCTATTGCTTCCCTCCAGGGAAATATGAAGACCTGGGGATAGTTCCTTCCTGTGTTATGCCCTGACCTGGTCCATATTTCAAAGATTAGAGGGAACTTTTTTTAATCGACACTATAGATTGAGCTCCTTGATATGTAAATTGCTCTTCTGTTGAGAGATCTAACAGACTATTTTGACTGAATGGAAGGCATATCTTTTTCCTTTTCTTTCTTTCAAACATATATTCCTTTTTTTCTTCCTTCCCCTTTTACTTTGATTGATTGCTAATAAGAAGCTAGAAAATAACATTGAATAAAACCTCAGTTAAAGAATTAGATATAGAGTGTGAAAAATATGGAATGTATCTTTAAGCTGTATCTTTATACATATATAAAAGCTTTTGGCTTTTTAAAAGTAAAATTGGCTTATTTAAAAATTAAGGCTTATTATTGACAAAAATACTTTCAGTATTTTATTCTACAGAAGGCAGAGTAGCAAGTAGTGATAAAGCCATTCATCATAGTCAGCTTTAAATTGGCACAACTCATGCCAAACCTGGGCTCTGTGGAAAATTTCACGGTCAATTAGGTAAATACATGTGTAAAATGCACCCAGCAACAAAGATCACGAAGCCAATTACTGACCATATTTAATTTCATCTAAGTCCCAGAAACAATTTTTGCCCTCACAGATCTAAGATATCCAAATAAACTGTACAATCACAATTTTTAAATGCTATAGAAAGCTTTATAACATTTTATAAGGCAGAGCTGTTAGTTCATAATTATTGTTAGGTTTAGTCTTCACTTCTTAGAGGTTTTCAAGAAACCCCAGCTACAGTGTTTTTCGCGATAGGACGATGGTCATAAGTACACAGTTTTAAGTATGTATTTTTCTATTTGAAATAGAAATTTGAGGCACATGGTTAGTTGTTTGCATTTGTGCAAGATTCAATTTATATTATAGAAAACTTGCTGACTACTGTTCCATTCAGGAGCATTCTGTCCTATCATTTTATGCCTGTCTGTATTCAAACTAGAATAGTATTAAATGAACCTTTTATATTTTAAATATTCAAGAGCTTTAGATTCAAAATTTCTTTTCTTGCTGTCAAACTAGCTTGCCTAAAGGCAAGGTAAGATCAAGTTAGACTCTCAAAGGTAGAATTAAATTTTATCATGGCATCCATCATAATATACAGTTTGCTTAATATGCAAATAAAGAGTATATGGAGTCAAAGAATAAAGGATTTTTAGTCAGTGTGTGAAATCCAAGGGACTACTTTTATAGAATAGATTCCTTTTAAATTTACATTTCCATCATTTTAAGGAAAACACAGGGTAAACAAATTGTAATAGAAATGTTTTAAGTTACCATTTTTCACTCAATTTTTCTTCTACAGGGTTATTTTTCATGACAGCTCTTTATTTAAAACTAATAAAAATAGAAGAGAGGAAATAAAATAAATATAAAGAAATCATTACCTCAGCCTTTCTGGAGAGTTCCATCCAGTCATTTCTGTTGTAACTGCACATGATGCTAGCAATCACAATCTTTAAAAAGAGAAAGGAAGGAAAATTAGTTCAAATAGTTATGTCTTTATACACAGGGGTCTATGATATTTACATATATATGTTTATAATGGTAAATTATATCATAAAAATTAGTTTTCCATCTGCTGAAAGAAATCAGTAAAGTACAGCACGGAATTATAGTGAAGCAAAGGATAAGATCTGGGGCTTCAGACTTAGGTTAGATACTTTCTCATTTACTATCTTTGAATGCTTGAGCAAGTTACTTAACTTACCAATCCTCAGCATTCTCATTTTTAAAATGGAGATAATAATACTGACTTTGCCAACTTCAAAAAGTGATAGTGAGACTTACATGAATTTGTGTATGCAAAAAGAGTTGTTTAAGTTATACAATGATGTAGTGTGTGCGTACTCAGTCACGTCCAACTCTTTGTGACCCCATGGACTGCAGCCCAGCAGGCTCCTTTGTCCATGGGATTTTTCAGGCAGGAATACTGGAGCAGGTTGCTATTTCCCACTCCAGGAGATCTTCCTGACCCAGGGAATGAACCCTGGTCTTCTGCATCTCCTGAAATGGTAGGCAGATTCTCTACCACTGAGCCACCTGGGAAGCCCATAATGATGTAGAAATATTTATTAATGTAATTACTGGTATAGTTAAAACGTTTCAAGGTATGGAAAGGAAATAAATTAGTGTCTTCTTCAATCACATCTTATTATAGTATGGATAATTACACCTTACATATTCAGAGTGAATTATAGTTTTAAAGTTTGTTAAATGTTGATTATTTAACTACAGTATTACAGTATAATGGAGGCTTCATAGAGTAATAGTTACTAGTATCTGCTCTGAAGTCAGAATGTCTAGATTAGAGTTCAGACTCTATCATAACCATGTGGTACTGGACAAGACATTTAATTTCCTCATTGCTTAAACATGGATAACACTACAATCTACTTGCTGCTGTTGTGTCTGACTCTTTTGCAACCCCATGAACTATAGCCCACCAGGCTCCTCTGTTCATGGAATTTCCTGGACAAGAATACTCGAGTGGTTGTCATTTCTTTCTCCAGAGGGTTTTCCTGACCTAAGGATAGAACCCATGTCTCCTGCATTGGCAGGTCCTTTATCACTGAGTCACCAGGGAAACCCACTATCTACTTAGAAAAGTAATAATCAAATTGCTAAGAGTTTATGACTCTAATAATGTACTAGGTAATGTTTTAATGGATTTTATCCTATTAACTTACTTAATTGTTCTCAAATGATTCTCCCCATTTTACAGATGAAGAAGCTGAGGTACTGAGACATAAAGGTTACAGAGCTAATAAAGAGCAGAGCCAGGACTCAGACCCAAAAATTTAACTAAGAATCTGTGCTTTTAACCATTAGTTTTTGCTAGCTTAATGTAAATGTCAGTATATGTCAGTAATTACTTTCTATTATTACCATTTAAAGACTATGAGATCAGGACACAAAGTCTGTGCCAAATTTGAAGCCACAGAGTCTAGTAGAAGAGTCCATTAAAAGCCACTGGGCTCTCACCACATACAGCTTTTTTTTTTTTTTTAATATGTCTAAAAAAAACAAAACAAAGATGTGATGAACAAGTCAGATGAATGCTTTTATCAAGAAAAGAAAGAAAATAAGCTATAATCATACGGGAGAGAGTTCTGAATACCAGAGCTCTAAATACTGAATAAGCCTGTCCTTAACGTTGGGTCAATTTTTTCCTGATAGACTATAATCCTCCATGGGTGCCTGGACTGCTCTGCACCATTCATCATTTTATCTACAATAACCAGGATGATGTTTGGCACATAGTGGAATTGATTGAATAAATGTACGAGGTCACTAAAGGTTTAGGAACAGAGAGTTGCATTTTCAGTTTATCCTTTTAAGATTAAGCAGAAATGAACACCATGAGTTAGAGAAGGGAAAAAATAAACAATTGGTGAAAACTTTTGGCAAATGATTATTGTATGATTCAGAGAGAAGAGTGAGCAGAACAGTTGTGAATGCTGGTCTTGGTGACAGAGAAAGGGTCAGATGTCAAAATACACAGAAACTGTGTGTATTAAGATTGAAAAAGAAGAATCAGGAGATCTGAGAGGCTGACTGTGAGTGACTGAGAAAATCTTACAACTTTAGTCAGACAAAAGTAAGATGATGCTGAGAAAAAATGAAGCCAGGAGAAACAGTGTATTCAAACAGATTCCTATGTAGAGACAGGAACAAACAGAGAAAAGTAAAAGTAGATGATGACTAGAGGAAGAAAAGTAAGAATGCATGATTGTTTTTTATTGAGTTTAGGATTCAACTTTTGTGTAGCTTTTAAGAACTGGGGAGGAAAAAAAAAATGTAAGAATGACCCTTGGCCTTTTCTATAGGGGCTGAAAAAAAGTGAAAAGTCAACTTCCAAACTTGCCCATCTACAAGCAAGAAAGGGTCACCAGCATAATTATGCATCTTCAATACACTCTGCCATTTTCACATGCTATAAAATCTTGACATTATTCTGCCCCACCCTCCAGTTAGAAAACAGAGCAGGGAGGAATTCCCCAGAGAGGCACCCAGAACTTCAAAGTCTATACTATTACCTTCTCTTGAGTATTCCTTGCACGGGGGACTTCATTTGAAATGAAAACCAATTGGGATGAAGGCTGGGGGCAAGTGGACAGATTCTACTGTCCTCAGTGGCCTCGAGGTCAAATCAACAAATACACCTTTTTTTTTAATTTTTTAGAATTTATTTTAATTGAAGGCTAATTACTTTACAATATTGTAGTGGTTTTTGCCATACATTGACAGGAATCAGCCATGGGTGTACATATATATCCTGAACCCCACTCCCACCTCCCTCTCCATCCCATCCCTCTGGGTCATCCCAGTGCACCAGCCTGAGCGCCCTGTCTCATGCATCGAACCTGGACTGGTGATCTGTTTCACATATGATAATATACATGTTTCAAGGCTATTCTCTCAGATCATCCCACCCTCACCTTCTCCCACAGAGTCCAAAAGACTGTTCTATAAAGAAAGGTTAATCTAAGGATTTAGGGAAGGAGCAGACTCCCCAAGCTTGCTGGTAAAATGTCAAGAGCAAGGTTAGATCCAAAGATTCAGACTGAAAAAATGACTTTCTTATTAGATACTGATTCTGTGGTGAAAGAGACAAACAGCAGACCTAGGTTTTTAGGGAGTTCTATTATTCAAAACCAAGAAAAGACAGACAAAAAACAAAAACAAAACTTGCTTCCAGTTATGACAAAGTAACCCTCAAGTTTATACTCCCATATAAATATGAAGTGACTGCTATATCAGGATGGCATCCTCCTCCCGTGTCCCTTTCAGGTGCCACAGAGGACAACAGGGAAGATCCTTCTAGTGGGCAGGATCCAGGTAGGCAGATGGGCTGACCAAGAAAGCCACTTCCAAGAAATCAAGGTTTACTGGCCCTGACAACTGGATATGATAGATGTTCTCAAGTAGGGACTAACATAGTTCCTCTTTACTAAATGGTGATTTTGGCAAAGCTGTTTTTTCTTCAAATATATATTGATTGTGTCTGGATTGGTTAGAATCATCATTCACCTTTTAAGTCCCCAGGATTATGAGGAGCTACATTTGAGCTTGATGGAGAGAAGTAAATAACACCCAGAGAACTGTCCTGAACATTGAGAACACTGGTGCCATCAAATGCCTAGGAACGCAGTGACTGGGTATGATTTGGGGCACGCTGTCATTGGGGAGGGGTGGCCACAGGTGGGAGAGATAGATAATGCTGAGCAGACAGAAGTTTTGTGTGCTCTGAACACCTAAGCGCTACCCTGTTCTTCATTCCTCATCTTCAAAAAACAGGCTCTACCTTCTTACCCAAAAAGCTGGGAAAATATCTCCAACAGGGTTAATCATAGTAATCAGCTACTCTACTCTCATTAAAGTCCTTCAGCTGAACTGAGGAGATAAAGACTTCTTTCCTCTTTGGTCCCTAAACTGGAATGGAGTGTGTTCATAGCAGCTAGTAATCACTGACTGATTCCTTACTTACCCAAGCCAACCCTCCCACTCCTACTCAAAGCTAGCTGCAGTAGGATGAAAAAAAGCAGAGACAGGAAAGTAGAGACGCAAGATGGAGACACGGTTCTGTCACTTTTAAGTCTGGTGTACCACTAGCATGCCTGTCCAAGTGAACCAATAAATAGCACTTTTGACTTAAGAAAATTCAAGTTATATTCTGGTTTCTATCACTGACAGTCTTGACAATTACTACATGCAAAACTAAAATTGTCACTTTTAAAATAACTTCCTAAGCATTTTTTTCTGTCAAGTAAATTTAAGGGGAAAATAACTTTATACCTTATTTTTAAATGCTAAATTATCTAAGAAGTCTAAATATCTTTATCTAAAATCAAGGGATGGTTCATGAAAATATATGTTGACATTATATTTCAGAGGAATAAAGATGACCCAAAATCATTTTATTCTTGACTAAAAGATATAAGGATTTTTCTAAAGGCCAGGCTAAAACACATTAACAGTAAAAGAACACTGAATAGAATTTAATCTTTCCTTGAGGATTGGAAAGCCCTTCCATGTTTTGCAGTGCCTGGTTTTTAATCAAAACAAAGGAAGACAGGTTACTTTTTTCCTATGGAAAAAAAGAGTTAATGTATATTTCATATTGTGAAACATCATGAAAAGTTACTAGAAATGAATATCCAATGGAACATTTTTTAAAAAGAACAACATTTCCCTATATTTCATTTAATTTATGCCATTTCTAATGCTCCATTTTTATGGCTCATATTTTAAAACATTATTGGATAAGTTTATACATAAAAGCCAAATGCTATATAATGTTTTAACTAATCTTACATTTTATGAACATTTTAAGAGTCAAGTGAGAGATTCAAACCATATTAGTTAATCACTTAATATGGAAACTGAGTATCTACTTTAGTAGGCACTAAATGACATATAGAGGAGTTGAAGACACTGATTCAGAGTCTTTGATTATTCAACAATCAGTATTTCTTTGAGACCTATGTGCCAGTAACTGTAACTCTGAAGTGATGAAGGAAATATAGGGAAAGTCCCTATATTTTTAAGAGGGGGAAAAAAAGGCATTAAAGAATACATTATTTGGACTATTTTTGGGTCAAGATTTAAAAACAATACAGGTGAACAATATGGAGAATCACAGGGATGCATAAAGCCACATCAGATGATTTGGGTAAAAGTTGGCATTCCAGGTAGAGGAAACTGTAAGCAGGCACTCCAGAGGAGGAGTGATCATGATACACTTAAAAAATAGAAGGCCTTTGTCATTGGTGCTTCATGACAGGGCAAGAAGAGTGCAAAAGGAAATGAGAGGAGAAGGAAGCAGTCATTTCTCTGGGAGCTGAAACCTGTGGGAGTTGTTTTTTTTTTGTTGTTGTTGTTGTTTTTTTTAATAGGGGTAATGGGGCTTCCCTAGCAGCTCAGGGGTAAAGAATTCACCTGCCATGCAGGAGACACAGGAGATGCCAGTTCCATCCCTGGGTGGGGAATATCCCTTGGAGAAGGGCATGGCTACCCACTCCAGTATTCTTGCCTGGAGAATCCCATGTAGCCTGGTGGGCTACAGTTCATGGGGTTGCAGAGTAGACACAACTGAAATGACTGCGCACACACGTATGCATGCATATGGGAGGTACCAGGAGATCACTGAAAGGTTTAAAAGAGGGTAATAAAATGATCTGATTTACGTTTTTAAAAGATGCTGGCTACTTTATAGGGAACAGAATGAGGGGGCTGTAGGGTAAAAGCAAAGAGTCCAGTTTAGTTGAAATAAGGTGACTTGTGTAATATTCACGGAAATGGCCAGACATGGAAATCTGAGCTAGATATGTCAATGGTTATACTCAGGAGGTGAGAAAAAATAAGAAATTAAGGATGATCCCTAGATTATTGGCTTGAACCACTGAATGGAACATAGATGCTTCACTGAGATGGGACAAAGCCTAGTCCAATTATAAGTCAGGAACTGTTAAGATGTTCAACTTTAATATATTACATATAAAGTATTTCGCAAACTATTGGGGCTTCCCTAGTGGCTCAGAGGATAAAGCGTCTGCCTGCAATGCAGGAGACCCGGGTTCAATCCCTGGGCTGGGAAGATCCCCTGGAGAAGGAAATGGCAACCCACTCCAGTATTCTTGCCTGGAGAATCCCATGATGACATTAATTGTGATACTGGATACATGAGTATAGAATTCACTAAAGAAGTTAGTCAAGGCTATGGTTTTTCCAATGGTCATGTATGGATGTGAGAGTTGGACTACAAAGAAAGCTGAGTGCCTAAGAATTTATGCTTTTGAACTGTGGTGTTGGACAAAACGCTTGAGAGTCCCTTGGACTGCAAGGACATCCAACCAGTCCATCCTAAAGGAGATCAGTCTTGGGTGTTCATTGGTAGGACTGATTTTGAAGCTGAAACTCCAATACTTTGGCCACATGATGCAAAGAGCTGACTCATTTGAAAAGACCCTAATGCTGGGAAAGATTGAGAGCAGGAGGAGAAGGGGACGACAGAGGATGAGATGGTTGGATGGCATCACCGACTCAATGGACATGGGTTTGGGTGAACTCCAGCAGTTGGTGATGGACAGGGAGGCCTGGTGTGCTGTGGTTCATGGGGTCGCAAAGAGTCGGACACAACTGAGTGACTGAACTGAACTGAAAGAAGTTAGGGTTGAAAGTGAATATTATAGAGACTCCAACATTAATGGTATATAAAAGCCACCTGGCTTAGTGACTTTACAAACAGAATAGAATAAAACAAGACAAAATGAAAGAGATGAGGATTGACCTAGAGTCACATTAAAATGTGGTGTCACAAATGCCAAGAGAGGGAAATGTCCCATAAAGAAAGGAGAAATTTATGAGGATGGAGGCTTAATAGAGACCTGTCCACAGGATTTGGCAATACAGATACCACTGGTAACCTTTACAAGAGAAATGTCAGTGAAGCAGGGAGGACAGATAGTCAGACTAGACTGAATAAAGAGAACATGAAGGAGTTAGGGAAGTGATACACAAAGCCTTCTTATAGTTTTGGTGGGCTTGCTGAAAGAGAAATGAGGCAGTAAATGAAGGGCTGTGGGAGGGCAAGTGAGAGTTTGTTCTTTTTTTTAATGGGTTATATATTACATATGCTTTTATACTGGTGGAAGTGACATGGACAAGAGGAGGAAACTGTTGAAAAGCCAAGAGGTGATGATGAATCTATCACCTAAGTAGAGAACGTAAACTGTGCAAGGAGCACAGGCATTGTTTCCAGTCTAACAATGTGGAAAGGCAGAGTAGACAGAAAACAGGAATGCGTGTAGTTCAGTTTACAGATTTGGTGTGAAAAAGTGAAATTATCTTCCACGGTGTTTAGATTTTCTTTACCATATAACAGATGAGGTCTCCTACTGAGAGTTAATAGAAGTAGAGACAGAGGTTTAGAAGGGTGAGAGAGAGATGAAAGTATTGACCTAGACATCTAAGAAAATGGGAACAAAAATTTACCAAGGGGTTATGGTAAGAATACTAGGCTAGAAAGGCAAAAATATTTAATCAGGATGTGTTTTTGTAAAATGAAATTTGTAAAAGGATGGTATAATTTAGAAAATTAGAACAAAGAAAGCTCCCTTTACACGGCTGACCATAGAACAGATTTTATAGATTACTTCAAAGTTGAAACTCATATTATCAAGATGTTTTTGTTGCTTTGGTCACTAAAATTTGGTGCATTCCATAAAAGGGCATTCTTATATCTAATTCTGTTGTTGAGAGAATACTTTTAAATTGCAGTTTTACATAGTTTTGACATTCATTTTGACTAATGCATGTAGCTTAAAATTACAATGTGTAAACATTCAATTTCTATTAAACATTAATGTTCTAAAGCATATAAAATGCCAACTATAATAATTTATGAATCAGATTTTGTGTTGTTTCTGCCTGAAAAATACTTTATAGGTTAAAAAAAAACAGGACACTTACTCCACAAGTAAATAGTGGAAAGAAAAAATAGTGCTAAATGGCTTTAACTGTCATCCTTCAAAGCTTTTAAATTAAAGAATCACAATTTCTGGTCAAATTATTTTTATATAATTCATTTCTTTATGGAATAAAGAAAATGATTTTATTAAGCATTTTTTTCAAGCTGAATGACAATGAAGTCTGCATGTCAAAAATTACGGTGAAGAACAATATAAAACTTCCAAGTTTTATCTTTGGCTGTCTTGTCAAATTTCCAAACATTTGCAGTCTATGCTTACAACACAGGTTGGAAATACTGTTTTGGTATCCTGTAATCATACTGTGAACTACAATGGAAATTTAGTCAATAGTTCAGCTGCAAGACAACCTAAAATTTTTAGTAGGGAAAAACAGGCAAAGTGCAAAGTGACAAAGGGGAACAGTGCAAATTACAAGTAGTCAACTTAGGTTTTCTCAAACAATTTAACAAAATCTTTCCTAACACTATGGGGATTATACTACACTGAAGAGGAAAGAATAACATGGGACATGTGATTTTCAGAAATTTAAACTAAAAAAAAAAGTTCATTAAATATTAAATAATTGTACAACATTCAAATTGTAAATGTTCTTTATGCCATTATATGAATATAGTGAAAATGATATTGGTACAATTTTCCTGGAATGTACACATTGAGAGAAGAACATTAAGAGTAAAACTCACAAGCTCTTCAAATTTTATATGGTTATTGTTAACTTAATGGTTGCAAATGAGAATAGTACTCTTAAAGTTCTCCTTTATATTATTTTAAAATTTAGTGTTTTCTTTCTTTGCTTATTTTGGGACATACACATATCTCGCTTATACAACTATTTCTAATATGAAAAAGCCATGTTCAAAGTTACAAAATGTGCACATAGTTTTCATAGAGACACGTGTACCCCAATGTTCATCGCAGCACTGTTTATAATAGCCAGGACATGAAAGCAACCTAAATGTCCATCAGCAGATGAATGGATAAGAAAACTGTGGTACATGTACACAATGGAATATTACTCAGCCATTAAAAAGAATACATTTGAATCAGTGCTAATGAGGTGGATAAAACTGGAGCCTATTATACAGAGTGAAGTAAGCCAGAAAGAAAAACACCAATACAGTGTTTATGGATATATATGGAATGCATATATATGGAATTTAGAAAGATGGTAACGATAACCCTAGCAAGACAGCAAAAGAGACACAGATGTATAGAACAGTCTTTTGGACTCTGTGGGAGAAGGTGAGGGTGGGATGATCTGAGAGAATAGCACTAAAACATGTATATTATCATATGTGAAACAGATAGCCAGTCCAGGTTCGATGCATGAGACAAGGTGCTCAGCTCTGGTGCACTGGGATGACCCAGAGGGATGGGATGGGGAGGGAAGAAGGAGGGGTGTTCAGGATGGGGAACACATGTAAACCCATGGCTGATTCATGTCAATGTATGGCAAAAACCACTACAATATTATAATTAGCCTCCAATTAAAATAAATAAATTTAAAATAAAGCTGCTGCTGCTGCTGCTAAGTCATTTCAGTTGTGTCCGACTCTATGTGACCCCATAGACAGCAATATGAGCCAAAAAAAGATAGGAAAAAAAATAAAGAAAATCAGAGACGTTTTTCACTAGAACAAGAAATAAACAACCACTGTAGACTACTCAGGAACTAGAGTAACTGCTGTTTTTTCTTCTTCTTTTGATCACTTATTACTAGTTTTTGGGCTTCCCTTGTGGCTTAGCTGATAAAGAATCCACCTGCAATGAGGGAGACCTGGCTTCGATCCCTGGGTTGGGAAGATCCCCTGGAGAAGGGAAAGGCTTCCCACTCCAGTATTCTGGCCTGGAGAATTGCATGGACTGTACAGTACAAGGGGTCGCAAAGAGTCGGACACGTCTGACTGACTTTCACTTTCACTTTATTAGTTTTTTTATCTAATTTCCATCCCCTTTGTATCTAGAAACTGATCTACCATTGGTCACCAGTTACAAAAATATCAGATACTTTTCAGCCCAAAACTTTACCAGAACTCTTTCCAGCACTGAGATGGTTAACCACCTCCAGCTTCCTGACTGAAACCCTCCTCATGTGGGCTCTTGAGATACATCCTTTTATCCTTATTGTTCCTATTTTTGCTATTCCTTCTCAGGCTCTTCTGCCCTGAGCGTCTTTTACATGTTAATGTCCCCAGGTTGTACTCATGGTCCTCTTTTAGCATTGTTTCATGCACATCCCTTAGACATCATATTCATAATGATTTCAGATAATACCTATACGTAGAAACTTCAGAAACACCTCCAATCTGTCTTTCTCCTGGATATAAGAACAGCATATCCAACTGCCTTAAAGAACCTACATTCAACTTGCCCAAAATCAAACTTAAACTTCTCTACCTGGAATTTGCCTTCTCTCTCCATTAAATATGCTTATACTCTATGCTTTTGTTCCAACTTAGAAAGCTAGATTTTCTTTCTACATTTCTCTTACTGCCTACATCCAACTATTTCCAAATACTCTCTAGTCCACAGGTTTTCAAATTTGCCTGAGCACTGAAATCATCTGGAGAGTTAAAAACATAACTCCTACATTTGTATGTAGTTAGGCCCAGACATCAGTGTTCTCTCAAGGACCTCCAGGTAATTCTAACCTGCACGAAAGTTTGAGAAGTATTGCTCTAATTTACTCCTCAAATATCTCTTCTAGGTGTCTCTGACTCTTTCATCATATCTGTTTTAGTTAAGATGTTCATGCTTGCTCCCCTGGATTACTGAAATAGATTCCTATTAGTCTTCCCATCTCTGATATCAGCCTAAGCCATTTGCCAGATCTATCTAAAAAGACAAACCTGATCATATCACACTTCTGCTTCAAATCTGACGTCAAGATAAAAATCCAACTCTTTAATATGCTATACAAGACCACAATGCAACATTTGCTCTAACCACAAAGAATTAAATACTTTGTTTCCTGAATATAACATGTATTCTGCATTCTCTTGACCATATGTCTATTCTTTTTGTCTGAATGAATAAGGAATGGTCCCTGTGCTCTAGGAGCATATGGTATAATAAAGCAGACATATGTAAATTGATACAAAAATAATTATAGTGTATGAAACAGCGTACAGTGACAGCAGAAAGGAAAGAGTGATTATTTGTACCTGTGTGAATCATGGAAGGTCTCATAGAACAGTAACTCTTAATTGATTCTGAAATCATACATGAGTATTTATTGGAAACCGATTAGAATAAAACAGCCAAGAGTACTCCAGTTGTACTAAGCAGCAGAAACAAAGGCAAGGGGTGTTGCCTTTAAGGAATATGCTCTGTTTAAGGAATATCAAGGAGTTGGCACCCCACTCCAGTACTATTGCCTGGAAAATCCCATGGACAGAGGAGCCTGGTAGGCTGCAGTCCATGAGGTCGCTAAGAGTCGGACACAACCGAGCTACTTCACTTTCACTTTTCACTTTCATGCATTGGAGAAGGAAATGGTAACCCACTCCAGTGCTCTTGCCTGGAGAATCCCAGGGACGGGGGAGCCTGGTGGGCTGCCGTCTATGGGGTCACACAGAGTTGGACACGACTGAAGTGACTTAGCAGTAGCAGCAAGGAGTTCAGTTAGCTTTGGGGGAAATGAATGGCTTCACTTCATGGGCAATGGAGCTGCATACATAGGTAGAAACCAGGTTTATTCAAGCAAAGGGCTAAAACAATGGTTTGTAACCAGGTGATTATTTGGCTTTGAATTTTAGATTATTCAGCCTAGCAAATCCCTGCTCTTCTTTTGGACATTACTTCTCCTAGGAAGGCTTACTTGTTCACCCTTCCACCTCTTTGTCAGGCACCCCTCTTCTGACTTCCCACAGCATTCTTTGCATTTCTTTATCATAACATTTGTTATATTGTATTAAATTGGTGTTTCTATGTTTTTCAAAAGATGACCAAAGTTTAGTGGATTAGAGCCCATATTTTTCATCACTGTATTGCTAGCATCTAGTTGTTGCTGTTTTTCAATCACTAAGCCATGTCCAACTCTTTGCGAACCCATGGACTGCAGTACACCAGATTCCTCTGTCCTTCACTATCTGCTGGAGCTTGCTCAAATTTATCTCCATCGAGTTGGTGATGCTGTCTAATAATCCCATCCTCTGTCACCCCCTTCTCCTTTTGCCTTCAACCTTTCCCAGCATCAGGGTATTTCCCAATGAAAATACTAGCATCTAGTATTGTACCTTATATTTAATTAGGATTCAAAAAATATTTGCCTCAAAGGAATACTGAAATAGGTAACTGAGAAAAGAGATTGAAGGTAACACACTTTGCATGTAATCCAAGTAGTTAAATAATGCATTGCATTACATTTACAGTATCTAAATGTAAGTAAATTTTTATAGTCTACAGAGACAATAAGAACAGATAGATGGTTCAAGGTAAGAGTATTCAAGAACCTCTCATACTTAATAAAATATACTTTATATCAAAGAATAAAAATCATTTATTTATATTTTACACTTAACACACATTTTCACATCCATTATCTAATTTATTTAACATAATAATTTTGAATGTAGAAAACCTTATATTGAGAATAATGAGCACAGATAATTTATTTTACCAGGGTCAAATAAATCAATAGGAGAGGCAGGGATTAAGCTCTGGTCTTTTGACTTGAAGTTCCTCTTGACTACATCAAGACAATACCATATTGATTTCCCATCCTTTCAATTTACATTAGAGATTCTAGTTGATTTTGTGTTCTCAGTCCTCTTGCGGTAAATCATTTGAACAAAGGTGTCCCTTTTCTGCATTCATACCTCTCTGCAACGTAGAGTGTTAGTTGCTCAGTCATGTCTGACTCTTTGGGACCCCATGGACTGTAGCCAGCCAGGCTCCTCTATCCATGGAATTCCCCAGGCAAGCATACTAGAGTGGGCTGCCATTCCCTTCTCCAGGGGATCTTCCCAACCCAGGGATGGAGCCCAGTTCTCCCACATTGCAGGCAGATTCTTTACCAGCTGAGCCACCAGGGAACCCACTGCAATGTAAATGTGCAGCTACTCTTTAAGTAGGGGATTTATTTACCTGCCTTTTGAATCTGGGCTTTGTAACTTGTTTCAATCAACAGAATGTGACAGAAGTGATGTTGTGCCAGTATCAAGCCACAACTTGAAAGAGGCCTGTCCTTTTCTGTTTACTCTCTTGAAATCCTGCCTAGTCATGTGATCAAGTTAGCATGGCCTGCTGAAGGATCAGAGATCACATGGAACAGGGATGAGCCATCCACCTGAGCTACTTGGGACCAGTCAGCCCATAGCCCACCTGGAAGTTGACTATAGATGGAGTAAGACAAGCTGAGACCAGAAGAACCACATGCATGCAGAATTGTGAATTAAATTAATAGTTGTTTCAATCAACTAAGTCTGGGGTGTTATATATCCAAAGTTAACTGATACCACTTTTATTAAGTGTAACAATAACAACAATAAGAAATAGCACTTACTGTGTACTTGCATGTGCCAAGCACATGCATTACCTCTAATCATGATGAAGTGAAACTTATCAGTCCTGACTTGCATATAGGAAAGAAAAAAATGTATTTAAAGAAGTTAAGTAATACTCATGATTGTACAGCTAACAAGAGTAACTATAAATCTTGAACTCTCTACCTACAATCCTTTTTTCTTTGAATCATTTTTTGCATTCCTTAAACACACATTTATAGATAACCTTGTGGGTTTATTTTTATACCCAGTAGATTTTATTCAATGTGTGTCAATTTTTATTACTTTCATTCTCAGAGACTAACATTATTACTATGTTCTTGCTCAATGTATTATTTCACTGTGACTCTATAAATACCATCTAAGCTAGGATAGGCAGGTAGAACTCCCTAGGAAATCATGAAGTCAAAGGAAGATCAAGTGAGAAAGACCCAATGAGATGATTCGCTGTTTCCTAACCACCTAAAAACATTAAGGAATGAAAATAGGGTAGTACTGGCCCCTTATAATCTATCTCCAAATCATCTTGCTGTCCCTTATCTTGACCCACCAAACTGAATTCACCATATATACTGGCCACAAGATTGTTTTTAGGCTTCCATTCTCTTCTGTGTGCAAATTCTTCTTTTTATAGTCCTCTCCATTCCTCTGACCATATATCTTCTATTCACTCTTCAAGTTTCTAACACAGAGCACTTCTATTCTACTGCACTCAATGAGCTCAGAGACAGAACTACTATCTTTACTGATATCTGAGTGATGAAGTTACTTCTCTACTCCAGTTCCTGTCACATTATATCACAAATGTGTGCTTATTTATATCACTGTCTTCCCTTACTCCACTCAATGGAAAAACATGTTACTTTTTATTCACCTTTATTTTTCTTATCTTTTGGTTCAGCATTGCATAGCATCTAATGCATTTAACAAATGTCTATGGAAGGAAGGATGTCCTCTTGTTACTTATTATTAATTTAAAAAAATTCTAGTTTATCCCTATAAAGATTATAGTACTTGCTGCAATAATGGAGAAAAAGTGCATATATAAAACTACCAAGACTACTATATATTTTTATACCTATAAGCCATTTACTGCCTTCATAGCATGATTTTGACACTGGCTTTAATCTACGATGTCCAACTGGATATAGGTTGTTCTATCACTGTTGACCCTTCACTGAAGTTGCAGTAAGTCAATTGAAGGCATAAAATTTGAATTCCATGTACACAAAAATGTTACCTACATAAAACCTGTGTATGAGATTTGATTTTTCTTCTATTTAAAAGGTCATGATATGTTGCTGTATTGATGTAGTTCACTCAAGGACTTAGCCTTTCAAAGGCACATAAAGGAGTTGATTTGAAATATAAAGTTTCTATATTTCAGTTTAAAACTCTTTCTATTTAGAGGAAATAAGTATTCACTTAATTAAATACCTTCATAAATTAATAAGGTTAATTAATACAGTGTTAAAATGTGACATAGGAATTTGAAGGTAAAAAAGAAATTAAAAATAAAATAGTAATAAAGAAACTCTCAAGAAAATTACATGGAATGATGCACTACATGAGACAGTTTGGGCACTTCTTCCAATACCAAACATGTAGCACTGGGGTATTACAAAGATTATTTTCTGCTAAAGACTTTAAATCCCAAATGAAAATTTTATGTAAATACTAAACATTATTGTAATTATTTTATGAGATATGGCTCTTTTACTCTCATTAACTATGATTGCATGTTTAATGCAAGTTCAATTAGATAATCCTGTTGTGTAAGATAGTGGTATTGTGTCTTAAGCACAGGATGGTAAGCTTCTGGAGGATGTAGGTTGTGTCTTCCATCTCAGCATATGTGCCTTGTGGGCTGGGACTGCTTGTTCTGTTTACTAATGTACCTGACACATATTAGGAACCCAAAAGTATTTGTTGAATACAGAGATAAATAGAATAGTTGAAATGTAGTAAGTGAATACTTTTAGGAAGTCAGGGACTTCTAAAAACACACAAGTTACTCTTTCCCAACTATGTGCTATTACCTCAGAGAAATGCTGTCACTTCAGTTCAGTTCAGTCGCTCAGTCATGTCCAACTCTTTGCGACCCCATGGACTGCAGTACGCCAGGCTTTCCTGTCTATCTCCCGGAGCTTACTCAAACTCATGTCCATCGAGTTGGTGATGCCATCCAACCATCTCATCCTCTGTCCCTTCTCTTCCTGCCTTCAATCTTTCCCAGCATCAGGGTCTTTTCAAATGAGTCAGTTCTTCACATCAGGTAGCCAAAGTATTGGAGTTTCAGCTTCAGCATCAGGCCTTGCAAAGAATATTCAGGATTGATTTCTTTTAGGATGGACTGGTTGGATCTCCCTGCAGTCCAAGGAACTCTCAAGAATCTTCTTCAACACCACAGTTCAAAAGCATCAATTCTTTGGCACTCAGCTATAGGAATACTTAAATCCCACTTATTATGGGATAAGCTGCCCACCCTTGGGGGACTCTGACTCTGCCTCAACCTTTCATATTCTTCTCCAGACACCCACAAGCACTCTCCCATACTTCCTTCCTGTCTTTATTCAAATGTCATTGCCTCAGTGACACTTTAAGAATGCAAACCATCCCCTCCCAGCTCTATTTTCTTTCCCATTGCACTATTATATCATTTTATTTAAAACAGTTAATGTCTTTCTCACCTCAGTGGGAATGCACGCTCCACTGGAGGAAGAGTTTGGATACAGAACAGTGAGGGCATAGAGTGATTCTACTTACTTGTTAAATGAATAATCAAATACTAATATATCATTTAAATATCTTTTTGCATCTGCTAACTGATCTATAAAATGGGAATAACTTGATTTACTACACTTATTTCATAGGGATTATCCCAAGAATAACATAGAATTATATATTTGACATTAAATACTTTTCAATGAAATTCAATTATTTTTTATGACTAAGAGAATAATGTCATATTCAGATTTGCCATTTTCTACAATTTAGTTAGAGTGCAAACAATGACATTTTGAAATAGCGCAACACTTTGATTTTAAAGATCCACAGATAAGACTTAAAAATATGCCATTGAAAAGGGTAGAAAGCATCATCTTATGCACTCCTTTGATCTTTCTGTAGTATCATATAGTGGTCATATTGGTAAATTAATGTAGTTTAAAAAAGGGGGGGGCAGATCCATAGAATCAAATTGTATAGATCAATTCACATTTTGTAGATATTTAAAAATTATTTAGATTTCACTAAAATAGGAAATCGACTAATAGCTAGGATGCCATTTATTAAATTTTATATTTTTTGGCTTAAATTGCTTTATCAGAATTGAGATTACAATCTTTTTCCTACTCACTCAGAAACAATTCTAAGGACTTTGAGCCTCAGACATGTATGTTTTCTTATTTGGAATACCCAAAGAGGACCAATACTGTAAACAAATTCCATGTTAAAGATAGAGTAGCACGCTGCAATCAGTTGTGATGTTGGATGAAGAAAGTCTGGAGAGTGGGAGACGACTTCGGAACCACGCCCTTTCCCTGAGAGGTCTAAGGAACATGCACTCTAGACCACAACGCTGGAAGCATTTCTTCTGACCCATGCTCTGTACGAGAAACATTGCTCCATTGCTCCGGTCTTTCCCCTATGCACTTCTGTAAGTACTCATTCATTCCCTTTCTCCCCATGAGACCACCTGCTTCAGCGCCTGCTTTGAAACAGGCACAGAAAAGGAGCTGAGTGAAAACCAGATGACTAAATAAATGAAGGAGCCCGTGCACCCTCCTTTCACACAAATGATTCCATCTTGGCTTTTGTTCTGCTTTCCTTCCTCCTCTTCATCAGACCCCAACCCCACCACAATTTCCCTCACCTTATCTAACCTTTCTTTACAAGAAGCTTTTCCCATGTTTGGACCCATATGCTTCCTCCTCCTCCACTTGGAGCTGCCACATCTGCCAACAGTGGGCACCTGGGTTAACAGCAGTAGAACAAAACCCTCTAACGCGCTTCACTTTTCAGGATAATGATGAATAACTAAGAAACATTCATTGTATCATTGAATAAATGATTCCCTTGCCTTCATATGCTGTTGATACTTGCGAATCAAATCAAAGATATTTCCACATTTTGTAAACATCTTAAGGTTTCATCTACATTCCAAATTTCAGTTTGAAATGTTCCTTCTCAGAAGCTTGGCATAGGGATTTACAACAGAAATAATGACAGGATCTTTTTCAAAGTGATTGGAACCTTTACGGTATAAACTTTATACAGCATAATGAATGTGTTGGCATTTTGAACTTATTTGCATACTATAAAAATACAACAGAGAGCACAGCAAAGTCCCTGTTAAATTCCCATTACCTGTGAAATGAAGATACCAAAAGGCAGTGTAGCCTAATTAGAATCATGAAATGGTATTCAAGCCATACTTCTAAGAAAACACATATGCACTAATAGTTACAATGAATGAAATGGGTTTACCTCTCATTAAGCAAATGAGAAAATCCTCAAATTTCTTTGCTTTAGTCATTTCATAAGATATTTCTAATAGCAGTAGTACCTATTTCAACTGCTGTGCTAAAGTCACATTTGTCAATAATTAGTGTACTAGGACTTCCAATGCAAAGCAAACTCTGAGGGACCTTTTCAGAGTTTAAAATTTGATGTTTTTAACAATAAAGTTTAAAAATTAGACATTTTCTTTCAAATATTCTTTTTCCTGATTGTTCACACTTTCCAGCTTCCTCATGATTGCACAGATGTGATAACAATGCTGTTTTAAAGTAACAACAAGGTGTTTGCTTTATAATCTTTACTCTCCTATATTCCACATATAATTATGTGATCTCTGAAACTTTCCAAACAAATAAGAGAACAGTAGCCTTTCAAAATAAACTGATTGTAAGGCTGGAGTTTGCAGTCCTCTAAATTAAGGGCAGATTATACATCTTCCCTACTATGTAAGATTTGCCAACTTGAAAGTTTGTTTAAAAAATGAATTTATAAGCATAACATGTCATGGGAATTATTGTATAAAAGCATACACGATTAAGAGTTGGGAAAAGGCATAAGATTAAAATTTGGTCATTGAGCATTTTCTGTTTTGATAATTACCACTGTATTTCAAAAATATTATAAAACTATAGCACTGATTATTTTAATTACTTGAATATTGCAAAGAACAGAATGATTTGATTTAAAAAACAAATTCCTGGTAAGATTTTTTTAATTCTTTACAACAACTCCAGTTGTTTTATCATTTGAGGAAGGAATGGAGAGCTGTCCTTACCTCCCCCATCAAACAAGTTATCATAGTACATAACATACAAGTGTGTGATCAGGATTTTAGTCTCGGATGCAGCCCATGTCCCCATATGTCTCATAAATTCTTCTAATGCATTTTCACATGCATGATCGTGAATACCTATTCAGTGAAAAGGTTTACCATATGCTACATTTTTCAACTACCAAGAACAAAGGGTGAATGGTTCTTGGACTAGTATATGGAACAAAAAAGCATAAAAGCAAAACAAAAACCTCTTACATTTTTACTAAATAAAGGAAGGAATGAAGAATTGTAAAGACTGAGTGGAATCCTCCTTGGGCATCATGCTGTTCTTTTCTTGAGACAAAAGTGTTTAATGAGGGACAGATAGGGAGGAAAGGAGAAACAAATGTAGACCTCTCGTGTGTATCACCCAATCCATCTTCTCCTTAGTAAAGAACGGTTTGCTACAGTATAGTATTAAATGCTTCCTTCAGCATACTTTCAGTAACATGAATTTTTATTATTTCTTTAGGAACAATTCACAATAGGAAGTTACTGTCAAGAGTTTGTGGTTTTTTTTTTTTTTTCTTTCCCTTTTCAAGATACTCTTGGGTACACCACCTCTTGAATCAGGTTAAGCAATTCCTTTCCTCTTTTAATATATTTTAATGACTTGGAGTATTATTTCTCAGTAGATATTATTCAGCCAAGCTAGAGATATTTACTGCATTGGTTAAATGTATAATACATTCCCCTGAATTATTTATGTAAGTAATACATATTATGATGCATAGAGGGCTTCCCAGGTGGTGTTAGAGGCAAAGAACCCACCCGCCAATGCAGGAGACATAAGAGACTGGGGTTCAATCCCTAGGTTGAGAAGATCCCCTGGAGGAGGGCATGGCAACTCGCTCCAGTATTTATGCCTGGAGAATCCCATGGACAGAGGAGCCTGACAGGCTATGCCTGGCGGGGTTGTGTAGAGTTGCACACAAAACTTAGTGCACACACATGATGCACAGAAATCATATAGAGATTATATGCATACATATATACTACCCCAATTACACTACAGTGGATCAGCCACTTATAAGCCTTTATTACTCAGACACACACACACACACCATTCTCAGAACTGAAAGGAAAAAATCCTTGTATACAAATTTAACCTTAAGTTTTTGTCCTATCTAGGCAAAGTCCTTCTTTTTGAATTGTAATTTATTACAAGAAGTCTTTTTATCAATTTAAGGTTACCACTCTTGGTTGAATGCACAAGCAATTTCTGGTAAAGTACTCATTGTATCAAAATACCATAACCAATAAGCTAGGTGCTGTGAAGCTCATTATATGGGGTATCATCTCTGTCTTACACGCATGGTCTTAGAACTGCCAGAATAAATTCACTCAAAGCAAATTAGTGGCTACATTTCATGTATTAAAGGACATGTGTAGTTTTGCCCTGGTGTCAGTTTCATGGTGTCATTTTGCAATGTGCATCAGAAGGGCCATAGTGGAAAATTAACTTGGGCTTTTTAACTGTCAGAGCAAGATGCTCATCTTCTCAAAATACTTATGCCTTAATGGCAGTTTTTTTCTCATGTAGAATTACTCTGCCCCACTCCTTTTCTTAGTGCCTTCTTATTTATTTGCAGTAGAGCTATCACTCTCCACTGAATATGCTGTAGCTATAAAATTGCAAAGAGTCAAGTCTCTGTAGGTACAAAGTATTTTAGTTCACAACCTGTATCTCTTTGCCCATGCTAACAGCAAGCTATATTGAAGCATTTCTCTTGCCTGACTTGGCCTCTGGTCTGGTTTCAAGTGTCAGCTTCTTCCTCTGTTTATTTTATCTTAAATAACTTTGTTGATGAAAATTTTTTAGGCCACTCTAAAGAATCTTTATTAACTTAGGTATGTCATTCTTGTTAAATAAACTCATCAACATTCCTTACTTTTCATTCAATTTTCCTTTATCAGACTAAAATTTCTTTGCCAGTAGCATGGCTGTTTTTACTTCATATGAAGCCACCCTCCCTAAAGCTATGAAGAAGAAAAAAAAAAAACATTTAAGGAAAAGAAAATAAAAAACTCTAGGAGACTTTTAGAATGAAAATATGGGGAAATAACTATCAATCTATGTATTTTTCAAGGACTTCCTTTTTAAGCTAGTGTTGAGCAGTCATCAGTCCTAATAAACTAATCAAACCATCTTTTCCATAGTCTCCATCTTTGATGAAACAAAACTTCATTTACAATAATAAAAACCACTATGCTTCCTGAGCTGTCCATATTTCAATGAGATACTAATCAGCAATATGGCATCTTCTATGACTTATTACTGATAAAGTTTTTCCTGACACCTCTATGGCATCAGCCCTTTTCTGTGATAGAGTT
Organism: Bubalus bubalis; assembly: GCF_019923935.1. Taxonomy (NCBI): domain Eukaryota; kingdom Metazoa; phylum Chordata; class Mammalia; order Artiodactyla; family Bovidae; genus Bubalus; species Bubalus bubalis. The sequence continues at coordinate 46,107,951 of NC_059162.1, read as the reverse complement.
ACCCTAGTAGGATGTTTGTGTATGTGTGTGCATGTTTGGGTGTGTGCGTGTGTGTGTGTGTGTGTGTGTTTACTCTTGTAGCTTGTAAAGATATGAATTTTACAAAATAGTCTCTTTAAAATAAATTATTTTGAATGTGTTTGACCTGTCTTCCCAAGTGTATACTCTTTTGAGGCAGGGATTCTTACATATGTATTTTTCCATGTATAGTGTCTTACATACATTAACTATTCCCCTGATTAGTAGATATAAAAACTACTCAATGTCACCTAGCTTACTATAACGGAGAAGGCAATGGCACTCGACTCCAGTACTCTTGCCTGGAAAATCTCATGGATGGAGGAGCCTGGTAGGCTGCAGTCCATGGGGTCGCTGGGAGTCGGACACGACTGAATGACTTCACTTTCACTTTTCACTTTCATGCATTGGAGAAGGAAATGGCAACCCACTCCAGTGTTCTTGCCTGGAGAATCCCAGGGACGGGGGAGCCTGGTGGGCTGCCGTCTCTGGGGTCGCACAGAGTCGGACACGACTGAAGCGACTTAGCAGCAGCAGCTTACTATAAAAAGATGAAGGAAATGATTAGTATAGCGAGAGAATTTCAGTTAAGGACTGTTAATGTTTTCAGTTCTCATTTTGTCAGAATTTGCTATTAAATTACTTTTTGTTGAGAACTTGAAAAACATGGCAGGATATAGGCTTCTTTATTGCTACTCTCCAGGTTTGGATATATATACTATAATTAGAATCGTTGGCAGGATGAAATTTAATTTGTGTCAAAAATATTAAAAATGCCCTTTTTGGAAGGACTAAAGAAAGCACCTTATTTGCACTTAAACCACATTATAGATGTAAAAGTATATGACACGTATTTTGTATTTAAAACTAGAAGAAGGCAATCAAATTTCTTATAGTTTTGAAAAGATTTCAAAGTGTGTCATCCCATCCACCTGCAAGGACTAAATTCACATGAATCAGCCTCTCATGCAATGTGGTGCAGAAGCTGATTGTCTTGTCAGTGGCTCATGTAGAGCTGTAATTCGGAATAGGCAAAGGAAATGCATCCAGTCTCTGTGCACGGTGCTAGATTTTTCCAGAATCATTGAGCAAAAGCTTTACTCCCTGATTTGCCTTATCCATAAGCATCCAAATTTGGACCTACTTCATTTTTAACTTTGAAGATGCTATTTTATTTTAGCTTCTAGGTATATAGCCACATTTTTTCCATCAGAAATGGATTCTAGAATACTTTGAAGCAACTGGCATAACACTTCTCTCACAGTACTTTTTGTGGTAATTAGCAGTTGCCAAAATGTCACATTATTCTTGGCGAAATTGCAAAACACTCTATCTGGAAATCATTAGAGGTCCGTGCCCTATAAAACTTTGCAAACTCAACACAGTTTTAAACAAATGTGAACAAACGTGAAAGTGCTACTCCATTAATCACTGGGATGACAGAATTAATCCAAACTCTCTGGGATAACTTTAACTGAGAGGTGCTCCCTGAATTCCCTTTTAATTAGGTCCTGGTTTCGTCTCCAACCCAAAGGATTTCTTACTGACTCATATCTTCCTACCATTCGTTCTCAACTTTTACCCTCTACTATTGTCACAAAAGGTTAATTAATTTAATATTTTCTAGATGGGATGGCTGGATGGCATCACTGACTCGATGGACATGAGTCTGAGTAAACTCCGGGAGTGGGTGATGCACAGGGAGGCCTGGCGTGCTGCGATTCATGGGGTTGCAAAGAGTCGGACACGACTAAGCGACTGAACTGAACTGAACTGAAGGTGTGAGAGATCTTGGATACAGGCTCCATTGCTTGCTGTTTGAACACTGACAGGAAACATACTTCCCTAAAGTCTACAAAGGAGGTCACATGACATAGTGAAAAGAGCTTGGGTTTCCACCTTTATTAGCTGTGGAGTTTAGGTAAATTTCATAGTTCCTTGGTTACTAATCTCTGTGAGCCTCAGTTTCCTTATCTGTAACATGTGATTAATAATAACTGCCTTGGTGAATTCTTGAGCTGTTTTTTACAAAGCATTTATATTTATTTGTCTATTTCTATATCTATTTGCTATCTCTAATCCTATCTCCATCTCTGCTTCTATACTTGTATTGCTAAATGATAAACATAAAACACCCCAAAAGAATTAGCTAGCTCCTTTGCCTCTGTAATTATGTAAAATTAGAATATATTTCTTATATAAATATTAAATCAAATACATAAATTTCAGTGTCAACAAATAACCCATTATAACACATGCCTTTAAGCAGGAGAATGGCATTAGCAGAATGATTGAAGGCGATATAAAAAATGCATTTCTTTTAAACAAAGCTACATATAGTACGAAGAATATTCTTTAAATATACATTCTATTACCTGATATATCTGATTTTTATTTTATTTTACTGTATTGTTTTGACTTCAATTTTTTCAATATTGAAATACAAATATGCTTCTTATTAAAAACTACCTAGAATATCAAATCCCATGTAATAAGAGTGTTAACCATTGTAAACCCTCTCATGTCTCTGAGAAGCAAAGGAATTATCTTGTTATCAATTTAATAATAGAACATTGAAGTAAATGACGCCATCCACTGACACCAGTAACACTGCCTCTCTGGGGAAATTCACGTCTGTGAGAACTGTCAATCTAGATGGATACGGACATATTAAACATACTCCCTTCAATCCATAATTCTACTCTTTCTGGGATGCCTTAATAAAAAGATTCCTTATTTTGATAAAGACAGGCTATGCTGAATATCTTGACATTACTGATCTATAATCCTTTTATTTGAAAAAATATTTTGTGGAAGGGTTAGTAAATAATTTACCAAATTGTCTCCTCCTTCCTTTGTTTCCTTTAGCATAATCTGCATGTAAAATATGTTTCTGAGGTTTTAGATGGCTGCAGTACTACAATGACATAAGAGATGTAAAGAGCAGATGTAGGGTTATTGATTCAGCTCTTTGCTTTAGCAAGCTTTCTGCAAAACACAGCTTACCTTTGTTGTTTTGCAGTAAAATTGCCTCTAGTTCTAATTCAGAGGGATATAAGATGAAATAACGTGTCATACATTTTTCCATGAGAATATATGACAAGAAAAGTAAAAATCATAAGTATAAATATATCAATCAAATATACAGTCCTAGAAAAGACTGAAAATCTTCTTGGTGTAAAAATACATTGCAAGAAGACATAGAAAGCAAGAAATCAGTTCAGTTGTACTGTAAATTTACCAAGATGTTTTGGTATCTTAGATTGCTGATGCAGGTTAAATTGCATTAATGGACACAGACAGGTTTTGGCTGAAACCTAGAAGTAATGATATTATCAATGCCTAAGGACTGCAAAAGGAAGATCACACACTATAAGGGGTAAAAAAGTTCAAGGTGGAAGTAGGGATTCTGGAAAAGTTTCTTGAGATTTCCAATTGGTTTTGAACTCTTATTCCCACTGTCCCGACCCCAGATGATGATACACCAGGATGAAGAGAGGGTCAACTTGCATTGATATCATTCTACATGCTCTTGTTCAAATGCCTTTGTAGGTAAACCAACTACATATCCTACAGGCACCAGAAACACTCTGTACCCAAAGCCAAACTTACCATCTCTCTCCCCAAATCTGTATCTCTTACTATATTCTATCTTCAGTGAATAGAGCCGTCAAATATAGTTAAGAGAACTCAGAATCATTCTATTATACTTTATTTCCTTTATGCAATAAACTCTACACTAGTTGAGTAGTACTTGAATAGTCACTATCTCTGGCAATTCTAATTCTTACACTTTCTAAAATTTATCACCTCTTCCATGTCCACTACTGTTGTCCAGTATTCCCATTTATTACATACATGAGGTCCTTCTATAGATCTGGTATCTAATAGCTACTTAAGATATATTATGGTGTTAATCTCACAACACTGTTATGACATAGGTACAAATATTCCCATTTTAAAGGTTTTTTTGTTAAATTAAAATTCATGTGTATTAAGGTTTAGATAATGAAAAGTTTAGAAAAATGCAATATGAAGAATAAAAACTTACCTCTAACTCTATTCTCTGCCTCTAGAACCTTTTCCCACAAATATGAATATTATTTTATTAAAAACATATATTTTTACACCAAAGAGATCATATCATGAAGATGGTTCTGCAACTTGAACTTCAATCCCAGAATTTATCTTTGATATTTATTAAGTCAGTCTCTGTCTATATATTTTTTCCTAGTTTTTAAAAAAATCATTAAATAATACCAAAAAATATTTTTGTACACATATGTTGGAGATTATATCCATTGAGTAAAACCTTAATGAAGAGATTTCTGGGTCAAAGGGCCCATGCATTCAAAATTTATTGCTATGGTCAAACTGCTCTGTAGAAATAGTGTATAAAAAATACATACACTGTTCATACACTATCAGTATATGAAAATATCCACTTTCTTATAATCTATTTTATTAATCATAGTCCTGGAAGAAACAGATGGTATACTCAATTTGGGTAATTTGGATAATTTGAGTAAAGATTCATAAAAGGGCCGTTTACAAAGGTATAGACTTGTGTAGAAAAACCACAAGGGGCCATGGAGCATACTAGAGAAGCCAGTAGAGAGCTATTGGCATCCCAAGACCTGAAAGCTGGTTAAGAGGGCCATCAAAGGAGCTGAGATTTTGTGGTATTCACAGTGAGCCTTTAGGGAAGGATCTTCCCACCCTTTCCACAATCTCTCTGGTCCCACTGACTGAGCCCAACTGGAGGCCAAGGGACAAGGGGACCCACTGACACGGGTCAGCCTTCCAAATACAGATACTGTGTGAGAGGGGAGAGCAGATCTGAGCAGCACACTGAAGATCTTGACCATATCTTGTCATTTCCCAAAGCTGAAGATTAAAAAGACTTTGTGCATAATGCCGGGGCATGAGAGTATTTCTGTTCTGCCATGTTGCATTCTGAACCACTAAATACTCCTTTGCTAACTGGTTTTGGTGTCTCTGCTCTTGCTCTTTTTCCATTAAGTTTCTGCAGAGCTACTTAGGGATTGTTCCGAAGTGCAAGTGGGGTTGTGTAATTTCTCTGCATAAAATCTCTCAGTAGTTCTCATTTTCCCATATAAAGTTGAAATTCCTAGGCAAGAATAAATGGCTTTCATAATTGGGCCCCTGTGGTCTGGAGCCACCTCTCTAGCCATTATGCCTGCTGCCAAAAAACGCCCATTTGTACTCAGCTCTCATGCAGTAAATGGGCTTGCCAGGTAAAGTGGTAAAGAATCTGCCTGCCAATGCAGTATTTGCAAGAGACGCAGGTTTGATCCCTGGGTCAGGATAATCACTTGGAGAAGGAAATGGCAACCCACTCCGTTATTCTTGCCTGAGAAATCCCATGGACAGAGGAAACTGGCAGGCTAAAGTCCATGGGGTTGCAAAACATTGAACACAACTGAGCAACTGAACATATACACACTCAAGCAGGATTGAGCCATTTGCAGTTCTCAGTTGTGAACCATTTTCTCACACTTGTATGTGACTGCATTATTTGGTCAGCAAAACCAGTTTCTCCTTTGCACACATGGCCAACTCCTATTCATTTTTCAAGATGCCACTCCAGAGGCTCTGCCTCTGGAAGGGTCATCCCAACCAACTCTCTTTTGGCAAAGATAGACACTCAGTACTCTCAACTTCTGTGTGACACTGTAGATTTCTGCTCATAGCTTTCTGAACCTGTTTATTTGTTTATCTTCCCCTATATGCTGTGAACAACTTGAGAGAAGGGCTTCTTCCTTGCTCACTTTATTCATCTCCCTCTTTGGTATGCAGCAGAGATTCTGACATCTGATGAGCTTGAATCCTGAAGCCTTCGCTAATTTGCTGTGTGTACATGGTAAAGTTCCTTCTTTTCTCCAAGTTCCTTAGCTGCAAAATGGGTGTAATATAGTGCTTTGCTCTTACTATTGTTGTGAGAGTTAAGAGTTTTAACTGTGCCAAACCTTTACCACTATATCTGGTATAGAAGCACTCAGTAAATTGTTAGTCATTAATCTTGTCTATGGACTTACCAGGTGGCACTAGGGGTAAAGAACCTGCTAATGCAGGAGACATAAGAGACAATAAGACAAGATACATAAGACATAAGATTCAATCCCCAGGGATTGAATCCCTCCTCCCTCCCTGAAGGAGGAAATGGCAACCCCTCCAACATTTTTGGCTGGAAAAACCCATGGACAGAGGAGCCTGGTGGGCTACAGTCCATAGAGTTGGACATGACTGAAGTGACTTAGCACACACACAATCTTGCTTGCTCCAAATGTTTATGTATCATATCAAATGACCAAGGATTCCATTTCCAAGAGTTTTGGAGTGACTATTTGCATGAAAAACCATTAGATTTCCCTGGAGTAATGTGAAAAGGTTTGGGGCCTGACATTAAAACTCCTGAAGGCATCAAGTTGGGAACAGACAAAAGAAACAGGTGGCTGCCTAAATCTCTGAGTTCCTGGAGAACTATTAGGGCAGACTTTTTTTGGTCACTTACTGTTCATTGTGTAATCCATAGCATACAAGTGTGTCTAGCATATAACAGGGGATAATAATATTTGGTGGAAGACTGTATATGCCTTAATTGGGACACAAATTGCATATCACATAAAGTGACACTCATGCCCTTTGTCTGAGTGACTGGGAAATTACTGCAACTCCTCAGGAGGGTGGAAACACTATCCAAAAAGCATGGCAACAATGTAGGGTCTTAAAAACTTATCTCTGATGGGAAGTCCTCCTTAGCTTTGAAGACCTGAAGGCAGAATCAATAGGAGGAGTGCTTCCAAGAGCAGAAGCAGGAACAAGTTCTGTAAGAGAGGAGGTTCTGAAAGGTAATGTACTTGCCTCTGAGGACAGAGGCAAGGAGACACATAACATAGGAACAACAGCAATTGATGTTCTCTGTTCACACTGAGTGCTGCTACTGAGTTAAATGTTCCTGAATTCCGACTCATTCCTACTCCTTCTTTTATCTTTGTGAAAAGGCAGCGATATAGAAGAATTATCCTCACCATTAAGTCTAAGTGGTGTTCTGAAAAAAAAAAATCCAAGTTTCAAATTATAATAGTACAATATTGAAGAAAATACCACTGGATAAAGAATTGTTTGCAGTTTAGAAAATGCACATCTTTTTAAAAAATAATATATTCATTAGGGAGGGTTTTACAATTAAAGAAGACTATCACAAGTTGTTTAGTCCTTATCAATGTCCCATGAAAATGAGTAGATAGAGCTTCAAAGGGCAAATGACAGTAAGTGAATAGACTGAGGTCACATTTGCAGACTTCCTCTGATAACATGTCCACTGCTGAGCAGGGACTGTGGTATGCAGGCTGACCTGGGAGAAGACCATGAAGTCAGCAAACCAAGGAGGAATAAAACACAATAAACTTTACTTTTCTCATTAGGGTCTACAACATCTCACTTCCTACTTCCTTGGTGTTGTTAGGTCAGTGGCATTGTCTCAAATCTTACAGGTCAGACTAGACTCTGAGCACAAGACAGGGTGGTGGGCTCTGGTGCTTCATTCACTGAGTACCTACTATCTGCCAGGAGTTGTGCTAGGTTCTAGGTATACAGTAGTCATGAAAATATGTGATACCAGCATACACACTCAAGATTACAGTCCAGTAAGGAAAAGAAACACTCACATTCCTACAAACGGTGATGAATGCAAGAAGGTTGTTACGGTATCCAAACAAACATATACAACAAAGAATAATGGGAACTTAATATGGTCTAACCAGTCTATCCTAAAGGAGATCAGTCCTGGGTGTTCTTTGGAAGGATTGATGCTAAAGCTGAAACTCCAGTACTTTGGCCACCTCATGCAAAGAGTTGACTCATTGGAAAAGACCCTGATGCTGAGAGGGATTGGGGGCAGGAGGAGAAGGGGGCAACAGAGGATGAGATGGCTGGATGGCATCACCGACTCGATGGACATGAGTTTGAGTGAATTCTGGGAGTTGGTGACGGACTGGGAGGCCTGGCGTGCTGTGATTCATAGGGTCGCAAAGAGTTGGACATGACTGAGCGACTGAACTGAACTAAACTGAACTGAACTGAATATAGATAATCCTTTCAGGTAATGTCTACCCGTAGAAGTGACTTGCAAGTGAAAGATCTGTCAGATAAGTCGAATTTGGGGGAGTGAAAAATGGCCGAATTCAACTAAGCCGACTATCATATATCAAGACCCAAATGCAGTGAGAAGACTAGTGTTACTGGATGGTACTCACAGGAGGAAATGGTATTAGATGCTGTCATGCAAGCAAATAGGAACCATAGTAAAATGTTGGTTTCAGCAAATGAAACCACATCATGATGATTTTACTAGGAATGAGCTAGAAAACTATCGAGCTCTCCCATGCTGCCCATATGCCTATTTTCTTCAACTCGAGGGTGGAGTTGAACATCACTGAATTCTTGATTTCATTCAACTCTGTAGGTAACCACACATTCACACTGTAAGCTCTTTTTCTTGTCTAGTTCATCATCTGGCCTAGTGGGAGGAGGGGTATGATTATGGCTAAGTGGGTGGATGAAAGGAAAGAAGCAACTTCTTTTGTTCCTTTCCTTTCAGACCTGATATTATCCTGAAGAAGAGAGTACAAAATGACATTGCAGCCCTCCTGCTGGGGAGAGTGCAGAATTGGTCATGGGCAATTGTGAGCCCTGAGCTGACATAGTACCCTGGTGACCCGAGTGAGTTAATGTATTGTCCAGAAGCTCTAATTTACAACCAGGAAGAATTTGGGGTATTGAGAGGCAGATTGAATAGGTCCATTTTGGCCCATTGTGATTTCAGTGACAGGTCCAGTTTGCTCTAGTCTAAACTGACTCACCAAATCATGCATTCAGACAATTAAATCACCAGCCCTTTGACATACTGTAGGATTTCTGCAATGTGACACAGCCCTGTCACTTCAGGTTCCAGCTTAATGTACCCTTTACTTTCCAGTCCTTTTCTCTTTCCAGGCATTTTGCCCTGAAAATCTTCTTTGACACTGATTTTAAAACAAGATATACATAGTATTGCTTATCATTCTATTAGCCTATGAATACAAAATCTTGCCTATAAGTCTGTAATAAAACCAGATACACAACCAGAAATACAGCTGGTCATCTTGATTCTAAGATTTGTGCCTTTTTAATTAATGAACACTATATCATATCTGTTTGGTCTTTTCCTGTGAAACTCTCTTAGTACATAATAAATATCACGTTTCATTTTATCTACTGATGATAAGAGATAATTCCAAAAAAATATATAGTCAAAAAGAATTAAAAAAATACTTTCAAAGTGGTTCATAAAACTAATAAGAATCACATCTGAGAAACATTTAATATTTTTTTAATCAAAATACCTATGGAAAAGTAGTCTCTATAATAAAGGGTATTCCATGGTTACATGGGAACACTTCAGAACTTTTGTTAGGGTGGTTTATTCAGAAGCAGCCATCACATTGCTGGAAGGCGGCAGGATGGAAATATGTCTTTCATCACATGGGTAGAAAAAACAACTGAGAGTGTTAGTACTATTGGCAAAGAAAACACAGACATGTGGCTCAGAGAAGAAAGAAAACTGTCATGTGGAAATAAGACTGGCTAGATTTGTGAAAGCAAGATCCTTTGGCCCTACTGGTTAAACTGGATCACCAGAACTACAGTAAGGGGGAAATGAACACTGATTATGAAACTATGTATCAATTATTATTTGTTATGCAAATACTTACAGTGAAGTTCTTCACAACAAGCATTACCGAGTTTAGGCTCAGTAATGCTTCCAAGATCCTTCTGTCACTTTCATAAGATCAATTTGAAAAGAGTCTTCCTCTTCTCCAGACACTGATATTAGTATATGATCTAGTGTGCCCTTGAGTATTATATATCTCATGCCACAGTGAATAAAACACTTTTCCACATGCTGTTTTAATTAAGGTTAAACTTTTCTTAGAGTTTTCTAAAATATACAAACCAAGCAAGTAAGAGTTCTTAGTTGGCCAGTCCCAGTTTCCCAGTTCTTTATTCTAATAGGTTCCAAAGGCGTTGACTAACTGATTCAGTTTTTCAGATTTAAAATTTTTCTTGTATTAAAAATGTATAAAGTTATAAAAATAGAATCACATTTATTGAATATAGATTCAGATTTAAGGCAGATGAGTCTTCCTTAAAAATTTTAGGGCATATCATGACCATGCTTAGAGTAGTGCATTATAAAAAAAAAATGGTAAAATTAATTTGAAATCCCTAGATGATAAATACATGTACATTTGGCATACATAATTAATTCTTTTATTAAGTGTATATTAAAAGCAGCAGGATAACTAGATGTTACCAAAATATTTCAGTTCAAGAAAAACAAACTATCATCTCTTTCCTCTTTATAACAATACAATAGATCATTAAGCTGATATTTTAATAAACTGATGATTTGCCTGTTTAGTACATTTTGGTAGAACACAATTAGGCAAATCAAGATACTCCAGTATGGCAACAAGTTATCAAAGTAAATAGTGTAATTATCATATTGTCTTATTAGTTAAATATTAGTTGGGAATATCCTGTTACTAAAAATAAAACTATAAAGATATTAGAAGAAAACAAAAAATCAGAAAACTCTATTCTTTTATGACTACAACTTTTTGAAAACCCCAATCTCCTATACTGATTCAGTTCTTCGTTACTCCAGAGGAAAGTTTAGAAGGGACATTTTATAGAAACAGATGTCCATGATTAGTAAGGTTTCATACATGATTATGCTCCTAGATTACAGACAAACTTCAAATATACAAAAGTATATTTGACATTTTATAAAAGCAGCCTTCATCCAAACATGCTATGGCTTCACCCTTATCCCCCAGCTCTGATCAAATCCTCCTACATTTGATTCTAAAAACCTTCTTACTTGAATCTTTGACAGTATTCTTTTAATGATTCCCCTTTTCACAACTTCCATTCCGTGCATGCATTTTAACCGTATACTTTCATACATATTATATCTATTGGCTTCAGCTTACTGAAAAATAAACCTGTCTTCTTTACAGCTTTAATAAAAAACTCTAGCAAAACAAGTATGAAAAAATCTTAGCATTGTTAGTCATGAGTAGTGCATACAAAGATGTTTGTTACATCATTTTATATAATTTTCATTATTTTTCATTTTTAAAAAATACTAAGATAAAAGCATGAATTGAAATGTGCTTATTGAATACACTATAGAAAAGGAGAGCTATAGAACCAAGAGTGGGCTGAGAGTTGAAGAAAATAGAACGGAATTAAGAGGCAAGAAGTCATGGAGATATCCTTTCGCACATGGAGGGGGTTAGAAGGAAAGGGCTTTTGTTCAGAAACAGGGTCTAAGCCTTCAAGATGGTAGAGGCCGCATAGTTCTTTGGGAAACAAAATCAGGTGCTGTCCATGGAAAAAAGCTAGTGAGACATGATGGCAAATTTATCTAGAGGATAAAAAGTGAAGACAAAGTAACAATGCTGATAAAGTTGCCTAGGATGATAGCAGATGAAAGTTAAAAGCCATACACTAAAGGTCTCATGAATATTTGAAGATGAGGGAGAAGAAAAGGGAATACAGAGCAAAGGTCCACAAGGCTATAGGATAGGAAGAGTGTGGCTTAATTTCATGGAATATGGTTCATTGATAAGGCACAGTTGACTAGAAAACTAGAAAGGGCAGTGGGAAACTAGAAGAATGCTGAATGCAACTACCAGCCTGAGTAGAGATGTGAATGTGTAGGGGGTAGGGCAAAGAATAGGCAGGAAGAATGGGGAAAGGTGACCTTTATTTGAGAGAGACTTAAAGAATGCTCCACTTTCTGAGGGGACAGAGATATTTTTGTTAAGGCAAAGTGGTAGATACAAGACTCTAGGAAAATATTAATGTTATCAGAAGATAATAGAACATGGGTTTCTCAGGGCAGAGTAAATTGGACGGTACTCTAAGAAAGAAAAAAGTTAAGTCTTACAGAGTAATAACTAATTGGAGAGATTTCACCTTCAGCAATAATGCAGAACTCAGGATAAAATAAGAGGAGGCGTTCAATCACTATTAGTGACACTAATAGATGTCACTATTCAGGCCATTTTGACTACTTAGGATTTTGTTTAATATGATGTTCATGTTCCTGCAATTCCTATGGCACGAGAGAGTTCAGATTCAGAGTTGGCAGTAGAACTTCATCATTTATGCAGCATTTAATATATGAATTAAGTTGTTTTAATTCTGCACTATTTCATATTTAATCCTCAAATACATTCTTTGAGAAAATTTCTATCAATACCCACTGACTTGGAATACTCTGAGGCAAAAGGAAAGACATATAGTCAAGGCATTGTCCTTTGTTTTTTGAAGTAATTATCTATTTGTTCATAAATCCATTCAAAATATAAGCTTTCTGATATGGGAAATCTTGAGAATTAGACAAAAATGACCTCCTTTATTTTTATTTTTTCTTTTACTGGCTATTATCTCAAGAGCCAACATAAACCTATTTCTATTTGGGCTTGGTCAAATGATTGACATTTTTGAGTTCTCAAAGACCTGTATCTTCATCACACACAAGCTGTAATACAAAACTCCTGTTTGTCTATTCTAGGAAATTACTAAGAAAACATAACCCCAATCCTTCACTCTACACTAGGTACCAAAATAATTTCACAGCTGATTTAAAACTCTTACCCTCATCTTCATGCCCCAAGTGCAATGTGACCTGTCTAGCCAGGAAACTAACAGAGCATTTTCTCCTTTCCTCTTTCTGCAGTGTGTTCCCCAGCTCCCAGCAGTGGTCTGTTCCCATAGTTAACCTCACAGACAAGATAAAGCTTTCTTGCCCAATGAAGCAAGAAGAAAAAAAAAATCTCTCTCTGAAAATGTACCTCCATATCAAATTTTTTCCAGAAATAGATGTTAATCCTGCCCCTTTGCCCACTCAGCCAATAGTCAAAAAACCTCTGAATATAAAAATTCTCAGTAATTTTCTATGTTGCTCCCATCAAACTATTTCATTACACATGGCTAAAATGGAGTAGGAAATAGAAAAGAGCATGTATTCACCTCTGGAATGATCTCATATATTTTCTGAGCATGAGATCCCATTGGCTTCTCTTATGTACAATTCAAAGATGCCTAAAAAATGACTAAGTGTTTATGGTTCAGTTAAAATTTAAAGTGCTTTATTCCACTATTCAATACCCACTGCAACAAATACTACTGCAATCTATGCTACATGATACAATAAGACTTCTCAGCCTCAATGAGAGATCTTTTTAATCAAATCAATGTCAGAAGTGCAGTATTATTAGGGTGGTGATAACATCAGCTCTTTGTTTATGGATGAGGCTGTGACTTGCCCAAGTTCATATGGTTGTCAACAGAGCTGCAAAAGACTGTAGTTCCCAGCTCATTTATTTCCTAAACTCCATTACTGTCCCCCAAACTCATCCTCCTCCCCTCCCCATCCCCCTCACAAAGTTGCAGAATCCCTAATCTCAGTTTAAATCAGTTGCTTGAAATTATTTTAGAAAGACAAGTACTTCTTCAAATGTGAAACCTGAAAAGAACACAAATTCAAAAAGTTAACAGCCAATAAATATTTGAGTGTTACCATATGCCAGATACTGTCGAACAAAATTAATGAGGTGGAATCTTAGAGGTAGAAAGGGAGTCGGCTTTGTTCACACGAGGAAGTTTTACAGTTTGAGCTCATTACTTAAAATAAGTGGATCATGTGCCAGGAGGCAGCTAAGACAGACATCCTATCAACCAACCAAGGAATTAGAACTAAAAGCAAATCAACCCACAGTCCTGAAAAAAATACTTGACATCACTTACACTAATAAGTGATTCATATAATTTGAAATTTAACATGTTCAAAATCCATCAAGCCCTTAAGTGTTTTTGAGTATGTTTGGATGTTTTTAAGTTTGTTCATGTGAGTACCAGTAAGAAAAGTTCCTTTTTAAAGTGTGCACATGGTTATGTGCAGTAACCATGCAGTATTAATTTGCAGTACAAACTGCAGTATTAATTTCAATTGAGAAAATGGCTTATTTTGTTAAACAGAATATTGGGTAACTAGAGTATCAACATTGTAAAGCATTTAGAAAATTTTACAAGGATGCAAATGACATCACAATATCAGTTCAGGAAAATTTAGGAGCTTAAGTACTAAAACAGCATGGGTCTTTAAAAGTGGACATTAGACATAACTTGGATTTTGGTAGAATTAATACAAACTATTATGCATCCTTTGTAACTATATAGAGAAATCTGTTAAATATTTAGCTCAAACTGTTAATAGTATAAAATGATATACATCTTTGTAAATTTGAGTTAATGAGGACTGTACATTTTGTACTATGTGTATGATGGTAAGGGCTTCCCTGGTGGCTCAGAGGTTAAAGCATCTGCCTGCAATGCAGGAGACCTGGGTTCGATTCCTGGGTTGGGAAGATCCCCTGGAGAGGAAAATGGAAACCCACTCCAGTATTCTTGCCTGGAAAATCCCATGGATAGAGGAGCCTTGTGGGCTATAGTCCACAGGGTAGCAAAGAGTCAGACACGACTGAGCGACTTCACTTTCTTATGATTGTAAAGATTGGTATGTTTTATAGCTTACTTTATTTCACATAATTTGATTTTACATGCTAATTAACTTGTATGCTTTTTATATTTCAATAAATCAATAATAACATTGGTGAATATATTTTATATAAGAAATAAATTCAGCATATTTTGTTTAAGTGTGAAAGTGTTAGTCACTCATTTGTGTCCAACTCTTTGTGACCCCATATTTTGTTTGCCTTAAACCTAAATATGCAAAAATATCTATCATTGTGGTCTTCAATTTCTTCCTTTATATTTTCTTTCCTTTCCTTTTTCTTCTTTTAGTATTGTTTTGCCTTGTTTTTGGATGAAGAATGACTAGGTAGATATTGTTACAGGCAACTGCTGTATATTGGAGAGACTGAAAACTTTGAAGTTCAATTCCTGGCTTTGCTATGTTCTATCACTTTTTTCTTAGGTATTAATAATTTACTTCTCATTTTTTAGGATTAGTTTCCACATTTGCAAAGTGAGGAAAATAATACTTTCTCTTTAAAACTATGATGGGCACTAGTGATCAAGTAGGTCTACTACTCAGCATAGCAACTGGCACAAAAATAGGTAGTTATTATTAATACTAATAAATGTACTTATCATTAATTATGATACTCTTACTAATAGATACTGGCAGAAAGTAAGTCTAAAGGACTTGCACCTGAGCTTTAATACTATTCTCTTCAGTTTAGTTCAGTTCAGTTGCTCACTCATGTCTGACTCTTTGTGACCCACGAACCCTAGCAGCCCAGGTATCCCTGTCCATCACCAACTGCCGGAGTCCACGCAAATCCATGTCCATTGAGTCGATGATGCCATCCAACCATCTCATCCTCTGTCATTCCCTTCTCCTCCTCTTCTCAATCTTTCCCAGCATCAGTTCAGTCACTCAGTCGACTCATTGCAACCCCATGAACCGCAGCACAGCAGGCCTCCCTGTCCATCACCAACTCCCAGAGTCCACACAGAACCATGTCCATTGAGTTGGTGATGCCATCCAACCATCTCATCCTCTGTTCTCCCCTTCTCCTGCTGCCCTCAATCTTTCCCAGCATCAGGGTCTTTTCAAATGAGTCAGCTCTTCGCATCAGGTGGCCAAAGTACTGGAGTTTCAGCTTCAACATCAGTCCTTCCAATGAACACCCAGGACTGATCTCCTTTAAGATGGACTGGTTGGATCTCCCTGCAGTCCAAGGGACTCTCAAGAGTCTTCCCCAACACCATAGTTCAACAGCATCAATTCTTCAGTGCTCAGCTTTCTTTATAGTCCAACTCTCACTTCCATATATGACCACTGGAAAAACCATAGCCTTGACTAGATGGACCTTTGTTGACAAAGTACTGTCTCTGCTTTTTAATAAGCTGTATAGGTTGGTCATAATTTTCCTGCCAAGGAGTAAGCGCCTTTTAATTTCATGGCTGCAATCACCATCTGCAGTGATTTTGAAAGTGAAGTTGTTCAGTCATGTCCGACTCTTTGCGAATGTATCCAACCAGGTTCCTCCATCCATGGGATTCTCCAGGCAAGAATACTGCAGTGGGTTGCCATTTCCTTCTCCAGGGGATCTTCCCGACCCAGGGATGGAACCCAGGTCTCTTGCATTGCAGGCAGATGCTTTAACCTCTGAGCCACCAGAGAAGCCCAGAAATGATTTTGGAGCCCAGAAATATAACGTCAGCCACTGTTTCCACTGTTCCCCCATTTATTTGTTATGAAGTGATGGGACTGGATGCCATGATCTTCATTTTCTGAATGTTGAGCTTTAAGCCAACTTTTTCACTCTCCTCTTTCACTTTCATCAAGAGGCTCTTTAGTTCCTCTTCACTTTCTGCCATAAAGGTGGTGTCATCTGCACATCTGAGGTTATTGATATTTCTCCCGGCAATCTTGATTCCAGCTTGTGCTTCCTCCAGCCCAGCGTTTCTCATGATGTACTCTGCATACAAGTTAAATAAGCAGGTGACAATACACAGCCTTAACATAGCCCTCTTTCTATTTAGAACCAGTCTGTGTTTCATGTCCAGTTCTAACTGTTGCTTCCTGACATGCATATAGGTTTCTCAAGAGGCAGGTCAGGTGGTCTGGTATGCCCATCTCTTTCAGAATTTCCCAGTTTATTGTGATCCACACAATCAAAGGCTTTGGCATAGTCAATAAAGCAGAAATAGATGTTTTTCTGGAACTCTCTTCCTTTTTCCATGATCCAGCAGATGCTGGCAATTTGATCTCTGGTTCCTGTGCCTTTCTAAAACCAGCTTGAACATCTGGAAGTTCATGGTTCATGTATTGCTGAAGCCTGGCTTGGAGAATTTTAAGCATCACTTTACTAGCGTGTGAGATGAGTGCAAATGTGCGGTAGTTTGAGCATTCTTTGGCATCGCCTTTCTTTGGGATTGGAATGAAAACTGACTTTTTCCAGTCTTTTTGGCCACTGCTGAGTTTTCCAAATTTGCTGGGATATTGAGTGCAGCGCTTTCACAGCATCATCTTTCAGGATTTGAAATAACTCCACTGGAATTCCATCACCTCCACTAGCTTTGTTCATAGTGATACTTCCTAAGGCCCACTTGACGTCACATTCCAGGATGTCTGGCCCTAGGTGAGTGATCACACCATCATGATTATCTGGGTTGTGAAGATCTTTTTTGCACAGTTCTTCTTTGGCATGTCTTATTTTTGCCGGAGAAATGAGGGGTGGGAAGGGAATGTTAGTAATAACCAAAAACATGTGTTTAGGAAAAGAGGCATGAGGTACTTAATAAAGGTGGACAAACTGAACACTAGTTTGTATGCCATTGGGATCAGTCTCCAACCTGCATTTTTCTCCTTAGTAAACAGACTGAGCCAGATGATGCTTGACAATTACTGATACAAAGATTATCTGGCATTCAAGGACTCTATGGCTAACAAATCAATTACATTCATTGAGAATGCTAAAGAATGGCAACTCCATTTTTTTCTACCATCATCGGCTTTCCCTCTAAGATCAGAAGGCTGCTTCAGTTTTAATTGGAAGTAAATGTTAACAGAAATCAGAAAATCACAGGAGATGGACAGAAGTTCCTTAGTTATATCTATGATAAAGGAATATTACTCTTGGAAAAGTCAAATATATGATTTGATATATGCTGTATATCATTTGTGCTTCCCAGGTGACAGTAGTGGTAAAGAACCCACCTGCCAATGCAGGAGATGTAAGAGATGCTGGTTCAGTCGTGGGTCAGGAAGACCCCCTGGCGGAGGGCATGGCAACCCACTCCAGTATTCTTGCCTGGAGATTCCCATGGATAGAGGATCCTGGTGAGCTACAGACCATGGGGTCTCAAAGACTCAGACACGACTGAAGCAACTTGGTACACACTCATGTAATCAATTACTAATAGATTTTGACAGATTTAATCATCTGTTTTGTTAGACTCAGTCAGCATGGCTTGGGGACATAGATTCTTAAATAAATAAAAATTTAAACTAAGTATTTGACAGTTGTTTTTTCTTTAAAACAACACAAACAAAACAAAACCAAAAAAAAGCTTTCATGGCATGTGTCATTTAACTATGTGGCTGATTTTTATAAATTATTGAAAATATTAAAAAATATTCACTTTTACATGAAAATAACATATTATGATGTATATGACAGGAAAACAATTAAACTGGGCTGGGCATGTGGTGTGGCCCTAGAACTATCGAGGGAGCATTATCTAGAGGGAACAGAGACATATATGCAAATAATTACAAGGAAGAGTGATATATGCACAGACAGAAGAATGATTATCCTTCTCCCATAACTAGTTCCTCTTGTAAAAATTCTAGTTTACATTGATTTACTTTTTATATCTAAAAAGTGGCTATGTGTGAATCAATCCTTTTGAGAATGTAAAAGTAGAGCCTGGAGGTTAGAAAGAACAAAGAAAGAGAAATGAAACATAGAAGAACAAGCTGAAGCATTTTTGTCAGTCTCTGGCCAGACAGTATAAAACAGGGCCTTAGAAATGACCCTTAGAAAACTTCATTTATTCATTTTTCTTGAGACATGTTAAATGAGCTCCTCCCGTACACAAGCTACTGTTCTAGAAGACTGAGATTCAAGAGCAAATGAGAAAAAATAAAAAAGGTCCTTAACCTTATGAAATTTACACACTAGAGAAGAAATAAGTTTTATGAGAAAAGGGACTAGTTGAATACTATGTTTTAAAATAGTTTCTGGCACGCAGTATCTATTCAATAGCATTGGTAAAATTTTGTTTCTGTGGGTCTTTTTCTTCTCTTGTGTTTCTCATCTAAAGAAGTTCCTTTAGCTGGTTTGGTGGTGCTGAATTCTCTTAGCTTTTACTTTTCTGTAAAGATTTTGTGTGGTGTAGTACAGGGAGCTCAGTTTAGTGCTCTGTGATGACTTAGAGAGGTGGGATAGGGGTAGGGGTAGAAGGGAGGCTCAAGAAGAAGGGGACATATGTATACATATGCTGACTTACTTCACTGTACAGCAGAAACTAACACAACATTGTAAGTAATTATACTCCAATTAAAAAAAAACCGGTAGAATAAAAAAAAAGAAAGACTGTCTTTTCACCTTGCTTATATTTTCCTTTGTTGTGCAGAAGCTTTTAAGTTTAATTAGGTCCCATTTGTTTATTCTGTGGGAGAGGGAGAGGGTGAGATGATTTGGGAGAATGGCATTGAAATATGTATAATATCATATATGAAATGAGTTGCCAGTCCAGGTTCGATGCACGATACTGGATGCTTGGGGCTGGTGCACTGGGACGACCCAGAGGCATGGTATGGGGAGGGAGGAGGGAGGAGGGTTCAGGATGGGGAGCACGTGTATGCCTGTGGTGGATTCATTTCGATATACGGCAGAACCAATACAATATTGTAAAATTTTAAAATAAAATAAAATTAATTAAAAAATAAAAAAAATAAAAGAAAGAAACAATTTTGACAGTAATGAGTGCTGCTCGAGTTTGTGATGGGAAATGCTCTCTACAGGATGGTCAAGGAAAACTATTATAAAATGGTATGATTCAAATTAATAACTTGTGCTTGAATCTCTCATTTCTTGATAAGATGCAATTACATGAATGTTAAGGGATGTGATATTGTCCTACAGATCTCAAACCCTGTGACATATTTTTGTTTTTTAGTTTGAGTAATTTCTACTACCCTGTCTTCAACTTCACTGATTCTTTTCTCTGCTATATCCAGTCTCCCTCAAATCTATATCATGAATTATTGATTTCTGAAATAGTATTCTTCATATATTTCCATTTGGATCTTTTTAATATTTTATAACCATCTGATAAAATTCTAGTTATCTTTCCATAACTATATTTCCCCTACCATCCCCCTCCCCTACTGCCTTTCACACTTATTATGGTAATTCTAGAGTCTCTGGGAGAAGGCAATGGCAACCCACTCCAGTACTCTTGCCTGGAAAATCCCATGGACGGAAGAGCCTGGTAGGCTGCAGCCCATGGGGTCACTAAGAGTCAGACACGACTGAGCAACTTCACTTTCACTTTCAACTTTCATGCATTGGAGAAGGAAATGGCAACCCACTCCGGTGTTCTTGCCTGGAGAATCCCATGGATGGAGAAGCCTGGTAGGCTGCAGTCCATGGGGTTGCACAGAGTCGGACACGACTGAAGCGACGCAGCAACAGCAAGAGTTTCTATTGGAGAAGGCAATGGCAACCCACTCCAGTACTCTTGCCCGGAAAATCTCATGGGCAGAGGAGCCTGGTGGGCTGCAGTCCATGGGGTCGCTGGGAGTCTGGACACGACTGAGCGACTTCACTTTCACTTTTCACTTTCATGCATTGGAGAAGGAAATGGCAACCCACTCCGGTGTTCTTGCCTGGAGAATCCCAGGGACGGCACAGCCTGGTGGGCTGCCGTCTATGGGGTTGCATAGAGTAGGACACGACTGAAGCAACTGAGCAGCAGAGTCTCTATCTGATCATTACAATTCTATTTCTGGATTTGCTTCTACAGACAACTCACAAGAAAACTCTCTTGACCTGGGTCACATTTTTTAACTTTATACTTTTAAATTGTATGCCAGATAGTTTATATAAAAGAACATTAGAGACAAATAAAAATGATCTCAGAAAAAGGTGCATCTCCTTTTATTACCAGACTGCTAATGTAGGAGCATGAGTCTGCACAAACTCCAGGAGATGGTGAAGGACAGGGAAGTCTGGCATGCTGAAGTCCATGGGTTCTCAAAGAGTCAGACACGACTGAGTAACTGAACAATGACAACATAGGAGACTGAATTGATCAAATCTGTAGTTGAGTTAGGCACTCCAATATATTTGCCCAGAGAATTCAATGGACAGAGGAAGTGGTGGTCTGGAGTCCACGGGGTTACAAAGAGTTGGACATGACAGTGACTAACACTTTCACTTTCACTTTTTGTGTTGGTTTTACCAGATCTAGTTCACTAGCTTCAAATGTTGTGAGGGTTGGATCAAAGCTTTCTGTTCAGTACAACCTGGGAACTGGGCCACAGAAAGACTCTGGTGTCTCTTTATTATGATTAGTCTAGCCTCCAACATTGCAAACCATGGGATAGCTCTTGCTACTTGTAGGCCAGCTGGGGAGCTTTTTGTGTTGCTGGGGAGCTCTCTTTGCTCTCTAGTTCTACAATGGCTTTCTGTGCTTCAGAGTATCTTTCTGCTAAGCCTGCCTTCCTCAAACCTTCAAAGAGCTACTGCAGTATAATCAGTGAAGGCCTAGAAAGCCTTGGGGAATTCCTCACAGGACTCTCCCTACCCCAGAATTCAGCAGGCCTCAGCTTTATAACAGGGAAAGGTCCTGCTTCCCTTTGGGATGATGTCTCTGGGATCTCCTACCTTGGCTCTACATCTGGTAAGCAGCTCAGTGAAGTTGATAGAGATAGAATCAGATCGCTATACAAGTAGAAGTCCCAGTAGAGGACTATAAATAGAGAAAGAATCCTAGGAAATTCTGGGAGATCACTTAAAGTTAATGATCATTCAAGAGAGTTATTGGAATGTTGTGGAATGAAGCAGCCTTGCTTCATTCTATAAAACCATAAATAAAAGCACAAGATATGCCCCAGGCCATTAGGTGAAAGAAAAATGTCACCACCCTTCTACCGTTTTTAATAAGTGCTATGATAATCCTGGGCTTCCCTGGTGGCTCAGAGGTTAAAGCAGCTGCCTGCTTTTGCCTGCAATGCAAGAGACCTGGGTTCCATCCCTGGGTCGGGAAGATCCCCTGGAGAAGGAAATGGCAACCCACTCCAGTACTCTTGCCTGGAAAATCCCATTGACGGAGGAGCCTGGTGGGCTACAGTCCACAGGGTCGCAAAGAGTCGGACACAACTGAGCGACTTCACTTTCACTTCACTTATGATAATCCTAGTTCTGCATCACAGGGTCAGACACCCCGGTGCCCAATAAGAAAGGAAAAGCTAATGATGTAAGCCTGTTGTTCAGTCACTAAGTCATGTCCAACTCTTTGTGACCCTATGTACTGAAGCAAGCTAGGCTCCCCTGTTCTCTATCTCCTAGAGTTTGCTCAGACTCATTTTCATTGAGTCGGTGATGCTATCTAACCATCTCATCCTCTGCCACCCCCTTCTCCTTTTGCCTTCAGTCCTTCCCAGCATCAGGATCTTTTCCAAAGAGTTGGCTCTTCCCATCAAGTGGCCAAAGTACTGGAGCTTCAGCTTCAGCATCAGTCCTTACAGTTCAGGGTTGATTTCCTTTATGATTGACTGGTTTGAAATCCTTGCAGTCCAAGGGATTCTCAAGAGTCTTCTCCAGCACCACAATTTGAAAGCATCAATTCTTCAGTACTCAGCCTTCTTTATAGTCCTATTCTCACATCAGTACATGACTACTAGGAAAACCATAGCTTTGACAATATGGACCTTTGTCAGCAAAGTGATGTCTCTGCTTTTTAATATGCTGTCTAGGTTTGTCATAGCTTACCTTCCAAGCCACAGGATCTTTTAATTTCAGGTTGCAGTCACCATCCCCGGTTATTTTGGAACCCAATCAAGTAGGTCATTGCTTCCACTTTTCTCCCTTCAATTTGCCATGAAGTGATGGGACCAGATGCCATGATCTTAGTTTTTGAATGTTGAGTTTTAAGCCAGCTTTTTTACTGTCCTCTTTCACTTTCATCAAGAGACTCTTTTGTTCCTCTTCACTTTCTGCCATTAGAGTGGTATCACCTGCATATGTGAGGTTATTAATATTTCTCTTAACAGTCTTGATTCCAGCTTGTGATTCATCTAGCCCAGCATTTTGCATGATGTACTCTTCATACATGTTAAATAATCAAGGTGACAATATACAGCCTTGTCACTTTGCCTGTCACTGAATTCCTTCTGCATTGAGATACAAAGAACCTGAGCTTCATTAAGTCCTAAAACCAGGTGTGTTATCTTAGACCATGAGTTTGGGGCAGGTTTGAGTTTGGTGCTGCTGCTGCTAAGTCGCTTCAGTCATGTCTAACTCTGTGCGATCCCATAGACGGTAGCCCACCAGGCGCCCCGTCCCTGGGATTCTCCAGGCAAGAACACTGGAGTGGGTTGCCATTTTTTTCTCTAATGCATGAAAGTGAAAAGTGAAAGTAAAGTCGCTCAGTCATGTCCGAATCTTAGCGACCCCATGGACTGCAGCCCACCAGGCTCCTCCATCCATGGGATTTTCCAGGCAAGAGTACTGGAGTGGGGTCTGAGGTGAACGGTATCAAAATGACATGGCAAAGATTTGGTTGCTAACAGCTGACAAGTTCTCTGCCTGGGCTCTTTGAGGTTCTCAAACGTCATACCACTCCAGACACATCCACTAAATATTCTTTAAATCTTTATTGGTTTCTCTATTGTGATTTCCTCCCCCTCCCACCATTCCTCTAAGAAGAAAAGCAGTCAAGAGTCTCTTCTCTCCCCAAAAGAGCTTATTGCTTTCTGGAATTTAGTTCATTGGGGTTAATCTGGATGGGTTTTAAAAAAATCCAATATTGCTGATTATCTGATTTGTTCTGGTTTTAGGGTGAGAGTGTAATCTCTTCTGGCTTTCTGTCTCCTAACTAGAAGCAGAAGCCCTGCCTGAAATTCAAAGTCACAATCTAACCATATTGTATTTATCCTGGCTGAGTTTGAATTGGGAAGGTCTTGGAAGGTGTTAAGCAGAGATAAGGCAACAATTCTGAGTCATAAAACATGATACAAAACCCTGCAGTTGAACAGTAAGTACAAACGTATATTAAATTTAAAGTATTTGAGGTATGATTATAGTAACAATGACAATTATTAAATTAATATACCATTTTTATGTTGATTTCTAAGCTGTTTAATAATTCATCTAAACACTTATTGCACACATGGTTTTTCCAATATATCAATGTGTTCATTTCTTATATTAAGACACTTCCCCTCAATCTTAGAATCCAAGAGCCATAACTAAATATACAATTTTAACGAAATCAACCACAAAACAGTTACTGATCATTTTAATGTTGGAGATTTTAAAGGACATATTATGAAAAAATTAAAATGCAAAAAGCAGCACAAAGTTAATTAAATTATTTATTATGGAAAGATTAGTCAATCTAGTTACTTCTCTAAATTTTTCATGAATAAAATATTATACAAAATTTCCTTTTGAGTGATCAGTACATAGATCAGAAACTCCCGAAAGAAGCTGTATTAATAGTTAACTCATTCCTTATTAATATTCTAGGCATTATAACAACATGCCAAGTGAAGTATCTATCTTAAAAATGACTTTAATGATAAGTTATTTCTTTACTTCAAGTATATAATGGATAATTAGTTTAGGAAAAATCTCAAAGGGAGAAAAATACCCAACTGTGAAATCTGCAAATACTTTCCTTGGATTGGGTGAAAATGCTATTCAGGCCAATACCAGGGATGCATAAATTCTTTCTATCCTATTTACAATCCCATCTTGATTAGTTAGGAGCTCATTTTCCAGTTTGCAAATTATCTAGGTCTTTGATTCTTCTCTTCCCTCTGGCTGATTACCTTTCCTATTAGCACCTCCACAAGAAGGGGAAGAAAATCCAGGTGAAAAGAAAAAAAGTAACTCAGACACAGGACAATTTTAGGTACTGTGAAGCTTGATTTTAAAAAATATATGCAGATATATTTTTTCTATCGTGAGTGTATGTATATCAGACTTCTGTTATCAATTTGAAATTATACCTCTCACAGTCTGAGAAGTATCCTTGGGAAATTATCTTCATCTGGGTATCAGACTCTAACATGGATTGGGGATTATATTTTCATGCATTCCCTACAAGGCTATTGTGATATCAACTCAGAGAAATAGAAATTTTTTTATTGTAAATGGCTATACAAAATTAATAAGTTGTTAGGTTTTGAATTCATAAAACCTCTTTGTCAATTCTTGCTTCCTTTTCTTCTATTAAGATTCAAGGCTTGCCTTGGGAAAAGGTTCCTTGACAAAAAATGTGTTTTTGTTTTCTTCCTGCTTTGTTTTTTTGAGATCTCTTTTCTCTTAACATGATTATGAATTGTACTCTTGGTAGAAAAGCAGAAGTGACTGGTAAAAATACCATATCTTTATTAATGTATTTCATTCACCAATTCTTCTCTATATTCTATTAAAATGGAAAGTCTCAAGTTGCCTGTATTAATATAGTCTTACCAAAACAGACCTCATTTTAAAGTATACTTTCATGACTTTGATTGTTAAAATTAAGACACAAATTTTATGTAAATTAGAGGGTTCAATATCCGTATGTTTATTCTATTCAGTTTGCTTCATTTGTGATAAAGAATTCCCCTGCCAATGAAGGAGACAGAAGGTGCAAGAAATATGGGTTCAATCCCTGCGTCAGGAAGATCCCCTGGAGAAGGAAATGGAACCCACTCCAGTATTCTTGCCTGGAAAATTCCATGGACAGAGGAGCCTGGTGGGCTACAGTCCATGGGATAACAAAGAGTCAGACATGACTGATTACGTACACACATAAGGATGAAGTATCAAATTTTACTGGTGATTAAATTAGTCCAGTACCTCTGTGACCATTTCCCTGTAGATTATTTATGATTAATTAGATCATATTTGCTCATCACAGATATAGTTTCAAATTCTAATCAAATTGAATCAATTACTCAACCATAAATAATGGTTGAAATAAAAGACAGTTATTAAAGTACAGTATATTAATCTTTAAAATAGTACTAAGTATTTAGTTTTTAGAAAACTGTCTTAAAGAATAAAGAGAATACTTTTAAGTAAATACCTCAGAAGACCTAAGGGGAAAAATATTAAATTTGTTCCTTGTGAAAAATAAATCTCTGGAATATTCCCTCTAGGAATGTTCTCTGTAAGGTACAGCATAAAAGAATAAAATAACTAGTGGCAAAAAAAAAGGAAAGTAAAATAGAATAAGTAGTTTGTAACAAAGTTAATGCAACACATATAACTATAGTGTAAGCGTCTGAGTCACTTCAGTTGTGTCCAACTCTTCAGGAGCCCATGGACTGTAGCCCACCAGGCTCCTCTGTCCATGGAATTCTCCAGGCAAGAATACTGCAGTGAGTTGCCATTTCCTTCTCCAGGGGGTCTTCCCAACCCAGGGATTGAACCTGGTCTCTTGCATTGCAGATGAATTCTTTACCGTCTGAATCACCAGGGAAGCCTCTGTCCATACCTTATGTTAAATAACAACCTTTATTTGACAGCTTCTTACTTCTAGCCTCTCATAAAATCTTGGTTCTTTTTAAAGAATTAATAGATTAAATGGGCCATTTGAGATTGAAAAAATAAAAAATAAAAAGGAAAGAAAATGCATTTGGGAGACTTATAGGTTCAGGGACAGTAAGAAGTTTTATTTTATTCTTTCTCCTAGTTTCCCTAATATTTTTAAGAGAAGAATGCATTAGAGTTGACTTCTCCACAAAAAGAGAACACTGACTGATGTGAAATATTACCAAAATGATATTAATTAAATTGAGTCCACTGAACAAACCTCTGCAGTTATCTGAGTATGGACTTTGTATTTTATGACATGGTCTCATTATGTAGTAAACATATAGAATTTACAAACAGTCTCCACTACCCCTCTCATGAGCTAAAGCTTATACCAACAGAGTCTAAACTCAATGGAACACCGCCATCCCCAGGGTCTCTTACCACAGAGCTAACTGTGTTGGACGCTGTACTTCCAAACCGAGGAGGCAATGTGCGTGTGGGTGCCTGCTCAGTAGTGTCCAACTCTCTGCCACCCCATGGGCAGATATTGTTACCCAAAAGGCAGCCTGACAAATTACAAAGTAGAGGAAAATTTGAGAAAAAGTATGTTTTAGGCAGTTAATGCTTGTATACACAAAGTGATCGAAGAGCTTTGATGGATTTTCTTAAGATTTTTCCTTTACTGAATGAAACAAAGCACTAGCATTTTAATCTCCTACAAAGCAGAAACTTAAAAATCCACACATTTCTTTTCTTTCTTAACACCACATAAGGTCATCTTTAACCTTATGTTAATTCCCGTGTCCCCATATCAAAGTGAATACGATCAAAACACTAGAAAATTTCATGAAAGTAATAATTGACTGGTGGCTTGGGCTGTGGGTAGGTATTGAACAGTTGGGTGATAGAGGTTTGGCCATTTAATCCAACATGGGATTAATTGCCAGTACACATCCCATGAAAAGCAGTGTGGCTTGGGCTGTGGGTAGGTATTGAACAGTTGGGTGATAGAGGTTTAGCCATTTAATCCAACATGGGATTAATTGCCAGTACACATCCCATGAAAAGCACTTTTGAAATTTTAAATTTAACCTACTGAGTCTGTTAAAATAGATTTACTGAAATCGAATTGTATATGTTACATGGAGTATAACATACAATATTATGCACATATTTAGAACTTATACTTTTATGAGTTTTGACATGTGTATATACTTTGAAACTATTATCAGAATCAAGATAATGGATGTGTCTATCATGCCCCTGAATTTCCTTCTGACTCTTTATAATTCCTCCCTCCAACTCCTCACCTGTCTTTCAGGTAACCATTAACTTATTTTGCGTCCTTATAGATTAGTTAACTGTTCCTACAATTTTATTATAAAATGTATACTTTTTTGAAGGGAGGGAGGCTGGCTTTTTTTGCTCAGCATAATTTTTGAGATTAATTCAAGTGGTATGTATCAATAGCTCATTCTTCTTACTGCTGAGTAGTATTTTATTGTATACATACACCAAATTTGTTGATCTACCCAGCTGGACATTTGAATCATTCAGAGTATTATGCTATTACATTTATAGCAGCTGTGAACAGTCCTGTACAAGTCTTTGTATAGACACATGTTTTGGTACAAGAATTTGTAGTACATATACAGAATGGAATATTATTTAGCCATAACAAAGAACAAATTTGAGTCAGCTGACCTGAGATGGATGAATCTAGAGCCTGTTACATGGAGTGAAGTAAACCAGAAAGAGAGAAACAAAAATTGTATATTAACGCATATATATGGAATCTAGAAAAACGGTACTGATGAACCTATTTGCAGGGCAAGAATAGAGACATTGGAGAAGGAAATGGCAACACACTCCAGTATTCTTGCCTGGAGAATTCCATGGACAGAGGAGCCTGGTGGGCTACAGTCCATGGGATCACAAAGAGTCAAACACAACTTTGTAACTGAGAGAATAGAGACACAGATGTAAAGAATGGACTTGTGGACACAGTGTGGGGAAGTATAAGGTGGGACGAATTGAGAGAGTAACACTGAATTATATACTCTACCATGTGTAAAATACCTACATGGGAGTTGCTGTGCAACACAGGGTGCTGTACATCACAGCTTGGTGCTCTGTGAGGACCTAGAGGGGTGAGATGGAGGGGTGGTGGGAGGAAGACTCAAGAGGGGGGGACATATGTATATTTATAGCTGATTCACAGTTTTATGGCAGAAACCAACACAATATTGTAAAGGAAGTATCCTTCAATTAAAATATATTTTTTAATTGGATTATCTGGGTCATTTGGTAGCTATGTGTTTAACTTTTTAAGAAACTATTAAACTTTTTTCAAAAGTGGTTTTACTAACACTAACAATGTATGAGAGTTCTTGTAATTCCATATCCTTGCTAACATTTTAAAGTTTAGACACTCTAATAGATGCATGTATCACCATGGCTTTAATTTGGATTTCTACAATGACTAATGATATGGAGCATCTTTTCATGTGCTTATTTGTCTTTTATGGTCTTCTTTGGTTGAAGTGTCTCTTTACACATTTTGCTCAAAGTGGGACGAGTTGTTTGCTTTCTTATTTCTGGGTTTTGAAGGTCCTTTAAACATTTTTGGATACAAGTCCTTTACCAGATATGATTTGCAAGTATTTTTTCCAGTGTGTAGTTTGTATTTTCATTTTCTTAGCAACAGGTTTGAAGAGCAAAAGTTTTAACTTGGAAGAAATCACATTTATCATCTTTTTCTTTCAAGGATTATACTTTTGGTATGCATCCAAGAAATATTTGCCTAACTTAAAAGTCACAGAGACATTTTCCCTTCTTTATTTTTTTTCCCTTCTTTATTTTTTAAAAGAAGTTTTATAATTTTAGGTTTGTCATATAGGTCAGTTATAGAAAATTGGTACTGATGAACCTATTTGTAGGGGAAGAATAGAGACATTGGAGAAGGAAATGGCAACACACTCCAGTATTCGTGCCTGGAGAATTTCATGGACAGAGAAGCCTGGTGGGCTACAGTCCATGGGATCACAAAGAGTCAAACACAACTTTGTAACTGAGAGAATAGAGACACAGATGTAAAGAATGGACTTGTGGACACAGTGGGGGGAAGTATAAGGTGGGACGAATTGAGAGAGTAACACTGAATTATATACTCTACCATGTGTAAAATACCTACATGGGAGTAGTAAAAATTTTGAGTTAATTTTTATGTATTGTGTCAGATATGAGTCATTTATTTTTTTGCATGCGTGCATGCTCAGTCCCTTCAGTCTTGTCTGACTCTTTGTGACCCCACGGACTATAGCCAACCACGCTCCTCTGTCCCCAGGATTCTCCAGGCAAGAATTTTACCAGCATTGTATGTTGAAAAGACTATATGTTGTCCACTGGATTTCCTTCAAGTATCTCTGTCAAAAATTATTTGTTCATAAAACTAATGTGTATGTTGCTTTCTAGATTTGTTATTTTGCTCCAATAATCTAACTTTACACCAATACAATACTATTCTAATTACTCTAAGTCCTGAATTCAGAAAGTTTTAAATTTCCAACTTGGTTCTTTTCAAATTATTCTGGCTATGGTAAGCCCTTTGTACTTTCATATGAATTTCAGAATCAATTTGTCAAATAATGCAAACAATCATGCTAATATTTTGATTGTAATTTCATTTTACCTTTAAATCAATATGAAGCTGCTTGACACCTTAACAGTAGTGACTCTTCTGATCAGTGAACACGATACGTGCTCAGTTTCTAAGTTATGTCTGACTCTTTTGCGAAGCCATGCATCCCAGGATCCTCTGTCCATGGGATTTGCCAAGCAAGAATACTGGAGTGGTTGCTATTTCCTTCCCCAGGAGATCTTCCCAACCTAACCTTCCCAAACCTGCATCTCCTGCAATACAGGAAGATTTTTTACCACTAAGCCAAGAGGGAAGTCCCCCCATGTATTTAGTTCTTCTTTAATTTCTACCAGTAACATATGGTAGTTTTCATTGTTCATATATTTCATATTTTATGTCAAATTTATCCTTGTTTCATTTTTTTGCTATATAGATGTGATATACTTATTTCAGTTTCTTATTGTTAATTACTAGTATATAAAAAGTAAGAATGATGATTAAAAGTTGATCTTGTATCTTGCAGTCTTGATAAACTCATTTATTATTTAAAGTTGTATTTTGGCAGGCCAAGGCCAGATTGAGGCAAGTTAGGCATTTGCCTGGAGTGCAG
Organism: Bubalus bubalis; assembly: GCF_019923935.1. Lineage (NCBI taxonomy): Eukaryota > Metazoa > Chordata > Mammalia > Artiodactyla > Bovidae > Bubalus > Bubalus bubalis. Next base: position 46,077,302 of record NC_059162.1, on the reverse strand, counting down.
AATTTAACAGAGTGCAAGAAAAGTCAGTAATGAAAATAAACAGTATTTCAATGTCATTTTTTAAAAAGGCAAATGTGAAAACAAGAGCTTGTAAGCTAGCTACCTACTTTTGTAAATAAAATGGTTTTTATTGGTATATTTAGTCAGATTTTCTATATAAGCAATTATGTCCTCTGTGAATAAAGGCAGTTTTACTTCTTCCTTTGCAATCTGGATATCTTATTTCTTTATCTTCCCTTATTAAACAGTGTAGGAGCTCTAGTACAGTGTGTCCTAGAAATGGCAAAAGCAAATATTGTTGTTTCCTTTTTCTTAGGAAGAAAATATTCAGTTTTCTACCATTAACTTAGGTGTTAGGTGTAGCGATTTTTTAAAAATATAATTTATAATTTTATAATGCATCAATTAATGTATTTAATTTAAGAAATTATTTTTCTATTCTTTATTTGCTGAAATTTCTTAAAACATTAGGAATACATTTTTGGATTTCTTGAAATATTTTTGTTCTATTTGTGTTTTTGGTGTTATTAGTTTGCAATTTTTGTGAACAGCATTATTTTCAAATGTGAAACTTACTAGAATTCCTGGAATAAACCTCATTTGCTCACAATCTATTATATTCTTTCTAAATTATTGGTTATTACTTGTAAATTTGTTTAGAATTTTTGCATCTGTGCTGATGAGTGACATCGGTCTCTAGTATTCTTGTTCTGCCTTTGTCTAGTTATGATATCAAAGTGTTGGCGTTATAAGTTTAGTTAGGAAGTACTTCCTCTGCTTTTCTGAAAAAGTATGTGTAGAATTAGCATTATTCTTTCTTAAATGGTTGGTAGAATTCAATCATGAAGCCATCTGGGTCAGTAGTTTTAATCATGCAAGTATTCTGACAGAAATTCAACTTCCTTAATGTTATCCATTGCTTCCTGACTTCATTTTGAAAGCCTGCGTCTTTAAAGGAATTTGTCCATTTCACCTATGTGGACAGGTTTATTTCTATAAAATTATTCGTAATGTCCTGTAATTTTCCTTTTAATATCTGTAAAGTCTGCAGTGGTCATCCCTCTCTAATTCCTTATATTGTTTTGTGTTTCTTCTCTCTTTTTTCCCCAGGTCAGTCTGGTTAAAGTTTATCAATTTTATGTCTTCTTAACAAATCTGCTCTATCTTCCTTGATGTTTTCTATTATATTTCTGTTCTTTATTTCATCATTTCTTTCTCTGATCTTGATTGTGTCCATTATGTTATTAATTTTGGGCTTAATGTTCTCTTGTCATAGTTTTTTGAAGGTGGAAGTTATGGTCATTTATTTGAGGCCTTTTTTAATTTCTGATACATGAATTTGATGCTATAGACTTTCCCTCAAGTAATGTTTTTATGATGTACCATGAATTTTGATATTTCATGTTTTAAATTTCATTCCATTAAAAATACTTTTAAATTTTCCTTATGATTTCCTCTTTCATCTAAGTGTTTTTGAGGTATATTATTTACTTTTTAAATATTTGAGGATTTTCCAAATACTTTCCCATTTTTGGATACAAATTTAATTCTACTTTGAGCAGAGTATATATCTTGGTTGACTTATGTTTTTTTAAAATTACTGAGACATCTTTTATGACCCAGAATATGGCCTATCTTAGTAAATGTTATGCGTGTATTTGAAATGACTGTGTATTCTGACTCCTTTGTATGGCTAGTCCTACAAATGTCTACTAAATAAGGCGATTGCATTTGTCAAATCCTCAATAGCCTCATTCTATTGTTTAATTAATTACTGACAAGCAGGTATGAAAATCTCCGTTTATAATTTCTTTCCACTGCTCTTTGCAGTTGTCTCTTTTTTGTATTCAAGTATCCTGAAGTTCTGCTATTAAGTGAATGAAACAATTAGGACTGCTATCAACTGTACATGAATTTATTTTTTAATCATTATAAAATGATCATTTTTACCCCTGATAATATTCTTTGCTTTTGTAACTACTTTATCTGCTATAAATATTATAAGATTTTATTTGAATAGAATTAGCATGACATATCTCCTTCCATTGCTTCAGTATTCTATTGTGTACTCATATTTAAAATCTTTTTTTTTTCTTGTTGGCAGCATACAGTTGAATCCCACTTTTTATCAAATATGGACATCTCTCCCTTTTAATTCAGATGTTTAGACCATTTACATTTAATGCAATTATTGATATCAGTTCAATTCAGTTCAGTTCAGTCACTCAGTCGTGTCTGACTCTTGGTGACTTGATGGACTGCAGCACTCCAGGCTTCTCTCTCCATCACCAACTCCTGGAGGGTGCTCAAACTCATGTCCATTGAGTCAGTGATTCCATCCAACCATCTCATTCTCTGTCGTCCCTCCTCCTGCCTTCAATCTTTCCCAGCATCAGGGTCTTTTCTAATGAGTCAGCTCTTTGCATCAGGTGGCCAAAGTACTAGAGCTTCAGCTTCAGCATCAGTCCTACCAATGAATATTAAGGACTGATTTCTTTTAGGATGGACCGGTTTGATCTCCCTGCAGTCCAAGGGAATCTCAAGAGTTTTCTCCAGCACCATGGTTCAAAAGTATCAGTTCTTTGAAGCTCAGGTTTCTTTATGGTCCAACTCTCACTTCCATACATGACCAATGGAAAAACAATAGTTTGGACTAGATTGATATGGTTAGGTTTAACATTACTTTCTTTTGGTTTGAGTGATTTGACTCTATTTCATACTTTATTGTTTATGATTTATCTGTAACTCAGTCACATAATTTCAATTATTTTTAGAGCTTAGTGTATATATCTTTAAGTTATCATAGTCTGTCTTCAAGGGATATAAAACTTTATATATGGTTTAGACCCTTATAGTAGTATACTTCCATTTCTTCCTCACAACTTTTGCATTATTGTTGTCATGCATTTTACTTCCAGGTATGTTATATACCCCCATGCTATCTTATATTTTTGTTTAAACAACAAATTCTTTTCTAAAGTAAGTTAAATGATTAAAAAAAAAAAACACCTATATTATCCATGTAGTTACAAATCCTAGTGCTCTTTACTCCTTTGTGTAGATCAATATTTCAACCTGGCATCCTTTTCCTTAACAAAAAACATTTTTAACATTTCCTGTAGTGCAGATTTTCTGGTGATGAATTCTTTCACTCTTTTTATGTTTGAAAAGTACTTACTTCACCTGCACTTTGAAAGGCATGTTACTGAATTTTGAAATCTGTTAACAGCTTTTGTTTGCTTGTTTTTTTAAACTTTCAGCACTTTAAAGATGACATTAGTTTGCATTGCTTCTGGTGATAAATTACAGCAGAATATTATGTTTTTCTTATGTTATGTTTCTCTGTATGGAACATGCTTTCTGTCCCTAGCTGCTTTGAAGGTTTTTTTTTTCCTTTATTACTGGTTTAATTAATCTGATTATGATGCACTACCTTGTAATTTTCTTCCTGTTTCTTATACTTGGAGTTCATCAAACTTCTTGTTTATTATTTTTGTTTGTTTTAGCATTGTTTGTGGAGTGGGGAAGACTTGTTGTTTTAAGAAAAATTAAGAAAGTTTGGTCCATTATTTCTTCAGATTTCAGGAATTCCAGTATATATAAGTTGTCCCCAGCTCACAAGGTATATGTTTAATTTCTTCTCTCTGTGTATGTGCTTCATTTAGGATAGTTTTCATTGCTCCATCTTCAAGTTATTAACTGTTTCTTCTGCAGTGCCTAACATGCTCCTAACAAATTTTATTGTGTTCTTTACCCTTTGAAATGTAGTTTTCAAGCCTGTAATTTTGAAATAGGTCTTTTATCTATCTTCCATAGTTTAACTTGGATTTTTGAAAGTATGGAATATAGTTGTAAAAACAGCTTCAATGTATTTGTCTGCTAATTTTAACATAACACAGTTTAAACTGATTCTTTTTTCTTATTTCGGGTTTATGTTCTGATTTCTTTACAGGGTAGGAATTTTTTAATTAGATGTCAAAAATTGAATTTAGTGTTTGGTAATAGTTTGTATTCCTATAAATATTCTCGAGAATTCTTTCTTAGTTGCAGTTATACTAAGTTCAGTTCAGTTTCTCATTCATGTCCAACTCTTTGCAACCAACCACTGGACTGCAGCACGTCAGGCTTCCCTATCCATCACCAACTCCCGGAGCTTGATTGAACTCATGTCCATCAAGTCGATGATGCCATCCAACCATATTATATGCTGCCGTCCCCTTTTCCTCCTACCTTCAATCTTTCCCAGCATCAGGGACTTTTCTAATGAGTCAGCTCTTTGCATCAGGTGACCAAAGTATTGGAGCTTCAGCTTCAGCATCAGTCCTACCAAGGAATATTGAGGACTGATTTCCTTTAGGATAGACTGGTTGGATCTCCTTGCAGTACAAGAGTCTTCAACACCACAATTCAAAAGCACCAATTCTTCAATGTTCACCTTTCTTTATGGTCTGACTCTCACATCCATTCATGACTGCTGGAAAAACCATAGCTTTGACTAGATGGATTTTTGTTAGCAAAGAAATGTCTCTGATGTTTAATATGTTGTCTAGGTTTGTCATAACCTTTCTTCCAAGGAGCAAGAATCTTTTAATTCTATGGCTGTAGTCACCATCTTTTGAAGCCCAAGATAATAAAGTCTGCCACTGTTTCCATTGTTTCCCCACCTATTTGCCATGAAGCAATGGGACTGGATGTCATGATCTTTGGTTTTTGAATGTTGAGTTTTAAGCCAGCTTTTTCACTCTCCTCTTTAACTTTTACCAAGAGCCTCTTCAGTTCCTCTTTGCTTTCTGCTGTAAGTGTGGCATCATCTGCATATCTGAGGTTATTGATATTTCTCCCAGGGATTTTGATTCCAGCTTGTGCTTCATTTAGCCAGGTATTTCGCATGTTGTACTCTGCATATAAATTGAATAAGCAGGGTGACAATATAAAGCATTGCGCCACTCCTTTCCCAATTTTGAACCAGTCTGTTGCTCCATGTCTGGATCTAACTGTTGTTTCTTGATCTGCATACAGATTTCTCAGGAGGCAGGTAAGGTGGTCTGGTATTCCCATCTCTTTCAGAATTTTCCACAGTTTGTTGTGATCCACACAGTCAAAGGCAATAGTCAAAAGTCACAGTTAAAAAGTGTAGTCAATACAGCGGAAGTAGATATTTTTCTGGAATTCTCTTGTTTTTTCTATGATTCAATGGATGTTGGCAATTTGATCTCTGGTTCCTCTGCCTTTTCTAAATCCAGCTTGTACATCTGGAAGTTCCCAGTTCTGTACTGTTGAAGCCTAGCTTGATGAATTTTGAGCATTACTTTGCTAGCGTTTGAGATGAGTGCAATTGTGCCATAGTTTGAACATTCTTTGGCATTGCCTTTCTTTGGGATTGGAATGAGAACTGACCTTTTTCAGTCCTATGGCCACTACTGAGTTTTCCAAATTTGCTGGCATATTGAGTGCAGCACTTTCACTGCATCATCTTTTAGGACTTGAAATAACTCAGCTGGAATATCATCACCTCCACTAGCTTTGTTCGTAGTGATGCTTTTAAGGCCCACTTGACTTTGCATTCCAGGACGTCTGGCTCTAGGTGAGTGATCACAACATTGTGGATACCTGGGTAATTAAATCTTTTTTTGTATAGTTCTTCTGTGCATTCTTGTCACCTCTTCTTAATATCTTCTGCTTCTGTTAGGTCCATACCATTTCTGTGCTTTATTATACCCATCCTTGCATGAAATATTCTCTTGGGATCTCTCATTTTGTTGAAGAGATCTCTAGTCATTTTCATTCTATTGTTTTCCTCTATTTCTTTGCGCTGATCACTCAGGGAGGCTTTCTTATCTCTCCTTGCTATTCTTTGGAACTCTGTATTCAGATGGGTATATCTTTCCCTTTCGTTTCACTTCTCTTCTTTTCTCAGCTATTTGTAAGGCCTCCCCAGACAACCATTTTGCCTTTTTTCATTTCTTTTTCTTGGGGATTGTTTTGATCACCACCTCCTGTACAATGCCATGAACCTCTCTCCATAGTTCTTTAGGCACTCTGTCTATCAGACCTAATCCCTTGAATCTATTTGTCACTTCCACTGTATAATCATAAGGTAATACCTGAGGGTCTAGTGGTTTCCCTACTTTCTTCAATTTAATCTTATTTTGCAATAAGGAGTTCATGATCTGAGCTACAGTCAGCTCCTGGTCTTGTTTTTGCCTGCTGTATAGAGCTTCTCCATCTTTGGCTGCAAAGAATATAATCAATCTGATTTTGGTATCGACCATCTGGTAATGTCCATGTATAGAGTCCTCTCTTGTGTTGCTTGAACAGGGTGTTTGCTATGACCAGTGCATTCTGTTGGCAAAACTCTGTTAGTCTTTGCCCTGCTTCATTTTGTACTCCAAGGCTAAACTTGCCTGTTACTCCAGGTATCTCTTGACTTTCTACTTTTGCATTCCAGTCCCCTATGATGAAAATGATATCTTTTTTTGTGTTGGTTCCTGAAGGTCTTGTAGGGCTTCATAGAACCACTCAACTTCAGCTTCTTCAGCATTGGTGGTTGGGGCATAGACTTGGATCACTGTGATATTGAATGGTTTGCCTTGGAAACGAACTGAGTGCATTCTGTCATTTTTGAGACTGTACCCAAGAACTGCATTTAGGACTCTTTTGTTGACTATGAGAGCTACTCCGTTTTTTCTAAGGGATTCTTAGAAGTAGTAGTAGTAGATATAATAGTCATCTGAATTAAATTCTCCCATTCTGGTCCATTTTGGTTCACAGATTCCTAAAATGTTGATGTTCACTCTTTTCATCTCCTGTTTGACCACTTCAAAATCAGTTTGATTCATGGACCTAACATTCCAGGTTCCTATGCAGTATTGTTCTTACAGCATTGGACTTTACTTCCATCCCCCCGGGCACATCCACAACTGGGTGTTGTTTTTGCTTCAGCTCCATCTCTTCTTTCTTTGTGGAGTTATTTCTCTACTGTTCTCCCAGTAGCATACTGGGCACCTATTGACCTGGGGAGTTCCTCTTTAGTGTCATATCTTTTCGCCTTTTCATACTGTTCATGGCAAGAATACTGAAGTGGTCTGCCATTCCCTTCTCCAGCAGACCAAGTTTTGTCAGAACTCTCCACCATGACCCATCTGTCCTGGGTGGCCCTACATGGCATCGCTCATAGTTTCATTGAGTTAGACAAGGCTGTGATCCATGTAATCAGTTTGGCTGGTTTTATGTGACTATGGTTTTCACACTGTCTGCCCTCTGATGGATAAGGATAAGAGGCTTGTGGAAACTTCCTGATGGGAGGGACAGGCTGTGGAGGAATCTGGGTCTTGTTTTGATGGGTGGCTCTATGTTCAGTAAATATTTAATCCAATTTTTTGATGGGCTGTGTTCCCTCCTCTGTTCTCTCTCTTCAGAAGGACTTACGCCAGCACTTCTGTAGTCAGTGCCGCTGACCCCCTGGCAGGCCACTGTTGGCTCACGCTTCTGCCAGAGACTCCTGGACACTCACAGGCAAGTCTGGCTCAGTCTGTGGGGTCACTGCTCCTTTCTTCTGGGTCTTGGTGTGCACAAGGTTTTATTGGTGCTGCCCAGTCCTGTGGAAGTTCTGTAATCAAATCCCACTGGCCTCCAAATCAAACTCCCTGGGGGTTCTCAGTCTCTTTGTCAGATCCCCAGGTTTGGGAAATCTGTTGTGGGTCCTAGAACTTGCGTAACAGTGTGAGAACTTCTTTGGTATAACTGGTCTCCAGTTTGTGGGTTGTCTGCTTGGTGGCTCCATGTAGGTCTTATGGCGACCTCCTCTAAGAGGACTTAAGCCACACACCTTGCCTCCCAGATCTGCTGCAGCCAGAGCCCCTGTACCCGTGGCTGGCCACTGCTGACCTGTGCATCTGCAGGAGATGCTCAAACACAAGGCAGGTCTGGCTCAGTCTCTGTGGGGTCTCTGGGTCCTGGTACACACCAGGTTTTATTTGAGCCCTCGAGTGTATCTGGCGGGCATGGAGTTTGATCTAAATGAGATTTCGCTCCTCCTACTGTCATGTTGGGGCTTCTCCTTTACCCTTGGATGTGGGGTATCTTTTTTTGGTAGGATCCAACATTCTCCTGTCGATGGTTGTTCAGCAGCAAATCGCAATTTTGGAGTTCTCACAGGAGAAAATGAACACATGTCCTTCTACTTCATATTCTTAGTAGTTACATTACTTAGACATATTTTTATCCTTTCAGGTCTGGCTTTTAAGGTTTTTTGGGCATACCCAAACAAGTGCTTGGCCTATGACTAATTGTAATTCATAAGGTTTTTCACTCTGGCTGTCAAGAAGAGTCATAATTTCCAGATATATGTGAAAATTGAATAATAGCCCTGCAAATCCATTCTGAAATTTCTTTCTGTAGTCTAATTTACTAACAGGCATGAGCTGATCTGTACTCTGTTAAGTACTCAAGGGATCTTTTGCAAATCTCCAAAGGTCTTTCTGTATGCAGCTCTCTACTTTCTGATGCTTTATCTTGTGAATGCTAGTCACCCGTGTTCTCTCTGGACTCTCAGTTCTACTTTTCTGATTTCTGACTGGTTTTTGCTGCCTGCCCTGTAGCCTGGAAATTTTCTTGGGCAATGGCAGAGTTCATTTCCTTTGCTTTCCATCTCTCAGTGACCACTGTCCTTACTGACTGATGTTCTACCTCTTAAAAATTGTTGTTTCATATATAAGTTTTTGAATGCTACTATTTCAATTGAGAGAATAAATCCAGTCCCATTACTCCATCTAGGATGCTGCTAATGTTTTTTTTTTTTTTTTTTTTTTTTTTTTTTTTTAAAGGAACTAGAAATGCCTTATTTTAAGAAAATGCTTGGCTACATGGAGCCAGAAACAAATCATGTAACTATGAGCTATATTATGTTTTCTTATTAATTTTGGCTACTCTTGTTTGTGGAATTAAATATAGTTTAATTTTTCTTTGCTTCTATGCTGAAAACAAGAAAATAACTGTCATTATTCTAGCTTTATTTTAATCAGAAGCTAAGTCAAATGAATGAATGATATTAAGGCAAAGAAGTACAATGAATGAAACACTGAGGAAAGAATCAGAAGACCTTACATTCTACATAACATATAATTAACTCAAATTCAGAATAATCACTAAAAATATATTTATGAACTTAGTATTTAATTTTTAATTGGTAATTATTTCTGAAATAGTGTCTTTTATATGAACTGTTTATAAATGTTTTGAAAATCAATTGGGCAACATGATTCAAGAGCTATAAAAATGATGTTTCCTTCTATTTGCTAAATCTACCCCTCAGAATATTTCATGAAAAAAAATTATTATTTTTAGTAGAAATAAAATCTAAATGCACAAAGTTATTGTATGAAGTGTTTTCCAGGTGGCTCAGTGGTAAAGAATCTGTCTGCCAGTGCAGGAGATGTGAGAGATATGGGTTTGATCCCTGGGTTGGGAAGATCCCTTGGAGAAGGAAATGGCAACCCACTCCAATATACTTGCTGGGAGAATCCCAGGGACAAAGGAGCCTGGCCAGCTATAGTCCATGAGGTCTCAAAGAGACACAACTGAGTGACTAAGGACACATCTCTGCAGCATAATTTAAAGTCACAAATAGTTGCAATATGTCAAGCCCATTACCTATAATATCTCATTTAATTTTTACAACAAACTCTGAGAGATGGTATTATCATCATACTGATGAGAATGAGGCTAAGTATCAATAAAGCAACAAGTCAGAGGAGCTGCTGAGATTTAAATCCATTCTGATTCTAAACCCTATGCCTTTCATCCCTGGACTCCATATACTCTATAAAAGTGAAAATAGATACTTATTAAGATAACTGGACATGGACTGTTTTGCCCCATCCACTTTAATATTTTAAATTTCCATTTTATGATTTATTTTTTAGACTATGATATATTTAAATATGATTTATTTTTATTTATATACACTAAATAGATCTTTTTTTTTTAATAATAATGTCACTGGATAATTGTTTGAGATTTTAGCAAAAAAAAGGAAGTTGGGAAATATCTGTCTTCTGGAATTCACAGTGTTACAAAATCACTACTTAAGCGATGGTGTGAAAAAGGGAAGGGCTTCCTAGAGGATTCACTAGGCTTCACTTCAATGCCTGATCCAGTACTTTTCTAAGAAAAAAAAAAAAAAAAAACCACAAACCAGTTGAGAACATAGAAATTTACAGAAACATAAACTTAATAAGCTCAAATAATTCTGGATAGAGCAAATGAATGAATGATATTAAGGAAAAGAACTACAATGAATAAAACATTGAAGAAGTAATCAGAAGACCTGATAGTCTACATAAAGTATAAGTAACTCAAATTCAGAAGAATCACTAAAAATATGAGATTCTTACATCTCTGTTGGTGAAACCCTTTTCTTGGGATATGAGGAGAGAAGAGCTAGGGTGCTATTTGTACTTTATAAGCTCTGTGATAGGAAAGCAAAAGTAATGAACGTGTACTGATCACTGCTGGCTGATAATACATTTACTGTAGTTTTATTTGTTACTAAATTTTATTTCTCTGACCAGATTGCATGAGTAATAGCACCCCCCCCCACCTTTTCTAATTAGTTAGACTTAGTTACACATTTCCCAAAGAAAAGAAAGCCCACTTCTGCTGAGTCAGCCTCCAGGACACCTGTAAGAAGACTGTACAGGAATGATGGGGTGATGAATGTCTGCTGAATAAACAGAGAGCATCCTCCTGTTTAGAAGATATCTAGATCTGACTCTCAACTTCCTATTTTAAAATATAGAACTTAAAAGGAGGCTGGGTAACAGTTCAAATCAGCCCACACCAAGTTGCTGGTATTGTTTTCTATAGATACACCTCCATCTCTGCAAAGCCAAAAGAGCTGAGCCATAAAATATTCTTCACTGGAACTAATGACAGAACTTTCTCTGTCAAGTGAAAAGATTTTTAATGGTTTTTGAGAGTCTGCAGTTGAGAAAGCTCATTCTATTTGCCCCATATCAGCAAGGGAGGATTGTAATACATATGTTCTTAATTCCTCAGGTTCTTTATAGTCAAATGGAACCCGCTTCATGGTATAATGGGATGATTTCCAGTTTCAGTGCATTAACTTACTAACTCTGTGATCTGGACAGTTAAAGCAATATCTCTAATGTCAGTTCCCTCATCTGTAAAATGGGGAAAATCTTTGTTTCACAGATACATAAAGCCCTTAGTACAGTTCCTAGCACAAATAAACAGCTCCCAGTAAATAGTTCTGGTTTAGGAGTTTTATAAATATTTAATGATATATGCAACGTTCATGAGTGATATTGATTATATATATATAGTACAATCAATTGATGAACTTTAAACACACACAAATATGTATCTATACACATACTTACATATACATACAGATAGATATATATTCACTTTATCCATGCCAGAATTACTGAAATGATTGAACTAGTATAGGGCCTAACTCTCCCAGATATTCTTTTTTAAGAAAAAAAAAAAAAACACTGAATCATTTTTATTTCATCTCCTTCATACAGACTTAGTTACTTTTCAACATGGATCATCTGCAAAGCACATAAATATTTTCAAAATTAACAAGTTAATGTTTTATACATTAACAGATGTATTAAAATACATCTGAAAAAGATGCAAACTTTGACATGGTGTTGAAACCTTGAGTCTTTGGTCCTAGAGCAGGTCATAAAGAGTAAAGTAAGTCTGAGAGAGAGAAACAATATCATGTATTAATGCTGAGGCTAGTCTTAAAGACTGAACTTATGACTTAAGATGATAAAACAATGTGACCATTTTATTAATATATAGATATAATTTCCTAGAAGTCCAACACATCAGGTGTGTGCTAAGAGCCAGAAAAACACCTGACTTAGTAGTCCTCCTTTGTTGGGAGGCAGACATTGATAAACAGCACAAATGGCAACAGACCACCGTGATCAGTGTCACGAGGACTGAAGAACTTCTGACCACAGCAGGGGACCTGGCCAAACCCCAGAGGAAACAGGGAGGGTTCTCTTGACCTGGGATCTGAGAAGGGGAGGCAGAGAGCGTGCAAGTGAGGGAGGCATGGGGAACTGCATACCCATCAAACACCTGACACGATCTATCAACAGAGGGGGTACAGCTCAAACCCTTCATTCTTCCCAGACATGTGGAAGGGGCTCTGGAGGTAGGGACAGGTGCATTTCCATGGCTCAGTGGTGGGAGGCTCTCCAAAACTCTCTCTGCAAACACCAGGCCAGAGGGTCTTCTGTTTGAAACCTATAGCATCTTTTTGAGTTGAGGTTGAACACTGTCTAGGCGGGCAGCAAGCATCCCTTCTAACAACTTGCTAAAGTGGTCTAAAACAAGGCAGTGTGGTGGGGCTTTACTTTTAAGTCTGTAATGCTAATATTTATTCAGTGACTTTCTTTTTGCTATGAGGCTGGACTTAATTTCTTGGTGAATTAAGTTCACCCACAATGAAAGTGGTAACTGAGTCATCATTTGGTCACATCATCGTTTTGGTCACATCATCGTTTTAGTTACATCATCTTAGTCAAGCTAAGATTTGGTGCTGAACTTTTCTTTCTTTTTTTATTTAATATCTGGAGTATTTTTAATATTGAGAATTTTTATCACTGTCTTTCCCCTTTGATAGTATCTTGTTGCCTGGATGCCTAAAGAATTCTTTAATTTTTCCTCACAAGTGTATCAGCTTAACTAGGACACATCTCAGATTCATGTTCCGGTTATAAATTTCCTAGAACATACTGTGCTTTTTAACTTATTTTTTAATTGGAGGATAATTGCTTTACAATATTGTTTTGATTTCCTGTACAAAACCACAAATCAGCCATAATTATATATATATATATACAGACACACACACACACACACACTCCTACTCCCACCCATGTCCCCAACCCAACTCACTCCAATATTCTTGCCTGGAGAATCCCTGTGGACAGATGAGCCTAGCTGGCTAGAGTCCAAAGGGTTGCAAAGAGTTGAGCATGACTGAGCGACTAAGCACAGCACAGCACAGTATATATATGTGAATGTTACTTTCTAAGTTCATCCTTCCCTCTCCTTTCCTCACTGTGTCTACAAGTCCATTCTCTGTGTCTACATTTCCATTTCTTCCCTGCAAATAGGTTCATCACTGCTAATTTTCTAGTTTCCATAAATATGCATTAATATGCAATAATAATGCATATTGATTTATGCATTAATCATAATGCATAATGCATAATCTGACTGACTTCACTCTGCATAAAAAGCTCTAGATTCATCCACCTCACTACAACTGACTCAAACTAATTCTTTTTTTAGGGCTGAGTAATATTCCATTGTATATATGTACTATATTGTCTTTATCCATTCATCTGTAGATGGACACTTAGGTTGCTTCCATATTCTGGTTGTTGTAAACAGTGCTGCAATGAACACTGTCTCCTGGAGATCCTAATAGGCAACTAGAATTAGGAAATGCAAGAGATACATTCTTAATCTGAAGTCCTTAGAACTCTTGAGAGAAAAATAGTAAATTCATGAACTCGGATGGAAAAAAATTTAGATCTTTATTTTCCCTAGACTCTCATTCAAATGTATCATTTCCTCTATCATGAAGCAACAAACCAGTGTAACACTATCAATACCTGTAACTTTGCACCAAAGGAAACCACACAGAATTATGTTGAGTAGAGTTGCTGCAGATGGCTCAAGGTGGCATTTGAAGTCACCATTACATCGAGACTGCAGTAAGTATTAATCTGCCATTAGACTGTATTTTTAGTCTCTTACTAAAGAGTAATATATATTACTAATATTTTTTAAAATAAGTCAAGAATTTCATTTTAATATAATGGGAATATTTTATTACCTTGCAAATTTTGTTTTATGCACTCAAAATTGTATTCTGAAATGGGCTTTTAGGTTTCACCAGGGTGCCTACAGAGGTCATGGCACCCACACAAAGTTAAGAACTCTGTATTTAGAGGCTAGTAATCAGGAATGCATCTTCAGAATGCTGATGAAGGGCAACTTGAGTCATTTTGAACATAATGTGTGCAGTGCTGCTCTTTCAGTAATAAACTGAGAAAGGGCTTCAGTAGAAATTACATATCTTATAATAGAAGTATTACATACCATTGTTCTTCCTTCATTAATTTCTCTAACAAAGCCATTATTCCCTTTTCTACCTTCACCAGCCAAGTCACTGATAAATCCTTACCTTTTACCTAACTCTCACTCTAACTGCCACAAACGATAGAAAATGTCCGTCTTTGCTTCCTAATTCAGTGCCTTCAGACAAAATGCAGCAGGTATTTGTTGGTGAAATTTTTGTAAGCCTAAAATATATGATTTCTAAGGTTTTTGTAGTGAGAATGAAAGGATTCACTTAAAATTGATTTCTGTAAGCCTTAATTATACATTTCATAATAAGTATTGCAAAAATCTCAGCTTAGGGGGGAAAAAACCCTTAGTAATAGATTGATTGATACAATTATCAGTGTGCCAAATTTAACTCACAGATAAATAAAAGTAAACCTTGAAAGCCAAGAAGAAATCTAGTATGTGTGTGTGTATGTGTGTGTGTGGGTGTGTGGGTGCTCATTCGCTCAGTCGTGTCTAATTCTTCGTGACCTCATGGACTATAGCCCGCCAGGCTCCCCTGTCCATGGAATCTTCCAGGAAAGAATACTGGAATGGGCTGCCATTTCCTACTACGGGGGATCTTTCTGACCCAGGGATCAAACCCATGTCTCTTGTGTTTCCTGCATTGGCAGGTGGATTCTTTACCACTGTGCCACCAGGGAAGCCATACAAGTGTAGGCTTTGGTATAATTCTGTGACAGTTAAGAAACAAGCCCCCTTACAAGACATTTCATCTTTATATTCAAGACGTTCTTCCTGCTGTCTCCTCTACTCCATGGTCAACTGGTGCCTACTGTCTCTGGAAATAGAGATACTGGTTATGGGTGTTAGCTGATCTATAAGCCCCCCAACACAATTTCTTTTTCAAAAAAGTTAACCCTTGGTTAGAAGCTGCCACAATGGGTTGAATTATCCAATCCCTGTCATTAAAGGTGGCAGCCAGGCACTTGAGAATGATGTGGGAAAACTCCAGTGAGAGTGATAATTAAACTTGGAAAATGAAGGGTCACCTTCTTTCATTCAGCTCATTGGGTTTGGCATCAGAGTAATTCTAAAACAGTGGGGGATATTCTACTCTCAGCATGGCAATATCTAGGTGCACACATATTATTTCTATGGGTTCAAATGGGAATGCCATTTTAATTGTATTTAAAATGTTAACTTTAATATGGGGAGTAAAAATGTTAGAAATTAGTTCTAAGAATACAGAAAAAGAATAATGAGTGAAATCTAAATGGTGAAAGAATTAGCAACAAGAAAAGCATGTATTGTTTTCTCAGAAGAAGCAGCATTATAAGAGAAGAAAATTGTTTCCAGGGAAATTGAAAAGAACATTTAAATGCGTTCAAGTCTTTCTACTTGACTGTAGAATCACAAAGCAAGGGTTCTGTCTTAACTTTCTTGTCTACTTACTGTCATTTCTTAGAGGCCATTATTATAACATCTTATTCCTGCTCAAAAGAGGGTAGAAAGTATCAGGTGAGCTTTAAGACAAGTTATTAATAAGAGTTATTGTCCAGAAAATGGGTTTTTTTAATTACATTGGTTCATCTAAATACTATTGAAGGAATACTTCATAATATTCTTATTTTGCATTAAATAAGTAATACTGAGCTTTTAAGAGGACCTGAAATGATATTGCAATATAAGCAAGTATACTCTTGAACACTATTACTAGAAAGGGCATAGATGCTAAAATCAAATTTCAAGTTCAAATTTTGGCATCACCATATAACAGCTGTGAGCCTTAGGCATGCTACCTAATGCCACATGCCTCAGTTTCCTCATGTGTGAAATGGGGGAAATAGTGCTACCTATCTTATAAAGCTATCAGAAAATTAAATGAGTATTAAAATATATAAAGCATTTATAACCATATCTAGTACAGAGTGATTATTATATAAGTGCTCATTCTTACATAGGGTCATAGTGTCACAAAGAGTCAAACATGACTGAACCAACTAAGCATGCACTGCTGCTAAGTCGCTTCGGTCGTGTCCGACTCTGTGCGATCCCATAGGCGGCAGCCCATCAGGCTCCACCGTCCCTGGGATTCTCCAGGCAAGAACACTGGAGCGGGTTGCCATTTCCTTCTCCAATGCATGAAAGTGAAAAGTCAAAATGAAGTTGCTCAGTCGTGTCTGACTTTTAGCGACCCCATGAACTGCAGCCTACCAGGCTCCTCCGTCCATGGGATTTTACAGGCAAGAGTACTGGAGCGGGGTGCCATTGCACACACACTTACTTATTACCATTATTATTTTATTTCATAAAACTGTAGACTATGTTTTAAAATATATTATTAATTATTTTTATGGTTGAACACTTTTGTCCTTGGCATTATGAGAAGAGATTTCCAAAACATGTGGATTCTTTAAAATGCAAATAGTCCAACAAAATTGTTACTAGAGTTGATTGTATAATGCTCATACTGATAATTGCAACATCAAGCTCCAAAATTAAAAAATTCCTAATAAGCAGAAGCTATTGATTTCAGATGGCCTTTATATAGTTTCTTTCACATCTGAAGGGTTGAACTGAAGAAGATAAATTGTATCTTATGTGATTATATTTTCTTTTAAGATAAGAGAGATTTTGGAAACAATTAGAGCTTTCTAAAACAGAAAAATAAACCTGATGAGCTAGGCAAATGTGTGATAGCTTAAGTCCCTTTGTAAAATTTTCTGATTTATCAGTTTGTGGGCAAACATCCACATATTTCAATTAAATTATTTATTATTATTATTATTAGAATATTTGAAGTGTTCTCAAGGCAGTGGCACCCCACTCCAGTACTCTTGCCTGGAAAATCCCATGGACGGAGAAGCCTGGTAGGCTCCAGTCCATGGGGTTGCTAAGAGTTGGGCATGACTGAGCGACTTCACTTTCACTTTTCATTTTCATGCATTGGAGAAGGAGATGGCAACCCACTCCAGTATTCTTGCCTGGAGAATCCCAGGGACAGAGGAGCCTGGTGGGCTGCCGTCTATGGGGTTGCACAGAGTCGGACATGACTGAAGCAACTTAGCAGCAGCAGCAGCAGCAGCAGCATTTATCTCTAAAAGATCATCGCAGAAAAATCTTTTTACAATGCAAACATTGCCCCAAACCTCAACATCAATTCACCACCAGCTCATTGAGAGAGAGAGAAAGAGAGAGAAATGTGTGTGTGTGCATGTGTGTGCACAGTGAAAGGGGCTAGGGGACAAGGAGGAGAATGAATGACTGACATGAAGGACAATCCTAACCAATATTGAAGAGAAAAATACTGTGGACTAAAAGACACCACAGGCAATATATAAAAATCCACAAAGAAACGAAATACTGTCTGTAAGCCTGATTTTACTATAATATTTGTATATAGTACTTTAGAAAGAAAAAAAGGTTTTATAAAAACTAGTTTGCTCATTCAGAATAAAGGTGTTAAAATATTTGGTAAGTTATTTCCCACTGAAAAATATAAACTACATAAGAAATTCTGCATCTGCTTCAGCTTTATATTTAAAATGATTTACAGTCTGCAATTTCTTCCTAAGGTCATCACCTTCATAAATACTAGCCACATACAGTGAAAACCAACTCAATAAAATGAGTATTTCATTTCTCTTCCTCCTGCTTATATAGATACTTCTTCCATCTACATGGCACCCATTTATAACAAAGCCTTACATTGTGTGGATTTTTATGAGTTCTTTAGCATTTCTTTCTTTTTTATCTTTCTATGCATCAGCAAAGCAACTGGCAGATTCTTTAATAAAATATATTATACACATTAATATTTATAAGCCTATGAATTGGATGTTTAAATAAACATTCACCAACTTATGCCAATTCTTTTGTTTTAGGCGTTAAATCACACTTACATTGTCTGGAAAGTCGGCTTTTAGTTCAGTGACACTTTGACACCAATATGCAGCCGTTTTTTCACTGATGAGCTCAATATTCAGGAAAGAGCTTTGTCCAGGGCCATACATGGGGCCAGAGGTGGTCCCCCGGATGATTCTGGGTGAAACATTTGTCACTATATCCTGTTGAAAGAGTAAAGATATTAGGTCTCCTTTCTACAAAGAAAAACTGTTATCTTCATTCTATGCTCATTTCCATATGACAGCATTCTACCAAGTCCTGTCTCACATTTTTAATATATTTTAAATTACAGCTGAACATAAACTACTTAATGAAAAAGTAAAATATAATATTTGTTAGCTTTATTTAAATTACTTCCTATAATTGAAAGGTTAGGATGGTGGAAAAAATATATAAATTCATTTACACTGGTTTGTGGCATATACATTTTAATTTGTTTGCAATTAAATAATAAATAAAAACACATCAAGTAAAATGTCAAAATATTATTTCAGTCTATTTAATCTAAGTATCATTAGTGATATTTTAACTCAAATAAGAGTTAATGTTTGCAAAGAAAATTTTTTTTCCAGAAAGTAATTTCAATATAAATCAGCTAGAGTATGTATTAGCACCACTGACTCACCAATTTAAAACACATTCTAACAAACTAGGTTGACTTACCTATATGATTCTAACTATAAATTTACATTCAGTAAGAACCAATTTTTCCCAAAACTGAAATGAGGATATCAATAACTTCCTGATAACTATAAACAGTAAACAGTCAAATTAACTTGCTTGTTAAGTGTAATTAACAATCCATAACTGCTTCTAAAGCTGTATTAACAAAGAAGAGGAACATTCTTACATTACAAAAAACTAAAATGAAACAAAGAAGAAAAATGTTTCTTTAGCCAACTTCCAATTAAAATTAATTTTGAGTAAAGGTCATTTAGTTAAGGATTTATCAGAATTAGTCATTTAAGTACCCCTCCTCACCATCTTGTCACTTTTAGTGAGATAACATGAACCCCCATTAGTATATAGCAATTAAGGTCAATTTACATATTTTAATTAAGAACCACCCCATATAAAACAATTAGCGTAATAGGCATACTAACTGGATTTCATAACATTTGGACGTTTTTCCAACTAGATAGACAGGAAACCTTAATTAGCATTAATTAGTGCTGATCTGCATATGTTTGATAAGGCATACCCTTGCCACAAAAGATTATTTATTCCTGAATCTGCCAAATGCTACAGTTGCAGAGGATAAAAGGACTTTTCTACACATTGCATGTTAATTTCTGGCAATTTACATTCACTTTTACATTCAAATTAGTATATTATAAAATAAATGGTATAAATGTTACAATAAGCCGCCTTAAATATGTACGTTTTTACTTATAGGAATCCTGCCAGTTAATGTTTTACTAATTAAGCTATTTCACTTCTATTGTAACTGTAGGAACGTCAGCAGCCTTACTTTGATTTGCTGTTGTGAAACCATGTTACACAATCTTAACGGATAAAATGACATGTAGAGTCACTCCAGGAAGCTCATGCCTAGTGAGTCCAATTTCTTTCTTGGCAAATGCTTAAATGTGTGGAGTGTATCTCTGCAGGTACCTTCTGTGCAGCTCATCCAGGTAGGGACTCTCAGGCTGTCATGGTCTGAGAGGACAATTCTAGAAATGTTTCATTCAAATCAGGCTGATTTTCTCTCATATTTCAATTTTCAAGAGCCATAATTTTAAGCTTTGAGCTCCTCCTTTCCTCTGCTATCTTCTCTACTCTAATTTTTCGTCACCTTGATAAGGCCAATCTAGGTCACAGGCTGTGCTCAGCACAGGAGAATTTGACCAAGGAGGCAAATATATTCAGGACAAGAGTTCATATTCAGTTCATCAAGTCATGTCCCCTAGCACTGGGTAGTTCCACAAATGAAAGGCCACATGTTTTAAATGACTGTCTTATAATTTATTGGTTTGTGTTAAGGAGGAAAAAACTTTCCTCTATGCTTCTAGATTTTCAGACTAGTCTAAGAATTAAACTGACATGAGATAGACTAACAGGAGAAAATGAAGTTCACTTCATATGTCAGGAATTCCACATACGTGAGAGCATCAGAGTCGCCACATACATGAGAGGTTCAGAGACAGAAAAGTTAAATGAAATATACATGCCATTCGGAGTTAAGGAAAGGAATGGGGGTACAGGGCTTCCAAGAACAGAAGGGTCATTGTTGGTCAATAAGAAGAGTAAATATTTGATAAGCAGATGCTTGCCTTGTTGTATAGACAGGATCACTTTAGGTAAGTAACTCCTTTCTGGGAAAAACTCCCAATTTAAATTCTTCTATGTAGTTAAGGGAGGGCAATGGTTTCTCTTGAAGCTGAAGCATCTTGACTTCTTTTAGCTCAAAATAACCTTCATGCAAAAGTGACACATTTTGGGGAGGTTAATTCTAAACCCCTGCATCTGGAAGTGGCACTTTCTGCTTATTCAACAAAACTGACTCATGCGTTAGACTTGCTGCTCCTGCCCATTCTTTAGGACTTAGCTTAGACTTCAGTCTATTTAGGAATCCTTTCTGATCTCTCTAACACCATCACTTAATCTGATCTTATTCACACCATCGTCACAGTACATAACTTTCCCAATTGGTACTCTTAATACTCTATATTTTTATTGTCTATATTCTTGTCAGTACATTCCAGTAGAGTGTAAATTTGAAAGGAAGGAACTTTATCCTGTTTACTATTACATAACCAGCTTCTAGCCTAACTTTTAATGGGTCAAATAATTTTTTTCAATTGAAGTACAGCTGATTTATAATGCTGGGTTAGCTTTATGTGTAGAGCAAAATGATTCTTTTGTGTGTGTGTGTGACCTTCCCAGGTGGTGCAATGGTAAAGAATCCTCCTGCCAATGCAGAAGTCACAGGAAACATGGGTTTTATCCCTGGGTCATGAAGAGTTCCCTCAAGTAGGAAAAGGCAACCTATTCCAGTATTATTGTTTGGAAAATTCCGTGGACAACAGAGCCTGGGACGGTCCATGGAGTTGTAAAGAGTTGGGCACAACCGAGCATGCATGCACAGTGTGTGTATTTTTTTCAGATTTTTTTCAATTATAGATTATTACAAAATAGTTGCTATGCAGTAGATTCTTGTTGTTTCAAATAATGTTTTAAGAAGGAACCCAGACTAAAACCCTAGGCACTAGAATAGGGTTTGTCCTGAGGCATGGGAACTATAAGGTATTCATTGTTCGCCTTATTCTATTGGTGAACAAATGGGCTTGGACTTACATTCAGGAACTCATTCATTTGCGGCTTAAATAGGAAGATTCCCTGGAGGAGGGAATGGTAATCCAGTCTAATATTCTGGCTTGGAGAATCCCATAGACAGAAGAGCCTGGCGGGCTACAGTCCACAATATCGCAGAGTCAGACACTACAGAAGCGACTTAGCCTGCACACACACACACTAGTCCATTTACTTGCTTACCCTGTTCCCTCAGAGACACTTTCTCTGAAAACAGTCCCCTACCCAACACTATGGCTACATCCTGATACCTGCAGGCAGTGATGTAGTTTGCTTAATACTCCGCTTCTCCCCATCCTAGCCTACCGCAGAGCTTCAATGACACAAAGCATAATTGAACTTGACCACCCTGTAACTTCAGAGAAGGCAATGGCAACCCACTCCAGTACTCTTGCCTGGAAAATCCCATGGATGGAGGAGCCTGGTGGGCTGCAGGCCATGGGGTCGCTAAGAGTTGGACACAACTGAGCGACTTCACTTTTCACTTTCATGCATTGGAGAAGGAAATGGCAACCCACTCCAGTGTTCTTGCCTGGAGAATCCTAGGGACAGGGGAGACTGGTGGGCTGCCGTCTATGGGGTGGCACAGAGTCGGACACGACTGAAGCGACTTAGCAGCAGCAGCAGCAACCCTGTAACTTCTAAGACCTTCCTGACCATTGACCCGAAATTGCTGGATTTATCAGCTCTCTAAGATCCAAACAGAATAACCTCATTGATATATAAACTAACTCTTATGCTTTTCCAGTTCAAGTGGATGAGAATTCCTAAGAGATTTCTTTGGGTAAGGTCCTGATAAGATGATTTCTTCCTATCAAGACCTAAACCAGCTATAGTTGCCTCTTGTATTTATTTGTGCCTAGGTTGTGCTCACATCTTCACAGACTGTACAGAGATTTTTTTATATAATAAAATAAAAAGACATAAATAGAAGAATAACAGCTGTACTGAGAACGAAAAAACTCAATAGCCCAGAACTTTTAAGCCATATGCTATTTTACAGGATTCTTCCTAATGACAATTTTGCCAGGAACTCAAAACAGCCAAAAGGATCAATAAACTGTGACATTTAATGACAGTTAAGCAAATGCTTCTTTCTTCAAATGTCCTGCCTCAGTGATACCTTAAAACCTCAAATTCTTCCATTAGAGAATTTGTGTACTATGGGCTGAATTTATTGTTAATGTTGGAGTCGTTTCATTTTCCTCTTCTATAAACCAATGTTAAACTGTAATATACCATTTGAGGATTATCAATGATTTCCTTAACCAAGAATCAACAGGAAGTAGAAGGCAAATCAAAGGGAAACTTTCTCTACTTCATGACACGTATTGTTTATTCCTTTATGTTGATTTATGACTTAGCAGCTTGCCCAGGTGGCGCTAGCAGTAAAGAACTGCCAATGCAGGAGATATAACAGACACGGGTTCAATACCCGGGTTGGGAAAATTTCCCTGGAGAACGGAATGGCAACCCACTCCAATATTCTTGCCTGGAGAATGCTATGGACAGAGGACCCCGGATGGCTACAGTCCATAGGGTTGCAAAGAGTCAGACATGACTGAAGCGAGTTAGCACACACATAAGTATGACTTATGACTGAACAACAATAGTGCTCTAAATCGATCAGTTTTCTCTTTCCTTAACTCAAGCACTGAAGATCCTTAATAACTGCCCCAATTACAGCCATCTATTGTGTAGAACTCAACTATCCATGAGTCAATTGTTACCATCACAGCAATTTAAAAATTCAGCATATGAATATTTCAAATTCATCTAAAGTGCCAAAATTCCAATATGGACACCCAATAATAAATCAGTAACATAAACTTTATTTTAGATTTTGTTTTGCAAATGCAGTCATATATGCCATTGCTTTGTCAAAAACCTTCTCCACTGACTGGAGATTCAGACTTTTTGAATTAAATGAAAGATGAATGAAAACTTGGATACAATCAATAATCCATAGTTATCTGATTAGAGTTAGAGCTTCAATAATCGGGCAATAACTAACTAAAGCATTTGACCTGGGAATACTAGAATGTATTATTTAATAAGATAATATTTTGCTTTAATATTTAATAGATAAATCATATTAGCATTGCAAGGGAGTTAACAAAACAAAATAAACATATTAAAAAATCAGTTCAGTTCAGTCGCTCAGTCGTGTCCGACTCTTTGCAACCCCATGGACTGCAGCACACCAGACCTCCCTGTCCATCACCAACACCCACAGATTACTCAAACTCATGTCCATTGAGTCATGATGCCATCTAAACATCTCATCCTCTGTCGTCCGCTTCTCCTCTCATCTTCAATCTTTCCTGGCATCAGGGTCTTTTCAAATGAGTCAGCTCTTCACATCAGGTGGCCAAAGTATTGGAGTTTTAGCTTCAACATCAGTCCTTCTAATGAAGATTCAGGACTGATTTCTTTTAGAATGGACTGGTTGGATCTCCTTGCAGTGCAAGGGACTCTCAAGACTCTTCTTCAACATTACAGTTCAAAAGCATCAATTTCTTGGTGCTCAGCTTTCTTTACAGTCCAACTCTTACATCCGTACACGACTATTGGAAAAAACATAGCCTTGACTAGACAGACCTTTGTTGGCAAAGTAATGTCTCTGCTTTTTAATATGCTATCTAGGTTGGTCATAACTTTCCCTCCAAGGTGTAAGCGTCTTTTAATTTCATGGCTGCAGTCACCATCTGCAGTGATTTTGGCGCCCCAAAAAATAAAGTCTGACACTGTTTCCACTGTTTCCCCATCTATTTGCCATGAAGTGATGGGTCTGGATGCCATGATCTTTGTTTTCTGAATGTTGAGGCTTTAAGCCAACTTTTTCACTCTCCTCTTTCACTTTCATCAAGAGCCTCTTTAGTTCTTCTTCAATTTCTGCCATAAGGGTGGAGTCATCTGCATATCTGAGGTTACTGATATTTCTCCCGGAAATCTTGATTTCAGCTTCTGCTTCATCCAGCCCAGCGTTTCTCATGATGAACTCTGCATGTAAATTAAATAAGCAGGGGGACAATACACAGCCTTGACATACTCCTTTTCGTATTTGGAACAAGTCTGTTGTTCCACGTCCAGTCTTAACTGTTGCTTCCTGATCTGCATACAGATTTCTCAAGAGGCAGGTCAGGTGGTTTGGTAGTCCCATCTCTTTCAGAATTTTCCACAATTTATTGTGATCCACACAATCAAAGGTTTTGGTATAGTCAATAAAGCAGAAATAGATATTTTTCTGGAACTCCCTTGCTTTTTTGATGATCCAATGGATGTTGGCAATTTGATTTCTGGTTTCTCTCCCTTTTCGAAATCCAGCTTGAACATCTGGAATTTACAGTTCCCGTACTGTTGAAGCCTGGCTTGGAGAATTTTGAGCATTACTTTGCTAGTGTGTGAGATGAATTTAATTGTGCAGTAGTTTGAGCTTTCTTTGGCATTGCCTTTCTTTGGGATTGGAATGAAAACTGACCTTTTCCATCTGTGGCCACTGCTGAGTTTTCCAAATTTGCTGGCATATTGACAGCACTTTCACAGCATCATCTTTCAGGATTTGAAAGAGCTCCACTGGAATTCCATCACCTCCACTAGCTTAGTTCGTAGCGATGCTTCCTAAGGCCCACTTGACTTCACACTCCAGGATGTCTGGCTCTAGGTCAGTGAGCACACCACTGTGATTATCTGGGTCATGAAGATCTTTTTTGTACAGTTCTGCGTATTCTTTTTTTTTAATTTTTTTAAAAATTTTTTAACTTCACAATATTGTATGGGTTTTGTGTATTCTTAACACCTCTTTTTTAATATCTTCTGCCTCTCTTAGGTCCATACTATTTCTGTCCTTTATTGAACCTATCTTTGCATGAAATGTTCCCTTGGTATCTCTAATTTTGTTGAAGAGATCATTAGTCTTTCCCATTCTATTGTTTTCCTTTATTTCTTTGCACTGATCATTGAGAAAGGCTTTCTTACCTCTCCTTGCTATTCTTTGGAACTCTGCATTCAAATGGGTATATCTTTCCTTTTCTCCTTTGTTTCTGGCTTCTCTTCTTTTCACAGTTATTTGTAAGGCGTCCTCAGACAGCCATTTTGCTTTTTTGCATTTATTTTTCTTGTGGATGGTGTTGCTCCCTGTCTCCTGTACAATGTCACGAACCTCCGTCCATACTTCATCAGGCACTCTGTCTATCAGATCTAGTCCCTTAAATCTATTTCTCACTTCCACTGTATAATCATTAGGGATTTGATTTAGGTAATAACTGAATGGTCTAGTGGTTTTGCCTACTTTTTCAACTTAAGTTTGAATTTGGCAATAAGGAGTTCACAATCTGAGCCACAGTCAGCTCCCGGTCTTGTTTTTGCTGACTGTATAGAGCTTCTCCATCTTTGTCTGCAAAGAATATCATCAATCTGATTTCAGTGTTGGCCATCTGGTGATGTCCATGTGTAGAGTCTTCTCTTGTGTTGTTGGAAGAGGGTGTTTCCTATGACCAGTGCATTTTCTTGGCAGAACTCTATTGGCTTTTCCCCTGCTTCATTCTGTACTCCAAGGTCAAATTTGCCTGTTACTCCAGGTAGCTCTTGACTTCTTACCTTTGCATTCCTGTCCCCTATAATGAAGAGGACATCTTTTTTGGGTGTTAGTTCTAGAAGGTCTTGTAGGTCTTCATAGAACCATTCAACTTCAGCTTCTTCAGCATTACTGGTCAGGGCATAGGCTTGGATTACTGTGATATTGAATGGTTTGCCTTGGAAACAAACAGAGATCATTCTGTTGTTTTTGAGACTGCACTCAAGTACTGCATTTTGGACTCTTTTGTTGACTATGATGGCTACTCCATTTCTTCAAAGGGATTCTTGCCCACAATAGTAGATATAATGATCATCTGAGTTAAATTCACCCATTCCAGTCCATTTTAGTTTGCTGATTCCTAGTCTATGTTCACTCTTGCCATCTCCTGTTCACCACCTCCAATTTGCCTTGATTCATGGACCTAACATTCTAGTTCCTATGCAATATTGCTCTTTACAGCATCAGACCTTATTTCTATTACCAGTCACATGCACAACTGGATGATGTTTTTGCTTTGGCTCCGTCTCTTCATTCTTTCTGGAGTTATTTCTCCACTGATCTCCAGTAGCATATTGGGTACCTAACAACCTGGGGAGTTCATCTTTCAGTGTCCTATCTTTTTGCCTTTTCATACTGTTCATGGGGTTCTCAAGGCAGGAATACTGAAGTGGTTTGCCATTCCCTTCTCCAGTGGACCACATTTTGTCAGAACTCTCCACCATGAACCATCTGCCTTGGATGGCCCTACATGGCAAGGGTCATAGTTTCAATGAGTTAGACAAGGTTGTGGTCCATGTGATTATATTGGTTGGTTATCTGTGATTGTGGCTTTCAGTCTGTCTGCCCCCTGATGGAGAAGGATAAGAGGCTTATGAAAGCTTCCTGATGGGATAGACTGACTGAGGGGGATCCTGGTTCTTGTTTTGATGAGCAGGACTGTTGATGGGTGTAGCTGTGTTCCCTCTGTGCTATTGACCTGGGGCCAAACTATGGTGGAGGTAATGAAGATAATGGTGACCTTCCTCAAAGGATCCCATGCATGTACTGCTACAGTCCTTGCCCCCAACCCTGCAGCAGGCCACCACTGACCCACGCCTTCCCTGGAGACTCCTGAATACCCACAGGCAAGTCTCCTGTGGGGTCATGTTCCTTTCTCCTGGGTCCTGGTGCACAAGGTTCTGTTGTGCCCTCCAAGAATCCTTTCCCCAGTCCTATGTAAGTTCTAGTACCTCTATGGTGGGGTTAATGGCGACCTCCTCCAAGACAACTTATGCCATACCCACAGCCTGAGCCTCTATCCCTGTGGCAGACCACTGCTGACCCATACCTCCACAGGAAATGCTCAAACACAGTTCTGTCTCAGTCTCTGTGGGGTCCTTGGGTCCTGGTGTGCACAAGGTTTGTTTGAGCCCTCTGAGCATCTCTGCTGGGAATGGGGTTTGATTCTAAACATGAATTCGCCCCTCCTGTCATCCTGTTGGGGCTTCTCCTTTGGCCTTGGACATGAGGTATCTCCTCACAGCTGCTCCAGTGCCTACCATCTTACTGGGTTTCTCTGACCTTGGACATGGGGTATCTCCATACGACCAGTGAAGCACTTATGATTTCCCTGGTGGCTCAGTTGGTAAAACATCTGCTTACAACATGGGAGACCCAGGTTCAATCCCTGGGTTGGGAAGATCCCCTGGAGAAGGAAATGGCAACCCTCTCCAGTACTCTTGCCTGGAGAATCTCATGGATGGAGGAGCCTGGTGGGCTACAGTCCATGGGGTTGCAAAGAGTCAGACACGACTGAGCAACTTCACTTTCTTTTCACTTTCTTCAAAAATAGAACAGATAAAAGTTTATTTTCTAAAAAAAGAAAAAAAAAGATGAATTACCATAGTTCTTGTGTTTGGCCCATTAGAAATATTCAATTTTTTTAATTGATATTTATTGATCGGAAAGCATTAGGTGATATCTCTGCTTCAAGTGATACTGTAATTACCATTATAAAATGGAGTGCTAGTGACCTCTTAATATTCAGAGTGATGTTAGAGATTTTTCAGTACTAGTAAAGAGATTTAAATGGTAAACAGGCTGATTATATTTGTTTGCTTAAGATCATTTACTTGACCTTTCTTATGCTTAAAAAAAAAAACTATGCTGTTTCCATGGTTACTGCTGGAGTAAGATAATCACAATGGACTCAATGAAATTGAAAAGGAAACTTTTCAGAGATGAGTTGGTAAAAACTAGAAGAATTGGCATCCAAAAATGGTAGATGAAAATGAAAAACAAAATTTGCAGAGTGAACTGCAGCTATCATACTACAACAAATGAATTTTTAAAAATACGTTAAGTGAAAAGAGCAAGATATAAAAAATATATTATGATACCTAAACATGCTTCTGTGATGAAATATAAAAAAATAACTCAGAGAATAACTTAAAACAATTACCACTATTACTTTTTGGAGTAAGTTGGGGGAGAAATTAGGGGGTGGAGGAGCAACAGAGGCTTTCTACAAGCATTCATAGTATGTAATTTTAAAGATTTATTCCTGAACTGCAGAAACACATGGTAGAATAAGAAATTTGCTTAATGAATTTTTTGATAGCATAGTGAATATTGTTATAAGCTATTGATAAAACTTTATTGGTTTACCTAGAAACCTGTAACATAAATCTTAGGTATATTTATTCTTTTTTAATTTCCAAGAGTCTGCTGTGAATTTGTTGTTTTTTAATCCAAAAAGTCTTATTTGGTTGTAATAGTTAGAATTTCAAAATCATGCACCACAGGAAAAAAAATGTCCTTTAAAGTATATCTATCACCTTCTATACAAGTGGGATTTAACTATACATTATTCCATAAAGCAAAGACTCACTTTATAGATAAATCTAATGACAAACATCCTGTTACATAATATGATTCCATCATTATAAATCTGGCATACTGCTACCCTGGGAATAGCAAAACATAAAATAAAATTCAACAGTGGCCCAGTTTCCAGTGCAACTCCACTATTATGAAAGAATTCTCTAACATTTTATTTTCTTCATGAACTTAGTTTATTAATATTTGATTAGTCCCTGAAATAAACTTTATAATGGTCAGAATAATTTCCATTTTGTTGTTTTGGATGAGTGACATGAATAGGATGAGAATTTGTTTTTAATACATCAATTTTCCATCCTACTATCTTGTACAAAGCACTCAAAACCTGAATTAGTGACATTTACCCATTTGTCATCAGGAACTTTGAATCTGTCTAACCACATAGTTAAACACAGTAAACAAGATCAACAATGTTATCCTAAAAACACAAAACAATTTAACAGAGAAATAGTGGTGTTGAAAATGCAGAAACAATAATAGTTTAGACTTATAGCACAGATATTTCACATAGATCATTTATTTGATCTTTGCAACTCTATCACCATGCAGTTAATGCTACACTCAGGGCTTAGAGAAATTAAAGTGACTTGCCCACTATTGCACAATTCTAGTGAGCATTAGAAATGAGACTAGAATCTAGCTGTATTTATGTTATATGAGTAATAAAATTATTAGTGATTTAATGTTTATGTATTTGATAATAATTAGGACTGACTTTAGTTGCAAGAAATATAAATTGACTTAACTTATATTTTAAAAGTGGGATGTGGCATGTGTGCTTTAAAGTAAAGGAATATATCACATAATGCCAGAAAGGATATTCAGTTAGGAATTGACTCTCTGTCTCTTCTCTGCTTCAATTTGTATATCTGTTCATTCTTCTTCTTTCCTACAGACGGCTTCCTCTATCTCAGTTCTAATGACAGAACACAACTCTGTGACAGGACTTAGGTTATAAGTTGTACGTATAGTCTCTCCCCCAAACTGGTAAACTCTCAGGTCCACCAACCATGGTGGCAGAGACTCTGATGTGTTTAACTTGGGTCTGAGAGTCCCTGTTTGTATAGTTAACTTTATCCAGTAAGATGGAGGGCTCCCCAGGTGGTGCTAGTGGTAAAGAAACCACCTACCAACGCAGGAGACATAAGAGACTCAGGTTTGATCCCTGGGTCAGGAAGATACCCTGGATGAGGGCATGGCAACCCACTTCAGTATTCTTGCCTGGAGGATCCCACAGACAGAGGAGCCTGGCAGGCTACAGTAAACACAGTCACGAAGAGTTGGACGCAACTGAAGCGACTTACACACACAGCACAGTAGAACTGATTAAGATTCACACACATGCTCAAGGCTTCTCTTGTAGCTCAGTCAGTAAAGAATCTGCCTGCAGTGAGGGACACCCAGGTTCGATCCCTGGGTTGGGAGGATCCCCTGGAGAAGGAAATGGTGACCCACTCCAGTATCCTTGCCTGGAAAATCTTATGGACAGAGAAGCCTACTGGGCTAGAATCCATGGAGTCACCAAGAGTCGGGCATGACTAAGTGACTAACACTTACTTCAGTTCAGTTCAGTTCACTCGCTCAGTCATGTCCCACTCTTTGTGAACCCATGGACTGCATCACGCCAGGCCTTCCTGTCCATCAACAACTCCCAGAGTTTACTCAAAATCATGGTCATTGAGCTAGTGATGCCATCCAGCCATCTCATCCTTTGTCATCCCCTTCTCCTCCTGCCTTCAATCTTTCCCAGAATCAGCGTCCTTTCAAATGAGTCAGCTCTTTGCATCAGGTGGCCAAAGTATTTGAGTTTAAGCTTCAACATCACTCCTTCCAATGAATATTCAGGACTAATTTCCTTTAGGATGGACTGGTTGGATCTCCTTGCAGTTCAAGGGACTCTCAAAAGTCTTCTCATCCATACATGACTACTGGAAAAATTATAGCCTTGACTAAATGGAACTTTGTTGGCAAAGTAATGTCTCTGCTTTTTAATATGCTATCTAGGTTGGTCATAACATTTCTTTCAAGTAGTAAGCTTCTTTTAATTTCATGGCTGCAGTCACCATCTGCAGGGTTTTGGAGCCCCCAAAAATAAAGTCTGCCACTGTTTCCAATGTTTCTCCATCTATCTGCCATGAGGTGATGGATCCGGAGGCCATGATCTTTGTTTTCTGAATGTTGAGCTTTAAGCCAGCTTTTTCACTCTCCTCTTTCACTTTCATCAAGAGGCTCTTTAGTTTTTCTTCAATTTCTGCCATAAGGGAGGAGTCATCTGCGTATCTGAGGTTATTGATATTTCTCCCGGCAATCTTGATTCCAGCTTCTGCTTCATGCAGCCCAGTGTTTCTCATGATGTACTCTGCATAGAAGTTAAATAAGCAGGGTTTCAATACACAGCCTTGACATACTCCTTTTCATATTTGGAACCAGTCTGTTGTTCCATGTTCAGTTCTAACTGTTGCTTCTTGACCTGCATACAGATTTCTCAAAAGGCAGATCAGGTGGTCTGGTACTCCCATCTCTTTCAGAATTTTCCACAGTTTATTGTGATCCACACAGTGAAAGGCTTTGACACAGTCAATAAAGGAGAAATAGATGTTTTTCTGGAACTCTCTTGCTTTTGTGATGATCCAGCAGATGTTGGCAATTTGATCTCTGGTTCCTCTGCCTTTTCTAAAATCAGCTTGAATATCTGGAAGTTCATGGTTCCCGTACTGTTGAAGCCTGGCTTGGAGAATTTTAAGCATCATTTTACTAGTGTGTGAGATGAGTGCAATTGTGTGGTAGTTTGAGAATTCTTTGGTATTGCCTTTCTTTGGGATTGTAATGAAAACTGACATTTTCCAGTCTTTTTGGCCACTGCTGAGTTTTCCAAATTTGCTGGCATATTGAGTGCAGCACTTTCACAGCATCATCTTTTAGGATTGAAATAGCTCAACTGGAATTCCATCACCTCCGCTTTGTTCGTAGTGATGCTTTCTAAGGCCCACTTGACTTCACATTACAGGATGTCTGGCTCTAGGTGAGTGATAACAGCATCGTGATTATCTGGGTCCTGAAGATCTTTTTTATACAGTTCTTCTGTGTATTCTTGTCACTACTTCTTAATATCTTCTGCTTCTGTTAGGTCCATACCATTTCTGTCTTTTATGGAGCCCATCTTTGCATGAAATGTTCTCTCGGTATCTCTAATTTTCTTGAAGAGATCTGTAGTCTTTCCCATTCTATTGTTTTCCTCTATTTCTTTGCACTGATCATTGAGGAAGGCTTTCTTATCTCTCCTTGCTGTTCTTTGGAACTCTGCATTCAAATGGGTATATCTTTCCTTTTCTCCTTTGTTTCTGGCTTCTCTTCTTTTCACAGCTATTTGTAAGGCCTCCTCAGACTGCCATTTTGCTTCTTTGCATTTCTTTTTCTTGGGCATGGTGTTGCTCCCTGTCTCCTGTACAATGTCATGAACCTCTGTCCATAGTTCATCAGATACTCTGTCTTTTTTACTTACTTACACATAGATGCTCATGTAACCAAACATGGAGTAACTGAGAGTTGAACAAGTAATCTTAAACAAGTCTTTTACAGTACAACTAGTTCACATTAGAAAGAAGTTACAACATGGGCATTGATAAAGCCTCATTAAATAGGAAAAAGACAAATTTATTATCATTTAGTGAACTTAAACTTTCCAAAGTCTTGAATCAATCATGATAATCCGTTTCTTATTCCTGCAGCCCCAAATGTTGCAAGTACAAAATTCTAAGAACCTTGAAACCCTCTCATGATTTAGACCACACTGGTAATTCTGTATTTTCAATGACATATGTGCTGAAGACTGCCAACAAAAAATGGCCTAGAGTGCATTTAGTCTCAATCTTGGGTTGGACCGAATGGACTGAATGGCTACTCTATGTAAGGAGGGTAAGAGAGTGGAAGGAGCAAGAAGAAAAACAAATGACAATGGTGCACTGTGCAATAGAATAATTAGGGAGACGATTTAGAACCTTATCAGGCTTTAAAAAGGGGCGGCACAGTGGTGAAAGTATCCACCTGCTAAAAGAATTCACCTGCCAATGCAGGAGGCCCAAGAGATGAGGTTTCGATTCCTGGGTCAGGAAGATCCCCCAGAGTAGGAAATGGCAACCTACTCAAGTATTCTTGCCTGGAATATTCCATAGACAGAGGAGCCTGGAAGGCTATAGTCCATGGGGTCACAAAGAGTCAGACAAAACTGAGCGACTGTGCAGGTGAGCAAGCTTAAAAAGGGAAATGATAAGTGGAAACTAAATATTCTGAATGTATATGTCTAGGAAGGAATCTTACTCATATCCTCTATAGGGCATACCTGGGCCAAATGTCTTTCACCTCCTGAATAGTGTCAGACATCTAGAGGATTTGGTTTCTCACACTACACAAGCATGACCATTCATTTTTTTAATTTAGCCATGTTTGATAGGTAAAATTCTAGGTCCCAGACTTGTGTAGCCTTTTGTCTTTCTTCTTGCCCCTTTTCAAGGAGTTTATAACTTTGCAAACAGGACATTGAAAAATAATTTGGTTTGCTCTTTGAATTTTTCATCTATCAAAATAGCTTCACTATATCACAGATATGTTGTAAGATATTATATGGAATGATAGAGCGCATGCCTGATATGCGGTATTTGATAAATATTTATTCATTCATCACTTTTCCAACTCTGGAGACTAACTAGAAATTGTGAAAGTTCAGGCAATTGACCTTACCTAGTGCACAAGCTTGAAGAAGGCAATGGCACCCCACTCCAGTACTCTTGCCTGGAAAATCCCATGGACAGAGGAGCCTGGTAGGCTGCCGTCCATGGGGTCGCTAAGAGTTGGACAGGACTGAGTGACTTCACTTTCACTTTTCACTTTCATGCTTTGGAGAAGGAAATTGCAACCCACTTCAGTGTTCTTGCCTGGAGAATCCCAGGGACGCCGGAGCCTGGTGGGCTGCCGGGTCACACAGAGTCGGGCACGACTGAAGTGACTTAGCAGCAGCAGCCGCCGCAGTGCACAAGGGGAAGCTGGGTATGAAACAGGAAATGAGGATGTAGGAAGACTGCATAGAGTTGGGTCAGCTTA
Source organism: Bubalus bubalis (assembly GCF_019923935.1). Classification (NCBI taxonomy): domain Eukaryota; kingdom Metazoa; phylum Chordata; class Mammalia; order Artiodactyla; family Bovidae; genus Bubalus; species Bubalus bubalis. The sequence goes on along the minus strand of NC_059162.1, from coordinate 46,043,398 downwards.
AAGAGTCGTGAATGACTGTTTTAAAGAGTCTAAAATTCTTCATGCAGGCTTTAAGAATCTTTTGTGTTTTGTCTCCTATTCAAGCTAGTAATACCAATAGCTCACAGCAGCTGTGCATTCACAGAGGTAAGTTTTACAAAAAACAGATGAAGAGCTTTTTCAGTGCTGATATCAGATGGATTAGAACGTGATTAATCAACACACAGACTGATTAAATTATTGGGTTCACTGTTCAGATAAGAGGTTTTGGATACACTCTGCCAAACTGTAATTAACTTAGAAATTTCTGCTGGCCTGCTCATAAGATGATCATGTGATATGCTTTGAAGAAATCTTTTAGAGCCCAAAACAGCAGCTGTGAAGGTGTAAGCATGAGTCAGTTTAATAATTGTTAAACATCTTCAAGTATTAGAGCAGAATTTTCACTTTTTAAAAATGATAAACATTAAAAAGGCTTTACTTTGTACAAAACTTGTATAAATAATGTGGTCTTACTCTAGAAGCCACTGTAAATGAAATGACTATTACTTAAAGAAGGGGGCATCCAAAAGAATCAGACAGGAGTTCTCCATTTTTGCATTATAATTAACAAGATATTGAGAGAAAACCCTCACAACACAGGACACTTAAAAAGACTGGACATGGTACGAAAAAACAAAACCAAGAGATGCACAACCATCCCTGTGTCAAAACAAGGAGGTTTCTCAAAGATCAGAAATGACAACCCAGCAGAGATCCACCAGGCAAACCAGTTGTAGGGTGATGTTTGCCCCCAAGGTGTCTGCCAGTCCCAAGTGGCCTAGAGTAAGAGTTCTAATGACTTAGAAACGTCTGAGAGAGCTGGCAAAGTCAGGGCCCTAGTGCGGTAGTTGGGTGACAAGAAACCTACACATATAGGTAGGACCAACAAAAAGTGATGCTCTCATCTCATTTTGTGAGCTAAAGAATTACTGTAGGGCAATGATGGGATGTGTTCATTTGAGTCCTGATTTTGTGTGAGAAAGAAAATATCTCTCCTAAGAATACAAATTTGGCTGGGCCCCAAAGCACAGGTGGAAAATTTGGTTTAAAAGTAGTTCTTACTCATAGTGTCTTCAGGTAACTAGTGTCCACATCACTCTGGAGAAATTTTTACCTCAGGGATGTGAGTTCACAGTAGAATTCTACTAACCAAATGAGGGCTAAAAGCCTCATAAGTGAAAGTCAGTAGGAAGAAAATATTAAAATGTCAGATCTATCAAAAAAAAAAAAAAAGAACAAATACACAGATATTGAGATTTTCAAATATGGAATCTAAAATTTAACATGTTTGAAAAATAAAAGAGAGGCTTAAATGTATAAATCAAAGAATAAGAAATTCAAAGCTTACCATAAAATTTTACGTATCAGAAAAATAATTTTTAGAAATAAAAAGCAGTAACTGGGAAAAAAAGAATCTGAATAGTTTAGGGTAATTAAGAGACTAGACATGGTTGAAGAAAAGTAGTCAACTTGATGATATATCTGGGAAAATTACCTGAAAGGCATCACAGACATAGGAGATGAAAGTAAAGAGAAATGAAACATGGGGAATTAAATGAGAAATCTGACTGAAGTTCACAAGAAGATAATTGGAAGAATCAGGAAATTAAATATTTCAATATTTATTATCATAGACTTAATACAATTAAAGAAAGATGTCAATCTTCAGATCTAGGGACCTCAACAAACTCAAGGAAAGTCCATTGGATCAATGGAAAAGAATAGAGAGCCCAGAAATAAACCTATACTTATCTGGTCAATTAATCTACAACAAAGAAGGTAAGAATATACAACGGGGAAAAGGTAGTCCCTTCAATAAATGATGTTGCGAAAATTCGACAACTACATGCAAAAGACTGAAACTAGACTTACTATATTACACCATATACAGAAATAAACTCAAATTGGATTAAAGACTAAATATAAGACCTGAAACCATTAAACTTCTAGAAGGAAATATAGGCAGTAAGCTCTTTTACACTGGTATTAGCAATATTTTTGTGACTGTGTCTCCTGAGGGAAGGGCAACTAAAGCAAAACATAAATAGGACTACATAAAACTAAAAACCTTTTGCATAGTGAAAGAAACCATCAACAAAATGAAAAGGCAGCCTACTGACTGGGAGAAGATATTTGCAAAAATATGTCCAATAAAGGATTAATATCCAAAATGTATAAAGAACTCATACAAAAGTAACAAAAAACAACTTGAGGGGCTACGCTGGTGGCTTAGTCGTAAAGAACTGGCCTGCCAATTCAGGAGACACTGGTTCAATCTCCGGCCTGGGAAGATCCTGCATGCTGCAGAGCAAACTAATTCCATACAGCACAACTATCGCCCGTGCTCTAGAGCCTGGGAGCCACAACTACTGAGCGCAGGTGTCGTAACCTCTGAAGCCCATGTGCCCTAGAGCCCATGCTCTGCAACAAGAGAAGTCACCACAATAAGTAGTCTGGGCACTGCAACTAGAGAGTAGCTCCCAATTGCCACAACTAAGGAAAAGCCACAGCAGCAACTAAGACTCAGCACAGCCAAATATAAATAAAATTCTATTTTAAAAAACTTTATTAAGAAATAGGCTGAGGACATGAACAGACATGTTTCCACATAAGATGTATGGATGGCCAATAGACACACATGTAAAGATGCTCAAGATCACTAAACATCAGAGAAATGAAAATCAAAAAATCACTATGAGATATCATCCCATGCCTGTCAGAATGGCTGTTATCAAAAAGACAATAATGACAAGTGTTAGTGAAGACGTGGAGAAAAAGCAACCCTCACGCACTGTTCGTGGGAATGTAGAATGGCACAACCAAAATGGGAAAAAAATATGTAAGTTTCTCATGAAATTAAAAACAGAAGTATCATATGACCCAGAAATTTCACTTTTAGGTATTAACTAAAGAAAACTGAAACATCAATTCAGAAAGCTGCGTGCACCCACCCAATGTTCACTGCAGCTCTATTCACATTAGCAAAGGTATGGAAGCAGCCTGTGTAGTCACTGATGAAGGAATGGATAAGATATGGCATGTATATACAGTGGAACATGTTGTTGTTCAGTAAAGTCGTGTCTGACTCTTTGCAACCCCACGAACTGCAGCATGCCAGGCTCCTCTCTTCTTCACTATCTCCCAGAATTTGCTCAAATTCATGTCCATCAAGTCGGTGATGCTATCTAACCATCTTATCCTCTGACATGCCCTTCTCCTGTTGCCTTCAGTCTTTCCCAAATCAGTATCTTTTCCAGTGAGTTGGCTCTTCACATCAGGTGGCCAAATTGGCGCTTCAGCTTCAGCATCAGTCCTTCCAATCAATATTCAGGGTTGCTTTCCTTTAGGATTGACTGGGTTGATCTCCTTGCTGTCCAAGGACTCTTAAGAGTCTTCTCCAGGACCACAATTCGAAAGCATCAATTCTTTGGCACTCAGCCATGTTTATGGTCCAACTCTCACATCCATACATGACTAATGGAAGAAATATACCTTTGACTATATGGACCTTTGCTGGCAAAGTGATGTCTCTGCTTTTTAATACACTGCAAAGGCTTGTCATAGCTTTCATTTCAAAGAGCAACTGTCAATTTTGTGGCTGCAGTCACTGTCTGCAGTGATTTTGAAACTCAATACAATAAAATCTGTCACCATTTCCAATTTTTCCCCATCTATTTGTGATGCAGTGATAGGACTGGATGCCATATCTTAGTGTTTTGAATGCTGAATTTCAAGCCAGCTTTTTCACTCTCTGCTTTCACCCTCATTAAGAGGCTTACTGTGATGCTGAACAGTTTGGCTTGGAAACAAACCAAGATCATTCTATTATTTTTGAGATTGCACCCAAGTACTGCATTTTAGACTCTCTTGTTGACTATGAGGGCAACTCAATTTCTTCTAAGGAATTCTTGCCCACAGTAGTAGATATATGGTCATCTGAATTAAATTCCTCCATCTAGTCCATTTTAATTCACTGATTCCTAAGATGTTGATGTTAAATCTTGCCATCTCCTGCTTGACTATGTCCAATTTACCTTGATTCATGGACCTAACATTCCAGGTTCCTATGTAATATTATTATTTATAGTGTTGGACTTTATTTCCACCAAGAGACACATCCACAACTGACTGTAATTTCTGCTTTGGCCCAGTCACTTCATTCTTTCTGGAGCTATTAGTAATTGCCCTTGCTCTTTCCCAGTAGCATACTGGATACCTTCTGACCTAGGGGCTCATCTTCTGGTCTCATCTTTCTGCCTTTTCACACTGTCCATGGGGTTTTCGCAGCAGGAATACTGGGGTGGTTTGCCATTCCCTCCTCCAGTTGACCACGATTGGTCAGAACTCTTCACTATGACCCATCTGTCTTGGATGGCATTGCATGGCATTGCTCATAACTTCATTGAGTTATACAAGCCCCTTTGCCATGGCAGGGCTGTGATCCATGAAGGGGAATGGAATATTACCCAGATATAAAAAAGAATGAATTCTGCTGTTTGTGTCAAGATGGTTGCATCTAGAAGGTACTATACTAAATGAAATAAATCACACAGAGAAAGAGAAGCACCATACAGTTTTATTGATTCATTAAATATAAAAAGCAATAAACCTAACAAAAAAGAAACAGCCTCATAGATACAGAGAATAAACTGGTGGTTGCCAGAAGTGTGGGGTATGGGGAGATGGGCGAAATAGTGGAGGGGATTAGGTGGTAAAAAATTTAGTTATAATATAAATAAGACACAGATGTGTAACATACAGCATAAGGGATATAGTTAATAATACTATAGCATCTCTGTATGGTGACAGATGGTAACAAGATTTATCAAGATGAACATTCCATAATGTATAAAACTATTGAATCACTATATAGTACACCTGAAACTAATATAATACTGTACATCAATTTTACTCAAAAATAGATAAGTAAATGTAGTTCTTTGTAGCAAAAATAAAGAGATTTAAAAAGAAACCGAAGATTAAAATGACTACCAACAAGAAAAAGCAGATTGATAGTGAAACTTCTTAGCAGTGCCAGTGGAAGTCAGAAGAGAGTAAACTATTTTCTTTAAAGAAGAAATGTTGACTGAGAATAATTGCATACCTTCAAAATTATAACTCAAGAATAAGAGTAAAATAAAGATATTTTCAAATAAAAAAAATGAGCAAATGAATGAACAGGGAAAATGAATGAACTAATGTGACTTCAACAGCAATAAATGTGAAAAACTAAAGATTGAACACTAAGAATTGAAAAGCAAGTTGCATAAAATATAAACTGTCTGATTATGTTTACATAAAATATTAATACAGGCAAAACTAAATAACACACTATTTAGGGAGGCATATGTGGCAAAACATAAACAAAAGCAAGAAAATGATTATCACAGAATTCAATTCAGTTGCACTCAATATGCCAGCAAATTTGGAAAACTCAGCAGTGGCCACAGGACTAGAAAAGGTCAGTTTTCATTCCAATCCCAAAGAAAGGCAATGCCAAAGAATGCTCAAACTACCACACAATTGCACTCATCTCACATGCTAGTAAAGTAATGCTCAAAATTCTCCAAGCCAGGCTTCAGCAATAAGTGAACTGTGAACTTCCTGATGTTCAAGCTGGTTTTAGAAAAGGCAGAGGAACCAGAGATCAAATTGCTAACATCCGCTGGATCATCGAAAAAGCAAGAGAGTTCCAGAAAAACATCTATTTCTGCTTTATTGACTATGCCAAAGCCCTTGACTATGTGGATCACAACAAACTGTGGGAAATTCTGAAAGAGATGGGAATACCAGACCACCTGACCTGCCTCTTGAGAAACCTATATGCATGTCAGGAAGCAACAGTTAGAACTGGACATGGAACAACAGACTGGTTCCAAATAGGAAAAGGAGTGCGTCAAGGCTGTATATTGTCACCCTGCTTATTTAACTTCTATGCAGAGTACATCATGAGAAACGCTGGACTGGAAGAAGCACAAGCTGGAATCAAGATTGCTAGGAGAAATATCAGTAACCTCAGATATGCAGATGACACCACCCTTATGGCAGAAAGTGAAGAGGAACTCAAAAGCCTCTTGATGAAAGTGAAAGTGGAGACTGAAAAGTTGGCTTAAAGCTCAACATTCAGAAAATGAAGATCATGGCATCTGGTCCCATCACTTCATGGGAAATGGATGGGGAAACAGTGGAAACAGTGTCAGACTTTATCTTTTTGGGCTTCAAAATCACTGCAGATGGTGATTGCAGCCATGAAATTAAAAGACACTTACTCCTTGGAAGGAAAGTTATGACCAACCTAGATAGCATATTCAAAAGCAGAGACATTACTTTGCCAACAAAGGTCCATCTTGTCAAGGCTATGGTTTTTCCTGTGGTCATGTATGGATGTGAGAGTTGGACTGTGAAGAAGGCTGAGTGCCAAAGAATTGATACTTTTGAACTGTGGTGTTGGAGAAGACTCTTGAGAGTCCCTTGGACTGCAAGGAGGTCCAACCAGTCCATTCTGAAGGAGATCAGCCCTGGGATTTCTTTGGAATGAATGATGCTAAAGCTGAAACTCCAGTACTCTGGCCACCTCATGCGAAGAGTTGACTCAGGAAAAGACTCTGATGCTGGGAGGGATTGGGGGCAGGAGGAGAAGGGGACGACAGAGGATGAGATGGCTGGATGGCATCACTGACTTGATGGTCGTGAGTCTGGGTGAACTCCGGGAGTTGGTGATGGACAGGGAGGCCTGTCGTGCTGGGATTCATGGGGTCGCAAAGAGTTGGACACGACTGAGCGACTGAACTGAACTGAACTGAGAGGGAAGGATGGGACTTCCCTGGTGGCTTAGATGGTAAAGAATCTGCCTGCAGTGCAGAAGACCCAGTCCCAAAATTGGGAAGATCCTCTGGAGAAGGGAACAGTAACCCACTCCAGTATTCTTGTCTGTAGAACTCCATGGACTGAGGAGCTACAGTCTGCGGGGTCACAGAGACTGGACAGCACTGAGTGACTGATACTTTCACTTTCACTTTTCAGAGGGAAGGACACAACTGAGGAGGGGTACATAGACTCAAAGATACAGAAATGCCCTGTTCTGCATCTTAATTTGTGAAATGAAAGATATTCATTTTATTATTTCTTAAACTATATATCAAAATTAGACCTACCTTTTGGTATATTTTATGGTTTTAAATGGCAACCCACTCCAGTACTCTTGCCTGGAAAATCCCATGGGCGGAGGAGCCTGGTAGGCTGCCGTCCATGGGGTCACTAAGAGTTGGACACGACTGAGAGACTTCACGTTCACTTTTTACTTTCTTGCATTGGAGAAGGAAATGGCAACCCACTCCAGTGTTCTTGCCTGGAGAATCCCGGGGACGGCAGAGCCTGGTGGGCTGCCGTCTATGGGGTCGCACAGAGTCAGACACGACTGAAGCGACTTAGCAGCAGTAGCAGCATGGTTTTAAAAAGAGTAAACAAAAGAAAGCATAATGTATCCAGTAGGAAACAAAGGATAGGATGCAGACCTGATGGTGGAAGTTGTGGCGGCTTCTTTTATTGTAGAGCTCAGATTTACATTCTAGTGTAAGCCATCTCGGCGAAGGCAATGGCGCCCCACTCCAGTACTCTTACCTGGAAAATCCCATGGACAGAGGAGCCTGGTAGGCTACAGTCCATGAGGTCGCTAAGAGTCGGACACGAGTGAGCGACTTCACTTTCACTTTTCACTTTCATGCATTGGAGAAGGAAATGGCAACCCACTCCATTGCTCTTGCCTGGAGAATTCCAGGGACGGAGGAGCCTGGTGGGCTGCCGTCTATGGGGTCGCACAGAGTCGGACACAACTGAAGAGACTTAGCAGCAGCAGAAGCAGTAAGCCACCTAAGACTCTGAGATTAGCGTGTTCTCCCTCAACCTTAACCACCTCTGTTGATATGGCCCTGAATGATATTTTAGAGAACACTGATTCTACTGTTCCTCTAACAAAATAGTGATGTTGTATGACATGATTTTTCCCATCATTTTCAGTCATCACTGATTAGGATAACAAAAAGTCATTGATCTATAAAACTAAAACACATTCAACATGCAAATATTTCTATCTGTACATTTTCAATTCATGATGCAAATTTATGATTTGGGGGTAATGTCAAACTCGTATTAAAATCACTTTAGGACTTCCCTGGTAGCTCAGTGGTAAAGAATCCACCTGCCAATGTAGGAGACACTGCTTCAATACCTGGTCCAAGAAGATCCAACACATTGTGGAGCAAGTAAGCCCGTGTGTCACGACTGTTAAGCCTGTGCTCTAGAGCCCAGGAATCACAATGACTGAGGCCAACTGCTGCAGCTACTGAAACCTGCACCCCCTAGAGTCCGTGCTCCACAATAAAAGAAGCCACCACAGTGAGAAGCCTGCGCACCGCAGCTAAAAAGTAGACTCTGCTCTCCGCATAGAGAAAAGCTTGCACAGCAATGAAGCCCCAGTAAAGTGAAGTCGTTCAGTCGTGTCTGACTCTTTGCGACCCCGTTGACTGTAGCCTACCAGGCTCCTCTGTCCATGGGATTCTCCAGGCAAGAATACTGGAGCAGGTTGCCATTTCCTTCTCCAGGGGATCTTTCTGATCCAGGGATTGAACCCAGGTCTCCCGCATTGCAGGCAGACGCTTTAACCTCTGAACCACCAGGGAAGCCCAATGAAGACCCAGCACAGCCATAAATAAATAAATTGAATTATTAGAAAAAAACACTTTAGGTTACATTCACACATGCTTTGGCTATCTTAGGGAATCCTCACCACCAATATTCTACTGACTAAAATAAGAAGACACAGTATGAGAGAGAAAAAAGAAGTTTATTACTACCAAGAATCTGTGAAACTAGTCAGCTAACCAAAAATCATTCATCTGAGCAAATATACAAAATCAGACTTCCCTAAATGTAAGTTAAGCAGCCATAAGATTTAATAATTGAAATAATAAAGTTTAAAGTCTATTTTCTCATAATTGTAACAACCCTCCTCAATAACATTCCTTCATATATTAGGCCATAAAGATGCTTGTATTATAATTACAAAATGCCATTTAAAAAATGTATTATGTCCTACAGCACTTAGCCTTGACAAACAATTACTGGATATCACATTCAACTGAATACAAAAAGCAATCTTTATCACAGGTTAAAATTAGCCATGGAACAATAAAAGCTTTCAAAGCTATTCTAAACTCTGAACTGCTTTGCAGCAGTCTCATTTGAGGAAATGCAAACAAGAAAACTGAAGGACATTTGAAAAACTTCCTGTCTGTGTCTTCTAGTTTTTCAAGTTTTTTTTTTTTTTCAGTTTCATAAGAAATAATCTTGTTGCACTTATACTCTTAGAAGATGATCAATACAGCTTTATATGGGAAGGCTTTACAAATAAGAATCAAAATAAAAGAAGAAAAACCTAGCAAAGAAACTGAGAATTTTGAACTTCAAAATGTGTTCACTTTTTAGGCATTATTGTAAAAAGGAAAATTTAATGGCAAAATCTTTGCTTTTATCGGGTTCAGGACATGCTAACCCAAAATATGGCACCTTGGCATATTAAATAACTTAAGCTGAAGAATCTGTTTAAAATGGCAGAAGCAGAAAGGTCCTATGGACCTCTTTCCCCCTCACCCTCTTCCCCTGAAACATTTTATACAACTCTGGTGTAAAAAGTACCCTTCCTGTACCTGGAGTACACTCTTATCACCAGAGATGGGGAATGGGAGGGCCAAAAAAGCTGTACAAACAGACCTTGTTCAACTCATCCTTATCTTCTAGATATTCCTTCACCACTTACTACCCCTAGCCCAAACCACTTTGTCTTGTCCATTCTTCAAAAATTCAGTGTTTCTTTGTCTGAAAGGTAGTAATGCTTCCTGCTCTGGTCACTTCTTTGAGTCTTTATTCTCTTTTGAAGAATTCCATGTATACGTAAACACTCAACAAAATGTGGATACTTTTCTCCTCTTAATCTGTCTTGTCAGTTTAATTTTCAGAACCCAGCCTGGAACCCTATGAGGTTCCAGGAAAACTTTTTCTTCCCCTACAAATGGATTTGTCAGTTAGTTCAATCACAGTATTCTGAGATAATATACTTTCTTGTTTACTTATCTTTCAGAAGACAGCATGAAATGGAGAATTTCACCACTTAAATTGTTTAATGAATTACTTTAGTTATAATAGTTACTAATTCTGAAACGGTATAATCAAAATCATAATAAAACAGTGGTGGGCAGATGAGAATGCTAGAGGTAACCATAAAATAAACATTCTTATATACCGACCTAAAAATCAATTAATTTCTGGTAGAGATTTTATAATCAAAATCTTCTAATCACTTTGATTAAAATACTAATTTGAGACTTTACCACTAGCTTGCTGAAGTAGTATTAGAGATCATTGGATGGTTAGAAGGAACAATCCAGTGATCAGTTTTTCTTTGGATAGTAATCACAATCTGACTTTAAGTATATTCAAAATTAATTAAATGACAATAATAATGATAATGAATATATTTTAAGTAGCAATGAATTCAGTCACTTAAATGCTTGTCCAGATGCCAAGATTGGTAAAAGCCCCTTAAAATGATAGCTCATATTTGAATGGTGGTCTACAATATCATCTGTACTTTCACATATACAATAAAATTTAATGTACTTAAACATCCTCTGAAGCATTTTTCCAAAACTGCTTGCTAGAATATTTGGATATGATGGAAAGTTCTGTGGCTAGACTCTCTTGGGATAACCCCAAGTGATATCTCTTCTTGGTGATTCACAATACACTCTAACCATGTAAAAGGTCTTAAGATATCCAGTACTAAACTTATCTGTCAACCTTTCTATAATTCATTATCTCACAAACCCATCAGACTCTGAAACTTTTTCTCATATATTGCCAAATAATATCCTGTATGCCTTTAATATTTTATAGAAAATAGATTATGGCATACAAATAGGGCAGTGGTCTTTAAAATTTTTTATCTCATACCCATCATTATGAGCAAACATTTGACCACCCATCTCCAAATAAATCATTTACAAAAATAAAATATTCTCATGCTTTCTTACTATATCTCAATGCTCTAGAGACCTTTGAACTCACAATGGACAGGAGGGCACTGAAAAAGATCTCTCTGGAGTACAAAAAGAAGAGAAATCTGTCCAGAGAGAAAGCTTAAAATCTTACAAAGGACAGGAAGATTGTCTAGAGCAGAGGTCAATAAACTTCTATTGTAAAGAGTCAGGTAACACATAGTTTGGGCTTTGCAGGCAATACTATCTGTCACAACTGCTCAGTTCTGCCATTGTCACATGAAAGCAGTCATAGACAAAATATAATGACAGAGCAATCTGTGTTCCAATGAAAATGTATCTGTGGACACTAAAATTTGAAGTTCATGCTAAGTACTGGCCAACTATTTATTTCTTACTGCTCCTTACATAAATTTCATGTAATTTTCACAAATTACACATGTTATTTTTCCTTTGTTTTTCCCCCAAACATTTAAAAATCATTCTCAGTTTACAGGCTGTATAAAAACAGACTGATCAGATTTAGCCAGTCAGCCACTGTACCCAGACCCCTTGTTCAAAGTGTAAAGGGGCAGATTAAAGAACAAACAAAGGATGACTACAGAGAATGAGGGAAAGCACCATTCTGATTCTCCTGCAAAGCTTTAAAAGGCAAAATGCAAATAATTAGTTAAAGATGATCCTGTTTCTTAAGGTTCAGGAAGGCTTAAGACATATAAGCTGTTTGACAGTAAGGAACAATACAAAGTACAGTTGGTCAGTATAAAACAATCGATTCCAAAACATAAATGTATAGAGAAATGCTGTCCACAATATTTTTTTAAATGATGACAGTTTTGACAAGTTTTCAGGAAAGTCCAAGATCAGTCAGAGCTGGATCCATGGTCCTTATGGCTCTCTGTGGACAGTCAGCAATGATGTTTATTAGCTGGAATTGTCCTTGCAAAAATGATGTAAAGGAATTGCCTTTTAATATATCAACCTCATTAGGAACAAAATGCTGTGCTAACATCTGTAATGTTTCATAGCACTACATATAATTATTTTCACGTTTAGGTGAGGGTTATATAAACATCATAGATCTCCAGAAGCCTTTTATCTGATAAATGTAAATGTAATAAAAACCCATGGTTCTGATTACCAAAGGCTAAAGAATGAGTAATTTATACACTGCAGGCCTACAGATGTACAATTTGTGTGATAAAATAGCCCTAAGGGGAAGCTCTGATTGCAAACACAAAGGACACAAATAAAATGTCATTATTTTCTCACAAACTTTTAGTTGTGGTTGATTTTTTAAAAAATAGTATTTTTATTGCTGATTTTCTGGTAGCAAAAATAAAACAGTACTTACAGGCAGTACTGCTTAATACTTTACAAAGAAGAGCATGTTGAAATTCATTCATTAGCATATTGATAAGTTTCTGTTTCTATAACAAAATTAAGCTATACTAATGGTTCACAACTCAGATTGTAGATACTAACCATAGCACCATAGAATGATCCTATAATTGGATTGCAATGTCTTGGATCAATTTTGTAATAGGCTAATTTCAAAATAATCTTATTTCTTTTTGAAATGGTTACAAATCGAATATATAGAGAAATATGGAAGATCCCAAGTACCTAAATCACAGCAAGTGAGGTATCTGATTGTTCCCTTAGATAAAATGGAGGAAATGAACTAGGAAAAAAAAAAAAAAAAACTTAAATTATTGCTATTCACATGAAAAAAGGATTTCTAATATTAAACAAAAGGGCTCCAAGTCATGTTTGCAATTTTTATAAATAACTGATGGATATATAAAGACCTGATAGAGATACAGAGATCATATTTATTAAATGCACTGACTTGATTGAGGGGGATTAGAAGAAAATGCTTCAATAGTGTAAAAGATCAGATTAAGAGACACAGGTCCATACTGATTACATTAATCCTACTGTACTCATTTGTCCTGCATTTTCAAAAACTTTTTTTTTTTAATACCAAGAAACAGTATGGTGTATTGGTTAAAAAAATAAAGTCAAATTACCTGAGTTCACACCCCGATTCTCTCATCATACTAGCTGTGGCACCTAGACAATTTATAACCTCCTTCCACTTCACTTTCCTCATTGGTAACATGAAGACAGAAATAAAAATTTAAAAAGCTATCTTGGGAAAAAAAAAAAAAACCTTACTTTGGATAAGGTAAAACAAGGTACATGTAGAGCTTAGAATGTGATACAGTATAAATATTTATTATAGTTCAATGGTCTTTTGTGCATTAACATGCTTTACCCTTTCTATAGTTTCAATATATCCGATTTACTATTGATGTCTATCTTATTTTGGTGAATTGATACTGTTTTAGGGATGTTGTGCATGGTTCTAAGTAGTACAATTGCACAAAGATACTGGAGAACTCTGGTCTTTAGGAAGGCTTCTGCTAATTTACTGAAGCTGCACGTGTTAGTTGACACAACTGGACCCACAAAAGGATTTTAAGATTTCTGAAGGAGTTTCCTGATAACACGCCACACTGCTTGTTCTGGTAAAAGGAAAGAATTTGAGCTAGAGACTGTGAGTGCTACAATGCAGAAAAGATCTAGACCGTACATATCCTTTTAGGAAAACTTTGTACAAAGCTTGAGGTGCCCACTTCATTGATGCAAATCTGTATAGTGAGATGAATAAAGTTTCCCCAATAGTTACAAATTACACTCTCTCTACTTTCAATATGTTTTAAGGGAGATCACAAAGACTAACATGGATTGTCCCATGATAGGACAAAAAGAAAAGAAAAAAACACTAGAGGCGGAAAGGGAGACCAATATGTTGGACACAGAATCAAATCCCAAAGGGAAGCTGATGGGCCAGAATGATAGATTTGATTTATTAAAATAGCATGTGATGAGTAATTGTATTTTGGATCTAACACTCCAAATGCACAAGTGCAAGATAGAATGGGAACAGTTCATCAACTGAAAATAACAAAATATCATGGTGCTTTTATTTCAGGATGGCTATAAAAAAGGAGGGTACACACAGAAAACAGTGAATATATTAACAGTAAATTTGTATTAGAAAAGGGACGTGATTGTCCCCCTCTTCTTATAGCTGTTAAGAGCACTGTTACCAATTTGGGGCACCAGAACACTTTCTTTAAAAAACAATAAAAATGGTTAAGAGACTTAAAATGATATCATATGAGGAATAGTTAAAAGAAGTATCTTACAGAAGGTAAAACAAATGATATATAAAAGTGTGAATCATTTATATGAAGGACAGTCATACATAGGAAGTTTAGACTATTTTTCAAATCATCATAAGGAATAACTTGCACAATAACTAGGAACTATTCAAAATGATTTAATATCCAAAGCTATTTAAAGAGGCAATACTTTCTCTGTAGAGAGTTCCTTTTAGAAGAGTTCCAATTTTTCCACATTTTCACCAACAGTTGTTTCATGGGGTTTTTTTTTAAGGCAACCTAACAAGTGCAGCCATAAAATTAAAAGACGCTTACTCCTTGGAAGGAAAGTTATGACCAACTTAGATAGCATATTCAAAAGCAGAGACATTACTTTGCCAACAAAGGTCCATCTTGTCAAGGCTATGGTTTTTCCTGTGGTCATGTATGGATGTGAAAGTTGGACTGTGAAGAAAGCTGAGCGATGAAGAATTGATGCTTTTGAACTGTGGTGTTGGAGAAGACTCTTGAGAGTCCCTTGGACTGCAAGGAGATCCAACCAGTCCATCCAAAAGGAGATCGGTCCTGGGATTTCTTTGGAATGAATGATGCTAAAGCTTAAAGTCCAGTACTTTGGCCACCTCATGCGAAGAGTTGACTCATTAGAAAAGACTCTGATGCTGGGAGGGATTGGGGGCAGGAGGAGAAGGGGACGGCAGAGGATGAGATGGCTGGATGGCATCACTGACTCGATGGACGTGAGTCTGAGTGAACTCCGGGAGTTGGTGATGGACAGGGAGGCCTGGCGTGCTGCGATTCATGGGGTCGCAAAGAGTCAGAAACGACTGAGCGACTGAACTGAACTGAACAAGTGTTAGGTAATATCTACTTGTGAGTTTAGGTCCAAATCTCTCTGATTATTAGTGATGAGTATAAAATTTCTCTTATGCAAGATGAGTTTTAGAGATCTGCTTTACAAAATTGTACCTATAGTTATAACAATGCAATATTGTGCACTTTAGAATATGTTGAGCATTAAACCTTATATTAAGTGTTCCTATCAAAAAATAAAAATCCACACACACAGAAAAGGATATTTCTAGAGATGATGAATATGCTGTTTCTTGGCATGTAGGGTGGTCTGGTATTTCCATCTCTTTCAGAACTTTCCATAGTTTATTGTGATACACACAGTCAAAGGCTTTAGTGTAGTCAATGAACCAGAAGTAGATGTTTTCTGAAATTCTCTTGCTTTATCAATGATCCAGTGGATGTTGGCAATTTGATCTCTGGTTCTCTGCCTTTTCTAAATCTAGCTTGAACAACTGAAGTTCACGGTTCACATACTGTTGAAGCCTAGCTTGGAGTATTTTGAACATTACTTTGCTAGCATGTGGGATGCGTGTAATTGTGTGGTAGTTTGGACATTCTTTGGCAATGCCTTTCTTTGGGACTGGAATGAAAACTGACCTTTTCCAGTCCAGTGGCCAATGCTGAGTTTTCCAAACTTGCTGGCATATTGAATGCTGCATTTTCACAGCATTATCTTTTAGGATTTTAAACAGCTGAGCTGGAATTCCATCACCTCCACTAGCTTTGTTTGTAGTAATGCTTCCTAAGGCCTACTTCACTTTTCACTCCAGGATGTCTGGCTCTAGGTAAGTGATCACATCATCATGGTTATCTGGGTCATTAAGAACTTTTTTGTGTAGATCTTTGAGGCCAGGGGCGGCGGCCGGGAGGAGCAGCCCCATGTCCAAGGAGCCGTGGCTGCGTGGGTGCCGGAGGGCCTAGAGGAGCTATTCCACGTTCAAGGTCAGGAGGGGTGGTGGTGAGAAGATACCCCTCATCCAAGGTATGGAGCAGTGGCTGCGCTTTGCTGGAGCAAGCCATGAAAAGATACCCCACGTCCAAGGTAAGAGAAACCCAAGTAAGACGGTAGGTGTTGCAAGAGGGCATCAGAGGGCAGAAACACTGAAACCATACTCACAAAAACTAGTCAATCTAATCACACTAGGACCACAGCCTTGTCTAACTCAATGAAACTAAGCCATGCCCATGAGGCCACCCAAGATGGGTGGGTCATTGTAGAGAGGTCTGACAGAATGTGGTCCACTGGAGAAGGGAATGGCAAACCACTTCAGTATTCTCTTGAGAATCCCATGAACAGTATGAAAAGGCAAAATGATAGGATACTGAAAGAGGAACTCCCCAGGTTGGTAGGTGCCCAATATGCTACTGGAGATTAGTAGAGAAATAACTCCAGAAAGAATGAAGGGATGGAGCCAAAGCAAAAACAATACCGAGTTGTGGATGTGACTGGTAATAGAAGCAAGGTCTGATGCTGTAAAGAACAATAATGCATAGGAAACTGGAATGTCGAGTCCATGAATCAAGGCAAATTGGAAGTGGTCAAACAGGAGATGGCAAGTGTGAACGTCAACATTCTAGAATCAGCAAACTAAAATGGACTGGAATGGGTGGATTTAACTCAGATGACCATTATATCTACCATTGCGGGCAGCAATCCCTCAGAAGAAATGGAATAGCCATCATGGTCAACAAAAGAGTCCAAAATGCAGTACTTGGATGCAATCTCAAAAACAATAGAATGATCTCTGTTTGTTTCCAAGGCGAACCACTCATCACAGTGATCCAAGTCTATGCCCCAACCAGTAATGTTGAAGAAGCTGAGGTTGAACAGTTCTATGAAGACCTACAAGATCTTTTAGAACTAACACCCAAAAAAGATGTCCTTTTTATTATAGGGGACTGGAATGCAAAAGTAGGAAGTCAAGAAACACCTGGAATAACAGGCAAATTTGGCCTTGGAATACGGAATGAAGCAGGGGAAAAGCCAATAGAGTTTTGCCAAGAAAATGCACTGGTCATAGCAAACACCCTCTTCCAACAACACAAGAGAAGACTCTACACATGGACATCACCAGGTGGTCAACACCAAAATCAGATTGATTCTATTCTTTGCAGCCAAAGATGGAGAAGCTCTATACAGTCAGCAAAAACAAGACCAGGAGCTGACTGTGGCTCAGACCATGAACTCCTTATTGCCAAATTCAGACTTAAATTGAAGAAAGTAGGCAAAACCACTAGACCATTCAGGTATGACCTAAATCAAATCCCTTACGATTATACAGTGGAAGTGAGAAATAGATTTAAGGGCCTAGATCTGATAGATAGAGTGTCTGATGAACTATGGACTGAGGTTCGTGACATTGTACAGGAGAAATGGATCAAGGCCATCCCCATGGAAAAGAAACGCAAAAAAGCAAAATGGCTGTCTGGGGAGGCTTTACAAATAGCTGTGAAAAGAAGAGAAGTGAAAAGCAAAGGAGAAAAGGAAAGATACAGGCATCTGAATGCAGAGTTCCAAAGAATAGCAAGAAACGATAAGAAAGCCTTTCTCAGCAATCAATGCAAAGAAATAGAGGAAAACAAAAGAATGGGAAAGACTAGAGATCTCTTCAAGAAAATTAGAGATACCAAGGGAACATTTCATGCAAAGATGGGCTCTATAAAGGACAGAAATGGTATGGACCTAAGGCAATGGCACCCTACTCCAGTACTCTTGCCTGGAAAACCCCATGGATGGAGGAGCCTGCTGGCTCCACTCCATGGGGTCGCTAAGACTCGGACACGACTGAGCAACTTCACTTTCACTTTTCACTTTCATGCATTGGAGAAGGAAATGGCAACCCACTTCAGTGTTCTTGCCTGGAGAATCCCAGGGACGGGGGAGCCTGGCAGGTTGCCGTCATGGGGTCGCACAGAGTTGGACACAACTGAAGTGACTTAGCAGCAGCAACAGAAGCAGAAGAGATTAAGAAGAGGTGACAAGAATACACAGAAGAGCTGTATAAAAAAGATCTTCATGACCAAGATAATAAT
Organism: Bubalus bubalis; assembly: GCF_019923935.1. Taxonomy (NCBI): domain Eukaryota; kingdom Metazoa; phylum Chordata; class Mammalia; order Artiodactyla; family Bovidae; genus Bubalus; species Bubalus bubalis. Next base: position 46,025,247 of record NC_059162.1, on the reverse strand, counting down.
GATTGTGATCACTCACCTAGAGCCAGACATCCTGGAATGTGAAGTCAAGTGGGCCTTAGAAAGCATCACTATGAACAAAGCTAGTGGAGGTGATGGAATTCCAGTTGAGCTATTTCAAATCCTGAAAGATTATGCTGTGAAAGTGCTGCACTCAGTATGCCAGCAAATTTGGAAAACTCAGCAGTGGCCACAGGACTGGAAAATGTCAGTTTTCATTCCAACCCCAAAGAAAGGCAATGCCAAAGAATGCTCAAACTACCACACAATTGCACTCATCTCACACGCTAGTAAAGTAATGCTCAAAATTCTCCAAGCCAGGCTTCAGCAATACATGATCCGTGAATTTCCAGATGTGCAAGCTGGTTTTAGAAAAGGCAGAGGAGCCAGAGATCAAATTGCCAACATCTGTTGGATTATTGAAAAAGCAAGACAATTCCAGAGAAACATCTATTTCTGCTTTATTGACTATGCCAAAGCCTTTGACTGTGTGGATCACAATAAACTGTGGAAAATTCTGAAAGAGATGGGAATACCAGACCACCTGACCTGCCTCTTGAGAAATTTGTATGCAGGTCAGGAAGCAACAGTTAGAACTGGAACTGGAACAACAGACTGGTTCCAAATAGGAAAAGGAGTTCGTCAAGGCTGTATATTGTCACCCTGCTTATTTAACTTCTATGCAGAGTACATCATGAGAAACACTGGACTGGAAGAAGCACAAGCTGGAATCAAGATTGCTAGGAGAAATATCAGTAACCTCAGATATGCAGATGACACCACCCTTATGGCAGAAAGTGAAGAGGAACTAAAAAGCCTCTTGATGAAAGTGAAAGTGGAGAGTGAAAAAGTTGGTTTAAAGCTCAACATTCAGAAAATGAAGATCATGGCATCTGGTCCCATCACTTCATGGGAAATGGATGGGGAAACAGTGGAAACAGTGTCAGACTTTATTTTTTTGGGCTCCAAATCACTGCAGATGGTGACTGCAGCCATGAAATTAAAAGACGCTTACTCCTTGGAAGGAAAGTTATGACCAACCTAGATAGCATATTCAAAAGCAGATACAGTACTTTGCCAACAAAGGTCCGTCTAGTCAAGGCTATGGTTTTTCCTGTGGTCATGTATGGATGTGAGAGTTGGACTGTGAAGAAGGCTGAGCGCCGAAGAATTGATGCTTTTGAACTGTGGTGTTGGAGAAGACTCTTAAGAGTCCCTTGGACTTCAAGGAGATCCAACCAGTCCATTCTGAAGGAGATCAGCCCTGGGATTTCTTTGGAAGGAATGATGCTAAAGCTGAAACTCCAGTACTCTGGCCACCTCATGCGAAGAGTTGACTCAGGAAAAGACTCTGATGCTGGGAGGGATTGGGGGCAGGAGGAGAAGGGGATGACAGAGGATGAGATGGCTGGATGGCATCACTGACTCGATGGACATGAATCTGAGTGAACTCTGGGAGTTGGTGATGGACAGGGAGGCCTGGCGTGCTGTGATTCATGGGGTCGCAAAGAGTCAGACACGACTGAGCGACTGAACTGAACTGAACTGTTTCTGTGTATTTTAATCACCTTTTCAGGAATAGAGAATATAATATTTCATGGTGGTATATAATGTAGAAAATGCATACCGATATGTAATTTTGTCATTTTGAACATCTTTCCTAAATTTTTATTTATCCTGAATGAAACATATAACAAAAAGTGGACATCAGTTTTTTCTACAGAAGTCAATAAATTTTGAATAAAATGCAATTTGATTATAAATTCCTTTGACTTTTGAAATTATACAAAAAATTGTTTCCAAATTTTACCTATCAACAATAAAGCAGTGATAATAGCTAAAGAAGTGTAAAAAATAAGAAAAGTACAATAATGTATATTAGTAAAATTAACACAGGAATAAAAATCAGTAATTTTATCAGCATGGTTTTATCACAAGAGGAAACTGAACAATGGAGCAAAATAGAAAGCCAGTGTATGTGGGCATGTTTGTGAATATGGTGGATAGTTAGACTGTAATGTTCAATTTAAGGGAAATATTTATGAAATAGTCATCAATTGTACTAGGACAATTGATACATCATTTACAGAAAAAAAAATTAAAAATGGGCTTGCTATGTGACTCAGTGGTAAAGAATTCATCTGTCAATGTAGGAGACACAGGAGATGCAGGTTCGATCCCTGGGTTGGGAAGATCCCACAGAGGAGGAAATGGGAACCCACGCTAGTATTCTTGCCAGGAAAATCCCCAGGACAGAGGTCCTGGTGGGCTACAGTCCATAGGGTCACAAAGAGTCAGACACAACTGATCGTGCATGCAGCTATGCATAAGCTAGAAATAATGATGATTGTCTATATACTAGCAAAGATATTACATTTTATAAAGTAAAATAAGTAAACAAATAAGAGGAAATAGAAGAAATATATGTTAACATGAGTCTCAGTTTTACACGCTGGTAAATTTTCTAAGTATAACAACAATGAAAGCAAACAAATAGGACAATCTAGACAATAAAAATTTTAAATATACTTTCATACCATATAATTATAAAAATATAAATGAAAACCTGGGATAATATTTGCAGCATAGCTAACTTGGATTAATACGCTTGCTCAGTTGGAAGGGAAGGATTAACAGCTGAGTTGTGGCCTCTCTTCTAGCTCCAGTATCAGCAAAATTTTTCTGTAAAGAGCTATTTAGTTAATATTTCAGTCTTTGTGATTCAATCAGTCTCTGCCACAACTATTCAGCAATTGTACCATGAAAGCTACCACAGACAAAATAAACTAATGGGTGTGGCTGTGTTCCAATAAGACTTTATTTACAAAACTAAGCAAGGGGCCAGATTTGGCCCTTGGGCCTGACTTTGCTGACCTTTGTTCTAGCTTCAGAGATGCTCAAAAACTTGATCTTTGACCAAATTCTCCTTACAACAATAATTCAAAGAATGTATATCCCATCTACTTTAAACAAGAGTCCTGCTGAGATTATGCTCTACTCATTGGACAGTTGCACATTGTTATTGAGTTTGGTCATTAATTAATTAATTGATGAGATGCAGCTACATCAAAGAATGGGAGCCACGTACCTACCACTGGGATAACCATAAACTAGCAAGGTTAAGACTAAATGGATCCCAAAGAGGTGATGGTTGCTCTGAACTGGGAGTCTTTACCCAGGTAGCCTCTTTTCTAGTAACCATGTGAATCCACAGTACAGAATGATTTGTGGATGTTGGAAACAGTGCTGGAGATTCGTATCACTTCCACTCTGCTGCCACTTTGGATGCTGAACAGACCTGTCCCAGGTCTTCTTCAAAGCTAAGTAAACCTGATACTGAGCTTCTGAGCTAGACTACTAATCCAAATCCAAAGACAACTGCTGCCGACAAGAATAAGTATAAGTGCAATTATAAAAGGTTTTAAATCAGTAAGAAAAAGATGAAACTTCTAAGAGAAAAATGGCAGTAAATATGAATAAGTAGCTGGTAAAATAAAAATTCATATGAAAAATGAAAAGAGCAACAATAAAAAAGTTTTACCTCATTAGTAATCAAAGAAGTTTAAAAGACACCCCATTATTCATTATATGCCCATCAATACAGAATTTATTTTAATGATAAAACTTGGTGAATACTGGTGAAACTTGAGGGAATGGGAAACTTCATGGGCTATTATTAGAGTTTACACTGGAAAACGAAGGAATTTAGCAACAGAGGTGCAATAAAATATACTTTTTGAACAACAGTCTTACTTCTGGGATTTTATTTCAAATGTAAATCATACAAAATATAAATTTATATGCATATATATAGTATGTATAGCATTATTTGTAACAGCAAACAAACTAACACAGCTTTAAATGTCAAATAGTAAATTATTAACCTTAAAATTATAGTGAAACCAAATTCATCAGACATTGTTCACTGCCTATCTAGTGTTCACTTCTACTTTTGTTCTTACTCACAGATTCCAGATATCATTTAGGGAACAATGTGCCCAATTTAAGACTTGCCTCCCGATATTCCCTTGCACCTAGGGGAAGCCATTTGATATAGATCTGGCCAGTGAAAAGTAATCTGAGAATTTCTGAAAAAGCTTTGCTTCCTGATATAGACATTGCACATCCCTGCTTTTCCTTTATTTCTGCCTAAAAAGCTTATTTCTCAAGAGCATCATTTAAATTCTAGAAAGCAAGAAGAAAGGCCTCAAATTTTTGAAGAGGCGTAACTTTTAAGCCAGAAATCTTAAATCAGGGAGACTTCTAAAAATGTTCCTGCTATACATCCTTTCTGAGGAGCTTTCTGGAGGACTGGTTTTAGGAAAATAAGAGATCTAACCAAGAAAGGAAGAAATGGGATTCAGGAAACATGCACAGTAGCATAAAGTAATTTGAAGATTCAGAAATAAGAGTCTAGATTAGAACAGAAGTGGGTGGTCTCCATAAGTCAGAACAAGCTGACTGAATCGTTGGAACTTTTTGTGGAAAAATGGCTTATGCATATCTAAGAAATCAGGTAAAATATACAGGAAAAAGAATGAGAGTTATATAAAAAATAAAACAGTTTTAAAAGGTGCAATTATTAAATCTATGTTAAACAAATATTTGTAAGTCAAAGGAAACAACCATTGCACACAACTTGAGTCAACAATGAACAATATTTACACAGACAAAGTAAGGTAAACATTAATAATTGAGAATAAAATTCTTAGAAACTGTAATAGGAAGCCAATAGGAAATGTCTAACTAAAAAATGCAACGTAAGTATATTATTTAGAATCACTGTGTTTTAAAAATCTCAAAAAAAAAAAAAGTAAGAATTGAAAGAATTGCTTTGCAATAGCAAGAAAAGAAAGTGCTAAAATGTGGGGCAAGGTACAGTTGAATTTCATAGAAATATTTTTAGTATTATTTGAAGTTTAACTCTGGGTTAAACTTTGCTAACAAACTTTTATTTTAAAATAGTTATAGAAAGTAGGCTTAAACAATCTACTATGTTAAAGATTACTATTCTCTATGTATAAAAATACCCCTCGATTGTTAGAGACAAATGACTCAATAGAAAAGAAGTCAATATTTTTCCTTATTCTTTATTAAAGTTTAGCAGGAGAAAGGAAAAAACAAAAAAGCATAGTTAAAGGATGTGCACAGTCATTTCACAGAGGAAGGAGAGCAAATAAAGATAACAGTATAAAAAGATGCTCAACTTTTCCAGTCCTCAGGAAAATGCACGTGAACCAGGAGACATCATTTTTCAATCATAATATTTTTGCAACACAGTGTGTGAAAACAAATAAAGAAAACCTCTTTTTAAATGAAGTGGACAAGCCCTGAAGTGGGATCTCTCTTGTACCAGCACTCTCAAGATTTTCTCTTTGCCCAGCAATAGCCCAACCAATGAAAAACAGTGATGCTCAATCAATAAGAAGCTGCCACTCTGCTGAACTCTTGCTTTCCTCCAGTGAATTTTCAAACAGGCCCTCCCAACCCCATACTTTCCAAAAGAATGTTCCTCTGCTTTGTTCTTCAGATATACCTGTGGTTCAGTCATAGTTGGCATGTCCTAAATTGCAATTCCTCTGCTATTCTCAAATAAACATGCCTTTTGGGCTAAACTGCTTTCCTTTATGTTTTAAAGATTGAAAGTAAAAAAAAAAAAAAAGGAAAGATTGATATAACATTCAATGGTAGAATTCATGGTGAATATGGGTACTCTGGCTGCGTGAACGGCTAGGACATTTTTGAAAATTTAATCTTCAGTGTTTCTCAAAATTAAATAATACAGATGTTTTTGACATTCCCCTTTAGGAATCTAGTTTAGAGAAATAATAGTCCAGGACATGAAATGTGAACATTATTAATGACAAAAATTTATAAAATCCAAATGTCCACCAAGAAAAATATAGTTGAATAAATCATGCTACGTCCAATCCATACAATGAGAATTGGGATGCCATTTTTTAAAAAAGAGTAAATAATACCAATGAGGTACTTGCTTAGTACCTCACTGTACTAGGGCAGACTGCAAAAAGATAAATAAAACCACAGTCATTCATATAACTATCTTGTTAAAACCTTAAAGTCTTGATAAAGTTAGTTATTTTTTAAGTAAAAAAGCCATGGTTCCTTTGGCTGTTTCATTTAACTAATTGATACCTGCATTGGCACATATTTTTATCCAACAAATATTTTACATTACTAGTTCCTCTTAGAAAACTTAGTGAGCTCCACTTTCTCCCTCTCTGTTTGTATATGTATGATCATTTACACACATAGATTCATCTAAAAACACACACACATACACATTCCTAGAGAAAGAGAGTACTGATAGTGGATTATAAATCACTACTTCACTGAAAGTATTTTTTTCCATATTGCTTCTATTAAAGACAATGCATTACCTTTTCCTATTGGGGGGTGACAGGGGTGAGGGAAGAAGGAAATGTGTATCACATTGAAAGTTATGAAAGTGATACTAGATGTCAACTTGACAACAATTGAAGAAGATGGCACTGTTGTTGAGATAATGGTCTAGGGATACATATATATATAATCTAAATATAAAGATTTACTGTCATTCAGTGAACTATACAGTATTTAATATGTGGATGTATCCAGTTCTTCCCATTGCATTAAGCTGTCTTATTCCTCCTTTAAAGTGGTATTATCCACCTGAAAACATACTCAATTACATTTTCCACTAAGGATGAACTGTTAAAAATCAATGCACACATCATAGACACCTATATTTTTCCTTCCGCATTAGAGTTTAAGATTGCTACAATTCTATAAGTATTGACTGACATCATTAGGTTATTTATGGTGAAGAACTTGAGGCAAAGATAGTTTCCACATGAGTTCTCTAATAGAAAATATATACTTAAATTCCACTGTTTTCCCGTCCCACCCCCCACGCCCCAGCCTCAGGTGAAGGCTGAACCAGATTCAGGTAAAACTACTGAACCAGATTCAGGTAAATGAAGGATATGTGCAGGCCAGTTTCATTAGTGATAATAAGAAAGAATTTTAAATATTTTATTGGGAATCAAAGGTAGCAAATTTAGTTCTCCTACTAGGAGTAGTTACTAAAAGTCTGTATTTATAGGTACTGAGAATAGGCCAGTCATCTTTGCATAAAAAAAGTCCTCCACCTGCCTCTGCTTTCACCTGTAATTTCCCATTATGGAAGCTAAGATTTTAGTTCTTTTTATATTACCTCTCCAGAGAAGGCAATGGCACCCCACTCCAGTACTCTTGCTTGGAAAATCCCATGGACAAAGAAGCCTGGTAGGCTGCAGTCCATCGGGTCGCTAAGAGTCAGACACGACTGAGCGACTTCACTTTCACTTTTCACTTTCCTGCATTGGAGAAGGAAATGGCAACCCACTCCAGTGTTCTTGCCTGGAGAATCCCAGGGACGGGGGAACCTGGTGGGCTGCTGTCTATGGGGTCGCACAGGGTCAGACACGATTGAAGCGACTTAGCAGCATATTAACTCTCATGTAAATCCATCCTCCTCCAATCTCCCAACATAACACATTTTCAGTTAAATCTCCAATCCGTATTTTTATGTTTGGAGTCAGGTAAAGATTGGGAAAGAGAGAGAGTGGGGGAAAGAACACAAATACAAGCTTGACTTCTTTGACTATATCTTGCATACATTTGTCTCTGGACCATATTTTGTATAATTGAATACCAGCTAGTAGAATAACCACACAGAGAGGTGCTATACAATACAGCTACTTTAAAACACTGTGATTTGTGTATCTCCAGTGGGATAAACATAATGTAAAGCAAAACAAAATAAAACATATGTCAACATTTTTTCAGTATTAAATTTGTTGGGATAATGGTATTGCTGTGTATAGTACAGAAGAAAAAAGTATAAATGTAACATTGACAATGTTAACTAAAAATCATGCAGTTTTGAATTTGCATTGGAAATAATTTGTATTATTATTTATTTTATTCTAAAACAGTTAATATTCAGATGGCTGCCTTTTTAAAGCCTAGAAGCAATGACCAACCTAGCATCAGTGGGTGGCCCTAAGACCACATTATGGTCTCTAAGTACTACTTTTTTAATTAAAATTGCTTAGAGAAATGACTAATTCTATTTCAAGGCAGAAAGAAAGCAAAGTGAGCCTAAAACGTTTTATCCTATCAAAAAGCAAGGAAGCTGTCAAAAAATACAAAAGCATTACCAGAGTCATGTGAAAACTTATAAATAAGTGGAAAAACTAAAGCATTTATCTTGCTTATCCTATATGAACTCTAGCTCCAGGGTCATCAAATAATTCATGGTAGGAAATTACTCTTTACAGAATTCTAGTTAACATCTGAAGAAGGTAAGCTAGAAATAAATTATCATGTTTATGCAATGCCAAATAAATTAATAGACCCATAACCAACAGAGTAATATGAATAACAAAATTTGTTTTCTAAGTCAGGGTACTACTGAGACACTAGAAGAAAACATGTAACTTGGGGCTTTTGGGGGTTTATAACCTCTTGAGATGACCAATAGCTACTTACAAGCATCATCAATACAGAAAAGTGGCTATTTTGTATACCCTGAGAGATGAGTATAGATAACTATTAGATATTCTTGACAAAACAACAACACAAATACTATCAATTCTCTAGATCTAACCATATATTACATATATTACAATATATCTAAGAATCTAGAGATAATTTAAAAGAAAGATCAAGGAGACAATAAACAAATTTAAAAAAAAACTCTAAAGAACAGATTAGTTGGCTTCTCTAACAAAAATTTCAATTAAAAATTTTAAAGAGATGGAAAATTTTAAAGAGATGGAAAATTTAAGAGAAACATCAAACAACTGCTATTTAGGGATCTTATTTGGATATACTAATTCAAATAAACAAACAAAATTAAAAACAAACAAAAAAACTAGTTATTTTATAATACTAAGGAATTTTTAAATTATTTTTAGTTGTTATTCTAGTATCATTTTCATTTTAAAAGTGTTTTTGGACATATATTGAAATATTTACCAATTAAATCATAAAACAACTGGTATTTACTTCAACCCAAAATAGAAAAAGTGGTGAGGTAAAAATGGATAAAAGTTGGCTATAATTATTGCAGCTTGGGGGTGGGCATGCTTTCTACATTTTGAAATTTTCTGTAAGTAAAAGTTTTTAATATGACATGAATACTAAGTTCCATTATCCCTTTTCAGACTTTCAAAACAGGTTCTATAAAAATCTGTATCTAATATTTCAATTTATGTCCCATCTTTTATAATTTATATATATATATATATTTATATCAAAAGAATATTTGTGTCTATTGTAAATTTAATCTCTAAATCATTAGCTAACCACAAACTGACATGACTTACAGGTGTAATGTCCGAAAAATGGTGACGATGACAGGATAATACCACTATGTGAGCACATAAGACTTGGTTGAAAAGACAAACCATAGCTTCTTGAAACTATTTATACTTGCTGATATCAGGAACCTTATTTTTAGGAGAAATTATTATGATGAAAAATGTATTTTTAAGGAACTAATGAGTTTGGGGCATGTGTCACCCTAAAGGGTTAATATCAAAACTATATAAACAGTTCATACAATTCAGTATCAAAACCCAAACAACCCAATGAAAAAATGGGGAGAACACCTGAATAGACATTTTTCAAAAAAAAGATAGTCAATAGGTATAGGAAAAAATGCTGAATATTGCTAATTATTAGACAAAAGCAAATCAAAACCATATAAGATAGCGTCTCATTCTTATCAGAATGGCTGTCATCCAAAAATACCACAAACGACAAATGTTTATAAGGATATGGGAAAAAGGGAACCCTTTTACACTGTTGGTGGTAATTCAGTGTAGCCACTGTGGAAAATAGTATGGAGGTCCTTATAAAATTAAGTATACAACTATGATATGATTCAGCAATTCCACTTCTGGTTTTATCTGAAGTAAAAGAAAGCACTAATTTGAAAAGATACATGCACCCCAATGTTCAAAGCAGCATTATTTACAGTAGCCAAGATATGTAAGCAACTTAAGTGTCCATCAAGAGATAAAGGGGTAAAGAAGATGTGGTATATATATGTATGTATGTGTGTGTGTGAGTGTATACTAGCAGCGAAATACTATCCATCTATGAATAAATAATGAAATTTTGCCACTAGCAACAACATGAATGGACCTGGAAGGTACTATGCTTAGTGAACTAAATCAGACAGAGCAAGACAATATCATAATGTCTGATATAACTAATAAGTAGAATCCAAAAATCAACAAATGAATATAATTAAACAGAAAAAAAAAAGTTTGGACCCATGTTCTTACCTTGTCATCAACACAAAAGCCTCTAAAAACTGGGTGAATTTAGTACAGTAAAAGGCAAAGAATCCAGACTCAGAAATTTTCAGATTGTCCCTGATGAGTCTTTTCCCACCACAACTACATGTGCTAGAACTACTCGATGATATTATCACAGACTTGGCCTGAGGTTACTAGCCTGGTTAATCCTTTCCTACTATCACAAAGATGACAAAATGTATCAATAATGATAGCTACCATTTGTTGAGCACTTGCTATGTCATAAACACTTTATAAGGTTTCACTTCTATTATTTGCTAGTAGTGGACTTGACACATGGGTGAACTCAGTAACTTGTAGTTGTTATTACTACTTCATTACAACACGTTTAGAAATAGGAAACTGAAACTTAGAGCTGAAATAACTTGGACAGATCCCCTAGCAAATTGGGACATGAAAGGGAAACTTGCTACTGAATACCTGAGATATAACTGTAATAAGTCCTGTTGATGTTTAAATCAGCTTAAAAATTCATTCCCAATGGCAGTGCTAGATGAAAAGTTGCTTGGTGAATCAGAAAAAAAGAAGAACAGTACTTTATTCATTCATTCAAAATGGAACAAAATTTTTATTCATGCTCTAAATATGTACCTAGTAATGTTACCCTTAATATTTGGGGGGCAATTACTAGATGTCAAGAAATGCATCGAGTACTTTCATCACTATGCCAAATCAACCACTGCATGATACTGGTTGGGCAGGTCACTTACCTTTCTATATGTCCTTTCTATAAAGTATTGATTCCCTTTCTATAAGGTATTCACAATTACAGTATCTTTACTAGTACATTATCATCATCATCACTATCATTAACTCAGTGCCTAGTCACAACAATTCCTTATGGTGTATACTCTCATCTGGTCTACCACTTACTAAGAGCTTCTCTGAAAGCAAGCATTCTGTGTCTCATCCTCGTCTGCTGTACGGGACTAATGTTAACACATACTTCATAGGCTTGCTGTGGAGACTTAGTGAGGCAGTTAACCCACAGTTTCTGGAATATAAACAAATAAGAATTGCTTTCAATTGGGTAAACATTTAATGAATTGGAGAATGGAGCAGATATGCATAACCTTACCCCTGAAACCAAAAAGAATTAAACATTATACATACTGCACAATTGTGAGGACTCACTGCTCTTTTGTGTCATTGTTTTTTTTTTTAAGTTTCTTTTGATGCCATTTTTAGAGTAACGTGATTAAAGAATAGGGGAAGATATTTTATAGTAGAAAAACAATTGATTTTGGAGTTAAATAAACCTGAGTAAGAATTCTGGCTTCATCATTTAATAGCTATGTGACCCTGAATAGTTTACTTACTTCTCTGGGATTCTGATTCCTTCATTATAGGATTATAAAATAATGTGAGAAGATATTACATTCTTATTTCTAAGATCTATCATGATGATTAAATCAGATGATCAATGTCATAAATTATTTCAGTCATATTTTCCTCTGTATAAAGTTTTTAGAGGAAGGTAGGAGATTTGATCCTAGAATTTTGCACCCTCAGATTAAATATTTTTCTTTCAAAACTGCAACATCAGCAGATTATCCATCCAACTATCACAGTAGCACTGCTATTGAGAATGCATTTTCAAACCGGTTGAAACAACAGGACTTATTATGGATACATGATTATGGATACAGCTCCTGCATTCAGTATTCAGTAGCGGCTTTCCCTTTTATGTCCCAATGCCTCAAAAGGAGCTCTTCTGATATGGTGTTTTTAATTCATTTCCACTTATCAAGGAGGGAATATCAGGTTTTATTTCAAATTTGTGTCATCCCATTGCTGTGTGATACTTGACATCACAAAATATGATGCAACTCTTCACATATTAAGCTCAATACAGTCATAAATTTGCACTCCAAGCCCTCATTGACTTCAATAGAGCTTCGACTTGTAGAATGATTGCAGATCAAGGCATTTTGATATAATGTAATTTTTAAGTAGCTTTTTTCCATAAGTAGAAACATGCTGAGAATAGCAAACTACCTGCACAGCATACACACAGCAGTCAGTAATCTCACTCCTTGTCAAAACATTTTCTGTTCATATGGGAGTGTTGACTGTGGTGAGAGACTTAAAAAGATTTTAAGGAGAATCTCTGTAGCCACACTCTACTCCCTATGAGCATAACACAAATTTGAGGAGATTCAGTAAAATCCATCCTTACAGAACCATACCTTGGATGCTTTATTACAATAAGATAGCTATCATTCAACTGTTGACCTTCTATGCATGCCAATCACAATATGTTTTCCTTCATTTTAAATCAGGTTTTGTTTCCAAATGAAGATTTATTTTTCCAGTTGATCATAGTATGAACATACAGCATAAATCACAAAGAACACAGTCTGCAAAGATATGTTTCAAGTTCAAGCAGCAATGATCTGCTACTTATAATCCTGAAGACAATAAACAGTTTTATCCTATCAACCAGAGTCTAAAGAAATTCAAAGAATGAAAAGTCTTTGAAATACACAGGCTTTTGGATATCAAATTACCTTTGAAAGCCCCCACCCAGAAGTATCTCTAACAAAATCCATTTGAAATACTGCTTCAATATTCTAAAAAATCAATAATTTAAACCACAGGTTGAACATTTTTACTGCTTCTACTGCAGACTGTCATTTTTTGAAATGAAAATGCTAATGATACCGAAGGGGAAAGCACTAAGCAGAAGAGATGCATGAATGAAACCTTGGATTGGCTAGACTTGCTCGTTTGATCTCTTTCTCTCTCACTCATCTGTGACAAAATGTCTTTTAAAATCAACAACTTTCATTTTGCTGTTTCTAAAAAAATGCACTTTTCTGTTGTACATTATATTCTTCTCTATAGGAAGTTAAGGAATGTGCTATAGCAATACATTTTATAGTAAATATGAATACAGAATGTAATACCGAGTAGGCTCTATTATTTCAGCATAATCTATAATGTCAGGACACCTTTAAAATATTGCACAGAGCACCAGGGAGAAGATAATCCCCTAGTACTAACAGTTTTCATATTCATACCACTGTACTAAAACATCAGCAGTGAAGAAAGCCATGGAAATCCACGGCTCAGGGGAGTTCAATTCGAAAGAAACTTTTTCATTGCCTCTGAAATTATTTGCAGTACTTAAAAACGTTAAGAAATAAAGGAGTGATTCCAGGGTCATCACCTTCCCTGTGGGGGCACTGGATATAAATGAGCTCCACTTAACACAAAACCTCACTGGTAAAATGGGTGAATGTTGGAGTTGAGTCGTTTTTGTCCAAGAACTGGGAATTCATAGTATATAAAACAACTTACTGGAACAAGGGCCAGAGAGATAAAACCAACAAAACAAGGATGACCCATGAATAGTCAAAGGTGATCCCAAGAACAATAGAATTTAAGAGGGAGTAATCTTGTCCCATAAAATAAGATAGCTTAAAAGAAGCCAATAGTAAATCTTTTAATAAATTTCTCACTTCTTTTCTAAAAACTTATAGCAACTTAAATTCAACCTATAGCTAAATCAGGACAAATGTATTATTGACCAGTTTGTATCAAATGATAAATTACATCATGCTGCCACCTGAAAGAATTAAAAAAAGTCCTAACTTGAAATAGAAGAGAACAGAGGAGAGGACTCTGGTCTTTGCTGAGTGGTGACTATGTCCGTGGCATTGAAATACGACTGCAGAAGACACAACAAGGGAACTTGGAAACTGGTAAGCTAACATATACACACTACTATATATAAATGATGGAGAAGGAAATAGCAACCCACTCCAGTACTCTTGCCTGGAGAATCCCATGGAGGGAGGTCCCTGGTAGGCTACAGTCCATGGGGTTGCAAAGGGTCGGACACGACTGAGCAACTTCACTTCACTTCACTTCACTTCATATACAAATGAGATAAACAACAAGAACCTACTGAATAGCACAGGGATCTATATTCAGTATCTTGTAATAACATATAATGGAAAATAATCTGAAAGAGAATATATATATACATATATAACTGAATCACTTTGCTATATACTTGAAACTAATAATATACAATATTAGTTTCTCAGAGAGACATAAATCTGGTAATCAGGTAACTCTAAAAAGATTTTAAATGTTCTAATTAAACATTCAGCATGGTAGAGGAGAAAAGAGCTGGATAATAGTTCACTCATTTCATTTTACAAGGCTACACAGTGTGTTGAAATTTCATTGCAATTTTTGTCTTTTTTTCCTATTAAAACAGGTCATTCTAGAGTTCCAGTGGTTTATGGGAACACAATATTAAGGGAGTTAAGTTTTAAGGGAATTTTAAGGCTAAATTAAGTTTCTAGTAGGGGATAAAATGGGGAGGGCTCTTCAGACGGGACCTGGCTGCATGAACAAGTGCTGGGGGAACATGAGGGTGCCCTTAGGCAGGTGTGGCTAGAGCAGTGAGCAGTCTATAAATCTTGTGCACAAGCACAGTCTGGAGACTGGATAATAAAAAGGACACACGGGGTTTCAGAAATTGTATAATGCTACAAAGGGAACACTACTATTTTAAAAAATCTTAGGCTTTCTGTTACTAAACTCCTTTTGTGAAACAGTGGAGTGGACATCTTAAGGCAAAGAAAAAGCTGGGTTGAGATGATAGAGGACTTTGCACAATATGTTAAGGAGTATGAACTTTCGTCTACAGGTAGAGTAGTGACTTGCCAAAATCTACCTTAGGTGGGTAAATTTGGTTGAAAATAAGTATATTAATTTCTGTTCGGAAACACCATTGAAATTAGACCTTTTAAGGGGTTCATGAAATGATCAAAGTGAAGACAAATGAGCCTTGAACAAGGAAAGCTAGTGAACAGATATAAGACACATGTGTATGGAGTGTTCTGGATTTGGAAAATGATTCTATGGGAATAGTCAATACTCCATTTGAGAAAGAAGGAGAGAAAGAAGGAAAGAGAGGGAGAGGAAAAGGGACAGAGAGAGAGAGATTGATCAGTTCCCCCATCTCAATAAACTGTGAAAATGTTTTTCTTGCCTTTCTCTGTGTTCTCTCTCTCCCTTATGGAAAGTTAAGAGTCGAAATGTAAATATGGACTTAAATGGATGAAGAGTTCTGTTGGTGGTACTTTATTCACTTGTGAACCCAAAGGTTTAACAAATTTCCCTTCCTAAGCTGCATCCAAGTTATTTGTTCCATTGTTGATTTTATTGACTATACTATTATTACCTTAGTATTTGAATCTGTGAAGTGCTGTAAGACAGTTTGTTAACAATTTGTCATGACACCTCTGCTGGGTGGGAGGATGACACACATCATTATCATTATTATTAAGATTTACTTTTACAGCTGGTACCATGATAAATGATTTACAGATAAACATAGCAATACTCAAGTTATTTATATCAAGTTAATTAATCATATCGATTTAAAATCCTGTTCTGTTATTTAACTTTTCCCTGTACATGTTAGTTTTAGATCTAATTTTGGAATAATTATATTGAGTTCAAACTTTCAAACTCTACATTAATACCTATATTTCATCTGAAAAATTATTAACATTTTCAGTTCAATTTTAATAACTGCAGTTCTTCCAGTAGGGTGACCTTTTCTTTCCAAATATTTGAAGTAATTAAGTTGGAGAATGAAAGTACCCATTGACAATTTTCTTTTGCTATTGAAAAATCCTACTTCAGTGACTGGCACAGAACAGAGAAATCGGGTTTTTCTCTTCACTTCCTTTGTGAATGGCACAAACATAAACAGCTGCAAAGTCAGAGATCCAGGAGTTGTTTTTACCTTGTCCCTCCCCATCGCTGGCTTCATGCAATCAGTCACCAAGGCTGCTACTGTAGTTTCCTTTATATACACTAAATAAGTTGATATTACTCAGTCTACAGCCATGGGCCAATACCATTTCTTCCCTAATAGAAAGCTCCTATAAATTACATGAAATCTGGAAGCTCCTTGTCATGTTCCTCCCTATTCTATCTTCAGTGCTCAAGCACAGTGCTTGCAAATAGAGTATTTGTTATAAGTATTTGTGGAGTGAATATATTGACCCTCCCACTCTTGCATGGCTATTTTCTAAAAACTGTCTGCCTAGTACTAGAGAAATCTTTCCCAGAAAAACACATCTGATCTTGTCATTTTCACATGAAGTCCATCCGTTACCCTTTAAGAAAAAAAAAATTATAAGGTCTTCCCCAATGAACAAATAAGGCCCTTTGTTACCTGATTCTAATTTAACTCTGCCTATTCTCACTATCAGAGAAGGCAATGGCACCCCACTCCAGTACTCTTGCCTGGAAAATCCCATGGGCGGAGGAGCCTGGTAGGCTGCAGTCCATGGGGTCGCTAAGAGTCGGACACGACTGAGCGACTTCACTTTCACTTTTCCCTTTCATGCACTGGAGAAGGAAATGGCAACCCACTCCAGTGTTCTTGCCTGGAGAATCCCAGGGACAGGGGAGCCTGATGGGCTGCCGTTTATGGGTTGCACAGAGTCAGACACGACTGAAGCGACTTAGCAGCAGCAGCATTCTCACTATATCATCCCCGTGAGGAAGCTCAACCCTTACTTCTGCTTCTACTGGGCTTTCTCTCTCTTCTTGACTTTGTACATGCTACTTATGCACTCACTGCCTGTTCCCTCTTCTTCTGACAGTTACTATTCAGAACTCCTCTTAAATATCATCTCTCTTTCTAATGACATCCCTTTCTTCCAATCTTGGTCTAGTATTTTTCTGGTTTCCTTTTTCTACCTCTCTAAGCGTGCTTTACAAAGTGTGTGCATTGGATACCAGTGTATCTCACCACCAGATGTTAAATTCTCTAAGAGCAATGGTAGTGTCATAGTTCAACAATTTGTAATCCTTAAGAAATGAACAAAGAACTACAGAGATAATATAATTCTATTAAAAATACAGTGCTAAACAGGGAAATCTACTCAATGCTCTGTGGTGACCTAAATGGGAAGGAAATATAAAAAAGAGGGGGTACATGTATACATATAACTAATTCACTTTGCTGTACAGCAGAAATGAACACAACATTGTAAAGCAACTAATGACAATTAAAAAATTTTAAAATACAGTGCTAAGAGTACCAAATATATGGTTTGAGATTGCCCTATACCATCTTCATGAACTTGAACAAAGCCGGTAACTAATTAATTTGAGACTAATTCTCCTCATCTGTAAATGGGAGCTCTTAGACTGGAGTTATAGCTAAGGTATTTTTTTTTTTTTAACTCTCATGATCTGTGCTATTGTAACTAGACTGAGAAAATTACCAAATAGGGCAGCAAAAGCAGGGGAAAACATTTGATCCAGACTCCTAGAGTAATATTCTTTAATCTTGCTATCAAGAGTATATTAAATGTTTCTCCTTAGGTGTCTAATTTTGTAAGTTGGGCTCATAATTTAGCTTGGAATATTTATTCATTCCCTTGAACTATATAAATGACCAAATAATAAGAGACTACTCTTTGAGTATATGACTTCCTGTAACAATATCTCCCACAGGCCAGGGGTCCACATGAACTGGCTATTTTTTACAGGGTGCCTTCCACCTTCCACCCTAAACTCTTATTTTCAGACCTGCCCTCACTCTATGCCTCCAATGGAAATGCATCAGCCTTTCCTAATGACCATACTTTGGAGATCAAGAGAGAAGAATGAAAAATGGCAGCTATGTTAACAGCTAGTTATAATAATTAGCTGTCATGATGACATGTTATTAAGAATATTAATGCAATTATAAGGCCTTCATACTTTTACTATTTTAGTTACCAACTATATTAGGAGTCAATATCACAATAGGAAAAACTTCAAATTCATTCTGATGGCTGTAATAAAAAAAGACAATCAACAATGTTGACTAGTGTGTGAAGATATTAAGGCCTTCACACACTGCTGGTGGGACTGCAAATTGGTGAAGCTATTTTGGAGAAAAGTTTGGTGATTCAGTGAAACTTAAACATAGAGTCACCATATTATTCAGCAATTCTACTCCTAGGTATAGTCACAAGAAAATTGAATACATACATCCACTTAAAAACTTACACATGAGTGTTCAAGAAAACAGTACTTGTAATAGGCAAAAATAGTAGAAAAAAGATTCTAAATATTCATGAACCAATGAATGGATAAACAAGATATTAATATATCCACAGAAAAGAACATAGTTTGGATACATGCTACAACATGAACGATATCTTGAAATATTATGCTAGATAAAAGCAACTGGACATAAAAGGTAACATATGTTTGATTTCATTTGTATAAAATGTTCAAAATAGGCAAATCCATGGAGAGAGAATGCATATTACTGGTCTCCAGGGACTGAGGGGTAGGGGGGATAGGGAGCAATTGCTAAAAGGTATAAAGTTTCTTTTCTGGAGTGATGGAAATGCCCTGAAATTAATTAGACAGTGGTGATGGTTATGCAATTCTGTGAGTACATTAAAAAATAAGAAAATCCATATTTTTAGAGTAAACTTTATGATGTATAAATTGTAAAAGAAAAATCTATAATGAAGTTGATAGCTAAGATTGCTAAATACTATATTTTTTACACTGATACTTTAATTTCAGAGATAAAACTTTCCAAATAATTAAAAAAGAAACTGTGATTACATAACACACACAAATATCTAGGCATATAAAATATACACAAATATTTTATATACTATATACATGTCAAAGTAAATATTATAAGTTCTCAGCAGATAATTACATGATATCAGGATATGTATAATTTATTCCTGTGTTAGCTATATATAAATGGAAACTATCTAGCTTTTGAAATAATAGAAAAAATTGAAATTTATATATAAACATAAACGAGGAACTTATTTTGAAGCTTGTGCTTTGTAAAAAGCGTTTTTTAAAACTTTACCTAGAATGATAGACAGATATACTTGATTTCTTTTTATGCAAACTTATCTCACTAACAATAAATAAATTTTTCATATTACTCTCTAAGGAATAAAATGAAAAACTGAGTAAATCAAAAAATTGAATGGTTGGCATTTGAAACACTGACCTCTATATGATTTTTCTCCCTAAGGATATCTAGTTTTAAATAAGCAATTTCAATGTTTAGCCTTGTATTCCTTTGGTAAATTCACTTTTCTTCTATCATGCATAATTTCTTTAAAAAGACTTCATAACCTAAGGTTCCATATGGAATGAATATGATTTTTCTTTATCCTTGAAATAAAGAATATTTTTATATTTTTTTTATATCTGTGACTTAATATTTTAAGGTATCAGTTTAAAATAGCTTGAAAAACATCTTTTTTGTTAAAGGAGCAAAATTATCATTTGTCATGCACTTCAGTTCAATCGTCAGTCGTGTCTGACTCTCTGCAAACCCATGGACTGCAGCATCCCAGGCTTCTCTGTCCATCACCAACACCCGGAGCTTACTCAAACTCATATCCATCAAGTCGGTGATGGCATCCAACCACTTCATCCTCTGTTGTCCCCTTCTCCTCCTACTTTCAGTATTTCCCAGCATCAGGGTCTTTTCCAATGAGTCTGTTCTTTGCATCAGGTGGCCAAAATATTGGAGTTTCAGCTGCAGCATCAGACCTTCCAGTGAATACTCAGGACTGATTTCCTTTAGGATGGACTGGTTGTATCTCCTTGCAGTCCAAAGGACTCTTAAGAGTCCTCTCCAACACCACAGTTCAAAAGCATCAATTCTTCGGCTTTCAGCTTTCTTCACAGTCCAACTCTCACATCCATACATGACTAATGGAAAACCCATAGCTTTGACTAGACTGACTTTTGTTGGTAATGTCTCTGCTTTTTAATATGCTGTCTAGGTTGGTCATAGCTTTTCTTCCAAAGAGCAAGGGTCTTTTAATTTCATGGCTGCAGTCACCATCTGCAGTGATTTTGGAGCCCCCCAAAATAAATAAAGTCTCTCACTGTTTCCATTGTTTCCCCATCTATTAGCCATGAAGTGATTGGGCCAGATACCATGATCTTAATCCATGATGCCATGAATGTTGAGTTTTAAGCCAACTTTTAAACTCTCTTTTTTCACTTTCATCAAGAGACTCCTTAGTTCTTTTTCACTTTCTACCATAACGGGGTGTCATCTGCATATTTGAGGTTATTGATATTTCTCCCAGCAATCTTGTTTGCAGCTTCTGCTTCATCCAGCCTGGCATTTCGTATGACATACTCTGCATATAAGTTAAATAAGCAGGGTGACAATATACATACGTACTCCTTTCCTGATTTGGAACCAGTCTGTTGTTCTATGTCCAATTCTAACTTGCTTCTTGACCTGCATACAGCTTTCTCAGGAGGCAGGTAAGGTGGTCTGGTATGCCCATCTGTTTCAAAATTTTCCACAGTTTGTTGTGATCCACACAGTCAAAGGCTTTGGCATAGTCAATAACGCAGAAATAGATGTTTTCTTGGAACTCTCTTACTTTTTTGATGATCCAGCAGATGTTGGCAATTTGATCTCTGGTTCCTCCGCCTTTTCTAAATCCAGCTTGAACATCTGGAAGTTCACGGTTCACGTAATGTTGAAGCCTGGCTTGGAGAATTTTGAGCATTACTTTGTTAGCGTGTGAAAGTGAAGTCGCTCAGTCGTGTCCGACTCTTAGCAACCCCATGGACTGCAGTCCACCAGGCTCCTCCATCCATGGGATTTTCCAGGAAAGAGTACTGGAGTGGGGTGCCATTGCCTTCTCTGCCTTATACTCTAACCATGTGCTTATCCAATCCCCATTCAACAGGAAAGAGCACCTATAAACCCAGAGTATAAAATCCAGACTGTATTCCTCTTTGCTTTCTACCAAAAAACTAAATATGATTTATTTTGTATTTAACACTTTAACGCTTATGTATTTGACATATAACATATAACATGTCATTTCCATTTTGTTGATATGATATCACCATCTTTTTAGAATTATTACTTTAATTCCAAGACACTCTTCAAATAAGAAATCATTCCTCCAACAAACTACAATCAAAGTATCTCCAATGACTTGGCAGTCCATGGAAAGTAAAGACAGCATGTGAGATGAATATAATTGTGTGGTAGTCTGATCATTCTTTGGCATTGCCTTTCTTTGGGACTGGAATGAAAACTGACCTTTTCCAGTCATGTGGCCACTGCTGAGTTTTCCAAATTTGTTGGCATATTGAGTACAGCACTTTCACAGCATCATGTTTTAGGATTTGAAATAGGTCAAATGGAATTCCATCACCTCCACAAGCTTTGTTTATAGTGATACTTCCTAATGCATCTGTGATGCATGTAACTTTAAAGTTAATTTTAATTCAAAGATTTTTTCAGAGTATATAAGGTATATTTCTTTCTATTTAAAAACATATAGCATAAACACAACTTCAAATCCTCCATGGAAAACAGTGAGAATAAAAATATACACATTCATTTAATCAGATGCATGAAAGTGAAAGTGAAAGTGAAGTCATTCAGTCGTGTCTAACTCTTTGCAACCCCATGGACTGTAGGCTACCATGCTCCTCCATCCATTGGATTTTCCAGTCAAGGGTACTGGAGTGGGTTGCCATTTCCTTCTCCAGAGGATCTTCCTGACCCAGGGATCAAACCCGGGTCTCCTGCATTGTAGGCAGATGCTTTACCATCTGAGCCACCAGAATCAGATGCATACATGTAGTTTGTTTGCTAATAAATCAGGAAAAGAAATGTTGACACTATAATTTAATCAAGGGCTTCTTATCTTTCAAAAATCTAGTTTTGAAACACTTAAAATTTTATCTTTCTTTATTAACAGAAAAGTATAAATACAAGATTTATCGTGCATCTATGACCTTTTGCTTCAAATGCAACCTAATGTTCTATTCAAAATCTTATTTCAAAATCCTCAAAGATGTTGGAATCTAGAGGCAAATGGCAGAAGCAATCATTTGGTTCAGGTCTCCTTTAAAGGGGAGATGTGTATGTATACCACACTTCATTTATAAAGGGCCTAAATTTTTCAAAGCATTTTGAAAAATGCTTTGAAAAAGTTCATTTTGAAAAGTTCAATTTACTTACAAGGAGAATTTTCATGTTTATATTTAAACCATAGATAACTTTCTGAAATGAAGTTATATTTCCTCAGCTATAAAGAACAATAGCAACATGTATACCTGTGGCAGATTCATTTTGATATTTGGCAAAACTAATACAATTATGTAAAGTTTAAAAATAAAATAAAATTAAAAAAAAGAACAATAGCAACAAAACACATTTTTAGATCTTTTATTTTTAAAGTACTAAAATTTTTTGTAACTCCTCCAGCACTACTCACATGCATTTAGAAATGAAATACATATAATTTAATATTAGACTATTCTGTTCTTACATTTTACTAAATTTAAGCAAATTCCATTTGAATGGTAAAATTGCATAAATAATAAAACAGAAATTCTCCCATTACAAATAATATTTTTTATTCCTTTAAAGCATTATTCAAACTTATATCTGTAGTATGTCTACTATTTTATGGTTTTTGGTTATGCATAAATGAAATATTAAATAATTCACCCAAGATTCGATTCCAAATCTTCCATCAGTCATATTTGCTATTTTTTATGTTATCATAAAGAGGCAGTTTTTTTCCTTAGATATGCGGGATTTTTTTTTGGCACATGATACCAAATAACATATGTTAAAAGGAGGAACTGTAAAAACACAATGTGTACATTAATATAATGTGATAGAGTGTATCAGAGCTGATAACTTCCAGGCAAGCAGTATATTTACATGTTGAAGCACATTTTAAGCCTTCCTTTACTCACATAATTTAGGTTTCAAATATATTTCGCAATTGCTCACTGTAGAATAGCTGCAGAACTGCAACAAAACTTTCGTATAAAAATGAAAGCCCTTTTGTTTCCACAAAATCCTTATTCTGTCATCCACTGGCAGTGAGTTTTCCAGTCGTGTTCTCTGCCAGTCCTTACCAGTTTGCCAATTACACAAGCTGCTTCCCAGACATCAGACACAAATTCCACAAGACTGCTGTGCAAGCGTACCCTAATTAACCATCAGCTTAATTAGACAATTTACTGTGTAATTAGCAGGCAATTAGTCAACACCTCTCAGATCTTATTGACTGCTGTGACAGCCTTTCCGTCTCTCCACATTCCAACACACAACAGCAACCATGCTTCTAGCACTCTGCAACCCACTACGGCATGGTTCTGGATGGAGAAGTGGGTAATATTATACAACAAAGGAAAAAATCAATACATAGTCTGTCCAATTATTGAATTGTTTATAAACGTGTCTTTTATTTAATACTGGAAGTTCAATATTAAAGATATTTAAGTACCCACTCCAAAAATGGTTTTAGAGCCAACTGCTTACATCTTATTTCATGTTTTAATGTAAAACTGTAAATCACATGTACTATGAATTATGCTCCAAGATTGACTATGCCTGTAATAATTTGAGTGAATTTTCTGCTCTGTGTGTAAGAGAACTACTCGATTAAATCCCATTAATGTTAATAACAGTTACAGACACAAACCCCACACATATTAACAGAATGTATTCTAGAGTTTGGAAGCATTTCCTAGTTCTCAGTGAATTATGAACGGGTTCAGAAATCAGGAAGTAATCATATCTTGGTGTTTTAACATTTACATTAACACATTAATTTTTACATGAAAAAGCATTTTTAAAAATGTTTTTCTCTGAGCCCATGTGTATGTCACATAACATCCACTGCTCTTTGAAAGGCAATTTCTGACCCTTCTAAAAGACTTTCCCTTTTCTGGGGATTTTATGACTAGAAACTAGTGGGATTCCAACAGCCATAGGAAACAACAATTCTTTACCTTTTTTCTTTTCAGAAATATTAAAGATGAAGTTTTGGGGATGATTTAAAAGTCACAAAATCCAGTGAGCCAATTTCATTCTCACCTATGGCTTCTCACTAATTGTTCTTCTTGCCTAGAACTTTTGGGCCCTTACATTACAAAAAAAAAGAAATAAAGAAAGAGAAAACCGTTGCTAATGGGAAAATGTAAATAATATAGAAAAAAATTTGACATAATAAGTACATTAGCTTAATTGGTAAAAGTAGAATGAGATGAGGTCTGAGAGACAGGCAGAACCTATATGATAAAGTGATCTGTACAAGAATTTTGGATCTTAGTTAAGAGCTATGAAAGCCATTAGACTGTTTTAAGCAAAGGAGTGGCATGGTGTGACTTAGGTTGTAAGAAACCAGTTAGACTACAGTACGGAGGACACAATTTAGCCTATGGTATGCAGGCTGGCATGCAGGAAAGGCAGGAGCAGAAGCAGACAGGTTCTTGTAGGAAACTGGAATAGTATTTCTGTGAGAACTCATGGTGGCTCAGATGTGGGTAATACTAGTGGAGATAACTCCTTCAAGGAGACGGGCAAAATAATAGTGATTTTCTATGCTTTAATAAATGATTACATAACTATTAATGTTTTAGTTTGGCTTGCAGATGGTAATAATATTTGCAACTCTTACTGACATGGTGTTTCACATGTTACAAATCATCTTTTACGTCTACTTTTTTTTTTTTTAATTCAAACTGAGCTTCATTAGAAAACCATAAAAAAGGGAAAACAAAGGCTTTGCTGAAAACTGACTAACTGCAAGGTACTCTAGAATGCTTCCACTGACCCTTCCTTCCTCTCCTTCACTTGGGCCCAGACTTACATTGCTGTCTTACACCTCTCCCAGTCTTCTCTGCCTTCATTCATATTTTCTCTCACAGGTATTTCACCTAATAACTTTCTAACACATTTAATCCCATCGCAGCAACTCTTTTGTGGAAGATCTGGACTAAAACAATTCTGATGGCATGTTAAACAGAAATAATCAATTAAGTGACAATCACGGCATCTAGAAAAATTTCTCAATATGAAAGAAATTTTGTAAAATTTAAGAAATTTTTGTAATTTATTTTCACATAATTAATATCATAAAATGTCACAAAATTTTCACATAATTTAAATTTGGCACAGACTTTAGTAATGCAACTGTGTTGAAATACAAATTTTGGTTGAGATCTTAAGGGGAATTGAAATAAATTACAAAAATAAATTCCCATTGAGTAAGTTTCCAAATAGGTGACAAAAATCTGTTTAAGGAATCCTTATACCCTTCACCTTCAACAGAATACAAAAGCATTCTGGAAATTATAAAATTATTTCTTTGGAGGACATTAATGGTGTGTTTTGAGTCTCATTGCCATACCAAACTCCAAGAGAGTAGTTAAAAAAGTGACCCTCATAACACTTGATATGTGTTCCCTGCAATTTTATTTCCCTTTTGAAGGGTGAAAGCACAATGCATGGTGCCCGACTCTGATATGTCTGAAGGGTAAAGCCTGAGTTGCCTGCTACAGAAAGATGAGCTAGAGGAGATGCAACTGTACCTTGACCAGTCTGTAGTCCTAGGATTTGTCAGGGCAAAGGCAATACGGACCAGTTTAGGAACCCTATAAAATAAGGCTCAAGCTCTATTCAATAGGGGCACCTAGAGAGGCAAAGAGGTCTCAGCAGAGAAAAGTTAATGAACCCAATGGGCTCCCAGGAGTTGTGAAGGGAGTAAGCAATAACCAAAGACTCAAAGAACCACTGCTGTGCTGTGCTTAGTCACTCAGTCATGTCTGATTCTCTGTGATCCCATGGATTGGGACCTGCCAAGCTCCTCTGTCCATGGGGATTCTCCAGGCAAGAATACTGGAGTGGGTTGCCATGCCCTCCTCCAGGGGATCTTCCTAACCTAGGGATGAAACCCAGGTCTCCCACACTGCAGCAAATTCTTTACCATCTGAGCCACCACGGAAGCCCCAAAAGAACCATGGGGGAGAGTATTCCCTAATGACTGGAGGAATTTTTGTAGAACCCATGTGAGCCTAAAAAAGTATGAGTCCTAAAGAAGAATAATATAGATGTAAAAATTCTATTTATCCAAGAAAATAAAATTATTCATCATGAAGGGAAAGTGAAAAGTGAAAGTCAAAATCGCTCAGCCGTGTCCAACTCTTTGTGATTCCGTGGACTGATTAGTCCAGGCCAGAATGCTGGAGTGGGCAGCCTTTCCCTTCTCCAGGGGACCTTTCCAGCCCTGGGATCAAACCCACGTCTCCCACATTGCAGGCAGATTCTTTACCAGCTGAGCCACAAGGGAAGCCCATCGTGAAGTAGTGACATTTAAAAATTTATTCTTCACAATAATGCTTAATACTATGTTAAATTCTAAAACATATTAGACTAGGGAAATAGGCAATAAGTAGGTACTTTCCAACTCCTTCAATTGGAGCTGCCTTCCAGAGGCTTACGTTTAAGAAAGGAAAAAAGGAACAAAAAAGAATCCATTCTATCTTATTTAATAAATCAATTTTATCAATTAAGTAAAATTTTATAAATGTTTAAAGAATGTAGAGAAGATAATTGGTCAACACAGTGACAGAGGACTTGCATCATCACTGGCCTTTAAATATTAGAATAGGAGAAGTCTTTGTAAGGAGAAATGGTAAAATTAAAGTGTAGATAATGGAAACATAAACCCCTTGACGAGAATGGATTAATCAGAAAAGAGAGACTTTGTCTGTTTGGGAGGGGAAGTGGAAGTGATCACTGAAATGGTGAATGGAAGTTACATCATGATTAATAGTGACTTCCAAACTGAATTACACAATTCCTCTGCTTTAAAACCCCTTCAGGTCCCTGTTGTCTATACAATCACATTTAAATTCACAGCACAACCGGCCTTTCCCAGAGTCACCACAGCTACTTATACCACCTTGCAAAACATGCTGAATCTCACTTAAGATTCATGCTGAAACTTAAATATGCTTGGCACGCTCAAGACCTTGGA
This sequence comes from Bubalus bubalis, assembly GCF_019923935.1. NCBI lineage: Eukaryota > Metazoa > Chordata > Mammalia > Artiodactyla > Bovidae > Bubalus > Bubalus bubalis. The sequence goes on along the minus strand of NC_059162.1, from coordinate 45,998,027 downwards.
TGTCCATGTGCTATTCCTTCTGCCTAGAATGAAGATACAGCTCAAATGTGAAGTCAGTTTTCTTTTTAAAAAAGTAAAATGCTTATTTTGAAGTCACATTTTTAGTCTAAGAATCTCTGCTGTCTGGTGTCAACATTTAGTCCTGCATCTTTGGTGCATATTCTGAACGAGTTTAAATTTTCTAGAGCAAAACCATTTACACACACATATACTCAGAGAGGCACACTATATGAATGGCCAGTGCCTAACACATGTATGCTGAGTGAATAAGATAAAAAAAAAAGTGTATATAAAGACAATTAGCAGCAGCTCTCAGAATACATCTAGTCCAGTCCATATACTAAAAGTGACACTTATGACACTTTTAGATAAATTGTAACTTTAATAGAGGGTGAATTTGGCAGAAACTAATGATAAATTGTTCCAAACATATGGGATATTGTGCGAAAACGTGCAAATGAATAAGCAGAGCAGGATAAAAAGGCCAGTGGACTTAGCTGAAATGAAAGAAGCAGATGGGGAAGTCGGGTAAGTAAAGGTAAGTGATATATAAAGAGAAAGTGTTGCTGAATGTTTCTTTAAAAAAGCAGCTACTTCCTTAAGCATGCATTGATACCTTATTTCAGAAATAGTGGTGATTATGAAGCAGTAAATACTGAATATAAAGCCCATTACAAGTCATCTAAGAAAAAGAAGCATAAATACAACTACAATTTAAAACTGAACAAATTCTTATAAAATAACAAAATAGACAATGCAGGCATGTTTTTAATAAAAATTTGAAAGTGAGGTAACCAGTGGGCTTTTATATTTAAAGTTTTGTTTTAAATGAATGATTCTTTACTGGAAAATTACATGGATGGAGGAGCCTGGCTGGCTACAGTCCATGGGTTTGCAAAGAGCTGGACATGACTGAACAACTAACATACTTAACTGAAGGATAAAGAGTATCCTTATGCAGTGTGACAAGCCTCTTATTAAAAATCAAGAAAGAAAATACAAATCCAAGGAGGGTATTATGGAATTCAAGTTATCTTAACTTTAACCAAGACTGTATCATTCTTTTTTTTTAATTTAAATTTATTTATTTTAATTAGAGGCTAATTACTTTACAATATTGTATTGATTCAAATACACCTAGAATATGGATATTTTTCAGCTAGTTAAATTTAAAATCTGCAATTGAGATTGAGACAGGATGAACATGAAATCAGTTTCCCAACAGCAGGATTATACTTTGAGAAAATTTCCATTAGCCATAATTATGAGAATTTTCTATTAACCTTGACGCCATTTGCTTAAAAAAAAAAAGAACTGAATAAGAGGTATTTTTCCACTACGTTAGGTTCTGCTACCAGCTAACTCAGATCAAAATTGTACACGTCAATTTATATTATTAAAAAACCTATTTGAGTGTCACTTTACCCATTCTATCAAAATGATTAACTAATTAACAAGTGTAAAATCACAGTCTGAAATGGAAAAAAGGTGGAAAAAAGACATAATTATATTGGAAAATTGATTGGTCTCCATAGTCAGCTAGCCCAAATGGTGATATAGAAAGTAAAAACAAAAAATTGAGAACACCTTAAATAACTTTAATAATGCACCAGGTTAAAAATACTCTTTAGGTTACAGTTGAAAGATTTATGCTTAAAATTCGAAGTATGTGTTTAATCTGTTTAGAAACATCACAATCTATATATTCTCTTGAATAAACTAAGCCTGGCATACATGACATGCTTGAAAATTATTCATTTAGAACTTTGGTCTAACTTGCAAGATTTAGCTTCATCATTGCAAGTGTAAACAATAATGGGCATGCAATATTCTTTTGTTGTTAGAGAAATCAAGGTTATATCAGAGGAGAGCTTGCTAAATTGTCTTGAAGTGAACACTTGGATGAAAATCTCTCATAGGACTACTACATGTGGACTGCAGCCTTTAAGAAAACGTATTCTTTATAATCCGAGGATGCATAAATTTTACAAATTGTAAATTCAGTCAAATTTGTGAATATAATTCATCTAAATAACAAAGGGCTTCCCTCATAACTCCATCCATGGGATTTTCCAGGCAAGGGTACTGGAGTAGGTGGCCATTTCCTTCTCCAATGGGGTCACAAAGAGTCAGACAAGACTGAGTGACTTCACTTCAATTCCCTCATACCTCAGTTGGTAAAGAAACTGCCTGCAATGCAGGATACCCTGGTTCGATTCCTGGGTCAGGAAGATCCGCTGGAGAAGGGATAAGCTACCCACTCCAGTGTTTTTGGGCTTCGCTTGTTGCTCAGCTCGTAAAGAATCCGCCTGCAATGAGGGAGACCTGGGCTCGATCCCTGGGTTGACTAACCATGTGAAAATCAAACTGTTACTACACAGAAATCATTGATGATTTTAGCATGCTAAAAGTTCCCCAGATGAAAAGTTTATACTGAATGTGCTTAAATAATTTTAAGTCCTTATTTAATGTATAGATATATATTAGGAAAGCAATACCATACAGTAAAAACAAATTACTTATGTACTAAATTTAAAGCCAGAACTACAGCAGTGAAAATAATGCAGTGAACTGTTGTTCATTTATTGTTTCACAGATTTTCATGATAAGGAAATTTAGAAATGCAATAATAAAAAAATATTGGTTTTGATATAATCTTTTACAAACACAGATCTTCATTGCTCATAAGACTTTCCAAAAGGAGTTATAAGAGTAAATTGTGATTTTCTGTATTGTAATCCAAAGAGAATTAGCTAGGCACTAAAATATTATTGTGAAACTTATTTGTGAAATTCCCCTTAACAATGTTAAAGATTATTTTCAATATTTATAGTCCTGACAGTTTTAGTCCTAACTTTTGTCTGGTTGATAGGTGCTAGCAATTTGTGCAAATGCCAGCAACTTCCTCTCAATTAAGATAATGTGGATTGAAACAAGATTCTGGAAATCCACATGGGAGAACAGACAACCAACATGGTAAAAAGTGTGCAAACCTTATTATGGGAAGGAAAACAGGACTATTTAGAAAGAAAAAAGAAAAGACTTGTGGATAGGACATGAGAGCTGTCTCCAAGTAACTGAAGAGCTGTCATGTGGAATTGTGGTTTAAATTAGAAGCCTATAATTATTCATTCATCTAACAAGTATGCATTGCGTCCTTCTTATCTGCCAGACATGGTTCTTGGCACTGGGCATACAGTAGCGAGCAAGAAAGATAACATCTCTCTTCTTATGAAGCTTACTTCAAATGGCTAAAACAGAAAGTAGACACATAAATAAATGATTAAGAACATGGTAATTTCATATGGTGACAAGCACAGTGAAGAAAGAACCACCAAGGAAATGTGGGACAGACAGAATGAGATTTGAGTGGTCAGCAAAGAATTCCCTGAGGAAATTTTTCATGTGAAAACGGAAAGAGAAGCAAGAGCAGTTGTATAAAGACGTGAAGGCAGAGCAAACACAAAGAAAACAGCCGTCAGAAATGGAGGAGCTGACCATGTAAGAGGGCAGGAAGGAAGGACAGTATGGTTGGAGAAGGATGGTGCAGGAAGACTGGCTTTTCATGAAAATGGATTCCCAGAGGTTTTTAATCAATCCGTCTCTCCCCCACCAGGGCCCACCTCTCAAGAACCCTGAAGCAAGGGGTGGGAGACCCTCAGGGCACCTGTTCAAATGAACTCCAAATGCTGATGGAGACAAACTGCCTTCATTTTTAGACATGAATTTATCCAGAGAGGATATACAGAGAAAAGAGTCTGGATTTGTATCAAATAGATGGGGGTTCAAAACAAGGCATGGCAGATTTAAACCGCTGAGTGAGAGAAGCCACACCTATGCTCCTGGGTCCTGTTTGAGGACCCAAGAACATGAATGAAGCCATCAGGGACCAGTCAGCCACCAAGAAGGGTGTCAGACAGAACAAGTAACATATCACATGGGGCAAAAAGAAGCTTAACCAACTGAGCCTTGACCAGATTACCAAACTATAGGATCAAGAGCAGATTATTTGTTGTTTTAAGCCACTAAATTATGGGGCAGTTTGATATATAGCAATAAATAAGTGAGACAGAAATGCTTGCTAGTCTAAAACATGTGGCAATGGATTTCAGATTGAGAGGCAGGCAGAAGCCTCTCTTGAAAACTCAAGAATAGTCTGCTAGTAAAGTCTGGAAGAATGCTAGTGGAAGCTGGGAATGAAGTGTGAAAACTGTTATTGGCGACTGGGAATAGAGTGGACTGTATTATGTAGTGACAGAACAATTGGCAAGAATGTCACTGGTGATAATTCAAAAGACAGAAAACGTACATAATGCATTTGTGGATCTGACTAAAGATATCTCTAGACAGAATGCTTTAAGTGTTTGTTGAGTGTTTCTTCCCAAGTATAATAAGGTACAGTAATAGAGAAAAAGAGCCAAAAAGGATATATTTGATTGCTAGAGTAAAGCAGATGAGCAAATGAGACTAGCACTTGCTGGGTTGGAAAATAAAGCTATTATTTATACTTTATCTCTCCTGCAAGAAGATTTTCAAACTAAGAAATGACTGCAGGGAAAAGACTGCATCAAGAGCTTTTCTATATGGTACTTCATTAGAACCTTACAAAGATTTTGCAGGAGTCCTAGTGGATTCTTCCAAGTAGACAATATCGATTCTAAGCATCTCTAGGACGCTGTCATAGCAGCATCACATATTCAAAATGGAGAGAAGTCTGTCTCAAATAATTATGGATGTGGCTCTGGGGCATGATTTGAAAGGTTTTTAAAAGAGTTTTTGGTGACATCACTATGATCTAGGATTAAAATGGATAATTCAAAATAAAGGAAAGAATAAGAATTCCTAACTTTCTATGGGCAGAAATATTCTGAAAAGGCTACTCAACTGCCAACATGGGCCATGATTGGTCCTCTCTAAACAAAAGAAAACAAAACAAAACTCAGAAGACAGAATCAACAGTCCAGAAGGTAGGGCCAATAATGGATAGGACAATGGATTAGGGAACCACTACTTGGGAGTAGAATGGGCTTCCCCGGTGGTGCTAGTGGTAAAGAATCTGCCTGCAATGCAGGAGACCTAGATTCGATCCCTGGGTCAGGAAGATCCCCTGGAGAAGGGAATGGCAACCCATTCCAGTGTTCTTACCTGGAGAATCCCATGGACATGGCAGCCTACAGTCCATAGTGTTGCAAAGAGTTGGACACAACTGAAGCAACTTAGCATGCATGCATTCAAGAAATAGGTAAATACCATCTGCTCAATGGTGGGAAAAACAGCAAAATCAAATCACAAAGGGGCATACATGCAGCATGGAAGGATTATTGCAACTGTCTTTATAAACACACTACCTACAGCATGTATATTGCATCTTGTAACTTGTTTTGTCCCAGAGTGTACAGTGGAAGTGACAGTGTGTGACTGGGGTCTCTATCTCAATGGACCTTGAAGCTTCCACTCTTGCCTTTTTAGAACACCAAGAGGAAAGAGATATTATGAAGAGATGGATGGGGGCCAGCCATCTCAGCAATTACAGCAACTTCGACTAGACACATGAGTGGAGGCATCATGCCAGTCCCCAGGCATCCCTCCAATTGACTGCAAAGGCATGAATGAGCCCAGCAGACATCATGTGATGCAGAAGAACTTCCCATATGAGCTCAGCCAAACTGTGTGTGTATGTGTGTGTTCAGTCATGTCTGACCCTTTGCAACTCCATGGATTGTAGCTCACCAGGCTCCTCTGTCCATGGAATTTCCCAGGCAAGAATACGGATATGGGTTGCAATTTCCTACTCCAGGGGATATTCTCAACCCAGGGATCAAATCTGTGTCTCCTGCATCCCTTGCACTGGCAGGCAGATTCTTTACCACTGGGCCACCTGGGAAGCTCCTTCAACCAAACTACCAGTGTAGTAGTTTAACTGAGTGAAAAAGCAATTGTTCCAAGGCCTTGGCACTTTATTTAAGTTTCTCAGACTATTATAGTTGATCCTTGAACAGTGCAAATTTGAACTACACAGTCCACTTCTTTGCAGATTTTTTTTTTCAATAATTAAGTACTATAGTACTATATGGGCCCATGGTTGGTCCAATCTGCAGATGTGGAACCGCAAATACAAAGAGTTGAACTATAAAGTTATAAGCAGATTTTCAACTTTGTAGGGCATCAGTGCTCCTATTACCCATGGCGTTCAAGGGTCCAACTGTATTTCATCTTAAAAAATTTACTATCTATCTTATAGAGATATTATGAAGATTCAATGAATAACTTATGAACAGTATTTGGCAATGTCCGTGTCCATACATTCTAAGTACTCAATAAATGGTAGTTAGTAATATGTATAAAAATAATAATCATAACAATGACCCCCAAGTTCAAACAATAAGTTCAAGACAGTGACACAGAAGCAACCTTGAACAGAGACTGGAATTGCCCAGGTCAAATTTCTTTTCCCTAGATGGCACTACATTTCCATACTTGTTAGCCTTTCTCTAGGATATTTATTTACTTGGAAGAAGAAAAAAAAAAAAAAAAACCATATTTTAAAATCAACAATTCATTTATGTTAATAAGTTAGATTAATTTATGTCATGATGTCTCCGAGGGCAGAACTATAAAACACGGATGCAACTTGTGAGAAGGCTGATTTGGGGACAATGAATGGAATACATTTCTAAACTAGATCTTTCTATACCTATAGCCGGCTGCATTGCCTTAAAGATCTAGCATGTTCTGTCACTAAAATTATTCAAGAACAGGCTACATTTTTTTTCGTCGGGGCTCTTCACACATGAGCTTAGATAATTCAGCCAGGTAATTTTTATTCCCCTTGCTGATACTGTGTGATACTTACACTGTTTTCTAAAAAATTCTCTGTATTTTTAAAGGCTTAGTCAACAACCTAAAACTTAATATGCAGTCTATGCACTTAGAAATTCCACTGACATTTTCATTTTTAGACATATAAACATAAACTATAAAAGCAACCTAGGATATGAAAATTTTAAATTGGCCTTTTCTCCCTTGATTGAGATCAATACTCAGAACAATCAATTTTTTTGTGTTAACTATCTGTTTATGTGGCTAGAAAAAAAAATAAGCTCAATATGCTGTTGCCAAGAAATCTATGTATTCATTTACTAATTCATTTATCCAAAGAATATTTATGAAACATTTATCAAACTCTTCCTATACACTAAGCATTGTGCTGTGTGGTATAAGACTATTTTATGGCAACAGTTACAATCAATACTTTGATGCCAAAGACATAATGAAGAACCTTAAATATTTCTCAGATTTTAGTTTTCAGTATTTTATGTTGAGAGAAACTCATTATTTGTATATCTATTTACCTAATTATTTGATACTTAAAAAATAAAATATATGCATTCAAGATATTAAAAAATCAATCACAAGTGTACTGTAATATATATATATAGGTATGTGTGTGTATATGTGTGTGTATATATATATTTATATATATATATATATATATATATGGCTTATAAATGAACAGAACTTCTGCTTAGGTTTGAATTTGATTTAGGATAGTGGTAAACCCTTCTGAGTTTATCTGTGTAGTAAAGATATATACACCCTGCAGTTAGATATTATATATTTGAAGTATATAATATATTGCTACCTAAGAGAAATAAATAAAATAAAATTAACAAAACCAAAACATGTTATCTATTTTCTATCAGTATAATGCAAACACAGGTAAGGAGGTTATTTTATATGAAATATGAACAATATCTAATATTGCCAGTTAAACAGAGCATTACATTAGTTTGTCGTGAGAGTTTGGCTTTAATTAAGCTTGACCAATTGATTTCTTTCCTACCTTTTTAAACTGGAACTCAGTATATATTTATATTAAAATGTTATAATTATATTTTAAATATCATTTTATAGTGATATTTCCAATATTATCTTTATAAACAGGACTTCAAGAAAAGCAATCTAGGTATTTTGGGAAACTCTAAGCAACTCTGATTTGGGAAGGAAGAATATAGTTAATAAAAGCCAACTTTTATGCTATTTAACACAAAAGCAAACACAGGTCTTTGTTATATTTAACATTAAAAGACATCATTTGCCTCTCTAAAGAAAGCACATACAGCCTCTATACAGACTGCACAGTAAAGAATAATAATATTTCTCTTTACTGAGATATCAACTGGCATTTCACTGTAAGTCAATGGTCTATCGTTGCTATAGCACATTAGACCTCAATCTGGCATCTACAAATGTCAAGAGTATATATATAAATATATAGGGTGAAAATCAAAGCATGTTCCAAATGCTCCAAAAATTTTAAAAAAAGGGAAACAAAGTTCACCTAAACACGCTTGCTGTAGAAATCAGTGTAATATTCAGCTGTCAATCTAGAAAAACAAAGAGGGACCCACACTGTCAGTAGGACAGGATAATAAAATTTCCAGCAGATGTTCAGACAGGGCTCTAATTTTTACTGAACTCCCTTGGTAAGCATTTAATTTCTTTATCATATGCAAGCTTGGCAAATTGTACTTCATCAAAACTGCATTGTGAAATATTAATATTTCATATGATAACAAAACTCCATAGAATAACCTTTGTCATATTAAAAGCATCCAAATTTCAAATGTCAGGACTCTGAATTTTAATACATTTTAAGTAGATTCTTGAAATTGCATACTAATTATAACAAGGATAATCTTAATTGGTATGCTATAATGTCACACAAATGTGTAGTACATATAATACTTGAATAGATGTCTTTAGTAAGAGGCTGTGAAAAACACGAGTTGTATACTACAATATTTCACCAATAAGAAAGCACAAAAATCATAGGACAATAATATATTTGAAACATATTTAATCATTAAATAGAGACAATATAAGAAAACAAAACAAAAAGTAGATCTTCATGATACAAACTGACTATGTTGCAAAATCATGTATGGGAAGTAATCATTTTTAAAATAGACTTACAGAAGCCCAAGGTGCATCCTTATTTATGTCACTACAATCTGCATGAGTGCACTTAAAATAGTTTTTGCACAAATATTTTGTTGTACCCATCATCAAAGTAAGTAAAACAAAGCTTCCTAAAACCCCATTATGTTTTATGTGCCAAATTTAATTTGCATTTGCCCATAACTCTCCTTTTGAAACATCATCACAGACTTCTGAATTGATAGATTAAATTCAAATTGGAGGTCTAGAAGGAAGTTAGCTCCCACATTCATTTCTGCTTGTGATCTTAATGAAGGTAACTGCTTTTACGTTACTGAAAGAGACAGCTTCACAAATCAAATGCATGTCACCAACAGAGTAAAGACGAATGTCTCTGATTAATCAGAATTCAATTTTTGTAAGCAAAGAAACCAGCAAATTTGAAGCAAACATCCTTTTTCCTACCATTCTTCACTTATTCCTAATTAGCTACCCATTTTTGTTTACAAATAAATTTTTTTCAATAGCATAACTAGTCATTAAATGGTATCAGAGATTCAGTTTTTCTCAATGGATTAAACATCGGATTAGAGCTTCTGAGTAATTCTTAAAGGAAGAATTGAAATACAAACAAATATAATGTCAATATTCTATAAAGCTATAAACAACTGATTAAGGATATTCTGGAGCTAAATTCAGTATATTGTTTATTTTTACACTTTATTTAACCAAAGAATTTCTGAGAATTCAGCCAATTTATTAAAAAAAATTCCTTTAGCTATTTAATATAAAAATATTTAGGTAATCTTTTTTCATGTACTAGGTTTCTAACTTTTGAGGATTTCTAGATAATCGTGATCACATAGCATCTTGTGAAGCTGTCAGAATGAGACAGCCAAGATGTTTTAGCCATAATAATGCCAGCTATTGATCCTAGTAAGAGGAGAAAGAAGAGAATGTGCTTAATGGGGCATTTTTGTTCTCTATTATTTTCTTTGCCTAAGGATAAGGCTGATTTAAATAATAATAGTCTTTTCTCGGTCACTAGATTCACACATTCTTATACATTAATTATTACTAACTACCAGTAAGTATTAAATATACCAATAGGTGTATCATCTAAAATTTTATCAATAAAAGATCAAAAAATGCTAAATTTTGCTGATCTTTTCTAATTGAAAGTCATATGAGGATGCAAACCTCTATTGCATAAATTATCCTACTTTTAAAATGTTCACTTATATACTTTCTGTATTTTAAAGACTCAATCTTAACTTTAATATGTAGTTAATTTTCTACTAAGTATGTCCACTGGCAATGTGAGTACACAGTCATAATGTCAAATTAAACTCAGGTCAATGCATTTGGGGAAACATTTCTGTATTTAAAAATTCAAGAAAAATCTTATTCCAGGCACCAATTAAGTTATACTGAGTGATTCATTTTTACATGCATTGGTTTCCAGAATTATGTGCAAGTCAAATTCATTGTCTAACTTTGAGTTGAGGCACATGTTCTCATTCACACACATTCAGAAATCACAAAATAATTAATAATGCCAAAATAAGAGTGAGTCTGTGATTATTAAATGAAATAGACATTCTGTAGTATTTACATTTTTGATACTTCCTAGACAAAACACAGTGATTCCCTGGTGGTTCAGGATAAAGAGTCTGCCTGCAATGCAGGAGACTGGGGTTTGATCCCTGGGTCAGGAAGATCCCTTAGAGAAAGGAATGGCTAAATACTCCAGCATCTTGCCTGGAGAATTCCATGGGACAGAGGAGCCTGGCGGGCCACAGTCCATGCATCCTAAAGAGTCAGACATGACTGAGTGACTAACACACACACAAAGACAAATGAGAAATAGAAATCTATCCCATTCCCCATCCTGAGACAGAAGAAATGTAATGAAATTAGCTCATTTGTAATAATCAGTCTTACCCAATAGTTTAATAACTGTTATATCTTGGTGAACCTTTGCATTATAATATTTATGCCCTAATTAAAATAAGTGATAGATATTTAAACACAACTTCAAAAATAATTTCTTACCTTATCAAGAGAGAAAGTTTTGGTCAGAGCAAAGGCCCATCCAGCTTCAAAAGCTCTTCGAATCATTGACGAACTGGTAGTTGGAGTTGCACTGGCAAGACCAAAAGGATTTGTAAACTTCAATCCAGCCATTTCCACACTAATGTCCACCAGATCAATGGGAGTATAAAACAGGGGGAGTTCGGGCTTAGCACAAACTGAAGCTCCATATTGTGACTGTAAAAAAAGACAAATAGCCAATAATTATTCTTGGATCACATCTGATTTCTCCATATAATCTTTTACAAAAATCACTTCAGCACAGCATTAATATTAATATAGATCACACTGGTCTGTTTGGAATGATTAAGACTGGCCAATAAAATCAGTTAGCAGAGAATAAAATTCATATATCATCTTTTTCTTATTTCAAAAGCAGTACAGAGAATATTAACAGAAATAATATCAATTAAATAAACAAAAAACTATACTTAAAACATACTGAGATTCAAACACAAAAAAGAATAATTTCAAATTTTATCTCCCTGAACCCATTAACCTAGCCTTTTTGTACTTAATTTGTAAAAGTATCTTTAGTGCTCAGAAATATGTTAAAAAAAAAAAAAAAAAAAAGCAAGTCAGGAGACCTAAATTCAATTTCCAGTAAATTCATTCTATTTATGAGAATTTAGGAAAGCCACCTAACACATCCTTGCTTTTTCTCCTTTACCATTTTCAGTACAGCAGCACAAATTCTGGCTGCCTAATTTCCTACCTCCTAGAGATACTGGAAAATGCAGGAAATCATAAGCCATAGGGAGACATCTAATTTGGAAAGTGGATAATGTAGTCATGTGTACGGGGACACTTTCTTCAGCAAAAACAGGTACCAAACAGTTAATGTTGAAATCGTCCATTGGCTCTCAAACTGTAAAATTATATTTGTTAAATGGGTAAAGTATAAAACTACCTTGAATTATTGGAAAAAATCAATCAAAAAATCCTTTACAAAGTGCATGGCCCACTGCAACATAGTAGGTGCTTGCCAAATGCTGTCTCTCTGATTGCAGAGATTATTAAAGCTTTCATCGGGTTCTTTATAAAATGTCTCTGTTTCTCTCCTTCTCTCCCTCCCTTCCTCTCTTTCTCTCTGTTTATCTTTGAAAGACAAATAATACTGGCAAATATAAAGAAGATGAATTTTCTTAGCCAAAGCAGTTACTGAATGGACCAGTCTAGTTAATTCTAAAGTAAGAACTCTTTTCTCTTGTGAATAATCACTCAAAAGTTGTTTGAGCAGAACTTTAATTTTACAGGAGTGTGGTCTTATGTAGATAAAGATTGCCATGACTTGCATAAAAATTATTTCTGGACATCCACCATTTATAATGCAAAGTAAAGTTCACTTAATATGTAAAAAGGCATCAAACTTGTCAACTGAAAGACTAATGTGTCTCTGGTGCCTGCAAAGTGGTGCCTGATGGCATCTACGCTTTGGCTGTGGCACGCATCTTCTGCCAAGAATGTTCTGGGTTTCAAGGCACATTTCTGAATATTGTGCAGTTCTATATTGTGTGGATAATTCTTCCAGTTCTCACATGGATTGCAGTATTATTAAAAGGATTATTAACAAAAACAAAAGTTATAATGTATAATATAACAAAATGCGGGATAATCTGAGATGTGTTAATTTGAGGCATGTGTGTCTGTGTGAGTGTGTGCAGGAATAGGTGAGGGAATAAACAGCTTCCATGAGATTTTCTCAGCTCTGTGCCTGCGTGCTCAGTCGCTTCAGTTATATCCAACTCTTTGCAACTCTATGGACTGTAGCCCACCAGGCTCCTCTGTCCATGGGATTCTCCAGGCAAGAACATTGGAGTGCTTTGCCATTTCCTCCTCCAAGGACTCTTTCCAACCCAGGAATTGAACCCGCATCTTCTGTGTCTCCTGCATTGCAGGCAGATTTTTTACCCACTGAGCCACCTGAGAAGCCCTTTCTTAGCTCTAAATAATAATTCAAACTGAATCAAGGAAGTTTGGATCAGATGAAGGAAGAATTTCCTGACACCACAGTTTGGTTAACACCAGAGAAATTTTACCAAAAAAAATTTCCTTCCATGTCTGAGGAACCTAGAAACTTTGGGAAACCTTTCATCTGATAATAATGATAGAAATACTTATAGTTCCATGTTTGCTGAAGTGATACAGTCTCTCATCTTTTTGTGGCTTTATACTGAAGTAATTAACCTCTTGAATCTCACAGGTGAATTTTAGTTTGTCAGAAATTATAGTTATACAGCTTTGGGCAATAGACCAAGGAAGTAGACATATATGTGTAATTCAACTTGCATTTCTTAATTTATGTAGTTTTAAATACACAAAGCATTGCTTTGAAATTCTTAAAAATGTTGCTACCTCAATATTTAGAAAGGAAATAATGTGGGTAAACTTTGCAAGATTTTTCTTAAGTTTCAAAACAAAAATGAAAAGCAAACAACAAAATACATAACAAAAAAAAATTAATACACACAAAACTTTTTCAAATGAGAGGTATAACTTTTAATAAAATGTATATTTTATTTTATCAACAAAAATACTACTAATGTATAGGCAGATAAGATACAACCTTTAGTTGTAATTTGTTATGGTTAGTTTGGTCACTAAGTTGTGTCCAACTCTTTGCAATCCCATGAACTGCAACACACCAGCCTTCTCTGTCCATCATAATCTCCCTGAGTTAGCTCAAACTCATGTCCATTGAGTCAGTGATGCCATCCAACCATCTCATCCCCTGTCATCCCCTTCTCTTCCCGCCTTCAATTTTTTGCAACATCAGGGTCTTTTCCAAGTGTCAGCTCTTCACATCAGGTGGCCAATATATTGGAGCTTCAGCTTCAATATCAGTCCATTCAATGAATATTCACGTTTGATTTCTTTAGGATTGACTGATTTGATCTCCTTACTGTCCAAGGGACTCTCAGGACTCTTCTCCAACACCATAGTTTGAAAGCATCAATTCTTCAATTCTCAGCCTTCTCTATGATCCAACTCTCACATACATACATGACTACTGGAAAAACCAGACCTTTTTTGGCAAAGTAATGTCTCTGCTTTTTAATACACTTTCCAGGTTTGTCATAGCTATTCTTCCAAGGAGCAAGCATCTTTTCATTTTGTGGCTGCAGTCACTATCCACATTGATTTTGGAGGCCAGAAAAATGAAATCTGACACTGTTTCCTCATTATCCTCATCTATTTGCCATGAAGTGATAGGACCGGATGCCACGTAATAGGCAGTCCTTTTTCATGTTGTACATACAGGGCAATATTTTTGTTTTGTTTTTGTGACTTTTTTACCATAGTGTGGTTATATTATAGCAACCCAGTCTGTTTGACCTCATAATATACTCAAGCCTTCATTTTCTGAAATTTGATAGCTTCTTCCCCTCTGCACTATTGCTCAAGGAACTTAAGCATCTTAAATTTCAGCCCTCATCACAAGGTTAATTCCTCCCAAATCCAAATTGCAACCTCCAGATTCAGATTTCCAAGAGACTTCAAGACATTTGGAAGTGGATGCTTTGTTGTTAATTCAAACTCAACTCCTTGAAAATGTACCTCATCATATTCCCTTCTAAAGAATATTATTCCAATATTCAATATAATATAATTTCACATAATACTATTTTTCTAGTCATCCAGTGAAGTGAAGTGAAGTCGCTTAGTTGTGTCCGACTCTGCAACCCCATGGACTGTAGCCTACCAGGCTCCTCAGTCCATGGAATTTTCGAAGCAAGAGTACTGGAGTGGGTTGCCATTTCCTTCTCCAGGGGATCTTCCCAACCCAGGGATCAAACCCGGGTCTCCTTCACTACAAGCAGATGCTTTACTGTCTGAGCCACCTAACAAATATAAGAAACAACCTAGATGTTGAATGATGAGAATTAGTTCCCCAGTCACACTATTGTACAAAGGATGTTATACTGGTATCAGGCACAACAAAAAGAAAAAGAAAATATTTACATAGAAGAGAGTCTATCCTATAATAAGTAAAAAATAGTGGTGAATAAAACAGATAAAGTCTCTGAAGATTACATATAGAAAAACATAAATAAACCTACCAACCAATCAAGTAAACACAAAATTAAAATCACAGATCATTCACCACACTATCCTTTGCCTCATGCATTATCTGATGTATTCCCATTAGCCTGAAATATAATCTAACGCATTCTTCACCCATCAAGCTCTTAGTGATTCTTTGAAACTCAACTCATGTGAGCATATGCTTCCTGGGGCATTTCCTTAATAGATTCCATACACTTGTCTAATGTAGCTGATTCTTTTCTTAGATATTTTATCATTTAAAATATGGCTCCACCTCAGTTGTCATCATACTGGGCTGTGCATGTTGATTTTTCTCTGCAAACAGAACATATGCTCCTTGAAGGCAGTGACTGTAGCATATTCAAATTAATATCTTCATTAGAATCAAAAATATTTGCAAAATATACATTTATATTACATCATATTTTATATAAAATACTTATTCCTAAAGGCAACTCTGCCCTTTGTAGAGAAAAAGATAAATAAAATCACTTTTCCTCAAGGTTATCCTCATTATTTATTTGCTCATTATTATTTTTAACATATGTTTTTCAACATTCTCACTGTCCTTTGTTAGATAGCTCATTTACCTTTTGTGCTCTGAAATGGAGGAACCAGCTAACATACTTAAAAGGGTTACATACAGAAACCTGAATTTTAAATTTCCCTCCTCCTTTCACTTCCCTAATGAAGGAATCATCTTATAATCTGGACATCACCAGATGAACAACTAATCTCTCTAGTTGTTCAAAATGCACTTTAAACAGATTAAGGACCATGGTCATAATGGATGAATTCATTCATTCATGAGTTCAGTTAAGCATTTGTGCAATGTTTATTATATGCCAGGTACTAGTATAGTCACTGGGGATTTAGCACAGAGTAAGTCCAATGAGGTGCCCACTATCATACAGTCTGTTTTCTATAGAGAAACTTAGAGGGTTGATGGGAGTCAGACACCTAGAAAACTAAAGGAGAACTACAGAATCAAAAAAAAGGTGAAGTAATAAAGAACTGAGATCAGGATGGAGGGCAAGAGTAAACCCAGAGACAAAGGAGAGACTAAATGTTCAGCAGATTTTTTGACAGTAAAGATAAAAGTAACACTTCTTTTACAAAACTCATTGTCAGACATGAGACACTGAGAATGAGAGAAATGTCTAAGGATGACTTTCTTAAGTTTGCTTTTTCCAATTCAGAATTTTTTAGAGGAGACTGAGAAAAGATTTTAGTTACTTACAATTCAATCTAAAAAAAATAATAATAATAACTCTCACACACTGTGCCCCCGTCCTGGGCCAGGCTGAGACAGGAGCGTTCCTGCCCAAGTACTGAGCGGTTTAAATCCTGTAGAGGGGGTGGGGGACAGGAATAGAAGGAACATACCTCAACATAATAAAAGCCATCTACAATAAACCCACAGCAAACATTATCCTCAATGGCGAAAAATTGAAAGCATTTCCTCCAAAGTCAGTAACAAGACAAGCGTGCCCAGTCTCACCACTACTATTCAACATAGTTTTGGAAGTTTTAGCCACAGCAATCAGAGAAGAAAAAGAAATAAAAGGAATCCAGATAGTAAAAGAAGTGGAACTCTCAGTGTTTCCAGATGACAGATCCTCTATATAGAAAACCCTAAAGACACCACCAGAAAATTACTAGTCGATGAATATAGTAAAGTTGTAGGATATAAAATTAATACACAGAAATCCCTCACATTCCTATACAGTAACAATGAGAAAACAGAAAGAGAAATTAATGAAACAATCCCATTCACCATTGTGACAAACAGAATAAAATACTTAGGGATAAATTTACCTAAAGAAACAAACAACCTATGTATAGAAAACTATAAAACACTGATGAAACAAATCAAAGATGACACAAATAGATGAAGAAATATGCCATGTTCATGGATCAGAAGAATCAATATAGTAAAAATGAGTATACTACCCAAAGCAATCTATAGATTCAATGCAATCCCTATCAAGCTACCAACAGTATTTTTCACAGAACTAGAACAAATAATTTCACAATTTGTATGGAAATACAAAAAGCCTTGAATAGCCAATACAATCTTGAGAAAGAAGAATGGAACTGGAGGAATCAACCTGCCCAATTTCAGGCTATACTAGAAAGCTACAGTTATCAAGACAGTATGGCACTGGCACAAAGACAGAAATATAGATCAATGGAATAAAATAGAAAGCCCAGAGATGAATCCACACACCTAGGGACACCTTATCTTTGACAAAGGAGGAAAAAATATACAATGGAGGAAAGACAATCTCTTTAACAAGTAGTCCTGGGAAAACTGGTCAATCATCTGTAAAAGAATGAAACTAGAACACTTGCTAAAACCATACACAAAAATAATCTCAAAATGGATTAAAGATCTAAATATAAGACCAGAAACTATAAAACCCCTAAATAAGAAGAACACTCACTTACATAAATCATAGCAATATCCTCTATAACCCATTTCCCAGAGTAATAGAAATAAAAGCAAAAATAAACAAATGGGACCTAACTAAACTTAAAAGCTTTTGCACAACAAAGGAAATTATAAGCAAGTTGAAAAGACAGCCTTCAGAATGGGAGAAAATAATAGCAAATGAAACAACTGACAAAGAATTAAATATCCAAAACATACAGGCAGCTCTGCAGCTCAATACCAGAAAAATAAACGATCCAATTAAAAAATGGGCCAAAGAACTAAACAGACATTTCTCCAAAGAAGACTACAGATGGCTAACATACACATGAAAAGATGTTCAACATCACTCATTATCAGAGAAATGCAAATCAAACCACAATGAGGTACCATCTCATGCCGGTCAGAATGGCTGCCATCAAAAAGTCTACAAACAATAAATGCTGGAGAGGGTGTGGAGAAAAGGGAACCCTCTTACACTGTTGGTGGGAATGCAAACTAGTACAGCCACTAGGGAGAACAGTGTGGAGATTCCTTAAAAAACTGGAAAT
Organism: Bubalus bubalis; assembly: GCF_019923935.1. Taxonomy (NCBI): domain Eukaryota; kingdom Metazoa; phylum Chordata; class Mammalia; order Artiodactyla; family Bovidae; genus Bubalus; species Bubalus bubalis. The sequence goes on along the minus strand of NC_059162.1, from coordinate 45,979,961 downwards.
AGAACTGCCATACAAACCAGCAATCCCACTGCTGGGCATATACACCAAGGAAACCAGAATTGAAAGAGACACATGTACTCCAATGTTCTCTGTAGCACTGTTTACAATAGCTAGGTCATGAAAGCAACAGAGATGTCCATCGGCAGACAAATGGATAAGAAAGCCATGGTACATATACACAATGGAATATTACTCAGCTATTAAAAAGAACACATTTGAATAAGTTCTAATGAGGTGGATGAAATTGGAGCCTATTATACAGAGTGAAGCAAATCAGAAAGGAAAACACCAATACAGTATATTAACACATATATATGGAATTTAGAAAAATGGTAACGACAACCCTATGTGCATGACAGCAAAAGAAACACAGATATAAAGAACAGACTTTTGGACTCTGTGGGAGAAGGTGAGGGTGGGATGATTTGATAGAATAGCATTGAAACATGCATATTACCATATGTGAAATAGATGGCCAGTCCAAATTCAATCCATGAAACAGGGCACTCAAAGCCGGGGCACTGGGATGATCCAGATGGATGGGATGGGGAGGAAGGTGGGAGGGGGGTTTGGGATGGAGGGACAAATGTACACCCATGGCTGATTCATGTCAATGTATGGCAAAAACCACCACAATATTGTAATGTAATTAGCCTCCAATTAAAATAAATTAATAAAGAAAAAAATAACTCCATGACAATCATAGATCATGAGAGGTCCCAAATTTATATACTTAAAGGTTGTACTTAAATTTCATTTCATTTCATTTCCATCTACAAAATCCTCCAAGGAGCTTCAATGCTTGTAGAATACAGAATACAGCATAATCTCTTTATTATTAGATAATCTCAGTTGTGATCTGGGTTTTTCCCTTTCCTTACTTGTTCTAATCACGTTTCAGCCTTTCTAATCTCACCTACTACCATTCCCTCACATCTGATACTTCAGTTTATTGAACCACTTGTAATTTCTCATAAAAACCAATACCACTAATGCATCTATGCATTATGATTTTTTATTTTTCCTACAATGTTTTTTCCTGCCTGGTTTTCCTGCTCTGAAAATTCCAACTAGTTTTCTAAGAGTCAGTCTTATCTCCACCAGGACATTTCTACAGCTATCCACAAGCACAGTTGTTCCCAAATCATACTTTGTTTCTTGGTTGCTTACATGTATTGTGTCCCATCTAATTTACGTTCAGCACCTAGCATAAGACTTAGCAGAAAAATGCTTACAATATTTGTTGAATGCATCATACTAGTGACCTTCATACTAGTACTTACCTTCTTTTTTACATCAGTTTCCATAAGATGATAATGATCAGTTTACATGAAATAATCATTAGCTATATTTCAGATATTTTAAAAATGTCCAATATTCTATTATTCTAATGTAGAGTATATATATCAATGTGAGAGTTGGACCATAGAATTGATGCACTCAAGAACTGATGCTTTCAAATTGTGATGATGGAGAAGACTCTTGACAGTCCCTTGGACTGCATGGAGATTAAGTAAATCAATACCAAAGGAAATCAACCCTGAATATTCACCAGAAGGACTGATGCTGAAGCTGAAGCCTCAATACTTTGGCCACCTCATGCAAAGAACTGACTTATTAGAAAAGACCCTGATGCTGGGGAAGATTGAAGGCAGGAGGAGAGGAGATGACAGAAGACAAGATGGTTGGATGGCATTACTGACTCAAACTCATGAGTCTGTTCAAACTCATGTTCATCACTTGGTGATGCCATCCATCTGTCAAAGGGGGCGGCAGATGGATGGCATCACCGAGAGTGATGAACATGAGTTTGAGCAAACTCCAGCAGACACTGAAACTCAGCGAAGCCTGGTATGCTGCAGTCTATGAGGTCACAAAGAGTTGGATATAGCTTAGCAACTGAACAATAAGAGGAACATTCAACTCTTACCTCTGGAAGACTATAGAATTTAGCAAAGGCTCTCAAAAGAGCTACCTAGTAGAAACAAAAAATAACTTTCTGGGCAATGTAAATACAGGTATTCTTTAATTCAGTCACGATAACTGACATAAAATTGACCTCACAATTTTGCCAGGATCCAGTTTAAAATAAGGCTTTGCTGGTAGCTCGGCTGGTTAAGAATCGACCTGCAATGGAGGAGACCCTGGTTTGATTCTTGGATGGGGAAATTCCCCTGAAGAAGGGATAGGCCGCTGACTCCAGTATCCTCGGGATTCCCTGGTGGCTCAAACAGTAAAGAATCTACGTGCAGTGCAGGAGACCTGGGTTTGATCCCTGGGTTGGGAAGATCCCCTGAAGAAGGGAACAGCTACCCACCCCAGGATTTTGGCCTGGAGAATTCCATGGACAGAGGAGCCTGGCAGGCTACAGTCCATAGGGGTCACATTTCTGCCCACCATGAATTTGAACTTTCATATTCAAATGGACTCCTTTGGTTCCAAGTAACAACTAGGTTCAGAAGGTTATTGTGATGGAATAGAAGTATCTCACGTAACTCAGAGGGAATGCATCATGGTGTCCAGGAAAGGCTGGGACTCCACTCGGAAAGCCGTATGATTTATCTCTTCCTTTCTCCTCCTCTCTATTTATCTAGGATTTTTATGTCTCTGCAAATTGACTTCCTTTGCTTCCTTATCCAGAATTGTTGATATTTTATAGGTCTAGCCCAGACATTTTTAAATCTACATGTTAAAATTTTGGAGAGGTTTTTGCTTTTTTTTTTTAAATTCCAATGTCTTGGCAAGAGAGACTCCATACCAGTTACATCAGAATCACTCTGAGTAGGACTCATACACTGTAATTTAAAAAAAAATCTCTATAAGAGATTGCACTGTGAACCCAAGCCTGAAAATCATTTCTTTAGCCATTTTAAAGCTTCTCCTAATTCTTATTCTCAAGTGAGACATTCAGGTTTAGCCACCATCATCTAAAATGCCTGCCTTATTTAAATAAGCTGGGCACATACTCTTAAAAAGTGTTCATATGGGGACATTTATCTGCTTAAAAGGCATCAGTTCTGACAACCAACAATACATTTTCAAAATGTTAAAGCCCACTGTAAAAATAGGTCACTTACTTTATAATCAAAATGAATAAGATACTTGAATGAATAAGCAAATAATACTTATTAGGAAACTGACCTAAAAATTATTCATGATGGTTTGATTAAACACACACACATAGCATATGTACACATGCATGGAAAACTATCATCAAATGTGAGAAGTACATACCATTCAGATATTAATGAGATAATCAATCATAATGCTTTTCATTTGAGAATAGAAATAAAAATAAGTACAATCCTATAATACAATGACCAATTATTTTATTATTATATTATTACTCTTTATCACTAGTATTCTATTAACCTGGCTGGGTCATGCATTCATAGACAGAAAAATATGCATACATAACAGTTATGTCTTTGGGAGGAAAGCAAATTACATAATAATTATGTACCCCAATTGCATTTTCCCCTAATTTGCCTTAATAGAATGATTTTTAAAAAAAAAAACACTGTTAAAAGTAAGACTATTGCCTGTGTTATGTTGGACTAAAGAAGAGATAATAACTATTACTATGTTTCTTGCAATTTAAAATCATCAAACAGCTTTCACTCACTCATTTCACTTATATTTCATTATGACATATCAACATTGCTCCCTATCTTGGGGTACAACAGCTCTTGAAGCATCCATTCTGAGATTATTTTAAGGCAAAAAAAAAAATAACATTGTGTAGCTACTTATAGCTAGATTAATTCATAGGTTGGATTAATGCATTAATTAACTCTAGCTTACTTACTTTGCTCTTTGAAGAAATATCTGAGGGGGGAAAAAAAACTTGCAAAGCAGAAATTATTTGGATTAGCTGCTTCCATGATGGAAAAGCCTAGGTACAGGATTATAATTATAACATAAAATCAGATTTCATTTATCCATTTTGAGAAATTTTTATTTCTAATGAAAATTTTAGACAGATATGAGACCATGAAAAAGTTATGAGGGGAGAACAAGATGGCGGAGGAGTAGGTGGAGGTGGAGTACATCTCTCTCCACGGATACATCAGGAATACACCTTCAGACACAGAAGTGCATGCAAGAACACCAACACCAAGAGCAGACAGGAGTACCTGACCAGAGGAAAAGAATATATAGAACCATGCTAAACTCAGTAGGATAAAGGAACTAGGGAGAAAAACAGGAGTGTTAGTAGGACTGGACATGGCCTCAGCAGGTGGGGGAACTGAAGCATGGGTCTGACACCCACATCAGGGCAATTGTCTGAGTCAGAGGAGAAACACTTAAGGCTGAGAGTGAAACAGCTGATCTGTGGCAGCCTAAATGGAATGAGAATAAGACAGTCCTTGCTTCAGCCATGCATACCCTGGACAGGGAAGCAGGTCCCCTGGAGCTGAGAGCTGAAGTTTAGCGACTGTGAAGCAATCCCACAGTGAAGGCTGATGTTGACTGAGAGACAGATCAAGGGGATGTGAGGGAGGAGATTGTGGTGGGAAATGCCTGTGGAGGAAAGCCGGGCAGCCATGGAAGCAAGGAGATACTGCTGAGTCATGCGTAGGGAGTGGACCCATCAGGATAGCCTCTCTCTTCCCACACACCAGCACTGGCAGCTGAACAATAAACAGACTGGCCCATCAAACTCCTGATGCACTGAACTACAGAGTAGGACCCCAGCCAGAGGGCCCCTTTATGTGCTGGATGCACCGAACAACAGAGAAGGACACTAGGCAAGGGAGCCCTCTAAGTGCCTGAACAGGAGGAGCTACGCAGAAAGACTGGCCAAAGAGGCCCTCTGATCGCCAGCTACAAGAGGCTCAAAAAAAGACTCTGATAGGGCCATAACTGCTGCAACGGAGGCAGTTTGTGTCCCAAACACTTGGCATCGCCAGGGTCCCTGCAAGCCAAGCAACTGTACCGACTTTATGCTCAACTAAGGTAGAGCTGCCACAGGCAAAAAAAAAAGTTTTGTGCTTATGCGCACAGGGTCACTTTGGTCCTGACAGACTCTTTGTGACCCTGTAGACTATGGCCTGCCAGGCTTCTCTGTCAGCTAGGGGGTCCTCCAGGCAAGAATACTGGAACGTATTGGCCAATACTGGTTGCCATCCCCTTCTAGAGCACTATATTTCCTGCTGCCTTAGCCTCCAACCCCCGCTGAGTACCTGTTTCGGCCAGAACCCCTGCAACACAAGCAGCTACATCACTTCCACACCTAGTCTTCTTAGGGGCAAACCCAAGCCCTCCAGGGGAGCCCCAGGAGCAAACCCCAGTGGACGACCCACATGCAGAGGTGGAAATAAAACCACAATTGAAACCCAGGGGCAGTGTGGCTAAGGAAGAAGACCCAAAATCTTCCCACCAGCTATATAAGCTGCAAATTATGTCCACATGATCAACTAGCCAGACTCTGTGTCTATGGAATATATAAAAGGTCATGGAGAGCTCCTACAAAAGAAAACACACCAGCTCTGATAGCTGTGGACAATGGAGGCAAGAACACACAGGAGCAGGACCAGATTAGAATCTAAGCAGCCCTCACAGCAGGTCCACAGATCAGCAGTGTTGGAGGGCATCCTAGGGAGGTAAGGTGGACTGTGACTCCCAGGGAGGGAAAGGACTCTGACAGCAGTGACTCAAGAAAGACATTTATTCTTCTTATGTTGACTTGCTCTGTAGATTCTCTTGGATTTTTTTTTTTTCATGCTGCTTTAGTTGTTGATTTTATTGGCACTATGAACTCTAATTAAGCTTGTGAACTTTTTTTCTTTTGCTCAATCACATTTTTTTATTGTTGTTATAAACCTCTGCCTCTACATTGGGCTTTTGCAGTTTTGTGAAGTTTCCCTGGGTTTTTTTTTTCTTTTCTTTTCTTCTATTTTTTTATTTTAATTTTTAATTTTTTAAACCTATTATTATTTTTTCTACATTTATTCCTTTGTATGCTTTTCCTACTGTTCTTTACCCCTTGCAGATAATCTTTATACATATAAATCTTCTTTATCTACCTTTATCTACCTCTATTTAACTTTGCATATCAACAAACAGTAAAGCTTTCACTGTTTGCAGATGAGAGATGCTGTACATAGAAAACCCTAAAGATAGTATCAAAAAATTACTAGAATTAATCAGTGAATTTAGCAAAGTTGCAGGATACAAAGTCAATACACAGAAATCACTTGCATTTATATATATTAACAATCAAAAATCAGAAGGAGAAATTAAGGAGTCAATCCTATTCATCATTGCAACAAAAAGAATTAAATATCTAGGAATAAAAAATCTTATTCACCATTGCAACAAAAAGAATTAAATATCTAGGAATAAACTTACCTAAGGAGATTAAAGAACTGTACACAGAAAATTATAAGACATTTATGAAAGAAATCAAAGACAACATAAACAGATGGAGAGATATTCCATGTTCCTAGGTAGGAAGAATCAATATTGTGAAAATGACTATACTACCAAACACAATCTACAGATTCAATGTGATCCCTATCAAATTACCAATGGTATTTTTCATAGAACTAGCACAAAAAGTTTCACAATTCATATGGAAACACAAAAGACCCTGAATAGCCAAAGCAGTCTTGAGAAAGAAGAATGAAGCCAGAGGAATCAACCTTCCTAACTTCAGATTATACTACAAAGCTACAGTAATCAAGACAGTATGCTACTGGCACAAAAACAGAAATGTATACGAATGGAACAAGATGGAAAGCCCAGAAATAAACCCATGCACCTATGGGTACCTAATTTTTGACAAAGGAGGCAAGAATATACAATGGGGCAAAGACAGCCTCTGCAATAAATGGTGCTGGGAAAATTAGACACCTACTTGTAAAAGAATGAAATTAGAACACATCCTAACACCATACATAAAGAGAAAATCAAAATGGATTAAAGACTTAAATGTAAGATGAGAAATTATAAAACTCTTAGAGGAAAACATAGGCAGAACACTCGATGACATAAATCAAAGCAAGATCATCTATGACCTACCTCCTAGAGTAAAGGAAATAAAAACAGAAGCAAACAAGTGGGCCCTGATTAAACTTAAAAGCTTTTGCACAGTAAAGGAAACTATAAACAAGGTGAAAAACAACCCTCAGAATGGGAGAAAATAATAGCAAATGAAACAACCAACAAAGGATTAATCTCCAAAATACACAAACAGCTCATACAACTCAATGCCAGAAAAAGAAACAACTCAATCAAAAAGTGGGAAAAAGACCTAAACAGACATTTCTCCAAACAAGACATACAGATAGCTAACAAATACATGAAAAGATGCCCCAAATCACTCAGTATTCAGTTCAATTCAGTTCAGTCATTCAGTGGTGTCCGACTCTTTGCAAACCCATGAATCACAGCATGCCAGTCCTCCCTGTCCATCACCAACTCCCAGAGACTACTCAAACTTATGTCCATCAAGTAGGTGATGACATCCAGCCATCACATTCTCTGTTGACCCCTTCTCCTCCTGCCCCCAATCCCTCCCAGCATCAGAGTCTTTTCCAATGAGTCAACTCTTCGCATGAGTTTCAGCTTTAGCATCAGTCCTTCCAAAGAACACCCAGGACTGATCTCCTTTAGAATGGACTGGTTGGATATCCTTACAGTCCAAGGGACTCTCAAGAGTCTTCTCCAACACCACAGTTCAAAAGCATCAATTCTTTGGTGCTCAGCTTTCTTCACAGTCCAACTCTCACATTCATACATGACCACAGGAAAAACCATAGCCTTGACTAGATGGACCTTTGTTGGCAAAGTAATGTCTCTGCTTTTCAATATGCTATCTAGCTTGGTCATAACTTTCCTTCCAAGGAGTAAGTGTCTTTTAATTTCATGGCTGCAGTCACCATCTGCAGTGATTTTGGAGGCCCAAAAAACAGTCTGACACTGTTTCCACTGTTTCCCCATCTATTTCTCATGAAGTGATGGGACCAGATGTCATGATCTTAGTATTCTGAATGTTGAGCTTTAAGCCAACTTTTTCACTCTCCTCTTTCACTTTCATCAAGAGGCTTTTTACTTCCTCTCACTTTCTGCCATAAGGGTGGTGTCATATGCATATCTGAGATTATTGATATTTCTCTCGGCTGCCTTGATTCCAGCTTGTGCTTCTTCCAGCCCAGTGTTTCTCATGATGTACTCTGCATATAAGTTAAATAAGCAGAGTGACAATATACAGCCTTGATATACTCCTTTTCCTATTTGGAACCAGTCTGTTGTTCTATGTCCAGTTCTAACTGTTGCTTCCTGACCTGCATATAGGTTTCTCAAGAGGCAGGTCAGGTGGTCTGGTATTCCCATCTTTTTCAGAATTTTCCACAGTTTATTGTGATCCACACAGTCAAAGGCTTTGGCATAGTCAATAAAGCAGAAATAGATGTTTTTCTGGAACTCTCTTGCTTTTTTTAACTTATTTACAATACAGAAAGAGACTCACAGATATAGAAACCAAACTTATGTTTTCCAAAGAGGAAGTGGTAATGACAATGATAAATCAGGAGTTTCAGATTAGCAGATACAAATTAATATAAAATTGATAAACAACAATGCCATTCTGTATGCCACAGGGATCTATATTCAGTATCTTGTAAAAAGAAGAATTTTAAAAAAGAATATATGTATATACCTATCTATCTATCTATCTATATATATATATATATATAAATGAAACCACTTTGCTATACAACAGAAACTAAATAATACTATAAATCAACTATACCTCAATAAAGTAATTAATTTTAAAATTAATCAATTTGTTTTTAAAAAAGAAAACAGTATGTGGCATGTAGAACCTCTACTTCATACAACCATAGGGTTGGTTAAAAGAATAAAATAGTACTTTAAGAAAGGGCTTCTAAAGTAGTGAAGGATCCCCTGCCCCCCCCTGCCCCCCCCCCCCCCCCCCCGCCCTCTGCAAATAATAACTAACATGTTGACAAATTTTCAAAAATGTCAGTCAAGAAGGTAACAATCGCCATATTCACAGGCCTGGGGCAAAGGTGTCAACACTGCTGACAAGATGTCAATGACTAGTAGAAGAAAAGCCTGGTGACCAGCACAGGGTGGTGCCTGACAGCAAATCCATGTAGCACAAAGAAGTCAGTATGATCAAGGCGAGAGAGATGAAGGCAAATAAAAGAAGCTGACATTTAAGAAAGGTGGCAGCAGCAATGTTAAATATTAAGACTTGGAATAAAAAGCTCAATATTGTAAGTCAACAACCTACCAGGCTTTTGTGTTAACCTATTAACTCTTGTACTTCTGAGAGGAGACGACTCTGATATAAGTTAAGGTGGGGGTAGGATGCAGGGAGAAAACTAGTATGGTTTCTCAGAGGTCACTTTGCCAGTTCAGGTGAAGAACTGACCTAACAGGTCAGTTAGGCCGCTTTGAAACTCATCTGTCTCATCTTTAAACCAGTAGTTGTGAAGCATGGTTGTGGGAATCAAAAGAGAAAAATTATAGCACCCTTCGGTTTCCACATTAACTGTACCCCACCCCCTGTTTTAGCAGCTGAAAGTAGTATTTATCACCAATGATCTGAGTGAATTTGTAAAAATCTATTTCCTAAACCTTATGTGCCCTGTAATCCTCAGCATATTCAATTTTTCAACCACAGTTATCAAGTTCCTACCACATGGTAGGCATTTGTTTGCCAACCACCTACTATGAGATAAGAGCTTTTCTAGGCATTAAGGAATCATAGAGAACAAACTGACAAAAACATATTGAAGGCTACATTCCCATGGGCCGTTTTTTTTTTTTTTTTGGCAGATCTTATTGCTATTTTTGTCTCTTTGATTTTTAAGGTATTTATTGTAAAACCCTTTCAGAAGATAGTTCTATGATTCAATTGTCCTATTACTTGAATTTACTCTTTCAAAGTCTGTTCCTCACTTCCTGCCCTGCGTGTTAAGGGGTTGAATCAAATGACACCTATATCCCTCTCAACCAACTTCAGCATTCAGTTCAGTTCATTTGCTCAGTTATGTCCTACTCCTTGTGACCCTACGGACTGCAGCACACCAGGCTTCCCTGTCCATCATCAACTCGCAGAGTCCACTCAAACTCATGTCCATTGAGTCATGCCATCCAACCATCTCATCTTCTGTCATCTCCTTCTCCTCCCGCCTTCAATCTTTCCCAGCATCAGGTTCATTTTAAATGAGTCAGTTCTTCACATTAGGTAGCTAAAGTATTGGAGTTTCAGCTTCACCATCAGTCTTTTCAGTGAATATTCAGGACTGATCTCCTTTAGGAATGATTGTTTGGATCTCCTTGAAGTCCAGAGGACTCTCAAGAGTCTTCTCCAACATCATAGTTCAAAAGTATCAGTTCTTCAGTGCTCAGCTTTCTTTATAGTCCAACTCTCACATCCATACATGACTACTGGAAAAACCATTGCTTTGATTAGACGGACCTTTTTTGGTAAAGTAATGTCTCTGCTTTTTAATATGCTGTCTAGGTTGGTCATAACTTTCTTCCAAGGAGCACATGTCTTTTAATTTCATGGCTGCAGTCACCATCTGTAGTGATTTTAGAGCCCCCAAAATAAAGTCTCTCACTGTTTTCACTGTTTTCCCATCTATTTGTCATGAAGTGATGGGATCAGATGCCATGATCTTAGTTTTCTGAATGTTGAGTTTTAAGCCAACTTTTTCACTCTCCTCTTTCACTTTCATCAAGAGGTTCTTTAGTTCTTCTTTGCTTTCTGCCATAAGGATAGTCTTATCTGTATATCTGAAGTTATTGATATTTCTCCTGGCAATCTTGATTCCAGCTTGTGCTTCCTCCAGCCCAGCGTTTTCTCAGGATGTACTCTGCATTTAAGTTAAATAAGCAAGGTGACAATATGCAGCCTTGAAGTACTCCTTTTCCTATTTGGAACCAGTCTGTTGTTCCACGTCCAGTTTTAACTGTTGCTTCCCGACCTGCATACAGCTTTCTCAAGAGGCAGGTCAGGTGGTCTGGTATTCCATCTCTTGAAAAATTTTCCACAGTTTGTTGTGATCCACACAGTCAAAGGCTTTGGCATAGTCAATAAAGCAGAAATAGATGTTTTTCTGGAACTCTCTTGCTTTTTTAATGATCCAACGAATGTTGGCAATTTGATGACTGGTTCCTCTGCCTTTTCTAAATCCAGCTTGAACATCTGGAATTTCATGGTTCACGTACTGTTGAAGCCTGGCTTGGAGAATTTTGAGCATTACTTTACTAGCATGTGACATGAGAGCATAGGTTTTCCAATTTGTAAAATGGGGGAAACTGTTTATTCCAGAGGTAATTTTTGAGTATAACATTAATGCTAAGCTTTTATAAAGGTATTCAATAAATTAGATTATTTGAAACATGTATTATTTGGGGTTCCAAACCATAAAGAATTTAATTTTGTCCTTTTTATGGATGAAAATAGTAAGGCCAAGATAACACATTGGTGACTTTATTAAATCAGGAATTTCACATCTATAAATATTAACACACTGTGCTGCCTCAAAGCCATTAATGAGATGATCAAAAGGCAACATGACATTCCCAAAGGTCTGAAGGCAGAATTCATGAGTAATTAAGTCAGAGCTTGAACCCAGGTATCCTGACTTTTAGCCTTCCATTACATCACTTTATCCAGATTTTTTTCTTAATTTTTATTTTATATAGCAAAGAGTCAGACACGACTGAGCGACTGATCTGATCTGATGATTAACAATATTGTGTTAGTTTCAGGTGTGCAGCAAACTGATTCAGTTTTACATATGCATGTATCTATTCTTTTTCAAATTCTTTTCCCTTTAGGTTGTTACAGAATATTGAAAAGAGTTCCCTGTGCTATACAGGAGGTCTCTGTTGGTTTTCTATTTTAAATATAGTAGTGTGCACATGTCAATCCCAAACTCTAATTCTTTACAACTTGTGTAAGATTCAACTTTAATAAATCATTGAATGCAGAGAACAAAATTCTAGGTAAAAATTTCAATTGAGTTTTTTGCAGGTGAATTTTTCCCAGGAAGCTAAAGATTTTTTACAGCTCTGTTCTACCATGATACTGTCCTTAGCACCATACAGCATCAGGCATCAAGGTGTTAGAGATCTGGTCCAGAATTCTTAGCACCTATATAGTGCATTTGAACCAAGTGACACGGAAGGGGTGGAGTTCTTTTATATAACAGAAGCATACACTGAGATCAGGTTCTCTATGGCATGGATCAGATTTTTCAGTTATTTTTCTAACTCTTCTAGAGTTAGCTGCCTGAAGTAGCAATCTACTGCTAGCTTGGTAAGGAAATATTCTGCCTTTATGGAGACAATTTCATTTTAAATTACTTTTCAGGTCAAGTGCTGCCATTTAATAAGGCTTGGAACCTTATACAAAGTCAATAAAAGGCATTAAAATTACTTATTAGTCATGGCATTTTCTTCTATCACCAACTGCATAGTTTTGTTTTGATAGCTCCATTAGATATAGATTCATTCCTCATTTTTTTCTTTGATATACTTTTACGACATACAGATGATTTAAAAAATAAATCCCTCTTCACACACAAAAACTAAACATACTAAAATTGAATTTTTAATAAAAAAGTGTCATCTCTGATAATTAATAATTACTTTAAATATTAGCTAGGGAATACACCAAAATTAACATGACTATACCACCAAAAGGTGTCATTTTTCAATGACAGTAAGCCAATTTAACATTTCTACTTCCCACTGAAAGGGATAAAAATGAGATCACAAAGCACTTCTGATTCTTGTTCAGGCTAAAGGTTCAGTCTCCCAATGAAAAACTGAGCTGAAGTCATCACAATACTGTGATTTTGACCAAGTGGAAAAACTTAGCATGGAAACAGCATTTAGCCATGACATACTTCAATATTATTTTTCAGAGGCTATCACTATCTCAAACTAAATCCATTATGATTTAAAACTGTCTTTTTATTGATATTCATTGTTTTCAAACCTGACAGTGGCCAATGATTTATATCAATTTTCTCTTAACACATAAATTAAAGAGTCTGAAATATATCTTAAACTAAAGAATGCTTTTTCAATAGGTCTCAAGATTTTAATACAGCGGTCATTTGTAAAGCCTTACCTCCTCTCAATTGGAGAGGGTTTAGAGAAGAAGCCAGCTCCCTTGATAAGATCGTTTTTATCTGAAGCAGTGGAGGATTAAAAAAATTAGTATGACATATTGATGATGCTTTTTTATAAGGCATTTTTATTCTCTAAGTAGAAAGAACATTGCAGTTGGCTGTCAATCATTAAACCACAAATGAAGTCCTTTGCCTGGCTAGGAGATTTGCAACTATACCAATGCTGGTAAACTAATCACCAAATTATAGCCCTTTTTCCTGCCTCACCCAGATTTCACAGGGGCTGCACACCCAAATAAATGCCTCTTGGCTACCCATTCATCTAACAGCTGGAAAGATGACACTTGACATTTGGAAACTTTCCTGTGAAGATTGCTGCAAGGCTTTCCCATTAGCTTCCTGGTGAGACTGTAAGGTCGAATAAGCTGCCTCAAAACCTGCAAAGGGTAACGGAAATACTCTAATATTAAGCCTGTGCAATTTAAATTTCTAATTCTCAAATCATAGTTCTCAGATATTGTAGAAACCACTGGTATATTTCAGGGCAAAATAATTTCTTTTAAGATGTGGAATTAAAGTGATATTCTAAGGAATGATGCTGGTAAGTCCCTTTTATTTAAGGTTGGCACCGAAGATCTTCTCAGAAACAGAGACTTGGACATAGATAAGTTCTTCCAAGTTTGCTTGCTAAAATCCCAGACTGTCATATTTTTGGCAACTGTTCATTTCTGTCCAGAGTAGAAATCTTAAACATAAGGCCCCTGTTGTTACCATTCTTTAGGTTTTATTTTCACATCATAGAATAGCTATTAGCAATAGCTTTAAAATTCTAACAGTCTAACAAAACAGGTTTGTTTCAAAAACCATTGACCTAAATACAAAATGAAACTGTAAATGCCACAATATTAAGAAAATGCTGTGATCTTATAAATCTTTCAAGTGTAAAGACAGGACTTTTTTTTCTCTTTAGAAAGGGAACATTTAAAGAGATCCCCAAATCAAAAGTTTTAATAACCTGACTGTTCACTAAAGATATTAGACAGACAAAATCCCTCACATAATCTCAAATCCTAAAAATGGCAGAATGTGAAAGATTTCATTTATTGATATGAATGTACATAATGCAATTAGCTTTATGACAATGATCCTTCCACGTTGTGCTCAATTTTTAATTCCCCGTCTACAAAATGCCCTTACAATTTTCTACTCTTGCTTGTTAACTCAGTATTTCCCATGTGAAAGACTGACAAGACTGAATAGGCCTCTCTAAATGTTCAGTCATATGTTCAAATGCAGATAAAATTAATAATATGATGAAAGAGGAAAATGAAACATTTAAAAATATATGCAGAAAGACACGGAAGAAACAGGAGACATGAAAGATATTTGAATCTTGAACTAATCACCATCTGAGACTGAAATCACTTTTTAAAAGTTAATTTAGTGATGCTGAATTTTACCCAATTAGCAACAATCCCCATTGACAGATGGGGATTCCTCAGGATGGACATCTCATGGCCCCAAATCACAAACCAACACAAACACAAACCTAGCTTTTTCAAAACATTCCATCAAAAAATCCACCAAGAAGGGTCTCAGCTCACAGAGAAAATTAAATACTTAGCAATGCTGGGAAGACATCTTTCTCTTCAAACTAAAATCACAACTAGCATGTTGTACTCACTCACTCTACGGTGGGACTATGACGTGACTCTCTCTCCACTAGGTACTGAAATCACAAATTTGCTTCATATGGACTACTGAACTGCCAAGAGATGGTAATGACTTTCTGTCACCCTTGACCTGAGGCAGATCTAACTAGTGACCAAGAGGTTAAAGGCTCTGTATGTCATTACCAAGCCCATGAGATATCTAGTTCCTTCAACAACTAGTGATTCCTTTGTGCCTCAATCAAACCAAAACAAAATACACAAAAACCTCAAGTAATAGAGAATCAGGTCATCAGTGAAAGGGATTTATGATAGTTTTGAAGGACGTTATCGATGCATATACTATATACAACTGAGTAAAATCACATTAACTGTGGGAGAACTTCATTAAACCTCCATTAAAATATCATGTAAGTGTCACTGAAGGTGCACAACACTGTAGAAAGTTGAGCTGAAAAACACTGTGGAAAGCTAAAACTTAAAAGATACCTGTGTTCTGTGATCTTACAGGATTAGGAAAGGCATTTTAGATCTAATATGATGCCAGAATATTCATGTGTGTATTTTGTACATATGTTCTAAGAAAATTTTGCCAAAAGAATTAGTTTCAGAAGGGATTGACAAATTAGAAAGAATGACATAAGAAATAATCATAAATAAAATAACATAACAGAATTAGGCACCAGGCTCCTCTGTCCACGGGATTCTCCAGGCAAGAATACTGGAGTGGGTTGCCATTTCCTTCTCCAGGGGATCTTCCCAACCCAGGGATTGAACCCAGTTCTCCTGCATTGCAAGCAGACACTTTAACCTCTGGGCCACCAGGGAAACCATTATAGGAATACAGCATACCTAATTAAGGGTAAAATTTGAGAAAGAGAAAGAATAAAACATATTATTTGCAAACATGTATGTAGACAAACTCATGTATATAGAAGGAACATCAAAACTAAACTAATAATAACATTAACTTTTTGTTGTTGAGAATTGACCTCAAATGCTTATTGCCAATAAACAATATTCTGTAACTATTCAACTTCAACTATTCTGTAACTTAGTATTTACTGACCCCTAAATCACTTGTGGTAAATACATGGGGAAACAGTGGAAACAGTGTCAGACTTTATTTTTGGGGGCTCCAAAATCACTGCAGATGGTGACTGCAGCCATGAAATTAAAAGACGCTTACTCCTTGGAAGGAAAGTTATGACCAACCTAGATAGCATATTCAAAAGCAGAGACATTACTTTGCCAACAAAGGTCCGTCTAGTCAAGGCTATGGTTTTTCCTGTGGTCATGTATGGATGTGAGAGTTGGACTATGAAGAAGGCTGAGCGCCGAAGAATTGATGCTTTTGAACTGTGGTGTTGGAGAAGACTCTTGAGAGTCCCTTGGACTGCAATGAGATACAACCAGTCCATTCTGAAGGAGATCAGCCCTGGGATTTCTTTGGAAGGAATGATGCTAAAGCTGAAACTCCAGTACTTTGGCCACCTCATGCGAAGAGTTGACTCATTGGAAAAGACTCTGATGCTGGGAGGGATTGGGGGCAGGAGGAGAAGGGGACGACAGAGGATGAGATGGCTGGATGGCATCACCGACTCGATGGACGGGCATGAGTCTGAGTGAATTCCGGGAGTTGGTGATGGACAGGGAGGCCTGGTGTACTGCGATTCATGGGGTCGCAAAAAGTCGGACATGACTGAGCGACTGAACTGAACTGAAATCACTTGTAAACTCAGTAACCAAAACTTTTTTTTAAACAATCTTTAATGACCCATTGCCTCCTTCCTTATCCTTTGTAGTTTCTCAGGAATTCTACCTGGAAGAAACCAGGCATTATCTTTTCCATTCCTTGCCTATAGTTGAAGAAGCTCTACACAAATGCTCTCCCTTATTTGAATATCTATACATTCCATATTTATCTTTCTACTAAGAACTCTTGTCTTCTGTTGTTCAATATTTATCTT
The DNA here is from genome assembly GCF_019923935.1 of Bubalus bubalis. Taxonomy (NCBI): domain Eukaryota; kingdom Metazoa; phylum Chordata; class Mammalia; order Artiodactyla; family Bovidae; genus Bubalus; species Bubalus bubalis. The sequence continues at coordinate 45,963,191 of NC_059162.1, read as the reverse complement.
TGTACCACTATAACTGCTTTCATAGCAGCATCATATAAATTTAGTGAAACCCTTCCAGTCCAAGTAATAAACATTGTGGTTTTTTTAAATATTACATATAAGAGAGTAAGGAAAAGGAAATGGCAACCCACTCCAGTATTCTTGCATGGGAAATCCAATGAACAGAGGAGCCTGGAGGGCTGTAGTGCATGGGGTCGCAAAAAGTCAGACACGACTAAGCAACTAAGCACACACAGACACACCTAAGAGACAGTGAATTTAAAATAGAATTCTGAGTCATAGAATGACATGACGAGGGGATGTCATCACTACTCTAATGATGTAATAAAACTGTGAGTTTTGAGATTATAGCTTCCATATGTTTAGATTGCTTTATTTAATGTAATGTCTCATGTCTATAGGGCTTCTCTCATGGTTCAGAGCTAAAGAATCCACCTGCAGACCAGGAGACATGGCTTCAGTCCCTGTGACTGGAAGATCAACTGGAGAAGGAAATGGCTACCAACTCCAATATTCTTGCTGAAAAGTCTCACGGACAGAGGAGTCTGGCGGGCTACAGACCAAGGGGACACAGAGTCAGACATGACTAAGCATGCACGCACACAGCTCATGTTTACAAGATCATTTTCTGAGAACGCCCATGAATACTTTAGGGATAATGATCTTCTGATCTAGGATTAGATTTAGAAGAATTTAGCTTGTATTCTATGTCCAATTTCTCAGAGAACATCTATCATGATGAGATATCATATAGCCTTTTCCCTCCTCTACTTTTTGTGACTACATTTTTGTTTGTATGTTAATAGTAGAAGAAAGCAAGTGCTGAATCTTCTGAATGACTGCTTTTTTGTAAATAACGTTTGGTATTAACTCTTCTCTTTGGTAAAGCAGAATCTTAAGCACCTTTTACACTCTCTTTATGAAGCTGGTTTTGCCAAACAGATTCACTGAACTAGTTTCTTCTCTCCTTTTCCTCTCTGAGATATACAAAGGAAGGCCAAGGAGTCCTACATTTTTGTAATGGGAGGGGTACTCCTATGTGCCTATGAACCTTCTACTCTATCCATTGAGTTGTGTGCTTCTTAAGAGTGAGTTGTATGTTTCTTATCCCATTTGTGTTGGCTCTAAATATAAATAAAAATTACATAAATTGATGAGCTGTATGAATGTGAAAAGAAAGCGGGTTTGTTCTGTAAAAACTAAGTTGAATATTTTCAAAGGTATGATAAAAAGGTGAGATACGAAAAAACAGTAGCTGTCAAATTAGGTGTGAGAGAAAGAACTGAAATGACTTCAAGGCAATTATAGAGATTCAGAAAATTGCTCTGTATGTTCCTTGAAAATGTTGCTCCATTTAAAACAAAAAAAAGGAAGTGGTAGACAATATATTATAGATAGATTTAGAGAAGAAATATGTTAGAACTCCAGAGACTAGATTGAAAAGATCCTGGCCCTGCTTATTTTTTTTAATAGAAATGAAAATGAGACAATATCTAAATGCTTTAAAATAAAATGATATGCTTAAAGTATGTGTATATTTTTCTTATATATTCCCATTTTAACTTTTTTGGATTAACCAACAATTGGTGATTATTGTTTCATAGGACAAGACAATATTTTCGTACTCTTGTGTTTTTAAATAAATGCTCTGGATTTAACCAATTTACCATTAATAAGTTTTCTAAATAATTTTACCTATATAATTGTCTAATTTTTACCCCAATTAATAATTAAGTGGTCTTTAATCATACTAATTAATTGTCCCCTTATTTTCTTTCTCTGGAAAGTTCAAATTCCTAGAAAATTCGACTTAATCATTCCGGTTAAGGTATATTTTTAATAAGAATTAAGTTATACAAAGACTATAGCCTCCAATCACAATCTTCTAATTTCAAACTACAGAGGAACTCTCAGGATAAATTCTATTGCATTATTTTATTTTTAAATTTTAAGACATACAGTCGGGGAAGATGTTAATATCAAGGACTGCTGCTAATTGGCAAGAAAACTAACATTTCAGAGTTGAAAAGTACCAGGGAAGTAGTTTGGTATAAGGGAACAGGCACTTGTGTGTTCAAATTCTGGGTTCATTTCTAACAGGATACTGACCTTGAAGATTTATCATTTAAGACTTTATTTTTACCAACTATGAAACACAGATAATGATGCCTGTTTAACAGAGTCATTTAACCCAAATATGCACAATTTATGATAGGTGCTAAACAACTGTGTGCTAGGTTGCTCCAATCGTGTCCAACTCTTTGCAACGCTATGGACTGTATAGCCTGCTAGACTCCTCTGTCCATAAGATTTTCCAGGCAATAATTCTGGAATGGGTTGCCATGCCCACCTACAGGGGATCATCCTGGCCTGGGGATCAAATCTCCATATCTTATGTCTCCTGCATTAACGGTCAGGTTCTTTACCACTAGCACCACCTGGGAAGCCCAGATACTAAAGAATTAGCTGTCGTTATTTCAACATTTGACAAGTGAATAAAAAAGGCATGTTTCAAAGAGGATAAAAATCAGGGACTACTTCTTTGGGGAGTCTTCTCGCCAAAATCTAGCCAACATTGATTTGACTACATTAGCATTTACTAGTTGCAGTAAATTTAGCTTTCTATTACATCATACATACTTTTCTCTAATTATTTACCATGGATAAAATAACTAAATTCAAACAACATCATAAGCTCCTTGAGAGAAGAAAGGCTGATGGGTTAATGTGGTCAATTTTCTTTTTCCCTAGTACAGAACTTTTATCTATCCTTCTGTTAACATACATGCACACATGCATACAGACACAAACATACACATACACATATTAGTTGAATAAATAAATCCATTAGAAAGATATATGTATAAATACAAATTTTAAATTTCATAGATTTTACTTACCTGCAGTCATTCTTTCAGTTACATACTCTTTCTTTTGGTACATTGTCAAAATTATCTTAGTATTCTTACTTAAGCGTAAGAAGAAAACTTAAATATGCCTGGACTCCACTAAGACAGTATTTCAAACAAGTAAGGTGAAGTCATATTGGATCACATTAGTATACAACCAAAGAAGAGTACATTTAATGTTTTAAAATAATGACTTACAAGGGGGGGAGGAAATGTTGACAACATGAAAAAGATTCCTCTCCTTGTTAATTCTAGATCTGACACGAGCACGTTTTTATTCAAACAATTCTTACCACGTTTCTGCCCCACTGCATACATCAAATTAAATTCCCAATCTGGGTATTCTCATCATTTTTTAACCCCAGTATTATAACAGATCCTTTCTCCTATTTTTTCTATATATTCTCCATGTTCAGGGTCTCCACTAGCCCAGAAAGCCTTTTGGTGAAATAAAACGAAGCTGTTGCACAGGTGCAAGGTTTATGGAGCAGGCAGAAAACACCTTTGTGACAATTCAAGGAAGACACTTGCTCTGAATAGAAGCAGCACAACAGAAGGTACCATTGTTCAGTGAGTGCAGCTCGGTCTGGATTTCAGCCAGCTGGTACCCTTGTTTGGGCACCCCTTGCACAGTGAGCAAGCTATGCAATCTTATCCAGCAGTGTTCTTTAAGTTCCAACAATTCAAATCACTCAATATTCTTCCAGTTTTTCTTACCTTCCTGCTTTACTCATATTCTGATTTTTATGAAGTCTGCTGACTCCATATCCTGATACCTACAGCCAGACAGAATCAATCATCTCTTCTATACTTTCTTATGCCTTTACACTTAATATTATTGCATTAGCTATTTTGTATTATATGTATGTTTACATAACTATTCTTAAAGCACCATTTAAAAAAATATTGTTTATTGGATGAATGAATGAATCCATGCAAGAATGACTACATGGAGAGACAGATTGATAAATGGATAAATTGCAAATGGATAAATAAGTGAATCACTAGATAAAATGCTCTTATCATTATCTGAAATAGTCTCTTTCACTCTTCATCTATTAAAATACTATACTTACTTTCACATTCTATTCAAATCTCCAATTTTATAACTTTTCTTGATACCATTTTAATTGTTCACAGGGAACAACCTCTAATAATTTACAAATAAATATTTATTATTTTACTAAGAGCTTTCCATAAATTCTCTTCTGTATTTTTCCCTGAAATCCAATAGAGTAGCAACTTTATCATTTCTCCTTTATTAATGACCATTAATAACTTATTGATATTAATAATGATCAATATTAATTTATTAATAATTCATTTACTTTCTCCTAAGAACTCCACGTCTTGGAACACTTATGTGATTTTACCAAAGTCATATAGCTTGAAACTGCTAGAATGGGATTTGAAATGTGGTCTGTTCAATCCATAACCCAAAAATCTAATGACTCTTTATACTTCCCCTCATTTATTCACTTTGGTACCCTCCCGAAGTCAAGTGTTAGACCAAGAGCTGGTACTCAATAAGTGCTAATTGATTAAATTAACTAATAAAATATGAGGAAAGATCACTTCAGATAACTATGAGAATACTGAAATCTCAACATGGGTGTCTTTAATAATCACTTTGTATATGACTTTTAAAACAAGAGGACAACACAGTATTTTTCAAAACTGTATATAGTGCATATGCATGGACAAAGCAAGCATGGCACGTGTTTGCATAACATTTAATTACAAAAAATACTTATTCTTTAAAAATCTTCAAGATTATGTCCAAAAAAAAAAGTATCTCTTTATCTAAAAAAGTATATTACAAAGAAAGTCTATCCAATTGCAATGACTGCGTGCATGAAATAAGACTATAATATACACACATAAGGTTTTTTTTAAAAATCCATTATCCAGTGTTACATTTTTCCCTAAAAAGCATAATACAAGACAAGATGTCATAAGCTTTCATTCATAAATATATTTCAGGCATTATAGAAAGTTTTCTAAATGAATACTACAGTTCTTACATTCATAAGAAAACACTATTTACAGTGCTAATTAATTATATAACAAATTTTTAGTTCTAATTCTTCTTTAAATTCCTTTAAAATCAATTATCACTGTATATTTTTCTATTTAATAAATGAATACATTTTTTATTTTGAGGATATATTAGTAAATAGCACACCACTGGTTAGTGCAGTATCAGACAGGTAAGCAGACTCCAATCAGGGAAACACAGGATGTTAAAGAACACACCAGGAAGAATGTATTCCTGGCAAAACCTGAAGGACAAGAGGGATGCAGACTTGTGAAACGACTGGAGTTGGGAAAGGACCAGATGTAGGAGAAATCTTAATGTGTTAGGGGAAATTCAAATTGGTTTCATGAGCTAAGGAGTATAAAGGGGAGTATGGGCTTCCCAGGTGGCTTAGTGGTAAAGAACCCACTGGCTAATTCAAGAGACACAGAAGACATGAGTTTGATCCCTGGATTGGGAAGATCCCCTGGAGGAGGGGATGGCAACCCACTCCAGTATTCTTCCCTGGGAAATCCCATGGACAAAGGAAACTGGCAGGCTACAGTCCATGGGGTCCACAAAGAATCTGACATTACTGAGTGATTGAACACATAAAGAGTATACTCCACTTGAATATAAAGAGGAGCCTCTGAAGAGTTTTAAATTAAGAACTTGTAGCTAGAAAGAAAACTCTGGCTTCAGTACAGGGGCCTTGAATTTGACAGGAGGAAACTGGAGACAATTTTAAGAGGTGACAGAGGCCAGAACTAAAATACTGACTGTATAGAAAGAAAAATCCTACTTCATCTGTATATTCCTTTTTATTCTCATAATTGCTTAGCACTTTGTATCCAGCACCCTCACAGAAAGGTGGAAGTGTTAACTTTACCTGACAGAGATTTTACCTACCTTCCATTTTAACTCTGTTTTAAAGTGCCATTCAATACTTTGTTTGACTGATCTGAATCCTGCAGCCAAATCCAAAATGCTTACTGGTCACTAATTTTTAATTTTTATATATTAAAAACTATCATTACTAAAATTTATATATATATATATATTTAAATCATATGTACTTTTTTTCATCATACTTAAGAGTCTGTATCTTTTATGAATAAGTGGAAACTAAGTAAAACGACTGTTCATTTCTATCAGTTCACATTTATCAGATTTAGGAAAGTAGAATGATAACAATGAATTAAAAAACACTCTTAAGAATCCCTCTGAATGATAATTGTGAAGCGCCATAAAACTACCACCTCCATAAAGTATAGTAAATATTTTCTATGTCATCTTAAAAGCTATAAATGGATTTAAATATATAGAAAACAATAACACTAACCATTCTCCACTTGCCTGTGTTCAATTTTACCTTTTCAAATCTCTTTAGCATTGCTTCCTTCCCATCATTTTCACTTCTGCAAACTGAATTCACATCTTCAATAGGTTTTTTGCTGGCCTAGCACAAAAGCCTTTTCTCCTGAGTCTACTCTCATTTCTTCAAGGAGCTAACAGACTGGTCAGTGACATGTCTGGTCAACTAAAAATTGTATTTCACACAAAAATACGGAAATTAAAATAAGTTTATGAAAGTCTTTATAGGGATCAAATTGACCAGGTATATATGAGAGAGGGAAGAAAAGAATATTTAAATAAGTAGCTCATAAAGAAGAGTGTACACAATTGTACTGTTTTATGAGAAAAAATATATGTATAACCACACTAGTGTAACTCTTTCAACTGTGTTTTCTTAAGAAATAACTCTAGTCTGAGACTATGCTGTTTCCTACTTTTCTCATGAAGTAGCTTGTTAATAAATGAAAGTAAATATTATAATTTCATGTGTTTGAATCTCTATTTTAATGCTATTACTCAGCAAAATAAGAAGCCATCGACAGTATATTGGTTTCCAAATTGACTTTGAAAGTTTTATTAGCCTGAGGAATCCAGAGGCTCTTTGCTTTCTGCCAAAAAGTGAAAGAAAATGGCAGAAAGCACAGAAGAACTAAAGAGCCTCTAGATGAAAGTGAAACAGGAGAGTGAAAAAGCTGGTTTAAAACTCAACATTCAAAAATCTAAGATCAAGGCATCCGGTCCCATCACTTCATCTGCCAATTCATGGCAAATGTTTTCCCCATGTTTCATGGGGAAACAGTGGAAACAGGCTTTATTTTCTTGGGCTCCAAAATCACTATAGATGGTGACTGCAGCCATGAAATTTAAAGATGCCTGCTCCTTGGAAGAAAAGCTATGGCAAACCTAGATAGCATATTAAAAAGCAGAGACACTACTTTACTGACAAAGGTCTGTATAGTCAAAGCTATGTTTTTTCCAGTAATCATATATTGATATGAGAGTTGAACCATTAAGAAAGCTGAGCATCTAAGAATTGATGCTTTTGAACTGTGGTGTTGGAGAAGACTCTTGAGAGTCCCATGGGCAGCAAGGAGATCCAACCAGTCAAGCCTAAAGGAAATCAGTCCTGAATATGGACTGACGCTCAAGCTGGAACTCCAATACTTTCACCACCTGATGAGAAGAACTGACTCACTGGGAAAGACCCTGATGCTGGGAAAGATTGAAGGCAGGAGGAGAAGGAGACAACAGAGGAAAAGATGGTTGGATAGTATCACTGACTCAGTGGATGTGAGTTTGAGCATGCTCTGGGACTTGGTGATGGACAGGGAAAGCAGGCATGCTGCAGTCTATTGGGTCGCAAAGATATGACTGAGTGACTGAACTGAACTGAATCCAGAGTCTGAGGACCACTGATGTAGAGGATTTGACTCTAGGAATCAGAAATTTTAAATACAGGAAGTAAAACAAGTTTAGGAGGTTGTTTTAAGTTTTGTTTTGGTTTAAGTAAGTTTAAGTTTTGGTTTAAAAGCAGTGAGTTTGAAGTGTAGGTAAAATATATATACAAGTCGAGTAGTGAATTTGAAATGTTGTTTAGACAAGTGAAGATGTTTAGCAGCCAGTGAGACCATGGACAGAACATTTCCTACTGGAGATACACAGTGGGAAGTTAAGCACGTGGGTGCCCTGGGAGAGTATTATGACTATAAGAAGAGAAGAATGAGGAAATACAAAAAAGGGTGATAGGTTTGAGGACAGAAAAAGCAAAAAGAGCCAAAGCAGGAGTCCATCCTCAGTACTTGTCATGAACTGTTCCTGCTATGTGTTTCTGAGGTCATGGGTACACTCCAAAATACAGATGCTGCAGAGCCTGCAGTTGAAACCACCCCCGATGCATCTCCCCAAAACACTGAACAGCTTCCCCAGTGGCTCAGTGGTAAAGAATCTGCCAGCAATGCAGGAGACATAAGAAACGCAGGTTCTATCCTTGGCTTGGGAAGATTGCCTGGAGGAGGGCATGGCAATTCACCCCAGTATTCTTGCCTATAGAATCACATAGACGAGCTTGGCAGGCTACAGTCCATAAGATCTCAAAGAGTCAGACACGACTGAAGTGACTTAGCATGCATGCATGCAAAAACACTGCTTCCTAAATCACACTTTTGTCTCAGTGCACAGCCAGTAGGGTTTACAACCATACTGCTGCTGCTGCTGCTGCTGCTGCTGCTGCTAAGTCACTTCAGTTGTGTCCGACTCTGTGCGACCCTATAGATGGCAGCCCACCAGGCTCCCCTGTCCCTCGGATTCTCCAGGCAAGAACACTGGAGTGGGTTGCCATTTCCTTCTCCAATGGAGGAAAGTGAAAAGTGAAAGTGAAGTCGCTCAGTCTTGTCTGACTCTTAGCTACCCCATGGACTGCATCCTACCAGGCTCCTCCGTCCATGGGATTTTCCAGGCAAGAGTACTGGAGTGGGGTGCCATTGCCTTCTCCGAACAACCATAACTAGACCTTTATATTTCTGGGACACTACACACTAGTCCACATCCTGGTATCTCAAGCTCCATTACTCAAGAGATGCCAAAGTGAGGTGAGAGTGAAAGTGAAAGTTGCTCAGTCATGTCCAACTCTTTGCGATCCCATGGACTGTACAGTCCATAGAGTTCTCCAGGCCATAATACTGGAGTAGGTAGCTGCTCCCTTCTCCAGGAGATCTTCCCAACCCAAGAATCAAACCCAGGTCTCCCACATTACAGGTGGATTCTTTTACCAGCTGAGCCACAAGGGAGGTGCGAGTAAGTAAGTTAACTGAACATAAAAATATGATGTAATCAGTACTAAGTCCAAGCCCTACCTAGGAAGTAAGTAGTCATGGATGAATTATAGAAAGAGTAGGAGAACAATCAGAACAGACTAAATAGTCAGGACAAAGAGGAAGAAAAATATTCAAGGAAACATTAAAGACAAAGTAAATCCTGTTAGCATGTAAGAAACCAAAGATACCAAAAGGAATCAGGCAGGAATTATATTTTGAATTTAGAGTCATTCCTGAATAAGAAAGAAAAATAAGAATTTTACTTACAAAAACAAACTTTTCCAGAAACATTTTATGTAAATTAGGTCACTGTGTCTACATTTAGTTAAAACATAGAGTAAGAGAAGAGAGCATTTCATCAAAAAGTAAGACAACTGAAACCTAGTAGCTATGGCTTTTTATCCCCTAGACCACAAAGTTACGGTAGCAGAGTAGTTTATTTTACATTTTATCATTTTTACGTTCTGCTTGTGTATCACAAAACTCAATAGTGAAAAACATTAGAATGTATATTGATAAAATACTTGTTTTCTTTTCAATTAGGTGCATATAATTTAGGAAGCAAATAGGAGCTCACCTGTTCAAATGGACAGACAACATAATTTTATGGATTGATAAATCTTTAGGAATATAGATTTTATATAATACTGTATATTATCCAGATTTGATAAATATATTATCTATGTCTTAATACATTGATGAATCTTTTAAACACAGAGGATAAATCACTTCATAGTATTACACTGGTAGAAATGCACAATGAATTTTCAATCACCTAAACAGGTCTGCTATCCAGTCCACATTTAAAAACTTTTATCCAATAAAATATATATGTGACATATTTCACATATATAGTAACTATACACCTTATAGAAATGCTCATATGAATAAGTAACAAAGATAAATGAAGTACTAATCCACTGGGAAAACATTAACTGAATTTGATGGTAAACGCCTACCTGTATATATCTGTGAATGTGCCAAGAGGCTTGCTTTCCATCATTCACGGATTCCACTGTAGTGTTGGCTATACCAACAACATCACCACCTGCAAACACCCATGGCTCACTGGTTTGCATAGTTTCTGGATCTACTTCTGGGAGATCCCATCTGTTAAATTTTATAGGGCTCAAGGCTTCTTTTACTGCAAAAAGTGAAAGAAAGCAAGCAATGACTAATTTGTGCAACACATAACAATAATTTGAAAATTAAGAAAAATGATGATTTAATTATTATTCAAGGGATTCAAAAAACTGTTTTTAATGAACCATAAAAATGGAAAGTTAATGAAATATCTGAGTTAACAATACATTCAAAGTGTACCAACTTAATCAACTCAAAATAAAACTCACATGTACAGATACAGGCAATATTTCAGATCCAGTATTTTTGTCTAAGAATCTTAGACAAAATGGGAGACTACAGTCCTTTAAATATTATAAATGTGATAAAAAGCATTTCTAAAACTTTGTCCATAACCATTATTTTCACAAATTTATTACTTATATGACCCCAAATTTATTTCTGTGTAACAATGGTGTAAGTTATATTATGAATTTGAGTCAATTGCCAATATCTTCCTTTCACAGAAAATTTTATAAACAAGAAAAAATCTTATACATTTTCATCAAGTTTTTTACATTTAATGTTAAGTGATTTAATGAATCAAGAATACAGTTAAAATTAGCCAGCAAAAATCAACAAATGCAAACATTAACATTAGTTCTTCGGGGAAATTTCTCTGTAAAAGAGATTTAAATTTTCTGCTAAATATATTGTGTCCCAATGAATTTAAACATGTCAGAAAAAGGGAGAAAATGAATCCCATTAAGAAAAAATTTCTAAAGAAGTTGACTAGACACATGATCTGGATATTTGGAAGAGATGAAAGAAAGTAAGTTAGATAAGAAGTTGATCTAGAGAAGAAATGAAGAAAGGTAGATCATACCATATATGATGGAGCAAATTGAGCCAATGTTTAAGATAAAATGTTCTTTTCAGATATTCATGTGTTAAATTTTAAGCAGAGCTTCTCGTGTGTCTGTGTATGTACTAAGTCACCTTAGTCATGTCCAACTCTTTGCCAACCTATGGAGTGTAGCCCACCAGGCTTCTCTGTCCATGGGATTCTTCAGGCAAGAATACTGGATTGGGTTGCCATGCCCTTCTCTAGGTGATCTTCCTGACCCAGGGATTGAACTCACATCTCTTATGTCTTCTGCATTGATAGGTGGGTTCTTTACCACTAGTGCCACCTGGAAAGCCCTACAAGTTCTCATGATATACTAAAGGGAGCTATTCTTTACTGTAATTGAAAAGAAAATATAACTATGTAAACTAAGGGCTTCCCTTGTGGCTCAGACGGTAAAGTGTCTGCCTACAATGCAGGAGACCTGGGTTCAATCCCTGGGTTGGGAAGTTCCCCTGGAGAAGGAAATGGCAACCCACTCCAGTATTCTTGCCTGGAAAATCCCATGGACCGAGGAGCCCGGTAGGCTACAGTCCATGGGGTCACAAAGAGTCAGACACGACTGAGTGACTTCACTTCACTTCACATCACTTCAAACTAAGGGAGAAGATAATAGAAGTTCTTGGAGCACAAAAGTTAGTTGTTGAATAGACTGACAATTTAAGTTCAAAATTAAATAGCCAAGTGTAAAAACAAAAAAAAGTTATTCTAATTTTTTTTTCCTGAACAATAATAGAAAAAATATAAAAATAAACTCTGGTACATGTTTGTAGCTTTCTGCTTGAAACAGATTAGAATTCTAGAAAACCATTAAGGGACTATTGTTGATTGTGCTTTCTCCACAAGACTGTAGGTTCCATGAGAACAAGAATATATCCATGCTGTGGTGCTTACCACTGTGTCACCAAGCCTAGTATATCACTTAAAACACGGAAGACACTCAATTCAATGGATAGATGAATGGATGGATGGATGGATGGATGAATAAATTAGTAGATGGGTCAATGCCATCATGCTCAGGTTTTTATTTAAAAATCTACTGTTTGTATCTCTGATGCAAATTCACCTTTCATTGAGACCAAAATTTAATATACATATAATTATTTTCAATGCAGAATGGCATTATGAGAAGATTTTTCTAATGTTTTTAAAGGTCACATGGAAAGAAACCTTAACATTTGTTCCCTATTGCATAAAAGATCATCACTACCATCTGTTGACAGTTACCTGAGTTGCAAAACTTTGATAGTGAGCATGACTCATCTGTTCAACTTATTATAATAATGGTAACTGTTAACACATCATCATTGAATGGTATAGCCTCAAGGGAAGCCCAAGAATACTGGAGCGGGTAGCCAATCTCTTCTCCAGGGGATCTTCCTGACCCAGGAATCGAACCAGGGTCTCCTGCATTGCAGGCAGATTCTCTACCAATGGAGCTATCAGGGAAGTCCCATAGATAAGCGTAAACATAGGCAAGAGATAAAAAATAATTCTCCTGTATAAGAAATGACCTTATTTGTCCAAGACTTTGATACAACCTTGTCCTGTATAGAATATGAAATAAAGATGATTTTTAAATGAGAAGGAATTCGAAACTATTTCACTTGGAGATCAAAGTCTTTTTATACATTTTTCTCATTTTTTATAGGAATACTCTTGAAGGTTAGCACAGATTTCACTTTAAGCTTGAGCAAGGCAGGGATTATGCCTTAGTTATCTTTGATTTCCCACAGCAGCTATTAGTCAAAGCCATATATACTGTGAAGTTATTGAAGATTAAGCTCCAGGGTCCCTCACTTGCATGGGCCTCTTTCAAGACCTAAATTTGAATTTGCAATTTTTTTCTTTTTTTATAGAAAAGCCCTCAAATTATATAGGCTTCCGGTCTCACAAAATTTGAATCTATTCAAGTTCAGTGAATTGTAAATAGTAGGTGCTGAATAAATGCTTGAATTAAAGTAAAATTCATGAGTAATGTGTTTTATACTTTTTTATGATTTAATGCACATGGTATGATTCACTTTAATATTAGAGTGCCATTACTAATTCAGTCAATAAATAGTCAGGAGATGTTACTAGAAGTTTAATAAGTAATTATTGCATTTCTTAAAATATTTAGCACCAACACTATAAATCAACCTAGGAATATGTATTTGTGAATTCAAAAGCACTAATTCTATTCACAGGTCTTTCCATTAGACACACATTGTATTATTTTATGTCTCTAGACATTCATATATACTCATGTTTACTTTTTAAATTATGCTCTCTTTCCTCAATATTTGATTCAATTATAACTTAAAGTCTTAGATCTGACTACAAACTGTTTTAATTATATTCTATCATTTGTAACATCCAACTAACCTCATAAATAATCAAATAATTTCCTGATACTCTATTCCAAAAGATAATTTATGTCTCATATTAAAATTATCTCAGCTCTCTTTTAAAAATCATCTATTTAACTCCCCCCTACTCTTTTTTAGAGGCCTTCAAGTTTAAAATGTTCATAGGTTCATTTAATAAATAAATAGAACACAATGAGAGACCAAGCATTTGGTTATGCTGTTATGAAATAGTATAGCAAGCTTACATCAATCAAAATAAAAATCATTTCTTTGCATTTTAATATCTAATAGTTCAACTTGTCCTTTATCATTTGGACAAACTTTATCATTGAAAAAGTAGAACATGGACAGCTTATAAGAATATAAGTGACCCTTAAGTGAGTCAGAAATGTTTTCTATCAGTGGCACTAAGCAGCTAACACAAGAATGACTGTTTATTACAACTAGAACAGCAGATAATTAGGATCATTTCCCTATAAGCACAATAGACTCAACATTTAAGCATGAGAGGTAGAGAGAGAGAAAGAAAGAGACAGAGAGAAAGAGGGGGGATCATTAATTTTCTGAAATTTTGTTGATTCTGACTGTGGATCCAAGTAACACTTTTTCACAATTTCAATGACTCTTTTGAAAGACAGCAGTTATTTCCATCATTTCATCATACTTTTAAAGCTCCCAAGTATTTAAGTTAGAATGCAAATTACAGATTCAGTGAAAAAAAATACATGTGCTTTTATCCATAATTTGTCAGAAAGGAGTTCATTTATTTAGCTGCTTCTTACGAGGGAGACTTTCATCGTCATTGTAACCATCCTTCTATGAACTCCTCACAGCTCTCTTACATCTCTGCTGATACGTCTAACTTGGGATACAATAAAAATAAGTCTCAGAAGGATATCTTCTGTTCTGCCTTTATCTGGCTTGGAAAGAGTGAAAGCATAAGTGGATGAAAAATGTATATTTACATTTGCAAACCAAATAACTGCTTGTCATTTCCTGTGAAGTGTTAAATGAATATTAATAGAAGGATTGTATTATTTTCTTTCTTGTTTATAAAATAATGGGGGTGGGTAGAGTGGGATTTTCTGTTATGATCATACACAGTTTCCCCACAGATTTTCGTGAGATTGCATCTTGCTGGAGACTGCAGCATATGCCCTGGTAGCTCCGTAGATGAACAGAAAAAGAACTTGAAAAAGAATCCCAAAATGTGCTTATTCACAGCCTATATTATTCTGCAAATGGGAGAGAAATGTGTTAAATGATATGGTGCCTGGAATTTTATGCAGTCTTTAAAAGGAACAAAAACATCCTTTATTCATACCAAACATCCAAGATTTATGTTAATTTTTGGCTTTAATTACTACTATGTTCCAATGAGCTGATTTAAAAAACAAAGACACTCTGAGGTAGCTTTAAAACAAGAAATGGTTTTGAAATAGGAACTTTTAGTCAACTTAATGTTATGCATGAAATGATTTTTTTATATAGACTTAATTGTATTGTGACACACAAGTTCTTCAATAAGCCACAGCTTAAAATTGCAGAAACCCTCCCTGAGGGACACATCACTAGCAGATGCAGATTGCCAAGGTCAATTAAACTGATGTAGCTGTGCTGTCATATATGTAGAAGAGAAACCCATGAGCATATGACAAGTATATTTCTCAGTGTTTATAAAAAGATGTCAAAGATGTTATATTTTAGTACATAAATATAAATTAATTCTCCATAAACAATAAAACAGTACAACAGAAATTATAATGAAGAAGGATTATTAGTATTCTTCAGTGAATTTGAGATGCTATAAAACAATGGGGGGAATAAAAAAAATTCCAACATTTATAAGAAAATGATTTCTTGAAAACAGATGAATTCATCTATGTGCTTGTTGCTTAATTTTACATAACCTATTAGCCAATAGGACCAAAGCACAATGAAACAAAAAGACAAGCTGAGGCAAGAACCTCAGTAAATCAGAGCTGAAAACAAAATATCAGCAAGAGCAAATAAATTCTAATTACAGGGCCAGGATATCAGAACTGTTTAAATAGAATAAGCTGGGTGAGGAGGGGACAGAACCACAGAATGCCTAAGAATATCAAGTCCCGAAGGCATGAGCTCTGTCCTCACATCTCCCTCTTCCTCTAAGTATTCGAATCAATATGCAGTCCATTCCCAAACACAAGGGAGAGAATAATGAAGGTTCATCAACTTCTTTCTGTAAACCCATTAAAAGTCAACCTTGATACTTTACCTTCTTCCCCCTCTTGGACCTCAAGTAACTCTGGTTCTTTTTAGAATATCATCTTTCTCTTATTTTCCTCTGTCACCTCCTACGTTGAATGAAAGTGAAAGCTGCTCAGTAGTGTCCGACTCTTTGTGACCCCATGAACCATACAATCCATGAAATTCTCCAGGCCAGGGTACTGGCATGGGTAGTTTTTCCCTTCTCCAGGAGCTCTTCCCAACCCAGGGATTGAACCCAGGTCTCCGGCATTGCAAGCAGATTCTTTACCAGCTGAGCCACAAGGGAAGCCCAAGAATACTGGAGAGGGTAGCCTATCCCTTTTCCAGTGGATCTTTCCGACCTAGGAATTGAACCGGGGTCTCCTGCATTGCAGGTGGATTCTTTACCAACTGAGCTATCAGGGAAGCCCTAGGTTGAATAACCTGGGTCTCTCTTCTCACTGCAATTCTCACATCTTCTTCTATCTAATTTCTTAATTTACACTGACTTCCTACCTTTTTCACCACCCAATTATTCCTTTCAGTTTATCCTTCTTATGAAAATATGGTGTTTATTGTCACCAAGTTCCATGACCTCAGTCCTCCTCGCTTTTCCCTTTCTATAACACCCATTAGCTGAATCATGTTAATTTTGATCTCTTTCTCTGATTTGCAGAATGCTACTCTATCTGGGCTCTCATTCTTTTCAAACTGTCCATGGGCTCCATCCGGTTATGCCTCATCTCATCCTCCTCCTCTTTCTAGCTCTCAAACATCATCTGCTACACTTCACTGCATCAGAAATTATAGTCATGCAGTCCATGGGGTCGCAAAAAGCCAGACACGACTGAGTGACTTCACTTCACTTCACTTCTGTCTTTAAACTTCATCTCTCTGGAAGTGACCTCAAATGCTACCTTCCACTTTTTTATTCTGACACTCCCATCTGCCTGTTAGAGATTCCAATGTGGATGTTCTACTGTCCCTCCTAAATCATCACATCTAAAACCCAGTTCAACAGCTTCCTCTGGGCCTTTCACATTTTACAAGTGATTATCAGTAAGCTTGGTTTTTCATGTCTCCTTCTCATTGTGACCACCAAAGCTTCACTGAAACTCTCTTCACTATGATGATCCAGAGGGCCACATCCAGCGACTCTTCCAGTGATCGCCCCAGTTCAGGACCAGGACTAGGGTGAGGTGGGGTGAGGCACCCAAATAGTAAGATTTAAGAAGGTCTTTAGGCACAAGATCATGCAAAGGCAGTTCAGTGCCTCAACTGTCTCAACGTTGCTAAGCATGGGACTGCCTTCCTTGACTTCTCAGGAGCTCTCAACAGATAACCACTTCCTCCTCATAAAAGTCCCTTATCTAGGCTTCAATGACACCACACTTCCTGCTTTTCCATGTGCCTCCATGATCACACTTTAACCTTTACTGCTGTTTTTTTCTATTCTCCTTTCCCAAAAAACAAAAACCTGGAAATAGGTCTTAATTTTGGTGTAATTTTTCAATCTTTTCTCTCCAATCATCTCATTATGTGGCCAATTACCATATTCTAACAACTGAACAGAAGGAAACTCTCTCCTAGTTACTTCCTACATCTCATTCACATCATCCTCACCTAATGAAGAACGTTAAGAAAAGCAATTAGCATTTATTGATCCCTTGTGTATGACAGACATACCCGATTCTGGATGTTTCCATACAGTAATCTCATTTAGACCACAACACAATTCTTTAAGTTAGGTATTAGTAGTAGCATCCTAAATACAGCTAAGAGATGGAAAAGTCAGTATATCAGTTTAGTCACTCAGTCGTGTCCGACTCTTTGTGACCCCATGGACTGGCATGCCAGGCTTCTCTGTCCAAGACCAGCTCCTCTGAAACCAGTTATTTCTCACTTCCAAGCTCTTCTTGCCACTGACCCTTGGTGTGAGGGCAAGAAAAAGCCAGGGATAGACCAAAAACCATCTCTCTACTGGGAACAATGCTGCTAAGTCGCTTCAGTCGTATCCAACTCTGTGCGACCCCATAGACAGCAGCCCACTAGGCTACCCCGTCCCTGGGATTCTCCAGGCAAGAACACTGGAGTGGGTTGCCATTTCCTTCTCCAATGCGTGAAAGTGAAAAGTGAAAGTGAAGTCGCTTAGTTTTGTCCGACTCTTCACGACCCCATGGACTGCAGCCTACCAGGCTCCTACACCCATAGGATTTTCCAGGAAGAGTACTGGAGTGGGGTGCCATTGCCTTCTCTGAACAATGGGAGAAGGCAATGGCACCTTCTTCTTCTTCTTCTGGGAACAATGGGAATAACTAAAATGAATCAGATTGGAGTTGAAGAGACAGTGATTATTTTTATTGTAGGTCTTATTTCCACAATTTGAGAGTCAGTTCATTATAGAGAAGAAGCCCAAATATTTCCCTTTAAAAATAAAGCTTCTAAAGAAAGTCTCTGGGCTTCTCAAGTGGCTCAGTTGTAAAGAATTTGCCTGCTAAGCAGGAGATACATATTCGATCTCTGGGTTGGGAAGACACTCTGCAGAAGGAAATGGCAACCCACTACAGTATTCTTGCCTGGAAAATCCCATATCCAGAGGAGCCTGGCAGGTTACAGTTCATGGAGGTTTCAAAGAGTTGGACAGGACTTAGCAATTAAACAGCAACAAAGAAAGACTCTATATGACAATTACACTGACAAGTGGAAGAGGCACTTGGCTAATACCTTTTGATTGATTTAACTATTTGAATTATCCACTGCTATATTAAAAAAAAATGTTCATTTGGATATGCTTGTAGAACTCAGACAATGTAAAAGTACAGATTTAATTTTCTTTCCTCCCTTGCCCAGGATAAGCTTAGGCTCCCCACATTAAATACAAAAGATAGATGTCAATAATAGCCTGTAGCAACTCCTTTTGTTTTACTTGTATTCTACAGGGAGTCTCCTTCTCATTTCCTAAACTGACCAACGAATCAATTCAGAATTAAAATTGCCTAAGCACTTCACCTTGATTTGCTTATTCCTCTGCAATAATTCCATCTATTTAAAACACTAAACTCCTTGAAGATTTGATTTCATTTTCTCTGGAAGAGATCTCTCAAGGAGGTCAGTGTCCTTGAAGAAAATATATGGGGATTGTTTTCAAATTCTCTGTTGGATTCCCAAATGCTGCACTTTGATTTGCTTATTTATATTCAATGATACCATCTACTTAAGACTACAAACTCCTTGAAGGAATAGACCATCCTTTAATCTGATTTGGACTATAATCATCATAATTCTATGCACATTTGGGTGCTTAATACCTCTTGATAATTAGGAGACAGTGAAAAAAAGTGGAAAGGCTACTGAAATATTTTATATAACTTCTCAGTGAAAGAACTTTTTAAAATGTTGAATGATATCATCAAGTGTTAGAAATAATTACAGAAAGGGGTTAAAAAATGTTTAATATAAAATCCTCATTGGCTGCATTTAAAGCATAAATAAAAACAAATAGAAAGCCAGAAGTAAATTACACTACTTGTGAAAACAATATTATTAAAATATAAGTGAATACTGAAAAATATTTTAATTAACAAAATAAATCAAATGGAAAAGATTCCCTAAATAGAGCTTTAAAAGTAAGTCTATGTGTGTTTGACTGCCATGACTAATTATGTATCCATGTAATGTGTGTTCAATTTGGGCTTATTTAAATAGCAGAAATGCTCATTAGCTGCAGTATATCTGTGAAGCTTCAGTAAACAGTTTAATGGTTTTTATGTTTAACCAATTTCATAAGTTCCTGTAATTTTAGCTTTAGCAGCTCATTAATGTTATTTTTTGATATCCATCTTACGACTTTTTTTCCTTGTCAATCGGCTGAAGGCAGATTTCAGTGCAAATTTAAAACATAAAATAGAATTTATTTTAAACAATTTTAGCACATAAGTAAATGCAAAAGTCAAAAATATAGGTTCTCTATATAGAGTATTGATTGTATTACTATGTAGTCAATAAATATTTTTGGTACTGACAAAGGCTATATATTAAATAGAATTCGTGATGATAATAATGACAAACAATTATTGAGTGCCCCCATGAACATGTAGCTGGTTCTGGACGAGTCAACTCATGTTATCTCTTTGTATTTTCACAGAAGAGGTATTACTTTAATTTTATAGTTAGGAAACTGAGACTGAGCTAAGTTACACAGATTACTATCTCATAATTTGAACCTAACTACAAGCCACTATCGCTGTTCTAAGTGGGAATACCTGGAGTTCTTTATGGGCATTTGGAGATAAATACCTAAACCTTAGGAGAGGGTCCTACAACTTAAGATAAGATATAGTCATAGGATGGAAGAAGTTCTTAGAGAAAGAGCACAAGTCTGGGTAAAAATAGAAGGAACCATTTATTTTTAAAGTGGTAGCAATCACTACCTGAGCTAAAGCCAGAAGAGGAATCATCAGAGTTTCATGAAGATCAAGGTATTTCTTTGTCACATGAGCCAAGAAGTGGTAATTTTAAGAAATGCCAAATACAAGAGAAATGTAAGGTAGATAACTAGATTTGAGGATCTGGAGGTCAATGAGCAGTAAAAAGAGGACATTTGTAGATAAATGATGAAGGCAAAAATCAGAATAAAAGGGGTTAAGGAGAAAAGATCTGGCAAAGACAGCAAGGCAGTACACACAGGATAGTCTTCTGGGAGTTTAATAATGATTGCATAGGGAAAAATTAAGGCAGTAGCTTGCATTCATTCATGCTATTAGCGAATATTTATTTATTATCTACTGTGTAGTAAATCCAGCTGTAGGCACTGTAGTAGAGCACAGATAAGGGACCTGTCCTTGTATGACGTACATTTCAGTTGGCAGAAGATAAAATAAATAAAAGAAAATAAGTGAACCAAATGATGGTGAAAATGGCTATGAAGAGAATGACATGAATGAGAGTGTTAAGTGGTGAGGGGACTGAGAAGTAGAAGAGGTGTTGTAGATCACGGTGGGGATGCAGGGGCAGACGATTCTTTGATGAGATGACATCTGAGCTAATACATAAAGGATAAGACAGGGATAGCAGGTGAGGACCTTGAGGCAGATCATTCCAGGCAGAGGGAACCATTACAGAGGAGTTCGAATGAGCAGAAGTCGATGCATTTGGAGAGCTGAAGGGAGACTTTATGTGGATAGAAGGAAGCAAGCGAGAAGAGAGGAGGCCAAGAGACAGGCAGAGGCTGATCGAGGAGGGCTTCAGAAGCTGGGAAGGATTTTATTCTAAATAAAGTAGAACAAAATAGAATTGATTTGTTTTATGTATTTCATTCTAAATAAAGTAGGAAACCACTGGAGGGTTTGGAACAGGGGGATGAAATGATGTAATTTCTGTTTATAAAGCTGATTCTGATAGGATTGCAAGGAAGAAAGAGTAAATGCAGGGTGACCAGTGAGAAGGTTACTAGTTTCTATGCAAGTGACAGTGTTCAGCATCTAACCATTGCCTCAACAGAAGGAGGACTGCCGGTCTTCATGTGACACTTTACATAAACATTACTTTCAAATGTTCTTGTTTTTACCTTGAATTTTCTGTAGGGGCATTTAGAATAAAGCAATCATTTCTTTCTGTTCAACCCAACATTTATCCATCTCTTCACTCATCCATTTATCCATTCATTCAGTGACCCCTTGAGACTGCTGGGTACTTTGGATTAAAATATGAATAAATTATCCTGAAGTCCTACTGTCAACATAATTAGAATACATAAAGTGTATGGATTGAAACAGGAGAAGACCAGGAGCCGATTAACTATTTGTTTTACTCTGTGGTGAGGGGAACGTATTCCATTGACATGGCCCTTTAGATTTCAGGTACCCACCAACTTCAGAATAAAATTCAAATACTTTAGTCTTACACTAAAACATTTTGTGAATTAGCAATGGTATATTTCAATGATATATATTATATGACTTTTTCTTGTTGGATGCCTTATGATCTAGCCAAAGGAATTACCCCTTGTATTATCCACCCTGTTTACTCTGACAAAATGTGCTTTTCCCTTGTCTCTAGTCTCTTAGTTCCAACCCACTTCCCATCTCTATTACAAATATCCCTGCCTCCGTAAAACCTTCTTTGATGATTACAGCTGGAAGTCATCTCTCCATCCTGTGTGTTATGCTAACAGTGTATCTATTTCTCCTTGAGTCTACCTAATGGCATTTTTATGTGCATTTTCCCTCTCCTTTAGACTGCAAGCTCCTGTAGACAGGGTCAATACATTCATTTTTTGTGAACTCAGGAGAACTTAACACAGAATCTAAGAAACCGAGAATGAAAGCATAGGAAATAAAGTCCCACAAGTATGTAGGAGGGCAGATTAGAAGGTTGTCAGAATTAAATAGAAGCATTTGGTTTCAATCCCACCATCAGGGGAGAATAACTTTAGATTCTAAAGCATGAGAGTAATGCAATGATACTGATGATCTAGTAGCTCATTTGGCATCAGTGTTCAAATACAGGGAAAACACTGGGCCATATTAAACCAAGTGAATCATCACTATGCTTTTCAGAGGATTTGGAAAATCACTGGATGTTCACTGAATACAATACGCTTGGTACTCTTTCATGCACTTGTATGGAAAAAGTGGTTGTGTAATTGAAAGTCCCTTGAAAACATTTTCAAGAGCTTCATAATCACAAAATTCTATAAGAATGGTTAGAATGGAAACAAGGTGGGCATGAGATAGCACTAGAACATACAAAGCTTGAGTGAGACCTCTGAATACATGTTCAAATAAGAGCTGGCTTTCTCCTCCAGCAATGCCAGCATGTTGGGGAAATCTAATAAATTATATGAACATATTATATTTACATTAGGTAGCTTCCATATTTGGGGGCTATATATTAAATATGCTTCCCAGCAGTTATTTGGTAAAGAATCCACCTACATTTCACAAGACACAGGAGACATGGGTTCAATCCCTGGGTCAGGAAGATCACCCAGAACCCACTCCAGTATTCCTGCCCACTCCCACTCCAGTATTCTTGCCTGGAGAAACCCATGGAGAGAGGAGCCTGGCTGGCTGCAGTCCACTGGGTTGCAAAGAGTCGGACACAATTGAAGTGACTTAGCACATATTAAATATGATTCAATGTAATTTCCTAACTCATAAAATTACAACTTATACGCATGTAGGTCAATATCTAATTTATCTGTCTGCTGCTGCTGCTGCTAAGTCGCTTCGCTTCAGTCTGACTCTGTGCGACCCCATAGATGGCAGCCCACCAGGCTCCCCCGTGCCTGGGATTCTCCAGGCAAGAACACTGGAGTGGGTTGCCATTTCCATCTCCAATGCCTGAAAGTGAAAAGTGAAAGTGAAGTCGCTCAGTCGTGTCCAACTCTTAGCGATCCCTTGGACTGCAACCCACCAGGCTCCTCCGTCCATGGGACTCTCCAGGCAAGAGTACTGGAATGGGGTGCCATTGCCTTCTCCGAATTTATCTGTCTAAAATAGGTATATTGTTATTCTTATTTTGTGCTTTCAGCCAAGAACACAAATGCAAAGTAATTAACAATAATCTGTAATATAAAATATATATCACTAAGATAATTAGTGTAAAATCTATATCATTACTAAATTTTTAATTTGACTAAATTTTGTATCTTGATTTTACATCATAGCAGCTTACTATATTTTAACACTTCACAAGAATATCAGGTTTCAGAATAAACTTTTAGTGTACCATGAACTAACTAGTATTTAAAAGGCAAATATAATAGGCTATGTCAAGAAAGCTCTTGACATGTATTACAGTCACTATATGCTGAATACCATTTTCCTACATTTGAAGATTTCTGTTCTCTGAAACAATTATGTTATTTTTCCATTTTCTACCTTCTTTTCCCAGCAAAACTTGTTACATGCCACTGCTCTACTTCTTGTGTGTAATCTTTGATTTGATGGAAAAGTACTGATTTATCCACTGTCTCCCTGTAAGAATGCATATGATATCAACCACTAGTGAAACCTGGAAAATAAAGATAAGGGAAGGCTCTGAACAGAGCTATTCACTGGGGAAACAAACCTATTCCTATGCAGTTATTAGAGGGAAGTAAAATAATTACAGAAATATCATGTTATGCTTCAAATGGATGTCTAAGGCAGTTGTAAGTGATGTGATGTTGATTCCAAATCACTTTCAACACTGTTATCAGTTTGACCTCCTTCCTCATCACCTCCACCCCTTTACAGTAATTTCAAAGAAAAACTATGCAAAGATTCCATTATTTTGGATGGTTATTATGCAGAAATGCCAGTACTTGCTTTAAATTCTACCACTTTATCCTCACTCTTCACAGTATATTCTATCATAAAAAGATAATAAATTTTTCAGTGAGAAAAAAATCTGATAATTACGGCAATTTTTAAGAAAGTATGTACAGTTTTACTATTGGTTTTCTGAGAATGCTACTTTTCTAAAACAGGGTTAAAAGCAAGACAATGTACAGGGACTGAAAAGGGATTCATTCTCATCACTGGGCCAGCAATACAAAGGATATATCAATGTTTTATTTCTCAGGATAATGGAAAGGTAGCATCAGGAACTACATGCATTAGTAAAACTGGGGGAGGTGCAGAATCACAGACTAAAACTGTCTTGATGCCAATGTCCTCCTAAAATATTTACCATCTAAAGATAAGCATAAGAAAGGCTGACTTTTTTTCCTGTTCATAATATGATAGATTCTTCTTGATTTCCAGAAGAAATGCCACATGTCCTCTTTATTCATACTTTAAAGAAACTGTCATCTAAACTATAAGTTATAATAGTCTTTATTCATTAATCCAACCAATGAATAACCACTATTCTAGACACTAGGTTATGAAAGTGAAAAGACAAATGATATATAATGATACCTACTGTCTCTTTTCAATCTGAAACGTCTTAGTTCTAGTCCTATTTCCAGCTGTTGAATGGATTAGCAAATCCAAATGAAACACATCACCATTTCCCTCGGATCTATTTGTTCTACCTGCTGCATTCATGAGTTCTTCAGGCATTATATGGACATATCTGATTATATCCAATCAGATCCCACGCTAGATTCTCCATATTCCACCTCTTTATCAAACAGATGACCAAATCATTAATGTCTGTGTAAAAAATATGTCTGGATTCTGAATGTTCTTCAGTAGTGCTATGTCCTTTAACTTAACTTAAGCCTTAAGCAGTAACCATGCAAATTGACAGTCTTTTTTTTTTTTTTTACCTGTTTTTGATTTTATTTTATTTTTAAACTTTACATAATTGTATTAGTTTTGCCAAATATCAAAATGAATCCGCCACAGGTATACATGTATACAGGTATAAATTGACAGTCTTTTAACTGGTTTCATCAATACTATTCTGTCTTAATCCACAGCCATCTTTATCACTATCACTGCCACCTTGGAGAAGCATGTTTATTTCACACTCCTGATGCTTCTTTTCATGTGCGGAAACAAATATTGGTATAATACTTGTGGTGTCACTCTGTATCTCACCTATCTTTAAAAAGCTGCAATCGGTAATTATAATTAGCAGATATGAAAGAAGAAATTAGGCTTGTGTGGCATCACCAACGCAACAAACATGAACTTGGGCAAACTCCAGGAGATGGTGAGGAACAGGGAGGCGTGGTGCACTCCAATCCATGGGGCCGCAAAGAGCGACTGGGCGACTGAACAACAACAGCACACCCTTGCCAAGAGTATAGCTTGACAGCTGCCCAGTTGAGGGTGCCTCCCTTCCTTTAATCTAAAAATCTTCCTGCTTCAGCGTCCCAACAGGGAACCTGCATTGTTGGATCACACCTGTGACTGGTGAGTAACTTACCTACTTCAGGCATCTAATAGCAGGAAACACATTTGTCTTCTGATATGAAGCACCTCAAGGGTGACTTCATGGTTTCCCAACTATTTGAAGAATATTATAAATGGTTCAAACCCAAGCAGAGAGAAGGAAGATCCAGCACCTACCAGAATTGCTACATTAACATAAAGATCTCTCCAATATTTAAGCCTCCTCATTTATCAGTTGGGTGTGTATAGGACAAAATTCACAACCCCTGGTTTAGCATGTAAGTCTCCTAATTTCACCTAAATTTGTAGACAAATTTCCTCCAATCCTACCACTATCCACTTCCCACCTTATCTTAACATGCAGCATGTGCTCCAGCTAAACAGAATTTCTCACTACTGTCTGGTCACCTGAGGCCGTTTATCAGCTTGCACCTTGTGTGTGATATTCCCTCTAACAGAGAAAATCCTTGTTGTTGTTCAGTCACTAAGTCGTGTCCAACTCTTTGCAATCCCATGGACTGAAGCACACCAGGCTATCCTGTCCTTCACCATCTCCTGGAGCTTGCTCAAACTCATGTCCATTGAGTCGGTGATGCTATCTAACCACCTCGTCCTCTGTTGTCCCCTTCTCCTCCTGCCTTCAATCTTTCCCAGCATCAGGGTCTTTTCTAATGAGTCAGCTCTTCACATCAGGTGGCCAAAGTATTAGAGCTCCAGCTTCAGCATCAGTCCTTCCAATGAATATTCAGGGTTTATTTCCTTTAAGATTGACTAGTTTGATATCCTTGCTGTCTAAAGAACTCTCAAGAGTCTCCTCCAACACCACAGTTCAAAAAGCATCAATTCTTCGACAATCAACCTTCTTTATGGTCCAAAGCTCACATTCATACATGACTACTGGAAAAAACATAGCTTTGACTAAAAGGACCTTTGTTGGTAAAGTAATCTCTCTACTTTCTAATACACTGTCTAGGTTTTTCATGGCTTTTCTTCCAAGGAGCAAGCATCTTTTAATTTCATGGCTGCAGTTATCATGTGCAGTGATTTTGGAGCCCAAGAAAATAAAGTCTGTCACTCTTTCCATTGTCTCCCCATCTATTTGCCATGAAGTGATGGGACCAGGTGCCATGATCTTTGTTTTTTGAATGCTGAGTTTTAAGGCAGCTTTTTCACTCTCCTCTTTCACTTTCATCAAGAGGCTCTTTAGTTCCTCTTCGCTTTCTGCCATAAGGGTGGTGTCATCTGCATATCTGAGGTTATTGATATTTCTCCCAGCAATCTTGATTCCAGTTTGTGCTTCATCCAGCCTGGCATTTCACATGATGTACTCTGCGTATAAGTTAAATAAGCAGGATGACAATATACAGCCTTGACGTACTCCTTTCCCAATTTGGAACCAGTCTGTTGTTCCATGTCCGATTCTAACCTGTGCTTCTTGACTTGCATACAGGTTTCTCAGGAGGCAGATAAGGTAGTCTGGTATTCCCATCTCTTGAAGAATTTTCCACCATTTGTTTTGATTCACAGAGTCAAAGGCTTTAGTATACTCAATGAAGCACTCAATGAAGTAGAAGTCAATAGTCAATGAAGCAGAAGTAGAAATTTTTCTGGAATTCTCTTGCTTTTTCTATAATCTAACAGATGTTGGCAATTTGATCTGGTTCCTCTGCCTTTTCTAAATCCAGTTTGAACATCTGCAAGTTCTTGGTTCATGTTGAAGCCTATCTTGGAGAATTTTGAGCACTACTTTGCTAGCATATGAGATGAGTGGAATTGTGCGGAAGATTGAACATTCTTTGGTGTTGTCTTTATTTGGGATTGAAATGAAAGCTGACCTTTTTCAGTCCTGAGGCCATTGCTGAGTTTTCCAAATTTGCTGACATATTGAGTGCAGCGCTTTCATAGCATCATCTTTTCAGGCTTGAGCAGGAGAAACTCCTACTCAAGCCCTACAACCCAAACCAAATATCACTTCAGATTAGCACATTATGCTACAGTGCATGTATTATTTACATGCCTGTTTCTCTCATTAGCCTATGTGAATCCCTGAAAGGCAAAGACTCCCTTTTACTCATATTTGTATTCTTAGTGCCTGGACAGTCCCTATAACATATTTGGGTATTAAAAAGTTATTCATTGAATGAAAAATAATGAGAGAATAAATAATAGAAATCATAAAATAAAAAGTTAAATTTTGGACATAAAAGTGAAATATTCAGACTTTCATGTATAATGATGAGAAAGAACATGCATGAAATAAGTAGGATGAGAACTTTCTAAAGACATGGTATTTTTTTAATATAGCTTTTAAAAATGACTGTAAAATGACGACTTAATCTAACAATGTGGTGTTGAGCAAGTTGCATAATCTCCCCCTGGCTCTCTCCCTTCCACCCCCATTGCACCTGGAAACTCCTACACATCACTCAGCCTTCAATTTACAACCCACTTCCTCCAGGAGGCTTCTCTGAACCTTCAGATTGTTCTCTCTCTGCTTCCTGAGGACTCTAAACTTCTCCCAGCACAATTTATTATGAATGTGAGTCTTGCCTGGTTAAACTGCATTCCTGGATGCCAAGTTTGCATCTGCCTGTTCTCCACTTTATCCCGAGAACACACTCAGTGTCTGGAACAGCAGGGCATCAGAAACTATTAACTAAACAAATAAACTTGTGAAATCAGGAGTCTGGAGTATGTTATCTCTTAAGTCCCTTCTAGCAGTCTTCCTGGTGGCTCAGTGGAAAAGAATCTGCCTGCAATGCAGATATGGGTTCCATCTCTGGGTTGAGAAGACCCTCTAGAAAAGGGAAGGGCAACTCACTCCAGCATTCTTGCCTGGAAAATCCCATGGACAGAGGAGCTCCGTGGGGTTGCAAAAGAGTCAGACAAGACTTAGACACTAAACAAAAACAGTAAGTCCCTTCCACAACATTTGCAAATGTAAGTAAGGAAAACATCAGTGCTAGTAGCTATATTGTGATGTATGCCTGCTACTTTATTTTTCAATTCTATCTATCCATTCCTAGTCATATTAATCATCAGTGAGGCCCTTCCTCTAACATTTCTGCCATCAGTCAAAAAGTTCTCCTAGCTGGCATTAAAGTACAATATTCCTTAATCTGTAATTTGAAACTATATTGTAAACATTTCTGTTTATAAAAATGTATACAATAGGGAAAATCTGATCAATTATGACACATTCTCAACTTGGTATTCCATTCCATCCCTCTCCTGTTTATTTTTGGTAAGGCAGAAAAGGAATTCTGAAAGTTAAAAGCCACAAAAAGTAGACAGCTATTCAAAGCCAAGTTTGCTGAATTTCTAAGTGCCATCAGTGGCTTCTGAAGGAGCTGTTTTATTGTTTGAAAGATGAAACATGCTTGTTAAAAAGGGCGGGTTATTAAAATGCCCTAGTGTTCCACTTCCATTAGCAAAGTAGCATATAAATAACATTTTAATAAGAAAAAAAGCAAATTAAACATACTGATGCCATTTCTTTTCAAGCGCAGATAAGTATGACTATTGGGCAGTTGACTCATGTACTGCTCAATTTAAAATATTTTTCTAGGTTTTTCTCAACACCTAAAATAATGGAGGAAAAATGGGCCCTTTTGAAAAATTCCTGAATATCTGCATTGTCATGGATTCATGCACACTATTTCTTACATACCTAGCCTTTTCAAGCTCTGGCTTAGGCCAGAATAAGGCAAATTAACCTATGGACTGCTCCTTTTTTCAGGATGACAGCAAGTGAATCAAACTATACTTGAAGCTAGTATTGGCAGAATCTTTTATTTACTTTTCATGAGGTTTTGAAAACACTTTCTGAGGGTCTTCTAATAAGAGGACCTGGTAAGTCATTTTATAGCCTCCCCACCATCCTGCCAGTCCCTCCCCGCACCCTACCACCCCCCCCCCACAAAAAAATAACACTTCCTTATGGAACTAATTGCTATTAATGCTATGAAGGCAGCTGTTTTCTGAGGGGTGCATTAAAGGTTCAGAAAGCTCTGGGCTTTGTATTTCCTTGTTGTCTCTAGTGAAATGAGCAGGAAGAAAACGTAGCCTCTGGGTGAAGTACACAAACTCCTTTCCATAGAAGCACCACATTCATGCTATGCCCGGAGAGCTCAGTCACCTCATCACTTGCTAGCCTGAGCAGGCTGTGCAGCGTTCTCCTGAATGGCTATTACTGCCGCCATTCATCCTATCTTCTTCCGAAAACAAAGGTTTTTAATCTTAGTTATCTAATCCCATAATTTTCAAGTGCTTAAAGGCTCCAATTTAGCAACATCAACAGTGCTTCTCTCTTTCCTTTTTCACATAAACATGAGCAATCATACAAAACAAAAATTTGGCCCAGATTTTACCTTGGATGTTCAAGAGGAGAAAACAAAGATATTAAACATATCCTCTGTTCTTTAAATATCTGATTTATGGAAAACCCAAAATGCAGATTTCTACCTACTAAAATTAGTTGAAAGAAAATTCCTCTCAATGGTATAAAAATCATCAGAATTGATAATAAAACATTTTGAAAACATATGATACAGTTACGAACTATGTACTTTTTTTCTGCAAAGTAAAAATAATGAAATAAAACATTTTCTCCTTTAAAAATTCATAATTTGTAAGGGTATCTGTTTTACTCATTTACAAAAGACATGTGGACAGAGCCTGCAAGGCCCCAGATGAACTCCTAATTCTCAATGCTTTTATTCCTAGATAAGATTCATACCATCATAAGGGTGTACTATAACTCAACTGTAATTCAATTTAATTATCAAAGTGTGATTTTGTTACACAAGGATAGTAACATCTGCAATGTAAGAGATGCTCACTATTGAACTGAACTGAACTGAACTATGTGCTAGACATATATCTAAGTGCCTTACATGTATTATTAATTTATTTATTCTTAAAATAACACTAGAAGGTAGATACTATAATTTTCTTTCTTAAAAGATCAAGACCATGAAGTACAAAGAGACTAAGGGAGCCAGATTTCCAGCTGGGTAGCCTGGCTCCCAAGCCCCCGCTCTAAGCTGCTACACCAGACAGACTCTAATTGGTGTCATATTTATTAGATTATAAAGAATTCAACAATTTATGCCAAAACAAGGGAAAAATCAATAGCAAAGAAAAAACAGAATAACTTTTCTAACATTTATGTTTTCTAAGAAAAATAAATCAAATAAACCCCACAGCAGGAAAAATATAACAACTAGGTATAATAAAACTGGAAAAGACTCTGAGGCTGGGAAAGATTGAAGGCAAAAGGAGAAGAGCGTGGCAGAGAATGAAGTGGTTAGATAGCATCACCAAGTCAATGGACATGAAATTGAGCAAACTCTAGGAGACAGTGAAGGACAGAGGAGCTTGGCATGCAGCAGCCCGTGAGATTGCAGAGTTGGACGCAACAAAGTGTCAAAAGCAACTGAGCAACAACAACAAATAAAGAAATTAAAATTTTAACAAGAATCAAGTCAAATCAAATGCACAAATATAAATGAAGCATCTACCATGGCTATTATTGGGACTACAACGTACTGTAAAGATACATTCTCTGTCCTTTGGGGGTTTACAATCTAACTAGAAGATAAATTATAACAGGTTCTGAAACATCAAAGCATATGGGTCTTTTCAAAGTAGACATTTCAAAGGAATGAGAGGATGACTTGGTGCAGTGTGTGAGAGAGGCACTGAGGTCATGGCAGAGTTGAAAGTGCCTTCCTTCAGTTGTCGAAAAGCAGACAAAACTGTATCATCTACACCTCCTAGGAATGTGCAAACAAGGACATATGTTATCACCTCCCCTGAAAAAATGAAGCTGTGAGGTCAGTAAAAATGGTAACAGATTCTCCTTATCAATTCCAAACTAACAGTAGAGATATGCACATTCTTTTCATAACTGGTAGTTTAGTTCCAAGCAGAAGAAAAGGGAATAAAATAAGGAAAAAAGTATCTTAAACTTGACATTGCTTTAACAAAAAGAGGGAAAATTCAACTCCAAACACTGATGTTGGTGTTTAACAGAAGAAAAGACTTCTTATATTATGAAACATATGCTTTTACAATAAATAAATACATGTTTTAAAATTTCCAGTGAAGGGCAATATTTGTGGAGTAGAAATGCTAGTTAGAGGTGAAACTGAAGTCGCTCAGTCGTGTCCGACTCTTTGGGATCCCATGGACTGTAGTCTACCAGGCTTCTCTGTCCATGGTATTTTCCAGGCAACAGTACTGGAGTGGGTTGCCAGTTAGAGGTAGCCTGTGCTTAATTTACTGAAAGCCTTAAAATCAGACATGAATACTAAAATCCAAATTAAATATGATTTGGGATCTTACATTCTTAGAGGAAATGGATGAGAATTTTGAAAAGGTGGAACCACCTTGAGTTTTTCATAGGAAAGATATTAAATAAGGCTAAGAATTTATCATCCCAATCAAATTAGAAACTGGACACCATACTACCTTTAGAATTTGTAACAGTAGTTAATGAAGGATTCAATTAAATTGTGCTTATAATAAGCACACATAAATTTCATGCACAGGGATGTGGAATATGTAGTCTTTTGTTCTTATTTTCTACTCACTGCTATAATCCAAAAAAAAAAAAAAGAGAGAAATAAAACAGAATTAAGTAAAATAATGATGATTACTTATAATTGTGATAAGCCTTGGAAAGAATGAAATAATTAGCAACTGTAATCTAAGGATATTACACAAATTTGTTTTATAAATTTGACACATTTTTCTTTTCTACAAGCTATTGAGGCAGTTACTATTTTTATGACATGAAATAAGTATTAGAGATACATTGGGTGCTTAATACTAAAGCTATTTTATATTCTCCGTTGTGAAATGCATAAATTAAGGGACTTACAAAATAATGTAGTATATATGAAAAAATTAGACAAATAATTTCCTTCAAATTTCCCAATTTAGTTTACCTTTACCAACACCTATTATTGATATAATCGAGACACTACAATTTCATTTCACTATTTTCACTTAAAATATTATTGTAATCAGATAATGTGGAGAGAATAAATTATCACTGTACTGTCAAGTTTATTTCATTTCTTTAATTCTTCAGCATATATTTACATAATATATTCATCAAGGACTTTCCAAATTAACCACTACGTAATCCACCCTGTACTAGATACTAGGAGGAACAGTTCAATAGGGAATACTGGAAAGTAAAGCTAGGCACATAGTACATAAAAGCATTTGTTGAAGTTCTCAGCCAGTCAGGAGGAGTTTCATCCTCTTGTATAGGGCAACACTGGTGACTTTAATGAAAGGCAAAATTGGAATTAGATATCTGAATCTGGGATATCATTTTTGAACTTTAGTGAGAAGAGAACTATTGTACCATTTCCAATAATAGCAAACTTGAGAGGCAATCAGTGTTAGGGCAACCTGATGAGGTGATCCTTATTTTGTGCATATCTCTCTAAATGTATTCTAAACTTGATAAAACAAACTTTTTTGTTTGAAGGTCTGCCTCCGGCTCCAGTCTGTGAAGTTTTTAAGTTCAAGAAATGCCTCATTCATCTTTGTACCCTGCAGAATACATTTTGGTACCTGGTATTCATTAGAAACTCACTAAATGCTTGTTACATGCATGAGCATAAACAGAGGATGAAATAACTTCTGAGAAATGAAAAGTAGAGAAAGAGATTTTAGAGCCATTTTATACAGAAGTGCAATAGTGCTTATTGTAAGCCTGGCTACCCCTTGCCACATAGAAGTTGTCCGTTAAATATTCTTAAAAGGAATTAATGTATGTGTGGATAAATGAATGAATGAGTTCAGTAAAGAAATAAATATATTAAGAAAAGAGAAAATGGGCAAAGTCTGAACTTTTTAGAGGAAGAAAACAGTCAGTGACAGTGGAAAAGGAACAGTTAAAAGAAAGAGCAAAAAAAAAAAATGGAGTGTCATAAACAATAATAATGTGTTACAGTTTCAATTCCAAAGCACTTTCACATTATTTCATTTTAATTCTGATAACCGTCCTGAGAGGTAGAAAGAGTATGTATTATTATCCATGTTTTGTTACAGACGAAGAAGCTGAGGCTCAGATAGGTTAAGTGACATGGAAGAGTTTTTCAAACACAACTGTCAGATGCAGAAACTAGAATAAGGAGTGAAAAGATGACACCGAGTTTTGTGTGCAGTTCGCTGGAGTCTGTGCAAAGAGAGCTTGGGAAGGAGTGAAGAAGAAGGGTAGAAAAGCAGATTGATGATTTAAGAAAGAGGTTGTAAGTAAATATATTGAAGTATATCATACCACATATGCAATAATCACAAAAATATCACACATAAATCACATCACAGGAGTATTGAGATAGGATAAGATTCAGGGCAGAAGAGACACGAACAGCTTCTCTTCTTACCCAAACTGACAACTTGCTTCCTACAATCTGATTTTCACTCTATCTGGTAACATGTGCACATGAAAGTTTTCTTTGAAAGTATTGTTTCAAGATTTTAAATACCGCTTGGGTAAGATCTTCTTGATCAACTTTTCACAAATGATGTTTCTCTCTACCATTTTAAAATGTTTTCCATTCAAAAAACAGTATTGAATATATTTAGAAAGCAGCAGAGATGTGAATGCTATTTAACATTGCAGCTCTTCCAGCTCCCCTCTAACTGGAAAGTAGCTCTCATTAATGTCAACACTGAAGGTCCTCGTAAAGCAAGTAGTTCTATTTGAGGAAAATTTTCTCAAGCAGTTTGTTTTTCAAGTCAGGAGGAGGGGGAAAAAAAAGGGAAAGGGAAGGTCTAATCATTTTCCCTTGATTTCTCTAATGTATACGGGGTGAAACATACAGAGCCCTGGAAGAAACATACACAAGTAAATTTTGGAACAAAATTCACAAATAAATTTTTAAATGATTTAGTCAAATAAACACGAGTAAATCAGACTTTCTTTTCTTCTACTCACTATTTTAAATATTAAGTTAAATCTTTCACTCTTTACACACATACCAACATAAGCTTTGGAAAGCTGTATTCTATGATTCTCTGAGTCACATCTACTTAAGTTTGCTAGGGAAAAGATATATTTTCCTTAATATTAGAGTTGTCAGTTGTGGAACATA
Source organism: Bubalus bubalis (assembly GCF_019923935.1). NCBI lineage: Eukaryota > Metazoa > Chordata > Mammalia > Artiodactyla > Bovidae > Bubalus > Bubalus bubalis. The sequence goes on along the minus strand of NC_059162.1, from coordinate 45,928,598 downwards.
AATTTAAATGGTAAGATAAATTGTTTTTTGATAGACAAAAAATCAACAAAATTGCAAGTTAAGTGATTCAAATTTTTACTCAGTTTTCAGTCATATACAGAGCGGTAAGAACATGATGATCTTTTTTTAGATAACAGAATACAGTTTATATGTTGCTCTCTTTTTCTGTCCTGAACTCATCAATGAATAACAAAGCACACTGTGACTATGTCTGCATATCACATAAATGTCTAGATGAAAAGTGACAAATTCAGGCCATCATCCAACTATTTGAAAACATTTATCTTGATGACATTAAACATCTGGATGTTTCCAAATACCAAGATGTTTGATGTCCTGCAGATAAAATATCCTGATGAGTGCTTAAACGTTTTACTTATCTATTGGATAAAAATGCACATTTGCAAGCATTATCTTTTTCTGTTTCAGACACAAAATGTAATTTTAGCATGGATTTAGTAGGAAGCTATAGGAATCATCAGGTTTAGAAATTTTACTTACTCTTTTTCCTAATGAATCTTGAAATTAGAGAAACATCTTTCTTTATTTTCTTTTTAGTTAATAAAGTAGATGTCATTTTGACGGTGTGCAGTAAAAAGTAAAAGATTTGCAAAATGAAGGGTACGGAGGAACCTAAGCCTTTATGTAAAGTGGCCCACAAAAACGCTGTGTGCGAGGAAAACAACACAAACTAGTCTTAGTTGATTGGCTTATTATTCAGTTGGAATGTTATCTATTTCTTCTTCTCATATCTTGTTCAAAGCATTTTGTTCTTAGCATGTCCATTTATGCCACTTAGATGAAATGACAGAAGTTCAGACTTCCTAATTTGACAATTTTGATGTTTCTAGTGATAATTTGGTATGCGAATAATAGTAAACATGAATTCTATTTTTGACTATTCATTAGGTCTTAACTTGCTTGAATCACTGAAGATTGGCTATTACAAGTTCTCTGTCACATTTTCTTACTCTAGGTCTAATTGAACAAAAAACTGATTTTTATAGAGGAAACAAGGCAAACATTTAACAACGCAGGATATGTATTTTGACTATAAGCTAAAAAGAAAGATTAATGTTGTTTCCAATTCCCAGTACTTTAAATATAATTCTGTATAAGTATTAAATACCATTTCTAAGTCTTACAAATCAAGATTTCTTGCATTCCATACTAGAAGAAGGAAATGAATGTTCAAGTGAAAAACAATTCCCTGAAAGCTGGAAACCATTATGGCAGTAAAATAACAGACAACTGCGTAACACATTTCAGCTCCCAAGCACTCTACCTTTAGGATCACTCAGAACTGAGCCAAAGGCACTGATGACCACATCGGCTTTCACACAGACTATCTGATCTTCATCTTCATTCCATTTTCCAGTTTCATCTTGCTCTGTCCGAATAAATTGCATGGCAACAATTCTCCCACCTTTGACTATAACCTTCCGTGGAGACAAGAAAGGCAAAAATTCACATTTTTCTTCTCTAGCAAGCTCCATCTAAAATGAAACAGAACACAGAAAAACTTGAAAATGTTTCTTCTTGATTTAATATTGATTTTTAATTCAATTATTCATACTAAAGCTTATAATGTTTAAATCAACATGAAGTTTTTTCTTTCACCAAAGCTGAGATTCAGTTATCAGCTGTTCACATTTTGTAAATCACTGACACAGGAAGTCTTGCATTGAAGCTGTCATGTGGAATTTTATAGATCATGGCGAGTGTGCGTGCATGCTAAGTCGCTTCAGTCATGTCTGACTCTGTGCTACCCTATGGACTTTTGCTCTCCAGGTTCCTCTGTCCATGAGATTCTCTAGGCAAGAATACTGGAGTGGGTTGCCATGCCCTCCTCCAGGAGATCTTCCAGACCCAGAGACTGAACCTGTGTCTCTTGTCTCCTGAACTGGCAGGTGAGTTCTTTACCACTAGTGCCATCTGGTAAGTCCAGATCATGACATCACAAGCTATTTCTAAAGTTTTATGTAGTGCGTGCCCTATGGCTGGCAGTGTGTGAGGTTTCTCACTATAATAGCGTGGTCTCCTTATGCTTTTATTTCTGTAGGTTAAGTTCTCTTTTTAATCATCCCTTTTATGAAAATAAATTCTGATTATTACCAGGCTGCATATATCTAAACTAGAAAAAAGTCCATAAAGTGGGTGAGCAAGTCTCTGGAAGTAACTGATTAGAATGGTAGGAAAGAGAAAAGATTAGAGAAATTCTGTAGAACCAAGAAACAAGTAACATTTATTTTTACTTTCGGAAAAAAAAATGAAAATTTCAAGAAAGAGAAACAAACATGTTCCTCTTGACAAATTCCCAGTTATTCCACTTATCTGACATAATTTATTCTGCCATAAAATTGGACACCCTAATTTTTGTTTTTGTGCCCATAATGGGATGTCTATTAAGATAGAATGTTAAGATTTATTTATTCACTTCCTTTTCTACTTACTGTTTTGGGGGCCAGGCCTTTGTTAATGTGATCCTAACCCGTATGTTGACTAGTCTTTTGCAGGAAATGTAAAAACATCCCACAGAAGAGGTTGTGAGTGTGTCTAGTCTCATTCTTTCCCTACCCGATGGAAGAAAGGTAGATTCTCAGTTGACGAGTGAGGTTGAGAAAGCTGAATGTGTAAGGCTTCTAACAGGAATTATCTGGGCTACAACAAAATGAAAAAACTGAGACAAAAAGTAGCTTGCTCAATGTTTCAATGAAGCCATGGACCCGTCTCTCAGCACTCCATCCACGAGTGGTGGTTCCATCTTTGCAATACATCAGAATCACCTTAGAGGACCTGATAAAACCCTGCACAGGCTTACCCCCAGTTCTGTAGCACTGAATGAGGCCTGAGATTTGCATTTCTAACAAATTGCTAGGTGATGCTTTGCTGCTATTCCAGAAGTGACACTTTGTGAACCACGTCAGTTTAGACTATAGCTGCCTATCTCTGAACGTCGATTGATCTATACCATGAATTGTCAGTGAGATTAGTATCACCCATAAGGGAGTGAAATTTATTTTCCTCAGAGAAGAAAAATTCTTACATAACATAATAGCATAGAGTCACAGCATATAAACAGATACACAGAATATTTATGGTATGAAAATTACAATGTCATAAAAATCTAAAAATATCTAAAGCAACTCCTTCAAGGGATGATGATTTTTTTTTTAATTTGAAAAACACATTATTACATATTGGAATGAAGCTATTTCAGTCTATGTCTTAATTAAGATATTTTTTGAAAACTGGTTTTGAAGGCTTGAAAACAGCTCCATAAACTACTGTCACATAACCTTTTCCTTTTCATTATAAAATTAAGAGACTAGCAATAGCAAAAACAATAAATAAGTGGGTATTGTGGGTGGTAAATATACAAGCCAGTGGCTCTCAAACTGCTCATGGTTTATAAGGGAGAGAGAAGTAAGTGGGATTGAATCAGTTTGAAACCCACTTCCATTGCTTATTTGGGATAGTTGCTGAATCGCTTTGACCTTACATTTAAAAAGGGGATAACAATACCTAGCTACATTAATTGGTATGTGGTGTTGCTTAAGGCAATTCAGAAATGTAAAACACCTGAAGCAAGCTTAATTTGTACTGGTGAAATAAATGCAATTTATTTGAAGTTGTCTTTTTCTGAATTCACTTTCCCTCCAAATCATTCTTCAACCTACTCAGTAACACTTAGCAGTAAGATTATGACTCCAACATCAAGGTAACTCAACAGCAAAGGTAAGGAATAAAAAAAAAAGGAAAAGCCAAAAAAACTTATACTCCTCTTTAACTTTCTACAAAACAAAAATGTATGATGTCTGGAAAGCAAAATATTCCGTAAATACTTCTAATTAAAAGATAAATATAGTTGCATATAATGCTATGCTTTCTGTATCACTTCAGTCACCTTTGCATAAGGGAGTGTCTTATAGCTCACCAATATAAACCAGTTTACTGTGTTTCAAAAATGTCAAGTGATGCTAATTTTAATGATAATGGCAAACTTGACTGGAGAACAGTGCCAAATCATTATGGTTTGAGTATATCAATACATGATGTGTATTTATAATAGTACTCTTTTCTGTGAAGGGCAAAAATAAATTCCCGAACCAAGGATGCACATACTGGGAGCACGTCTCAGACTCTAGGGTGTGTTTCACGCCTTTCTACTCTTCTCTATGAATACTTATATAGTATATGTTATTATATGTAGATAACCTTATATACTTTTTACCAAATTTGGCCTTTAACTTAGAATGAGTTATTGAACACTGCAAACAAATCAAAACTTTTAAGAATTTACAATAAGATTAAGGTTGAATAAGATTTAGTGGTACTCTTGCATAGCTTTTGAGTAAAACTTATAGCCTAAAAACTATGTAGAATTATGAACAGGAAGAAACTACATTTTAATATGTCCTCAACTCACATAATAACTTTTCACATGCACCAGGGTTCATAACTTGTATTCAAATATTCAGTATTTGTGCCAGCTATCTGACTGTGCACAGAAGTCAGAAGGTATACACACTGGCCCCCAGACTATTCCAAAATTCTGCTTTTGAAACTTACAATGTTATTTAGTCTCTCAAACATTTAAGATTTGAACAGCAGACATAAATCACACTCTGTCCTGCTATCTTGCTATTCAGTTCAGTCGCTCAGTCGTGTCTGTCTTTGCGACCCCATGAACCACAGCACGCCAGGCCTGCCTATGCATCACCAACTCCCGGAGTCCACCCAAACCCACGTCCATTGATTCGGCGATGCCATCCAACCATCTCATCCTCTGTCGTCCCCTTTTCCTCCTGTCCTCAATCTTTCCCAGCATCAGGGTCTTTTCCAATGAGTCTGCTCTTCACATCAGGTGGCCAAAGTACTGGAGTTCCAGCTTCAACATCAGTCCTTCCAATGAATACCCAGGACTGATCTCCTTTAGGATGGACTGGGTGGATATCCTTACAGTCCAAGGGACTCTCAAGAGTCTTCTCCAACACCACAGTTCAAAAGCATCAATTCGTCTGCACTCAGCTTTCTTCACAGTCCAACTCTCACATCCATACATGACCACTGGAAAAACCATAGCCTTGACTAAACGGACCTATTAGATACCTAGATTTTCCATTTTACATAAAAGAGAATAACTTTTAAAGAAAAGATAGAAAGACATGACTTGAATATATATAATTATTTGGAAAGTATTGATATTATATTGAGAAAAGAACTGAGATAATAAGATTTACTGTAGTCAATAGGGAAATATTAGGAAAATGAGAAATTCAAAGTAAGCGAAGCCATATATTAAGTGAAATACCCTATGACTTATTTGTGGAAAACAAAGGAATTTATTTCCATTACTATGAAATCTATCTGAAAATACAAAAGTAATAATAATAAATACTTATATATTTATTTTTAAGTTCTTAAGACATAATTCATTTTAATTTTCACAAAGGAGATATAACATTTATATATTAGTTGCTTATTTTAAGTATTTAGTTTCAAAATTTTCTCTCTGTTGCAGCTCTAAAAGCCAAAAACACAGTGGGTACCATCATGATTTACAGATTGATCACACATTCTCAGTGATTCTCCTGCTTGCTGTCCCCATAAACAAACAATTGTGGGAAGAAGTATTATTTCCTTCCTACAGAAGAGAAACTGATGCTCAGAGAAACCAAAGGAATATTAAGAAATGACAAAATTTAGCTAAAAATTATGCTATGGCTAAATCAAAGCCCTGTGGTATTCAATTTTATTCAAAGACAGAAATTCTAGTATATTTGAAAGAATGAGACTTTGTATAGCTACATTTGTTGAATTTCAAAACAAGGCTAATTGGAACAGGAAAGAAAGGATCTGCTGCTGCTGCTGCTAAGTCGCTTCAGTCGTGTCCGACTCTGTGCGACCCCATAGACGGCAGCCCACCAGGCTCCCCCGTCCCTGGGATTCTCCAGGCAAGAACACTAGAGTGGGCTGCCATTTCCTTCTCCAATGCATGAAAGTGAAAAGTGAAAGTGAAGTCGCTTAGTCGTGTCCGACTCAGCGACTCCATGGATTGCAGCCCACCAGGCTCCTCTGCCCATGGGATTTTCCAGGCAAGAGTACTGGAGTGGGTTGCCATTGCCTTCTCCAGAAAGGATCTAGCCAAAGGCAAATTAAAGGTAAGGGTTTGGCTGGATAAAGGCTGTCCTCAGTGGAAAGAGGAAATCTAAGCTTCCTGGTCTCAGTAAGTTTAGAGGTATAATCACAAAATACAGGAACCTGGTGATGGACTTATGAACTCAATATTGTAGATTAGTTAATGGAGACTCCTTGAATACAAAGGAAGGGTAAGTTTAGAACAAAGAAGTACTACTTCATAAAGCAAACAGTAGAGACATAGAACACATTATCTAGAGATATAAAGATAGAAAATTAAAATAGAATTTAAATTTATTTATTTGTTAGACAATAAACTGGTACAAAGACAATATCTTACTTAACTTTCTATCCTCAATATTCAGCTGTGACATTCGAATATTTAAGAAATGATGAGCATAAGAAAATGAACATTTGGACAGATGCCTGGCAAATCAGGATATATTCTAGCCAATATGCCACATGAAAGGTTATCAGGTGGATTTCAGCCCTATAAGTATCTAATAAAATGACTGGCACACAGTTGACACTGAATAACATTTTGTTTACCACAATGAATGATTAATATGAAAACCCCAAAGATATTCAAGCTAACAAAATGACAACTGACTCGTAGTAAATGAAGTTGACAATACTAAACATTCATCTTAAAGCAAGGAACACTTAACATTTAGAAGACATGCTACCTGACCAGAGCATCCTATACTGTGAGTTTGAAATGAAAAAGCAAATGGTACTCCTTCTCAGTTGTCAGTTTCAGTGCCATATGTTTATGATGGACCAGAGTGACCAATGGTCTAGCTTCATGAAATAGGTCTTAACATTTTGTTGTTCAAATGAATCAGGCTCCTGTGCTAATAACTGGTTCACAGATGTCAGTGTTAGTGCCTTTTAATACCTAATGTTTGCTTATGATCATTGTGTGTGTGCTCCATCACTCAGTCATGTCTGACTCTTCACAACCCGATGGACTGTAGCCCACCAGGCTCCTCATCCATGGAATTTTTCAGACAAGCATACTGGAGTGGGTTGCCATTTCCTTCTCTAGGGGATCTTCCTGACCCAGGAATCAAACCTGTATCTCTTGCATCTCTTGCATTGCAGGTGGATTCTTGATCACTGAGCCATCAGGGAAGCCCCAGTGATCATTAATAATCAACAATTCAGTGAATTGAGTATATGAACATTTCTGTCCATGACACACATATTTATTTATTTACTTGTTTGATAAGCCTATTCTCATGAGGAACAACTGGTACACCAAGCAAATATACACATGTCTCTTGTCTTTTTCCCCACAAATAAATATTCAAGGGAATTAGATACAAAAGCATCCATAAGTTTCCATTTTTGAAGTTCAATAAATTGCTACTTTCTTTTCATACTGTCTGAGGGGGGAAAAAAAAAACACTTCTTAGCTTTGATTTTTACCTCCATATTCGGGGAAAATATGTGGTTGATGCAGAGTGAAATAAAAATAGAGTGCTATAGCATGCAATAAAGATCATCATTTTAATGATTAACTTTATGTAATGTGATGATTTGGTCTGATTAATATTACAGGCATCGTACTGTGGAAATTATGAAACAACATCATTTACTATAATTAAAAGCATGATGTCAACTCATTTTTAGATTGCATATAGACAAAGTAAGCATAGGTTATAAGCCATAATGAGCAGAACTCAAAACCAGCATACATTAAATTCTAATTGCCAAAGTTGGAGAAATGATGTGAAGAAACAATATTCTTTGTAAAGATTATCCTCTAACAGCTAGACATTCAACAAGTGATCAGTTCTATCAATATATGAACATGAGGACCTCAGAGATGTTATTTCAAATCAAAATTGTTTGATAGTCTGTACTGGCCAGTGATAATCTTGGAAAATATTATCTTTTACTTCATCACTATTAAATTATTCATACTACATAATAAGAACACTATCAATGTAGTAACTTGCCAACATTTATTAAGTCCTTATTATGTACAAAAATGGTGCTACGTGCTATAGTTAATAAAATAATTCCTACTTTCAAAAATCTCAGAAAAAGAAACAAATATGCAATTATATTTTGTGGTAACATATAAACACATTCTGTTTTAATGGCACATAAAAGGGTTATTTTAAACAGCAGTTGTGCAGGTCACAAAAGGGCTGCCTGAAAAATGTAAAATATAAACTAATCTTGAAAGATGAGTAGGAATTAGTTAGAAATTCTGGTATGACACAGATTATCTTCCTTCGGTGAGAGAAGATGTAGGATGGCAAAAGAGTTTATCTCAAGAAAGAAAGCGACCTGGTCAAATCCCCTTGTAAACATGCTAATGGAAACAAGCTATCAATCAGCATTTGCAACTGGGAGAGCAGTTATCCTTGTAATGCTTTTGCCAAGGTATACCTGCTAGTCTAGGACTGCTAAGGTAAACAAAACCTGGGATTTATGCAGCATAGCTCTCTCTAAACAGTCATGTTAACTATGTGACTATCTGAGTATAAACCGGAGATGTTTTATAGTTAAAACAACTTTGTTTTGTGTAAGTGATAGAGCTACTAATGTTACTTAGAGACTACGTTATTCTGGATCAAAGCATACCCTGATGCAACAAGATGGCAGTCTTGTACCTTTTCTTGTTTACCGCACACTTCATGTTTGCTTGTATCCTTGAAATTATTAATAAAGCTGGATACAAGTTATAACTCTAATTCCTGTGAGTTTGACTTCACAATCCAATCTTCTGGTTGTTTTGGTTACCAGGGAGACAAAGGAAGATAGAGAAAGAGACAATAAACTCTGAAAATCTACTCCTGATCACATCTCCTTTAATTTATTAAAAACAGCTTAATATATTTTGTACTTTTTGACTTATACAGACTCACAGTCTGTGGTGGAATGCAGAGCAATTGATGTGCTTACCAGTCTCTGGAATATACAAGCTAACTCTGCAATTATTCTTTTCTAGGCAGAAGTTTGCTGAAACCACAAGTTGAGGTTACTTTTTTTAGTACTTCCTATGGTGTTACAAGCATTTGGCATCTTTTAACTGTAAGATTTTAAAATTGAAGAATCTTGAACAGAAAGAAACATTTCTCCAATGAGAGTTGTACTACACATTGGATACAGTTGCCCCTGAACTATGCTGTGTCATGATGAAGCTACAAAAACCAGAGATGCAATGTGCGGCATAATTTAGAGGCTTAAATGCCTTTGCACGGGTATTACGAAATACATCATTTTTAAAAGAAGAGAGTATTTTTAAACATTAGTCATTTATGACTGACAAAATGTTCTTAAATCTGATGAGCTTTTATTAATCCTCATCTTAGATTTTGCTACAATCAAGCTATTAGTGGGATATCTCACAAGATATTTGTTAGAATATTTGTTGGAATACAGTCAAGCTATTGTTGGAATGTCTCACTAGATTATCTTCTGTATTAGGTTGGTGCCTTTGTAATACCTTCTTCAATCTTGAAATGCTTCTTCATACAAATTCTGTACAAATTAGGATCTTATGTCTATGCAACTTGCTAATCCTCTCTGATTCTATATTTTTTACTGATTTTTAATTTTGATTTCATATATTGCTTGGTTGAATTTCTTTCTTTTTTTCTAAATTCACAGCTATCTTTTCAGAGTTTGAAGGCCAAGGAAAATTGACATTTTCAATCTACTTGCAATGCTAGGTTGATATTGTAATAAAATAAACTTTAAAAATTTAGATTAATATATATGGATAAATAATTGAATGAACTATTTATTCAAAAGCTATCAGAAGTAATTTTGAAGTATATATATGCATAAAATATAAATTACATATTTTAATAACTTTATATTCATTTAAAGTCTTCCTATAAGGTTTTCAATGCCCCTAAAGTACTTTATGGAGAAGGAAATGGCAACCCACTCCAGTGTTCTTGCCTGGAGAATCCCAGGGATGGGAGCCTGGTGGGCTGCCATCTATGGGGTCGCACAGAGTCGGACACGACTGACATGATTTAGCAGCAGCAGCAAAGTACTTTATTCAACATGCTTCACTGATCTGTTGACTTGGATCAAGCACTATTCTACATTTTCAGTCAAACTCAAGTTGAATGAGCCAAACCATTTGAAGGAGATTGCACTTTGTGTGATGAGGATAAAGTATAAAGTAACTACTCTATAAGTGTCATAATATAGGAAGCATAAAGAACTGTAAGGTCTCACAGGAGGGAGAGGCTAATTAGGATGGAGCTAAGGAAGCCTTCAAAGAGAAAATGACATTTAGAACAGACCTTGAAGGATGAGTTTATCTTTTTTAAGAGAAAAAAAAATCACTTTTAAAAAGAATGACAATTTTTTTTTGGTTTTGTATTAACTCATATGTGCTTTTCATTTATATCTTTTAAACTGCATGCATGACAAATATGTTTTTTAAAATTACACAAATTAGTTTTTAATATTTTCAATTTATAAAAAAGGAAAGAAGATATTGGGAAGCTGAGATGAATATTATTAATGGAAGAGGATCTTCTAAATTTCACATAAAAGTTAATAGAATAATGACAATATAAAGTTTAATAGAGTAATAACAAAATGCCATTGTTTAATATAGTTTGATAATGAATTGACACCAGTTTAAAACGTGCACTATTAATGAATCTGTGTGTATGTATGTGTATATAATATATATTATATATAAAACTCCAGGAGATAGTGATGGACAGGGAAGTCTGGCATGCCACAGTCCATGGGATCACAAATAGTTGGACATGACTTACCAACTGAACAACCACAGCATCAATACATACATGGGAAAGCCGGTAAACTTTTTGAAAAGGTACATTGTTTTTAGCTCTACAGATATTCCTAAATAAACATGATGTAGCCATCCCTTGGGATTTTTGAAAATAAGTAAACATTTAGAATATATATAATCTTGAATGGGCACAAGCATCTTTTGGCTTCTGGCCTGTTTACAGTCCTTGTTTTTCACTTACTATCTAAATTATCACATGTAGTGTAGAATTCTGACAGTCTCACCTGTCAGTTTCTTCAATATCCATGTCTTGATTGCAGCAGATTTTACCTCACCAACTGACCGGGGACACATTAATTGCAACTTGTTTCAAGTGTAGTATTTATAGATATTGCCAAAATTTTCAATACAGACTTCCTGTCATTTCATGAAGAGATAAAGCCTTCCTGTCCACATTCTGTATCATTCGCATATTTTTCCTAAATGTTCAAAATACACAACTTGGGGAATAGAAGAAATTTTAGAAGCATATAGTTATAACACTGATTTTATAGATGGGCATATCAGACTAAAATATATAACCTAGACCCAAGTACTTCAATTTTGGGTTAATTCCTTTTGTGACTATTCCATTCTCTGAAATTTCAGTCTTTTCAAAAAGGTAAACACATACAGATCCTTGGAATGTCATTCCAACATCATCATAAATTATTAAAGACGTATTTAATATCTTAGTACCAGGAAAGTCCCTAACTACCATTAATAACTTTGTGTGCCTGGGGACAATTGTGCATTTGTTTGTTTGCAGGTATCTTCATATCACTAACCTAGCTAATGGGTCTCTGATTACTTTCCATGGAGACCACCAGCTCAAATGATGTGCAGGTGGCAACTACTGAAGAGCTGCTATAAGCATCACCTTTAACTAAGCAAAATTAATTTTGCCAGCTTATAAAGGTTATTTTCTAAAAATAGTCCCAGAGTCATATTTCTTAAAACTAAATAAAAACTAGAAACCATTAGCTACTGGTAAGAAAAGGCATATTTAGCTAGTAATATTTAGATGATGAAAGAAAATATGGATGTAGCTTCAACATGATCATTTGACCTTAAAAATACTTCAGAGGAGACCTGCAGATCATGCCACATTAATGATCTATAATGGGGAATGCTCTGTGGTACCAGAAGGATTCAATTAAAAGATACATATTTTTCACATAAAATGCATTTTTTTTCAGAGTCGTGGTAACATGACAAAAATGAAGACATTTTTGACTAACAGACCAGTCAATCTGCTTCTGTTATTTTATTATTAAAAATAATAAAGCAGTATTATCAAAATAGCTGACCTTCTTTATAGCTAAAATACATGAAAACTGGCACTGTCAAAGTTAAATCAGTTATTATTCTGGCAAATGAACAGGTAGAATAAAATAGTGAGCCCAAATAAAACAACAGAGGTAATGTATATTAGGAATCTGCTGCATGATGCAGGGAACCCAAAGCTGGTGCTCTGTGACAACCTAAAGTGGTGGGAGGTGGACGTAGGTGGGAGGGAGGTTTAAGAGCAAGTGGGCATGAGTATGCCTATGGATGATTCATATTGATATTGGCAGAAACCATCACAATACTGCAAAATTATACTCCAATTAAAAATAATATAAAAAAAATCACAGAGGACTTCACTGGGGGACCACTTGTAAAGAATCCGCCTGCCAATGCATGGGACACAAGTTAAATCCCTGGTCCAGAAAGGCCCCACATGCGCAGGATACTAAACCAGTGCACAACAACTAATGAGCCCACACTCCCTGGAGTCCATGCTTCACAACAAGAGAAGCCACCACAATGGAAGCTCACGCACCGCAACAAGAGAGTTGGCCCAGCTTGCCAAGACTAGAGAAAGCCCACATACAGCAACAAAAACTCAGTGCAGCCAAAAATTAAAACAACAGAATTAAAGATCTATCGTGTTTTGCTGCTATTGGGAAACCGAATATGTTTCTTGGTATGTTCTCTGTATGTGGGACTGTGCTATTAAAATAATTTTGTACTGCATTCTTCTCAGTAATAATTAATAAGCACTACAAAGTCCTTCCCCAACCTTATCCATTAAATTTATCAACTCAAGTGGGTCTGTTGAGTCCTGACCTTCATGCCTCCTTTTAGGGATTCCCAACAGCCTAAAGCATTTCTGCAGTTCTATCTGATCTGTCAACAGCTTTTAATACCAGCATTTTGGGGGATTCTGTTATCCTGTGAAATTTAATCTCACCTATTTAAGCTTGCAGAAAGTTCTGGAGGGAATTATTAACAGATTTTCCCTCATCTTCTTAGAGGATAGTGCTGAATGATTGGCTGGTTTCCCTAAGGACCCTTGGCTGTGAAGTGCTAGTTTTTCAGTAGCATCCTATTTAGCATGTGTGTGAGGCCACAGGGGAGACTGAAAGACATTTGGAATCAGAATTACATCAATATGCTGATGATGCCTCCACATCTTCGTTTCATCAAACCTTATATTCTGTAGCATTAATGCTTCCTTAACTAAGATGGAAAATGCCCCAAAACAGCACACTGCTTATAGCTCTAATTAGACAGTGGGAAACTAGATCGATGATACATTAGAGCAGTGGATCAGCAGCTTCAGCATCACCAGGGAACTTGTTAAAAATGCAAATTCTCAGGCCCACCCCACACCTACCAAATCAGAAACTGGGATTGGGCCCCAGTAAGCTGTGTTGAATAAGCCCCTCCAGGTTATTTTGATGCACACTAAAGTATGAAAACCTCTGATTAGTTAAGTGGGATGTGCTTGTCACTGCAGCATCTATTGGGTAGTGATTCTTAACTTAGTAGATTAAAACATTTATGGATCGAATTATATGGTTCTTTGTTATTAACCATGTAAAAATTCCTTGTTAAATCTAACTGGCCTAGGTAGTAATTTATATTTGCCATTAAATGGTGAGAAAACTTTATTTTTTTTTTTTTTAGTGTTTCAATACTTTATTCCTAAAATTAATAGATGATTAAGACATTTGCAGAAATCACTTAATATAATAGATAAACAGACCAACCAAAGCAAACCACAAACAGTGAAAGAGAAAACAAAATAAAATGGGTAAAGCGTAGTGCAGACACCTCCTCTTTCAAAAATCACTTGAGGATTAGACCACAGCTTTAGATATATACATGCAGACATGCCTGACAGTGAGGCCTTTTACCAACAGACAAATTATGTTATTTTCAAATTCCATCCAAGAGTCAAAGCCCAATAAACAATATACATATTTGAGAAAAGCTCTAAATGTCAATCTTCATTGACTTCATAGAAACCAAATGTGATTGCAGTTTGTGTATATTTGGGGTAGAAAGCATATGAGAAATAGAAGAAATACAAAGAAATTAGATTTGGTATTAAATTCTTCATATAGGTTAAAAATTTGTCTCAGGATATTCTCTCAAAATCTGTTATCTTAAAATAGATACATGATATTGACTTAGCAGTTTCATAAGCATTAGCACTACCATGTCCTAGGCCTCTCTGATGTATGCAAAATTAAATAATGGTCAAGAGGTATTAACTTGCCATATCTACAAATACTGAAAGTCCTCAGTCTGAAAAATGCATAATCACAGGCCAGTGATCCAACCCTAAAATCCATGCACCTTCTGTTGCTGTATTATTCCTTCTTTAACCCTGAAAACTTTTGCCTAGAATTCGCAAAAGAAACTTCAAATGCCTTCTGCTGTTAACAATTAAGCTAATTTGGCAAGTGTTAGCTTTTTAAATGCTAGAAGCCCTGGATGCTTATTTTCTCCAGAAAACATTCATTCCGCAATTATTTATTGAACATTTTTCATGTGACATTCATTGGGCTAGGCAGGGGAAGAAAAAAAATGATGACATAGCATAATTCTCATAGGGCTCACAGCCCAGGGGTTTTAAGACAATGTAAATGTTTTCATTTCTTGTAAACTAATAATAAACATCCAAACATTTGTTCTTCTAGTTTTAATTAAGCCCCAGATCTGGTTGAGTCTACTAAGTTCTACTGCAGGCAATAAAACAAGTTATCCCACCAACCCATTGCTTCTTCCCAATGCTTTGATGACCATAGTTCATCCCACCAAGGCTTGACCTTCTGACTGAGCGATGCCTGGAGTTTGATCCTTTCCTTCCTATAAACCAGTCACATCAACTAATAGCCTTGTTGTTGTTTAGTCACTAAATCGTGCCTGATTGTTTTGTGACTTCATGGACTGTTCCCACCAGGCTCCTCTGTCCATGGCATTTCCTAGGCAAGAATATGGAGTGGGTTGCCATTCCCTTCTTCAGGGAATTTTCCTGACCCTTGGATCATACCTGCATATCCTGCATTGCAGGCAGATTCTTTACCACTGAGCCACCTGGGAAGCATCTAATAGCCTACTCTCACAATTAGACCCTGAATAGCCTCCCTGCATCTAACCCAATGGAGAAGGTGATGGCACCCCACTCCAGTATTCTTGCCTGGAAAATCCCATGGACAGAGGAGCCTGGAAGGCTGCAGTCCATGGGGTCGCTGAGGGTCGGACATGACTGAGCTACTTCACTTTCACTTTTCACTTTCATGCATTGGAGAAGGAAATGGCAACCCACTCCAGTGTTCTTGCCTGGAGAATCCCAGGGATGGGGGAACCTGATGGGCTGCTGTCTATGGGGTCACACAGAGTCAGACACAACTGAAGTGACTTAGCAGTATCTAACCCAATACCCTCTTCATCAATTATCAATAGAACCTTCCTTTTAAAATTTAACTCACATCCTGGTGTTTGTCTGGTCAAACCAGTTCAAGGATTTCCTCTTTCCTCAGTAAATACTAGCCTTTGGAACACTTATAAGACCTCATCACATATAGGCACATATTATCCTCTCATACTTGGTTCCAGTCACACTGACTTTTTTTTTTTTTCTATTTCTAGAAGTCTAAGAAACTTCCTCAATCAAGGGTGAATGCATTTGCCTTGATCTGTAACATTTTTCTCCTAGATGTCTACATTTCCTCAATGTCTTCATTTTTATGCCCAAAAGAAAGAAAGTGAAGTCGCTCAGTCATGTCCAACTCTTTGCAACCCCATGGACTGTAGCCTACCAGGCTCCTCTGTCCATGGGATTCTCCAGGAAAGAATACTGGAGTGGGTTGCCATTTCCTTCTCCAGGGGGTCTTCCCGACCCAGGGATTGAACCTAGGGATCAAACCCAGGTCTCCCGAATTGGAGGCAGACACTTTAACCTCTGAGCCACCAGGGAAGCCTATGCCCAAAAGTCATAGTGATAGAAAGGCTTTCC
The DNA here is from genome assembly GCF_019923935.1 of Bubalus bubalis. NCBI lineage: Eukaryota > Metazoa > Chordata > Mammalia > Artiodactyla > Bovidae > Bubalus > Bubalus bubalis. The sequence continues at coordinate 45,912,384 of NC_059162.1, read as the reverse complement.
TGGGTCACCCTGTTTAAAATGGAAATCTCACCTTCTCTTTCACCATAACCTCTCCCCAAATTCATACTTCTTATAGTCTTATTTAAATTTTTGTTCTGCATTGCATTAACCACTGTTCAACATACACTTATGTGACAATCTACTTGCTTGATCGAGTATCTTTCCTTACCAGGTACGAGCTCTATGAGCACAAGATTTTCTATCTGATATGTTCACTGCTATATTCCAATTGCCTAAAACAGGCTTGATACACAAATGATGCTCAATAAACTTTAAGCTGATTAAACAAACAAGCAAACAAAACTTCTACCCTCTCAAGTGATTATCTGGTCTCATTGTGTTTGTGTGTGTGAGTGTTTTCTACTTATGTAGAAGAAATAGCCACCACTCATTTCTAGTGACCCTTGCCAATGGAAGATGACTACAATATAAAGTATGAAGTAAACTGACATTGCCATTCCTGTGTGTCTTCCCTTCCAAATTTCAAGGTGCTTTAGATTTAGAAAAATAAGATGTAAAGTACTTAGTTCAAAATTGTTCAAGTACTTATTATTTGCTGAGGTCCTATGCTATACATGAGGATATAAAGATGAATAACATTAGCTCCTGTCTTCTCTCATCTTAAGCAAGTCACTTTACTCCAGGATGACTATTTTCCCTGTATTTGTACCAATGTAAGATTGCACTTTTTTTTTTCTTTTTTGCTCAGTCGTGTCTGACTCTCTGCGATCCCACGGACTATACAGTCCATGGAATTCTCCAGGCCAGAATACTAGAGTGGGTAGCCTTTCCCTTCATCAGGGGATCTTCCCAACACAGGGAAGATCTCCCTCATTGTGCTAATTCATGCCTAAAATAGTGCTCCAGAAAAAACTCCTAGGATTATAAGACTATCTCCACCTTAGATTTGAAAGTCTGAAAAAGAGTGGATGGAGAAAAGCCCTGGAGAATAAAGTTGACATTTTAAACTCAGTCATGAACCAATGGTGACTCTGGTATTTCAGTGAGATTAATCTGTAATGTAGTTAGCCTACATGTGACAAATTACCTATTGACTACAGTTATAATTCTTGCCTAGTATAAAGACTCCAAATACGTTCAGGAATTCTAAAGCAAATCAAATTCATAATACTGATTTGTATAAAATAAGTAATTTATCTCTCTATAAATACATTTGGTTCCTGTTCTCAGAGTTAATATCCTTTATAAGGTATTATCTTTCTTAACATTAAAATTTGAGACCTCTATGGTACATGTACCCAGCTGATGTCTCAATCAAGATTGGTCACCAGTCTCCTGTAAGAATGATATGATTTAAAATCTGTCATTTTTAGTAGTTAACTAATTAATTCTAAATAATGCTTACATTAGAGCTCTTAAAAAATAAACAATAATCCCCTTGTTCTATTGGCTTCATAGCATAATGAATTGACTATGACATATATATGTGTGTATATATATATATATTTGAATGTAGCTTGTAAATTTGGTTTACAGAAAATTTTGACTGTCTCTAATTACCACATTCTCCTAATATCCATGCATCATTTTGGGAAGAGTATCTATTGTTAGGATATGGAAGACTTAGCACATTCCACTGTTACTAGTCAAATACAACATCTTTCAATGATATTAACACAGAGTAAGAAGCACTTGTGAAATGACAAAGATAAATTCATTTTATCCAAATCAGTGTTATAAAATAATTTTCTTTTCCTTTGAATGTCTGTACTAAAAAATAGCAACTATGGGTAACCCAGAAATTTTAAATTTGCACTTCACAATCTGAAGAACATTCTAGTGATTTAAACTAAGAGCCTGAGCATTAACAGTTATATCTTCTAAAATCTGTTGCATTACAACTCCATATTTTCTGATGGTTTTTTTTTTTTTTTTTTTACCTCCTCAGGGACAGCTCTTATATTAACAAAGCCTTTTCTGAAGACGATGAACACTCGGCGGGCTCCACAACGCAAAGCGGATGTTGCACAGTCGAAAGCTGTGTCTCCAGCTCCGAGTACAATCACGGCTCCCCGTATCGACAGCAATGGAGAGTGACAGGCGCACATTCCTGAATGATGAAAGGAAAACCCCATTTTCAAGTAGAGAAACCATTTCTGCATGACAGCTCAAAAGATACTTGTACTCAAAGCAGTGTAAAATTGCATCTTGCAGTTTTCCAGGATGGAGTGTCACTATCAAATTATTCTGCTTCATTGAAAGACAGTTTTATTCCCACTTTAAAAATATGCTCATATATGTAATTTCATAGTCAATACCTTTAACTTCTTTTTTTTTTCTTTCTAGAAGGATATCTATAACATATTTTGAAGAGTTTGAGTCTTAAGAAGCTGGAATTAACCAATTAAAACTCTCTTTGTCAAAGTTGTGATGTGTATTTTTAACTTACTGTCATTAAGTTTTTTTTTAGAAGGAAAAGAGTGATCCTTGTGATCTGGGTGAATAAGCTGCAGTATTTCATTACAACATTTTATTTAGATATCATAAGAAATCTAATGTGTAGATTTCTAATGTGTAGCCCTGCTGTATATTATATTAGGTAAATTTTAAAAATTAACATGCTGAGTCTGTTCCCTGTATGTAACTGAAGAATTTCTAAGAATTATTTTCTTCAAATAGTTAAAATTTTTCCCTTTGTTTTTTTTAATTTGTTTTGCTTTTCCCTGGTTTTGTTTGTAAAATTGAACAATAAAAAATATTAATCTCCAAGTGAGCATTTTTCAACAGCATTTATATAAAGATTTAATGTCCACATGAAGATTCTTTTAAAAAGTGAAAGGCAGGTGCTTGCTATATATTAGGTAGCATTGTATTATTGGATTAAATAAAATTGGTGACAAGATAAATTACTATAATTTTTGAAATGGTACCAAGATAACTTAGTGTTATCATTTTGCTTGAAAGTTTCTGTTTGGGGTTACATAATTAGCCCTCTGTAACTCTCAAATACATACTATGTGTACTAAGATATTCTTGCTTCCCTAGCAAGCATCATGTTCTCTTGGAAGAAAAAGATAAAGATTGTACACAACTTTAGCTGTAAAATTCTGCAGATTGATCTAAGAGAGGCAGTTTCTTATATTTTTCAATTTAGGAGAATAAATGTAAGTTCTTATGTTGCAGTAGGTAATTATATGTTAGAACAGTTTAAGTTAAGAATTCTTTAAAAGTATATATTTAAGGAGTTTGGCTATTGGTTTTTAGGGAATACCCTGTAGTTTTCTTCTCACTAAGATGATGACCCTAGCCCAGTCACAGCAGAAGACAAGCACAGCTTCCGGTTCATCTTCCCGTGTTATGTGAAGTGATAGCACACGGAGACTAGGTATTAGGGTAGTCATCAAAATGTTTTACTTTAATTTCATAAAACTGTGGTTCAAGAAGGGACTGAATCTTTCTGCTTGTGTGGATAGAAATAAAGAAGACACGATCACTTGCCCCATTTTAAAACAAACAAACAAAAATAGTTCCCAAAGTGAAATTGCTGCAGTTTCTTATAAGAACACCTTCTGATGTTTGTTAAGGCACTCTTATTTTGAAGCAACTTTTCATAATGCAATTTAGACCTGTATATAATACAGTGAAAAGTCCTTATGATGATGTTCGATTAGGAGGATGGACAGTTATGTGATTCTGGCTAACAATCATATCAGATTTTTTTTTTACTTTGCTATTATGAAAGATGAACAGGAGATCTGGAAATTTTCCTACTGAGCCTGGATTTAACATAATTGTATAATACATATAACAACATAGGCAATATTAGGAACAGAAGACAATTGGTGATACCTGCTTTACTGCTTTTGGCTACAAGAGGCAGAAAGTCTTTGGAAGTGTAAAACCCTTGGTCCTGTGTCAGGCCTTGGAAGATGTGATCCTTCTTGGGTTCTGGCAAACCTAAGTAATACAAATTTATAAAATATTATTAGCAAGAGGAGTGACTTTTCTTACCGACCGTTAGAAAGAAAGTAGAAAGCTACACTCATTAAAATGATGTGGTTCTAAAAGAAAAAAAATATAACCAAATTAACATAAAAGTGTACAAAAAACAATGTAACAGACCTCAGAGTGTACTTTTGATATATAATTTTTGTACTTGATAAATTGTACTTTTGATGTACATGTAAAGCATACATCATAAATCACACATTTATGTACACATATACAAAAACATGGATACACCCACATAGTGTTAAGAGGGAAATCCGCTTATATTCTTTCCTCATAACAAATAAAAATAATATTTCTGAGTACTAAAGTGCTAAGTATAAAAAATTCATCAAGAAAACTAAATGAAAATGTGAATTTGTATTTATCTAGTTCCTGAATATGGAAGCTAATTATAAGGGGGAAAAAAGACTAAAAGACTTCAAAAGAAAAGAGTTTTACCACAAAAATTCAACTACTTCTACATTTCAAAATATACACAAGTTAAATAGTAAATGATTAGCTAGAAGACTATTTTGACAAAATGTCTTTTCTATATAAAGACATTTCTCAATTTTAATAAGAAACATTAATTCTCAATAGAAGAATAAACAAAGATAATAAAAACGGGATAAAAAAAAATACAGCTTATAAGCACCAAAAATCTTAAACCCTTTAGTAATATAAGAACTGTCAGTTAAAACAATAAGATATGATTTTTCTTCTATTAAAAAGTAAAGGATTTAAGAAAACTACACCATATGGCAAGGTTAAAAATAGGATTTGTTATGCTCCTTTGGTAGAAATTTAGTAGAAACTGGTGCTCAAATTCTAAAAAAAGTTTTGAATCTATCATAAGAAAACACTAAGACATGCAAATAAAGGTTTAATGTACAAAAATGGTAATTGCAAAAAAAAAAAAAATGAAAGAGAGAGACAAAGAAAGGATAGTGGAATACAAAAATGCCAACAGAATGAATAATACAGTTTTATTTTAAGAAAAGAAAAAGATAATAGAATAAAATGCAGATACTAAAACAAACATTTGAAAAATGCGGTAACAGATTGCAATAAAAAAACAATTTTAAATAAACCAGCAGGACACAAAGCATTGTATATTCAAGTTTTGTAAAAAAAAAAAAAAATATATATATATATATATATAATATAATCTGAATAGTGATCATTTCTGGGAGTGGGATTAAGGATATTCCATTGTGTTTGTTTGTTTGTTTGTTTTTCCTTATTTGCCAAATGGTCTGTAATATTCATGTATCAACTAATTAGGAAATAATTGCCAACAGTTTGAAAAGAATATGAATAGGCAGCTAAAATGTTTTCAAACTACAATTGAAACAAATCTGATAGCTTTCACTCCACTACAGGAAAACTTTTCATCTCAATTCCATAAGGAGGAAATTTAAGTTTAATGTTATTTACTATTTAAAATTCAGTCGACCAATAGGCCATTCCAGAGAAGCAGGAGTTTATTTCAGAGTTAAATGAAGGGCAATGGTAGTTGGTGGATACAAAGAGCAAAAAGCATGGCGCAAGGGATGAGTTTTGTTGTGTGAGATAAGGTAGATACGATATTTGACCTGAAAACTGAATGGGGCTTGTGGATTGAGTTTGTAGCCAGCAATAAACCACTCCTGTCCCTTCAAATTAAATCAAACATTTTTCTTCCCTGTCCATCAGCTCCTCCATTTACTCCCCGAAAACATTTGCCTTTTGTATTTAGATTATTCTAAAAGCATTATTTTAAGTTATTTTAATTATTTAAGAAAGGTAAACAAATCATTTGACTTGCCTTTGTCTTACTTCTCTATAACTGAAAGGAGGATAAGTTTATTTCTTCATTTGCTGACCTTGATGAATATACTTTAGTCTATTTGTAACATGGCAACATATTATATTACATTACACTTATTCCTATAATTATATTACATTTATTACATAAATGTGTGGTTATTAATGTAATTATTTTAGAAAGACTGAGATGGGGGTGGATACACTTACATAAATAAGAGGTGACTAAGTACTTGAATATCCTAATGACAAAATAATTTTTCTCAAAAGTTATTAAGATGATTGTAGTTTAAGCTACATTTGATTAGTCAAAGGAACATAAATCATTTTATATACATATATATAAATAGACATATATATTTAAATAATGACATGTCACCCCTCTTATATTACTATACCACAGAGATTGTGTATGTTCTATGATACTCATTTTCTCATTTTCCTGTTAAAAAACAATAAACAACAAGGAAAATAATGTGAAGTGTTTTGCAATTTCAAGGTGATATGATAAGGAAAAATGTTTAAGGCAGATCAAAAACAAAGCACAGAGAATGCAAGTGGTGGATAAGAATTCCAGTTTCTGGTAACAAAGTCTAAGATCATTCCTTTACTAATTCCTAATCTGATCTTTTTCACTATTTGCTAGGACTAAGGCAAAATGGAGATTTACATCTGTGCTTAATTTCTATAGACCCACTGCTAAAATAACTGTTATATAAAGAAATGCAAGGCATTCTTATTAAGTGCACTAGCTGACCCACAGAGATGATGACTTTTTTTCTCTCCATGAGAACTATTTCATGAGAAAAAAGCTTTGGTAAAATTTAAATTTCCCTTTTTCACTTGAATCAGACACTGACAAAGATGACTGTGTTTCCTGTTTTCACCCCACTCTGCATTTATCACTGTAATGAATTTAACATTTACTAGCTCAGATTCTCCCTGTAAATGTTCCGGAGGGCACCAGTTACATATCCTGACCTATAGATATTGGCTTGAGGAGAGGAAAAATGAGCCAGTAACTAGACAGGGTCATTATGACTGGGTTATCTCTGCAGCCTATTTAGCCATATCCCAGTTCACTCACACTTTGAGATTACCAAGGTCCATGGAGCCCTTCTCTCCCACCTGGGTGGCTGGTCATCCAATAGGACCATGTATCTGAACCTCTTCTCACAGACTCTCAGGTACTCCAGCCCAGCTGTCAGAAGAACCCTAATCCTCTGCTAACCATGACGGCTGTTGGGTGATTAGGAATAGGGTTTTTCATCAGACTTTGGCATGAGTTCGTCCTCTCCCATATTTCTGACTGTGGTTTTCTATAAGTTTCTATGCTAGTTTTATGCATACCTAGCTAAGTATGCCTGTCAAATTATCAACCAAACACTAATCTAGGTATAACTGTGAAGGCATTATATAGATGTAGTAATATCTATAATCACTTGATTTTAAGTAAAGGAAATTACTTCAATAACCTGGGTAGGCCTCATCCAATAAGTTCAAAGGTCTTAAGAAATAAAATGTTGTTTCCTTAAGGAAGAAGAAGTTCTGTCTGTCTGCTGGCCTGACCTATACCTTTCAGATTTGTCAGCTTCCACAACTGCATAAACCGAATTTTTCAAATATATTATACCACTCTTTCTATCTTATATTTCCTAAAGTTTTTATCATTTGAGAGAGCCCTGAAATAATTCATTACTCTCTCTGATCTTCTACCTCTGCATTTCTAAAACAGGAATAATAATTATATTCTTGCATAGATGTGAGATTTAAAGGAATATCTATCTATCTATAAAGCATTGGGACCTAGTACATAGTAAATGCTCAATAAATATTAGCTATTAAGATAGGGTTAGCTGTAAAAAGAGGGGAAGTGAAAAGCAAAGGCGAAAAGGAAAGATATACCCATTTGAATGCAGAGTTCCAAAGAATAGCAAGGAGAGATAAGAAAGCCTTCCTCAGTGATCAATGCAAAGAAATAGAGGAAAATAATAGAATGGGAAAGACTAGAGATCTCGTCAAGAAAAATTAGAGATACCAAGGGAACATTTCATGCAAAGACGGGCTCAATAAAGGACAGAAATGGTATGGACCCAACAGAAGCAGAGTTGGACTATAAAGAAAGCTGAGCTCAAACGAATTGATGCTTCTGAACTGTGGTATTGGAGAAGACTCTTGAGAGTCCCTTGGACTGCAAGGAGATCCAACCAGCCCATCCTAAAGGAGATCAGTCCTGGGTGTTGAGGCTGAAACTCCAATACTTTGGCCACCTGATACGAAGAGCTGATTCATTGGAAAAGACCCTGATGCTGGGAAAGATTGAGGCAGGAGGAGAAGGGGATGACAGAGGATGAGATGGTTGGATGGCATCACCAACTCGATGGACATGGGTTTGGGTGAACTCCAGGAGTTGGTGATGGACAGGGAGGCCTGGCGTGCTGCGGTTCATGGGGTCGCAAGGAGTCAGGCACGACTGAGAGACTGAACTGATTATTTGGTACTTTCTATTTTTTTTTTCAAATTCCACATCTTGTGGCAAGGAAAGAATAAAGCTTAAATCAAAGTAAAGTATTCAACTTTAGCAAATTTAAACCAAGTGCTACAAAAGAAGAAAAATGAAGCAACCTTAAGTGAAATATGAAAGATAATGAAACTTGCAAATACCCATCTATCAAAGGAAGATTTCCCTGAGAGTAGGTGGCATATTAATAAATAAGGTACGTGTCTATACTAAGATGATTTCAAAATGGCACTGAAATGACTTTTTAATTCATCTTTCAGTGGGAAGAAGGAGGTTTATGAATAAAGAGAAATTGACAAAGATTTGACAAACAAAACAGCTCAGTATAATATATGTATAGTGTTCTTTTGTCTTTCAATAAGGCCAGATAGTTTCTTTGTTCCCCTAGAATAGTTACTGAAGTTTTTGGTTTTCCAGCATGTATTTATACAAAGGAACACCTTCTTAAGAAGCACTGAAAGATTATTATTTTCAATTCTCCAAAAAAAAAGAAAAGACAGAAAATTTTGCTTACATTACAGAAAATCTGACTTAACATGTATTGATTATTTACAGGCACTGTTTTAAGTGTCTGACTTATAGGCAGGTGATTTTTATATACCAACTCATTTAATTCTCCAAACAACTCTGTAAGACAACTCTTTATTATCTGCATTGCAGATATGAGAATTTTGATGAACATAAAGATTAAGTAACTCTGTGGAAGGTCATAGAAGAAGGAAGTAGCAATGCCAGTTTCTAACCTGGACAATCTGACTATCGAGTGTGTATGCTTTAACTTGAAAATGCTGCCTTTGCCATATACAAGGTTATAATTAAGCCATGTTATAATCTGTTGCTACCTAACAAGTGATACCTAAATTAATCATTCAATCTTAAGCTGTGTTAAGATTCACTGTAAAGCTCTGGATACATATACAACACAGAATGTTCCTCTCTAGTGGGAGAGAAAAGACTGGCTGCTTCTCTAGACTGTGTCTTTGTTTTGTGATTACTTTCTCTAGCATAATTCCTTTCGAAAATGTTTTCCTCCTTTAGTATATTGCTCTTGGCTGTCTACTGGTTATTTTTCAATGATTTGATATTCTTTGAAATCTGTATCTCTGCTTTGTTTCTGAAGAAGCTCCCTCTGGAGCAACTACAGAATAAACAACAGCAGGGTATACAGTAAATTATTTTTGCTCCATATTAAGTTCTACACAACTTCAATGAACATTAACATGATATTAAATATTCTGTTTCATGTTACTGTCTAGTAAGTAATAGAGGAGGAATAAGTTTCAAAGGATGAGTCTTCATAGCCATTATAGGATGGGCATGTTTGTGAATTTCTCAGATTTTATATGTAATACCTGCGGTTGTTACTTCACTGGGTCCCTTATTCCGTGTTAATTGATTTGAGCAAGCATTAGTGTGATGCCTCTCATTCGAATGACAGCTAAGCTATCATGGGAAAGATGGTGACCAGATAGACCTGTCACTGGAGACAGCCTCACACACCCCACAGAAGTGGAGAAGACAGCACAGAACACTGTGAGACTGCCTCGGGTACCCAGCAAAAGAGTGGTTTATGAGAAAAGGCAATACTCTAGGATGCTGAACTGTCTCGGCAGGTTCTTCAAGTCTTGTTATTTCACACAAGTGCTTTTTTAATAAGATTTTAATAGACATAAAATCCCACTGACTATGTCCTACTCTCAAGTCTACTGGCTGCACACAGCAAAATGTAGCTGATGGTAAATATCCTAAGTGTTTTTCTTTACCCAGAACTTCTGTATCTAAGACCTAGTTTTCTTCTCAAAGAAGAAAGCATGTTGTGTGATCTCAGTCCTCACTGCTAAGCCTGGTTCGGGGAATGGTGCTGCATTAGGAAGAACAATAACATGTGACGATTAAACATGGATTCATTAAACAAACTCTAAGGGACACTAAGCTATCTACCACAGCTATGCACCTGTGCCTCTGTAAGAAATGTCCCTGTGTAATCATTGGTTTTATTTTTGCTTATTAAATCTTTTTAAAGTATCTTAACATCAACTTACTTATTTCTAGCATTTGTAAACACAGCATACTGAACAAGAGTGAAACATCTAAGTCATTTCTGCATTAAAATTCTAGTTTTAGCACTTACTGGCAATTATGACCTTGGGCAAGCAAATTATTCTTTCTGGGCAGCTGCAGCCTTATCTTAGGTTTGTTAGGAGAATAAAATGAAAACAATACATGTAAAGCTCTTTGCATAGATGAGAAATTCATGTTTCCTTCTATTTATATTCTTTCCCTGAAAGCCTTTGTTTAATATAATCAAATGATACATTTGGCTAGATATAAATTAAATGCTCATCTCATCCATGATATACACAATTAACACTCCTGCACATTTAAACTGTCAGTACTGGACAGACTGGTTAGAATTTTTAGGTAAGAAAATAGGCATGAGCAAGGAGGGGCGGCCTAGCCCAAAAAGGTGGAAATTGATCTCTTAATCCCAACCCAGACAGGCCTAGGAGAGCTCAGAGATATGCTACAAAATAACCACAGAGACTTTTCCAATTCCTGAACATGCTCTAAGCACACAATGGATACAAACTAACCACAGGGGCTTCCTTAAGTAACCTTCAGTTCAGTTCAGTTCAGTGGCTCAGTCGTGTCCAACTCTTTGTGACCCCATGAATCACAGCACGCCAAGCCTCCCTGTCCATCACCAACTCCTGGAGTTTACCCAAACTCATGTCCATCAAGTTGGTGATGCCATCCAGCCATCTCATCCTCTGTCGTCTCCTTCTCTTCCTGCCTCCAATACCTCCCAGAACCTTAGGCAGCTAGAAGATCATTCAGTTCAGTTTTCAGTTTAGTCATTCAGTCCTGTCTAACTCTTTGAGACCCCATAGACTGCAACATGCCAAGCTTCCCTGTCCATCACCAACTCCTGGAGCTTACTCAAACTCACGTCAATTGAGTGGGTGATGCCATTTAACCATCTCATCCTCTGTCGTCCCCTTCTACTGCCTTCAATCCTTCCAAACATCAGGTCTTTTCCAATGAGTCAGTTCTTCGCATCAGGTGACCAAAGCATTGGAGCTTCAACTTCAGCATCAGTCCTTCCAATGAATATTCAGGACCGATTTCCTTTAGGATTAACTGATTTGACCTCCTTGAGTCCAAGGGACTCTCAAGACTCTTCTCCAACACCACAGTTCAAAAGCATCAATACTTTGGCACTCAGCTTTCTTTATGGTCCAACATTCTTACATACATAACTACTGGAAAAACCATAGCTTTGACTATACAGACCTTTGTTGGCAAAGTAATGTCTCTGCTTTAATATACTGTCTAGGTTGGTCATAGCTTTTCTTCCAAGGAGCAAGCATCTTTTAATTTCATGGCTGAAGTCACCATCTGAAGTGATTTTGGAGCCCAAGAAAATAAAGTCTGTCACTGTTTCCATTGTTTTCCCATCTATTTGACGTGAAGTAATGGGACCAGATGCTATGATTTTAAGTTTTTTGAATGTTGAGTTTTAAGCCATGTTTTCACTCTCCTCTTTCACTTTCATCAAGAGGCTCTTTAGTTCTCTTTGCTTCCTGCCATAAGGGTAGTGTCATCTGCATATCTGAGGTTATTGATATTTCTTCTGCAATCTTGATTCCATCTTGTGTTTCATCCAGCCTGGCATTTCACATAATATAGTCTCCATATAAGTTAAATGAGCAGAGTGAGAATATACAGCCTATATGGCTCTCAAATTAATTTCTTTAATGTATATATGTTTTATTGAGCCATAATTGAAATATATTAGTTTTAGGTGTACAACATGATTCAATATTTGTATATATTGCAAAATGATTACCACAGTAAGTCAAGTTAACTGCCTTGCTTTTAGAAGGAAGATATTCCTGACTTACGTATGAGATTGTTCTGAAAATGAGGTAGAAAATTATGCATAAAAGCACTTTGGAAGGTTTTTTAAAAAGCACTCTGACTAAATCTAAAATAATATTCAAATGTAAGTTATTATTACTGTCTGGTAAAATCCAAAAGGACTTCCCTGATAGCTCAGCTGGTAAACATCTGCCTACAATGCGTGAGATCTGGGTCCGATCCCTGGGTTGGGCAGATCCCCTGGAGATGGGTAAGGCTACCCACTCCAGTATTCTGGCCTGGAGAATTCCATGGACTGTACAGTCCATAGGTCACAAACAGTCAGACATTACTGAGTGACTTTCACTTCAAAATACAAAAACTGTGGATAATAAAGACTCGCATTATAAAAGATTCATAGTACACACTTTCACTAACAGAAAATATTGTAGTTAATTATAAGAAGATATTTAAATGGCTGTATATAGATATGTAAATGTAGGAATGAGTCATAAATTTGTTTATTTGTGGATACACATGTTTATATACTTAGAAAAAGTAAACTATTTCCATATCAAGCCTGAACAGTTGAGATTACAATATGGAAGTAAAGTATTCTTTTCAAGGGCCTAAGCATTTTACAATTCCACAATGGATTATAAAGTTCCTCATCTCACTTAAAAATCATTTATATGGCTCAAAGGATTTATATCTTATTTCCAAGGGAAAACAGTGCCATAAGGGTTATCATTCTAGGATCTATATATTGACTGGAAAGAGAACAGATCAATGATGCCCTATTGTGATTATTTTCTCAATAAAACTCTCCTCCTTTTTTCTGATACCCCACTGTAAATATGTTTAGCTCTGAGTGTTCAGACTGAATTCAGAAAGAATAGAGTGATTCTGTATAATACATATGAAATCAGTTCACCATGCATCACAATAGTATTCATTTCACTGATTTTTAAATCCCCATTAAACATCTGTTGTGTATAACCACAGTCTAGTCCTTCTCTATGTGACCGACCACAAGCATTAATTGTATGGATCACATAATTCATTAGAGCATAGCAAGATGAAGACTTTCAAAAAATGTTATGAATGAAATCATCTCATACTTTTTCCCATTTCACAAGGTCTTTTTCTGTACAAAGACATATAACAATAATGACATCCAGAACTAAGAGAAGTAATAAACCTTCATATAATTTTGGATAGAGGCTGAACTAAGATCTTTTTACTTTTTTTGTATTTCATTATAAAAATAAGAAAATTTTAAAAGTGCTGGGGGAAAAAAAGCATTGGAGAAGAGAATAAAGTAAACAAACATTATAATTCCTACAACGTTACAAATGCATTTCACTTTGGTTTTATGATTTCATGTAGAAAATATCTACAAGTTCTATTATACCAATGCTGCTGCTGCTAAGTCACTTCAGTCGTGTCCGACTCTGTGTGACCCCATAGACGGCAGCCCCTCCGTCCATGGGATTTTCCAGGCAAGAGTACTGGAGTGGGGTGCCATTGCCTTCTCCAATAGCAGTACATAAAACTTCATATTAAAACTTAGTATCAGGCTCCAATGTAGAGTTTGTATGGGTGACAAACAATACATAAAATAAAGCATTGTATTCACAAGATCAACACATATAAAGTAAACTACTTGAATCCAAGGAGTTAAAATTCTTCTAGAAGATTTTTTTACCTGTTATAAAATATCTAGCAATTTCATACAACACAATGAGAATACTGCTCACTATGCATTTCATTTGTACTCTCATAATTTTTACTTCTTTTATAGACCTGGATAAAATGGAGACAGAGAGGAAGACTTTATTTTCATTAAGACAATAATGTCTAAGAATTCAAAGATGGATAAAATATCCTTGAGTGTATTTTACTTTCCTGATAAATAATGCTTATACTTAGGATTGTTAGGTAGTTAGAATAGGAAAAAGGAGTCCAGAATGGCAGTGGCTAAAAGACAAAGAAGGGGAAAGCCCACAAAAATAGAACAAAGGAAGGTCCGAGGACCAGAGTGAGGACCTCAGGTGAAGTAAACAGCCTCCTTGTTAGCCCAATTTACAAACTGCAGGCTCAAGGGGAGGAGACAGAACCATAAAAAGAGGAGCCAAAATTGAGCCTCTGGCTCTCTTCTCTTCGCATCTTTTGGATCAGCCCACCCTCACGCCTCAAGGATTTTCCTTTGCTTTCCAGATAAAACTGAGCTGTAACACTGGGTCTGTCTATCGCTTCAAATTTTTGGTGTGGCGAGACAGAACCAAGGAAGTTATACACTCCCCAGACATCTGTGGTGCCGTTTCTCATATTTAACCTGGCTGAAACAACCTTGGCTTGACCCCCGCGAGGCAGAGGCCAAGCACAGCAGAAGTCCAACTCAGCAAAAGCTCCCGCAGTGGAAGCTGAACATGAAGAAAACCCAGCACAGGGGAAGTGACAAGAAGCCCAGCATGCTGGAAACTGGGACAGCGAAAACCAATTCGGCAGAAAACTCATGCAGCTCAGTCTCAGATTCCAGAAGACCTCTGGTTGGGGTAGGAAGTCCTCGCCCCTATGTCTGGAAGGACATATGACTAACAAAATCTTAATTCCTTTACAATCTCGCATTTCTTGTTTCCTTGAACCACCCGCACATGGGCACGCAGCAGTGGATGCAACTGAGGGACTCTGGAGAGGCTACTCCCCAGTGTGTCCTAAAGGCTCCACTATCCTCTGCACTCTAGTAGCTCTTACCCAAGGGGGTGGGGATTCTTCTGTCTTTAATCTTCTTTGTGCCAAGAATTGGGCCAATGAAAACTGTGAATATAGTTCAGGTATTTAGCAGATTTTCCAGCAAGTTATGAAGAAGATTCCTCGGCACGTTTTCCCCCCTGCTTTTTCCTCCCATCCTTCAGTTCTTCTTTCCCAGGACTTGAGACCAGCCAAAACCCAAGGTGCCTGGTTTTAGAACCTAATGAGGCTCCAGCCCTTGATGTCTCGTTACAAAAAAAATTCAGTGAGAGACACAGTGACAGGTGAGAGGTGGATTTGTCCAGATTTAGAGAGAAGCACACTCCACAGGTTGTGGGCCACTGCAGAGGGCCAGTGTGGCAGCCATGGAATGTGGTGCAGAGTCCAGAATGTCAGTGGCTAAAAGACAAAGAAGGGAAAAGCTCACAAAAATAAAAGGAAGGAAGGTCTGAGGACCAGAGTGAAGACCTCAGGTGAAGCAAACAGCCTCCTGGTTAGCCTAATTTACATAAGGTAGGCTCAGGGGAGGAAGAAAAAAAACATAAAAAGAAGGAGCCAAAATTGAGCCTCTAGCTCTCTTTGCATCTTTTGGAACAGCCCGCCCTCAAGCCTTGAGGATGTCTTTTCCTTTGCTTCCCAAATAAAACTGAACTGTAACACTGGGTCCATTCATCACTTCAATTTTTTTCTGCGGCAAGACAGAACCAAGGAAATCACACACTCTTCTGACAGGATCTACCTTATCTACTGTTCTCTATATAAAAGGACACATGAAGGAACCAAAAAAAAAAAACCAAAATCTTGGACCAAAAAAAAAAAAAAGATGAAATATTTTTCTTTATATTTTTGTAATCTTTCTTATAATTAGAAAAAATTATTTTACTAATTAAAATTTAATTTTAATATGAACATAAAATCTCATTAAAAGCTCTCTTCCAGAAAAGATATATTAATGTAATTTTCTATTTCTGTCACAAAATTATACCTAGCCCTTTGATTCTTGGTATTATTTATTAAAGTGTGCTTTATCTCTTGGGCCTTTTCTATTTATTTTCCTCTCTTCTCTCTTCTCTGTTTCTCATTTTCATTTGGCTTTTGCTCTAAAACAATTTCCTTAAATTTTAATCCTCACATCATGAAGTAAGGGTAAGCAAAAAAATTCAAAGAACATGCCTCAGGCAAAGGTTTTTTCCTTAATGACTGGAATTCTTAGATGGTGTTAGAAAATTACTATTTAGGACTATGTAGTATACTATATTCCAAAGTAAAGAAATCATTAATAATAAAATACTAAAAGGAACAGTTATATTACAAAATAAATCTACCAGGCTTACAAAGAAAACAAATTTGCAACAGCCACCTGCTGTGGAGATGAGGCAGTAATCTCAACAGCAGGAAATAAAAGAGAAGAGAGGAGAAAAATACAAAAGCACAGACATTAAAAAAGTAATTAAAACACTTATCTCCATCGACATACATAACGAAAAAAACCCTCAACCAGCCACCTAAAAACATACTCTATTGAACTGCACAGCAGGAAATAGCATTAAAGCTGCCACCATAAACACACATTCTGTAGAAGGGAGACGACCCCTTTAAAAACGTAATCTCAAAAGTATTACTAATGTGTTAATCACCAGTAAATGTACCTCACATTCATTGTATCATATTAGTTACCTTCTCAAAGGTATTTTTAATTTCATTTCTACACTTTTTATTCAAATAAATTCTTAAGTATAGGTACTGGTAACCTTTTTATTTGTAATCTTTCTAATGAATTTTACAACTATATTGTGAGGCTAAAGTATTCTGTACTATCAAAAACTTAATGCAAAACATTTTAATATAACATGCATTTAGATAATGCAGTAAAACTGTGTCCTTTAAAGCCAAAATCATCTTTGCTATAGTACTGAAATAAAGAATGAAACACAATGCAAGAGTTGAGGTCATGGATTATGGATTAAAACTGAAATGAAAGCCAAAAATCATTCTGAATTACTCACGTATGTCCTGGCCTTCAAAGCTCTACAAAGTGAAACAATACAAGTTTAAGCAAGCAAGTGGCAGACTTTAAAATAAAGACCATGCACCCAATGTGCCTGGTGACTCTCTCAGCTGCTGAAAGTTGTTTCTTCATCTATATAATTCTCCACAGGCATGTCTGTGAAACAATAGAGAGCTGCCTGATTCAGACTCAAAAGACTTCTAATGGACTTCCAACCTTTACTTTTAAGCTATTAGCTATAAGCTTGTGCCCAAGTCATTATATTTTAAACCTCGGTTTTCTCATCTTTGAAATTAGAAGAATCACAAAAGTGCATTTCCTTACAGAAATTTCCTGTTACATGGACAAGTAAGCATAATGCAGCTCTATACTGATGAAACAACTTAATTTTACATGTAGAAAAGCAATTCATAATTACAAATATTGGTTTTGCTATCATATAATTAATCTTTTAATTATGCATTTTGTTCTTTACTCAAATGATATATTTCTGAGGAAATTTATTTATCTTCCTCTAAATCACTACTGTGGTTTTATAAATCTTACAAAAAACTCTTACCTCAGATTTTTTTTTCTAGAAATGTGTATGATATAAGAAAAACATTAAATTATTTCCAAGATTAAATACACTTGGAATGTGTTTAGTACTACTGGTATATTGCTAAGCTAAGAGTCTTGAAATTAGAATACCTTTCTAGGAATTCAGAAAATTCCACAAAGTAATAATTTTCCAAGGACATTCTTTATGGATAGACATGGTCAACCATTTCAGAAACACATGGTTGACTTTGAACCTCAATTTGTTCATCTACAAAATAGGCAGATTATCTAGAAACCAAGTTTTGAAACTTGCTTGTGTTTCTCAAAGAATCCAAGACTATGAAAAGTATCTTTGTACATATGTGTATTTTATCATATGTGTGTGCAGAGGGTTCATACCTTTCATTATATACCCAAAGGAGCCTGCAACTCAAAAGTGCTTAAAGAATCATATTCACCAAGATTAATTCAACTATATCATATCATTTGGGACTGTGTGGATCACAAAAACTGTGGAAAATTCTTCAAGAGATGGGAATACCAGACCACCTGATCTGCCTCTTGAGAAATTTGTATACAGGTCAAGAAGCAACAGTTAGAACTGGACATGGAACAACAGACTGGTTCCAAATAGGAAAAGGAGTTGTTCAAGGCTGTATATTGTCACCCTGTTTTTTTAACTTATATGCAGAGTACATCATGAGAAATGCTGGACTGAAAGAAACACAAGCTGGAATCAAGATTGCCAGGAGAAATATCAATAACCTCAGATATGCAGATGACACCACCCTTATGGCAGAAAGTGAAGAGGAACTAAAAAGCCTCTTGATGAAAGTGAAAGTGGAGAGTGAAAAAGTTGGCTTAAAGCTCAACATTCAGAAAACGAAGATCATGGCATCCGGTCCCATCACTTCATGGGAAATAGATGGGGAAACAGTGGAAACAGTGTCAGACTTTATTTTTCTGGGCTCCAGAATCACTGTAGATGGCGACTGCAGCCATGAAATTAAAAGACGCTTACTCCTTGGAAGGAAAGTTATGACCAACCTAGATAGCATATTAAAAAGCAGAGACATTACTTTGCCAACAAAGGTCCATCTAGTCAAGGCTATGGTTTTTCCTGTGGTCATGTATGGATGTAAAAGTTGGACTGTGAAGACGGCTGAGTGCCGAAGAATTGATGCTTTTGAACTGTGGTGTTGGAGAAGACTCTTGAGAGTCCCTTGGACTGCAAGGAGATCCAACCAGTCTATTCTGAAGATCACCCCTGGGATTTCTTTGGAAGGAATGATGCTAAAGCTGAAACTCCAGTACTTTGGCCACCTCATGCAAAGAGTTGACTCATTGGAAAAGACTCTGATGCTGGGAGGGATTGGGGGCAGGAGGAGAAGGGGACGACAGAGGATGAGATGGCTGGATGGCATCACTGACTCGATGGACGTGAGTCTGAGTGAACTCCGGGAGTTGGTGATGGACAGGGAGGCCTGGCGTGCTGCAATTCATGGGGTCGCAAAGAGTCGGACATGACTGAGCGACTGATCTGATCTGATCTGGTGGTTCAGATGGTAAAGAATCTATCTGCAATGCAGAAGACCCGGGTTTGATCCCTGGGGTGGGAGGATCCCCTGGAGAAGGGAATGGCAACCCACTCAGTATTCTGGCCTGGAAAATCCCATGGATAGAGGAGCCTGGTGGGCTACCTGGTGGGATCACAAAGAGTCAGACACAACTGATAGACTAAACACACATACTGTATCATTTATCCAACTGCCATTCCAAGTGCATGGAGTGTGGTCTCAAATGCCAAAATGTAATGTAATTATCCACACCTAACAACTGCTACACACCATGAATGAATACCAATTCCTCTAAGAATTTGTAAATATACTAAGGCCTGATAGAATTAAGTAACAGTTTTGACATCAGACATAACTTTGTTCATATTACTACTCCACTATATATCGACTATATCTTATATAATGACAGCAACTTAAATTTCAATTATCAGTTTCCTTATCTATGAAATCAGGTAGATTAACTGAGATAATATATCTTGATAATATGATAAATGCTTACAATGGTGACTGGCATGTGATAATGCTAATCAAAGAATTGGCTTTTATATATTTTACCTTTCAAAATCCTATTAGTTGCAATAGCTGAATAATATTCCATTGTATCATATAAATCAGCCACTAAAAGGAACAAAATAGGGTCATTTGTAGAGACATGGATGGACCTAGAGACTGTCATATAGAGTGAAGTAAGTCAGAAAAACAAATATAATATATCAGTGCATATATATGGAATCTAGAACATGGCACAGGTGAACCTATTTCTAAGGCAGGAATAGAGGCACAGACATAAGAAACAGACATGTGGACATGGGGGGATGGGGAGGGAGGGACAAGCTGGGAGATTAAGATTGACACATATATACTACCATGTGTAAAATAGAGAGCTAATGGGAACCTGTTATAAAACACAGGAACCTTAGTTAGCTTAGTGCTCTGTGATGACCTAGAGGGGTGGGATGGAGTAGGATGATGGGAGATCCAAGAGGAAGGGGAGATATATATACATACAGCTCACTCAGTTAACTGTACGGCAGAAACTAACACAACATTATAAAGCAATTATATTCCAAATTTAAAAAACCTATTAATTTCAACTTGCACCTTCCTTGATATTTTTCTTTAATATTTAACATAGTTTTAATCTAAAATACCACAACTACTAAAACTACAGATAATTTTTAACTTAAGTGTCAATCAACATTTCCTTAGGTGTGGTAATTAACCATATAAAACTCAGCACATTAAATGTATATTCACTGTATGCTGCTGCTGCTGCTAAGTCACTTCAGTCATGTCCGACTCTGTGCGACCCCACAGACGGCAGCCCACCAGGCTCCGCCGTCCCTGGGATTCTCCAGGCAAGAACACTGGAGTGGGTTGCCATGTCCTTCTCCAATGCATGAAAGTGAAAATCAAAGTGAAGTCGCTCAATCGTGTTCGACTCTTAGCGACCTCATAGACTGCAGCCTACCAGGCTCTGAATAGCTAGTTCTAAAATATTTCATACATAAAAAAGTCAAGCAAAACTACAGTCTATCATGATCAACATTCAAATTTGGATACTAGTTGTGATTTTTAATTGTATTTAGGATCAGATGGAAATAGAAATCTTAAATGTTTCATTTATCTAAACACTTATTCATTAATATATATTGAGTGCCTACCATGTGCCAGCTGACACATAAGGTACTAGAGATACAAAGATAAATAGCTTCCAATCTAGTGGGAAAAGGACATATAATCAAAAACGTCATAAAGCAAGGTAAGTGCTATGACAAAGAGATGCATAGGTAAGTGCACAGAAGCCCTTACAAAACACACTTCACCTGACCTGGTGACACTGGTATTTAGGTTAAGTATTCAAGGTATTCTGGTAGTCACATATGGATGTGAGAGTTGGATCATAAAGAAGTCTGAGTGCCAAATAATTAATGCTTTCAAACTGTGGTTTTGAAGAAAACTCTTGAAGGTCCCCTGGAATGCAAGGGCATCAAACCAGTCAATCCTAAAGGAAATAAACCCTGACTATTCATTGCAAGGACTGATGCTGAAGCTGACACTCCAATACTTTGGCCACCAGATGCAACGAGTCAACTCATTAGAAAACAAACCCTGATGCTGGGAAAGATTAAAGGCAAGAGGAGAAGGGGACGACAGAGGATGAGATGTTTGGATGGATC
This sequence comes from Bubalus bubalis, assembly GCF_019923935.1. NCBI lineage: Eukaryota > Metazoa > Chordata > Mammalia > Artiodactyla > Bovidae > Bubalus > Bubalus bubalis. The sequence goes on along the minus strand of NC_059162.1, from coordinate 45,891,186 downwards.
ACTGACTCAATGGACATGAGTTTGAGCAAGTTCTGGGAGATGGTGAAAGACAGGAAAGCCTGGTGTGCTGCAGTCCATGGGGTTGACAAGAGTTGGACATGACTGATCAACCGAACAATTCAAAGATGAATGTTTCCCATGGTAGAAAAAGAAAGAAGGAGAACAAGCAGCATATACAAAGATGTGAGGGGGGCAAGCATTAAATCTGACTGAAATGAGGGTGTGGTAGGGGACCAGATAAGAGGGGAGATGCTGACGTTGTTCAGTCCCTAAGTCTTGTCCAACACTTTGCAACCCCATGGACTGCAGCACTCCAGGCTCCTCTGTCCTTCACTATCCCTAGGAGTTTGCTTAGATTCATTTCTATTGAGTCAGTAATGTTATCTAATCATCTCTAATCCTCTGCATCCACTTCTGCTTTTGCTTTCAATCTTTCCAGCATAAGTCTTTTCCAGTGAGTCGGCTCTTTATATCAGGTGGTCAAAGTATTGGAGCCTCAGCTTTAGCAACAGGGGAGAGGGCAGAGCAAAATTTGAAATTTGACAGATAGGGTCCAGACTATAAAAGGCTATGCAAACCACACTAAGGAGTTTGTATTTCACCTGGAGGAAACACTGCAGGGAAATAATATAGTCAGCTTTGTATATTAACAAGGACAAATTGGTAGCAGTATGTAGAACTGACTAGCAGGTGGTGAGAATGAAAGATCTAGATAATGTAAGGGGATGCTGCATAAATCCAGATAAGAAAGGAACACTAACCTTGTACTTCTTAACCTGGATTATTAGTCATCTCTACTAACAAGGCATGGCAGGGAGTGTCCACAGCCTCAGTACAAACACAGTCTACCTTCCTGGGGGCAACAATTTCAATCAAAGATAGGTAATGTAAATTATGGTGTTTATATTAAGACAAAAATGGAGATGCTGATGAATGAAATGCAAATTATGAAGAAAATTTTAATACTTCAAAGAAATTCTGTATGTGGAATTTGAAACTGTGCCTCAGGATTCCCTAGAGGTATGTTTTCTCTCTCTTCTCCTATTACAGTAACTTTAATGGAAGAAAAAAAGGGGGGGTGGATTCACATTTAGACACTGACAGTGGGGATACAGGAGAATAAAAACATATCCTAAAAGTCTTTGGGGGTTAATTTCAATGGATTTGGCACCTAGTGGATGAGAGGGGTAGAAGGAATAGTGGAACCAAAGCTGAGCCTCAGCTTCCTGTTCTGGTGGCTTTCTCAACAGTAGAGTGTCTGACTATAGGCCAGGACAGCAAAGGAGGAGCAGATCCTAGGCAACAATATTATCCCATTTGGAACATATTGAATGGAGTATGGGCAACCAGTAAAGTTATCCTATAGATAACAGACAAGTAAAAATTCAAGTCTGAATGAAGTCTCATGAAAGAAATCTGGTCTGGACCAAGAGATCTGAAAAGTATCAGCCAACAGACTGTACTGGAAGCCATGAATGCTAATGAGCTAATCCTGAGCTAAAGAAATCCCAGGGTGGAGCCCTACATAACGCATCAATAGGACATTTAAAGGAAGAAAGAGGAAGAGGAGCCCAAATAGAAATTGAAGAGGACTCAGGAGGGGCAAGAGAAAGCAGTATGCTGAAAGCCAAGAGAGGAGAGGTGTGAGTCCATACTTTCTTGTCTGCAGAAGAAAATATACAACAATAACAAAAATACATATATGTATGTGTGTGTGTGTATCCAGCGTATAAAAATGTACCAAGAGACAGGTATTTAAAGAGTACTTTTGATTTTAGAACTCATCCCACTTGAATTTTAAGTATAGTACAAGGTCATTATACTATAAAATGGGAACAAATCGTATTATTAATTATTTTGAGAAATAATATAATGAAAGTATATTTTCAAAAAAGAGTTAAAACAGGACAGAAACAACAAAATTGAAACAGATTTACTTTAACTATAAAAATAAATAAAAATGAGGCAAATCAGAAGAGGAAGAAGAAACAGGATAAACTTTACACCGACACCCACACTACAAGGTATTCTAGTGGTAATGCCCACCAAAGTATGAAAATACTTTGCTAGATGAGGAATATATCACATGCCTTCCTAGGAATCAGTATCAATTGAGAATATATTTACACTAAAGTGCTTTCTTAAGAAGAAAAAATTAGTTAACAATGGCAACTCTACATTAATGAAATTCTAAATGAATTTCTCAGGTAATGGATATCACAACTTGTAAAATATTTGTTGATTAAGGACAGTCTTTAGGATGGTTCATAAAGAATTTCTCTTAAATAATTTTGTCAAAACTGAAGCTCTGAATTAGGGAGCTGTGTTCCACCTCCAGTAGGTTTGGAAATCCAACAAAAGTGGCTATTGATGTGTGGTTTACCCTTCAACAGATTTTCTGACCTCTGAAAGCAAAAGCAAATAACGGCTCCCAGACAGGTGAAATACATGGCCAGCCAAGGCAGAGACGGTTTGCTCTCAGCATCTCCACCTACTTGCGTGTGGTATGCAGCATTCTAGCCTATTTTTCTGTACCATGGCCTTTTCTTCTATAAACTGAAGCTTTTAAGCACCCCCTTCCCTGAGACTTTCCAAGAACTTGAATCATGAAGCATTCTACAAATAAAAGAAATGTAATTAATAATCACTGAAAATACTTTCATTATAATGGACTCTATTACACAGACAGACAAAGAGTCTCATCTTCTTTTACTACTATGAGATGAACAAACTACAGTAACTGGATGCTGGATTAATCAGGGAGATCAAGTTGAAATTCTGGGTTGCTCTTTAGAAATTATTTAAATTACCTATGAACTATTAACACACATACAATCAAAAATTAAATTATATGCAAAAGCACCTGAACCACTCTAATCGTAGTATATAGAGCATATATCTTGACATTGTCAATAAAAAATTACACTTTGTAAAAGTTATATAAAATAATAAATTCTATCCAAATGCCTTTGGTTTAATGAATCAAGCAATCAATGTTTTGATCTTTTCTTTTGTCATCCAGTTTCTGAACAGGTCATTTCTACTCTGAAATATGATTTTAGGGCCATTTCTTATCATGGTAAATATTTTCAGATATTTTTAAAAAGTCATATTCTAATGCTAAGCTGTTTGAGTTGTGCTGCTTAGACCATGGTTCATGTAAAACCAATATTAGCGATTTAATCTAATTCAATAGTTTTACATTCTAGCCACAATTAACTCTAACTTGCTGCCTGTATTCTGTAGATTATAAAGGAGAGCAGATAGGATGTAGTTCAGAAGCTCTCTTCCCTACAACTGTCTTAAATACAGACTCAACTTCATATAAGCTCAGTAGTAATAAATATTTTAAGAGTTTACATTTGTAGCATGTTTTACTACCTAAAAAATATTTCTTGTATATTTGAGCTCCACAACAACTTTATCAGCTAGACATCTTTATGACTATTTAAAAAATGAGCAAACTGAGGTTCAAGGCAGTGAAATAAGCTTTCTAAAATCTCATAGCTAATAAGTGCCAAAGCCAGATTTAATCCAGCAAAAGCTCTTAAATACAGTGTTTCTTCCACCATTACATAAAATATATATTTAGGGTAGTATACAGTCTTTATCATTAGGGGAAAAAAAGGAACCATAAATTAGTCTTTAAAAATTAAGCATTCAGTGATCTGTGGCACATTTAAATTTCCTGAATGCTAATACAGTAGTTTTATTCATAAGAAAGATAAAAACAGGCTTTAAAGATTAGTAGGTGATTATTCATGTATCATCCCACCTACACCAAAGTTTTAAAGATTTTAGTAAAACTATGCCTACTTAATTTTAAATGATCTCTTGTAAAAGGATTTTCTAAGCATTATTCATTTGTTTAAAGCTCAGATCTACAATGACAAACCCATCATCAATTCATTTTGATGAAAGGGTAATAATGAAAGCATTATTTTCCTTTTCTCACTGCAAGTCATTTGACCTATGTTAAGTCAACTCTCAAATTTTCATTCATTATTTCTACATGAAGGATTTTGCCAGCTCAAAAAAGTATAAATCTTCATTTGTCAAATTTAAACTCTCCCTGTCCCAGTTGCTATCAGGGCCAATAGCTCTTATCCTTTAAAAACAGCAAAATATTGTCAAGTCATACAACCTCCCAACAGCCTCAGATGACCCCTGGAATCAATAATATTTGTAACTTGTAAGTGCACGGTTAAGGAGAACAGAAGGCAAGCGCTGTCCTCGTTAACCACATTGAGCTGTGATACTACAGCCAACTCCCTTGTGTGGTCTGTGATCAATTTTAATCTCCGGACCAAGAATAAAAGAACGCAGACTCCTGATTCTGGATTCATCTTGAAAGGAGGTTATAGATTTGTACTTCTGCAGTGGGAATGAAAGATTTAATTCAACTGGCATTCCAGGAAAGAATACATCTAAACTATCATTCCTCCTCATTACCCTCACTGCTTCCAGGGTTCTCTATCGGCAGAGCTAAATACTGAAAAATGTATACACAATGGGTTAAAAAAGCAAAGCTGTCTTTCAGGACATGTGACCAACTGACTACAGAAACAGACTTTATAGTGATTTGTTTCACTACTACACCATTTAAAGTGGAATCACTTTTTATATCTCAAATTTCATCATAATTTTGCACCATACTTCTTTGAATGAAAATCTTTATTTTTAAGCAATTGAGACTGTATCATTCACTAAAATCAGCATTTGAAAAAATGATTATTGTTTCCAAATGCATACATTCAGGTACACTGTTAGATTTTTGGGAACTTTAAATTGCAAACTGATAAGAATAAGAAAGGTATCACCAGTTTATTAGTTTTATATCTTTATATCCATGTCTCTCTCTATCTATATATTAACATAAATATATATGATAATGCATTTACATACAAATGCAGAAACATTCTTATTTCTCTATAAAGATAATAAATAACATATTTTATTGTTAAACATAGAGCAAATAAAAAGTGTTCTACAAGTTTTGGGGAACCGTCAAGGTAACTATATTTGAAAATTCCCTAGTTAATATAGAATAGAATTTTCCCTACATCATATAAAAATTCCTGTTCCACATCATCACCACCATCATTACAGCAGTTTGTGAGCATTCACAATGCATCCTATATTGTGCTAGACAAAAAACAAAAAAAACCCAGAAAGGTGTTAGAGGCAGAGCCTAAGTTTTAATTTCCAACTGTGCTACCTTCCAGCTGTCTGATATTGAGCATATCAATTTACCATCTTTGCCACAGATCCCTCATCTGTAAAACAAGTATGTGGTCATTAATAGCAATGAATTTAGTAAGGCTTTTATAATGAGAAAATGAGAGAATGTAGGAAAATACGGAAGTATATGTGGTATTTTATGGGCATAAAATAGTTGCTAGATATAATAAAATACATTCTAGTTCACTCATTCTTTCATTAATAAACATCCAGGAAGAGCTCGTTATGTAACAAGGACTGTGTTAAGAAACAAGATGAGCAGAAGACTCAACAATGTGATGTTTGCAAGTTGCTTAGCTTTTGGACATCAGCCTACTTATTTACAAAATTAAGATATTAATATTTTTCTTGAAAGACTGCTGTAGGGATCAAATGAAATTAATTATGCAAAGTGTCAATCATAACACCAGCTACATAGAGGGGATAGTCAATAAATACTTATTGAATGAAGGAATAAAGAACTGGACAAATGGATGGATGGATAGACATATGTTATGCTTTAGGCAGAGAAGAAATAAGAGTGAATCAGTCAGGCATCAGCTCAAAGCACACATTTATAAGTGAATTTAAAATATTTCTAACAAGGTTTTTACATGAAGTCCTGGCAAAAAGTACATTTGTTTTGTTTCCTCCCATAGACAAATCAGCATTCAGTAAAAATCTAAAGGATAGATACAGATTACTTTCACAGGAGCTGCCTTTTCTCTATTTATTGTGTTTGGGTTCTCAGTTTAAAAGCCCCAAATTAGCAGCGGTAGGTGGTGCTACTGGTAAAGGACACGCCTGCCAACCCAGGAGACTAAAAGATGTGTGTTTGGAAGATCTTCTGGAGGAGGGCATGGCAACTGCCTCCACTATTCCTGCCTGGAGAATCCCACGGACAGAGGAGCCTGGCGGGCTATAGTCCACAGTGTCACAAAGAGTCGAACACAACTAAGCAACTCAGCACACACGCACACAGTCAACTGATACTCTAAAACCAATAAAGCAGGGTGTGGTGGTGAACAGGGAGGAGCCATTTATTTTATCATTTGATTTTAAAATATTTAATGAAATCCATGACATTTTGAACAGGTAGAAAACTCTGAAAAGAAAACAGATATAGGAATGACTTTGACATTTTTAAGAAAAATGACTCCACCCCGGCCAACAGAAATGAATTTTCTATGTGAAATATGGTAACAGAAAATTATATTTATTCTTCTATTTAAAATAAATATTAATCTTAGTTAAAACATA